>NC_134701.1:71620501-73018626 GCF_043290135.1 Rhipicephalus microplus
TGTCGAGACTTGAAGTTTTGCAGATGAAGTGATTTATGTGCTTTAGGTTATAGAGAAAATTTGGGGGGATGTTTTTTATTAAGGAATTGATGAATTCTGATATATTTTCTGTTGATGTGCTGTTACTGGATACACAAGCCCCACACCATAACATGAAAATCATGACATGCGTGTCACGCAACAACGTGACTACATGCCACAAATATGATGCGCTCGCAGCCGTTTCGCTTGCGTCACATAAACCAAATTTCGTATTACGGTACGTGAATAGTTGACGAAGGTATGTGACTGGTGCAAACATGATAATCATGAGATGCGTGTCAAGTAACAACATGACTACATGCTGCGCTCATGATGCGCTCGCGGCTGTTTCACTGGCTTCACATGTACCAAACTCGGTATTACGCGATGCCAACGGACGACATAGGTAAATGACACATATAAACATGATCATCACGACATGCGTGTCATGTAACAATTTGACTACATGCCACACTCATGACGCGCTTGCAGCCATTTTGCGAGCTTATCACATGCCAAATTTCGTATGAAGTGAGGTCAATACATGACGAAGGCTTGTGACTGGTGCAAACGTGATAATCATGAGATGCGTGTCATGTGAGAACATGACTACAAGCCACAGTCAAGGAGCCAATACATTTCGACGTGACGCGGTGTGCGCGCTCACCAGCGTTCATTTCGTTGCGTCAAGCCTGCGTGCCACACCAGGCGATGGTCCTTCCATATAATCGCAGGCGCGCGCTGCGTTGCTTTTACGCGTGTGCGTTTCAACGCGTCCCACGTCCCTCCTTCATGAAAAGAGGGATACGCAGTGTTGTCAGGGTATCGCATAGGCATGTATGATGAGTGAAGAAAACGACAACGACGGAAGTGCGGGGAAAGGCGCGTGTAATGTGCGCGTGAGTGTCAGCGAATCAGCTGATGACCTGTGGTGGCCCATAGAGGTGGCGTGCCACGATTGGGCCACGTGTGACCATTACGTGGCAGTAAGCTTTGTGGCTGGGGACGAGCCGGAACAGCGGCAGACGGAAGACAGCGGGCCGAAGCGTCGGACCCAGGCGATCCAGGTTCCGGCCGGGGAACGCGGCTGTCCACGCTACTGCCGTCCAACTACCAGCTGGGGTGGAATTGCCGGCACGAGTACTGCAGCTCGGGGCGCAGCCTTGCCTGCTGTTTTCTTCCTTGCCGAGGACATCGCGGATCTCGGCGAGGCGTCTCCACAGTCAGCCGTTCGGCACAGCGACGTAGGTGGCCTGGCTAATGGTCACGGTTGCGCCGAGCATCGCGTCTCGACGCAAGCTGTTCGCTGGACGGGCTGACCATTCCCCGCATGGAGCATTGCGTCTCCGATGCGGGTTGACTGCTCCGTAGCCGCACCCATGCCATCAAGCGCCGGTGTCACCAGAGCGTCGCACATCGGCAAGGGACGAGCGAGACGTTCTGCCGGGCGAGACGCGGGCATGGGTACGGAGGACCACGGAGCCGGGTGAGGTTCAGGGTGGCCGAGGATCCAGGTGCAAGGGGAGTTCTGGCTGAATCGAGGATCGCCGAGCGGTGCCGAGCCGTACCGAGCGACGCGCCAGACTCGGACGTGGGCCGCGAGCTCATGAGCTGCAGTGTGCACCCGAGGGTACCTGGCGGTGCCCTGGCCAAGAAGAAGGAACGTGTGAAAAAGAGCTCGAGGATTGAGGCCACGAAGGCAGACGAAGCGGTGCGCCGCTCGAGAGGACGAGTTCCTGGCAGCGTTTCTAAGCCGGACGTGGGACCCGTACGTGTCGGCCAGGTCGAGCTCCGGTGTGTCCATTCGAGGTCGAGTCCGTCGGCCTGTACAAGGTCCAAGGACGGGGCCTGCTGAACGGCTCCTGCCTGGGTTCAGTGGCCGGGAGCAGGTTCGTGGGCGAGACCTACCGGGTGTGGTCCTCGTGAGCCATGGCCTGATCCTGGACCTCCGGAGTTGCGACCCTGACTGCTGGGTTGGCCGCGACGTCCGACTCAACGGCGCTGCACACGGTAGCGTATCCGTGTGCCGTCAGCCGTTCCACCCGTGCCATCAAATAAATTGTTCATGTTAATCCTTTCTCGTCCGCTATAAGCAAACATAGTGACGAACGTCCTTAACCATCACAGCATGAAATGCAGCATGTCGCATTTCGCGCCGGTTTCCGTGGGGCCGCGCCGATGGACGCTGGTCACGCGGCTCGCACCGGTCGCGCCTGGCGTCTGACTATACAGTACTTGCGTTTTGCAAACGTATGTCGCATTGCCCAGCGAGCGTGCGCGTCAACGCTACATTGGAGTATATTGGGTCCTTCATGACGCGCTCGGGGCCGTTTCGCTAGCTCAACATATACCAAATTTGGTGTTACGTCAGCTCAATGAATGACGAAATATATGACTGGTGCAAACATGATAATTCTGACACGCGTGACGTGTAAGAACTCGGCAAGCTACCACGCTCATAGCAGAGCTTGCGGGCGTTTCGCTAGCTCCACGTACACTAAATTTAGTATCACGTGACGTAAATGAATGACGAAGGTAATCGACACATACAAACATGATAATCATGACACGGAAGTCATGTGTGGCCTCATTTACCGCCATCTATTACCATTGTGCTGATTATAAAGTGACATATCAACCTTTCTCATTCGTGCTTCACATATCGACGATTCCCACTGTACATGGGATCAGGCAATTTTTTTCGCGTTTGGCTTCGTCAGATTGTGTGGTGCTCACTTTGTTTACTTATCCCAGCCAACCGGTGACAATAACGACGCGAGCCGGAACTTAAACCAGCTCCGTCGTAGTCGCTACGTAAAAGAACGGCACAGATTCGATGGATCAAAGAAAGTGACACCCAGTTGTTTGTTTGGCTACTAGCGCCGTAACCACGTCCAACAAAGTGACATGAGAAGCCAAGTAATAGGACGGGACGCGCATGCGCCCTAAAGCAGGTGTCTCGTCGTGTCTTGTCGCTAGCTGGCACGTCCATGTATTCTGCCATGAGATCTTGTAGTCGGCGCACTGTTGTTCGCACCTATCCAGTCAAGTGCATAGATTTAGAGACCACGGAAGCACGTGCCGAGGCGCGTCGCTGGGCCTTCTGGTGGCTGCACGGCTCTGTCCGGGAGCGCGTACTGCGCACGCTCGTCCTACATCACCCGGTAGCCTGCCCTATCGCTCGTTTCAACGGCGCGCATCTCGAAAAGGGGCCACTTCTGCAGTCGCTGTGCAAGCACCGGTACTCCCGAGCGATGATATAGCGGCGAAAATGCCTCTAATGTTATAGCATGGCTCAAGCGCGCCATGCAATACGCTTTCTTTCTTGATGCAGCGCGGAAAACATGCAGTTTCTCGGCTTTTCTCAAATGGAGTTGCGGGATAGGCTCATCTTGCAGTGATGAATTTCGTGCTCTGGCTCGGAGACGTTATGCCAGCTCCATTTCTTGGTGCGAATATTACGCGTGCAGTGGTATGCAGTAAACCACTGAATATTGTGCGTCGAGAATGAATAGCCAGGAAACGCGATAAATAAACAGTTTATTCTTATAAGCCAGATAAAAAAGAAAACGATAGCTATAACTGCTATCCAGGAAAGATCACTACTTTCAGTATTTAGTCAAACGCCCATCGGCGGCAATCACTTGCGACACACGAGATGGCATCGAATTGTAGAGCGCGTCCACGATCTCCGGGCGTGAACGAAGTGCTTCCCACTCCTCCTGTATGGCCTCTAATAGGGTCTCCTTCGTTGAACTTTCAAGATTCCGCGCCGCAAGTCAGCGTTTCACGAGACCTCAGACGTTTTCTATGGAGTTCAGGTCCGCTCCTACAGGTGGCCATTCCAATGTGCGAAGAGCAAGGCCCTCAAGCAAAGATTTCACACTGCGAGCAGTGTGAATCGGGCTCCTGTTATGCTGGTACACGAAACAACCATCTTTTGACGGCCCATTCAAGACATAAGGAAGCAATGCTCTCTCTATCATAAGGAAGTACGTGGAGGCTGAAAGGTTCCCATCGATAAGAACCAGTGGTCCAAGTCCTTCTATGGTCAAGGCGGCCCAGACACACACAGAGCATCGGCCACTGGTAAAGACCGGCTACATGTGCTGTGGTGATTACCTGGCGAGGAAGGTAATGCTGAATTGGTTACACGGATTTATAAGAACGACAATAGCACATAGTCACTTTATCCCCAAACAATTTCGTCTTACTTGAAGATCCATATAATAAAATTTTATAAAATGCGAGATCGCCAAGATGGTGCGAAATATTCGACATGTGGGTAAGGCACCCTCAGTGCGTTCCAGAAGGCCTCGCAAACTCAACTGCATTTTTCTAAGGTAATGAGGTGCAATATGCAAACGTTGGCTAAGGTGCTTAAGTTTGGAGAGCTGCTCACGATAAGAAGTAACACAGCTTAAAGGGAATCAAAGCTAAGCAACGTTCTACAGCAAGTTCAAAGACAATGAAGTGCTGGGCTTTACTTGCCTTAACCGCAACGTAAGTAAGGCGCACTGTAGTGGGTGACCTGCCAGTAATATTTACCAGATGCGGTTACTTACCCTGTGCACTACTCTTTTTACACATTCAATGGTAAATAGTACAAGGATGACATTAATGTAGAAGACAAATCGCAAATGTTACCTCGAGTTCATTGGATGCCATTTTCGCCGTTCCTGATCCCAGCGACTTGACAACGTTGATTCATCGCTGAACACGACTTCTCCCCACTTTTCTGATCCCCATGTTTGCACAGAACGCGCAAACTGCAGTCGCATGGATCTTTACCTGTCCGTGATGTGGGGCTTCTGGGCCGCGACGCAGTTGGCAAGCCCTGCTTCTGCCAACCTCCTACGGATAGTCCAGACGGACGCGTTGAGATGCAATGCATCTTTTATGCCTTTCGCTGTCATATGGGGATAAGCTACTACGGTGGCGATAATTAGCCTGTCCACTTCGTTATCTGTGCATCTTGACCTTCCAGCATGGTCTCCGTCACTGATACCCCCTGTTCGTCGGTACGCTTGGATGGCACGACTCACCGCATTTCTTGACCTTTGAAGGAGCCGGCAGATGACCCGCTGAGAAAAGCCTTGGATGCTTAACTCTACGATGCGTCTCCTTCCATCAGCTGGTACTCGTGGCGACATTTTTGAAGACAAATGTTGGGGCCTTAAACCCCCATTCTTATTCTCTTTCGAGAATGGCACTGTACAATAGCTGTCTAATAGCTGGGCTGTGCCGCGATATGCTGCCACTCAACATTTTCTGTACGAGATAATTTCTTATCGTCATCAAGCTCGAAAGACCATGAAACAAGGCAAAGAATTGACAAAAATGGCAAAATGGTACTGCGCCTGCGTCGCAAGCACGTGTGAACTTCTGAGTGCTCAATTTTTCTGAGAGAGTTATAATAAAGAATCACAATTCCACGCAGTGAGTAATGTGTACAAAAGGAGCGGTGTGCCGCCTTGAGAGGTATTTGGTCGAACACCTTAAGGATTTAACTTTTGTTTCTTTGCGGGGCCTCTAACACTTGAGCACTTCGAACTGAAATGTGCTCGCCTGTAATTCACTGCAGTATTTTACAAAACAACGTGACCAGAATACCAGACTACACGCTGATGCTTGAGCGACAGATGGTAATGGAAGCAGTCTCAATTCCCAACTACTTCCGTTCCGACTACTTCCGGTCCGTCCCGACCACTTCGCCTTCGAGAATGTTCCGTGCATATGTCATGGGTAGAGTTCTATTGAAATACTGAAAGCGGTGACGCCCCTTTCAATCTTCGTGATTTTCTCTGGTTTCCGGAAAAAAACATTGCCAGATACCCCGAATTAGGAAAAGACTAGAAGTGAAAGCCTATGACATCTGTTGCACGTCTCGATCTGCAATAATTCACGCTTACTTGTCTTAATCTACTATAATGCATTCAATTATTGGGTTGACTTCAATCGGGGTTTATGGTTTGAGTAGTAGAAGACGACACATGAATATCTGAAATTCGAATCCTAGAAACTCTTGGGTTGAAGCTCGACTCCTACCAATACCAAGTGTGGGCTCTCGACGTCACAGAACCACGATATAGAAAGAGAAATAACTTTTATTATATAGATATGACATATAGCTCCACCAAAGTAACGTCTAGGGAATATTTGCTCATTTGGAGTTCTTTAACGTCCACTCAGTGTACTAGTTTGAAGTATCTCTCCTCTATCGAAATACGGCATGTGCGACTAGACTAGAAGATGCGTCTTTGGGGTCAGCAGCCGAACATCCGAACCCTGCACCACCAAAGCGGCCTTAATAAAGAATTTATCCTTAACAAACCGAGTTTGTTTTCACCTTTCTTCCTCGGCTCTTTTCTGCAGCTGTTGGACGTTTGGTGGTTTCATGCATGATCATAGACACATGATATTTGGACCGAGTATTACTACGTTCGTTAGTTCGGCGAATGAGAGCGCAAAAGAACAACTGCTCACTGAGCTTATTGATTGTCCAACTCGACATTCAAAATGTGATCACGCCGCGGATCACCTAGGAGTAACGTGCACTATGTACTGCACGCCGGAACCAGCAAATGATGTGCTGTCGTCACATCAGCGCTCGGCTTTTTTCATTGTCTTCACAGCGACTACACAAGTGACACCTTGCACCGTCCGCATCGTTTCGAGATGCGCGCCGTTGAAACGAGCGAAAGGGCAGGCTGCCGGGTGATATGGGACAAGCGTGCGCATTACGCGCTCCCGGACGGACCGTGCAGCCGCCAGAAGGCACAGCGACGCGCCTTGGCATGCGCTCCCGTGGTCTCTAAAATTATGCACTCAACTGTACCTTCGGGTCATGAAGAAAACGAATGTCGACATCAGCTTGACGAACGACACGCTCCCATTTCGTTTTTCGGTTGTCCTTAGGAAACGAGAACACTCGCAAGTTCAGTTCATTTGCTGCGATAATTCGCCACGTGGCATCGTCCGTCCAGTTGGATTTGCAGCCATTCGTATTTTGAAAAATTAGTGCGCAAAGCGCATCACATATCACGATTCAATTCACTGACACAGAAAAGCACGGTCTTTCGAGTTTCTAACCAGCACACCAAAACGCCAGGAAACGTTCGTCAGGCTTCACAATATATGTCTGGCGAGCGAAGCAAGCAGGCATAGGCCCGTCTGTACAGATAAACACACTGGTCTAAACGGAGTGACGTCAGAGTCCGCCACCGAAACATTGAGCAGGCCTGATATTATGTAGGTTGCGTTGAACAAGCCTGAGTGGAAACATCTGAAGGATGGTTTTCATCAGTGGCATGTTCGACTGAATGTGGAATTCTGCAGAGGCTTCATTTGGTAATATACGGTGTTGAGTTGTGCCAACCGTTCTTCCCTGCGTTTGAGTCACAGCTGCTGCTTCCTCTTCACATTAACCACACTGCAGTACCCCCAAAGAGCTATTAGTTGAATGATTGAATGAATCAACGAACGAACACAGAATGAATTCGCTTCAGGTCAATCTGGTCCATCACGTTTTCTTCGTGCGAGGCTGAAAGAAGCGTGTGTTAGGTCCTGTTCCATCTCAATCGCTATCGATGGTGACGGTGGTAATGGCCTCAAGTAATGACTTGAAGTCCTTCGATCAAGGTGGTGCCTACAGCTTAACGGATGGCCTCTAATGTCACTGGAATGAGGGGGCATAAAAAACAGATCTAATTAAGAATCGATTGATTATAAATTGGAAAAATAAGTTTGTTTTTGTCGGTAATTACAGGGTGCACTTTGTATCGTGGCTGCCTGTGCGCTTTCTTACCTTTTGCTATGAGTACAAACGTGCCAGTGTTTCCTTTTTTCCCTATCTTTTCCACATCAACCTTCTCGTCTAGTGTGGCTTTAAATATGACGCAATAAAGCGATACAGAGGTTCTTTTCCTCGGCACGAGCTTGCATCCTTCACTCATTCAGTCTCCATGACTGATACATGGTGTCGCGAAATGGGCGTCGCCTTGAATCATCACACCACCCTGACTCCTGTGCAACCACCATGGAAAACGCCAAGTCACCAGAGCCATTACGCAGAGCCGGGGATGGTGGGGGACGGTGAAAGCATTTCAGACAGCGGTTTTAACTGTTCCTGAAAGTGACAGAATGCACCGGCAAGGTGTGAACCAAAGCGGTAACAACAGCTTTGTACCTGAGTGTGGCTGGTGAGCACGCCATCGAGATTTTCAACAACTTTGTTTTTGCTGAAGAAGAAGACAAAGAAGACTACACCACCGTCGCCACGAAGTTTGATGATTACTGCGTCGAGCAGCAAAACGAGATTCACGAAAAATATGTGTTCCGCACCCGCACACAAGCCGAACCAGAGCCATTCGAGAATTTTGTGTGGGATCTACGAAAGCAAGCAAAGCCATGCAACTTTGGAAGTCTTGCAGATAAAATTGTTCGAGCCCAGATAATGTTTATCCTGCATACTACAAAGCTGAGCGAAAATTTTCTGAAAGAAAAGAGTTTAAACCTCGCGAAAGCAATCACGATGTGCAAAGCAGCCGAAACCTCTGCACGCCAAAGTGCATTGTGGCCAAAAGAAAGTGACACCTAGGTTGAATCAGTTACTTCGAGCCGAGCATGGCGTCCACCTCAACACGGTACCAGCTGCTCCAGGTGTCGAAAATCGCATGCTCCTCGGCGGTGCCAAGCCTTCGGGAAAATTTGTCGCACGTGCAGTGGACTGAACCTTTTCGCCGTATGTTGCAGATCACGGAGTCGAGTCGCGGAAGTACAACACGAAGATGACTTTGACGTTCTCGACGTCTCAGTCAGCGCAGTTGACACGGACCGTATCTGGCTCGCCAAAGCGACGGTCAGAAAAAAAAAGAGGTGTTGAAGAAAGCTGACACCGGATCCCAAGCAAACCTAATACAGCTGTCGATGTACAGAAAACTGAAAATTGGGCCCCTCAAGACTAGCAATGGCAACTCTGCGCTCGTACAATGGGGTATCATCAAGCACTGCAGCACTGACTCAGTACCCCTCCTCATTGGCGATAAACAGATCTACGCAAACTTCTTCGTGGTAAATAAAAATCACCAGACGAACGTAAAATTAGATGCAAGTGAGCACCTTGGGAAATTCCAGTGAGAAGCCGGCGCCGTAGCGGCATACAGTGTTAACAAAGTTCGTAATGAATTGCCACAGCTTTTTCAGGCAACTGGTCGGATCAACTGCGAGTACAATATATTGCTTCATGGGAGGGGACGACGCTGTCCCCATCATCCAGTCGCCGTGAAGGGTTCCCTTGGCATTTCAGCAGCCACTTCGGGGGGCGTTCACGCGCATAGAACAAGAGCATATCATCCAAAAGATCAGCGAGCCAACGTACTTTGTAAACCCTCTCATTATTGTGCGAAAAAAAAATATGGCAAACTATGGGTTGCATGAACCCGAGAGTAATCAATTCATCGCTGAAGAGAGAACATTATCAAAATGCCCCATCTAGAAGATATAGAGACTGAGCTGGCAGGCGCGAAACTTTTCTCACGTTTAAGTGCCAATGCTAGCATTCACCAGATTGCGCTAGACGAACATTTGCCAAACATATGGACGTTTGCAACACCATTTGTTCGCTACCGTTTCCTGCGGCTGCCATTCGGCATCTCGTCTGCTAGCGAAGTATTTCAAAAGGCACTAAACGAGGGCACACCAGGTGTATGTGTGTATGTGGATGACGTGCTGATTTCGAGAAGTGACTGGAAGGAGTCTTCAGAGCGGGCTCAGGGCAGCACAGTTTGCAGGCTTAACATTCAACGCACAAAATGCAAGTTCGAAGTGCAAGAGATAGAATTCCTGGGCGATATCATCAGTGACAAAGGAATCAGCCCAATTTCTGCCTTAGTAGCCAGTTGAGTGCAGATGACAAGGCCCGACAACAAGCTTTAGGTACAAAGGTTGCTGGGCGTGGTGAATGATTTCAGTAAGTACGTGCCATTGCTTGCCCAGAAAACAGCGGCTTTGCAATCCCTTATCAAAGAAGACGTCGTATTTGAATGGAACAAAACCATGATAAAGATTAGAAAGACATATGCGAAGAACTAGGCAAAAGACCCCTGCTTGCCGTCTTCGACCCACGCAAGCCAACTGAGATAGGTTCGGACACCTCCCACAAAGGTATCGAATCTGCCCTTTTGCAGAGTTACGAAGACGGTTGGAGGATTGTAGCTTACGCGTCAAGAGCTCTGGCCAACGTAGAGCATTGATTCTTACAGATAGAAAAAAGAGGCTCTCACTCTAATATTTGGTTGTGAGAAATTTTCTCATTTTACATAAGGTCGTGCACTGTTGCTTGAAAGTGGCCACAAGCCACTCATTGAAATTTCAAAGAAGTCATTTCCTGGTATGACGCCTAGGGTACAGCGTTTCTTTTCAAGGTTTCTGATCTATGACTACAACTTGATGTTTGTTCCCTGAAAACAAATGGAGCTGGTGGACATGCTGCTGTCAAGAGCATCCAGCACTGGCGACCTCGCGGCCGTGCACAATGGTGACGTGGAAGTACACGCTACCAGCATTGTGGCAGCACTCGTGAATGAAAAGACTGCAGTTTGAATAGTGCGTGAGACCGCCTCGTACAAGAACGTTCAGGCTGTCCTTCAGCACATTATTGAAGAAAAACCTGTGACAGGTCCACTAAAGCTTGTCGTGTCTGAGCTCTCTGTAATCCAGGTCATAATATTGAAAGGGGCAAAAGTAATCATCCCTACATGCATGCGGCCCAAAGTTCTAAAGCGGGTTCATGGGGGTCATCTGGTTACAACTAAGTGCAAATCAAGAGAAAGACTACTGATATACTAGCAAGGTCTCGACAATAATATTGCCCCGCCGCGGTGGTCTAGTGGCTAAGGTACTCGGCTGCTGACCCGCAGGTCGCGGGTTCGATTCCCGGCTGCGGCGGCTGCATTTCCGATGGAGGCGGAAATGTTGTAGGCCCGTGTGCTCAGATTTGGGCGCACGTTAAAGAACCCCAGGTGGTCAAAATTTCCGGAGCCCTCCACTACGGCGTCTGTCATAATCATATGGTGGTTTTGGGACGTTAAACCCCACAAATCAATCATCAATCGACAATAATATTGAAGATCCGATTGTAAAATGCCTAGTTTGTAAAAAGCGTGCATGCAGTCAACCTTCCGAGCCGCTAACGATGCGTCTGATGCCTACCAGCGCATGGTTTTGAGTTGGAGTCGACGTATTCCAATACGCAGGAAATTCTTGCCTGTTTCAGTGCGCCCGCGGACGCACTGAAACGCGCATGCGTCAAGCAACGCAGCGCGGCACGCGCCTGCCAGTATATGGCAGGACCGATGCCTGGCGTGGCAACATCGGCGTGACCTAACGAACTGAATGCCAGTGAGCACGCGCACCGCGTCACGTCGAATTATATTGGCGCCTTGACTGTGGCGTGTCAAGTTCTCACTTGACAAGCATCTCATGAATACCATGTTTGCACCAGTCATATACCTTCGTCAACCATTGACGTCACGTATTATACCAAGTTCGGCATAGGTAAAGCTAGTGAAATGCCCGCGAGCGCATCATGAGCTTGGCATGTAGTCATGTTGTTACATGACACGCATGTCATGATTTTTATGTTAAGGTCTGTCGCTTGTGTTTGCCATTCAATCATGTCATGCCATACCAGTTTTGCAACATTCCATGTGAACGAAACCACCGCAAGAGCTGCAGGACCATGAAATGTGAATGATGACATTCATGACATTCATGTCATAATTTTCATCTCATGACTAGTCCAGTATGTTCTTCATACAGTAATGTTATGCCAAAACAAACTTTGGTATCGATACCAATTTTGAAACGGCCAGGAGAGTTAAAGTTATAGGCGGCTAGTTCGATGGCTAGATAACGTAAAGTCGCCGAAAATCGCTAAGAAATGCTTCGCATTTAATACAAGTAATATGCAAATCGGAGAAAACAAATCCAAGGAAATTGATTTTCTTGCCAGCCGCATTTAGTGCCCATTTTTTCAAGCAACAATGCGCTAAAGTTTGGTACCGACAGTGCAATGTATAAAGCGCCGGCGCTTTGGCTTCCACGTTTGTGGCAGCTAGAAGTGAGAAGTCCCTTAGAGAACTTGTGAGAAGAAAACGCTCAACAAAACTGCCACAATGTGATGTCAGAAGTACAGTAAACGGTAATAAATATTTGTTTAAATAAACCAAAAGTTTCTATTGTAAGTGTTTGAATTATCAAGTGTCTGCTGTACACCATACTGCACGTGATAGGGTCAAAAGATCACTGCACGACGCCTTATAGTCCTGCAATGGATACAAAATTACAATGATGATACGGATACGCATACTTATATAGTTATGAAGCGTGGAAACTTGGGCAAATTGGTAGGACATTACTGAATGCAGAAACAGCGCAACCTACAAGTAGTTACTTCGTAACTACGGAAGCGAAAAAAAAACAAGGACAGAAAAAAGCGCTCTTTTCTGTCCTTGTTTTTTCTTGCTTTCGTAGTTACGAAGTAACTACTTCTAGGTTACGCTGTTCCTGCATTGATACTTATGTAGCTTTGCATTTGACGTTTCACACCTCGCCATATTCACATATATTCTCACACCTTTGTGTGCTTCATCGTCGCGTTTCCTCTTCTTTATGCTTGGCTTAGGCCGAACAACTGTAGGCCTGTGGGTAACACATTATGTTGGTGCACCGTAACCAAAAACAACGCTAGCGAATAATTTCAATCAAGCAATCATTGCCACATAATTACGAGTAGCACGTGGAACGCAGACACGAGTATCCAGTTAGGCTTTTATTTGTTATCAGTGACAGCTCATATTTTATGTGGGTACATAGGTTGATACGTAATTCAATATAACAATCATTTCTTTTTCCTCTTTTTCTTTATTTCTTTCTTACCTTCTTTCTTTCTTTATTTCTTCGTGTTCCACCCTGCTGCGTGTTTTTCAGAAGATGATCGCGCACCAACTTGCCCAGGTTTCAACGATAGCTGTATGAAGACACAAGGATGAGAAACACGGTGGGCTGATAGAAGGGTCCCCTATCGAGAAGTTTGGCGTTTTATGCAGACGTGCTGAAGCGATGCTTAACACTCTGCCTCACTTGCCCCTATCGGCTATAAAAAAACAAAGTAAAAGTAGCTGCAACGGTGTGCTAGCTCTCCCGCGCACACCCCGTCCTCCGCATGGAGGGGTGTCAGCCCCAGTATATTGTGCAGACTTCCCTCCTATCCAGCCTTGAAAGCTTCCCCCTTTATGCAGAACGTTACGCCTTAATGGCATCCAACCACGAGCAGAAATAGCAAACATAAAAAGAACTGTGCAAGAAGGCTGCTGAAAGGCGGCCATCAGTTAGCTCGGCCGACAATGTTATACTAGCGCTCTCATGTGTATCTCGTATATTCTGCCTGATAATGGGCGCACGCTTTCCGCCAGCTATTTGCAAGCAGCGGCATGGTTTGTCGATTTGGCCTCTTTTCTACGATTGTTTCTAAGGAATTGAGACCTGTCAAAACGGTTATACAAATAAGTGAACATCATTGATTGAAATATATGTTAGAGATATTTATTGTCCGCTTCTACAACGTTGTTTTTGTTTGTTTTCACCGCCGTGGATAGTGTTACGTCTGTTCTCATTTATTAATACGTTACTTTTTTGTCACAGTCACCGTTTTTCGAGTGGTATTTTGTGTCATTGCGTAACTAGCTGAAGTGCCAGCGCAAAAAAGCACACGTAATGAAGTAAATAATCGACTAAGTTACTAATTTCGTGTTCTCTCCTGATACCTGCAGCATAGTTGAACGAAAACTTGGGCAATTTTTAGGGAAGGTGCTTCGGAAACACAATACTTATGCTTTCCAGGTCAGGTTTTTTAAAGATCAAAGTCAGATACGTTCCTCGGTAGGTTCGTTGTCGCCCTGCGTCGCTACCTCACACAACACTATACGCAAGTGTACCGGGATGTCATCTTAATTCTCCTAGACGCGACAAATCAACAGATAAGAAAATTGTGCCATTATAGATATTATACGAAATTTTGATATTCTCTCAGATTTCACAAAGTGACCTTTGCTTTTACGGCCCCTGATTTTATCAGTGCAAGTTTGGAGTAGTTTCGTAAAGTGTTTGTAGCATGGCATTTTTTTCTTACCCAAGCATGGCGCGTTTATTCCGTTTCAAGGTTCACCAATTATAAAAAGATAAAGAAAGAAGTTTTTGTGCAAATTACAATGAATGCTGCATTGCGGCTTTTGAAAAATATTTGTTATACTTGTTCTTTTTGGCTTACGTTCAGAATATTCAGAACAGTGGAAACTAAAGGAAACAATTATTGTTCGTATTCTTATTTCTGTAACGTATACCAGTCATTTCGTGTAAATATTTCATGCCGCGTTCCAGTCCGTGAGCACTGTAGAAATATATCTATATAGTCAAAACATACACGTCAAGTTATCTGGAATGCCCCGCCGCTGTGGTCTAGTGGCTAAGGTACTCGGCTGCTTACCCGCAGGTCGTGGGGTCAAATCCTGGCTGTGGCAGCTGCATTTCCGATGGAGGCGGAAATAATGTAGGCCCGTGTGCTCAGGATTGGGTGCATGTTAAAGAACCACAGGTCGTCAATATTTCCGGGGCCCTCCGCTACGGCGTCTCTCATAATAATATGGTGGTTTTGGAACGTTAACCCCATATATCAATCAGCTATCTGGATAATGGTGAAAGACCACTGAAACACCGTTCCACAAGGGAGCTGCTCTACCAACCAACTATATTCTGTGGCATTTTCTGCCGGAAAATATTACAAAAATAACAATATTTCACGCTGACATATGTGAAATGGCACGCATAATAAAACAGATACAAGATGTGAAGCATAAGGCCAGTACTATGAACATTTAAGTGATCTGAGAACGGGTTTGTCAGTGGTGTTACATGGCACCAATTGTAGTGCTCTGGGGAGACAGACTAAAAAAAACAGAAGGCTGAACGATGCGCTCTTTGGATACATTTCCTGAATTTCCCTAAGTGCCGACAACTGCCTTCTCTTCCGACCCTATTTCAAACATAGAGATAATATGCAGTCTGTAGTCCCAGTATGCATATTACTTGAATGCTTGAATGCATATTACTCTACGCATTCAAGCGTGGTCGGCATGTGGCGTCATGTACTCTAGAAACGCCACGCACGTTTATAGCGCTCGCAACCTCCTAGTCTACGCGACTATACGAACGCAATGTGCATTACTCCTTGTGCTAATCCCCTGTCAGCGAGCAGAAACGCATACCCCCCCCCCCCCCCCCCTCTGTTTAACCAGCCAGTCGAAAAGCGTTCAGAAGAACATCGCTACCGAGAACAACGGTTACACAAACATATTCATCGGCGGTGCTTCGGTTATCGCTACTTAGTAAAGAAGTGCAAAAGTCTAATCCTTTAAGTCCATACATTCGTAGCCAGTGTCCTTTTTGTGCGCTACTATTTGCGCCTAGTGAACAACTTCTCTCTAAACACCCATACTGTGAGCCAGCACTATTTTTGTGACTCGATAGCGTTACGCTGATTTCCTATTAATTTCGGTGTCGGTGTTTATGTAGGCGTCAGTGTTGTGGTCTTTGGTAGTGAGCGAGAAGTCAGCGTTATGCGTGAACTAGAAATGCAGGGAAATGCCAGTGTAATGAATACCAAAAATATTTGGTTCGGTTTAGATCTGAATACTTACTTTTGGCATGGAATGCAAGGGCTCTACCCTAAAGTGGCTCCATTTCCTTATTTGTTAAAGGTGCTTCGAAAAATACTGTATGAATGTCATCTCGTGGGAGGCGTCTTTATAAAGCTGGTATTGTTGCGTGGCAGATGGGAAGAATCGCGCAAATCTTCAAATCATGAGAGTTGCGCAACTGGTGGGTGTTTTAAACGTCCAACTATTACAAGCCGCGCCAACATATTTCATACTCATCATCAATGAAAGCATCAACAAAGTGAGCAGCTGCGCAAGTTCACGTGTTGCCTTACAGATGCCCTTCACTGATTCGCCAAACAATGTTGGCGTAGTGGACACTTCACAACTGTACTCACAGTAGGCATTCTAAGATAGTTTGAAATGGCCAACAGTTGCGTGCACAGACTGTTGTGTGCCTGCGGCACGGCTGAGGCATTCACTGAGAACCGAAGCCAGGCTAGTGATTCAGAAGGCGGTGTGTAAGAGGCTTCTTTGCACCATCGCAATTTACCACTGAAGGCGAAGCCTAAAAGCCCTCCAAGTTTTCCTTCATAATATACGACCACGAACTGCTCAGATCAAGTTGTTTTCTCCTATTATTGCACTGCCCTATCGCTGTGCGGTTTACTAAATAGAAGAGCAAGTGAGAATAGCATAAGCAAAGTGAGCAATGATTTTGCTTCAGCGCTCTGAAAGAGTGACGTCATCCCGCCCGGCGATGTGATCCCGTGTGTCTCGTCGATGCTCAGGCGGTCTCGGGCGCCGGTCACACATTGTGTACTCTGCGGACTAAATGAAGGCGGGGCACTCTTTCTTTGTGCGGCCGTTCGCGCGACAGCTGCACCCACCTCATTCGACACGCTTGGGGTTATCACTGAGTCACGCAAACTTTATTTTCTTTTATTTTGTTGGTAGTGTTGTGATGTCTCTCTTATAGGATCGCACGTTTTTCCTTGTTTGCTTTCATACATGGTCTATGTACTTGCCTCTTTATAGCAGCGAAAATAAAGGGGTCTTTCTGTCGGATCCATTGGCAAAAAAATAAACATCGACGCAAAAGAGCAGGAACAAAATCACGCAGATACACGAGAGAAGGTACTATTTAGAGGCATTGGTGAGTATTTCCTTCGAAACAGGGCGTGCAGTGCCTTGTTCCGTACTATTCCCACAGATATGATGCTCTCAAACCACTTTGAAGTCCTGCCTTTAATACAAGAAAAGAAACAGAAATCTCCGGTCTTGCCTACCCACGCTCAGTAAAAGTTTCATTTGATTGTGATTTTTCAACAATATCAATCAGTCATATGAAATTTACAGAAGTTGTAAACTATATGGTGTTGGCTGCTTTAATCCTAAGGATTTGTAGAAACCCACCTCTGGTAAGCGAATTTCTCATGTGTTGAAGCTGCAGTGTCAAGCTCAAAGTTGAGGGAATGATCAGCCTGTAAAATAAATGTTAATGCTGCTATCTGGCGCTTTACGTCTTAAACTACATGATCATGAAAGAGGCCGTAGTGACACGCTGCGCGAATTTCGAACATCTGGTGCTCGATCACGTGCACTTACTTTGCACAGTACAAGGCCTCTGCACCTCATCCGTATTGAAATGCGACTGCTGGTGCCCGCATCGAATCCGTTGTGTTCGGGTAGCAGAAAAGCACCCTAACCACAGCTTAACTGCGGTGCAAAAGTAACAACGCCAAATATTCATAAAACGAGCGAATAAAGGCGTATCAAGAGTGTCGGGACTTTTTACATTTGCTTGTTGGGCTAGCTCAAGAAACAAGACACTGGGAAAGGGATGTTGTAGAGTGATAGACTTTTGTAAAGGTCTGTAATGTTCATTATCAGCCAGTGTTATCCATAAGAATTACAATATGTACAGTTTCCTATACTCGCAACATATTTAACGAAAGGTTCGGAGCGAGTGGAAGGCAACGCTAAAAAACGGCCTGAAGGAAGAATGAATCGATGATCAAGTCGCTTAGCAATGCTAACGATGAAAAACAGCCGAAAAGCTACGAGAACTCACTATAGTGAATAAAGACGACCACTGAAAAGCTTACTACTAAGAAGAAAAGCCGTGAAATAAAATAAAAGCCATACAATCAAGGAAATCAAAAGCAAAGGCAAGCGGAAAAAGAGAAAAGAAAAAGGAGCTCTTCCTTGATGAGCAGCCCTAATCCAATTTGCGGCGTGGTTGGTGGTCGGCGACGATGCTTGCTTAGTTCGAAAGAAGTGGTGGCTACCAGCTCGTATTTTCGCTTCTGTGGGGTGCCCCAAGTTAAATAAAAAACAAAGCTTTAGTCCCTTGTGTGGGATTTTATTCAAATTGAGCGTAAAACGGCGGTCACATGTTTTTTGCGTCCAACCCAGAGCGGTATAACACCAGAATTTCTTTTAAGGTAGCGTTCTTGCGGGCGCGTTGTGCTGTGAAATAATTTTCCTTCAAGAATGAAAATGCTGTTGGTTGCCATTGGTGGCTGATGCGCCTTCTGATGCCAGAACCAGTTGAGTGACAACCAAAAGCTCGTCATGATACCGCCCGCCAAGCGGAACGATATGCGACAAAAGGCGTCGTCGCAGAAAGTTTCTCGATTGAAAAAAACCGACTGCTCGCGCTGCGCAACCATTCACTGGCTTGCCCTTATATACTTACACTGTATCTTGATCTCCAAGGCAGTGACGGCGAGAGATATCTCCTGTGCGTTGTTCAGTAATAAAAATTCACAGCGCGGCGTTAACTAAAAGTGAACTGTGGGCCTCTGTGTCCAATGGGCGTCTTCTGTTTGTCATTGCCCATCAGCAGAGATTGACATGTTCCAGTAGAACACACTGGTTCATCACTGCGTGCTTTGCACCTCCCCAGGTTTCTCTCTTGTGTAACGGTGCGATTAGCGCGAGCGTCAACGCCACCGCCAGTGTTAGTGTTAGCGCCAGCATAAGCTCTCCATAAAATCAACCGTCTCACGCTGAAGTGAACTACCTCCCCGCTGCTTCGCATCCACATATGATTTTGTTTATGGGGAAATGGTCAATGTTTGCAGCGTGTTCATATATTTCGGAGCAAATTGCTTTCTTTGGCTCTGTTACACGGATAAATCAGCTAGTTTGCGATGTGAGGGCAGTTATGCAAAGCGTGCATTAGCTACCATGTACATCACTTGTACGTGTCATGCGCGCGACGGTTTACAAGCTATTTTGCATGAAGGACCATGTCCGCCACAAGGCCTCTCGCGGAGAAATCGCTTATGCAGTGGCACGCAAGTTTGCTCATCTGCTAACTCGTTCTTTCAGCAATATAAATCCTATGTTACATGCATCCTCGAGCCACTTTTCAGAATATCGTTAGTTCGTCTAAACATTCCGCGAAACAACCACAGCTCTTTGAAGGTATAAATTAACTATGAATCTTGTAAGCCTTCTGGTGCTTTATTACCGAGAAAGTCTAGGATTCTTCGCCAAACGGTGCAATTGGCCGTCGGCGATATAGCTGTCCCGCGTCATGCGTCAACACGAGGTGTTACTTCTACTGACAGTCAACATGAGTGCTTTCTGCACATGTAGCCCCGAAATCTTCCCCCATTGAGCTAAAGCACCCAATAACATGCGCACAGTGCACGCATGCGCACGTTATTGTGTCGCGCCGAGACCATCGCGGGCCGAGCACCAGGCCGGACCCGGCTCGTATGCGCCACGCGCGCGCACTTCTCGCGCAGAGGAAGAAGACAGCTGACCGGCCTCTTTGATACTCCAATCACTCGCAGTGTTACCGTCCATTCAATGTTGGCTCACGGTTCATTCTTGATAAATTCATTTGTAGAATTTGTGTGCATGTGATCCAGCATGACTACACAATTCTATACACTATACGGCACTGCAGAGAGCTCTCATGAGCCAACATGACAGCTTTCTGACATGAGTTAAAACGGCACGTTAGACAATTTTAGCATGTATCAGACGGCTGGCGCGAACGCTCCCTGCGCTCTGCTCGGTAAGCAAGCGTACTCTCCACGAAAAGGCGTAGCTACGCAGGAGCAAAGCAGGTGGCACCACTTCCGAAAAAAGAGTGCGAAGGAGAGGAGACCGAGAAGAAATGAGAGCAGAAGGGGAGAGTGTCACTACTCCGCTAAGTTCCAGGGGATTTAGCCTTTCTCCATTCGTAACGCCACCTGTCAGAGGCACCGCGAGGCATGACGTGGCATTGCAAAATGTGTCCCATGCAGGAAGCAGAGTCGGCGCTCCTCTTTTATCTGCTTCGTGGTATCGGGGAAGCGTATCCCGTTGACAAGCCTGTATCTAAGTAGTTCATCGAGAAATTTTTCAACACGCAACTTCTTGCCAATGGGTGCAGCTGCACCACGAATTCAGCCACAGTATCTAGTTCCATATGCCCCCTTCAGTAAAACCGGAACTTTTCGGCTATTACAACATTTCAACAACTCTACTGACCTTTCAAAAGAGTCGCTTTCTTGTTATAAGTTTTGCTGGCTGCCGAGTGTGGAATTAACAGGTTATTTAGTACCTCGTACCCTTGAGGGTCCCCGACTGTCGTGAATGCAGCTATGTTCTTTCCTTCAGCCACATCATTTCACGAGACGTAAAGCTCAAATCACTCCAAGTAGAAGTCGAAGCTATCACTCCTTTAATAAAAAAATGTCCTTTTTTCTGCCTTCGCCATTGCAGTGACGTCCACTCATCCGCCTTTTTCACTTCAGCAGTAACGAAAGGAGCACGTCAAAAGCCGATGGGCTTCCACCCTCGCTGCCTATGTAGTTGAGTCCCGCAGCCGAACTTTTGTAATCAAAGAAACAACAGTGTTAGTTGCGGAACATGGAAGAATCCGTGTTTATTTTGGGCCACGCTTTTGTAGGCATGCGGTTGCTTAACCACTGCCACGGCAGCACAGCTGATGACGAAGTCGAGCGCCACGCAGTAGGCATTAAGACATCATAGACTGTTATAAAAGTGCATCCAAAAATCGAGCCCCGCGTCACGTCGCACCGACTATACGTCAGCATAGATTCTTCTAAAACCAAAAAAACCTTTAAGACGTCGCGTGGCCTTATGTTAGAACACCTGACTACCAACCGCGATGCTTTGGTTCAATTCTTGCTGGGATGATGATTTTTTTCTTATACTGGTGGGGCACCGCAGCCGATGTTGGTTTTTCTTAAAGCTATCGCAGTTATTCAGCGAATTCTGCTTTCCCCGTTGCAAGTGTGGATGATATAAACCGGAAGTCACCTGTGATACATACCCACATAATGTTGCCCGTAGTATACGTTTGTGTGTCTAATGTGTCTGGCAGAAAGGGTCTGACAGCGTCCGCTACGAACTTTACGCGTTATTCATGTTCTGAACATCCAGCAAAAGGCATTTGTCAAACCCTCTCACCCTGCCATGCGAATTTGGGTGTAGAGAAATCTGAGCAGGCGGTCAGGAGAGCACCCATACGTAAGCGTTGGATAGATAGATAGATAGATAGATTAATAGATAGATAGATAGATAGATAGATAGATAGATTGATAGATAGATAGATAGATAGATAGATAGATAGATAGATAGATAGATAGATAGATAGATAGATAGATAGATAGATAGATAGATAGATAGGTTTATATAACGCTCAAAGTGGCCTTGGCTCGCTAAGAAATGCTTCGCATTTAGAAGTACTTTGAGGTGACTTTACTGATAAACACGAAAGATGTATGAAAAAAGCGGACCGAAGCGAGCGGACGCGTGTTCGCGTCAGCTCTGATTTCAAGGCATGACTTTGCTGCAAAAATCACCAAATACCCACAGGTATTTGGTACCACAAGATCCAGCTTGTCAGCAGGACTCATCTGACACCGCAATCAAGGTGGGAAGTCAAGTTTTGTCTACTGCGCGGTCATTTAAACATCGGAGCCTGTGGATTGCGCACATGCACGGCTGCCGCCGCTGCCGCTGCCACGAACGCTGCTGAGCAGACAGGTAGTAGCAAGGAAGCACCGGTCGACGCGCCTAAAACGCCACATTTTTCTAACATTATGGAAGTTACCATGGATGGTCAAGAGGTCTTCAGTGATGATCTCGAAAAAAACGCAGGGTGGTGGACAGTAGGCTCACGGAAGTCAAATCGCGGGCAAGCGTTGGCTTCCCGCGTGGAGACTGCAGATGGCAACTACAACAAGAAACAAGGCTAGCAGCGTCTACGACAACTCATCAAAACAAGTCGCATGCCACATTTACCTCGAGGTGACTACAAGATAATTATACGTCCAAGATGGGGCCCGCGCAGGGGCGCCTGCGTAAGTAGGCGTTTGCTGTGTAGCGACACCACGGACCCGAGGTAACGGGGGAATTTTGACTCCCTCTCGCGCCTAGCCGCGCGTGGCTTTGCCGTGTCTGGGGAAAAGGGGATCCTGGGGGTTGAGCCGACGTCGTGTGATCGGACCTTTAAGGCCCCCCGGCAGAGGCAACACACCCCTTTGGCCCTGGCTTCACGTGGACGGCACTCCTGGGCTGACCCACCCAGAGGAAATCGGTAGTCGCCTTTTCATATTTCTCTCTCTCTCTACATCTTAGTCTTTTCTCCTCTAAATCTATCCTGTCTTCTTCTCTCTTTCACTTACTTCTGATTTTTCCTGGCGGCAAGGGTTAATCGATTGTATGTGCTCTGTCTTGGGCACAATATATTTGGTTATAGCGGCTTTGTACAGCTGACGTTGACATGCCTCATATAAATTTATGACTTGTCACGTCCTTGTGTTGGGCTTCATGGTGGGCGGGTGACATGGCTGCCGAACTCACATTTACATTATGGCTTTTACTTCTCTCCCTTCATTGCACGATCGTCCTCTCTCGAAGAGAGGGCACACCGAAGAGATTTGCAACGATTTAAGAAAACCGAAAGAGACCTTTCCCCGCTACCAGGTAATCCACTGTGAAACTGCTGAAAAGAACGCCAGAACAATCTCGCATTTTGTTGCCTCCAAGTGCCTCACCACTACACTTGGCCCAGGTTACCAGGCTACAATAATGGCCAGCGGGGATCTCCTCCTCGAGGTAAAAAGTCAGACCCACTATGAAAACCTTTCGAAACTAGAATCGTTTGGAAACATTCCTATCTCAATTACACAACGCCGCTCACTCAACACTTTCCGAGGCGTTGTATCTGATCAAGACTTGCTTGGCCTGATTGAAGGTGAGCTCCACGAAGGCTGGAAAGATCGGCAGGTGACACAAGTACAAAGAATCAAAATTAGGCGTGATGGAAGGAAGTCCCAACAAAACAAATAATTGTGACGTTTTGCACCAGTACCCTGCCTGAACATCTGGAAACAGGATACTTGAAGTTGAATGTGCGACCCTACATTCCCAACCCACGACGTTGCTTCAAATGCCAGCGTTTTGGCCAGCTCAGAGTTGCCGCGACCAAATCACCTGCGGAAAGTGTGCCACCACAGGACACACCACAGATGAGTGTAAGGTGGACGATGGGGCCCACTGCGCAAACTGCGATGGTGCCCATCCCGCATACTCCCGAACCTGTCTAATATAGAAAAAGGAAAAAGAAATTGTTGCAATCAAAATCACACAAAACATTACTTTCCGAGAAGCCCGACAACAATTATCGGGTCTTTTCACAAACAAACCATCGTTCGCCGATGTAGTGCAACACGGGGGCAGCACTACAACGGCCTGCGGCAACTGCCCATGCCAGGCACAGTGTGCCCACGAGGTTGCCAAATGGCCGCCCCCCCCCCATTTCACGGTCGTAACAGCCAAAGCTGCCCTGCCGCTCGCCCCCACAGCCACACCAGCGGCTGCTGCAAGCTCTTACAGCAGCCGGGGTAACCCAGCAGCAAAGGAGGTCCCATCGACCTCTGGCCTGATGGGGTGAAACGTTACGCCTCCCGAGGTGAAGGAGACCCCAGAGTCGGCAGATATAAAGGCCTCTGCTGACAAGACGAGGCCTCAAGCTCGCAAATGCGGGCACGCAGTGCCTCTGAGGAGGCCATGGACACCACGGTGCCCCTGGTGCCAAAAGATCGGCGTAGCTCTCTGGAGCGCGCCAAGAGAAATAAAAAGCCAATAACGGGGCCCTATGACGGCTTGTTGCCTGAGTATTACCGTTCAGCTCAAAAAGCAGACACACCTATTTTGTACACACAGCACTACTTTACTTCCAATAAGGAAAAACAACTTATACATTAAAACGTCAGAGGACTGCTTAAAAACCTCAACGCCATCCAAGTGCTCATACACAAACACCCACTAAAAGTGCTGTGTGTATAGGAAACACACCTAAAATCCTCGAATACAAATTTTCATATTGATTACGTCATACTCAGAAAGGACCGAGATGATGCTGTGGCGTCATCCGGTCGCGTGGTCATTATGGTTAATCAAAGAGTAGCGTGTACACACTTACTACTCCAGACATTCCTTAAGGCGGGGGTTGTCCGAGCAGTACTTGTAAACAAACTTGTCACCGTCTGCTCTCTGTACATACGTCCGCACTACCGTCTTGAAAGACGTGAATTTCAGTTTTTGATAGACGAGCTACCTGAACCTTATCTGCTTCTTGGGGACCTAAATGCACATAGCGGTCTGTGGGGCGATTCTCGCTGTGATGCACGAGGTCGTCTCATTGAACATTTTCTCTTCTCTTCCGGTGCCTGTTTGTTGAATGGGAAAGAGCCAACATACGACAATGTCGCCAACGAAACTTACTCGTTTATAGACCTCAGCATCGTATCACCTTCACCTCTATCCCTACTGAAATGGAAAGTCATAAATAATCCATATGGAAGTGACCATTTTTCTGTTGTGTTGAGTTCAACAACAACAACATATGAACGTTCTCCACATGTTCCCAAATGGCTGACAGACAAAGCCCACTGGGAACAGTTTCGCAACACTACTCGTTTAGATTGGACGGACATGTGTAGGTTAAGTATAGATGAAGCTGTGCAGTACTTCACAGCTTTTCTTACTGACGCAGTGGCCAAGTGCATACCGCAAACATCTGGAATGCTTTGCAAGCGACGTGTCCCATGGTGGAACACTGAGTGTCAGAATGCGCGAAAGGAGCAGAACAGGGCATGGAGGTTGCTTCGGAACTCACCGACAGCCGAAAATTTGGACAGCTTTAAGAAATTAAAGTCTCAAGGCAGGAGTACGCGTCGGCAGGCCAGAAGAGAAAGCTGGCACAAGTTTCTATCAGAAATAAATTCATATACACAAGATGGTAAAGTCTGAAACATGGTTGGTATGGTAGCAAGAAGACAAGTACACTCACTCCCACTCGTAAACACACAGGTTGACAGCCTCGAAGTTCAGGCGAACTTCCTCGGTGTGCACTACGAGAAAACGTCTAGCTCGTCACAATATACTGAAGCTTTCCAAAGATATAAAGCAAGGATTGAAAAGCAGAAATCAGAATACAAGTGCACAAATCACGAGGCATACAACCAACCTTTCAACTTAGCTGATCTACAAACATCACTAAACTCTTGCAGTAATTCTGCCCCAGGCTACGACCGTGTCACGTATGAAATGTTGAAAAACCTGCCGCTCAAAACGCGAAAAACTTTACTCTCCCTATGCAATGCTATCTGGCTTTCTGGAACCATCCCTGCTTCCTGGAATGAGACTATTGTTATCCCTATTTTCAAAGAGGGCAAGGACCAATCCTCAGTTTCAAGTTATAGGCCAATTGCACTAAAGCGGCCTTTATAAACTTTATGAAAAAATAATAAACCGCCAACTTTTACATTTCCTTGAAACACAATCTGCTCGACCGATCCGAGTGTGGATTTCGAGAGGGTAGCTCCATCACCGACCATCTGGTGCGTATCGAGGCACCGATCCGAGACGCTTTTGTCTACAAACAATACTTCCTCTCAGTGTTTCTCGATATCGAGAAGGCTTACGACACAACGTGGCGTTTTGGCATTTTAAGAGAATTGTCTCACCTGGGTGTGCGCGGTAGAAGGCTTTCAATGATTGAAAGTTACTTGTCCAATCGGAAATTCCGTGTCCTTATGGGCAGTATTTTCTCCCAAACATTTGTACAAGAAACGGGAGTACCGCAAGGTGGCGTACTTAGTTGTACAGTTTTTATTATCAAAATGAAGTCTTTCCACCTGTCCATCCCCCGCAACATGTTCTATTCCACATATGTCGACGACGTCCAGCTTGGCTTTAAGTCATGCTACATAGCAATGTGTGAGCGGCAGGTTTAGTTATGTTTAAACAAGGTCTCCAAATGGGCAGAGGAAAACGTATTCCGGCTGAACACAGAAAAAAGCACGTGTGTCTTGTTCTCTCGAAACAGAGGCATGCACTCAGAACCTGATTTTGAACTGAACGGTCAACGCCTGTCTGTCAAAGCGGAGCATAAATTCTTAGGCTTTATCTTGCACAACAAGTTTTCCATCGTACCACACATCAAGTATTTATAAACAAAATGTTTAAAAGCCACGAATGGTATAAAAGTGTTGTCACGTCTAGGTTGAGTAGTGAGTCACGACTAGGTTGAGTAGTCACAGGCAATGTCTCTTGAAACTGTACAGAAGCCGCATTCGCACCCGCTTAGATTATGGGGCCGTTGTTCATCAGTCTACGACTCGAAGTGCTTTGAAGATGCTGGATCCCGTGCACCATTTGGGCATCCGCCTTTCTACGGGTGCTTTTCGAACCAGCCCTGTGGAAAGCCTTTACTATGAGTCAATTGAATGGTCGCTTCATGTACAAAGAGCTTACATGTCCTTTGTATATTTTCTTAAGGTGAAAGCAGACAAGAAGCACCCCTCATACTCTGCTATTATTGATATGTCGAGCACCATTCTGTTTCAAAACAGGCCTTCGATGAGGCAGCCCTTATCAGTTTGCCTGAAGGGTCTATCTAAGAAAACTGGAGTGTCACTTGAACACAGTTTAATGGCTCCTGTTGTATACCCGCCACCGTGGCAGTGGCAAATTATAGTCTGCGATGTGTCTTCCCTAGAAGTTACAAAACATGCGCCTATTGCCCATATCCGAAACTACTTCCTGGAACTTCAACACAAATACCTACGTCCTGAGTTCTTTACAGATGCCGTTAAGTCTATTTCCTCTGTGTCCTTCGCTGATGTCTGCCAATCCTTTTCGGATGCTAGCCCACTACAACCCGGACCAAGTATCTTCACAGCGGAAGCTTACGCGATACTTGTGGCGACTAAACACATCAAACAATCACAAATACAAAAAGCAGTAATTTATACGGGCTCCCTCAATGTGGTAACGACTCTGTACAATTCTAAAAAACAAAAAAGCTTTGTCCTCGTCTCACTTTACTCTGATTTATGCACACTCTACACACTCAAACAACATGTTGTAGTGTGCTGGGTGCCAGGGCACCGTGAGATCCAAGGCAACGTGATGGCGGATCAGCTTGCTGCATCCGTCCACGAAAGCACTGCCACAACACCCATATCAATCTTGGCCTTTGATCTTAAGCCGTCTCTCAAACGAAAGCTCAGGGACTACTGGCAGAGCAAGTGGGATAGACACACACAGAACGATCTACACACTATTAAGCCACACCTTCACCATTGGCTGCCAGTATCAAAATCGCGTCATACAGGGGTAATACTAACGAGGCTCAGGATAGGACACACATACACGACACACACATATCTTTTGTCCGGTGGCGATCCACCATTGTGCAACAGATGTGGGGAAGCACTAACAGTTCTTCACATTTTAATCCAGTGCAAACAGTTAGAAACTCTAGAAAAACAATACTTTCCATTACCCTACCGACAACATATACCATTACACCCTGCAATGTTCGTTGGTAGAGAACCACCTTTTAGTCATAAATCATTGTTAGCGTTTTTAAAAGAAATTAGTAGTTTTCATATGGTATACCCGCGCATTCCTTAGCACGACCTCTCCAGAGAGGTTTTCACTGTGGTGGCTACACAACAAAGCACTTGCCTCACGGCCCTTGACCGCAAGGGTATGAACGAGTGAGGAACTAGTGTTAATGCCATACATGTCCACCATCGTTTTCTAATATCACCAACTTTTGTCATCTATTCACACCACTCGCACCTTTCACGGTATGGTCAAGATTTTATACTTTGTATGTTTTACCGGCTTTACCGCGAGAAATTTTATGGCCCTTATACAGCCACTCATCACAATCATTGTTCATATCTTTAGTAAGATGAACTGGTGCTCTTGGGCTGTGAAAAGGCCCTCTCGCCACAAAACATCAAACATAATCATCAAGAGGGAGCCTCCACATCGCAGCTCACGGAGCTGTCCGCATAGCGACCAGCGTCTATCGAGCAGCAGCAATCCCGAAAGAAGCTCAAGAGGAGGACATGGTCTGCCCTAATCCACAACAAAATATCATCGTCGTGAGTACACCCATTGAGGCACAGGCTGATAATTATCAACGTATAACCCGCATTATGGTCGGCAAGAACACGTATATGAGACCAGTGCCGACGAGGCGGCGCCGGACTATACTTCCAAAGGCGTAATAGGCGGCGTCCCCCTGGAAGATAGCGCCCGCGACATCACCGCAAGCGTTGTCACACCCTGAAATCCCACGGCATTGGCTACTAAAAGACTGAGTAACACAACGGCAGGGATCGTGCTGTTCGAGGGCTTCAGGGTACCGACGTACGTTCACTACGGTGGAGCTGTACTGCGATGCACCCTATACCGGAAACAAGTCGATACATGTTATCACTGCGGCAGACTGAGACACCGCGCGAATGTGTGTCCGAATCCCCAAGATCGTATATGTCGAGGATGCGGGGCGCCGAGCCCACCGAAGACCACCACTGTACAGCCACATGCCAACTCTGTGGAAGCAACCACCAGACGGCCGACAGGACCTGCAGGGTACGCTACAAGACCCCTTACATTGTGACACGTCGCCACTGGTAGTGCCAACAACAAGTTTCGCCTAAGCCTGCAGCCAGCAGCAACTATGCAAATAAGCAGGACACTCTTCCTCCTCCACCACAACGAGGCCTGGGCCGGTCCAAATCCCACACCCATTCAAGGTCCGCATCCAGGTCACGAAGCCGAACACCAGGACCACACGAATCGAGGTGGGGAGACGTGGTTGCAGGAACGCAGCATAGGTCTGAGAAGGCCGCATCTCAAAACTCATTGAAAAAGTTAGAGGCAGAGATAGTTCAACTCAAACAAATGCTTTGTCAATGCAATCAGAAAATGAACGCTTTGAGCGAGTAAAACCGCATGTTTAAAGAGAAGCTTCGTAAATAAGAACTCAGAACAACACCTAGTAAATACCCCCCACATATTATGCCTGAAACACCTCTGGCACAGATGGAGGAGGAGGCAACCTCTCCCTCCCCCTAAACGCAAAGCGGAAACTTTGAATTGTCAGGACGGACCTACACGCACTACTATCAGTAATCCCACTCTTGTTAACCTGATAAAATCAGTTAAAGATTTCAGTGCGTGGATGACCACGTCTCAAATCATACCTATACTCACCGATCGTGTAGATGCGCTTACTCAATTAATACAACAGCAAAATGACCACTTTAGCCGAAGAATGATAGCAGTGGAGTCGTGGACCTCCTCGCAGCCATCGAATGGAATGGCGCCTGGAACTCAACCATCGCAACCCGTTTCGCTACCCACCGGCTTAATTCAGCCGGCAAAGTTCATACCCCCCAACCCTCACCATGGCTAAGCAACCTACGTACAACATTTGGCAGTGGAATTGTCGAATTTACGCGAATAAGAAAGCTGTTTTACCTAATATGTCCGTGATAAGAACAAGCCAGATATTATTATATAGCAGATATAGCCAGATATCTACAGGAGTCACATGGTTTGGCCAAATTAGCAGGGTACCACACAATAGGCTAAGCCACTGGAGATACTACCACCCTTACAACCTCAGTCCGCAGAGACCATACTGTTATACAACACGATACCAAAATTAAGCACATCAATAACATTTTAATTGAAGTCATACCACACCGCAAAACAAACGCTAGCCTTTTCGTACTTAACATATACAGTAACCCTAAACACAAAAAACACAGGTTTGGCACCCTCTTTAAGAGCGCTATTAACATCGCTGGTTCAAATTCTATTATAATCGCAGGCGATTTTAATGCTCCATATACCGCTTGGGGATATTCTTATGCTCTCCCAAAAGGTCGCGAGCTCTGGCTCGACATCCAAAACAAATGCCTAACTCTCATCACGGATCCAAGCGCGCCTACCCGTGCCGGCAACAGTTCTAGCAAGAACACTACACCAGATCTCCCATTCGTCAAACATACACCCACAACAACATGGCGTAACACACTAGAGACTTTAGGTAGCGACCACTACATCATCGATATCCACATCAAAGGGGGCCCTCCCAAACCAGCAGGAAAACAACATAAGCTAGTTGACTGGGCAAAGTTCCGCAAGTCACAAGAAAATAATGTCTCACCCATTGATGACATTGAACATTCGACCAACACTTTAAGACAGGACATTGATCACGCTACACAAACAGTGCCACAGAGGCGCACCTTGAGGAGATTAATAGTCGACTTGTACATATGTGGGAAGCGAGACAATCACTCCAAAAGAGGTGGAAAACCCAGAAATTAAACAGGAACCTTCGTAAACGTATAGCACTCCTCAACAGAGAGATCAAAACATTTGCTAAAGAATTAGGCCAGCAACAGTGGCATGACATTTGCTACTCCATGGACAAGGAAATAGGTATCAGAAAAACATGGCACCTTCTCCGTCATGTATTAGACCCTGAGAACCACAAAGCAGTCCACCGTCAACATATCAATAAGCTCATCCATGATGACACAGGTACAGAGGAGAAACTCTTGCGAGAGATAGCACACACACATATCTCCTAAGCACCTCCTCAACTACACCCACATTATACCGGTGAGACAAATGCAACTCTTGACGAAGAATTTTCGAAAGCAGAGATTCGCGCTGTACTACATCGCCTTAATACCAAGTCCGCTCCTGGTTTCGATTCTATTACAAACAAGACATTACGTAACCTAGACGATGAATCTATTAGTCACCTTACAGACTACATTAACGCATGCTGGACCACAGGATGTTTGTCCCTACAGTGGAAGGTTGCCAAGATTATTCTTATCCCCAAACCAGGGACGCCTCTGAACATTCACAACCTTAGACCCATCTCTCTAACTTCCTGTGTAACGAAACTCATGGAGCAGGCCTTCTTAGCTCTACCAACAGATTTCCTTAAAGACAATGACGTTCTTCCATGCACTATGTTAGGTTTTCGAAGGCACCTTTCACACCAGGACACTATGCATCAATTGAAGCACCAAATCATAGACACCACGACCCGCTAAACCAAAGCTATACTAGGTTTGGATCTTAATAAAGCATTCGGTAACGTTACGCACAGTACAATACTGCAACAGGTTAACGCCTTAAATATCGGACTTCGAACCTATAACTATATTCGCGACTTCCTAACAAACCGACAAGCTGTAGTCAAAGTGGGCGCACTCACATCATCTGAAATACCCATAGTAAGTGCAGGAACTCCACAGGGCACTGTGATAGCTTCCATGTTATTCAACTTAGCTCTCCTCGGTTTGCCCTCAAAACTATCCATGATTCCCGGGCTTCATCACAGCATATACGCTGACGATATTACCCTCTGGATATGTGATGGCAGGAATGGCTCTTTAGAAGAACGGCTACAAGAAGCGGTAAAGCGCGTGTAACAATACCTACGCGGAACAGGGCTTTCGTGTTCAGCGGAGAAGTCCGAACTCCTCTTACACCGCCCCAAACTCAGAGGCAGACAACCCAAAGAGTATAGTCTAACAAGCTCATACACAGCCATTACCCTGAAGACAGCTGATGGACGCGTCATACCGACAGTCGACAAAATACGAGGTTTGGAACTTTTGGTTGAAAGCAAAGGCACAAATGGCGGGACAATCCGCAAATTAGAAGCCAAAGTTGCACAAACGATGCGACTCATTGAAAGAATAAGTAATAAACATTTTGCACAGCGGGTTTTGCCTTACAACAGGCAAAACCCGCTCTGACGACAAAATCGCATGCATTCTCCGGTTTCCCACCCACGCACCCGTCGACCACACAGAGGTCCATCCTAACGATGTGGCGCACAACGTGGCTCGAGGTCTCACGTTCCGGGCAACGTCAGTGGTTGACACCACCCGTACGGACTCTCTTGTGTAGAAGTAGGAGTGGGGGGATAGACTTACTAAATTCAACGACATTATCCAACAATATAAACTTCAACGACGGAAATACTCCCCGCCTCACCCCAAGCTCAACCGGGCCCAGTCCGTTAATGGGCGGCAATTACAAACAGGCACCTACACTAATCCCGTAAATATGAAACACATTTACCCCGACTTGTATATGACCAATTCGTGCAAGTATTGTAGTAAACGGGCCACATTAGCGTATATTCTCTGGGAGTGTCCAGCACTAATTGGCAAAACGAGAGACGCGCCCTCCAATGAGGACCTACGGGAGCGTTGGCGGACCGCGCTGCTTAGCTCAGGACTATGTAATCAACTCTGGGCGATCCAGCAGGCCAAAGAAGCTGCTGAGAGACATGGTCTTTCAACCAGCTCCTAGGTGGGAAGCCAGCCCGGTAACCTGCAGGAAGTAAATAAAGTTCACTCACTATAAAAAAAGCGGGTCACTTCCGATCACATGTGGAGCACATGCAATGACGTCACGGTTGTCAGTAATGTTGCAACTCATCATCCGTAATATACCATCAGTGCATCTGTAACAGGCAGCATGCAAGAAGGCCATGAAGCGGGAAAATGGAGCCAGATCATTTCATGCGGCCCGGTTGGTGCCGTGCGCTCAATCTGGTTCTCATTTTCAGGCAGATGCTCAGTGCGGAAATCGTAGTCTCCTCTGCAGCTCGAAATATCGGTGTTTTCTAAATGGTCAAATTCAAATAGGAAACTGCGCGCTCGATATATTTGGCTAGCCATTAATCGTCATTGTCCGTTCATGCGTCATTTGGCGCAAGTGTAGTTACGACAGTGACTGGTTTTGTTCCTCGGCTACCGATATCCGCGGCACGTGGCGTCCCATGTTAGTAATCAATCCCAAGATAGATATATCGTGCTTACCATCCCAAAACCACCATAAGATTATGAGAGACACCGTAGTGCAGGGCTCCGGAAATTTCGACCACCTGGGGTTCTTTAACGTGCACCGAAATTGGAGCACAACGGCCCTACAGCTTTCCGCCTCCATCGGAAATGCAGCCGGAATTTGATACCGCGACCGGCGGGTCAGCAGCCGAGTACCTTAGCCACAAGACCACTGCGGCAGGGCAATCAATTAGAATATTGAACGGAAACACTAGGGCTCTGGGGGAACTAAACCTGGTGGTGCCTAACGTGAATAAAGCACACTTAGTCGAATTCGTGCTTTTAAACGCTCTGGTAGGCAACTGACTCATTGGAATGTGCGAACATCTGGCCTCGCCTGTGGAGTTAGTCAATACGGATAATATACTAGTGTGAAGACCTAACGAAATGAAAGAGGATGCGATTTTTTGTATTTTCTGAGGACTTCGTTTCTTCAGTTGACAGCTAAATGAATAACACGTAACGTTAGACTAAAGAAAGCATAGGGAGCACAAATGTTTTTCTCTTAACTGCGCTCGTAGTAATCATTGTAGTGTAGTAATTAGTGCAACTATAACTACATTACACTTAGGAGGCAAGTATCGAATTATATGTTTTTGATGGCGTATGCACGCCTTTTAAAATTGTGAAGTTGCCTCTCATGCGATTCAGTTCACTCAACTATGGCAGTGACTTACTTCTTCCAACAGTGTGATCAAGTGAAAGTCATTTCCACCTGAGTTATGGGGAGGCAAGCAAGGGTAAGCGCTGGCCAATGTTAGTACGGCTTTCAGCCACCAGGCGCCGCCACTGGAATAGAGCCACCTTAAAACATGGCTCATGGATACGCAGGCAGTGGCTTTTCTCGGGGCTGCTATAATGTTCAGTTTTAACCTTTATTTGTGTCATTTGAAGTATACGAAAGCCTTCGTGAACGGGAACCTAGAGGCGCTTGTCACTCTGGGCAACTAGTTCATTTCACAAGCATGTGTCGCTCATGGCTATCGAATCATTGCGCTCGAGCATAGTCTGCCATGGCGATATGAGAGCGCATGGCCGTGTTTCTCGAAAAATTGTTCTGTTACCATCACGTTCGCTCGACGGAAGGTACTCCTTTGAAATCATTTTTTGCTGGTAGCTAATTCTGATAACTTGGGCGCCTAATGTTCTCTAATGTTCCCCAAGCCTTCATGCACGAAAAATAATAAATATAGTGTACTCTCGCTGGAGTGACTTTCAAAGGACCAAATCATAATAACACTCTGAACTGGATGTTTGGTTAACCAAGCCGTCTCTAGAACTCGGAACCACATTGCGCACTGCATAACTAAAGTCAAACCTGGTGGCGGTGAAACTTTATTGCCCAAACAAGGGGTCCTGAAGGACACTCGGCTAGACGCCAGGTGTAGTGGATATCTCCCACGTCGGGACAGAAAGCCCAAAGCTCTCCGCCGTCTGGCGGGTCTCCTGGACAGCCCGAGGTTGATCTGTTAGTGAAGCACTTCTTAGCAGTTTAGCCCACTCTTGCTTATTCTTGGCGTAAGTGTTACTCGATGCACAACCACAGAGCATATGGTTCAAATCTACACGTTCTCAACACTGTTCACACACATGTTGTGCCTTGTAGTTTGGGTTGATATGCTTCATATCACTCACGGTTATTTCATCGGTGGTGCATGAGGAGTCCAACGGCTTGAATTGTTCGCGTTCGAGACGTTTTCGCCGCGTTCAACACGACAGCGATCGTGAGGCAGCGTTGCTACTGGTACATGCATAAGTTGACTACTCGGTCAAAGCACGATCCGGTATATTGATACTTGCTATGCTTCTTTGAGTTTTTGCATTGGGCTGCCGCTGCTGCATCTTTGTAGAGCCACCACAGCTTACATTCTGCGGAATTTTCTAATCGAAAGTGGTTACACACTTTAGGGTAGTTTCAATACGTAACAGAAAACCTTTAATCTCCCCTAGTGACTACAAGCCTTTCATGCAGGTTCTTTTACAGGTAATAAACTATTATATGACTGAGCTTGCAAAAGCGCGAAAAAGGATAAAGTGGTTGTTCTAACAAACACAAAAACTTCAGTTCACATCTATATATAAACACTTTGCACATAAAAAGTGCGTAAGCGATGGAGCAGCAAGAGATGTGAGATCAGCCTCACCAGTACGCAGACGCTTGGCTCGCCGGGTGGCTAGTTCGAAAAAAGAAAAAAAAAGTGGCAGCTGGTTTACGCGCTAAGCAGTCGGGGCAACGTGGCCAAGCAGCTGGACGCGCAGCTCAGCCCCGAAACTCAACTAATGCTGCTTAGCTGTAAGCATCGAAGTCCGCAGGTCTTGGGCTGTATATTGTTCACGACCGGGTGGCTACGGTCTTCTTGTACGATGACGTGATGGCAGGAGGCCACAGCTCGTTGAAGTTTTCGTTGCTCGGCTCTGCCACCCGAAGGCCCATCTTCAGTGCTTGTTCAGGTGACTACGTTCTGCTAGTCTCGTTCTCCCTCAACTACTCTGCTGTTGTTAGGCTTAGACATCTTCTGGCCCTTTGGTACACCTGTCTTTACCTGATTGCAGATATCTGTCCTTCGGCGTTTGCAACTGATTGGCACCTGAGATGTTTCAAGGTTTTCAAAAAAACGTTGGCTGCGTTCAGTAGGCACTAACGATTTATAGAACGTGACGGCATGAATTGATGCTCGAACGGCATCAAACTATTGTTCATAGCCTTTATTACACGCACAAGCTTTTTCAATTCTAGTGATCCCTTTTCGCAAACTCAGAGTCTGTCTAGTTAGCAAGCACGTGGTTTGACGCCCGTTGAAAGCTCGATGGACCACTGTGTCGATACGTGGCGACTTTAGGGAACCAATTACAAACAGAAAAACACTGTACATAGGCGACCGATACACATCAGCAACCGAGCATCCGCCCTTGTTCTCCCACTGTTCCCTGATTTGTCGCATCAACCGACGTGTGAATGTCCCACAACGGCCGCTGAATAAAAAAGAGGCCATAGTTTGACAATGGCGGGGCCTTGTAGCTTTGCTAAAAAGGGACGAAAGCCCAATGGGGATGTTGCGTATGCTTTGCCATTCTGGAGTATACTCATACTTTATTTTCCGCTCCCACTGGCCGGAAAGGAAGATGAATGAGACGTCGCGTTAAGCATCGCTTTTGCGTGTCCGGATTTACACCGTCTCACAGGGGTAGTGCCGCCATACATTTCTCTTTTCGTGCTTTCTCCATCTTCGTATTCTTTTGTACCATAGGGGACATTAAGAACGACTACCCAAAGTTAAGCTTTCCCATAGCACCAATCAATTTGTGTTGTAGCCTCGTGCCTAGCGGGGATAAACGTCCACAGTAGGAGAATTCAAAGCTACACCATCTGGGAACCTTTTCTTTTTTACTGCGTCTTGTTTGCACAAGGTTTCAGCATGTTCAAAAGCTATTCAGCTCTCGCCTCGCTGGCAAGTTCGTTGCCATTCACGCTACTGGCGCCATGCTTCGAGGGGCACGTCTGGAATCTAGCCTATATTTCAAAGCCCGTGGTGAGTTCCCAATCGTGTTATTACATCTATAAATAATTTTGCTCGCTCAGTCCATCTTCGCTAAGGTCCCAATAGTGAGGGTGCATTCTCAATGGTGACTTTTGAGGTCACGCGATCAGTGTGGTTGCAAATGTTATATCACATTGAAGGCGTGAAGCGACTATTCTCATAGAGACTTGCCTACGACATATAAATCGCCAAATACAATTACAGCTTTTCCTTGTCAGAACAGAAGAGCCTGGGTTCTCGGCCGCATCGTAGGCCCGATGAACTGCCCATCTATGTATGTCACAGTGCTCCTTGGCATTTTGCCTGTTATGGTGAAACGCAAAGCGCTGCAAGAGCATATGTTTTGTGTCTGCGCTGCCACCAAATCAAGGGAAAGTGTATGAAGTGAATCTTCCAGAAAAAGTATTTAGCTTATTATAAAAGTGCTGGGGCGAAAATTCTGTGTCGTGTTTTTTTTTGCTCTTTCCCTATAAGTAACTAATTCCCCACAATTATCATAGCTGAAAACCTCGTCTATACGAGTGTGTGACGGGTAGTTACTTAGAGACGTTTCTAGAGCGCAAAGTCAGGTTTCGTTTCAAAAAGCATCGAGCTAGGCAGGCAAACACCGCAGCACAAGGCAGCAGTGGTGTTCTGTGCAACAGCGCATAATTTTAATTGCGAGCGATGAAAATTTATTATTTGTGGTATCTTCTCTGCATACGCTGAGCATTATTTTTTTCACTCATGTGCTGTAAGTCCATCGCAAATAGGGAGCTTGAAGTGCACACTATAGGACTGATTCCAAGATCTTTCACATAAATCTGCAGGGCTATGCTTGCGTGCTGCATACGCCATAACCGACGGCAGAAACATGAGGCGCACCCTGACCGCAATAAATTGGCTCTCATTGGTGAAATTTTCCATTTTCGAAATTCTCAGCAGTATCGCTAAAATTTTTTTTCACCCTTTCGCCGAAAATGTGGCGTGAAAATTGCCCGTAAGGGAGAAAATTTCCTGAAGGGAACATCACTGCTAGGCAGGTAAACACTGCTGGCCACGTGACCACGGAAAACTGTGACGTGGGCATGGTGCGCAACTGCACACGTGATCGGGCACAAGTGGGCACTGCACTGACTAGCGAACACAAACCCGGGACGCAGTTTGTTCCCGTTGACACCACGGTGATGTAAGACTCACAAGGTGCACAGCATCTTAGTCGAACTGCATGCGCTGTAAAATCGAGTTTGAATGCGTTTTAGGCTACATCTCCTGTTGGCATTTCAAAGATATCTGTGTCTGCACATGAACCTCTGTCATTCTCTCGCCTTGAAAATTTTCCGTCAGTGCTCTTTTGCTAGTCAACATACTTAGGCTTCCCACTGCAGAAGCCTCAAGGTGACAGCTTGTGCTCTGCCGACTTTTTTGTGCGGAGGCACATATTATTTGCGGACCACTCGGGAGCGGCCCACTCCAGACGAGGTAAGTAGCGCCATCTAAGAAACCTTGCTAAAGTTTGTTCATACCACGCTATGCGCCGACTGCCTCATCTAAGTACCCAGAAATACTTCTAGAACTTTTTAAAAGCAAAACTGTCTCAGCTTGGCAAAAGTCTCCCTCTACCCGACACCTTGAACACACGATCACCAACGTTTCTTGCTGGGCGAGATGGAGCTAGTCAATGATAATGTAGTGCGGCGCAAAAAACAAACACCAAACCAGCGAGAGAACGAGGACAGAGCGCATGTGTCCTCGTTCTCTGGCTGGTTTTGTGTTTGTTTTTTGCGCTGCATTACATTATGATTGACATGATCATCACTAATGTGTGCACCTCTACAGCTTCGCCACAACAGCCCCGCCGCAGTGGTCTAGTGGCTAAGGTACTCGGCTGCTGACCCGCAGATCACGGGATCGTATCCCGGCTGCGGCGGCTGCATTTCCGATAGAGGCGGAAATGTTGTAGGCCCGTGTGCTTAGATTTGGGTGCACGTTAAAGAATACCAGGTGGTTGAAATTTCCGGAGCCCTCCACTACGGCGTCTCTCATAATCATGTGGTGGTTTTGGGACGTTAAGCCCCAGATATCTATCTAACTTGGCCACCGCACGCTTTTCTCGTCCTCTCCTTTCGAATTCTGCTGTTTTCTCCAAACAGTCGTGTGGGGTGCGTGCTCTGCGAAGGCACCGATTTGTCCGGCGTTGATGGCAATAGGATTGTTTGGCGCGAACACAAATCCACAGGCAAGGAAATAAAAATGAAATGAAAGAGAAAGAAAAGAAGAAAAGAAGATAAAAAGGCGGAGAACAATATCAAGGAAAACATACGCAGAAAAGAGATAGAAAAAGTGATAGACTGCCTTGCACTGGATGTGCATTGCTAGAAAGACAGCGAAACTGATGGGCACCTATGCAGGCCTGTATTTTTATCTTTTGCTAACTTTTGCATAATTTTGCTTTCTATCTCCCTAAATCGCTTTATTCCTCTTTCTTCTCTAATTTTCTGTCTTTTTTCTCCGTTCTCTTTTATTTATGTATAGCCCTCTCTCTTTCTACTTCTTTGAGTTTATTGCTGTTTCTATTTTTCTTCCTCTTTTAGCCCTGTTTCATTTTATTCTGGGTCACTCCTTCCTCCCTTTACTCCCCTTTCTGCATTTCTTTCTCTCTGCTTCTTTCTACCTCATTATCTATATGCTATGCTTTGCTCTCCTTTCCCTTCTAGAGACTCAGTAACGCATATTTTCTCATCATGTTCGCTTCTCTCCTCTGTTATATTCTACTCTACTCTACTCTACTATACTATACTATACTATACTATACTATACTATACTGCACTACACTATACATGGCTAATGTTGTGTTTTTTAGTGTGTAGAATGAAGAGATTTGTTGGCATTAGTTGCATGAATAAAACAAGAACAAAAAAGTGCGTGAATAGCTGAGTGGTTCGGAAGTTCACCTTCGGGTCGCGGAGACACAGCTACAGATCATACCTTGTCAATAGCTTTTTTTTGCCATAAGGTAACCTGTTAACCTTTTCTTATATATCTGTTTTTCTCTCTCTAGATACACGTTGCCTCCAGTCACGGTTACTACCGGAAATATAACTTAATTAGCGCATGTGGTCTGGGAGAGCAAGAAAAGATGACGATGTTAAAAAAGATAACAACGTATTCTTGGTGAATTATTCAGTCGGTACGTGCCATAGGTTTGAAAGAAAAAAAACAAGCGAAGAATGTATAGAACGCGTGGTGGTTAATGATAGGACTGATAGCTTTGTTTCCGACACAATAATTACGGTGAGCATCAACAGCTGCTTTATTAAAACAGAGATCAAGACAAAAAGACGAAGAAAGAAAAGTAAAGGAAGAGAGACTGCAATAAAGACAGAAGAAAGCAAAGAAAATAAAAATAGCGAAAGAGAAAAAGAGAAAAAAGGAAATTGATAGAGAAAGAAAGAATAAAGCAACTATTAGGTCAGAAAGAGCAGTAAAGTAAAAGAAGGAAATAAAAAGACAGACACAAAAGAAACACATGAGCACTGGTATGAGCACACACACACAGACACCCAAAAGGTAGTAAAAGAACAAAACTAGTGGCACCCAGGCGTAATAACAACGTAAAATTAGGGAGTTCCTGATTATTGCAAAAAAATAATATCAATGAAAGGTAACCCATTATCTGTTGTGCGGGGAACTAACAGTTCGGCATTATTAATTCACACCTAGGCCTTGTCGTCAAACTGAGACTGTCTGAAAATATCAATACGATTTCTATGCCCATTTCGTCATCTCCTGTTAACGTATAGTAATAATGCAACTTCATTCGTGTAATGTTCGTTCCCCTAGGTGGCCCCGCCACAGTGGCCTAGTGGCTAAGGTACTCGGATGCTGACCCGCAAGTCGCGGGATCGAATCCCGGCTGTGGCGGCTGCATTTCCGATGAAGGCGGAAATGTTGTAGGCCCGTGTACTCAGATTTCGGTGCACGTTAAAGAACCCCAGGTGGTCAAAATTTCCGGAGCCCTCCACTACGGCGTCTCTCATAATCATATGGTGGTTTTGGGACGTTAAACCCCACAAATCAAATCATTATTTCCCTAGGTTGAGTAAATACAGCTTACGCGAACATATAATATTATCAAATGAGCAGTTGCGCTTTCCGCATGGTGTTCGACGAGCAGCGGGTCCCTCGTGCGGCGCATCGTATATAAAGACACCAAGAGAAGTGTTATTCCATCTGCCATCACGTGATTAGCCACCTCGTAGAAACTTTTTGGAACATTTTGGAACAAGTTTTGGAACATTAAACCCCACATATCAGTCATCTGTTAGCGGCGAGCAGAGCGTCGGCCGTCGATCAACTGACAAGTAGCGAAGGGTGTCGGCATTTATACACTTGTCATAGGATATTCCAGCGCTATTGCTAGCAGGGACGTAGGTTGCAAAATAATTCGAAAGGTTCACAAAGTGGGCGTAATCTTAACAAAACGATCTTCTACAGCCTCGAAGCTTCTCCAACACCAAGGCGTGGTTCGTGCAGAACATAGTGTAACAGGACGACAACAAAAACTTGCGGAAAGTGGCAAGCGGATGCATATCTGCACGGGCCTCACAGTTAACCATTTCTTTCTGTCTGCTCTACGCAGCTTACGTCTGGATGTTCTAGTGGTCGACCCCTTAGCTTGACAAATACCATAGTTTGCCTAAAAACGTCAATGTACGCCGAAAACGCATAAGCAATCTTTAGATCAATAACTTGTGGGCGCTGTCACACGCGTCTACATAGATAGATAGATAGATAGATAGATAGATAGATAGATAGATAGATAGATAGATAGATAGATAGATAGATAGATAGATAGATAGTGCCACTCCCCATAGAGTGGAAGACTGCCCCAGTCACATTTACACCGAAGCTTGGAAAGGCCATGCACACAGACGACCTTCGCCCATTTCTGTCACATTATGTACGGGCAAACTGATGGAGACGATCGTGCGGGATAGTTTGTCTGATTTCATTGAAAATAAATATAATTTCGCAGATTTTATGCATGGGTTCAGCCCGTACAGATGCGCGGAAGACATTCTCTTTCAACTTAATCAGTATATCCTAGACCCTGTCGAATGCCCTCACAACTACAAGGTTGTACTAACCTTGGACCTAAAGTGGGCGTTTGACAATGTAACTCATGAGGTAATTTAACACACCTTTCACACACTGGCTGTGGCTTGAGAGCATTCAAAGACATTCAGCTGTTTTCAATCGACAGACAATCCTAATCCTACATTCGCATACAGGACAAGGAACACGGCACTTTCTCCTTGGGAACTAGAGGTACACCACAAGGTGCGGTGCTGTCTCCTTTATTATTCAGTCTGGCTTTGCTGCACCTGCCGGCTCAGCTGGCTGGTGTTCCTGGTATACAACATGCGTTGTATGCTGATGACATCACCATCTGGGTCGCGCAGGGTGCACTCTAAGATATTGAGGCGAACCTGTAGCAAGCCGCGAGCAGTCAACCGATATGCCCGCCAGTGTGGCCTTCAGTGCTTGCTATCCGAATCAGAATTCGTGCACACACGCCCCTCACCCATGTGCACAGGCAAAATCGAACTCTCACTGAAGACAGATCCAATGCCTGAACAAGAAGAAGTCCGGGTACTGGGGCTCTTTTTTAATCAAAACACACGGTCAGACACCACATTGGCCAAACTCCAGAAGGGGGGTGACCAGGTGGGCCGCATGACTCACTGGGTCTCTAATAAACGCGGGGGCCTACGGTGCAGAGATGCCTTGCGGCTGGCACATGCATTTGCAACCAGTAGAATCTTGTATTCTGCACCGTACCTCTAGCTGCGGAAGCAAGACGAGGTTGTACTTGGAGTCATCCTTCGCAAAAATGTAAAACAAGCCCACGACCTCCCCGTGAACACCTCTAACCAGCGCCTTCTAGACCTGGACATGGGGAATACGTTTCGGGAGCTTCGAGAGGCCTACCTCACAAATCAGTACATTCGACTTTCACACCCAGTAGGTTTTACCACCCCCACCACTTCCACGGCTTATATTCACACCACCCGCATTCGAGGGAGAGGAGTACGAGGAAATGTCCCCCCTCCCACTCTTGTGCATGCTCGGCATGCTGAATGCCTGGTGGTGTGTTATCCTTTAATGGCTCCTGGAGCAACAGCTTTCAGGTGTCTTCCTGGGCTGACACGAGACGCGAGCATGCAGCACAAGATGAAAGACGCAAGCATGCGCAGGGGGGGTATGGACCGCGCTGACGCCAAAGCGCGACATCGTGCGACTAAGAAATGTTCCGCATTTAATATTGCATGACACACACACGGAACAGAAAGATACGACGTACAAATAGTCGATTGTCTCTCGTAGCGGCGTTTGAGCCCAGAAATTCGTGGGCTGGCAGAGTCGCTGTGGTGACGCAGTAGTCGTCAGGTGGTCTACAAATGGTGCGACAATGACGGAAAGACAGCAGGTAAAGGGGAGTCAGCGGCCCACCGTTCAGTTGCCGGGAGCCAACGTTGTCGTTAGCACCTAGAACTCCACAGCGCCACACCAGAAACTTGCGAAAACTTGATGTACCGAATGTGAAACTGAGCCCGGAAAGATGAACCACAGAGTTATCTAAAAGGTCAAGAGCGCACACTTCCATAGGCTCCTGCGGCTGATTTGGGTTCGCAGCACACCAAACGAGTGTGTTGAGACTTTGCAGCCTCAGAAATGGCAGACCGCAAAAAGGACTGTCTAGAAGGTCATTTTTTAGTCACTAAGCATATTACACAGTCTTCAAGAACACTTCTACGAGCGTGCGCGTCCCTGGGGCCATTTTTATTTCATTTCGCGCGTCCTTTCCATGCATAAATGGGCTTCGTGTAACCTGCACCGCAAGAGCGGAGAGCACAGGATGCCATTGTGCGCCTATGCACACATTTTATTTAAAACATGAGAATTATTAAGAATTATTAGAAGTGCAAAAACTTTTGTTTTCAAGTGATATTCTTGGTAAGCACATACGCACTTTGTTAATGTATAAAAACATGGTACAAAGAGAGGCTCATTGTACCCCGAGACGCGTAAATAGAGCTACCATATCATGATTTCAAATTAAACACAAGACAGTTGGCGGATTCCACGTACACTGGAAATCTATGATATGCGAAGCACGAATGAGAAATGCTCATATGTCACTTTAAAATCAGCACAACGTTACGAGGAGAAGGTAAATGATGCCGTACATTACTTCCGTTTCGTGATTATCATGTTTGGATGTGTCCTTTATTATCGTCATCTATTCACGTCACGTGATACCAAATTTGCTATATGCGGAGCTAGTGAAACGGCCGCGAGCACGCTATGAGCGCGATAGGTTGTCATGCTTTTACATGACATGCATGTCAGGATTATCATGTTTACACCCGATATATATTTTGTCATCCATTGACGTCACGCAACACCAAATTTGGTACATGTGGAGCTTGCGAAATGGCCGCGAACCCATCATGAAGGGCCCAATATATCTCAACGTACCGTTGACGCAAGCGTATGCTGGGCACAGTGACGCTACCTTAGCAAAACACGAGCATTATTTACTCTGACACCAGGCGCGACCAGCGTCCGTTGGCGTGGCCCGACGGAAATCAACGCGAAATGCAACATGCTGTATTTCGCACCGATGCGTTACCCAGACAACACTGTGTCTCCCTCTTTCCTTGATGTAGGGACGCCGGACGCATGCGTCAAAGCAACGCAGTGTGGTGCGCCCCTGCGAGTATACGGCAAGACCAACGCCTGGCGTAGCAACGCCGGCGAGCACGCGCACCACGTCACGTCGAAAAGTATTGGCACCTTGACTGTGGCATGTATTCACGTGGTCACATGACACGCATCTCATGTTTATTATGTTTGCACCAGTATCACACATTCGTCATTCATTGACTTCCCGTAATACCAAATTTGGTATAAGTGAAGCTAGCGAAACGGCCACCTGCGCATCATGAGCGTGGCATGTAGTCATGTCGTTAAACTACACGCATCTCATCATCATCATGTTTGCACCAGTCACGTACCTTCGTCATCCATTCACGTACTGCAATACCAAATTTGGTATATGTGACGCTAGCGAAATGGCCGCGATCGCATCATGAGCGTGGCATGTAATAATATTGTTGCATGACACGCATGAGACGATTTTCATGTTAGTGTCTGTCGCTTGCGTTGGCCATGCAATCATGCCATACCATACCAGTTTTGCAACATGCCTTGTGAACGAAACCACCGCAAGAGATGAAGGACCATGACACTCTTTACCTATATGTCATAATTTTCATGTTATGACTAGTCAAATATGTTCTTCATACAGTCATGTTATGCCTTACCGAGTTTGGTATCAGCACCCGCAGAGGCGCCTGTGAAAGCAGGCGTTTGGTGTGTAGCGACACCACGGACCCGAGATAAAGAGGGAGTTCTGACTCCCTCCCACGCCTAGCCGTGCGTGGCTCCGCCGTGTCCGGGGAAAAGGAGATCCTGGGGGTTGAGCTGACGCTGGGTGATTGGACCTTTAAGGCCCCCCAGCAGAGGCAACACACCACTTTGGCCCCGGCTTCACGTAGACGGCGCCCCTGAGCTGACCCACCCAGGGGAAATCGGCAGTCGCCTTTTCCTATCTCTCTCTCCCTACATATTCGTCTTTATCTCTCACTTTTTATCTATCCAGTCTTCTAGTCTGTTCTGTTTACTTCAAAACTTCTGGGCGGCTAGGGTTAACCCTGTTCAGATAGCCTACCTTGGTCTAGGCGCATTGGGTTATAGTTGCGTTGTGCGGCTGGCGTCTGCAAGCTTTAGCATCCGCAAACTTGTAGCGTCCCCTCGTTGGGCTCCGTGGTGGGTGGCCGCCAACGCTTCTGAAGAAAATAAAACACTCATGCATAGGTTCTTCCGTTAAATGATCATGCCGCCTTAAAGCGCGTATGCACCGAAGACGGGTTTTTTGAACCGTTCAAAAGAAAACTTCCCTCATTTTCACGTCATACATAGTGTGAAAAGTGGCAAGCAAGCCAGAACTGTATCCCCCTTTGTAGTAGCCAGGTGTCTTACAGAAAGTCTCGGGGCCGTGTTCAAAGCTACCAAAATGGCCAGCGGAGATCTCCTTCTCGAAATTCAAGAAAAAGAGCAGTTTGAGAACTTACACAATCTTTCAACTTTTGGTGACACTCCAATCCCTGTAACACCACACAGATCTATGGAAACAAGCCGTGGTGTGGTATCTGATGCTGATTTGCTTGGCTTGACCGAAGAAGAGCTTCTGGAAGGCTGGAAGAGTCAGAATGTGACCAATGTACAAAGGATCATCATCAGAAGAGACAACAAGGTAACAGCAACAAAACACCTAATACTCACGTTTGCTTCCAGTAATCTGCCAGAAAGTATTCAAGGAGGGTACGTGAAGACCTCTCTCAGACCGTACATACCGAACCCTCGTCGTTGCTTCCAATGCCAGAGGTATGGCCATGGTTCTAAAACCTGTCGTAGTCGCCAGACTTGTGCACAATGTGGAGTTCTAGGACACGTGTCTGAGAACTGCTAAAACCGCCACACTGTGTAAACTGTGTAGGAAACCACGCCGTATATTCACGCTCCTGCACATACTGGAAAAAAGAAAAAGAGATAATTACATTGAAGGTGAAGGAGAACATCTCAATTATGGATGCACAGCGAAGAGTCTCATCCTTCTATGAACCTCCATATGCTGATACGGCGCGTCAAGGGGCACCACCGCACCAGCTCTCGCCACTCCTTCGGCTCGCGCATACCGAGCCGGCGGTTGTGGCACCTGCCCCCAAGGCGGCTGTAGTTCAGACTACACCGCCTACTCCCGAACAGAGACCGGAGACTTCAGAGTCCTCAGGTCTCAAGGCCTCACCTCACCAGGCGATGCCCGCAAGTGCGGGCATCCAGTGCCTCCCAGGAGGTAACAATACGTCGGTACCCTTGGTGCCGAAAGAGCGGCGTGGCTCCTTGGAGCACGCCAAGAAAACAAAAAAGCACATAACACGGCCTAGTGACGGCCCTGTTACGTGAACTCAAACTCCCTGCCTAAACAGCCACTCGCTTTTCGTACAAACAGCACTAATTTACATTCGCCATGAACCCTCAAATTATACAATGGAACGTCAGGGGCCGTCTGAGAAACCTTGACGACGTCCAAAAGCTTTTACACGAACACTCACCAAAAGTGCTGTGTGTACAAGAAACACACCTTAATTCAAAACACACCAACGTTCTTTGTAAATACGTTATTTTCCGAAAGGACCGTGATGATGCCATGACATCATCCGGAGGTGTTGCGATTATAGTGAATAAAGGGATTGCATGCATACACTTACAACTCCAAACATCCCTTAAGGCAGTGGCTGGTCGAGTGGTTCTTTTTGATAAACTGACCATAATCTGTACTATTTACATTCCTCCTAGCTATCAGCTGCAAAAACGTGATTCACGCTTTTAATTGATGAACTTCTGGAGCCTTATGTTCTCCTTGGAGACTTTAATGCACATAGCAGGCTATGGGGTGACTCTCGTTGCGACGCGTGAGGTCGACTGATTAAACACTTCCTTCTCTCCGTCGTGCGCGTGTCTCCTAAATCGAAAGGAACCAACTTATCATAATCCCGCTAATAATACCTACTGCTCCATAGACCTAAGCATAGTATCTCCATCTCTTGTGCCTCTACTCTAGTGAAAAGTCGTCAGTAATCCGCACGGAAGTGATGACTTCCCCCTAGTTTTGAGCACAACTACAGCAACTGAGTGTCCACCACGTGTCCCAAATGGCTCATAAACAGAGCCGACTGGGAACAGTTTTATACCGTCGCTCGTATAGGTTAGAGTGACATATGTACTTTGAGGATTCATGTTGCTGTCGACTACTTCACAGCGTTTCTGATATATGCAGCAATGAAATGCAACCAACAAACGAATGGACACCCTAGAAAACGACGTTTGCCATGGTGGTACTCAGAGTGCTGAAATGCGCGCAAGCAGCAAAACAAAGCATGGAGGTTGCTTCGGAACTCGCCGACAGCCGAAAATCTTGACAACTTTAGGAAAATGAAGTCTCAGGCCAGTAGAACTCGTCGGCAGGCCAAAAGGGAAAGTTGGCACAAGTTTTTATCAGGGATCAATTCATATACCCAAGAAGCTAAAGTCTGGAACATGGTTGGTAGAGTAGCAGGAAGACAAGTCCATTCACTTCCACTCGTAAACACTGAGAGTGATACCTTGGAAGATCAGGCAAACTTCCTCGGCGCACACTTCGAACGGGTGTCCAGCTCGTTACTTTATACTGACACTTTCAAAAAATACAAAAGAATAGTATAGCAGAAACTCGATCACAAATGCACTAGATACGAGGCATATAACCAAGCTTTCAGACCAGCTGAGCTCGAAACATCTCTAAACTCCTGCAGTACATCTGCCCCAGGTTCTGACAGTGTGGTGTATAAAATGTTGAAAACCTACCATTCGAAACACGAAAACACTTACTTTGTTTGTACAATGCTATCTGGTTTTCTCGCACTATCCTTACCTCCTGGAAAGAGTCTATTATTATTCCCATTTTAAAAGAGGGCAAGGACCCCTCTTTAGCTTTGAGTTATAGGCCTATTGCACTCACAAGCTGCTTGTGCAAAGTCTTCAAAAAATGATAAACTGCTAGCTTGTACATTTCCTTGAAACAAACAATTTGCTCGACCCATTTCAGTGCGGGTTTCGAGAAAGTAGATTGTCCACAGATCACCTTGTTCGTATTGAGGCACAGATCAGAGACACTTTCGTCAATAAACTATATTTACTATATTTTCTCTCTGTGTTCCTCGGTATCGAAAAGGCTTATGATACAACACGGCGCTTTGGAATTCTAAGAGACCTATCCAACCTTGGCGTGCGCGGAAGAATGTTTCACATAATCGAAAGTCACCGGTCAAGCCGGACATTCCGTGTCCGAGTGGGCACCGTTCTTTCCCAAACATTTGTCCGGAAAACAGGCGCGCCGCAAGGTGGTGTGCTTAGCTGCACACTTTTTCTCGTAAAAATGAATTCCTTGCGCTTGTCCATCTCTCGCAATATGTTTTATTGTACATATGTCGATGACGTCCAGCTTGTCTTTAGATCTTGCAATCTGGCAATGTGTGAGCGGCAGGTTCAGTTAGGTTTAAACAAGGTCTCCAAATTGGCAGGGGAAAACGGATTCCTACTGAACCGAAAAAAAGCACGTGTGTCTTGCTCTCCCGAAAGAGAGGCATGCACTCAGAACACGACATTGAACTGAACGGTCAACGTCTGTCTGTTAATGCGGATCATAAATTCTTAGGCTTACTCTTAGACAACAAGTTGACCTTCGTACCGCACATCAACTATTTAAAAACAAAATGTTTAAAAGCCATGGATGTTTTAAAAGTGTTGTCACTTACTACGTGGGGTACTGACAGGCAATGTCTCATGAATCTGTTTAAAAGCCTCATTCACACCCGCTTAGATTATGGGGCCGTTGATTATCAGCCTGCGACTCAAAGTGCTTTGAAGATGCTGAACCCCGTGAACCATTTGGGCATCCGCCTTTCTACGGCTGCTTTTCGCTCCAGCCCCGTAGAAAGCCTTTCCGTTGAATCAAATGAGTGGTCGCTTCATCTGCAGAGAACTCACATGTCCTTTGTATATTTCCTTAAGGTGGAAGCCGACAAGAAGCACCCCTCATACTCTACTAATAATGATTTGTCGTGCTCCATTCTGTTTCAAAACAGGCGTTCGATGAGGCAGCCCTTCTCAGTTCGCCTGAAGGGTCGAGTTGCCGAAACTGAAGTGTCACTTGAACACAGTTTAATGGCTCTTGTAGCATACCCGCCACCATGGCAGTGGCAGACTATAGACTGCCATGCGTCTTTCCTAGAAGTTACAAAACATGCGCCTATTGCCCGTATCTGAACATACTTCCTGGAACTTCAACACAAATACACACGTCCTGGGTTCTTTACAGATGCCTCCAAGTCTAACTTCTCTGTGTTCTACGCTGCTGTCGGCCCATCCTTTTTGGATGCTGGTCCTCTACATCCAGGCACAAGTATCTTCACAGTGGAAGCTTACACGATACTTGTGGCGGCTAAACACATCAAGCAATTACAAATAGAAAAAGCAGTAATTTAAGCGGGCTACCTCAGTGTGCTAACGGCTCTGCACACTCCTAAAAAACAAAAAAACCTGTCGTCATCTCACTTTACTCCATTTTTTATGCACACTCTACAAACTCAAACAACATGTAGTGTGCTGGGTGCCAGGGCACCGTGAGATCCAAGTTAACGTGATGACGGATCAGCTTGCTGCATTCGTCCACGAAAGCACTGCCACTACACTTATATCAATCCCGGCCCTTGACCTTATGCCGTCTCTCAAACGAAAGCTCAGGGACTACTGGCATCGCAAGTGGGATAAACACAAAACAAACTACACATTATTAAGCCACACCTTGGCCATTGGGTGCCAGTATCAAAATCGTGTCATACAGAGGTAATACTAACGAGGCTGAGGATAGGACACCCTTACACGACACACACATATCTTTTGTCCGGTGGCGATCCACCATTGTGTGACAGATGTGGTGAAGCACAAACAGTTTTTCACATTTTATACCAGTGCAAACAGTTAGAAACTCTAAGAAAACAACACTTACCCTACCGACAACATATACCTTTTCACCCTGCATGTTCGTCGTTAGGGAACCACTTTTTAGTCATAAATAATTGTTAGCGTTTTTATAAGAAATTTGTAGTGTACATATTATATACCTGGGCAATCCGTAGCACGACCTCTCCAGAGAGGTTTTGGCTGCGGTGGCTACACAACAAAGCACTTGCCTCACAGCCCTTGGACGCAAGGGTATGAACGAGTGAGGTAATTGTGCTAATGCCATACATGTCCACCATCGTTTTCTATTATCACTAACTTTTTTCATCTATTCACACCACACAGACCTTTCACGGCATGGACATGATTTTATTGCTTGTATGTTTTTACCCGCTTTATCGCGAGAAATTTTATGGCCCTTATACAGCCGCTTATTACAATAATTTTCCATATCTTTAGTAAGAAGAACTGGTGCTCTTTGGCCCTGAAATGGCCCTTCCGCCACAAAACATCAAACATCATCATCATCAAATTTGGCATCAATACCATTATCGAAAGGGCCAGGAGAGCTAAATGTCCTAGGCTGCTAGATAGATAGATAGATAGATAGATAGATAGATAGATAGATAGATAGATAGATAGATAGATAGATAGATAGATAGATAGATAGATAGATAGATAGATAGATAGATAGATAGATAGATAGATAGATAGATAGAAGTCCTAGCTTCAGCTTCGAAACATTTTTCATAAATTCACCACCCCTCTCTTAGCAACCTCGTTAGAGCCGTAAGCTATTTGCGGATATCACACATTACGATATTAAGCATAACTGGACTTTTCATAAAATATGACGCATGCAGGGAATTCGAATACATGTTGCGGCACAAAATGAAGCCAACAACGCGAGCAGCGACTCATTTTCTTGAGACAAACAAGCAATATCTTGCTAACGTGCTGCAAAGCATTCCAAACAGTATTATTTTGTGTGAAGCAATTCACAAAAACAAAGTAATGAGCACAAAACGTATCTCTGCACCGAACACCACAATACCAGAAACGTTAGGTTAAGGCTTGAATGAGCCCCGCCGCTGTGGTCTAGTGGCTAAGGTACTCGGCTGCTGAGCCGCAGGCCGCGGGTTCGTATCCCGGCTGCGGCGGCTGCATTTCCGATGGAGGAATACTTCAAACGACAAGCTACTGGCACTTGGTCTTCATAACACAATGGAAGAATTATCCGAGGCCCAGTTACTAGCGCGAGAAAATCGCCTTCTCCCGACCCCAACGGGCAGAGCAGTCCTAACAAATCTAGGGCGCGATGCTTCATTATAAACACACCAAGAAACTAAAGAAGTACCAAGCGAACTTAGACAATGGTACGTCGTATTGCCAATACCAAGCAACATGGATCCTACTTTGCATACTGAAAGAAGAAAGGCAAGGGGTGACTACATTGACAAAGTGACAAGATTTTTGAACATGGCCAGGTTCACTGACGCCGCGCCTCATTAGACCAATGTAAAGAGATATGTGCGTGTAGTCACCGACCGTAGAGGGAAAAAACAGCCTGCACTTCAATAGATCAGGCGTCGACAACACAAGCAGAAGATGTTGCTATAGCACTCGCAATAAAAGAGGGATGGACGCGAAACGCTCCATTAACAATCATTACAGATTCACAAAAAGCTTGCAGAAACAATCTAAAGGGCAAAATTGGAGCACAGGCGCTCCGTATATTGGTTGGGACAGGATGGGGCTCCACCGTGAAATACGTACAGGCTGTGACTTGGGCACCGGGGCACGAGGGCGTGACAGGGAACCTGCGCGCGGACGAGGTTGCTTGAGGCTTCACAAATCACCGAGCCACTCAAGACAATGCAAGTGTTGACCATACACCCCTGGACCCTTGTGTCACAACAATTTTAAAGTACTACAGGGATAATAGGCAGCTGTATCCACGTCCTCATAGCAAGATCAGCGCTGCGAAGGCAACAGCGCTAAAAAGAATACAGACTAACGCACACATAAACCTGCACACTCTTCACCTTATCTACCCCACAGCGTACAGAGATATATGTCCGTGGTGTGGAGCCACCCCAACACTCTTTCACATCACGTGGAAGTGCGTAGAGCACGACGAAGAACACGACACCACTGGCACGTGGGAGGAATGGGAGGCGCTGCTGCCTAGCCCAGCCCTAGTGGATCAGCTGCGACTGATTCACAGAGCTGAACGGATGGCTCGCGCCAAAGGGGCCCTAGAATAGGGGCACAACCCTGGCGGACAGACTTCGCTCTTCACCTGTATATTCATCGGGACACTGGAGTTCAATCCTGTCTGGATAAGGTACATAATAAAGTTTTCTACTACTACTACTACTACTGCTACTACTACTACTACAACGAGCATCTTTGTCTTTTTCAGATCTTTTCACGTGCGGTTTAAGTTTTGCCCTCATTTTCTTACTACAATGGGAAAAACATGCGAGAATTTATAATAAAGCCGCAGGTAGCCTAAATTTGTGACATCACTGTGACGTTATCACATGACATGTCTCTGTTGTAATGTTGTAAAAGATGCACTAATACTGGAGATGCTGCGAATTGATAATAGAGTCAAAAAAACTTTAGCGGGAAAGTTAGTGGGTATCCCTAGAGACTCGCGTAACAGAAGCCTGCGATTTTACATAGAATACAACAACTGCAATATTCTAGCTGTAGCAGAGCATGCGGTAATTACTGAAATTTCTCCCTATCTTGGCTGTTTTGAAACCGAGCCTGCTAGAAGCGAGATAATGCGGCAATGACGCTCATTGCGGGAGCACCAGCATTGCTCTTGAGAGAGGCAGCTTACCCTAAATGAGGGAGCTTATACGGGGAAGCGCTCACTTCGAATAAATCAGGAAGAATGGTGGGGAGAACACGCAGAACAAAGTGGCTAGGCGAAGTGGAAAGCCGTTTTCCTGAAACGTCTCAAACAAAATGCGTGTATCACTGAGCGCTACTTCTAGCGTGGAGTGCAGCAATCCCACCTTTGTTTGCCAGACTGGTTCGTTTTCAAAGTTAGGGCCTGGCTCGTGATGTTTCCTTAGGCATCTATACAACTTCTCAACTGTTGCAGCCTAAAGAGATCAGAGCGGTGGAGTTGTAACAGTATTTGCTAGTTTACTTGAAAAAAATTGAAAAAAACATCCTCAAGGGCCCTGTACATAGGCTTCTACATGAGGGGTGCGAGAGACAAATTAAGCATGCAAAAATATTAACATGCCACCTTTCACTTCTTTATTACAAGAAATAATATCAGTCTTGTGCATTTCTTTCTTTAAGCACCCGCAATCTTTCCAGTAGCCATACGCATAAACACAAGTTTCAAGATTTGATGAATAAGCGTAAAACAAATTTGTGACAAAGAAAAAAACTTATTTTTTGAGCAGAATCATGCTGAAGCACAGTACGGCATCATTGAAATTTTTTTTGCTGCTTACCTCAATAATTGAAATATTGGCGTTGTGTCACCTTTCTTAACGAGAGGGGGAGTAATATGCGAAGCTCAAAGCGTTTTTGCTCAAGTATGAAAAATGAGTACTATATTCTACCACGACGGGTTTCGTGGCTGGTTAGCTGTATTCATCTTCCCGGAAATTTCCTCAAAACGTCTAATATCGTACAAGAATAGCCGGATATGATAAAGAACAAAAAAGAAATGAAAGGGGGCGTTTTACGAAAGCGTATGGTGATGTGGAGATCCAGTAAATCTCTTCTAGAGAAAAATGGTCCGCAGGCAATAGCCTTTCCGCAAAGAGCCGTGGGTGCGGTTATGCGCGTCCGAGGAATGATGAACGAGTTCCGCTCGAGGAGCGCAAGTGAGCTTTGTGACAGGTAAGTCATGCTTGCGCTTTGCGTCGCAGAATGATGCGTCCACTTAAATAAAAGGCTCATAAATGTAAAGTGAAAAGCAAAGGGAAACAGCAATCGAGAAAAAAACAACTGAAATGCTAAATCCCAAGTTTCATATTAAAACTAATCACCTGAAGCTCTGATGTTTTTTTACTCGTGAAAAAAACTTTCCCAAGGTCGTTTCTCTTTTACCAAGCGCAACCATATGCTGAACCTCCGCAAGAAAACAGTATATATTTAAGGAGAGATGTGGACACCATCCCCATCATCATTCTCATCTAGCTTAGTCCCCTTCAGCATGATGACCTCTCTCGATGATCACCAGCTTACCGTGTCCTGTGCTAACTGATTCCTCTTTATGCCTGCGAACTTCCTAAATCCGCCATTACATCAAAATATCTGTCTTCCCTAACAGCGTTTGCTATTTCTTGGTAGCAATTCTGGTGCTTTTTCATCTCCACTGGTTGTCGTACGCATTGCGTGACTTGCCCAAGTAGTACAATTTTTTCTCTTCATGTCAACTAAGACACCCGCAACTACTGTCTGTTGTTTTACCTATTCTGCCATCCTCTGATGTCTCCGTGTTACCACTGTCTATTTACGTCCCATTGCACTCTGCGGGGTCCTCAGCTTTTGCTGTAGTTTTGTTAATCTCCATGTTTCAAGCTCATACGTGACAACTAAGAGTATGCAGTGGTTGTACGCTTATAGCTTTAGTGATGCTAGCACATTTTCTCAAATATACTTTAGAATGCCAACCGAATGTGCTCGAACCCATTCTTATTCTTCGGTGTGATTCTTTCATGTGATTAGGCTTTCCCGTCGGTAACTGTCCTAGGTACACATATTTTTTCCAGACACAGCACTGCATCACCAATAAATTCTGTTTCACCAGGTCATTCAACATTATCTTTAATTTCGTCGTATTTACCTTGAGGCATACCTTGATACTAGCCCAGTTTATTTGCTGTTCAAACGTTTAGCAATTTTTTGTTGTTAATGAAGAACGTAATGCCACCCGCAAAATGTACATTGTTAAGCCATTCTCCGTGAATCTTGATCCCATTTCTTCTAAATTCAGCAGCTTAAGCACTTCCTCCCAGCATGCAGCAGGTCTATATTATCTCCTTGTCTTACTCTTTTGTTGGTTGCAATTCTAGTCCACTTTTTGTGAAGAATTAAGATACCTGTGAATAACTAATAATACCCAGGTGCATAAAAACTGAGACACAGGACAAGAGAAGGGACTACAATATTATTAGTTATGAATTACCAACACGCCCAACTACATACCCTTGATACCTGTGAAGTCTTGGTAGATGGTGTCTTGGGCATTGGCATAAGATGTGTACGTAGCTAATTCGTCCCTATGAAATTCCGATCTCGTCCCTATGAAATATATCCCTAAGAAACTTCTAATCTCGTCGGTAGTTATACCGGGTGTTGAAAGTAAAGCTGTATGACTTTTTAATTAGGCCCTCGAAGGCACGTCACAAGCACTGGTGCAAATGAGTTAAATGGCCAGGGGGGGCAGAGAGATAGGTGGTAATTATCACTGTCAGCAGCCCATATACCTAAGCTCTAATATTTAAATTTTTACTAGGTGCGTTGAGTTGATATGATTATATAAAAATGTAGGCATGAAGGTCAGCGCAAAACTATTTCCTAAAGGGACGCATCTGTTGTGTGTGCTGTTTAGTGTTTGAAGGTTGAAGCGTAGGCATAGGTGATAACAGTTAGCCTTGCCCTCTCGGTGTTCGAAATCAAAAATGAACAAAAAAAAGCCTTGCAACCAGTGTCGTAACACGCAACTCCTGAGCGTCTAGCGATAGTGCCAGATACCATGCCAAGATAGTGGTGTGATTGGAGAGTCTGGATGACAGTGAACATGCGTAATAATGACTAGAGAAGAGTGCGTGGTCGTAGCCGAGGCTACGTGAATAGCATCACTGCTGATGTCCGAGTACTGTTATTTTTGTTGAAATGAAGAGCAACAACTCCTCGTCATTAACTGAAACAGATTTATCCTTGCTAACGCATATTTCCTGCTGCTACTTAAGCTTGTTCCGGTCATGCACAAGCCTCATCGAAACTCTTCTCCTCTCAAGATGTAAATGCCTTAAAAAGTGTTCAAAATACCTGCCTCCGGTAGTAACGCAAAGCATGAACCGCATTCGCATCGACTCCATGAATCGGCGCACTCTTTCTGCAGGACTACTCGCAAAGGCAGATGCTACTCTGTACTTCATATCATACATATCGCTGGGCTCTGGTACGTAAACTTGATTTTTGACGTATCCCCAAAGAAAAAAGTCGAGTGGAGAAATTTTAGGAGATCTTATTGGCCAAAACATCGCTCCTGCACGCCCAATGCACTGTTATGGAAAACGTCTGTCCAACCAGTTATTCTCCCTGCTAGAAGAATGTGGCGGTGTACCATCAGGCTTAAACCATGCTTGGTGCAGGTCGTTCAGGGAAAGATTGCAGACAAGGGAATCAATGACAACACCAAATATTTCTTCTCCATGCATCTTTTCGTTTAGGTTGTCCTCAAAAAGTGAGATCTGATGATCCTGTGCTCGTGTACGCCGCAACACACAATCACACTTCATTGAACTTGACGCTTATGCTGCCTCGGCGAGTGTGGGTTTTTTCTGTGCCCAATGATGGCCGTTCTGAAGATCAGCACTTCCATTTTGGCAAAACCGAGCTTCATCAGTCCAAAATATTTTGTGCAAAAGTCATTTTCTGGATATTGTTTTTGAGGTCCCAATGCCAGAAGTCAACTCACCTTTCAATGTGCGCCTCATCTAGTCCATAATGAAGGTAAACGTGATATTAAAGGAACTTGTCCTTGCTTAGAGCATTTGTGACTATTCCTATGCTGCCAGCGCACTGATGTGAAATCTTTCAGACGCTGAACTCTAGCATCAAGATTACGCAGGCGACAACGTCAATTTCAAAGTCTTCATCGATAATTACCTCCATGATTTGTCTTGGAAGGTGGACAGAGCCTGTTATGTTTTGCCGCTCATAAGTTGATCGTGCGGATGGGACAGCACCAGAAGCTACGTTATTCAAAACTTCTTTCTCGGATCTCTCTCGGCAAGGTCGAAAATTGCTTCCTTTGAGCATGGGACGACAGCGCGGGAAGCTACGTTATACAAAGCTTCTTTCTCGACTCTCTCTCGGTATGCCCGTTTAACTGTACACCACTTATCCTCTGGAATGCAAACTACGTCCGTCTCCTCCGCTGCTGGGGACAAACACACAATGTGAAACGAACCCGCTCTGCTAACCGGCTTGGAATGTTTGTGGTTTAGAGACAAGTCGCCGCTGCCGGGGGCAAACGCACAATGGAATTAAGCGACCCCGTCCTGCCTCCGCTGCCGGGCGCGAGCTCAGTGGGAGTAGGCGACACGCTCTGCCCTGGCGATCGGCTCAAAGTCGCAGCGATGCACGACCCGAACACAAGGAAAGCGGAGAAAGTCAAAGGCCGATTGCTACCTGCGGGGGCAATAACGTTCCGCGCGCGATAATTTAACTTCCGGCTTTGAGGTTCGTCTCGGCTCGCTGGGTGTGGGCAAAGGCATGAATGTACCGTGTCTACAATGCCGATATCTCCCGAGCGAGAGAATTCCTGAGCGCGTGGGAGGTGGAGAGAGAGAGACATGATGGGAAAGAGTACCAAAACGCCTGTTTAAACTGTAGAAGCGCTGCTGCCGAGAGTAAGGTCAGCCCAGTAGGGAGTGACTTAATCTGAGTGGAAACAGATTGGATGAGAGAATGTTGAGGCGGACCAGCAGTGGCCCCATCCCCTTTTTTTGTTACCGCAAGATGCTTAAGACTGGAGGGAATCTGTTTCTCTTCAGTCGAGGCTGCAATCACTTAACTGATAGATCAGTACGACTCCGTACGATGCAACTTTTGTCTGGGCCGTAACCACTTGGTGGTCGAACAGTGAGACTAAGTACGTTGTATGTAGTAACAGTGTTCTAGGCTCTAACTTAAAAAAAAGTTAAGGTAGAAGAGTAAGACGCTGTTGATGTCTGTGTTATCATGAGTGTGCTTCGGCAAGATGTACATATGACTGTAAATATTTCGCTGTAATATACCTTCAAGCTTTCATTACCTCCAACCTGCTTCCTGCTTCATCGACGCCGATCATCCCCTTGACGGGACTTCAATCCATATCAAGGAGATCAACGAACGAGAAGGAAAACTTGACTGGCGCAGTCGACAGGGATCGGCGAGCTCTGCAGCACCATACACTGGAGCAGCGCTGAGAGGACCGAAGGGCAAGGCATCCAACAGCCACCAGTGGCAGAGTAGAGACGCTCCCACAGCAGCCAACTCCGGCATCGTGGAGGAGATCCGGGAACGACAGTGCATACAGCAAAGGGTGAGCAGGATTTCTTGCGTGCTTCTCTAGTTGGCATGGCAGTTTATGTGTAGAACACATGGTGAGAACACGCGGGGGTGCTAAAACAATGGAGTCTAATGAAGATGAGGGTACGAGTGCGGCAGATGTGAATCGGAGTCGAGAACCATCCAATGATGGTATTCAAAATTTTTATCAGTCAAATGAGGCGACAGTGCTTACTCAGAGGCAAGAATCGATGCAGCAGGCATCTCAGGTTTTGCCTAAATCAAGCGAAGCGAGAACGCTCGAGCTTGAAATTCAAAAGCTCAATCTTCAGATTCAGTACGAAAAGCTATTGCAGGCTAGAATAAACGCGGAACGTCTCAATGGCACGGTGTTCAACTCTGGGTCGGAGACGGGTGATCAGAGGCGCCGGGGTTTCGATTCTGTTCAGATATGTGCAAAAGTGCTAAAAGGGTTCCGCCTGCCGAGTGACGCGGATGTCCCATTATGGTTTGAGGAAGTAGAAAAACTTTTTGCTACTTACCAGGTACCGCACGAGAGCCGCGTGCATTTGGTTATGCCAGCGCTAACTGAGCGAGTCCGTTACCTATTGCGTAACCTCAACCCTGAAGAGAGTGCAGATTATGAGTCAGTTAGAGCAGCAGTGCTGACGGAACTGAAGCTTTCTCCGGCAGAGTACCTGCAGAGGTTCGAAAGAGCAGTAAAGCGTAAGGAAGAGACGTGGGCGCAGTTCGCGTCCCGCGTGAAAACTTATTTCTCATACTACCTCCAAGTGAGAGAAGCCGACACGGTAGAAGTGATGGCAGAACTCATGGTTGCTGACCGCATAAAATCGGGCCTTAGTACGGAGGGTCTTGAGTATGTGAGATTAAGGGAAGGCGAGAGATGGCTTAGGCCAACTGAGATCGCGAAAGTGCTCCAAACTTTCGAACAAGCGAAAGGGAAAGGGCGTGCTTCAAAGCAACCAACTGTAGAAATAGGGCAGAAGCCGGCGACACGAGTTGAGAAAGGTGCTCTGAAATGCCACTTATGTCACGGCTCAGGCCATTTCGCTAAAGAGTGCCCGAAGGCTAGTGATAAGGAGAACAACCCCAAGAAGGCTACCGAGCCAAAGCGGAAGGTTCAAAAGGTAACGTTATCCCACGAGACGGATACTGAAATACCTACTGGAGTACTTAGCGCAAAGATGAAGTCTCTGAAACACGAGGGTGAAGGCACAGATAAACTGCAGTTAATTCCTGTATCTTGTGCAGGCATATCCGCAGATGCGATTTTGGATACGGAGAGTGAGATAACCGTCATCCGGGAGAGTCTGCTTCCGCGAAGTGTTGTAGAGCCGTCTGGCACAGTAAGATTGGTATCCGCTTTCGGTAAAACTATAGAGGCAAGGCTAGCTACGTTACCGGTCAAATGAAATAGCCCGCGGGAGGTTACGGAGCCTCAGAACGTCGACCTACTCTGCGCGTTAACTGATGAGCTCGTCGAGGGCACAGATTGTTTGTTGACCAAGGACGATTGGAAACTTTTGTTGAAGGCCAGCAGCCCTCTGGCACCCTGTCGAGCGCCGGCCGAGCCTGCTCACGAGGCGGAACAAGCAGTAGAGAAACAAAAGGTAGTTGCCTGCAATCTTACCTTGGAGGAGAAAGATGATTCCGGGGAAGAGACGCAAACTGATGAAGAAAGGGAGGCATCATTAGGCCAAAGAGTAGAGTTCCGCAATGTACAGTTGGGCGACACTACGCTAAAGAAATGTTGGGAAGATGCGCGTAGTGGGAAATCAGGCATGTTCATTTCAGACGGACTATTATACCACTGCGACTCAATAGCAGGCACTCGAGTGAGTCAGCTAGTTGTCCCCAAAGATAAGCGCACTTAGGTGATGCACTTAGCACACGAGTCCCTATGCGGGGGGCACCTAGGGTCAAAGAAAACAAGAGCTCGCATTAGGTACAATTTTTTTTTGGCCGGGTATGGTGAAGGAGATATTAGAGCATTGTCGTTCGTGCCATTAATGTCAAATTCGTTCAGACAAGCGTCGCACGGATAAAGTGCCTACAACTCCGCTCACTAGACCCGAGCACCCTTTCCAAGTTGTCAATGTAGATGTGATTGGACCCCTAGACACACCGTGAGCGAGAGGGCATAAGTACGCGCTGTGCTTAGTGGATCTTTGCACGAGCTGGCCAGAGGTGATCCCACTGCGCTCTTTGACAGCTAAGGCGACTTGTGATGCACTGATTGAGATATTCAGTCGCACAGGCGTTCCGGAGATGATCTGCTCCGATCAGGGCACTAATTTCAAATCGCAGCTCACGCAAACGATGCTGGAAAAATTAGGTTGCATGCCAAGATTTTCAACCCCAGAACACCCAGAGAGCAATGGAGTTGTAGAAAGGTGGAACCGAGTACTCAAAAACATGTTGTATCATGTCATTCAAAGAGACTTGAAGAATTGGGACAAATTGATCCCAATGGTTTTATGGGCTTATCGGGAAGTTTCCCATGAGGTAACCGGAGTAGCTCCGTTTCGTCTATTGTATGGAAGGAATCCCACGGGACCGCTTCTAATACTGCAGAAGACTTGGACGGGAGAAATGCCGGAGCCCGCAACGTTGAGAGAAAACCCCGCTAAGTATTTACAGATACTTAAGGAGCAGCTCGAGACGGCCGCTAATATAGCTGAGCTAACTAGTGCAACTCCTCAGGAGAGTTACGCCAGTGCTTATAATCGCAGCAGCAGGCTCAAAGCTTTTAACGTTGGCGACCAAGTTGTGGTTTTCGACAATGATCGGAGTGGTAAAATGTCACCTAAATCGCTAGGCCCATTCACAGTGGTTGGACGTGAGCGCGAACATTCGTACCGCGTTGAAACACCTGAGGGAAAGGTGAAAAGTGTCTACGCCAACAACATTCGACCTTACTATGCAAGAGTCAGTCATATTGGGGTCGTCTTCGATCAGGACCATGATTTTGGGGAGGTGGAATATGCCCCACGGCCGGCCACTGTGAAGCGGGAAGAGCTAGTGGTAACGAGCGAGAAGGTTGCTCACCTTGATGCTGACGCGCAGGCGGAAATACAGGCGGTGTTCCAAAGACATTGCACCCTCTTTGACGGCACTCCGGGTATAGCAAAGGTAGATGAACATAAGATAGAGATAGAACCGGGTCACCAGCCAAAAAAGGCGTTTCCGTATCGGGTGCCGGAACTATTAAAGAAAGAAGTCAGCCGGCAAGTTGACAAACTTTTGACTTGGAAGTTGATCTACCCCACGGAGAGTGAGTTTGCACACCCGGTGGTGGTGGTATGCGTCGGAAAAAAAGATGGGACTATCCGCATGTGTGTGGACTACAGAGCGTTAAATGCCGTCACCAAAGCGGATGCGTTCCCGATGATGAATCCACAGGAATTGATTTTCCGAGTAGGCAGAGCGCAGTTCATTACGGTAGTGGACCTTAGGAGCGGGTACTGGCAGGTACCGATGGAAGAAAAGAGTCAGAAATTCACCGCATTTGTAACGCATGAAGGTCAATACGCATGGAAAGTGATGCCTTTTGGGCTGAAAAATTCCGCGGCAACCTTCCAAAGAATGGTGAACAAACTCTTGTCGCAACATTAAGTGTACGCCACGGCATACCTAGATGATACTGATATTTTTTCTAGCACTTGGGAGGAGCACTTAAGGCATCTAGACATTATTCTTAAGGTCTTAGAGAAGGCGGGACTGAAAGCCAGCCCGGAGAAGTGTCAGATTGCGCAATCCCACATACATTACCTGGGGCATATTGTCGGTTCAGGGACACACGCACCAGACCCAGAAAAGATAGCAGCAGTTAAGAACTTGGTACCACCGCGCACCAAGAAGGAACTACGCAGCCTGTTAGGACTTTGCGGCTACTATCGAGAGTACGTCCGAGGATATGCAGAGGTGACGAGCCCGCTCACGCTGTTAACAAAGAAAGCGGTACCTAATAAGATACCCTGGCCGGAGAAAGCTCAGGCGGTATTTGAGACTCTCAAACGATCTTTGTGCGAGACCGTGGCGCTAAACACCCCTGAGCCATCTCAGCCCTACTGGCTTTTCACAGACGCATCAGCTACGGCGGCGGGAGCATGTTTGGCACAAATGTCAGCCGAGGGAGAAGAGAAGCCTATTGCCTTTGCAAGCCACCGCTTCTCACCGACCCAGATGCATTGGTTGACAATTGAGAGGGAAGCGTTTGCAATAATATGGGCCTTAAAGAAGTTTGACTACTGGCTTTTCGGTGCCATAGTAAACATCGTTTTCGACCACAATCCGCTGTCGCACCTTACAACTTCGACTCCGCACGGGGCGAAATTAACAAGATGGGCGCTGGCTTTACAGCGATATCATGTGTCGGTACAACATCGGAAGGGAGTATGTAACGGTAATGCGGATGCGTTATCTAGGCTTCAGAATAGTTCATGGAAGCCATCAGAATAACAGTGCCATGCCAACTGGGGGGGACGTGAATGTTCCTGCCCACGTGCTGCTGTATATTGTGGACTGTGTAATTGACAATTCAAGAAACAGACACTAGTGATCTCACTGCTTGAAGCAGCAATGCCGTACTTGATTGTTTAGCATGTATTTGTTTTTGTTTAGTGTATTCTCCTGTAGTGTTGACTTGCAATTGTGTTTGATGCTTGTGTACAACTGTTGTGTGGTTAGAAAATCCAGTGACTTAATCGCGGCAGTGCTTTATCGTATCACTGAGCGTAAGACAGCCCAGTATACTCTTTAGGGGGGACGTGTTATGTTTTGCCGCTCATAAGTTGATCGTGCGGATGGGACAGCACCAGAAGCTACGTTATTTAAAACTTCTTTCTCGGATCTCTCTCGGCAAGGTCGCAAATTGCTTCCTTTGAGCATGGAACGACAGCGCGGGAAGCTACGTTATACAAAGCTTCTTTCTCGACTCTCTCTCGGTATGCCCGTTTAACTGTACACCACTTATCCTCTGGAATGCAAACTACGTCCGTCTCCTCCGTTGCTGGGGACAAACACACAATGTGAAACGAACCCGCTCTGCTAACCGGCTTGGAATGTTTGTGGTTTAGAGACAAGTCGCCGCTGCCGGGGGCAAACGCACAATGGGATTAAGCGACCCCGTCCTGCCTCCTCTTCCGGGCGCGAGCTCAGTGGGAGTAGGCGACACGCTCTGCCCTGGCGATCGGCTCAAAGTCGCAGCGATGCACGACCCGAACACAAGGAAAGCGGAGAAAGTCAAAGGCCGATTGCTACCTGCGGGGGCAATAACGTTCCGCGCGCGATCATTTAAATTCCGGCTTTGAGGTTCGTCTCGGCTCGCTGGGTGTGGGAAAAGGCATGAATGTACCGGGTCTACAATGCCGATATCTCCCGAGCGAGAGAATTCCTGAGCGCGTGGGAGGTGGAGAGAGAGAGACATGATGGGAAAGAGTACCAAAACGCCTGTTTAAACAGTAGAAGCGCTGCTGCCGAGAGTAAGGTCAGCCCAGTAGGAAGTTACTTAATCTGAGTGGAAACAGATTGGATGAGAGAATGTTGAGGCGGACCAGCAGTGGCCCCATCCCCTTTTTCTTTGTTACCGCAAGATGCTTAAGACTGGAGGGAATCCGTTTCTCTTCAGTCGAGGCTGCAATCACTTAACTGATAGATCAGTACGACTCCGTACGATGCAACTTTTGTCTGGGCCGTAACCACTTGGTGGTCGAACAGTGAGACTAAGTACGTTGTATGTAGTAACAGTGTTCTAGGCTCCAACTTAAAAAAAGTTAAGGTAGAAGAGTAAGACGCTGTTGATGTCTGTGTTATCATGAGTGTGCTTCGGCAAGATGTACATATGACTGTAAATATTTCGCTGTAATATACCTTCAAGCTTTCATTACCTCCAACCTGCTTCCTGCTTCATCGACGCCGATCATCCCCTTGACGGGACTTCAATCCATATCAAGGAGATCAACGAACGAGAAGGAAAACTTAACTGAGCCTGTTGTGCAAAAGCGTCAAACTTGGAATATAAATACGGGCTTTGTTGGAAGGGGACTGTGTGGTTGGCGAGACGCGTAAAGCTGCATTGGTAACAGAGCGTTGCCATTGATTGCAGCCATTGCTAGTGTAATGTGGAAGTAGTGGGTCATGGAAAGCTCAGCAACCACATCGTCAGCGCTAAGCACGAGGGGCATGGCGCAGACGTTGTCGCCGTTGTCGCTCGCTAGGCCTACGCTCCTGTTCTGTCTCAAATAACAGTTCTTACTGTCTCAGTTCATTATTATATTTGATGGCATTTGCTGGGTCTCCTCCCAATCCTGGAATCGCGAAGCCCGAATCGACCAGCCGCCATGAACACTGCATCTGGCAAAAGCCCAGCATCTATGCTTCCCCAGGCCATCGTGTTCTCGGCGCCATCAGTCAGTGGGACCCTCCCATATTTATCGGCACGGACGATCACGACATCGACGACTCGCTGGCTACCTATGAACTCGTGAGTGTGTTGAACAAATGGGACGAAGCCAAGACACTGGGCACCGTAGGCATTTACCTCAGTGGAATTGCTTACCTGTGCCTTCGGAACTACCAAGCCGACGTTCCAACCTGGACAGCATTCAAGACGAAATTCAGTGACGTCTTCGGTCGTCCTGCAGTCCGCAAACATCGCACGCAGCAGCGCCTTCAGTCAAATATTTTACCACCGGGTGAGAATTTCACCTGTTACATAGAGTACGTTATTAATTGAAATGAGTTGATACGAACATTGCAGAAGGGGACCGCATCAAGCATAATGTTGAGGGTATCGGCGAGAACGCATTTCAAACGCTTATTTCAAAAAGCCCGGGTACTGTTGCCCTAGTTACCGAGCTCTGCCAAAGATATATGATGAGCTCCACCGGTAACGTCTCGTCACCCGCCATCCTTTCCCGCATCAGGGATTGCTATCTGGCATAACTACCTCGCTAGATGCTGTCCTCGTCTCGCAGATCATAGATTGTGTGCGCGAAAGAGTTGCCGGCCAATTCTCGCTCATCTCCGCCCTACCGGATAGCAGTGCGCCGTTTAGCCCTAAACAACGGTCTATTATAAAATACCAAGTGTCTGAGGTCTCTCCACCGCAGCAGGTGCCACCAGACATTACACCACCGACGTACGCCGAAACAGCAGCACGACCACGGCCACAGACGCTCTAAGCGCTACCTCAACCTCCACTGCCTGATCCTGTTTATGCCACCCAGCTGCAACGACTTCAAGTCCACCGAGTCCCTAATCTATGGCACACTGCCGACAACCGACCAATCCGCTTTTTGTGTGGTCTACCCGGACACATCGTGCATCTGTGCCACCACGAACTACTCCGTTCACGTGAAAACCCACGTACATATGAGTACGACCACACGCTTCACTACATATCAGATTTCGATTGGCACCCTCCACGACCAAGCCATCAGCAGCTTTTGAAAGCTGATCTCCTTCTCCTCGTCGTCGCTGTCTCTGCCAGATGCGCCGACGTCCCGCTGCCATCGACACGCAAAACTGGATGACACAGTTCCTCACTCAATAACTGCGTCATCGTCGCAAAGCACAAGCCCTCTTTGGTCACCGCCGAATGTAATTATTTTTGTTCTTGAAGTTGCCAGAAACGTTTGCTGTTCAATTCGAAAAGTGACGGCGCCGTACTTTGGTTTGTTTCTTCATACTGCCACCGTACAGCCTGTGCAGCCAGTGGCCGCGTGTACCGCCAGACTTGTAATCAAAGAGTACCCTACACAATCCAGCTCTTCGTACTCCCGCACTGTTCTCGCATCATTTTAGGTTGGGATTTCCTCTCCCATTACCAAGCCGTCATTGATTGCACCCGTGCTGAACTTGCCTTTCGTCCCCTTGGTGATGCTCTACCTGGGGATGGTCACTCTTCCTGTGCGAAGTTGCTCATTACTAACGACATTCAGATCTCTCCGCGCTACTGTCTTAGCACCTTTGTAGCATTCCGCCGCCTTCGCCACTACGGACTTCATAACTCCTTCCGCTGATTTCGTTCATCGCCATCGATCACCGCTCCCAATCGCTCTTGTTACTCTTCAGGGTGGTGCGACTGACGTGCCTTCAGGAAATATGTTCCCATTCATGATCACACTGCTTCGGAGCGAATGTGTCAGCTCAATAGAATCACTCGAAACCACCACTACACTTGATGTTCTTGATGAATCATCAGAAGTGAACCTCCTCTCGTGTAGTTACGTGAATGGCCCTTCGACTGGTGACATTTTCAATCATTGATGGAGGCCTAAACGTGCAAAAGATAAGGAAACGTTTGGGCGTCAATGACAAGTTACACTTATTTTTGGACAGCCACAGCACTACTTTAGGTCGAACGTCTACTGTTTGTCACCAGAGCGACATAGGCAATCACCCATGACTATGGCAGCGACCATACCGTGTTTCGCCGTTTGAACTCCTCGTCACTGATGAACAAGCTGGTGACATGCTAAAGCGTGCCGTCGTTCAACGATCAAACAGTCTTCGGGCATCACCATTCATTTAATTAACAATTAATACGTGACAATACGTTTTTGCGTTGATTATCATTGTCTAAATGAAATAACATGAAATGATGTCTACCCTTTGCCTCAGATCGGTGACGCCCTTGACTCTTTGCAAGGCGCAGAATCCTTTCCTCCCTTTATCTACGCTCTGGTTATTTGTAAGGGCTGACGAATCCAGATGATAGGTCGAAAATAGCCTTTGTTACGATAGATGGCTTCTACAAATTTAACGTGATGCCATCCAGCCTGTGAAAAGGGCCGGCAACATCGGAGCGCATGATGGACAATATCCCTTGAGGCCTGAATTGAAACACGTGTTTTTGCTACTTAGATGATGTGATGGTACTTTCACCCCATTTTCACACATACCTTCGTCACTTGGAACAGGTTCTACGCTGCCTCTCGGCTGCTGACTTCCAACTTAACTTGAAGAAGTGTTACTTTCGAGCACGCAAGCTGACCATTCTCGGACACGTTGTGTCGAAGGATGGCGTTCTTTCTCTTTCCGCATAACTACGTGCTGTTCGCGAGTTCCCGAGGACCGCGTGTCTCAAGCAGCTGCGTAGCTTCATCGGTTTTGCTTATACTTCCGCTGCTTCGTCCGGTATTTCGCCTCCATCATGGCACCTCTGACAGACCTACTTCAGGGAGACCGCAATCTATCAGCGTGGTCTCGAGCCTGCGACAGTGCCTTTGCGATGCTCCGTGAACTGCATACAACACCACCCATACTGGGTAATTTCGATTCAAGTGCTCCAAAAGAAATGCCTATGAATGCAAGCGGTGTAGGTCTTGGTGAAGTACTCACCCAACGAAAGCCTAGGTACCAAAATATGTTGTTGCGTACGTGAGCCCCACTACAAGAGCAGAACGCAATTATTCGGTAACTGAGTAAGAATGCCTAGCGATCATTTGGACCACAACGAAAATTTCGAACTTATCTGTACTGCCGCCCTTTAAATGTGGTTAGCCATGGCCGTTTTCACGGCTGGTTATCCTCGTTCAAGGATCCTTCCGCGCGCTGGGCATGATGGGCTTTACGGCTCGCTGAGTGCGACACCCATGTCATTTATCCCTCAGGCCAAAAGCATGCCGATTCCGATGCTCTTTCGCATTCACCTGTTTCTAGTGATACTGCGAGTGTCTCTGTCCAAGAGAACTTATTTACACTATCAGAACCCATCGACATGGCTTCGGACGAGCGCAAAGATTCGTGGACTGAGTCTCCGATGAATTACCTCTCTGAAACACTTGCCCGCCCGCCATCTCGAGCGCTACGCAGACAAGCCTCTCACTTCGCAATCCGTAATTAAATTCTTATCCCCGCAAATACCAACCTGACGGTGGCAAATGGCTACTCGCCAAACCCAGGCAACTCCGTGCCATCATATGTGCTCCTTTCCATGACGATCCGCAGTGTGAACACGTCGGTTTCTTTGAAACCTAAGTCACGCTACGTTTTTGGTTTTATTGGCGCGGGATGCTTACATTCGTTCAAAAGTACATTCGATCTTTCATAGAGTGCCAATGCCGCAAGCACGATCCTCACCGCCCAACTGCAGCAATGGAGCCGTTACATTGTGTAGTGCGGCCATTCGACCGGGTTGGTATAGACATTAATGGTCTTTTGCCATGCACATCAGCTCGTAATCGCTGGGTTGTTTTAGTGATCGACCATCTCACGAGATAAGCGAAAGCGGCTGCTATGCCAGCGGCAACGGCCCGTGACGCTGAACATTTTGTGCTGCAGGGTTTCCTTCCGCGTCACGGTGCTCCTTGTTAAATTTTGGGCGACCCACACCACGTCTTCCCCGCGGATGTTATTCAAGAATATCAGGCTGAATGTCATGTGATTCATATATTTTATACCGCATATCAACGAGCCCCACCGTGTTGGTGTAGTGGCGACGGTACTTGGTTGCTGACCCACTGGTTGCGGGATGGAATCTCGGCTGCGGCGGCCGCAATTCCAATGGAGGTGAAAATGGTGTATGTCCGTGTGCTCACATTTGGGTGCACGTGAAAAAACCCCAGGTAATCGAAATTTCCGGAGCCCTCCACTACGGCGTCTCTCATAATCATATGGTGGTTTTGGGACGTTAAACCTCACATATCAATCAATCAATCAATCAATCAAACAATCAATCGCATATACGCGACAAACAAATGGCTGGATCAAACGTTTCAACCGCACTCATGGCTACATGCTTTCCGTGTATATTGCCTCCTACCTCACCAGTTGGGAATATGTTCTTCCCTATTTAACGTACGCTTATAACAGGGCACCTCAAGTGACGGCAGGCTTTTCTCCCTTCTATTTACTATATGGTCGAGAGCCATCATGTCCACTCGACATCAATCTCCCCTACCTACCCAACTCATCCAAAAACACACCAGTTTTCGAAGCTGCTCAATATTCGGAAAAGTGTCAGATTTTAGCTCGCGCCCTTACAACACAAGAACAGGGGCTACTGAAATTTCGTCACGACGATGGATGCTCCCACTAACAGTTTTCGCCCAACTCTCTTGTTTGGCTGTGGGTGCCTCCCACTGCGGCTCAAGGTACCTCTACGAAGTTCGTCAGCAGATACCATGGGCCTGATCGCGTTATAGAGCAAACGTACACTGCCAACTACCTCAGTGAACCCCTCAAGCCCACTGCGGACCTGCGTCAACGAGGCCACAAAATTGTACACGTGCATCATCTCCAACCATATGGCGAACCACTTGTCCGCACGACTCCTCAGAATACCTACTTTGCGCCGTCTTCAGTGAAGGGGGAAATATGTAAAGAACTAGTGGGTCATAAAAAGCTCGGCAGCCACATCGTCAGTGCAAAGCATGAGGTGCTCGGCTCGGACGTTGTGGCCGTTTTCGCTGGCTAGTCCTAGGCTCCTGTCCTGTCTCAAATAATAGTTCTGTCTCCATTCTTTTTTATACAAGAACCACTTCTACTTTTTGTTTGGTAGAATAGCCCACGTCGGGAGCAGTCATATTAGCTGAAAAGGACTCCACGTGGATTTTCTTGATAGGCCTTCAACGCAGAAACGCTGTGCTACCCGAGGCACCCTAGTACAAGACGGTCAAGCTAACGCGTTCACAAAATGTCTCCGTGTGGTCTAAAGTCAAGAAAAACGTCACGAAAATGAGCTCCTGTTATCACATTCATCAGGATCATGCGTAAGGCTCATGGCACACCGCGCTGTCAAATTTTGTTTACGCTGGCCGAGAGGGCAAGGGTAATTGTTATCATGTGCGCCTGCACTTCCACCCTCCTCGTACAGTAAACACCACATGCGACAGATGCGTCACTTTTCGGTGGAGCTTTGCGCTGGTCTTCACACTCTCGCATGCATAATCATGTGGAAGACAAACTTTGGAGACGAATATCTCGGGGCACAGACATGCCACAAAAAAGATCTTCCAACTGAATCAAAGGCTACTGCCTACATTTTATTTACACATGAACATGCCAACTTACCCCAGCAAGTAAAACGTTTACTAAATTTTAGTCAATAGGGCTGCTGACAGCAATATTTAAAATCTAACTTCCTGTCTGCCTGGCTGGTCAACTTATTTGCACAAGTGGTTCTCACGTGCCTTGAGCCACCTAACTTAGCGAAAAATAATAAAGCCTAATTTTGAACGCCCGGTATACCCGAACAAAACAATATTCTCGGCAGTCACTGTTGCTGAAGGTCTGCGCAAAGTTTCATAGGCGGGAGCACTGTGCACTCGATGATCGTTATTTTGCATTTTATCCATGCTATCAATATGATGATGGATATTAATGCACGTCTTTAGCGTTGTTTACATATTGTTATCAAATAGTATTTGTGGAATTGAAAGAATCGTTCTTGATCACCCGCCACAATGATCGAGTTTTTTCAATCAATATTGTCGCAAAACGGTCTGTATGAATACCAACGCATGTAGCAACTTTATCAGGTAGCAAAAATCAATTGCCGTTTATCTTTTTTGTTTTCTTCGTCATCTCAAAACAGAATTTGTAATAGTTTTTAAGTTTCGTACCACACTGTACAATTATAGACATCCGGAACAAATATTTTACGGTGATCTCTATTCACAATCCATAATTATTTCTCTTGAACAGTCAGTGCCCTGTGGTACTTGGAATGGTTTGTACGTGATGAACTTCACCACATAGAAACATATGAGCTTTCAATTATCGCATTACTGGTGCTGCCATGTATGTATATGTCGCACTAAAGGAGTGCTTTATAACTGAGCCACGAAAGAAAAAAGAGAGAAAAAAATTGGCATCACATGAATGTACACACCTTTTGAAGAGAACAAATAAGGTATTAGCTATTTTCGACAAAGTCATCTAGATAGCAGAAAAGCTCGCTAAAAAGCTTACATACTAACTAGCGTTTTATGTACGAAGTGTTCAATTCTTGTTAGGGATTCAAACAATTAAATCACTACAGATCCTAACGAAGCACTTTTCTGACATATTTGCTCGTGACACGGCACTGGTGACCTATTTGATTGCATAAAATATTGAGACTACGTCAAATTGTTCGATTGATATTCAAAGAAACAATTATTTCAATAATTTGAACTTTCACCATTATTGAAGCAGACGAAAGTTCTTGAAATATAGGAATGGTATCAATTAAGTGCGTAATAACGCCTGATAGCATCCAGTGGACACCAAGAATGCTTACCTGTGTTTTCGACGTGATGAATTTTTGCGTAACAAGCGGACGCTGGTGATTTCTTTTTGGGGGCAAAGCCCCTATGCCATGTGTCGTCCGCGATGTAAGTAGTCGTCGTTTATTGTCAATTTTTTGTCAATTTTATTTGACAAAAATAGGAGGACATGCAAACATCTATAGAGTGCAACGAATATGCCCAAAGGTGCAGGTCAAATCACTCATGCTGAAACCAACACTATTTCCTTGTTTATTGCTCAAAGGCAGGCAAAGAGTCCCCTAAAAAGTGCCCACTTGATGTGAAGCTTCACCTCACTCATTTATTTATTGCTCTACTTGATGGAAATTCAGTGTCATAGTTTTATTCCTCTTGCCCAGTGTGAGAGCGAAGGCAAGCCTGTGACGAGGAGACCGAAACTTGCTTTCGAATGAGAGTGAGTGTGCGGGAATGACGGGAGAGCTGCAAGCTGAAGAGATAAAGCACAAAAGAAACAGGATAAAAATGAGAGAAGTCTTTGTGCTGCAGTGCACGTAGTCGGGTTTGTCATCGTGACAACAATAGCGAAGATGATGTCACAGTGAGAGAAAGTGTAAGGTAAAACAAAGAAAAGGGTATCAAAATCAAGCATACAGTTTGTGCCTTAAAACACGTTTCACAACTTGACGACGAAGTATTGCAAAGCTAGTTTGCTTCACTATATTTGGTACAGTGATTCTTGTGATTACGTGAATTCATTTCCCTCAACAAAAAGACTAGGTGATGCCAAATGCAGGACAGCTGACTGACTACGCACACGAACGATACCTAACTTGCATAATCAAGTGACAGTACAAAAAGACAATTGATTTTATTTGAGTGAATCTCTCTCTCACAAATTCAAAACCGCCACCATAGCGGTGAGAAGATTGTCAGTAAACTGGAAATTATGCGAAAGGAGCATGTTGCTGACAACTCCGTCCTAACTGTTCTAGAAAAAGTAATACTGTCATAAAATTCCACACCGCTTTCCGGGTTGTACATAGCTGTTAATGAATATAGGAGTATAGACAACGCATTGTCCTCTGAACATTCCACGTACTCAACATGCGAATTGCTTAGAGTGCATCGAGCCAATGGGGCCAAAATATGAAAAATCCCTCTCGAATGACATAAAGCCTTACGACGTTTTTGTCGGTATTTGAAAGAGAAAATATGACCGGAATTGCCGCTGGTATTAGTAAAGGCATGGTGGTCCACCGACACTGAAGTGCCTAGAATACCGCAATCTTCAATATTCAAACTTCAGTCAGTGTATACCGGTCTATTTTTTTACTTTAGTGTTCATTTACCGTTAAGCAGACCATACACTATCTTCTCTTTGATTTTAGTGACAAGATAATCTTTGAAATATCTTGTTTGTGAGTAGTTGTTACACAAGTTTAGAATCAAGATAGTGTATTCATTCCCAAACGGGTGATTGCGCAAAATGAATTGCACACAAAAGATATGTGTCCTGTCTGGTTTTCGTGTGCTGCTTTTTTTGTGCAGTCATCCATTTGTGAAAACAAATTATTTGCTGGTCGCTGCCGGATTGATATGTGGAGTGATTCATCAGTACTTTCGAAACACGCATTCGCTTACCTGAATAATTCGTTCATAAACTTTTGCAGAGGTATGCGCAATTGAGGCCTCAATGGTGTATAATATAGAAATGTTAGTTAGCGAATATTTTTTTCATAATGTTCAAGCTCAACATTGTAGAAAAAATTATATGTTAGCATTCTCTTATATATTAAATATACCTTCAATTTTTAGAGTCAACAAAATGGTATCTTCTTATGGCATTGAATTAAAATACAATAAAAGAATTGTTTTTCAATTATTTGTCTTGTGCAGTTATAAATAATATCATTATTGCATTTGGTTTTGAATAGGTGAATTGTTTAAAAAGATGTTAGGCAGCATCATTTTACGTTGAACACTTAACAATTAAAGTATCACAGTATTTTCATGTGAAAACATCGATTAGGAGTTATATATATTTACTTCCATTGAAGAGTTCACAATTAAAACCTTTTCATTACACTTTGTCGGAACACCATTCATGTTTTATTTTTTCATGTTAACTTACGGCGTCTTCGAAGCACTGGAGACGTTGTAGCAAGGGAAGGATTTACTTAGCTCTAAGTAAACACAAGCCACACAGGCTACGAAAACGCCACACAGGCCTTAACTTCACTGGACCTCTCCGAACATCGTCGTCATCTTTCACTGTCTACAAAAGGGCAGGTGCATTTAAAAAATCAACCATCCTGCAATGCTTAACGTCCTCGTTAAGGCTATCCCAAGAAAGGTCTTGACCAACTTATGATGCAAATGTTTGGCCATCCTTTTATATGAAACACTTAAGAAATGACACTTGAAAAAAAATATAAAGAAGAAAGAGAAACACCATAAAGAAAACGACTATACGTGTATACCGGCACGTCAAGTTTTTCAAGGCACGCAGAACTTCATCTGTTTGCACCATGAATCTTTCAAGATGTACTTTCCGGCCATCATGACTGGCTTCACTTTGAGGAAAGCCACAAAACAAAGTGAAAAAATAAATGTTTTGTGCCACAAAAAAACACCTCATTGCGATCCTCTTCGGACGACGAGTCACTTGCTATGCTGGGTCCCGGCTTTACAATAAATATGTTCTCTTTTTCCAACATTTCTCTGGCACTTTTTCCAGATTCAAACAAAGGCTTCTCGTTAGTTATATCTTCTTGGCTTGGCTGGTCCTTGGGCTTTTTGTCTTCGTCAATCTCGCCTTCCTCCTGTTTCTTATTATGTGACGCCTTTTGTCCGTTGGCTGCTTCTTCAACTTCATCCTTGTTTTTTCCTTCTTCGCCACTTTTTCTTGCTGTTTCTTTCACCACTTCGGGCTTTCTCTTCACTCTCTTCACCTCGCTGTCTTTTCTCACAGCACCGGGCTGGGAGTTCATCTGCCTTTTTTTACTTTCAGCTTCAGCTGTGTCTTTGTCCTTCGGGTTTCCTGCTTCTCGTGCAGACAAATTTGCCTTTGTTCTTTGCCTACCTTCGTTTTCGGTGCTTCGCTGCCTCCGAAATTCTCGACATGTGGTGGGGCTTGTTTGAAAAACGCGATCACGTCCCCCCTTGGTAGTGGCATCAGGCTCGACTTCCTGTTCTTGTAGACTCAGGGTGCCGTCTGCTTCTGCCGAAGCATTTCCAACAGTTGACAGCATACGACAACCTGTCACGTAGACGTCGATCTCAGGTGTGGCGTGTCGGTCTACGGGCGGCAAAGGTGGGCGTCACTCCGCTTCTTGCTTCGCGTCGGTTGTCAGTTTTCTTGCAGTGGTAGCGGGAAGACAGCGTTCTGAACCTGAAGGTGGTTTTAGGCTTCGGTTGCGTGTGCCGAAAACCTGTTGTCGTTGAAGTTCAGTGCGTTCGATCTCCAAGATGTCATGGGGCAGGTCGTCGTAATCTTGTTGCGTCCGACCAAAGAGCATGATGCAGAATTCGCGCGACCTCTGCACCAATAGAACTTGCTCTGTCGTATCGCTGAAGTACAGGTTAAGTTCGTGGCAAAACGCACTTTAGAGTGAAAGTAGGTGGCCGTGCTCTCATTACGCTGCTGGACGCGCTCTAGCATCCTGCGCCAACATTCTGCAACGTGAGTGTGGCTGATGAATGTCCAACAAATGCGTGTCTTGAACTTCTCCCACGACATGACATGGGAACTCCATCAACGGTACCAGTCCTTGAGAGATCCTAATCATCGGGCCTGGGCTGTCGTCAGCGTGTATGCAGCTGGCCACTTGTGAATATTTGACGTTTGCCGAATGCTCTCAATGCACTCACGTGCTGCAAAACTGTCTTCGAAGCCGCCGAAGGCAATACTATTTTGACTCAAGTCGGATATTACCTGGAACGTTGGCGCTGGTTGAGGTTGCGCCAGCACAGTCAGTAGTTACAGGAAGCTCAATAGTAGATGGTCCTTTTCTTCGATAGCTTTGATTATGTCTCGAGCCGTAATGGTGTGTACATTGCCTAAGTCTGTACCTACTCAACCGCCAGTTGGGTTGTCTCTTTCATCGGTGCGTTGCATCTCAGGGATAGGGTTACGTTATTCAGCTTCGTAGAGCGACGGAACTCACGTTTTCTCTCTGTGACGATTGAATGGCGATCCCACTTCTGTATTGTTAGCTCGCGGTGTCTTGGAAGCACCCGAGACGTTGTAAAAAGGGAAGGATTTGCCTGGCTCTCAGTAAACACAAGCCACACAGGCTACGAAAACACCACACAAGCCATAGCTTCATGAGCGTTTGCTTTGCTTTGCTTTGCTTTCCTAGATGAATGGCACGTACCCCCCTTGGAAGATTGGCAAGAATAAAAAGTAGAGACTGTTGATTGTTATTTTAGGTAAGATATGAAACTTAAAACCAAGATGAAGAAATAAATTGGTAAATAGTACGTAAAGTATTCAATTTTTCTCCGAATATAGTTGTCCTCTTTCAATGTCTACAAAAGGGCACGTGCATTTTCAATATTCATTAATGTTTATTATAAGCAATAGCTGATGAAAGTAATAAAGCCCTGTTACTTTTCTGAAGTTTTATCACCTCGTTACACTACGTTCAGCGCAAACTTCGCCTGCGATGTAAGAGGAGCTTGGAGGATTCAGTAGATCACTTTGCTAAGATTACGCCCACTTCAAGAACGTCACAGATTATTCAGGAACCTACAACACCACTAGCCATAACTCTACAATATTGATTCATATGCGGGGTTTAACGTCCCAAAACCACCTTATGATTAAAAGGGACGCCATAGTGGAGGGCTCCGAAAATGACCCACCTGTTCCGTCACACTGGCTCGGACATGCCAGAGGGAAGAAAGCTTGCTTCCTGATGTGAGGGCTCAAACATGAGCTCTTTGCGGGATTGATAAAAAAATACTCGAAGGCAGTCCAACAGTTCCTCTCAGAGGCGACGACTATTGAGAAAAACCTCGGAATGCCCACACAACATTTCAATCGCCACTCGGCTCCAAGCGATGCTAAGGTGAACCACTATGCTCTGATGATCTGCGCGAGACCATAAGGGCTCTAGTGCACCAAGAACTTCGCCGAATGCTCCCGTCAAGCCAATCTCAAGTTTCGACGATCACAGACATCATCAGAGAGAAAATTTAGCAATCAATGGGTATCCCTGAGACATTCCAACAGCAACCTCCAGCCATGAGCTACGCTGCTGCCAGACCCTATACTCCACGTCCACGTCAAGACACCGCCCCGTCGCAATTCCATCGCCAGACGCCACCACCACCGCCACCACCTCCAACGTCCTGCCAATCGCCAGCTGGCCAGCGCAGCGCGCCGTGGAAAACCGACGTTTGGCGTGCGCCTGACAACCGCCCCCTCTGCTACCACTGCAGCGAGGCCGGGCACACCTACCGTCGTTGCCAGTACCGACATACTGGTCTACGAGGCTTGGACATCAACGTGCCGTGTCCACAAAGAGGTGAACGGCCGTATGAAAAAGCCGACTACATCGCGGGGCGCAGTCGACAACCCGGCGACCCTATCGTTCGCCATAGCCCGGCCGCTATGCCTCACCGCACCATGGGCAATACATCGGCCTGGTTCGGGGCCGATCTCTGAGCCTTTACTCGGAAAACTAAAGGCAGAAACCGACAGAGGTGCGGTTGCGGTACGACGAACTACCGAAGATCCTCCGCCGCTGCCGACGACGACGCCACGAAATCGAGAGCACCTGCCGCATGACGAAAAGGGTCTTGACGTCGAACCTTCGCAGGCTGAAGAAGACATCACGACGCAACGTAGAATCAGCGGAGCAAATACACGTAGCCGTCATCTGACAGCACGACCCTACCGTAACGCATGACGACGAACCAGTGACGTTGACGTAATATTTGACGGCCACTTCCTCACTGCTGTCGTTGATACTGGAGCCGACTATTCCGTCGTCAGTAAGTCTTTCGTAACAAAGTTGGCAGAACTGAGGACTGCATGGCAAGGCCCTGAAATCCGGAGTGCTGGAGGCCACCTAATAACGCCGACTGGAGTCTGTACAGCCAAAGTCACCATCGATAACTAGACTTATTCTGCGAGCTTTGTAATCTTACAAAATTGTTCCAGAGATGTCATACTTGGAAAGGACTTTTTAAGCCAACACCACACTGACATCGAACTGAGGTCTGAGTCAATCACACTAACCTCAGGAAACACGCTGCCGACCCCTACTACGCCAAGAAGTCACGCGTTTATTGTGCTAGAAGAACAGATCACCGTACCCCTTTTCTCTAGCGTAGTCATTTCTGTTGGCACCACAAAAACCAAAAATCTTGAAGACATCGGCAAGGGCGATCGACACCTTTTTCTAAACCGTCAGATTTGCGTCGCAAGAGGCATAGCTAAGCTTCGTAACGGCAAAGCAAAGGTGCTACTGACAAACTTCAGTCACGAATACAGACACATGAACTGTCGTAGGATGGTCGCTTATATCGATGAATTTGTGGTAGCCAGCAATTCATTATCCCTCTTCGATGCTGCCGATGCTGCTTCGATGAACCAAGGTCCCGAACCAGATTTTGATGTCAACCCGAGTCTTTCGAAGTGCAAGTAATACCAGCTCAAGTCTCGGCTCTTGCCATTCAAAGACTGCTTCTCGTCATCATCACGCATTGGGCAAACTCCAGTCGTGAATTACTGCGTCATAAAAAAAGTGACCAACCAGTTTAAAAAATGGCAGTGGCTTAGCTCAGCTATGCCAGGATATGCGTAGTGTTAGCAAAGGTTCAGATGAGTGTTCTTATCTTTCCATATATCATGCTTACAGCTGTTGCAATGACACACGCACACGGTATACGTATTATGCGGCACACGTATATTTGTTTTGCCGGTCAACTACTTAGGGACCCGATGAGTTAAGCTTCTCCGCTCTACTGCACCGTTGAGCAGTTTTTGCACTCTCCTTCTTCATGTCTATACCACAGTGGCAAACGCCAGTCAGAGGTGCTATCAAGCGGCTCCAGCGCAGTGTAACATGGCGACTGCACAGGGAAGGCGCGCGTGTCGGCGTCCTTATGTCTACTAAGGCTATGACGGCACTCCTCTGAAAAGCGCACACCGGCGGCGGCGAGTTGCGCGCGGCCACGGCCGAGTGCGAGAGAAATGCCGGCTCTGGTGCATGACACCACTGATCGTCTGCGCAGCGCATCGAATTGCACGCACACCGGCGGCGAGCCGCACGCGGCGGCGGCGGAGTATCATAGCGCATGCGCAGACCAAAGCCACGCGAATTTGGCTCAGCGACGCCAGTGTAGCTAACGCTACACAAGCCCGTACCGAGCCTCGGCACGCAAACGGTACGCCATGAAGAAACAAGTCGACGAAATGCTACGCGATGACAGTATTCAGCCGTCCAAGAGTCCGTGGACGTCACCCGTGGTATCAGTGAAGAAGGACGGGACCCCATGTTGTTGCGTCGATTACCGCCGCCTGAACAAACTCACAAAGAAGGACGGCTATTTTTTTCCACATGTAGACGACGCACTAGACCGACTCCTCAATGCGAAGTACTTTTATTTGATAGACCTCAGAACGTGCTATTAGCAAATTGAGGTTGACGAGAAGGATTGAGAGGACGACCTTTATCGCATCGGACGGTGCCTTAATTTTAAGGTCATGCCATTCGGTCTTAACTAGGCGCCTGCGACGTTCCAGCGCGGTATGTATACCGTGCTGGCTGGAATTAAATGGCAGACTTGTCTCGTGTACTTAAATGACGTCGTCGTATTTTCCTCCAGCTTCGATGAGCATCTCTAGCGCCTTGAAGCGGTACTTCAAGCTATCAACACCTGCTGTGCTACCACTGCTTCCTGTTGTGTTTAATTCAGAAGAACATAAAAATATGGGAACAAAAGCAACAACAAAATCTGTGACTGCATGCTTTTATGCTGTTCAAACGAGCAAATTCTATTTTGCATGGTACAATGATAACCTTGAAATGTTTATTAGAAATACTACGATCTGTTAGTTTGTACATAGTTTAACGCCTGTTAGCGCCAACAACACAACACCGAAGCTTCACTTAAGGCAACGTAGGTGAGCACTTAGGCAGCTTGGTAAATTATATTCAAAGGCACTTCTGTCAAAACATAAACCAAAACAGAGGTAAACCAGGCGCCCTAAATCTCGGAAGTCAAAATTGAGGGTCTGACCAGCCGCTGGTCCACCTGGTAACAGGGTAGTAGCTGGGCCACAAGGCCCGACCGTAGTGTCCACTCTTTATGTAAGTATATTTCTTTATCGTAAAATGGTTGCAAGGAGTAATCGAGCCCCTGTGTTTTCCCAAGGTGTCTGCACAGCAGAAAGCATAGCAGACCTCCAGGATGACTTCTGCGAGATTCTTGTTACAAACTTAAGCAACGAGGGCTGACACCCGCTCCTTCAGACTGTCATCGCCTACGCTGATGCAGTAACCAATGTTACTGACTGTTTTTCTTCCGAGGCAACCGACATACCTAAGTATCTGTTGATAGCGTTAACATAAATACCACGCTTCATAACGAAACAAACAAAAGCTACCCAACCTATTGTTAGAATTTTATGCGTGCTTTGCACGTTCGTCCAAAAATCGTAACAAATTGATTACCAAACGCCGTATCATCACCTACGACGACGCGCACCCTATACGGCAACCACCTTATCGTAGTACACCAACCGAACGACACGCAACTGAAACGCTACTGAAGGAAGTGGTTTCCGTTGGCGTAATACAGCCATAGAGCAGCCCATGGACATCACCAGTCGTTCTTTAAAAAAAAGGATGGTACACTTTGCTTTTGTGTCGATTAAAACATCAAAAATAATGACGTGTAACCGTTGCATCGAGTGGACGATTTTCTGGACAAGTTGAGGCAAGCAAGATACATTTTCTCAATAATCCTCAAAAGTGGTTATTGGCAAATTGAAGTCGAAGAACGGGACCGAGAACAAATGGTTTTAGTAACTCCTGCCTAGGCAGCACAGAATGTTGGCCCAATGTTGGGGATAGATCGGCAGTTCATGGCTTGAGAATGGCCCAGATTTGACAACGCACCGCCAATAATGGCTGATCAAGCCGAATATAACGGCACTTTAGGACCAGCATTGACAACGTACCGCCAATAATGGCTGTGCCGGCCCAATAGAACGGCGATGCTGGACCAGCATTGACAACGTTCCGCCAATAATGGCTGTGCCAGCCGAATAGAAAGGTGATGTTGGACCAGTATTCAAAACTTCCCGCCTTTATTGGCTTTTCCAGTGTATTAGACCGGCCACATTTGTACCAGTTGTGCAACCAGCAGCCAATATGGGCGGAGCCATGCAATCATGCTCACATTATTGGCCCGTCGTTCAAACGTTATCGCTGGCGTCGACTAAAGAGTCCACTTCGTTGGCAAAACATTGGACCGGTATGAGCTGATTTCTGCGTTTCCTGCTTTTGGCGCTGTTCTTGTCCCACTCACGTGTCGATTTTTTAAGTTCGAGAAAGTAGTATGCCGGGCGCATGAGTAATATGTTTTTGTCATTAAATCATGCACACCTAGTTGATATGCGTGATTGTTGATTGAAGTTGCGCAAGGTAGACTATTTTACTGATAAATATCTATTGAGTTTGTCGCCTGTCAGATGTCTGATGCGGTGCTTTCCCAGACAAAAATCGTGCAGATCTGTGCGATGAAGCAACCGCGGATGCCACTGCCGTACGTGACCCACTTCGACGTGACCCGGCGCGCACGTGCGCCGGCGTTCGTTTCGTTGCATCGCGCCGGCAATGCCACGCCAAGCGCTTTTGATTCCGTGGATATCAGACGCAAAGTGTATCGTATCGTGTGTGCTGCATTGCTATCGCCTTGACCGATTTAGTTTTTTCACGTTCACAATGCTGTACCAGTTAACGGCACACAAGTGCTTGACGTGTGGGAACTGGAGTAATCAGTTGCGTTACGGTGAATGAATTGTACAACACACGCATTTGCCTAATCTTACTCACGCACTGACGCTCGCATCCTGTATCGCAATGACCACACGAATTACCTACAACATTGCAGCGAGTGGTTAGTAAAGTGTGGTGGAGTGCGCGGGCGTCGGGCACCTTGTCTCTGTGGGTCGTCGCGAGTTACAATTTTGTTGTGGAACGTTTTTTTTGCTAATTATTTTGATATATATATATATATATATATATATATATATATATATATATATATGTGTGTGTGTGTACAAATTGCCCTACAGTAGCCAAAACATCAGCGAGCTTACGCAGTACGTAGACTTAATTGAACCCGCAGTACGACGCGCCAAAAAAAAACGTTTCCGTGAGTTCATATGTGCTGATGCATAGAAGACATAACACGTAGGCTAAATCGTTTATAAACAAAAATCACGCACGCTTACGGCGTCATATTGTTTTCTCAAATACAGAACCACAGGCCCCTCTTCGCCCCCCTCCCTCCTGCTTTTTTTAAGTCTGTGAAAAAAGTGCTCTGCACAGTGCTGGCAACCTTGTTCCTGAAAAGTAGAAAGTTTTATTTAACACTCGCTATCCTTCATTAATTTTCCGTTTAGTGGGGTGGCTAAGGCCAGCTGGCTGTCTTTCGAGAAATCAATAGACGTAGATGTTACAAACGGAAAAATGTGTCAAAAATTCCTGTAAGCTCCAAAACTTGAAGAGGATCATTTGACAACTGGTGTCAGGACTGGCCCTCACAACTGAAAGCCAATATCTATGAATAAATCTTAAGTTACGACTGAGTGACTGTTTGTAGTACTGAAGAATGTTGCCTGTGTTGTCAGCAGCTGTGCATTTTTTGTATATTTGGCATGTGAGATCTTGCAAATTCTTTCTAACAGTGTTTCTCAATCTAGCTCAGTCATATTTTTCTAGTTTCCTTTCTCCAGACTCAGTGCAGAAGAGAAAACAGGATTGTTGTGATAAGCAAATAACTAGTTCATTTGTCTCAATTATCACATACTCTGTGTCCAGTTTTGTAGTGTATGTGTCTTCAGGACGTCCTATAATCAGTGGAAGAGTCAAACAGAACTAAAAAAAAAAGGAACGGCTCAGTTGTCTAAAGTAGCTGGTGCATATCACCCTTCCCATATTTTATATCTTTGTGGCTTATACTGCTCTACACACATGAAGTTCTCATTGGTTTTCATAATAATTTGGTTATGAACATGTTTTCTCAAGGCTTTTCAAACGGAAACGACCCTTTTCACTTTTAATTTGACATGCAGATCAAGATATTTTGCTTATCTGTAATAACAACTGCTGAATTCGTCTCGTCCACCAGAGAGGCAGTTTAATTGATCAGCAACTGAAGGTGCAAAAGTGCATGATGTGTGCTTTATAGTTAATGCAGTGGTGTAGCCAAGGAAAGGGGACACTGGCCTAATGACCCACACTTGAAATTTTCAGCAATGAAATACCGAGAACTAAATGACACATACTCGACTTCTCTGCACTGAAGACCAAGGACGTCATCCCCCTATCCCTCCACTACACAAAGTTCTGCCTATATCACAGGTTATAAGTTCATGGCCCATGTTCAAGCATTTTGTCAAGGTTTATGTGACCTTATATTTTCAAATGAAAACATTTTTCTAAGAGAAAAAATATAACCTTTTAGCATCAGTGGCGACATTTTTGTATGTGATTTGTTTATGCTAGCTGTGTAACTTTAAGGCCAGAATAGAGTAAAATACATAGTTCGTTAGTTGAACTGAACCTTTTCCCTAGTCAGTATGTCCTGACTTGACCTCAGTCTGCTGCGCACAACTGTAGCTGAGCACTCTATTGAAGGAACTGTTATCTTTGATGGGTCGTTCAAATCGTGTTCTAAAACCAACGTCAAGTGTTGCTTTTCTTCTCCTAAAATAATTCCATGAAAAACTAAATGCACACACATCAGGAGCTCAGGATTTTGTTCTTTTTATATCAAAACCTAATATAACTTACTGCAGAATGATGAAGTATTTATTTCATAAAAATTGTAATGGCTTACTGAAGCTCACACAAAAGAACACATTTTCTTCCTTGGAATGTAATATTGAGTGCCTTGTGATTGTGCTATCTGAATTTGCCACATTTGTTGATAGTGCATCTTAATTCACACCTGAAGGGGCTATAATCTTAGCAAGTGTTAATAGTACTCTTCGCACGAGATTTGCAGCTACCTAAAAAAAGATGTTTTGCTTATCGAGCTAGTAATACATGCTCAGGACATCACCACTGCAAAGATACACCAGCCACAACCAAGAAAGCGCACACCTGCAGTGATTAGTCCACACTTTTCATGTTTTCTGCTGTGCCAATAAGGCTGGCCGAGCGAGCGCTGCATTCAGTACCAGGAGGCTGCAGCGACAAAGTCCTACTTACAAAACACTCACCAGCTGAGAGGAGATGTACTGACGTGCCAACCATCGAAAACGGAATGCCGGAGAAAAGAGCGGTGATTACTTTTACAGTCCATAAAAACATGCTAAGTTTTCAAAGTTGTAACATTGCGGATCTTCCAGCCAAGTAAAATAAGGGTACACTCAGAAAAGATACTGAAGATACGCCATCAGGAATCAAGAAAACAAGAACCGACGGAGGTTCATTCTCATCACATGAACAGCCTTCAACTAATAAGGCGAGTAAGTAACTGACAAACAATGTGTGCACAAGGAAGAGCTGTCACAAAAGGTCGTCAGCAGTCAAATGACACAGGCCGGAATCGGGGGTGGTGCCAGGGTAAGCACGGGGAGGCTAGACTGGAGCCCCCCTCCCTCCCCCAATTTTCGCCTGACCCCGTGCTGTATTATGACTGTGTGTTAGGACTATGTTCCCAAGAGGAAACATAGCCGTAACACACTGGCCAAGTTCCCCGCTTCTCTGCTCCTCCTGAAGAACCTCGCTTATCGTGGGTGCACCCCTGCTATAAACCAATCCTGGCACCGGCGCCTGCTAAAATACAATAAGAACAACAGAAAAGTCAAAGCAAATGTTACACCATACTTTGACTTCTTGCTTTCTGTGTCAATCAATCTAGCGAGAAGTATGTGGAACACAAATAAAAGCACCACAGTCCACACCTGCTAGCACCTGCTTTCATAATAGTACAAACTGCTGAAGGAGCATGCAAAGAGCAATCCTGCGAAGTGAAATATTAAAAAGCAACAGGAGGCTGTGTGGCCCTGACTGAGACAACACCACAACAAAAGAAAACCTTTCAGGCATGCCAGCAGTTCATGCACAGCAATGAAAAGTCATGAAAACTTACCTTCATAGCCTTTCTTGCACAAGAACATTAAAAGGAATACACACTGATGGATAGAAAGCCATTACTCAAATCCGGCTCTTATGCACTGATGAAAGATACTTGGACCTGGATTCCTAACAATGGCTTCAGTACAACTCTTGAACATACCCTCAAACGTATTGACTGCAAGTGGACGAGACATGAAGGCAGACTACAATGCGACACAATGAACACGTCAACCACCAACCTTGAACTTATGCTAGAGTGCATGCCGCAAGACATCTTGAACACTGGGAACACTCCACGTTTCCAACCGAAATCTCGGCCCCACAAACACGATAAGAATGTTCCGATGACCTGCTGCCCATCGCAATTATGTGAAACAGGGGCATATACACACACACAACTCATCTTTACGTGAATAAAATACTCTTGCTTCCAGGTTAATAGAAACCATCTCACCAAATTTCTCTCTAATAAGCTCACAACCTTCGTCGTTGCTGGGAGTGTGATCAAATAAAGAAGAAAGAGGGCACTGGGGGAGGGGGGGAGCTGCATGCAGATGGTGTTCCTCGAATAAATGAGCAATGGCCTGTATGGTCATCTGCGACCACCTTTCACGTCTGAGCCATTTGTAATATTCACGTGGACATGTTAGTGTAGTAGTTGGGCCTAATGAAAGGCATGAAAGACAGAAACATCAGTACGAGAGGCATACAAACTTTGAGACATCTTTTAATTATTGCAAATTTGAACTGTGTTAGAAATAAAAAAACAAATTATTGCCCTAATGACACTGTGTATGTACTGTGTTTCTACTATTTTTCTACATGCAATGAGTGGATAAAGCCAGGCTTCCTGAAGCTAAAGTGAGGCTTGGAAGCTGATCAGAAAATGACAATCAACGTGCGTTCTTGTATAGCCCCTTTCAGACTCGGCTGTCATGTTCATTATATTATTATTATTATTATTATTATTATTATTATTATTATTATTATTAAAAATGTATATTAGTAGTCACATGTTCCTAACTTTAAATCGCCTTTCTTAAACTCTAATGCTGTGCCTTGCTCAAAACTACTTTTTCAATATAAAAATGCCATCACTATTTGTCCTCTTACCTAATTTGCGTTGAATTTGTGTTCAATTCAGTCAACTGCAGGAAAATTTCCTGTATTGACTTACTGTGAGCGAAATATTCAGTTCATTGCACTAAAGCTGCCGGGAGTGTGAATAGTAGCATTATTTCAGTGTGCTAGAGTTGACTCAAAAAATAACTATGCAGGCAGAAGATACACAACAAATATGGCAACAGTGGAGTCGAAAAAAGCTCATACTTGTAGATTTTCACATAAACAAGTATGGGAAGAACTAGTATAGCTAATATTGAGATCCAGTGTGCTTTCTGGTTTTTAGATTGGCACGACAAAGAAGGAACAAAGACTTTTGAATAACGTGCGCGAGCACAGGCTTCCTGAGTTGTCCTGTGATGATGTTTTGAAAAAAAGAACCAATTGAAAAGGTACAGTCAAAATGAAAAACAATCATGCATCAGCTTTTTTTCAAATATACTGCAGCATAAACAAATCCTTCACTCTTGTGTACAACTTGTTTTTGTTTTTGGTATTGCTGATCAATTTTGCGTATTGCAATGTGGATGCAGTATATATCTGTTTTGTAATTTTGAATAAACTTCAGTTGCGAATCGGCGCTTGTGTTCTTGTGGCTTATTTGTTCTTATTCTTCTTCTTTGTACTGTTCTAATATCATGAATCCATACCAACTTAATCTGTCAGTCCTAATCAAGCTTTCTGGCTCCTATAGCTGTATTACTAAACCATGTCAGAGTTATCACCAAGCATGTCTCTCAAAATGTTTGGAGGACTGTTTGATGTACGACAGGGTTCACAGCATTCATCACATAGGTTACGTGAATATTGCTTTTTGCTGTTCAGGGGCACATGCGCGGTCCTAATCTTTAATTTCTGCAAATGTGGCTTTACAAGCTTTAGTGCTTTTATGTTGTGAATGAGTTAGGAAAGACAATTAAGCACGACTTACGACCACGAGCTTGTTGATCTACAAATAAAACAAAGCTTGAGATGCAAGACCACACCGTCTTTTAGTCCAACTGAATGAAAATTCCTTTATTTAGAATAGTGTCTCAACCTTTTTTAAGTGAGGTCTTGTTGCAGGAGTCAAGCTCACAGCAAACGTGAAGTTACACTTCTTTTTTTATAGCACTTGAGTGTAAGTACCAGGCAATAAAAAATTGAAAATACTTCTCACTTTTCATTTGTGACACTCGAGAGCTGGCGCATTTGTAAACCAATGCAAAACATAGATTTACTAAATCCTATGATTACATTAAAGTTGCTATTCAATAACTTTTGTGGCCATCATAACTAAGGTTTCACAAATTCAATGGGTCAGTTTTTGCACATAAATGATTATTTCAAATATAACAAATGCATGAAACAAGAAAAAAATATTTTCACTTTGCCTGAAGAAATGATGCTGGTAAAGTCTTTATTAGCTAGATTGACTTAACAACCAGTTAACATGCAACTTTAATTATAGCGTTGTGGGGAATGTTTATTGATGGTATGTAGGTGGGATATTTTTGCTGTTTCAGGGCATTTGTGCAATGATGATGACTTCTGTATAGGAAATGAATCATCTGTCTTGTTTTCATAAAACTTCACTATAAGTTACTTGAGAGAAAGGTTTTTTAAAGTTGGCAGCATGACACCAATAAGGAATGGTTAGCCCATATCATTTCATTTTGAATGCCTGTACAAGAGCCTAGTTCACTGCTACTATATGTAGCTTCCAAGGTGCTGTCACACAGCTATAGGTAGAATCTTCTTTATGATGTAATATAGACGGGATGTGTAGTCACTGGCATGAAGGTGTGCTTTGTGGTGGTCAGAGTAAAGAACATGGTCACTGAGTAGACCTACAATCACGTCTAAAGCAAGTTTTACAGTGTTGCAACCGATGCCTGCCTTGAATGTCATGCATATGTGTTTGAAGAATTTCATTGCTCATGGGGAGGAAGAACTTGGTGGAGTACTGTCGGTCCATATTGGCTTTCTCTATCTGTTGAGACCAAGGATGACATGAGTGATAGATCCAGCAGCTACAAAAGCAGGAGCAACAGTGCGTGACCTAGAAATGTCTGGAGTAAGAATATATTCCACCCAAGGCTGATCCATGCAATGAACACAAGCCTACAAGTTGCAAGGCAGCAGTATAGTCAATGGCGCAATAAGATCCTCAGAAAAGTCACTGAACCAAGTCGTTGGGCCTGCAAACATATCCAGCAATGTCACAATGTGATTGAATTTTGAAGTGCTGCAAAGCATTCGACACAGGCGGTACATAAACCCACCTGATGCCATACACCTTACGTTAGCTGTCAGGGGAAGCCTTTAGATTTCCGCGTATTTGGGCATGAAAAACAGTCAAGTAATATGCCTAATTTTGCTTGCAAGTGGGCATAAATGGTTATTTCTTCGGTCACAGCATGTGTTGAAGCTAATATGTCTTCTGTTACTGGCAAACGACCCTGCATCACTGAAAGTCTGGCAGCGTCGAAGCCTATATTTCTTGCAGATGGCAGAAATTGCCATGTCACCAGTCGCCACTTTTTTAAGGTTTATATTTCTCTGAGACAGGTTAAGATGTTGTTTGGGCTATGTGACAGGGCATCAACGACAATATTGACAACTCCTATGGTATCTTTCGGATATGTTTGACATCTGCTGCAGTTCATGGGAATATGGATGCAACGATTGTAACTGAGGGAGCGTAACATGTACCGATAAGAGATGTACTCACATATTCTATGACGAAAAAATCACGTATTTCTTCCACGTAATAATGTAATGACATAAGAACTTATTATATATGCCCACTTGTAAGCACAATTTAGTATATGACAATTAGAGAGTCTTTCACATACACCCAAGTACACGGGAAATTCAAAGACTTTCCCAGGCAAATAACATAAGAATTAGTATAGCATCAGGTGGGTCTACGTACCACCTGAGTAAATTGCTTTGCGGCACTTCAAAATTAAGCCGCATTGTCACATTGCTGGATATATTTACAGGACCAACCACATGATACAATGACATTTTGAGGATCTAGTGGCTTGTCTCCACAAAACAATGCTGTGATGCTGCTCAGATAATGAGCATAAGTTTTCAAGACATGTCAGGGAACTGATTGGTCATCATATCTACTCCTTTGACGAGTTGGTGATCTAGCACAAATTGCATTCAAGATGTCGTACGATGATGTATAGTGGAACTCTCATTTGGTATTCAGGGAGTAGCATATACCATCGCGTAAGCATCTGTTGATCCCCAAAAGTTTTTGTGAGAGTTCTTGGTCTTAGGGAGCTCAATATAGTAGCATTTCTGTGTATGAATAGACGAAGTGGAGGGAATATGTATAATGGCCTGGGACCGTGGTACAAAATGTTAGTATAGTACGTAGTTCAGAAAAATGGGACAAAGGAGCTTGTGGGGCTTATCAGCACTTATTATTCGAAGATGGGAAGCTCTCAATACCTATAAATCTGCCTGTGTAGAGCTGAATACTGGATGTGGAGAACACGAAGATAGGACAGGTGAGCTTTTGAACATCAAATGCACACCTGCTTATGCTGACAAATGTGCTTTGTTCAGATAATGAATTACAGAATTCAGATGTGACCTGTGCTCATCTGATGAACTGAGATGAGAAGTTTGTCGAGCCAAAGATGACAGTATTCAAAGCTGGGGAAATGCTGAAATGTATGTCTGGAATTCGTCATGCCGCATGGCATATGTAGAAAATCAGACACAATGAACGGTGTCACTATCAGTATGTTATTTGAAATGTACACACCTTCTTAAAGGATTTGATGGTTGAACTACATGAGGCCAATTTAGGAGAAAATCTGCACCTTATATCTGACATCATATACGAATGTGAGGTGCTGGGTTGAAACAGCTAGGCTCAGTTGACTGTTGGTGCTATGCCGTCAGCATCCTGATTTAGACTTCAGCAACATTCGCAGAACACAGTAACACCAACACACAGCACACATTGGGCTGAGTGAAGTCGGCAAGATTTGTAAATATATGCGTAATTTGGTATGGCTGCCTCGAAAATTCTGTTGAATTGCAGCCGAATTATTACAGTGCTTCTAATATAATGTATGTAGTAAAACAATTTTATGGTTGAGTTACCATATGCAGAATTATTTCTTCGTTGTTTCTCGGTCATCAGAGCCCTTAGACTAGAGCTCTTTCTCAAAAAAGCATCCCATACTGTTGTGGTGGCTCCACGGTTTAGTATATGAAACAGTAATAATGTAGTGTGCTATAACCTATAACATCGTTGCAACGAAAAAAAGCAGATACAATTCCTATACCTTAAAACAAAAGTAATAATTTGACCGATCGCTTCGCACCAATGCAGAGCTTTCCTTGGCGGTTAAGCTGTCGAACATGTTGAAAACTAGCGCTCGTGTTCTGCACACTCTACCATAGTCCTCGTTATTTTTGTGATGTTTTGCTTATACGCTCGCTGGTAGCATAATAGGGTACTTTTCCAGAGTGTATACTTGTAATGTTAAGACTAAGTTAATAGCGGATGCCCCGCCACGGTGGTCTAGGGGCTAAGGTACTCAGATGCTGACCCGCAGTTCGTGGGTCCGATTCCCGGCTGCGGCGGCTGCATTTACGATGAAGGCGGAAATGTTGTAGGCCCGTGTACTCAGATTAGGGTGCACGTTAAAGAGCCCCAGGTGGTCAAAATTTCCGGAGTCCTCCACTATGGTGTCTCTCATAATCAAATTGTGGTTTTGGGACGCTAAACCCCACAAATCAATCAAGTTAACAGCGGACAGGCGTAGGTGGACTGTTATGGCTTTGTACATTCCTTACTAATAAAGCATTCACGTGTATATGCTCCGTTATTGCAATTTATGAGCTGCCGTATTGTGTTCACGTGGTCTGGTGTATGTCGCAATCAGAGCGAGGTGTATCTGAGATTCAAAGTACACACGCATGTGACCATGCTGGGTCACGTTTTCAAGGGCGTTGCCAGCGTTTATTTCTGGGTGAAGCATCAAACCCATGGCGTGGCGGAACCGGTATTATTGTATTTGATTGTATAGTTTGAACCCAACCTTGGGGCAACGCCTAGCGCCTCATACTACCAATAATTTAATTAGGACGAAAATTGTGCTCTTCTGCGCCTCTTTACGGCCGCCAATCTCGCTTGGTATTTACGCGTCATTCTCGCACGTACAACCGTGAATTTTCACGCATGTCGAGTTTATGACTACTGCAGCTGTATACCATCCGGAACTCCGGCATGATGTAATGAAATATATGCCGCAATCGGATCAGCTGATGCTGGTTTTCGCGATTTTGCGAGCATTGCCTGAGTTTTCTTGTCAATTCTTTGTAACAGTGTCTTTTGATCGTGATCATACCCCCCGGGTTGTGTTTGGTGCAAAATCACGCAAACTTTTCGCGCAGACGTCAGCTAAATCATGGCCTGAGGGTCGGAAATTGCGATGCGCAGATCGCAACCGTCTTCTTCCTTCCGCTATGATAGGTGTCCATGTGACAGCAACGCAAGCTTAGCACAGTCGTAAAAAGTAGTATGCTTGTTTTGTTGGTTATGCAGACAGCTGCTGCTGTATAAAAGCTATCAATTGCATGCTGCTTCATTAAAAATCGTTTCACAGTATTTTGCGCCAACCACGACATCGATCGTGATACCAGCTTGCCAAGATGAGCGACAGTAGATTTTGACATTTACTGGTTGACTACACCATCGCTGCCTTTCTGAGTGCTGAATATCACTTTTGTTAAGGAGGCTTGGAATACGTTTTAGTTTTGTTGTGAATAATTACTTCCCAGGCCACACTTCGGGTGATTTTGTCCGATTTCGTCGACGCTTCTTTACCAAGACCTGGCAACACTGATTTTGTCATCCGGGTTCTGAACAGAGAAAAGAAACTTTCAGCTGCCCCGGTAACGCCAGTGACGAGCCAGATTGAATTTGTGAGTATAAGTTACAAAGCCTCTGTGCGACTGCCTTCTTGTTCATAACTTTCACGTGCACCTTATTCAACCGCTCGCCGTAGTGTGCGAGTATTTGGTGAGTAAGTAGGACGAACAGTTGCGGCTAGTCGCGTTCGTGCGACCCGAGTGATCGATCTTTTTCTTTCGATTCGAGGGTACATACTAGAGAACAGGTAATCTTTTAATGTGAAACTTGTGTAAGATTACCGCAACATGACGCGAACCTATGTCGTCTGCCTATGTCTCGGCTATCCTTCAGAAAAGTGCCTGCCTGTCACCAATGCTAATTTTATGTGCCTGGGTGCCAAACTTGCGCAGCAGATCGGCGGTGTGCGCTAAATGGAGCATAGACGTAGCAAATGTCGCCGCATTTTGCAGAACCGCGTTTTTACGATGCACTTAAAACAAAGCCAACTACTGCAGTCTGCCGTGGGTTCAGCGTGGCCATTATGTGGAGCGTTGCCCATTGCAACTAGAGGGAGTTCTCTGTGTAGGAGGTTAGTACGCTAGACAACGCTTGTGTAACTTGCTACCTACATTAGATATAATAAGCAGTGACGTTTAAAAGCTTCGTGACATCAATACGAGTAAATAAAGGTAGCATAAACATTTATGTCAGTTACTTCGCAGCAAAGAAAGTTGTGGTGCTGATTATATTTTTACTAGCGGTGTTAGCTTGGCAGACAACAAAGGGAGGTCTGAGTTACTTTTTCGCTTTTTCTTGCTTTGCAAGCCCAACAATGCCTTTCAGCTCGTTCTGAAAATCCACTCGTGGCGATTCGGAAACAAAATATCAAATTTCAAGTAATAATTCATCTGAATTCCTATGTTTTCCTTGTAAGCTTCGTGTGGTTTCAATATTATAAAAGCCCCCATTCCTCATCGAGTGATGCTGCTTCTGCGCACAAATGTGCCAAACTAAGTTTCCCGCAGCATCCTAATAAAATCAATGTAGATTATGCCACGCTGCACCAGAGTCCCACGTTTCACAGTGTGTATCAGTGGAAATAGCATTGCTGGCCTAAACATTTGCCGCTTGATTTCGAGGCCACCATTCTCACAGCCATACACCACGCATAATTTTAATACCTGAACAGTGCTGGCACGCAGTATGTGCTATTTTGCATGCAGCCAGAAACCAGATACAATATTTAACCACCCAGAGGTGGAAAATCAGTTGTAGTGAAGAAGTTGTGCGCAAGTGCACAAGAACCATAAAGCCGTTAAAATTTTTCAAACGGTGCTGTAATAGCGGAGTTAAATGCGTTTGATTATCTAAGCACAGTAATCACTCCTTTCATTCTTCTTTTCACTACCCTCCGTTGGTACCTCTCCCGAAGCCGCTTTGCCTTCTTGCTGAGCATTTCTCCAAATATTCCGGGGCATACATCATCAATGAGCTCAAAACACTGTCTTTTTTACGGTTGCCGTGACTCCACCCTCTGTCAACTGTGTGCTTGTTGGCGAATCACTGTTGCTGTGCCATCCGGTGCTTATACGAAGAGTGTCGGTATGAACCCTGTCCTACGGACCACATTACCTGATTTGCAAGCACCTGCATGCGCGGGCATTACGACAAACGACGAGTGGCGTGGACAGCTTCTTGCAGGCTAACAGGAAGTCATAGGGGCTTGCTTGACCAATTGCAGCATATTTATTCTGCACATCAGATTCAACTTCTTGATGTCACGTGTCAACCCGAAGGGCATGGGGAAAGGTTTCTTGGAATTTAAGGAGCACTGGTGGCTTGTTGCGCTGCCACGTGGATAACCATTGTTCATGCAGCATTTTGCAAATGATGCATGTGTTTACTTCAAACGTTTGAAAAACAATTATAGGAGGTGGTTCAGGGGCCCTTCAAATGAACCGCAGCGATCATCGGATTTTAAAATAAGGATTGCTTAAGTTATTTGCTATTCATTAGGTGCAGGGTGGATGAGAAGAGGCTACAGCGAGACACAGCTGTGGGCTAAGGAAGCTCTGTTACAACATTGCAAAGCGTAATTTACTAGAAACGTTCTATGTCGACGTGGGGGTTGATTTGTAACCGTTTATTTATAATGGGAGGAGATAGAATGAAAGAAGAAGAGGGCTCAAAAAGCTTGTAGGCAAGCTAAGAGAACTCGGAAATGCTTTCAACACAAGTAAAATTATAAAACGAATACAGCACATCATCGATATTGGAACATGTTTTTCAAAGCTTGAGATTGCAGACTGGGATGACTTCAGCCATTTATTTTTGTCTTGTAGATGCTAGGTGGTGTTGCAATTTGGAGGAGTCATTTTTCTGTAATTTTCGCAGCAGAATTGTGGTAAGCGAGGTGAAAAACAGGCCAATTCGATTCTTTGGGCTAAAGCGCTTCGTTTCAATTGAATCCATGTTGTTCGGATGCCATTTTGTCTCCATTTTATGCACGTTCCATGACTATTCTCATGTCTTGACCATGAGAATAGCCTTGACCAATCTAGTGTCACTCCATTTCATTATTTTGTTACATGTCTAGCCTGTTCTAGATAGAACACTTACAAAATAGCCCCTCTGATTTATCGCACATCTAACTTGAAATGAAACTTTCTATTCTTTCTTTATATTTCTAAATAATGCTTTGCTGCTGTAGTCATCAATGTACGCAATATATAGCATTAACACACATGTAAAATTTTTTAAACTTTTAGTCTTCTGTGCGTGAAAAAGAAAAATGAAAAGCGTATCCATAAAGTAGGTGCTGATTAGCTGGTATTTCATTGAATATCCATTTTTGGGGGGGGGGGGGGGGCATGTGCTCGTAAGCAGCACAGTAGGTGTAAAATATTTTACTTCACGTCATCGATTTCGGGGCTAATTTGCACCTTACAATTTCACGCCGTTTGCAGCAGGGCAGTTGATTATCGCCTACTAAACATTTGCGACACCACCTTTGTGCATAAACAGTGGGAGCGGACCCACAGTTAAGGGTAACAGATTTGTCATAACAGCATTTTCTCAGTTTTGAACAATGTTGACACACTTGAGACATCTATTAACACTTTTAGGGCACACAAAGTTGGATTTAAGATTTTTTACGAAGGAGGATCACCATTTGGAATAACATATTTGCTCTTCTTGGGGTATGAAAAAAAGCAGGGGGAGGGCCACAGCATTCGCTTTGACCTTATGAAATTGGCCACCCCCTCTAAAAGAGCACATGAAATGCTTGAAAAGTACACATAGTGAAGCAATACGTGTGCAAACCACACCACCAAATGCTACCTTATTAAACTCCACAATAAACAAGTAACAATAAGCAACATGTTTGAGCACAACCAGTCCGTTAGATGAGAATAAATGACATGCAGAAGCTACGTGGCTGATATGGAATCGTTATCGCAATGTAATCGACAAAGTAATGCTGTAAACAGCAGCAGAGGAAAGCATGAGTAGCTGTGATGCAGCTTTGAAGCTCGTGCACGATGCCGGTTTGTCTGTGCCTGCATTCACACGGCGGAAAAACTGTTTCATTCTGGCATGGCATGAAAGAACGTGCTGTGATGAGTCCCTGTGCTATCCCACATCTGGATAGAACGGAGAATATAAACAGGCCTTAAATTGTAAGCATGGAAATGAGCAACAGATCTGACCATTCGCGTCAGCCACGAGGAAGTCAAATAACATAGAGGTTGATTTCCTGCAAGTATTTTTTTAGCACCCCGATTTCATCCGTCTGAGCAACATGGCCCGAATATTTGTTGGCACTTCCGCCCCTATCTGTCACCACACGTTAATATGGACATTACATGCCTGCACAGGTGGAGCGCGCCCAGCCTTCGACATTGCAGAAATGCGCTCTTTGTCTGCTAGATGGCAGCAGATTCTACACAAAGTCTGTACAACGCTGTTGGGTGTTTCAAAAACACATCAGTTTTCAAAATATTTCTTGTTTTAGCCTAGCGTGTGTTGTCGTCCTGCCATGATACCAAGGAATTCCTTTCTTCTCGTGTTGTTTACCTGTGGTTTGCATTCCAAGGCTTGTTTAGGGCAGTGTGTCGGCTATCGCTTTGACACCAGTGCTAGTACAGAGTCGCAAGTTTCAAAATTTTGCGTAAGTGCTTTCTATTCATAGAAACCAGAAAAGCTGAAGTCTCGAAGTGACGCTTCCCATAAGGACTGAGCTCCTGGTAGTCACCTGCTCTTTAAAGCAGAGCATGTTTTAGCGAACTAAAAGCACGTTAACCATATCTGTCTGTCAGTCAATCTGTGTATTATCTATCTGATAGATCGATTTATTCTAGCCTATAAAGTTTGGTCGCTCTGTGATCATCTCCCTAACTTGACACCCTAGGTCAGCAACTCACTTACGAGTTGACTTAGTCGAGACTCGCTCATACTCAAATTAAGCCACGTCCTTGAGTGAGTAAGGGTGAGTAATATTTTAGCGAGCTTGCGGCCGAGCGAGTCTCGTTTAAGAAAATTTTGGTGGGTCAGAATGAGCCCTATGCGCGAAGTATGTATGAGTGAGTTTGAGTGAGCTCTAATTTTTAGCCAACTAATGTGCGACATGAACCAAAACTTGAATGACAGACATAGTATGTTATAAAAGGGTTTTATTCAGCGATTCACTGACGTTTGGTTTCTATAATTTAGAAGATGTTTATTTACACTACTTACATGTGGGTTAGAGAGCCAAGAATGTATTGTTGATTGTTTTTGAAAAGTCCCTTGTCACTGTCTTTTCGACCGCTGATTCACCCTGCACCGATCACTCTTGTCTTCCTCTATTGCTTGCTGCACCTTCCAGTGTACCAAGGGTCGGTCATGCAGTTTCCCCAATATATTGAGCGTAAGGCCCACCGCCGGAGATGCGAGTGCTGCAAGCGCAGTGACGTGCAGGGTTGGGTCACGTGATCTCGCCTCGCTCTAGCAAAAGAAAGCTGGCAGTTGCATGTGTGGTTTTACTGTGACTTTGCAGTGCCTTCATTTTCGAACAGCGTTGTTTAGCTCTAGCTTCATGTGCGCAGACTTCTGCAGACTACACAATACGGAAAGTCAGCAAAAGTTACCGGCATCATGGCGCAGTGCGCTACATACTTGAGGGTACTCTCACGGCGGCTTGCAGTGCCACTGTCTCCTCTCTCTCTTTGTGTTGTGGTTGTTATTCAACTATGTGGTTAACATGAGCACCGACCATGAATGCTCGCATAAAAGCGGAACATTTAGGTTTCTGCATGGGAGCCGCGCTCACAACTAAAAATGAATGTGCGAATAGTCCAATTATGTATATTTCAAAATAGCATGTGGGTGTGTATTTCTGGGGGAAGTTGCTGTCATTGTCATTACACTCAATAATGTGCCCCGTTGTTGTCCGAATGGTCAGAGTCTATATATAGCCCAGAAGTCCAATTCTTTTCCCTTTAGTTTGGTAATGTGACCTTATTCCAGTCTATTTCGTTGTCAGTTGCTTCTGTGTGTTCGGCCAGCACGTTGTACGAAACCTTTTTTATTACATCATGCATATGCCACTCCAGTTAGAGCTACTTCTCTCGCCAAGGTAACCTAACAGTAGCCTGTGCCACTCCCACCCTTCTCCCCGGCTCTCCTTCTCTATGTGTGTACTCGACCACACTGGTTTCCATCCACCAGTAGCGTAGCCAGGGGGTGGCACACCAGGCCCGTGCCTCTGCCCTCCCAATAATTTCCTATGGTATATAGGGGCACAGAAAATAACGGTCTACCACATCTGCTTGTCAAGCTGGGACCCATTCTAATGAAGGTGGCGCCCCCTTTGAAAAAAAAAATTTGCAACGCCTCTGCCATCTGTGACCTGGCTGATGCATGATGTGCGAGAGAGTGCAGGAGAGGATAGGTGCAGTGTTAGCTGTTTTCGTTAGCTGTTTCGCCTTCTTGCACCCCACCATCTCATCCGCTCACGCCTCAGCCTCGACCATTCGCTGACTGGGCGCTTCTCAAGGAAAAACGGGAAGGTGTTGCCTAGATGCCTCTCTTAAACGCCAACGCAGGAGCCGAGCCGAAAGCGCTGTACCCCTCTATCCCATCCACTCGCTCCTCGTTCTCGAACTCTCAACCGCTCACTGGCTGGGTGCCTCTCAAGGCTATCGGATAGCATAATTCGATGAAGGCGAATGTTTGACGGCACTGGTACCTTTTTCGGTGAAAGAAATGCATTCGCATTTCCTCACGATTCTCTTCGGAATGTTTGGGGCATTCTTTTATTTAGGAGTTAGTTATTTCAACGATTCTACACGTACCTAAGTGTAAGTGGCTGCCACATGTCTTCGTGGCCTGTAGCAGCCTGTAGCAGTCGGTTTGCGTATTAGAGCTCATTTTTTTTTCTAGGTATGTTCATCACTCCATGGATGAGGATTTTATTCAAGACGTGACGCATACTGATCCATCAACTGGTCGTGTAATGGCAATGCTGCTATCTCATGTGCGTCCTCGCCTGGGCGCTTTACCATCGAAGTTCCTGAGTTTTTTCATAACCAGTGCTTTCTCATGGGTATGGTTGATGAAATGCATTAAAACCATATTTTTACTACAAAGGAGGCAGCAGTACCGGTTGCGCTTAGTAGAAATGAAGCTGCTAACTGTGCGATCGTTTTTTTTTTGGTGCACAGTTTGACGTGTAAATTCAAAGAGGTTACGCGCCTCGGGCCGGTGCACCGAGTAGAGGTAGAGTTCCTGCAAAAGACGCTTGAAGACGTGGTTTGTGGGCTAGAAAAGATTGCGTACCGGGTTGTGTGCGTTGTGAGCGATAACAACTCTGTGAACAGAAAAGCAATGTAACTTTTCGAATCACCTCCGCGTAACAGAATTGTGAGCTAACATATATCAAACCCTTCGAGGCCGGTTTTTTTCGTTATAGACCCAGTGCACACTCTGGAATGCATACGGCATAAATTGATCAATCAGCGGAATGACCTAATTTGTTTCGACTTGCCAGATATCCTAGGAGTCACGCTACAATCAGAGTGAATGCAAGCAGCGTCATTTGCAATAATCAATGACCTTCACAGAAAAAAGTGTGACTAGCTAATCAAATATGGCTATGGGCTGTCAAGAAAAGCGCTCAACCTTTCCAATCTTGAAAGGCGCGACGTAAAGCTTGATATACAATTTTTCAATCATTATTTAGCAGAGGCTTTACGTTCTTTTGGAGCAACGCACAATCCATTCTTTTTCGAGGTCACAGCTACAATTATCCACATTACAGTTGTGAAAAATTACAAACGTCAGAACTTCTTGGAAGGGAAAAAATCTTAGATATTGCTTCCAACAACCAATGCTTTGCATTGTTAATAATTCAAAAATTGAGTTTTTGCACATGTTTCTGAAGTGGCTGAGTTAGTGAAAAAACAAAGGTATGGGCAAGGGTATTCTGACAAAGGAGACCCACACTGCTCTCGAACACACCACCTCTGCGCTTGTTGACATCACTACGGACAGCTTCAAAGATCTCTGCATGTCGTGTGTCCTTTTAAGAGAAATTCCGAGTGACTTCCTTGAAGATCAGTTTGGAAAGTATATGCAGCTGGCAGGTGTGCAATATCACATCTCCATCAAACAGGTATATGAAAACGAAAACAAGCTGCGCCTAACGAGCACCTTGCCTACAGTTTCCCTTGATCATCGCTGGGAATGTGTCCGAAAGCAAGTCGAGACTTAGCTTCTCAGCAGCAACGTTTTTGTTACCAGGCAGAGTTTTACGAAGAGGCACGACGTCCTCCCAGTCGTCGTCTCCGTTGCAGGTTATGCAGTATACGGGACACGTAAAAGGTTGAATTGCGAGAAATGGAGAGACTCGTTGAGCATGGGCAAGAAGATCACATTCTCTGCCACAAACGAACATTTTGGTCTCCTGAAGCAGTTGAAACGAGAAGTTTTAGTTTATCCATCAATCTTTTCACTTTACGCAGTTCCTCACAGCTACATTGTACTAGAGCAGATTGCTACAGAGCCAGCACTGCTTATGATGCCGGAACATTGCCAGGTCGTCACGAAAATGATGCTACAATTGCTGGCTAGAGAGCAGCATTCCGCCTTTAATTCGTAAGAGGATGACCGCAAAATTCGATTAGTGCTTAAACACATTCCGTGTAGCAGCACCAATATTCTGCTAGAGAAATTTTGTAGGAAGTTGAAGAAGAAACTTCTCGACGCTGATAAAAAATAAAAAAAGAAAGCCGCAACTCTCGAGGCTGAATACCTGTAGATGGATTGCTTCTAATATGAAGCGAGTGCAAAAAAAAACTGGGATTTGCAAATAAACTTTTTGCTGGTACAGTTTTTTGGCTTAGGATTTTTTTAGAATACATACATTCTTGGTGTTGCAGAAAAAAAATGATTTAGGACAGTGCAATTCGGAGACAACCTCTCATAAACAGCGCTCCATACTTTTTTTTTCAATCCGCCCCATCATGTTACGTCATGCGAAGAGAGTGAAGGCCCTCATATATTTCCAGAGGGTGTTGGTTCAACCCAGTCGTGTGCACTGTGAAGTCGTACTGCGTATGCGCAACATATGGCCCAAGCACTGCCATAAAGCGCTCCAGCTCTAGAGCATTCCGACCTGTGTAAGGAAGCTGGGTAAGACGCTGCGGCCTCTCCCCCTTGCACTTTCTGAGGAATCGTGATGGCATCAGGGAACGAGATTTTGGAAACGCGCAATGAAGCGATGCATTGTATCGTAGGCTGTGTTCCGAATCTTAGACAGCACGTAGACAGTCTACGCAGACTGCTTAGAAGACAGCACCGAGCCCATGCTGTCCGAGAATTGGGATACTTTTGGACGGCTTTTACGCGACGATGCGTCACCTCGCGTCGAAAAGAAAAGGCTAAAATAAACAAACATAACCGTTGTATTTTTTGCTTATTTCGTCTTGAAATCAAAAACAAATAAACGTTACTCACATTGAGTGTCTGGGAAAGCATCAGCTTGTGTGCAAATGACCATTTTGGCGAGATCTGAATGATTCGCTGAGCCGCCATCTTGTTTAGACAGCAAAGTAGCCTGCATTGTATTTGTCTACGATGTGGTCTTCACGGAGCTGTCTATTTTGCCGAATACGTGAGAATTGGAATGAGACCTAAGATGGTCGCCGTCCATTTAGCTTTCTATTTAGCCATCTATGGTGAGTATTGGAACACAGCCATAGTCACAAGGCACTGGCACGCGCTATCACGTTCGGGCCTGTTCGGGTCTGCGTAAGTGGCTGTGTGGGAGGCTGTGGCCTGACCCCCTTACACTCTCTCAGTGATCACGTGATATATGCGCAGGGGAATGAGATGCTGCAGACGTGCGATGCACAAACTAAATTTATTATGTGCTACAATTGCAAGGACGCGTTAGCATTTGACAGCGTGTCCGTTAGAATGGAACTTTAAGGCAGCGCATGTACTGCTTCGCAAGGTACTTATGGTTCCCTTTCACCAGAGAAGGTGTAATTTATTTTTCACAATAATTCGCGTAAGAGACGTAAGCGAACCTGTTACCCAGGTAGAGCTTGCGAACGGTCATATTGTTCTCGAAAACCACCATCATAACAGAGCACGAAGAACTGCTCCTGTCTTGGACGACGGATAAGGTGTTACAGTACGATATCTTTAGCATGATTGCATCAGAAGTAGTGAAAATAACATCTTCAGCTTGATTTTATTAGCAGTAATTTATAAAAAGAATCATCGCTTTTACGTACAGTTTTTAATCAGAATTTTGCTTTAGAGGAGCTGACCTTGCTGAAGACTGACAAGTCACCGGTGTCACTTTCAAGGTGGCTATCGCGTTGACATATCTACTTGCGCTCATGCTACCACCCACACGCATGTTCTTTCTCAATTATGACACAAGCGGGGAAGAAAATATTTGACGACGCACTGGTGTTTTCATTTCTATTAGCTAGATGAATACCAATCACCTATGTATGAATACAGAACACAATCGCTCACGCACGCTCACAAACTTCGACGTGAACTTGTTGCAACCGGGAGACGCCATGGTTGTTTACTGGGGCAGGCAAAAGATGAATTGACTCCTCAAAACTAGAAAAATGGACATATAAAAAACAAAAATACTGCACGCAACAAGCTTTCTCGAGAACAATGCGAACAATCTTGAGCATAATTACTATAACTTTTTATGTATTCCTTCATGCGACGTAGTGTGTAAATGTTTGTGTTTGCGGGCTACATGCAGGAATGTAGTTAAAAGTGAGTGTTTGGGCTCACTAAGCCTTGCCTGTGCTGCCACAGAAAGTTGTCGCGATGTATAGTTTACACGGCGCGTCGAAGGACTTGGCCCAAGAAAAAAGAGCTCCACCCCCCACCCCCCTCCCCCCAAAAATAGTATACACATCTCTCCATAAGGGAAAGCTGATGGGCATGTGAAGCAGCTATAAGTGATGTGGGGCTCTCATATGTTTTTCGCTGGTCCCATGTAGCCTTCTTGTGGCTAGCGGAAGTTTGTCCAATATATTGGACATTGTAACACATACCACGCAGCTTTCAAAGCGCTTGCCTGCTTTTGGAATGCGTTTTCTCGACAGCTTATTGGAGTCCCGTGCTGGCATCTAGTGAATATGGCCAATGTCGCAGTGTTGCTCGCCTCTCAGGGGCACTAAATATGGGGGTGTTAAGCACGAACGACGTTTACTGCGGCTGCCTCAGAATTAGGTGAATTTAGATTCATTTGTTACTGTCCCAAACCTTGTCTGAGCATTGATTTTTTGTTCATAAGAGGTTGAAGCACAGAAGTCAGTTCGTGTATGGGTGAAAAGTGTGGTAGCGTTTTTTTATATGCGTTGCGAATTTCGCAATCTTCATCACAATGAACATTGGGTGGTTATGACCACAAGTGCACAGCAGTACGTTCATGCGCCGTTTAGGCGCTCAACAAAGAGTATTGAGTTCTCTCCTTATTGCTCCTAACTTCACGTATAATATATTGCAGGTAATAGGCACCGTGTGAATATTGCCCCAGCTGAGAAAAATTTGCAGACCTTTAATCTTTGCCTTTACAAGTTGAAAATGATCGCAATACCCTGTCCACAGTGCATTCTCTGTTATGAATAGCGTGGTTACAAGCACAACTATTACGCACGTGCAATTTTTCTCAACTTCCTATGAACACTGTACGTCGTCTTAAGGGAATACGTGCCGTAACATGTGTGCTTTTTGCATTGAGTACCCGGCTTTAAACCCGGAGGTATCTATAATCAACTGTTCTGACGGTCAATGCCAGTCTACACTCTTTAAAAAGTTAGTAAGCAGTGTGTAAACGCCTGTGTTTACTAGTTTCCGTAGTATATTGCTACCTTCGCGGCATACTTTTACTAGCCACCAGCTAGCACAGGTTGTAACTTTAGCTGTTACTAACCAGGAAACCTTTCTTAGTGTTTTTAACTAGGCAACTACTAAGCCACCTACGTTGCCAGATGGGTCATAGATGCCGCAGTATATTTTGCCGTAATGGTGAGATCGGAAGCAAAATTTAGGCAATGTTTAAATTTATTGACTACCTTGGAATAGAAGTTTGGTGCTACGTAATGGCACAACCATAAGTAGAAGGGGACATGATGATGCATAGGAAACAACAGTTATCTTACAAAATCTATGACTGATAACCAGCAGGGTCCCAAAGCAGGGGTGTATATGGTCTTGAGACTGCCGCTACTGTAGAATTCAGCTATGTCCCAGCCTTGAAGATTTACTTGTGCATGCATTGGCATATGTGTTCTCCTTATCCGCTCATATGAGTTCTCATAACCATGTGAGTATCAGAATCATATGCTCATATGAGTCCATATGAACACATGAGATTCACATATGATCATACATATGTGAATCTGATTTGATCAAATGATCATGTCAATTCTTCATAAGTATGTTGTTGTCACGTGTACTTACCGCATTAATGTTACATGACGTAAATAAAAGTTGCTTTAATTTACGAAGGCCATGTCAATTCGCTTCTTATTCTATACTTTTGTAATATAATCGTATTGATATGGCCACGCGCACGAACATTCAACAAAACAAGCGTAAATTCCTATTTGTGGGGGTTACTAACAATTTAGTAATGAACTAACCAATTGACTCTGTACTATTCACTTACTAATTAGGTAGACATTTAACTGCCCAATGGCGTAGTGCTTCTACCCAGCCTGTTAGTATTTGGGCTATTGTGTGTTGCGAGCCCAACAAGGTAGTGCATTTCACTAGGGTTACTTTTACTAGCTGTATCTACTAGCTGGTTAGTGGATTCTACAAGTAAAGGGCTAGTACTTAGTTAGTGAGTATACCAATCTTTTTTCTAAGAGTCATGTTGTATTCTGAAACGTGTACGCAGGAGGCATGTGTTTTAAAGCATAAAAGTTACTTTCGCTGCATTTTCAAGGAGGCAAAGATTTTTCACTTTTATTCAAGCAGACGCTTGGTTGTTCCTTTTTTTTTTGCGTGGTAGGGCAGCGCACAAACGGCCCGGGTTCTTTCCTCACTCGAACCCGGAGAGTTCATTATTTATTTTAGTTACATCTTTCTCGTTTTTTCGGTCACGGACAGCATAAAATTTCGCTCACAACTAATGACGCCAACACGCAAAATATCTCCGAAATGAGCTGTGGTTTGACACTAATATTACTATTATTATTTCGGTTCTTGGATTAGAAGCGAGAAATAATAGTACATTTCTGCTACAAGTTGTCCTTCGCGGTCACTCGCCTCAACTATAGTCGATTCCGTGTTCTCCTATAGACCTTTTCAAAAATGCCTCCCTAGGCACCGCCGTAGTCCTCTTTGGGCTGCGCAATTAGGCGTGACCCCTCACAAATGCACTGACAAGGCTGCGCCCTTGTCCTTTGTACTCCCGCGCGCCGCCCATCATGGTGGTGTTTTTTTCCCTTCTGTGAAAATATGTATACAATGCCACCCGCATATTTTGATGGGGAGGCGCTCGATTGAAGGCGTCGCAGAATGATAGGGGTATCTCGTGAATTCTGTGTTGCGTAATTGGGTATAGTTAGGCAATGCCTAATTGCAGATGAAGGAGAAGCATTGCCTTCAGCCAGTGGCCGGATGCTGATGTGCGTACAGAGCCTACATATACGGGGTGGCCAGTGAACGGTAGTGCTGCTCGAGCAGTCTGGTTGTTCTAGCAGACGATGCCTGCGTCGGCCTTGCGAGGCCTGGTAGGCGGGCTGCTGGAAGAGTTGGCACCAGACTCAAGCATGTGGCACGATATGTGAGGCGCGAGCATGCGAAGTAGAACTGTGGACATCGTCAATGCATTACGCGTGACATCGTGTGGCAAAGAAATATTCCGCATTTAAAAATTCCCCCTCAAGTCGCAATGTCCGATGTATTGGACTCACAAGAACTATTGAAAAAATTCGTGACACTTTTCCATTTTGCACTAAGAAAAAGCAGTTCTGAATTTTAAATGCGAAACTTTTCTTGGCGAAATTCGGTGACTTTGTGCGTATCTATCTATCTATCTATCTATCTATCTATCTATCTATCTATCTATCTATCTATCTATCTACAAATTTATCTAGCTGCCTAGGACTTTTAGCTCTCATGGCCATTTCTATAATTGTATCGACATCAAACTGAGTATGGCCTAACATGACTGTATGCAGAACATATTTGACTAGCCATAACATGAAAATCATGACATGTATGTCATGAATCTCATGATCTACATTTCATGGTCCTGCAGCTCTATCGGTGGTTTCGTTCACATGGCATGTTGCAAAACTAGTATGGTATGACATGGTTGCATGGCGAACGCAAGTGACATACCCTAACATGAAAATCATGACACGCGTCATGTAACAACATGACTACATGCCACAGTCAAGGCGCCGTGTGAAACTGGCAAAACGGCGGCGAGCGCATCTTGAGCGTGGCATGTAGTCATGCACAATCATGACACGCATCTCATGAATATCATGTTTGCACCAGTCATATAGCTTTGTCATCCATTCACCTCCTGTAATACCAAGTTTGGTGTATGTGAAGCTAGCGTGATGGGATCGAGCCCATTATGAGTGTGGCATGTAGTCATGTTGTTACATGACACGCATCTCATGATTATCATGTTTGCACCAGTCATATAGCTTTGTCATCTATTCACGTCCCGTAACACCAAATTTGGTATATGTTGAGCAAGCGAAACGACTGCAAGCATACCATGAGCGTAGCGTGTTGTCGTAAGTCATGAATTACTTGATATCATGTCATAATTTTCACGTTAGGGTCTGTCAATTGTGTTCACCATGCAGCCATGTCATACTAAGGCCATTTTTGCAACAAGTCATGCGAACAAAACCACTGCAAGAGCAGCAAGACTATGAAATGTAAATCATGACATTCATGACATACATGCACGATAGCCATGTTATGACTAGTCAAATATGCTCGCCATCCACTTATGTTATACCATACGAAATTTGGTATTGAGAACATTAACGGAACGGCCAGGAGAGCTAAATGTCGTAGGCGGATAGATAGATAGGAAGATAGATAGATAGATAGATAGATAGATAGATAGATAGATAGATAGATAGATAGATAGATAGATAGATAGATAGATAGATAGATAGATAGATACGCTCAAAGTTACCGATGTTCGCAAAAAAATGCTTCGCATAAAAAAATAGGGAATATTTGTCATAAATCACGTTAAATATATAAGGACACAATTATGTGACTACATTCATTAGCGTTTCGATACGTGCGATATTGATTTGTAGCTTTCACTGCATTGACAAGTGAATCTGTCCGCAATTATAGACGCCAAACTTGAGTTGTAGTCACCACCCTGTTGGAAACCATCACCGTAATAGACGGAAAAGCAAAGCACATATGATCTCCACTTTGGAGCACAGAAGCTTGGCAGTTTGTAGGACAAAATCAAATAAACGTATAGCGTCGAAACAAGAATACACGAAAAAAAATGTCGTGTCTTTTACCTTTTTTTCGACTGTCCCTCTTTCCGGCACTGTGAATTTCTTTCGCAATCATCTCTTTTGTAGCCCTGTCTCAAATTTTCTCGGGCCAATCGTAAGAGCGCAACGTCGTGTTGAAGCTTGTACAAGAAGGCGCGGGTCGCTAAGCTTTGTTAGGGGCGAAGCACCTTATGACCGAGATTTGATGTTGTCCACACACATCACGCTGCACAATACTAAAGCCGACGTTCAATAACAATTACTAAAGAGACCCATACGGTCACGGATGCTTGTGTCAACCGTTAAAGAGAGCGCAATCAGTGAAAACGGTAGGGCAGCTAGGAGAGTCGTCACTGATGGCGAGCCGCTTTCGCCTCCTCGGTCTCCCTGCAACATCAGCGGAGAACTTCCTTTTCTGGCATTGTCGAATATACCCACCCTGCTAGTGCTCCTCAAGTTTGCGGTACGTGCAGATCTAAACGCCTTGTAGCCGGACGTCTTGCCTGCGTGCTCACGTCTGCGCTGACGAGATATTATTTTGCCATGCTTTTGACGCCTTTCTATCTTCTCTTCTTTCTGACATATTTACTGCCCCTCCCGATCCCCAAAGACACTGAGCCGTGAGCCCACTACAGGAGGCAGGAAACTGCATCCTTTTTTCTCTTCCGTTTTCCTCAAACCACTCTTTTTCTCTGTCACTTATTGTGTACGCCAAACTTGAGGTAAGGTCGGCTAATCGGGGCAAGTCATACGCGGAGTTACAGCCAAGCACAGCCAAGCGATGCAGATCCATTTTTGATACGGATAGGTGCTATAAACGAGGCCAGTGGCAGCGGTGTTGCTGTCACTTGTCGTTTTATTGTGGCATCGACAAAATGTCACTTCTGTTGCAAACGTGCCTAATGCGACGGACGCGTAGAAACGACAAGTCCGAGAACCAACCATATATGTCACGGCTGTGAGGCATCACTTCCCCTCTGCAGTATTATTGTGAAAGGAGACTGTTATGTAAAAAAGGTGCGTTCGTAAAGCTGCCAGAGTACGTGGCTATGGTACCGGGGGTAGGATGCCCAGCCTCTGTTTTCGCGGGCGTATAGGTGATGGGTTTGACTTCCTTCGAGAATTTTTTTTTTGCTTTCCTGTGATGCGTCATTGTCGTGACGGAAATACGTCTCTGATGTCTTCGTAGACCGCGGCAGAAAACACTACCGTGTTAAAGAACAGACTATAACACACGAAAACCATGACCTTTGATACTGCGTACACCGACAGCTTTACCACTGCACCTTTAGGTCAGAATAATCAGAAGAGTGAGAGAGAGAGTGAAAGATCATCATAAAGGTAGGGAGGTTAACTAGACTAAGTGCAATTTTCTACCCTACACGTGGGGAGAGGGAATTGAGAGTAAAAGAGAGAGAGGAGGAGTTACACATTTAACATGTTACACACAGTGCAGGTTTCACAGGTGGTCGCACAGAGATGATGTGCTCACGAATTATGGAAGGGTTCGTGTGGATTTCTAGACTGATGTACTTGAAGGCCACGCACCCAAGATCTCCAGAGTAAAGGGTCGATCATCCAGTCTCCTTAATACGCACTGGAGAGTACGGCAATGATCTTCAAAGTCTTGATAATGGCACAGGACTTGATCGACAGTTTGTACCCAATGACAGTTGAACATAATGAAATGTTCGGAGAGCAAAATAATGGGGCACAAGAGAGGAGACAAGCTCCTGTGTCTCGTTAGTATATGGTCCTAGTATTTTATTCTGAATAAATACCAACTAGGCCACCTATAAACCCTTCAGGAGTAATCTTATCACATTTGCGGAAGTCAGCCTTACCAATGCAATAACTGAATAAATCAGTAAAGGCAAGATTGACCCACGACTGCCACAGCATTGTAGCTTCACGTCGGGAAGTCATTGATGGCAGCTGTAATTGGAGTAATGAAGCGAGGTTCTGGGGGCATCGAGTGGGGTTCAGTGGAGGACCCAAATGCATTGGTGTGGGATTATGCGCAATGTGGCGAAGTTTTCTTGCAGCGTCAACCCATGACAGGGTATAAGCAGTGTGGGTGCTCCGTCGTGGGCACTTCGGGCAGCTTTGTCGGCGAAGTGGTTACCACCAATCCCACAGTAACCTGGTAGCCATTGAAATAATATATCATATTTTTCATTAGGTGCACGGTGACAGATTGTATAGAAAAACGCACTAAGTAAATGGGCCTAGTGCCACATAGTGCTTGAAGATGGCACCAGTTAAATTTGTCATTTGCTGCCCACCATTTTCCTTATTTTTAAGCGACCTGAAGTTGTCGCTGCGCTGGTGTTTGCAGTTCCTGCATTTTTAATGCTGTTCGTTGGTGTGGAATATGTTGACTGTTGTGCTGTATGGACTGTGTCACGCTAGCGTTGTGTGGTACTGGGTGCTTTCAAATCTAAGAAAATTAAAGCAATTTTCTCGCACAGAAAACCTTACACCGCAAACTTCACACTTTAAGTGGCAGAATAAGCTGAGAGACATGGTAAACGATAAGCCGGGCCCAGGCTCTACGTGACTAGTTTTTGAATTATCCAACGGAAAATCAGCAGTGTCACTACAGCGTGTTAATATGTTGCTATAGACACGATGGGTGTATTAACTGCTGTCGAGCAAGATTTGCAGAAAACATATCCGCTTCTTTACACAAGTGCATTCCGCAAGTATTTCATTTGTCTGGGTAGATTCATTCTGTTCAACACTCTTTTTTAGTGATTACCTTGCAGCATTGATAGAGTAGACGTTATGATCACTTCGACATACATGGTACTCATCAATGTTGGTTCCAGAAAGCTGGCGCGAAAATGTACTTTAATCACGAATGATGCATTAGGTTAGCTGTCAATAACGCAGGCTAACTGCTGGCAATTCAGTAATGTAAGAGCAACCCTCATCATTGCAATGTAACAGCGTTGGGAGCATATTCGACTTATGAACGCATACATTGCCTGCGGAATACAAAACCGCCAGGCCTGCGCGGAAGACGCTGCCTAGTCAAAGCGAAAGCTAGAAGAGCAGCCATAATAAATCGTTCTTTGAACACTCTTGTCACAAATACAAAAGGTAGATTTGCATGAAATACACCACACCATAAGTTGTCATAAACTTGGTATTAGATAATAGTTGGGCGCTAACTTGGGCGCTAACGTTCGAAAACCACCATAAAATTATGATTGACTTCGTACTGGAGGACTCTAGAAATTACGATGACCTGGGTTTCCTTACCATGCACCTCTATATTAGCACACGGGCCTCAAACATTTCCCCCTCAATCGAAAATGCGGCCACCGTTCCGGGAATGATCCCACGACCTGCGGGTCAGCAGCCTAGTGCCTTAGACACTGGACCACCATGGCGGGTGATCATAATTTTTTGTTTGCAGTGGGGATACACACTTTATGCTATGATTGTTCATTCTTCGGGAAAGTGTCGTACCCGCTACGAACTTGTTAGCGATGATGTGTATTTTGTTGAATTCGCGGCTGGTGACGAATAACAATTCTACCTGAGACTTTCGCACTGGGTAGGGGTACTTAGAATCCAACTTGTTACGCAATTCACATTGCGTGACGCCTGTTTGTCACTTTGCTGTTCTAAAAAACTCTAATAAACGTGTTAACTTAATTTTTTTACTCGGGATGGAGACTGCATAGAGTCAGTTTGCAACAGTCTGCAGCACCAGCGTAGCTCAGTTGAAGAGTACTGGGCTGCCACCTTAAGGACCCGTGTTCAATTCCCATTCTGTTAGCCGCGTTTTTTTATTGCGTGATGGCGGTTGCGGACACCGGCGGCAGTGGGCAACTGCGGGTTAAAAATCGGCTCTCCCGATTTCATAGTACCTCTCGCTGTGAGAACTCGTCCATATGCGCATGTTCCTGCACAGCCCCCGAGTATTTCCCGACTTCTCGACTAGCTTCTACACTTGCTAAGAAGGGACGTTATTGAGGTTCGTTCATTGCAGCACTCAGATCTCCCCTGGACATTGCCTCTTACCGACCGATCACACTCTCAAGTTGCGTAGGAAAGGTAATGGAGAGAATGATCTTGGCCAGGCTTGAATGGTACCTGGAATACTATGAGATATATCCGAACGCCATGGCTGGTTTTCGCCATCACCGATGTTCGATCGACAATGTTATTGATCTCGTCACATATGTCCAGCAACAAAAGGCAGGTAAACGGCTATCTGCAGCCATGTTCCTTGACGTAAAAGGAGCATACGACAACGTTCTACATGACGCCATCCTCGAAGCCATTGAGTCAGTGGGCCTAGGCGGGCAACTGTATTGTTGGACACGCAGTTATTTACAAGGGCGGACCTTATTTGTGAACACTGCAGATGGTCCAACCTCCCAACACCCAACGCATCGTGGAGTCCCGCAAGGCGGCGTCTTGAGTCCAACCCTCTTCAACCTCGTTCTCATTCGTCTTGTAGAACGACTACCAAGTGTGGTCAAGTTATCCACGTACGCTGACGACATCTGCGTCTGGACATCTGGCGTGACAAGACCTCAGGTACGCGCAAGACTTCAGAAAGCTGTGACGTTAGTGTCAGTGTACCTCAAGGACCAGGGTCTGAAAATCTCGCCAGCGAAATGCGCATTGATTGCTTTTAGTCGAAAGCCAATGAGACCATACGCTATATCAATCGATGGCCAAGTCATACCATATGTCAGGACGCACAGATTTCTAGGCGTATTCATTGATAGAGACCTCTGCTGGGGCCCACATGTCGCCCACTTGAAGAAGAGGCTGACAGAAATTGCTAACTTATTCAAGTACCTCGGAGGAAAAACCTGGGGGACTTCAGTACATGCAATGATGCAACTGTACAAGACCGTTTTTCTTGGCTATTTGCGCTACAGTTTGCCTGTGTTGACCAACACCTGTAGAACTAACATTCGGATTCTCGAAAGCATCCAGGCTATGGCTCTGCGAGTTTGTCTGTGACTACCACGATGTACATCAACAGCTGAGACAATCGAAATCGCTAATGACTATCCGATAAAGACGCATATCATGATGGAAGTGCTCAGAGCACACGTGAGGCATCTTACTCGTGCCCCTGCCCATCATCTAGCTTCACTGCCAGAAGCCCGACCTCGTGCCTCATTTTGCCAGACAGTCTTGTCATATCGCACACGCATTCCTACGGGATATACAACTCCATCGAGGATTTCAACTCCCCCATGGAGTATGACCTATGCACATGTTGAACTCATGGTTCCAGGCATAGGGTCAAAAGCTCGGCTCTCGTCTCCAGCGCTAAAGCAGCTTTCTCTTCTCTTGTTATATGAGAAATACAGTGAGCATACTCATCTATATACTGACGCTTCAACTAAAGTGGATGGGTCTGCAGGGTCGGTGATCTTTCCTGCAACAGCGACAACGGTGAAGTTTCGTTTATCCCACCAGACATCATCGACAGCGGCGGAACTTGCTGCTCTACGTAGCGCAATTCAAGTGATTAAACACCAAGAAGCCAAGAAATGGAGCGTGTTCACGGACTCTAAGGCAGCACTACAGTGTTTGATATTCGCCTTACGCCGGGGACCTCATGAACAACTAGTGCTGGAAATTAGAGAGCTGCTTGACCCCCTCTTCGAGGAAGGACACAGAATCACGTTTCAGTGGCTTCCAAGTCACTGCGGCATATTGGGCAACGAACATGCCGATGCAGCTGCCCGATCAGCACACGAAGATGGTGAAGAAAATTCTATACCATTTTCAAGGACTGATGCTGCAATGACCATCCGAAAAATCGCTAATGCAGAATTAAAATCCCTGTGGAACACCGAGTGTTTACGGCACACGCGACTGCGTAGACTGGACACGTCTCGTCGACTCCAGCCTGCGTCTGGACTCTCTCGACTCGAGACAACAGTGCTTTGCCGACTATGGCTTGGTGTCGCCTTCACAAAAGCTTTCGCCTTCCGAATCGGCATGGAAGACAGTGCTGCTTGCGGTCATTGCGGCAGCGATGAAACTATAGAGCACGTTCTCTGTCACTGCCCTCGTTACAGCGTGCAAAGACGGCAACTAGCTGCTGCGTTAGCTCGCCTTGACGACAGACCTTTGTCTGAACAATCAGTGCTGGAAAAACGACATGATTTGTGTGCTCACAGAAAATCAGTGAAGGCCTTACTGAACTTTTTGCGTGGCAGTGGCCTATTGTATAGACTGTAGCACCCCATCTCCCTCCACCCTTTTTTTTTCACGCGCGTCTATTTCCCTCTAAACTTTCTTTCCAATCTTTCTTCACCCTTCACCTAGTGCAGGGCAGCAAACCGGATGCTCCATTTTCTGGTTAACCTCCCTGCCTTTCTCTCATTTTATTCTCTCTCTCTCTGCAGCACTCAGGCGTCTGCCCGGATCGAAGTCTGAACCTTCGCTCTCTGCAGCAATCGCATTAGCTGTGCTACACACACTACGCCAAGGCAACCATCAACGGCGTGTTGTGTGTAGCATAATCGATTGTCTTCCTTTGGTATATAATTCATTTCTAGTGCTTACAGATAACCTATCTACTGATATTGAAACACTTTGGAGTAGACTTGCAGACATCGTCACGTCATGCATAAAACGCTACCTACCGATCAAAAAGAAAGAAACTGGGAGGCTAAACCGCTGGATAACACGTAACGTGATACATGAGAAACGGAAGGTAAAAAGTCTAAGAAAAAACTGAACATGACACCAACTATTTTAGGGGCTCCTTATGGCGTGGCTTGTGCGTCCCTCGTATGTAACCACCAGTGGCACATACCCGAAACAGCGGTCCTTACGATTTTGACCTCCAAGGTGGTTCCGGTGAGAGATTTCTTCTGTGCGTTGTTGAACAATTAAAAATAGTGCTCAATGCACATGTTAATGGCTGCTAAGGGGGAATGAGAGACAGGAGCATTCGGCTTTTAGTCAACGCGCACGCTGCGATCCCCATTAGCAGTCATTGGCATGTACATTGAGCACTATCGGACAAGAAAGGGTTGCTACATCATACTTGCTGGGTGTAACCTCCTTGGTTTTAGAAAGGTTTATCGAGCGTTGAGCCGCAGGGCCATGAATACAATGAACTAGTATATACCATGAATGAATTCGAGGTGGTTAAACGGGGGAAGCAGATACGAAGCGCAAGCCGTAAGAAATTAAAAGCTGAATCCTCCTGTCTCTCATTTCACATTAGCAGCCACTGGCATGTACATTGAGCACTATCTGACAGGAAAAGGTTGCTAGGTTATACTCGCTGGGCGTAACCTCCCTGGTTTTAGAAAGGTTTAGCGAGCATTGGGCCGCAGTGCCATGAATACAGTGAACTAGTATATACCATCAACTCAAGGTGGTTGAAGGTGGAAAGTAGACCCGAAGTGCAAGCCATAAGAATGTGTGCGTGTGCCACCTCTCGTTTAGTCCTTGGAATGTCCACTGAATGGCGTGCTTCTATATGGGGAATATATGATAAAAAGATGCGAGATGGTGAGACTTGGAGTGTTGAATAGATGGACGAATGGACACACAGACAGATGCATGGATGGACGCATGAAAGGACGCAGGGGCAGATGCATGAACAAACGCAGGGACGGGCGCACGAACAGACGCATGGACGGTCTCACACAGACGGACGAATGCTTCGCCCCACTCTCCATCATTCACTCCGTGGATATGCTGCCATTTTTTAGTAGACACTATCTGACTGTAGCCGTTAGCGACATGAGAAGTAAACTAAAAGATACTCAAAATAATTTCTTTGCAAAGATACTTTCTAAAGTTTTCATAAGCGCTCCAAATGAATTTAGAAAATATATTAATGCAAAGAAATGTTGAACTCATGCTTTCTTCTGAAGACAACAATGATCTCGTCAACTCCTTCAATGATTAATTTCAATCTGTTTTTACCGTAGATGACGGAATCATACTGCTCATACAATCTTCAGACCATTCACCAATTGAACCCTTGACAATTACTGAACAAGGCATGATCAACCTACTAATAAATATCAAAAGCAAGAAGGGCCCGAGCCCTGACAACATATCAGACATCTTCCTGACAAGGTATGCAGAATGGGTACCTAAATGTTTATTTGTAATTTTAATAAATCACTGCAATCATGCATTATCCCCGCAGTATGAAAAACCGCTAAAATTATATCAATACACGAAGCAGCCAGCAAAATCATGGTTTAAAATTACAGGCCGATATCAATAACCTGTTCTGTGTGCAAAATATTAGAACATATAATATTGAAACACATAAGTATATACCTAGAAAAAAACATACCCTGTTTCGTGTTCAACACTGTTTCCGAAAAGGCCTCTCAACGTTTACTCAACTTTTAGAATTATTACACGATGCAGCCCACTCAATTGATAGCCATAAACAAATTGACCTCATTTTCTTGGGCTTTTCAAAAGCATTTGATCGTGTTTCTCATACAAAATTTATCAGTAAGTTAGAAGTTACTATTGGAGGTAGTATCATTGTTTGCTGGATTAAAGATTACTTAACCATTCCCTCACAATTTTTACAGTTACAGGACACCATCTCTAGAATAGCAGCAGTCACGTCAGGCGTGCCACATGGCAGCGTCTTAGTACCAATATTATTCGCAATATTCACTATTGATGGCCCCTCGCAACTAAACTAAAACTAAGGCTCTTTGCAGACGACTGCGTACTTTACCGGAGAATTATTACGCCTACGGATCACCTAATTCTTAACAGAGCACAAGAACATGTACACACGTGGAACTAAAAATATCAAATGTCCTTAATATTGGTAAAATGTATGTTCTTCGTGGTATTAACGTGCAAAAAACACAGCTCCAATTTCTCTTGCACTATTGACAACTGCTCCTTAGCTATAGTCTCTAACCACAAATATCTAGGAATACCGATTTCAAACGACCTGAGATGGGATACCCACATTAATAATATTACTAGCACAGCCCTAAAAGGACTATTTTTAGTGAAAAGACGTCCTAAACACGCACCACCAAATACCAAACTAATGATTTATATTACCCTCGTCATATCTGTATTAGAATATTACACTAGTGTCTGGTTCCCGTATACCAACCAACAGATTAATAAAATAAAAACGCTTCAAAGAAAAGCAATAAAGTTTCATTTCAAAAAGTATAGACTGACATGCTCACCGACGCAGCTATGCAATAACGCTGGCAATGTAACACTAAAAAACCGAACAAAACTAGCAAGACAAACTAATCTTTCAACTCCACAACACAATAAAAATGATACTTCAAGGTATATATCTTTCTTTCACTGCAAACCAACCCATCATATTCATTCCCATACCCTTGTAGAATACAATTTAACACTATTTACTTTAAAGATTCATTTTTTCTTCTAACCATTAAAAACTGAAACTCACTGAAACCAACCTTAACCGTTGAATCACCCATAAACTTGTTTACAGCTGCGATTGAAAGCAAATTGCTTGCTTTGCAAATCACACTAACGTGATCACATCGTCAATAAGCCCAATAAACGATAAGTCAATGTCAGGTTACTAATACAAAATTTTTGTTTCTTTTATGATTGTTATAATTCAAGTGACATGTTTTTCGATGAGTTTATTGTTAATAAAATTGTTTGAATAAGTTGTTCATTATTAATATCTACTATGTCTACTTGTTGACGCTACCCCATAATACAAACGCATGCAATATCTTTTTTCACTCAGTTTTAGCGGTAACCTAGTTCATGATTTTGCTAGTATTAAAACTGCTAAACCGTGTGTCGTATAATAGCAATGTGTAATCTATGATTTGTATGTCATTTTGTAATTCCGGCTTTTTCTTGTGTTTCCCATCAATATGACTTTGTGTAAACAAATATTCGCTTCCATATACCCTCCCTGCTATAATCTATGATGAGATTGGCAGTATTGTTAAAAAATAAATAAATAAATATTGTCCTCCAAGAGAGTGCCCGTAGGAGATTTCTGCTGTCCGTTATTGAACAAAGAAACTTCACAGTGTAAGCGTTTACTGAAAGTGGACTTTGGATCTCTGAGTCCAATCGGAGTCTTATGTCTCTGATTATCTATTAGCAGCGATTGGCATGTTTCAGTAGGAAACACCGGCCTATGACTGCGTGAGTTGCGCCTCCCAGGTTTCTTTCCCGCGCAACGCAGCTGCCAGTGTAAGTGTTACCGCTTGCTGTTTCTCATCCACACATAGTTCCCTTCAGCTGGAGATGGTGTTACTTTTTTCTTAAGGCTGTTTACAACGAAGTGTCATGAACGTTCTTATTACTGGTAGAGGGCGCATATGTACAAAATTTCACAGAATAGCCAACAGAAACTTCAGGCTTGTCGAATGTACCCATGGTTACTGAAACAAGTTTGAGTGACAATCGTCCCGTCTTCCGGAATTCAGATAAAGGATAAAAATATACTAAAGAGGACAGATTCTTTCTCTCCGTAGACATGACGTGTAGTAATGCAGGAGACAGCAGGTCCAGCAAGCTTCTTCCTTTCCTTTTCTCTTCTCTCTGCCAGTCCAAGTTTTATTTTAAAACACAAGCACCAGTGGCAGCTCTTTAAAAAAAGGGAGGGAAGGAGGGAGGAGGACATGTGTGTCCGAAATTATGCACGAAAAAAAAATAGAACTTGCAAAGCGCGAGTTTCGCCTCCCAATATCCGCTTCCACCGAAACTTGAAAGGGTAAACATCCCAAGCAACGCCTCTTTCTTTTCTCTCTGCGAAGAATGAAACGGTTGTGCCTAAGGACAAGAAATTGCAAGAAAGGCGCTTCTGAAAAAAAATTTTTTGTTGACCTGTTGAGGGTAATGTGTTTCTGTTATACAAAGTCTAGCAGAGTACATAAAACCTTCATATGACATACACGTTTCAGAAAAGCAGTGTTTGTGTTTTTTCACAATCACCAGAATGCGACAACATTTCAGAAAGAGTGACTGGCCCAAAAAATGCAAAATCTGTATAGACTTCAAATGTAAATTGGCGGTTTCATAAATGGTCTGGCACATGGTGCACTAATTGTGCTATCGATTGACAAACTGGTGTTCTTTTATACTACTTACTACATGTAATTGATGATCTAGTGAAATGAAAACTAGCCTAGAAAGAACGATTTTCAGCTAAATACAGCAAATATACAGCTATACTTCTGCTATATATACAGCTTTTTTTTCAAACTTTCGTTTGTCGCCAGACAGCACGATTGTTCCCTTATGCGTGAAAATAAAGCATATGCATCAACAACAAAGCTCCCAGCAGTAATGTTCAGTTTTTTGTGTTGTTCGCTAACTGACAATCCTAAAAATTTAGCCCGAAGCAAACTGCCGGACGTTTCATAAAGTTTAATAATTCGTTCGTGAGGTAGTCAAGAAAGAAGGTTATTCTATACAGCGCCACCTCGCCTTTTGCTTAGAGCGAACGTGGTACTGATGCTGTATACATTTGAACACACCTTATGAAAAACACGTGCCAATATCTGAAAGTATACATGCCCCAAGGAGCGCGCTGCTTCTATATGCGAAAAGTTTGTGATGATCGCTTTTCACTAGAACGAAATTAATCTTGGTCGCGTGGAAAGTTTTTCTTCATCAACGCCCGACGAGCATAGCAAGGGAAACACTTCTGCCTTCCAAGGCATTGGTTAGTTTATTCCGTTCGCGGCAACTTGGCTTTTTTTCCTTTGCATAGAGAAAGAACATCAAGATGCCTTAGGTAAAACAAGAGGCCGTTAACGCCACGGAACTCACAGTCTCTGAGAGCAACCACTCAGCTTCACTATATCGGTTGAGTGTGAACGGGTAGACAATTCAGGGTTCTGGGAATAGTCAACACATGCAGGCTGATTATATTGATTTTGCAACACACCGCTTATGGCACGAGTTTTTGCTTCCATTGGTTCTTTAAAGGGTTACTCACCACCACACATTTAAAGAGGAGGATGCAATACACACGATGCATCCTCCTCGCCCTTTAGTTCTTGAATGTACGTAAACAATATCAGCACTAAGCGCTCGAGCCTATCAGGATTTCGCACTTCTCGGTAGCACGTTGTTATCGCCGCTAGTGCAGTTGTAAACACTAAAAATGACGTTTGATTGGTTGATTACGCAAAATAATGATTCGAGACAAAAAAGAATAGATGGGCGGCTGCATGCAAAGCAGTGCAGGAGACGAATCACCTGTGATATTTCACGTATATTAACGAATCGAGAGCGTTCACGCTGTTCACGTCACGGAAACTACTGTTTACAACCCAGTAATTCACCAAGAAGAACGAGAATTATCAGGAAATCAAATTGCGCTCTTTTTTGTATTTTGGGAGCCTGGTGAGTGGCCCTATAACAGAAACAAGTTCTCACGTTAACGAAGGCGGTAACCTCGTTTTCCAGAAAGTACAGCGTTTGCACTAACGTAAGCACTTCTCTGAAAAAAGCATTCCGAAATTTGCATCTTGAATGAGGTTCCCTTAGTGGCTGAATATTTGGACACCAACATGCCTCCCCCGGAAGTCAGGGGCGCGCCATGAGAGGTTACTGAAGGCGTATTTTACAAACGTAACCCGTTATTGAAGACACGTGAGTGTGAGCGCCCAGCCGACAAAGAGCGCGTGTTTATACCATTCACGTTGAGTTACGTCGCAGCGTGATGACGAGCGCATCTTTCTTTTGAAATTGCTTTATTCATTCATTTACTTATTGTTGTTGGTGAAACCATCTGCTTCATTTTCTGTATTCGTTATTTTTAATTGTATATTTCTCATTTATTTTTTTCTTTGTTCAATAGTTTAAAGAACGCGAGCTAACAAATTAACAGTATTTTGTCAGAACTATCCGGTTCTTGGCCAATCCTTCATCGTGGATGTGTGCCACAGTTTCCAGTACTTCTTTTCTTTCTTCCGTTAGCGTGGTACAGTCATGCGGTGTTTGGGCAGGCCTTTTTGTCCCTTTATTTGAGAGCTTAAACTGAATCTTACTTTGGAAAAATTAGCCGTGGAATGTGTCAGACAACATATAGTTGTCTGGTAATCTGCGTGCCAAAAACTTGCCATGCTTGGTGGCAGTTTATTTCCGGGAAGTATACACACACATGGCCGCCTCTGCGATGAACAACGACACTGTCGTCAAAATTATGCATTGTTTATTGTGGCATTGTTTATTGTGCATTGTTTATTGTTTATTATGAGTTGAAATGCATTGACAGTATTTTGATTGACTTTCACGAACGGTTGCACTGAGAATATTGTGTGTAGGTCGCGCTGCGTGTATAATGGTGCATCTTGTTATTAAAAACATTTCCACTCATTGTGACTCGATGGCAGTGCCCTCTTGTCGAAGAAACATCGCGATTCGACATTTTAATGAAGATAAAAATGCAATTGACGTGATTATTCATGAGCGCGTACATCTGAACGTTTGCGCCGAGTGTTCAAAGTAAACGTTCATGTATGTGGTCTGAAAGTAACGGCTACACATGAGCTAATCACATGTTTTTGCATGACCGAAACTACACACCCACTGCGCCCCAGTGAAAACGTCAACCAAATCAAGGTATAGCTTGTAATATTGAAGACATCATACATCTTGTTAGCATTGGGAGGTATTGTTCTTTATCAGGTACATGGTACTTTTACGGCTGATGCTTTATGAAGGGTCAAGGCGCATTAAAGGTTTGTGTGTCAGGTGAAAAGGAGCGAAGTAATTATTAAAAACCATTGTAGGCATCAGATGCAGCTGGGTATTTGGGCAAGGTATAATGTACAAGAATAAGTTATTGATTAGAACTGGACAGAAACGGGCAGTGGGGAGGTGGCTTAAAAAGAGGAGGCTAACGAGTTACTGATAAAGCCTTTGTTCCAGTGCATTCCTGTGTGTTCCTTCTCACTGCTGTTCTCTACCGACCAATGACTTTGTCACCTAGAACGTCTCCTTACATTTGGTAGAGGTGTGGGGTGTTTCCAGACCTGAAACTCTGAAACCACACGCTTTTCCCGTGCCTATCATGCCTGAAAACGCTGAGCCGAGCAGCCCTCCCCCGGCCTCACCTGTTGTCTGATGTTCAGGTATACGCCACCAGCGAAAAGTAAGACACAGAAATGAACCGGAAAAAAGAATTTATCAGGGAATGCTTCGTCTTCTCTCTTCGATCTACCGCTCCACTGAACAATGCTATGCAGTACAGGTTTGAGAATTGCGTAAATTTTCTCTTAGTTTTCACGGAAACGTGTTAACTCGATCAACAATCGGCAAAAAAGTGTTTTTTTTTGTCGTTTTTGGTCTGTTTATTCACTATTTTCCGCTTACATTTTTACGCAGTGAGTAAGTCTCTTATCCGTGACCTCACGCACAAAAGCTATACGCTATGCTGGTGTCAATGCTGTACCTCGTTTAAAAATGCCGTGCGCAAGTCATGACGGAAACTAAGTTTGTTGCATCCATGCCATGCAAATATTTCTGAAAGTTCTGGTCTCTGTGAACACGTAGAATGTTCGCTTTCGAAGAGGACAAAAGTTTTAATGGCTCTCGGAACATTCAAAACTAATAAATTAACTTAAAAACGCAGGTCTACCACAATACTTTGTAGCATGGGTAGATTCATCCTGAAACGACAGGGAACTTTTCAGTTACCAGTTTACTATTTACAAACTAAAGGTCTCCCACAAAGATCAGTTTTACCGCAACTATTATTTCATATTTTATTATGCACTATTCCTGTACAGATGGAGGTACAAGCGTATGTATATGCCGACGATATCACGTTTTTTTTTTTTTTTGCTACAGGAGCAGGTATACATTCGCTTTATCGAAGTCTGCAGACGTGTATGAACGCTCTAGAAATGTGGCTGGAAAAACAAATGTATCACTGAATGTGATAAAAATTGCGATGGTAGTTTTTCTTCTGAGTGTTCCGGTCCATATCGCTTTGCGTTACTGGCAGGACGTTATTCTGCAGGGAGAATCTGTTAACTATTTAGGGATCGCTTATACTGAAGTACCTAATTAGAGTGCACATATAGAAAACATGGCTTCCAAAGGAACACGTGCGCTGGGTATGATTCGTAGACTCAGCAACAAACGTTCAGGTTAACGCCGGGATGTTCTCATCATGATTTACTGCATGTATATTCACCCGATATTAGAGTTGGGCTGCGTCTTGTTTTTTTTTTGTGTGTACCTGCATACAAACTACGACCACTGGTTCTTTTAGAACGCAAATCATTACGATTATGTCTTCAACTTCCAAAATTTGTATCAAATACTATTTTATACACAGAAGCACGCCTGCCTTCCCTTCGTACTCGGTTTAACATCCTAACCATGCGTGCATTTCTAAAGATCTATGCTTCACCAATGAGGAGATCGCAATATATTTTTCTTAATCATCTGACGCAATTTTTCGGCCATCTGTGGCCAAGATAACGGTGTACCCAAGTCATTTTTCCACAGACGTAATTGGAAACTTCACAAGCGCAGCTTCGTGAGATACTAATCATAAGCGCATCTGTACAAACAAGTCGAATAGAACTTGACATATTTTCCAAGAATTGCAAATATTTACCCAGTAGATACTTAAATTGCATTTTGGAGGACCTTTTATTTAGATTAGAAACGGCTGCAGTAATAACAACTGACACTTCAGTTTGTGAAAAAAAGGCAGGGGTGGGAATCGCACCATCATATTCAGATTGGTCTTTTTCGATTCGCTTACCTGACTTTGCTCCTATTTATCATGCGAAGTTACTTGCCATTATATTAGCTCTACGGAAATTACCCCTATCATTATCAGAAGGCGTCATTCTGACAGACAGCCTATCCGGCTGTTTCTCTTTCTCTGCATCAAACTTTTCAATTACTTTAGAAATATTTCATTCCCTCATTTCAAGACATATAGGTATTATTCGCTTGGTATGGGCACCAGATCACAAAGGCATACCTCTAAATGAACAAGCGGATGCCCTCGCACTTTTATTATGTAATGGCCCGATAATGTCTATTTTGCTGACGTTGGCGTTTGTAACTGCGGCGCGTTTTGAAAAATTTGCTGTATCGGAAAACTTCGCAAGGTCTGCGTTGTCAGTTTCTGAGTTCTCTCACCTCAATTATTGTTGAAAAAATTGATGGTGTTCTTCCAGAAGGACCTAGATCACAGTTGCCAAAATACGATGCCGAGTCCACCCACTGAATTTTTACCTACCGAGGTCTCTAGTACAGTCACCTTTATGCCTCTAATGCTATGAGTGCGACTTCTTGATCATTTCTTTCTAACGTGCAGTTTGTTTACCAATCAGAGGAAAAGACTTCTAGATGAACTGCTTCGAAGGTTGAGAATAAATTTATCCCATCCGGTTCTTCTTTCCTTTGGGGCTACCGCGCTGGGTTTTAGCCACAGGAACGTTTGCGAAGCCATTTGCGATTTCCTTCGGCCGACAAGAAAAATAGAATGCTAAGTTCATCGTTTAAAAAACTGATCAAATCCAAGCATAATCATTCAAAACCTAATATTTCGAAATTATGAAAATTTTCTTTTCTAGCAAGACACCGTTCCTTTTATGGCCGATCCCCCATGGTGGGCTGTGCCAGGATAAAAAACAAACAAAGAAACAAACAAACCTGCGACTAGGAAATGACAATATGTTAAACGAGCAGAATCATAGAATATAAGCAGTGAATCTTTCTACTGAAAGCTGTCATTTGAAAATAGCAATTCGCTGTAACTTCTGACGAAGAAATGCAGACACACGCAGCGCTGCTATGAAGGAAGATACCTTGGGCGGGACTTTCTTGCCAACGACCACCTGCTCCGAAGGAAAGGATGGTGGGCGCGGGGCTCGAAGTGACGTCGCACTATTTGCAAACGCGCAGACGTCTGTGGCTACACTTTTAGTACTCTCTACCATGGCTGCATATAGTTCTCCCTGTCACGTAGACTCATAGACATACGCATAGAAGGGACACGGGGGTTGGGTGGGTTTGGCCTCCCTCTTTAATCGCCTGAAGGATGTGCACTTACCGTCGTATTCACAAACGCTCCTCGACTCGACTTTCTCTCTTCACTTGACATAGTTGAGCACTGGGCCACCACTCAGCATAAAATGACGCTGCGCTATTCAAGAATCGCAGCAGATTATCGCTATTATGCAGTGACTTGCCGTGCCTAGAGACGGCGCTCCCCTCGGTTTTCTCAAGTGAAGGTGAAGCATTGAGTGAAGGGACGTTCTAGAATGCGGGGGTAAGACTGCGACACACGTATACTCAGTTAAGGCAATGCTGATTTCTGACAGTAATGGTGGCCTGACCTCCCTGATGTAGCAAGCCAAGAACTATTTGCTTCCCATGTATGCTCAAGAAAATCCGCATTCATTGTGAAGCATTTAGTTCTTTGGACTGGACCAGGGAAGAGGGTAACACTGCAATGAAACTTTGCTACCCAACCAAAACATACCTTTCTGCACACGCATTTACGCACGCTCATTCCATTATGTAATAACGCTGAACATGATCGCAAATCTAGGCAGGCCGTGCAAACTAAAACAGAAAGGTTACGAAAAAAAAAGTACAGTGTGGCGGCCCCAACAAAGCACCCCATCAATACCGTAGACTTTTCACTATCCTGCGAGCACTATTCAATTTAACTTAATACCACGTAAGTGCTGCAAGAATCGTACTCTATGTGCAGCTGAAACTGCTGCCTTGAAATAAAAACAGCATATCTTGTGTCTAGTGTTCTACACGTCGACGCTTTTTTTTCTATGTTTGAAAGCGCCGACATGCGCTACACGCTCAGTATCAACTCAAAGCTTATTAGCACTTGCAGGAAACGAACCTGAAAAGAACGTCGTCTTCCTTCACCAGCGCAGAGAAAATCTGTGGTCAGCAAACAATAGGCCCTGATATATGATTGCATATCTCAAATTGAGAAATTTTGTACAAGAACGTGCATACTATATATGCGCGTTGTTGTACAAACATCTATAATTTCAACTTGCCAAGAGGTTTTCAACTTTTCAAAAGGCAGTTTTAGTTGTGGATGGGCACAGCCCTGCGGACGCAAGCTGCCATTGTAGATGACTGGCAGCCCACCCCGCACGCTGTCACTGGTCCCATTAGGTAGGGAGGCAATCGCTGGGCCATTTCCAAGGGCCGACGTATCAGCCTTGCAAACTGCACCAAAAAAGCATCGACAATTTAGGTTTGGTCCTATTTGGTGCGCCAGCGAACGTCGACTCTGGTCTGGAGAACGAGTCAGAGCCGAGAGTTGTTAAACAAACGAAGATATATTCTCAAGTATGGCAGATCAAACAACACACAAATATGCACACTCAACAATAGTTCACTACAATACGTCACCAATAAACCAACGGGCTACAAAATACAATAAGATACACTAAAGAAACGGACACAAACAACAACACCCGCTACAATTCAAACTCATGCAGTAAACCAACCAAGACACAGCATTTCCGCCTCCATTGAAAATGCAGCCGCCACAGCCGGGATTCGATCCCGCGGCCTGCGGTTCAGCACTCGAGTACCTTAGCCACTAGACCACTGCGGAGGGGGAGCGACCGATGCGAGAAGGTTGGTCGGCAAAGCGACGCATTCGAGAGGGCCAGACGGCGCGCCCGAGGAGTCCTTTGATGCTTGATTTATTCTTTTACACTGGCTTTAGCGCGACTGTCTGGCGCTCGGTATTATCACCGTCGCAAAAATTCGCAGGCGTGCAATTTTTTGAGCACTGGTTTGTGACACTGCCCCCATATTAAAAATATTATCTCATAATATTCAAAACCACACGAATGAGTGCGAACGGGAAGCTGCAATACAGAAGTCCGTAACACCGTACATCGCTCATGGCACGTAACATTCACGAATAGAACACCCAATACCATTTCACATTGAAATTTAATTTCACAACACACAAAATATAACCGCTGGTACATCAGTACAACACTCCATCACATATTTCATGCAACTCAAATGTACAAGGTCTACTTTTGCGACAATTGTACAATAATATCGATCTCATCACGTCACCGCAACAAACACTGACTCACTCAACATACTCCACGCAAGATAACAACAGCACAACACATTGAGGTTCAACACTTATAAACACATTCCAATTCAACTTCAGCACCTATCCTGTGCACTTAGAGCTCCACTTGCGCACTTTCTTGCGCTGCTCGTCCGATCTCTTCTTATTTTTCTTCACTCGGCCTTGGTGAGCCTTTTCAGACGACGGTATCTGAGGCAGCGTCATCGGCACTGCTTAGGTAATATCACGTTCAAATGGCTGCTGCTGGTTCTTCGCCGGCTCATGCACGATGCGGCTTTCGGCGTGTCTAGCCGACTTCGACATCTTTTCACTCTTGATTGACGGCGGTCGTTTTGCTGCAGTCCCACCTGCACAGCATGTTTTACCGTCGGGCACGATGACCTCATGGTCAATGAGGGTGGCGACTTGGGCTTGTTGGTATGGTTGCATGATGATAGATGGTAGCGCAGACAACGAACACGGACAAGACAAGTGTCTATGTGCCTTCTCTTGTCCGTGTTCGTTGTCTGCGCTACCATCTATCATCATGCGACCTCATGGTCCTTCCGTTGCACCACGGATTCACGTCGAGCTCGGGTAAGATACTTCACGGCCTTTTCTTCTGTGGTATCACTATTTATTAGTTCACGCGTTGACGAGGGCTCCATCTCTGTCAGTCTTATCAACACTTACACGCCCGGTGTCCATATTTCGTTTCGGATGAGGCTCCGTCTTTTTTTTTCAATTTCGCAGTATATTCTCGGCTCGCGATGACATGAACTCGGCTATATAATTACGACAGGCTTCGTGCGAATCTCAAATTATATAACGAGAATTACTGTGAGAGACCGCAAGGGCAATGGCGACCTTCTCATCATGTGTTGCAGAATAAGCCTTAAAGGTTAACCCATCCACTTGTGTGCCTTCGTGTGTACAACCCCTCAGAGGTGAGGTCATCAACGTCCATGCAGTACACACATTTCTTCTGTCCAAATCGCCATTTCAGCGCCCGAGCACGTGCGTCACGTTGCGTGGTGTATTCATCTCGGTCTATCGACCATTCGCCGGCTGATGAATGTGTAAATAAGTGCTTGCAGTAAAAATCCTTGTCTGGTTGTTAATTTTTGCAATTAAAGTTATGACGCTGTGTACTCGCGGTGCAAGAAATGCATTCCGCAATTCTTAAATGTCGATACATATCAGCATTCTGCTTATGGTATTGGTAATAACTATGTTGGTGCTGGAATCGTTGCACAACTGTAAGCAACTGGTTACATGAAACATATGCTACTGTGGAACCTGTCTGTGCGTACAACAATTGTACATATCTCAAAAACAATTCGCTACATTTTGCACAATGAAAAATTACACTACAGCCCTTTTCACTCCGTGCACTTCACAAAACATTAATTTCTCGGGTGCCTGAGATCAGCTCACAAATCCCTTGCATATATAAAGATAATATATCATGATGGGGTGATCATGGTGGTTCATAAATTTCGCCATATTATGCCTAGAGCACTTAGTTCGAGCTTCTAGACTTGTAAATGCGCGACACTTGATGTTTAACTATATCTGACACAGCAACCTGCCCTGAAGTTTGAAAGATTTTTTCTGAAAGTCTTTTTTGACCAAACCTGCAACCGTCTGTAGTTTTGGGCTTTGTCACTACTCGAGGCATGTTTTATTCTTCCTATTGTATTATCTTTGCATTCATATAATAATAAACCTTCTACAGTGAAATACCGTGAACATTTCCCTTAAACAGTTCTTGACTTACTTGGCTGGTAATTTATTTAGGCTGCACAAATATAACTGAGCGTGTCCCTTATTTGTTTATTATTTAATACAATTTGCAGTTGCGCCATAATGTCATCACAAATACTGGTAATACGGTGTGTCTTGATGGCATTATCATTGCTCGCTTGACACTATGAACCGTCAGCGCACATGCCAAAAGTCATATGTGCTTTTGCTTAGGTATTCATGACTGTCGGCTCAATGTACCGAATGCCTTTGAGAGATATCACGCCGGACGGCGATGCCAGCGAGGTGAGTGCCGATAATGCAAAGTTGAGCGAAAATCTCCATTATCGAACGTTTTATGCAATTTAGCAATAAGATGCACCCATAATGAAGAATTAGTAATGAGAAAATTGTGGGTTTCACTCTCACCTGCCGCAATCTACCTATGTATGACACACTGTTTTACATTTTCTCCTCAGTATTTCGGCGCTGTACGTAAACAATATGGTTCACTTTCGAAGAGTTAGCACAGCCTTAGCTCTATTGTTTCTGCCTAATAAGTAAATGCATGTCTTGTGTAATTTACATTGTGCGCAAAAAATATTGAAAATCGCACTTAGGTTGGCGTCAGATAACATTTATTAGGAGCGGAGCTCTTTGTGCTACATGCGAAAAAATTCGATGTTCCCGTAAGACCAGCGGCGTCCTGATTATTGGACAAGTCCCACTATCAATAAGAGCAAAGGAAAACTCTTCAGTGAAGCGGAGCACGTGAAACACATAAAAAAGGGAAAGCGAAAGACATGATGAAACAAATAAAAAAAGATAAAGAAATTGAAAGCTGAATAAGAAAAGCAAAGAAACAATGACAAATAAAAATAATAAAGACAAAAATACAGACAGAAATATAAAGAAAAAAAGGAGCAAAGAGTAGAAGGAGCTTCAAAAAACGCTACGCCAAAAGAGGGAGATTGACGCAGGAAAGGAAAGAGAAAAACAGGAAAAGGCGAGTATGACAAAGAGTGGACCCAGTGAGAAACAAATAGAAAAAAAAAGGATTTGAAAAAGCAGAGAGCAAAACAGACAAAGAATGTTTAGAGAAATATAATGAAATAAATTGGAGTATATAGGGTATATGAAAATATTTATTGAATTATTAGTAAATCAAAAAGTAATTCAAGAAAAACAGCAATGTTCCTTCTCCACAGCTGCGCTCTGCCTCTAGACTTTATTGGAACAAGTAGTGCTTTATATTACCTTCTCGTTTTCGTTCTTTCAGACAACTTCCCCATCTTTTCCTGACTCTGTATTGCCCACTTGCAGTGCCGTTACACACTCAGTCAGTTTATTCGATGTGGACGTTTAATTTTCTTCAAATCGTACACCACATTTTTCATTCCCGGTGCCGCTAGGTACGCAGAGATACCACTATAGGTACGCGAAATTGTCTAAGGTAATTGACTTACATTTTCTTCTAATTGAATGAGTCCGTTACACTTTTTCTTTGTTTCATAGATGTCTCTGTGTTCTTTACGGAATCTTTTCAGTGGTCGATCAATAGGATGGTGCTTTAGGAATAGTGCTTTGAGGCTGGTAAGTATGCCTCATACTTTTGCGTTCGTTTTATTTTTACCGTTTTGTGACACTATTCCTTTTTTTCTACACATTTGATCAAGGAACACCATAATTACTTCATAAAATTCAACTCCTAGAGTTTAATATTTCTCTCAAAATAACAGGATCTCTTATCTAAGAGCAGCAGACCGTGCACATGTAATTCTTTCTGATTCTTCGAATTTGTTTTGTGACGATGCGTTTCCATCAAATTTGAGGTTTTATTTCTTTAATGAAAATTCAATTCTTTATTTCTTCTCAGGCTCTTCCTAATCTAATTTTCCTGTAGACAGTACGTGCTACTAACTGAACAAAAGGTACAAGAAAAGACGAGGAATAGGTACACACATGTATGGTTTTCGTTCCATGTTGAACGCTTCATTAGACTATGCTGTACATTGTAGAGATGAAATAAAAGCGAATGCGAGTTCCTTGCTACGGACTACTGCACTGCATGCGTTGGTGCCCAATGTGCTCCTTAGTAGAATATCAACCTCACATGCAAGAGGACCGTGGTTCAAATCCCGGTGCCACGCAGTTCCCAAACGAATTTTTAAAAACGTCCGCGTGGTTATGGAACTGCATTAAGAGGCCTGGGGTGCGGCCTTACCGGTGACCACCGCCGGTGACGCACTCTCGCAACAGAGAAGGATTGACCACCCTGGTGCAGTATCTGGCCACTACTTCCCACATGCATACGTGAATTAACTTACGGCCCTCTGGCCCTAGCGGCTGTGAAGCAACTGACCATGGCGGTGGTCAGAACTGCAACGCAGCAGAGGGTGATAAGAATCTCTGGATCCGGACAGACCGCCACTGGAACCTGAACTTGGCAACATTTAACGCTGGAACCTTGTCTAGTAAGGCAAGATTAGCTGTACTATTCGAGGAGCTAGAGCGCATTGAACGGGATGTAATAGGGCTGAGTGAGGTTAGGAGGACAGATGAGGCCTATACAGTGCTATAAAACGCGCACGTCCTTTGCTATCGGGGCTTGGCTGACAAAAAAGAACTGAGAGTGGGGTTTCTTATCCACAGAAACATAGCTGGTAACATAAAGGGATACTATAGCATTAATGAAAGGGTGGTAGGTATCGTAATTATACTGAATAAGAGGTACGAAACTAAGGTGGTACAGGCTTATGTGCCTACGTCCAGGCATGGTGACGCCACGTTTGAAAGCTTCTATGAAGAAGTGGAATCGCCAATGAGTATTGTAAAAACACAGTATACTACACTGATGGGAGGCTTCAATGCGAAAATAGGAAAGAAACAAGCTGGAGACCAGGCAGTAGGAAATTATGGCATCGGTACTAAAAATGCCAGATGGGAGCTACTAATAGAATTCACAGAACGCAATAATTTACTGATTTTGAATATCTTCTACGAAAGCGAGGGAATCGCAAGTGGACATGGAGGAGCCCTAATGGCAAAAATAATAACGAAATATAATTTATACTGTGTGCACATGCAGGCATTGTGCAGTATTGTGCAGTATATAGAAGTGCTTGGCAAGGTACAATGCAGTGACCATAGACCGGTACGGTTCAGAATTCTCCTAATCTAGAAGAAATAACGACAGAAACTGGTACGCAAGAAGCCAGTCAATGAGCTAGCGCTGAGATAGAATGTACAAGAATTCAGAGTCTCGCTTCAGAACAGGTACTTGTCTCTTATCGAGGAAAACATCCTAAGCGTTGACGCAATGAATGATAATCTGACGAGTACCATTACGGAGTCTTCAGTGGAAGCTGGAGGTACTATAGTTGATTGATTGATATGTGGGGTTTAACGTCCCAAAACCACTATATGATTATGAGAGACGCCGTAGTGGAGGGCTCCGGAAATTTAGACCACCTGGGGTTCTTTAACGTGCACCCAAATCTGAGCACACGGGCCTACAACATTTCCGCCTCCATCGGAAATGCAGCCGCCGCAGCCGGGATTCGAACCCACGACCGGACACTGGCAAGGTGTCCCAGGAAACAAATAATCTCATCAGGAATTGTCAAAGCATGAAGGCCTCAAAGATAACAGACAAAATGGAGTTGGTAGACCTTTCGAAGTGTAATAAAAAGTTTAAGGTATCCGATGTAAGAAGGTATAACATTGATAGAGTGGAAAACGCTCTGAAGAACGGAGGAAGCGTCAAAGCAGTGAAGATAAAACTTGGTATAGGCAAAAACCATACGCGTGCACTGAGGGATAACGAAGGCAAAGCAACTACCAATATGGATAGGATAGTAAAATTAGCGGAGGAGTTTTACAGAGATCTGTACAGTAGCCAGCACAACCAGGACCCTAATATAAGAGCTATCAGTAACCCAGACGACACCCAACCAGTAATGATTGTGATTATAGAGAAAGAGTACTTACATTTGGTAAATTCGCGGCACTTATCTTTTTTTGGTTCTTTCATCCCCCTACGTATACTTTTTTGCTTGTTTTTTTTTTGTTTGGGCGCATGTGTCTCGATGTTATTTTGATGACTTTTTGCGGAACGGCGATGGTTCTTTTAATGTGTAAGGGGAGTGAACTTGTATCATGTGATAGTTTTCATAAGCTATATGTATGTGTTGCACCTTAAATAAACTTTCAGTTGCGAGTGTGCGCTTGTGTTGTTCTTCTCTCCTCCAGTCCGTGTTACGTACTGCACCCCACTTCATTCTTCAATAATGAATGTTGAATTCTATTTTACAGTGCTTCTTTTCTTCATCGCAAGTGTTTATTTTTCTCTTCTTATCATCAACTTGTTTGCTCGCGTTTTCATTTGTTAACGAAAACGATAAAGACGTGCAATTAGAGGTGGGTTGAGATAGAAGCGCTAGAAAATTACAGCTACGTGAGATGAATGGTAAAACTTGAATAATGAAGATGAAAGTGATCATCATTCAGCGGGACCGAGACAGAATTGCTGCCGATGAAGTGACACAGCCGTTAATTAGAACGCAAAACCCTCATGGCTCCCCGCAATCCCCACAGACGCTCGAGTGAGTCTTTTTTTTCTCTTAAGAAAGACTTGCTTTTGTAAAAAACACGAACTTCATTTTCTTTTTCATGTCTAACAAGTTCTTCACTTTTTATTAAGCCGGCACTCCTCATTAGTGCTTGCCCCAAATGAGCCGGATGATTAGGGCCACTTAGATTGGCTCGGCTCAGCAATGGACAGCGGAAGAAATTAGTCCACCTCAATGATATAGTCGTTACGGGGCTGGAATGCTGATCCGAAGGTCACGGGTTCGATTTCACTTTTTGATGGAGGTTTAAAGTAGAAGCCCGTGTACTGAGCAATGTCAGCTCATGGTGAAGAACGCGTAACCCCCCCCCCTTGTAGTGAACGTCTTTATACGTCACCAATGGCATCAAAGATGATACTTAAGAGCTTGTAGTTTTGTAACCATGAGCTTTTCTGTGCTATTGACTCTTCCTGTTTTTCGCGCTTAGTGTGTGGCCAAGAGTGACGAATCGCCACCCTATCAGTGAAATCAGCCATCCACGAGAACACCTGTCTTGGGCTCACCAGAGTGGCCGCCTATTCGTAAGGCTGAGAAACTGTCGCTACGCCAAGCGGAATTCAGGAGTGTCCACTCGAAGAGGATTCATATTGGCAGCAATACTCAGTCGTTTCCTTGTTCGTCTGTGCTAGCCTTGATGTTACAGACGTTGTGAAGAAACCAACACTTCTACTCTGCATGTTTTCTGCATCACTGAATGAACCAGGCCCTCTATAGCACAATAGGCCAGGTACGTTGTCGCCACACGCGATGTTTTTTGCAAAAGCGGGGCAACTCGCACTTGCAATAATAGAGGGCACATATTACCAAGCTTCCTATTTTGATGTGCTTGGTTTATACCCCGAAGCACTATGAGCAGTACTCGGTGCAGATTTTCGTTTGTGGTAATCGTTTTATCAATACTGCGCACAAGAAAAGACACACTCGAAATTATTCCAGAGGTTGCGAAACCATGAGTGATTACAGGGCGTCGCCACTTGACGTCATTGCTAGGTCGAAAATTAGCCGATCACTGAAGTAATGGAAAGCCAGGTAATATGACGAAAGCAGTGACTCAGAGGCAGCTCGAAAGCTTGGTAGGGATTCCGAAAGTTCCGGAAGAGAGGGCAGGGGTAAGACATTCTTTTTTTGGAAGTACACTAGAAGGTATTCTGGGGCTGGTGCTTATGAGAGTTGCCACGCACGCCGCTTCAGGCAGCATGGGAGTGATTGTAGTACCCGGATTTCTTTTATCCTCGTTCTTTCAGTTCTATTGGCTTCGGGTGACTTGCGTCAACTTTGTCACAGGACAAGGTGTATCTAATGTTATGCTCTATCGATTCACTATCTAAATCTCTTTAGGGTGACCAATTAAAGTCAGCTTACAAAATTCCTTACGACCCATTATTTTGTCTGCAACACGCCGAAACATAGCAATAAATAATGCTGCAAGTGTGTTTGTAGCCGCAAGTACGAATTATAAGCAAACCAGTGTACTACCCACGGTAGCTGAATGATCGCAGTGACAGAGTTCCCTGTAGTAAATACTGAAGAAAACTGTATGGCACAGGATCGATAAAGCGATGGAGAAGACAAGAAAGATTGTCGCCTTCGAGATGTCTTAAATGATCGCAAGATTGTACCCTGTTAGTTACCCTTTACCCAAACACCACAAAATTTCCATGCACCTCTCGCTGCGGAAATCATTTTAATGCGTAGAAGTTCACAACTGCTGTAGTCCTTGCGGTAGCTTTGCTTATAAAGACACTTCACCAGGTGAATCAACATCATTGTTAAATATTGCCACGTTCCGTTTCGCAAGTTTTTTTATCGTCCCAAAACACCACACGATTCTCAGCGCAAACCGCGCCTGCAGTTTTCGAGAAGGTTCCGGACTGTAGTAGATCATTTCGATAAGATCACGCCCACTGTGTGAACGGTACAGATTGTTCTGGAACCTACGCCCCCGCCAGCGATAACGCTAGAACATTCGACGGCAAGAGTATAAATGCCGACGCGCTTCGCTGCTTGTCAGTTGTTGATCGAAGGCCGACGCTCCGTTCGCCGCTATCAGTCCGAGACTGCTATCTGTGCAAGACTGCTGCTGTAATTGGACTTTCCGTTTACCAGGCACAGGTTCGCCCAAATAAACAGTTAAATCCCAAGACCGAGTCTCCTGTCTTCGGCCACGTCACGACCCCGTGACAATATAATACTTTTGAGCATACCACGCGCTTTCCAGCTTTGACGGCAGTGGCATGTAAAAAAAAGGCATGTTCAAACTGATGGTGCCATGTTTGAAGGAAGTGTGGACCTCGTTCTTTGTGTTGGGTCTCTTTTTTTTTTTTGTACTCCTCTATTTCTTTCTGGTGCTCTTGTACAGTTTTCCTATTTTTCTGCTTTAATTCTGTTTTTTTTATTTTTCAGAAAAGTTTGTCTTTCTTTTTGTACCTTTCAATTTTTCACTGCCCTCTTTTTTATATTTTCATACGGGGATTAATTTGTCATGTTTTCCTAGTAATGTTAGTGTAATGCCTGCAAATAATAACTGAGTGTGCGTGCGTAGGCTTCCGAATGTGCTGTGTTTATCTCTCTTCCCTCTCTCCTCTCTATCTTTCTTCTCGCCCATTCCTCTCCTGTGTGCAGGGTTGCAAACCGGCTGCCTAAAGCTGGTTAACCTCTCTGACATTCTTTTTCTCCTATTTTTCTTAATGCCATAGTCAAGGTGCCTTAAGAGCCAAACGAAGAAGACATTTATTTGGCGTGAGAATGCGCTAAGTACGCTGCAGTGGGACGCAGTAGGAGATTTTGCCCGTGTTACACCAAGGGGCGATGAAAGCACTTGACAACATATGGGAGCATAGGACAACCTGGCCCCCAAAGCTCTACGAACATAAAAGCTCAAGTACACTGCTGTGTTCTGTTCGAAAGCAAGTTGAATGGGCGTAAATGTGAAAAACAGACAGCTCCGTTACCTCCTTCGTGTTCTGCTACGCCCCTCTATTGAAAATTATTACAGTTGCTCTCAACGTGAGAGCTGTAGGAACTGCGCAAGATTTGTTTGCCTGTGTTTCTGTTCGCCGACCCTTTGGTATAAAAGCCTATGTTACAGATTTCGTTTAGTGCGCAACGTTAAGAAGTGAGATTAGATGACAGCACACGATGACAGCATGTTTCCTTCATCTTACAGTTCCTTCTCTTCACTCTCACAACACTCCTCCTCAGCTTCAGTTCTCTTTTTCTCCCCACATGGCTTGCAACAGATGACAATGCTTCAAGTGCTGTCGTGGATGCTTCGGCACTCACTGACGTGACTGGTTTTGCCAGCGTTGTGCCAAGCGACATCACCCGACGACATCATACGACATCGGGGCCCCATACTACTTAACATTTAAACTACACATATAAGCAACTCTAAATTCAGTTCACTTTTTTGGAACGTACAAAAAGTGATGATAGTAGTGTAACATTTATATGTATCGCCTAGTGATTTGACTACCACACGCAGCCCACCCACTGTGGATGACAGAATAGACATACAATGTGGGCAGTTCTTCAACGCGTCCGCCTTCGGTAACAAATGAAATAGTACCATGAAAGAGGTACATAATTAAAAAAAGCAAGAAAAAGAGAGGAAAGTAAAGAAGGATCAAGAAACAGGGAGATATAAAGGTAAATATTCAAGGATGGAGGGACAGAAGAACAAAGAAGTAGAAATATCGGACGGAATGAAAAAAATCATAGAGAGGGAGAAAACAGAGTGGATATAAATAGAAAAGTAAAAAAATATAACAAGGGCACTGATGGCATTTTTGCGCTACGTCAGGCTCGTTCTAAGCTGCTTATTTTTTTTCAACACACTGTGGGCGGTACTGAATCCATCCACGAGAACACCTGTCGTGGGCTCACCAGAGTGGGCCTATTCGTTCCAGTTATAGGAGTGATTCATGTTGCAAGCATAACCACAACAATCAACTTGTCGCTGAACGCGAACTAATTTCCTCACACGTGCGTGAGCATGCTCCTACAAGTATTTCACTAACTTTGCCATAGTGGTTAATAAAACACATAAAACACAAACAATTTGCAACCCTCTGTCTAGCCCGCCTTTTCTACCATCCGGAACTAGTGGTAAACTTGATGATAATGCTCCGTATTCTTTATTGAAACGCGCAAGTGGGCACTATTCTGCCCATTATGCTGTACATTGATTTTGATAAGTCCACTTTATTTGTTTATTCATTCATTCCTTCATTCATTCATTCAAGGGCCCAAACTAAGCTATATATTTGGAAGAGAGGGGCTACAGGACTACGCTGAACTTCTTAGAAGGTAAAAGTTTATAGATAAAAAATCTAATAAACGTAAAAAAGATGAAGCATAAAAACACAAATATGGTAGAATTCAGTTAATAAAATGTGTCTAGTGTCATTTTAAGAAAAGTTAAGCAATTTAATGATGCAAGTGCGTGGTGCCTACAGTGCTACTGGACTAACTACAAGTGCATAATGATCTTGAAAACCAGTAACAAATCAAACCAATAATAAAAAGTGTCAGATTGATTTTTCCGATGTGTTAGCTGACATAATAATATCATAAGATCATTATTATTGGCATGTATAGCTGTCCGGAAATAACGTGATTCCTCCACGCTGACAATTGATTGCAAAAGGGTGCTCCACTCTATTTCTGATAAGGCTAGAGGTTAGCTCAAATACTACCTATTCCGAGTAAACAGCTGGAATAACATAAATGCGTCAGTTGAATTGTTTGCAGATGATTGCTTAATATATAACAAAATAAGATTCCCTACCGACATTATTCACTTGCAGTCTGACTTCCCCAAACTAACAGATTGGTGCTCCGTATGGCAGATGCAAGTTTATACAGATTAAACAAAGCACCTTGAGCTTAGTACAGCAGTGAATTCTCAGACCAATTTATGCACAGTTCACAATGTCAAAATCAGCACAATATCGACATATAAATACTTAGGTGTAATGTTTAGTTTTACCTTTACCGGGAATATTCACACAAGTACACAACTTTTAAAGCCCTAAAGAAGCTTGGCCTCTTGAAACGATGCCTTCATCAGCCGGGACACCACGTTATGAGCCTATAACTCACTCATTCATCCTTCACCAGAATATGCTTCTATTGTTTGGTATCCATTTCATATCACCTCTGGTACGCGAGCGGCCGCGTCAGCAGCACGTGTAAGTGAGCTCTGCACATATCTGCCTCTAACTTTAGCAATTTTGGTTCTAGGAAGGTCAGAGTGGTGTCTATTTGTTCGTGAAGATACAAGGAGTTCAACCGCTACAAATACTGCGATTACAAACGAAAATTTCAAAGTTTAGGAGCGGAAAACAGTGTGAATCTGTGAAAACAACAGTCAGACCACGTGTTTTTTACGATCGCTTGTAGCTTCATTAATAGTCTACCGGGAAACTTCTTACTTATAAAGGTGAAAGCCCTTAGGGTAGACCTAACGCTACTGAAGTTTGGTCAGGCTCGGTTTATTAGTTCTAGAGTTACTCTGCAATCAAAATTAAGCCTAATCACTAAAAAAAATAAGTTGGTAATATCACCTCGCAAACGCATTTAAATTTTGTCCGCTTAATATAATAATAAACCGCACCCCATAGGCTACCAAGAGGCCCAATTCCGTACACTCCCGGCCCTTAATTAGGGTGGTAATCAGCAAAAAGCTCATTTCAATAAAAGAAATTTTCAAAAGGAGCTACAAACGCCACCGAAAAATAGCTAATATCTTCTTTTAGAACACAACAGTCTGGTTTTTTTCCGTGTAAAAATAATTTTGATAGCTTAAGGTAACGGGAAGATACAGAGTTAGAAAGAATATAACAAAAACAGCTAATAAACGTGTGGCGCCCGCGTCTTCCCTCGCTCAGAGGAGGAGGGTGGCTCACTGCTCGGGAGAAAGGTACGCCCGTCAGATCGCTTTTAACTTTGCTAATAACCTACCGGGAAACTTCTAACTCATACAGTGCAAAGCCCTAATTGTAGACCTGTCGCCGCTCAGGTTTCATTAGGAAAGAGTACTACAGGTTTTCCCGCTCAATTTAATACAAGCGCCAGCCAAATTAATCTAGGCGCCAGTCAATTTAATCCAGCCGCCACTGAAATTAATCCAGGTGCCATTCATTTTAATCCAAGTGCCACTGAAATTAATCCAACCGCCAGCCGATTTAATCCGGACGCCAGTGAATTTAATCCTGATGACATTGTGACTTCAAAACGACCCAGAATTTTCGGGAATGCGTGGAGTGAATAGCTTTGGAGTGAATTTAACAAGGAAAAGCCATGAATGAGTCACTACATAGTGACACAATGCGACTCGCGCGACTTTATCACGCCTATCACCCGCGTAAGCACTATTCACACCTTCGACATGCATATCAAAGGCAACGCCGTCCACACAGTAATAACTTGATAATTATTAACCAGGCCAATGATCTCATCACGAGTGACTTGGGTGATGTCCTCACGCATATCACCCACGCACGCACTGTCTTAACCTTCCGTCATGGATATCAAATGAAACGTCTTTGAAAGGGCGGGATCTTGATACCTAAAACTCGGCCAAGTCACCTGATAACCAGTTCCTCAGGGGACGTCATCACAAATATCACCCGCACACGTAATTTATTCGCCTACCGACATGCATACCAAACGAAACGTCTTTGAGAGAGCGATAACGTGTTACCTATGACTCGGCCAACTCACTTGATCACTTGTGATTTAGGTGACGTCATCACGCCTATCACCCACGCACGCAATGTCTAACCTGCCATCATGTATACCAAACGAAACGGCTTCGAGAGGCTAATAAATTGAACGCTGTCAATCGGCAGAGTGACGTGATCACTAGTGACTCGTGTGACGTCAACGCGTTTGACACCCACGCACGCAGCGTCTACCCTGAGTTCATACATATCAAACGAAACGTGGTTGAGAGAGTAATAACTTGAGCGCTGTCACAAGGCCCAGTGACGTCATCACTAGTGACTCGCGTGACGTCATCTCGCCTAAGACTCACGCAAGCACTCTATAATGTGCCTTCATGCATATCAAACAAAACGTCTTTGAAAAGGTAATAACTTGAATGCTGGCACTAGGCCACGTGACGTCATCACTAGTGACTCACGTGACGTCATTACGCCTATCACACGCACACGCACTGTCCAAACCTGTCTTCATGCATATCAAACGAAATGTCTTTGACAGAGTAATAACTTGAACGCTGTCACAAGGCCCAGTGACGTCATCACTAGTGACTTTCGTGAAGTCATCATGCCTGACACCCACGCACGCAGTGTCCAAACCTGTCTTCATGCATATCAAACGAAATGTCTTTGAGAGAGTAATAACTTGAACGCTGTCACAAGGCCCAGTGACGTCATCACTAGTGACTGGCGTGACGTCATCACGCCTGACACCCACGCACGCGGTGTCCTAACCTGTCTTCATGCATATCAAACGAAACGTCTTTGAGAGAGTAATAACTTGAACGCTGTCACAAGGCCCAGTGACGTCATCACTAGTGACTGCCGTGACGTCATCACGCCTGACACCCACGCAAGCACTCTGTAACCTGCCTTCATGTATATCAAACGAAACGTCTTAGAGAGAGTAATAACTCGAATGCTCTCACTAGGCCTAGCGACGTGAATACTAAAGACTCATGTGACGTCATCACGTCTATCACACACGCACGCGCTGTCCTAACCAGTTTTCATGCATATCGAACGAAACGTCTGTGAGAGAGCAATAATGTTATACTTATGACTCGGCCAACCAACTTGATCACTATTGACTCACGTGACGTCATCACGACTAACAGTCATGCAAGCACTCTCTAACGTGCTTTCATGAATATCAAACGAAACGTCATTGAGAGAACATTAACTTGAAGGCCGTTGCAGGCAGCGTCTGCTAGTAAAAAACTAACTTCTCGCGCTGAACAGCCGTTCACCAGCTAACCGCTATACGTAGGCACCAGATCGCGCGTTTCGAATTCAGTCAAAGGCGTCTTTACATGGCTTTTGTTTGACGTGACGCTTTTCTTGACTCGTGTAGATGCGATGGAAGCAGCAGTACCTTCAAGCAGCAGTGTGGTACAACCCAACAACAGTGTCACATCGCTCGTTGAGGCAGCGCTTCTCCTTCATTCAATAAATAGAAATAATGAAGTCGAAATGACAATTAAGCATTTTACAAACCATACCTAATTACGCAACATTCAACCGATACCCTCACCTCCCTGCGACACGTTTACTCCAGCTCGTCGTACGCGTCTTTTTTGTTGCTTCTCGTGTTTCGTAGAATGCCTTGAAAATGCGGGCAGCCAGGCCGCAATACTGTGAACAGACAGGCGTTATACACAAAACAGGCACGCTTATTCCAAGCACACTAACCTATAAGAAACGGCGTGGCGTAGAATGTAGAAAGGAAGGCACGAGTCAGCCACCGCATTGAATGGCGCATCAGCAAATGGCCAGTTGCAAATAGCAATAGTATCGATCTCAAGTATGGGGACTGCCCTCTATTACAACGGATTTGTTTCACAGGATAACCAGATGAAATAATTATTGAGTCGAAGGAGTGGTAGACAAATCTTTTTGTAGCAAGCTTTGGAGCAGGCAGACCGTGCGTCTTATGCTTGATTAAGGATATACAGTGTTATGACTATAGCCGAATTATATGCAAACGCCTGTATCGTTTCTTGTGCTCATATCGTGTCATTTTGACACGTGAGCACAAATTAGAGGGCGAGGAGAGCTTTTATAGTGCTTTTATAGTGCCTATATATACCTATTTCGGGCGTTGTAGCCTCAATTCGTATAGGTGCCTGTAAATGTCTGTTTTCAAAATCGATGCCTATATAAACGCTATTCAACCTGAAATTTTGCTTTCAAGTACCACTGAGCCCGGTATTCATGTTACCGGGCAAAATATAGGTTTCGGGACACTGTGTGGTGCAAACTACTCTTTATTTCACGAGTAACGTTTAGAACTGTCAAACTCAGAAGGCATTTTAGCCAAGAGGGAGGTAGACTAGCCTCTACACATGTATGCCATCCATGTCGCGTCGTCTGCTCAGCCTCTTTCCAGTGTGCGCTCAGATGCGTAGGGAGCAGGGGTGCCTCTGTGCAGCGGCAGGAAGATGAAGAATGAATGCGAAACTGTGGAGAGTCATCAGGGGAAGTAAGAAAGTAGAGTGCAGATAAAAAAAGCAATATCTATGTAGTTTTTGTTTTTTGTTTGTCATTTACATGTGGTGCTTCACTGGGTCACCTGAAAATATTTATTTAGGCAGTGGAAAATGTTGCCTGCCCAATGAAAAGGTTTGTGTCACTAGAAATTTTAATTTGATCATCAGAAGCGGCGAAAGCATAATCTCAGGAGGTGAGCTTGAAACCTTGGCCACTAACTCTAAGAAGACTTCGTAAGTCCAATTCCTTCCCCGCTATTGGTATGAAATTCACTCGGAGCTGGAGCATCACACGACGTGCATGAGCATGTCATGCGCGCGTAACCTACACTCGCATGAGATGCCCATGTCAGCCCGTGCGTGCAAGCGGTGTTCTGCCGTCTCGATGTTCTTTTGTATTGTACTGCGAGTTTTTGTGGGATGGATCTGCGCGCACGTTTGGAGAGGCTGGCTTGGATAACGTATCCTTACCCCGATACACAGCGTCACACCGCTGCATCTTCTCCTAGGGACGATTCACCAAAACCACGCCCAGCGTTGTGAATGCTGGCCCCGACACAATGCGCAAACTGCGAGAACACCAACGCAAACAAAATAGAGGAACCTTTGTGTCGCGTCTCTCTCGATATGAAATTATATAAGTAAGGCGAATATATTTCGCCTGTGTGTTCTAACATTTTTGTAAACTTTCATGCTTCTACCTAGGCAACAGTTTGTACAAATTACACACGTTGTCTCAAATAGTTCTCGCAGTGTCACGTACTACTTTGACATAAGCAGGACCATTCTATCACCTTCACCATGTTGGGGCGCACGCCCGTGAGATGAAGGTGAAGCCGTGTTCAGTTTGGCCTATCACCTCTTTATGCCACGCGTAGTACTGGAAATCTTGGTAAATGAGATCTTGAGCGCTCAGTGCATTCATTCCTTTACGCTTCTCAAAACTCTTAAGTTTGTGTAACGACCCTTACAGTGTTCACAGACAGAAGAAAAATTGAGCCTGTGTGGTTAGGCCAAGTTAATACGCCGCAAAAAAAAATCCTTCCTGGCACCTGGCACTCTGACTATTTGCGCATGTATAGCCCTTCTTAGCTATGGCACACAGAAAGAAACCCAGAAGCATATTTCTACGATGGTGCACACTTAACTGAGCATGCTGAACTAGAAATGGAGAGCCCGTATTCTGCGAACCCCGCGGAAAAACGCATGTTTATGCTAAATCATTACCCGTTTGTACAATTATAAACTAGAACATTTTTGCTTGCTTTCATGTCGTAGAGACAGATACCACACCTGTTGATTTGAAAATTTGAGTTTTGTCAAAGATTATTCTGCCTATATTCACAATTTTGGAAGCCTGAAAGAGTGTTTTGGCCACCTATTATTGGTGCCTAAATCCCGGTTTTTCAGTGCCTATAGAGCTGGCCTCTATAGTTACGACCTACCTGACATGTTTTCGCAACGCCGAAGCAAAGATGATGCCCGTTTAAAACATCTACCGTACCTCAAGAAAAAAATTGTTGTTCTGATAACGTCGAGCTCGTCAAATTGGTTATGAAATGGGTGATGAAAGAGAACTGGGGCAAGTCCGTGAGAAACAAAATTTATTATTATACAGGCAAAGCAATTTTCATAAACACGCACCCATAGATGGGCTGCTGAGCAGTGTTCTACATATCAAGGCAGTCGAGGGCAGCTTGTACAAAAGTGTAATTGTGCCTATCATAAGCGGCACAGTCCACACGCTGGATGTGCTGCATAGAGCGCCCTGCGGCCTCAACCAGCAGAGCACGGCGATGTTCTTTCTTGGAGATCCCTTCCGGTGTCGTGAGGAGATCATCCCTCCGCTCGCTTAGGAATCCCTTTACACCTGCCTTGAACTTTGAGAAGAGCTCCTCAATCGGATTCAAGAAAGGGCTGTATGGCGGTAGCCACTTGACTGTGTGGTCGCTTGCCGCGAGGACAGCCTGTTCGGCGCGGCGGTGCGCTGGTGCGTTGTCAAACAGGAACACTGCCTGTATTCCTGGTTCCTGCTGTGAAACTTTACTCGACACTTCTGCAAGAAAGTCGTTGAAGACAGCCCAGTGGACCTTGTCGGCAATTGTCCAGTGGAGAAAGCCATTTGCTGACACGCAGGCTATAACATTTACATTCGCCCCTTTCGCACTAGTTGACAAACGGCATGCTGGAGCACCTCGTTTCGCCCTACCGAAACTGCGCGAGCACCATACGTTGAAGTTTGTCTCGTCGAATACAGGCAGTGTTCAGGCAGTGAATACAGGCAGGAATACAGGCAGTGTTCCTGTTTGACAACGCACCAGCGCACCGCCGCTCCGAACAGGCTGTCCTCGCGGCAAGCGACCACACTGTCAAGTGGCTACCGCCATACAGCCCTTTCTTCAATCCGATTGGGGAGCTCTTCTCAAAGTTCAAGGCAGGTGTAAAGGGATTCCTAAGCGAGCGGAGGGATGATCTCCTCACGACAACGGAAGGGATCTCCAAGAAAGAACATCGCCGTGCTCTGCTGGTTGAGGCCGCGGGGCGCTCTATGCAGCACATCTAGCGTGTGTACTGTGCCGCTTATGATAGGCACAATTACACTTTTGTACAAGCTGCCCTCGACTGCCTTGATATGTAGAACACTGCTCAGCAGCACATCTATGGGTGCGTGTTTATAAAAATTGCTTTGCCTGTATAATAATAAATTTTGTTTCTCACGGACTTGCCCAGGTTCTCTTTCATCACCCATTTCATAACCAATTTGACGAGCTTGACGTTATCAGAACAACAATTTTTTTCTTGAGGTACGGTAGATGTTTTACACGGGCATCATCTTTGCTTCGGCGTTGCGAAAACATGTCAGGTAGGTCGTAACTATAGAGGCCAGCTCTATAGGCACTGAAAAACCGGGATTTAGGCACCAATAATAGGTGGCCAAAATACTCTTTCAGGCTTCCAAAATTGTGAATATAGGCAGAATAATCTTTGACAAAACTCAAAGTTTCCAATCAACAGGTGTGGTATCTGTCTCTACGACATGAAAGCAAGCAAAAATGTTCTAGTTTATAATTGTACAAACGGGTAATGATTTAGCATAAACATGCGTTTTTCCGCGGGGTTCGCAGAATACGGTCTCTCCATTTCTAGTTCAGCATGGTCAGTTAAGTGTGCACCATCGTAGAAATATGCTTCTGGATCTCTTTCTGTGTGCCATAGCTAACAAGGGCTATACATGCGCAAATAGTCAGAGTGCCAGGCGACAGGAAGGATTTTTTTTTTGCGGCGTATTAACTTGGCCTAACCACACAGGCCCAATTTTTCTTCTGTCTGTGAACACTTTAAGGGTCGTTACACAAACTTAAGAGTTTTGAGAAGCGTAAAGGAATGAATGCACTGAGCGCTCAAGATCTCATTTACCAAGATTTCCAGTACTACGCGTGGCATAAAGAGGTGATAGGCCAAACTGAACACGGCTTCACCTTCATCTCACGGGCGTGCGCCCCAACATGGTGAAGGTGATGGAATGGTCCTGCCTATGTCAAAGTAGTACGTTACACTGCGAGACCATCCCACAAAAACTCGCAGTACAATACAAAAGAACATCGAGACGGCAGAACACCGCTTGCACGCACGGGCTGACATGGGCATCTCATGCGAGTGTAGGTTACGCGCGCATGACATGCTCATGCACGTCGTGTGATGCTCCAGCTCCGAGTGAATTTCATACCAATAGCGGGGAAGGAATTGGACTTACGAAGTCTTCTTAGAGTTAGTGGCCAAGGTTTCAAGCTCACCTCCTGAGATTATGCTTTCGCCGCTTCTGATGATCAAATTAAAATTTCTAGTGACACAAACCTTTTCATTGGGCAGGCAACATTTTCCACTGCCTAAATAAATATTTTCAGGTGACCCAGTGAAGCACCACATGTAAATGACAAACAAAAAACAAAAACTACATAGATATTGCTTTTTTTATCTGCACTCTACTTTCTTACTTCCCCTGATGACTCTCCACAGTTTCGCATTCATTCTTCATCTTCCTGCCGCTGCACAGAGGCACCCCTGCTCCCTACGCATCTGAGCGCACACTGGAAAGAGGCTGAGCAGACGACGCGACATGGATGGCATACATGTGTAGAGGCTAGTCTACCTCCCTCTTGGCTAAAATGCCTTCTGAGTTTGACAGTTCTAAACGTTACTCGTGAAATAAAGAGTAGTTTGCACCACACAGTGTCCCGAAACCTATATTTTGCCCGGTAACATGAATACCGGGCTCAGTGGTACTTGAAAGCAAAATTTCAGGTTAAATAGCGTTTATATAGGCATCGATTTTGAAAACAGACATTTACAGCCACCTATACGAATTGAGGCTACAACGCCCGAAATAGGTATATATAGGCATTATAAAAGCACTCTAAAAGCTCTCCTCGCCCTCTAATTTGTGCTCACGTGTCAAAATGACACGATATGAGCACAAGAAACGAAACAGGCGTTTGCATATAATTCGGCTATAGTCATAACACTGTATATCCTTACTCAAGCATAAGACGCACGGTCTGCCTGCTCCAAAGCTTGCTACAAAAAGATTTGTCTACCACTCCTTCGACTCAATAATTATTTCATCTGGTTATCCTGTGAAACAAATCCGTTGTAATAGAGGGCAGTCCCCATACTTGAGATACATACTATTGCTATTTGCAACTGGCCATTTGCTGATGCGCCATTCAATGCGGTGGCTGACTCGTGCCTTCCTTTCTACATTCTACGCCACGCCGTTTCTTATAGGTTAGTGTGCTTGGAATAAGCGTGCCTGTTTAGTGTAGAACGCCTGTCCGTTCACAGTATTGCGGCCTGGCTGCCCGCATTTTCAAGGCAATCTACGAAACACGAGAAGCAACAAAAAAGACGCGTACATCTACCCACACGTTGAGCTGGAGTAAACGTGTCGCAGGGAGGTGAGGGTATCGGTTGAATGTTGCGTAATTGAGTATAGTTTGTAAAATGCTTAATTGTCATTTCGACTTCATTATTTCTGATTATTGAATAAAGGAGAAGCGCTGCCCTCAACGAGCGATGTGACACTGCTGTTGGGTTGTACCCCACTGCTGCTTGAAGGTACTGTTGCTTCCATCTCATCTACACGAGTCAAGAAAAGCGTCACGTCAAACAAAAGCCATGTAAAGACGCCTTTGACTGAATTCGAAACGCGCGATCTGGTGCCTACGTATACCGGTTAGCTGGTGAACGGCTGTGCAGCGCGAGAAGTTAGTTTTTTACTAGCAGACGCTGCGTGCAACGGCCTTCAAGTTAATGTTCTCTCAATGACGTTTCGTTTGATATTCATGAAAGCACGTTAGAAAGTGCTTGCATGACTGTTAGTCGTGATGACGTCACGTGAGTCAATAGTGATCAAGTCGGTTGGCCGAGTCATAAGTATAACATTATTGTTTTCTCACAGACGTTTCGTTCGATATGCATGAAAACAGGTTAGGACAGCGCGTGCGTGTGTGATAGACGTGATGACGTCACATGAGTCACTAGTATTCACGTCGCTAGGCCTAGTGAGAGCATTCAAGTTATTACTCTCTCTAAGACGTTTTGTTTGATATACATGAAGGCAGGTTACAGAGTGCTTGCGTGGGTGTCAAGCGTGATGACGTCACTGGGCTTTGTGACAGCGTTCAAGTTATTACTCTCTCAAAGACGTTTCGTTTGATATGCATGAAGACAGGTTAGGACACCGCGTGCGTGGGTGTCAGGCGTGATGACGTCACGCCAGTCACTAGTGATGACGTCACTGGGCCTTGTGACAGCGTTCAAGTTATTACTCTCTCAAAGACATTTCGTTTGATATGCATGAAGACAGGTTAGGACACCGCGTGCGTGGGTGTCAGGCGTGATGACGTCACGCCAGTCACTAGTGATGACGTCACTGGGCCTTGTGACAGCGTTCAAGTTATTACTCTCTCAAAGACATTTCGTTTGATATGCATGAAGACAGGCTTGGACACTGCGTGCGTGGGTGTCAGGCGTGATGACGTCACGCCAGTCACTAGTGATGACGTCACTGGGCCTTGTGACAGCGTTCAAGTTATTACTCTCTCAAAGACATTTCGTTTGATATGCATGAAGACAGGTTTGGACACCGCGTGCGTGTGTGATAGGTGTGATGACGTCACGCCAGTCACTAGTGATGGCGTCACTGGGCCTTGTGACAGCGTTCAAGTTATTACTCTCTCAAAGCCATTTCGTTTGATATGCATGAAGACAGGTTTGGACACTGCGTGCGTGGGTGTGAGGCGTGATGACGTCACGCCAGTCACTAGTGATGACGTCACTGGGCCTTGTGACAGCGTTCAAGTTATTACTCTCTCAAAGACATTTCGTTTGATATGCATGAAGACAGGTTAGGACACCGCGTGCGTCGGTGTCAGGCGTGATGACGTCACGCCAGTCACTAGTGATGACGTCACTGGGCCTTGTGACAGCGTTGAAGTTATTGCTCTCTCAAAGACATTTCGTTTGATATGCATGAAGACAGGTTAGGACACCGCGTGCGTGGGTGTCAGGCGTGATGACGTCACGCCAGTCACTAGTGATGACGTCACTTGGCCTTGTGACAGCGTTCAAGTTATTACTCTCTCAAAGACGTTTCGTTTGATATGCATGAAGACAGGTTAGAACACCGCGTGCGTGGGTGTAAGGCGTGATGACGTCACGCCAGTCACTAGTGGTGACGTCACTGGGCCTTGTGACAGCGTTCAAGTTATTACTCTCTCAAAGACATTTCGTTTGATATGCATGAAGACAGGTTTGGACACCGCGTGCGTGTGTGATAGGCGTGATGACGTCACGCCAGTCACTAGTGATGACGTCACTGGGCCTTGTGACAGCGTTCAAGTTATTACTCTCTCTAAGACATTTCGTTTGATATGCATGAAGACAGGTTTGGACAGTGCGTGTGCGTGTGATAGGCGTAATGACGTCACGTGAGTCACTAGTGATGACGTCACGCGGCCTAGTGCCAGCATTCAAGTTATTACCCTTTCAAAGACGTTTTGTTTGATATGCATGAAGGCACATTATAGAGTGCTTGCGTGAGTCTTAGGTGAGATGACGTCACGCCAGTCACTAGTGATGACGTCACTGGGCCTTGTGACAGCGTTCAAGTTATTACTCTCTCAAACACGTTTCGTTTGATATGTATGAACTCAGGTTAGACGCTGCGTGCGTGGGTGTCAAACGCGATGACGTCACACGAGTCACTAGTGATCACGTCACTCTGCCGATTGACAGCGTTCAATTTATTAGCCTCTCGAAGACGTTTCGTTGGTATACATGATGGCAGGTTAGACATTGCGTGCGTGGGTGATAGGCGTGATGACGTCACCTAAATCACAAGTGATCAAGTGAGTTGGCCGAGTCATAGGTAACACGTTATCGCTCTCTCAAAGACGTTTCCTTTGGTATGCATGTCGGTAGGCGAGTAAATTACGTGTGCGGGTGATATTTGTGATGACGTCCCCTGAGGAACTGGTTATCAGGTGACTTGGCCAAGATTTAGGTATCAAGATCCCGCCCTTTCAAAGACGTTTCATTTGATATGCATGACGGAAGGTTAAGACAGTGCGTGCGTGGGTGATATGCGTGAGGACGTCACCTAAGTCACTCGTGATGAGATCATTGGCCTGGTTAATAATTATCAAGTTATTACTGTGTGGACGGCGTTGCCTTTGATATGCATGTCGAAGGTGTGAATAGTGCTTACGCGGGTGATAGGCGTGATAAAGTCGCGCGAGTCGCATTGTGTCACTATGTAGTGACTCATTCATGGCTTTTCCCTGTTAAATTCACTCCAAAGCTATTCACTCCACGCATTCCCGAAAATTCTGGGTCGTTTTGAAGTCACAATGTCGTCAGGATTAAATTCACTGGCCTCCGGATTAAATCGGCTGGCGGTTGGATTAATTTCAGTGGCACTTGGATTAAAATGAATGGCACCTGGATTAATTTCAGTGGCGGCTGGATTAAATTGACTGGCGCCTAGATTAATTTGGCTTGCGCTTGGATTAAATTGAGCGGGAAAACCTGTAGTACCGGAACCATTTCGTGACCAAAATTAATCCTAATCACTAAAAAAGATTAATTTGGTTACATCACCTCACAAACGAATTTAAATTTTGTCTGCTTAATATATCAATAAACAGCACCCAATAGGCTAATCGGAGGCCAAACTCCGTTCTCTCTAGACCCTTAATTAAGGGGGTAATCAGCAGAAATCTCATTTCATTAAAACATTTTTATTAAAACAACCACAAACTTGACTGAAACACCGCTGAAACCTACAATTAGAACATACCAATCCGGGTGCGGCGATGGCATATAGGCTAGAGCATCCGCCTCGCATCCGCCTCGCATCCGCCTCGCATGCAAGAGGTCCGTGGTTCAACTCCGGTGCCGCGCAGTTCCCAACCGGAAAAAAAAACCGCGTGTTGATGGAACTGCATTAAGAGGCCTGAGGTGTGGCCTCACCGGTAACCACCGCCGGGAACGCACTCCCTCACCAGAGAAGGATTGGCCACCCTGGTGCAGTATCTGGCCACTACCTCCCACATGCATACGTCAAATAACTCACGGCCCTCAGTTCCCAGCAGCTGCGAAGCAACTGACCATGTCGGTGGTCAGATCTGCAACGCACAGAGGGTGCTAAGAATCTCTGGACTACAGGCCGCCTTTGGAACCTGAACTTGGCAACGCTTAACGCTTGAACCTTATCTAGAAAGGGAAGTCTAGCTGTACTATTCGAGGAGCTAGAGGGTGTTAAATGCGATATAATAGGGCTCAGTGAGGTTAGGAGGACAGATGAGGCCTATACTGTGCTACAGAATGGGCACGTCCTTTGCTATCGGGGCTTGGCAGACAGAAGAGAACTGGGAGTGGGGTTCCTTATTCAGAGAAACATAGCTGGCAACATAGAGGAATACTATAGCATTAATGAAAGAGTGGTAGGTATTGTAAATAAACTGTATAAAAGATACAAGATGAAGGTAGTACAGGTTTACGCGCCTACAACCAGCCATGATGACGCTTCAGTTGAAAGCTTCTATGAAGACGTGGAATCGGCAATGAGTAAGGCAATAACACAGTATATCATAGTGATGGGCGACTTTAATGCAAAGGTAGGGAAGAAGCATGCTGGAGACCAGGCAGTAGGAGAGTATGGCATCGGCACTAGAAATGCCAGAGGAGAGCTACTAGTAGAATTCGCAGAACGCAATAATTTGCGAATGTTGAATACTTTCTACCAAAAATGAGAAAACCGCAAGTGGACATGGAGGAGCCCTAATGGCGAAAATAAGAACGAAATAGACTTTATAATGACTGCACACCCAGGAATCGTGCAGGATGTGGAAGTGGTTGGCAAGGTACGATGCAGTGACCATAGTACGGTCTCGAATTTGCCTAGACTTGAAGAAGGAACGACAGAAACTGATACGCAAGAAGCCAATCAATGAGCTATCACTGAGAGGGAAAGTACAGGAATTCAGAGTGTCGCTGCAGAACAGGTACTCGGCTCTTAGTGAGGAAACCAACCTTAGCGTAGATACAATGAATGATAATCTAACGAGTATAATTACGGAGTGTGCAGTGGAAGTTGGAGGCAGGGTAGTTAGACAGGACACTGGCAAGCTTTCCCAGGAAACGAAGAACCTAATTAAGAAGCGTCAAAGCATGAAAGTGTCAAGTACAACAGACAAAATAGAACTGGCAGAGCTTTCAAAGTTGATTAATAGGCGTAAAGTATGCGATGTAAGAAGGTATAACATGGAGAGAATTGAACACGCTCTGAAAAACGGAGGAAGCGTCAAAGCAGTGAAGAGAAAACTTGGGATAGGCAAAAGTCGGATGTATGCACTAAGGGACAAAGAAGGCAAAATAGCTACCAATATGGATAGGATAGTTAAAATAGCGAGGGAGTTTTACAGAGATTTGTACAGTAGCCGAGACAACCACGACCTTAATACTATAAGAACTAGCAATAACCCAGATGACACCCCACCAGTAATGATAGAAGAAGTCAGAAAAGCTTTGGAGAGCATGCAAAGAGGCAAAGCTGCTGGTGAGGATCAGGTAACATCAGATCTGCTGAAAGATTGAGGACAGATTGTGTTAGAAAAACTAGCCACCTTGTTTACGAGGTGTCTCCTGACGGGAAGGGTACCAGAGTCTTGGAAGAACGCTAACATCATCTTAATACATAAGAAAGGAGATGACAAGGACTTGAAGAATTACAGGCGATCAGCTTGCTGTCTGTAGTATACAAGCTATTTACAAAGGTAATTGCTAACAGAGTAAAGAAAACATTAGAATTCAATCAACCAAAGGAACAAGCAGGATTTCGAACTGGCTACTCAACAATTGACCACATTCATACTATCAATCAGGTAATGGAGAAATGCTCATGGTATAACCAACCGCTATACATAGCCTTCATAGATTACAAGAAGGCATTTCATTCAGTAGAAATATCAGCCGTCATGCAGACACTGCGGAATCAGGGCGTAGGTGAAGTATATATAAACATTCTGGAAGAAATCTACAAAGGATCAACTGCTACCATAGTGCTTCATAAAGAAAGCAACAGAATACCAATCAAGAAGGGTGTAAGGCAGCGGGACACAATCTCCCCAATGCTATTTACCGCGTGCTTACAGGAGGTTTTCAGAAGCCTAAAATGGGAACAGTTAGGGATAAGAGTTAAATGAGAATACCTTAGTAACCTGCGCTTCGCCGATGACATTGCATTGCTGAGTAACTCAGGGGACGAATTGCAACTCATGATTACGAAGTTAGACAAAGAGAGCCGAAAGGTGGGTCTTAAAATTAATCTGCCGAAAACGAAAGTTATGTACAACAACCTCGGAAAGGAGCAGCGCTTCGAGATAGGTAATAGTGCACTTGCAGTTGTAAAAGACTATGTCTACTTAGGGCAGGTAATAAACGCAGAGCCTAACCACGAGATTGAAGTAACTAGAAGAATAAGAATGGGGTGGAGTACATTCGGCAAGCACTCTCAAATTATGACAGGTAGATTGCCACTATCCCTCAAGAGGAAGGTATATAACAGCTGTATCTTGCCAGTACTTAGCTACGGAGCAGAAACCTGGAGACTTACAAAGAGGGTTCATCTTAAATTGAGGACGACGCAGCGAGCAATGGAAAGAAAAATGGTAGGTGTAACCTTAAGACACAAGAAGAGAGCAGAGTGGATTAGGGGACAAACGGGGGTTAAGGATATCATAGTTGAAATAAAGAAGAGGAAATGGACATGGGCCAGGCATGTAGCGCGTAGACAGGATAACCGATGGTCATTAAGGGTAACTAACTGGATTCCCAGAGAAGGGAAGCGGGTTAGGGGGAGACAGAAGGTTAGGTGGGCAGACGAGATTAAGAAGTTTGCGGGTATAAATTGGCAGCAGCAAGCACAGGACAGGGTTAACTGGCGGAACATGGGAGAGGCCTTTGTCCTGCAGTGGACGTAGTCAGGGTGATGATGATGATGATGATATCACCTGGTATAATCACCTAGAAGAGGTTCAAAACAAAGCAACCCGGTTCATTTTATCATCTTATTGTCAATTTCAGAGTGTCACAAAACCAAAAAAAGCACTCTTAATATGCATATACTCGCCTTGCGTCGAACGCTCGCTCGGTTATCTTTCTTTTACACCCTCTACCATGACCGCACGTCTTTTTCGCGATCTCATACACGCACGCCACATTTATTCTAGATTGCGCCACGCCTTTAAAGTCAAATCACTCTTGCTCACAGTCACAAATATCTGAGTTTACCAATTGCAGTAGCATTCGATCAATGGAGTTCGCTGCCATCTAGGATTACCACTATGTCTTTTCAGTAAGCACTCAATTCGCTTCTCGAGCGCAATAAGACTTTTCAATAGATCACTTCATTGTATTTTATACTGGATGTCATCTTTGATTGGGTTCATTCGAAAAACTGAACAAACCTAAAAAATCTAGATGGTATAGTTATTTGGAAACTGTTTTGTTTCTGCATTATATTTCAACTTTTCCTTTTTCAAGTGCTGTGTGATTAAAACGTGATTGTATTTCATTTCTTATAATTTCTCCCCTATGTTGTGCCCTCGGCGCCCTTAGAGTATAAAATTAATATATGAATAAAACTTGGTTCATGGTCAACACGGGTTGAATGGCGAGTTCTGAATGAATGGACAAGTAAAGAATGACTGAAACAGACTTAAGTACTATTCATAAAGGATAATGGAAAATAACCTCTGGATATTGCCAAAGTTCAGTGTAACGCACACGTCATGAATGAAAGGAAACGCTGGTGGCAACGCTACGACAGATAACGCCAGCCGCAATGCACAAGCCAGCTCTGCATGCTCACGAGCTTCGATGGAGCGGCCAACGCGCGGGTAGAAAAAAAAAAGACTGTTTGAGGCAGAGGCTGGATGGGGAGGCGACCCTGCTGCGCTTCCATGACCTACAGGCCCAACAAACCTTAGTCGGGCTTTTTTTATTTATATATACCTTAAAGACCCGTTCGAAATTACCAAAGGGTTTTTAGTTGTACAATACCTTTGCGAGTCAAAACAATTTTATTATATAATAAAAATGGTAAACAAAGTAAAATGCAGCTCCACAGACGAAGGTGCAAAAGAGGGAAAAAATTGGTGACATGAATGAAAACTCAATTAAGGGGACACGTCTATAGTGCGAAAAAGTATAAATAAGTATACAGAAATTGTCATTACAATAACTTCATTAACAATGAAAGAAGAATAAAAATAAATACATTCATTCACGCAAAAACACGCATAAATAGGTAAGTCACATGTTCAAGAAAGTATTCAACTTGTTTACAAAAGCGGCGTGATCAATGATTGGTGCGATGTCCCCCGTCAGTGTGTTTCAGTGATGTACGGCTCGAAAAATAGTGATTGTTGATACATGTTCGTGCGTGCAAAGAAAGGGCGTATTTTGAATTGATGATCAATACGTTTAAAAATATTATAAGGTGTATTTATGTGGGGCCGTCCAGCAGGCCCACGAAGCGGCTGCCAGGTACTCCCTGTCGGTCCCTACGTGGGAGACGCCCGCTACGCGCTAAGCGCGTCCTGCAGGACTGAAATAAAGTTTTTTTATTCCATGTATTTATATGGGCTTCACGAAAGCAGAATTTATTATGATAAAATATATAAAAATGTGACAACAGTCACGACAGTCTGTGTTTTTCAAGAGGGGGTAATGAAGTGAGTGTTTAATATCTGTAATGCTGTAGGTTAGAGAATAGTGCTTGGTAATAAATCTTGCTGCTTCATTTTGTATTGATTCTAGTAGATCGGTGAGATATGACTGCGGTGGGTTTCAGATGATGAATGCATATTCAATCTTTGAACGAACAAGCGTAATGTACGCTAGCATTTTAATAGTAGAATTCGCCAGGTACAGGTTTCTTTTGATGAATCTAAGTGTTTTTGACGCCTTACTAGTTGTGATATCTATGTGCCGATTCCATGATAGGTCAGATAACAAATGATTTCTAAGGTATATAAACATGGACACTTTTTGAATGGGGACACCTTGTGTTTTATATTCGTTCAGTTCTGTGTATGTAAATGAGAAACAAAATTGGTTCTAGTACTAATCCTTCCAGAACACCAGACTTTACATGTGAAAGTGGAGATGTTTGTTCATTCGCATAAACTGGTGGCTTCGGTTAGCCAGAAAATTAGTTATTCATGTAATGATTTTGTTGTTCATGCTCAGATTTGTTCGCTTCATTATTAGACGGATGTGTGGAACCTTGTCCAATGCCTTTGCAAAATCAATGAATACAGCGTGCATTTTGAAACCAGCGCGAATAGCTTCGTGTATACCCGTTATCAATAGAAACAGTTGAGTTTCACATGAACGACTGCGAAGTAAACCATGCTGACTTTTGGAAAAAAAAATTTTGTGATAGAATTGTTATGATGGTGGATGATATTATGTGCCCTAGCAGTTTATAGCATATGATCGTTCGGAAAATTGGCCTGTAGTTAAACACTAAGGATCTTCAGTGGCGGAAGTGCTAAACTGGAGACCTCTACTGAGCATTTGTTGAGACCAGACAGGCTGGTGTCAGCGCAACTCCTGTCCGTCTTAAATGTTATTAAATGTTTTCACCAGCAACTCCCCATCGATTGCGAGCTCAGAAACAAACTGCTTTTATGTGGTAGAAGTTGGCGCGTTGTCTTTTTCCTTGCTAGTGTGTGCAGCATGGAGCAGTAAAATAAATGTCAACAGAGAAAAACTTCTGATTTCCTACCGATTTTTGTTCTTGTTACGCATCCTAGTTTACTGGTTTAGAAAAAAGTAAAACAGCTTTTGTTTATGCAAAAAAAATGCCTATACCTTTAGGTGGGACGGTTCCGAAAAAAACAGAGAAAGGTTGTCAGAAATGTAGGGTTGTTAACTAGACACAGTCAAGTTCGCTGCCCTAGACGAGGAAAGAGGAAGTTGGGGAGTAAAAGACAGAGGGAGAGAGAGAGGAGGGGATACACATTGCACATAAGGCACACACTTATACATATCCACAGAGTGCAAGTTTCACAGGCGGCTGCACAGTGATGTTGCCCTCAAAAGTTGCATAAGGGCTCGTGTGGCTATCTGGCTGATGTATTTGAAAGCCACGCACAAGATGTTTTCGATAGGCGAGGGTCAATGATCCAGTTTCTTTAAGGCACACTGGTTATTCCGGTGGTCTTCTTCAAAGTCTGGACAATGACACAGGACATGGTCGAGAGTTTCTACGCAATGGCACTTAATAAAGTTATGGGAGTCAGCCATAACAATGCAATAACTGAATGAATTGGTAAAGGCAATGCCAACCCACAACCGACACAGCATTGTAGCTTCAAGTCGCGCATTCTTTCATGGCAGCTGTTATTCAAGTAATGAAGCGAGCTTCTGCGGGCGTCGAGTGCAGCTCCGTGCAAGATTCCCTTGCATAAGTGTGGCATTATGCCCGTTTTGGTGAAGTTTTCTTCCCGCGCTAACTCTTGGCAGTGGTGTGAGCAGTGTGGGTGCTCCGTCATGGGTACATCGGTCCGCATTATCGGCGAGGTGGTCTGCAGCAATCCCACAGTGACCCGGCAGCCTTTGAAAGATTATGTTATGTCTTTGGTTGGTGGCGCGGTGGCAGATTTTATTATATGAGACACCATCTGATGGTAGTTCTCGCGTCGTAGACTTCGAACACATTGAACGTCATCCTTGTAGTCACATAATATAGCCCACTTACAAGGTGATTTTCGCATAAATTCTTTTGTGACTACGTGGGTGGCCACACCTGAGCCACACGGCGCATTGGTTGAAGAGTTGGCGCTGGTCGGCTAGGTCAGCAATGAAGATTGTAGCCTTGCACGCTTCACAGAAGTCAATTTCGGTCCGCATATGTTCCTACTCCTTGTAGCGGTGGGATGGTTGCTTTGCACTGCACTAAGAAGTGCGCCATATATCTGCTGAATCCAGAAAAAAGAGCAAACTGAAGGAAAAAAGGATAAGACAATGCATGAAGCGCCAAATCTTATGTTGACAAGTATAAACTGCTCATGATAGATTGATCGTGATAGGAAGAGAAAAAAAGAACAAAGCGCAATAGCGCAATTAGAAAAGAGCCAACTTATTCCAGCTCGCAGAGCCTGCCAACGCGTAAGTGCAGTGGAGCCGTTTTGGGAGCATATCCTACCACTTATGGATTCGAGCGGACACCTTCGTTCGTTCATAACCCCTACTACGTTCGCACTGAAGTATCAGTTCATGTTTTATTGTGTCGCTACTCGTACGTCGCGCAAAAGTTACTGCAAACATTGCTTTTGCTTTGAATTACAGTGTTATTTACCATTACACCCGTCCAGTCATAGAGACATAGAAAGATGTGACCTGTACTTTTATTCAAACCATCATCTTAAGCAGTTTGGCGTGATTGCTTTCAAAGGTTGGTGGGCCAGATTGTCCTTATATACATGACTGGATTATAAACAGATATATTACAAACAGTCAATAAATTAAGCGAATGCTTGTGCAAACTTGAGTAGGTACATCTTTGCTTTCTCAGGTATGTATACTACATGGTATGCATACTGATAATGCATACTGATAATGCGCACTACAGTGCATTATCAGGCATAGTGAACAGTAGAGACGGCAATATTTGTTGATACAATGAGACTCATGCTCTGATGCCACGTGAAAGGGGCTCCTCAGGTGTTGTTTCCTCAATACGTATGACTTAAAGGCCGGGACGCTCACGAGTGAAAGCAGTACACATCTCCAAATCTCTTCCGCCGTGTTCACAATACATCCCAAACAGCAAGTCACTGCTTCTATTCATAATGGTGTGCTTTTTGCACGGCGTGTTGATAAATTTTCCTGAAATGCTTCATTTAGTGAGGCGCTATTAGATGTGTGACGTTCTGACACTTACCTATTATAATCTTCATTGGGAATTTCTTTCTATTGCTAAACTTTCATTTAAACCCTCTGACTCTTTTATGTAGTTTTTTATCCGCGGTGGTGGTTAGTGTTTGTGGTACCTGATTGCTGACACGAAGGTCAAAAGTCGAATCCCGGCAGTGGCACAAGAGTCTCTTGCCTTTTCTAGTTTCATAAATTTCTAGACCACCATGGGTATAATTGAAGCCGTGACCTTTGGGTCAGCAACCGAGCACCGTAAGTACTACATATTTTCGAGGAGGCTACTTTGAGAACGTGAAAACTTGACTATTATTATAAATATTTTTATAATAGCTGATGACAGCTTGATATTCTGCCCACCTTCTCACTGAACAAGAGGCGGTTAATCTAACCAGGCTTGAATTTAAATATCAATGGCACTTTTAGAAAAAAGATTGTGAGGAAGCATGTTTTATATAGGGAAAAGCTTGAGTGGAAGGCTGTTTCAGCTCCACTCACGTGGAGCTGTGCAGAGTCGAAGCATGCAGTGTTTTGAGATAGCTTTCTGTAATGAGAAGATTTGGGTGACAAGCTGGAATCAGGGCATGTATAAGAAGGATCTTGGCACTGAACTAACACGATCGAAAAACAGCGTCAAAATGCAGCTCGTCCTACATAGTTCTTCTTCCCAACGTGCCCGGTTTCAGTTCTCTACGACATCTAGGGAAGACCGTAGCAGCTTCCCTAATGTCGTCGACTATTTGTTGGGCTAAATGTTGGCTTCATTTTTTGATCACTGAGAAGTGAATTGTCGAATTTACCCAATTTGCAGAGTTCATATTCATTTATGATGAATTCTGGCTACATGACACAATGCTGTGGCATTGAAATTTAATCACGGTGGTTGTATTTTTGATAGAGCCAAAACTGTTAGGGGGTCGTGTACTAGGTAGTGGAAATTTCAGGAGCTCTCCGCAAAGCCGCCTCTGATAAGTTTGTGGTAGTTTCAGGACGTTAAAACTCTGATACTATTGTTACAGAGCAGATGGCACGCTAGCGACAAAGCATACAATAAAGATGCATTTTAGTTAAGAGCCGGAACAACCGACTTTCGTAGACAAGTTACGTAGCCCAGTTATATGCACAATGTGTAATAAAGTCAATGGTATTACTGGCCAAAACCAGGGAATTATTATGAGGCACGCTGTACTACAAGGCTCCAGAAATTTTAATCATCTGATGTTATGAAACAGTCGGTGACGTGGGAGGCTAGACAGGCCTTCAGCACTTCACTTCCATCGAAAGGCGATGGCAAAAGCCGACATCTAAATCTCGATCTAATCACAAGCAGCTCACCTCTGCAACCAATGCACACCACGATGGTGAAGAGATGGGCAAAAGTGCATAGTTTCATGTTGCCAATGTTTATTAGGGGAATATTACGCATGAAATGGATGGCGTGGACAAAATTCAGGTACACAGCATATGTGTTAGTGTGCTTGCTGTAGTTTGGACGCTATGCAACTGCGCTTCGAGACTCAGTGCATCTGCTTCGCACATTCAAAACTGCGTCACTGACTTGGACATTCGGACTTAATTGAAAGGAAACTTTAGATAAACAAATTCGCGCGATAAAATTTACCTCTCATCATGCTGATACTTAGCCGTACAAATAAAAGAAAATGAAAAGTCATTGGTGGTGAATCACCAAATAAACACAGGCGCTTTATACTTGCACGCATAGCGCACGTGCAGAGCTGGCCCTTTATTTGCATCACTTTCCACTTGGCCGTTATATTCTAGGACCGTACAGGGAGCGGGGGGGGGGGGGGGGTGTTGGGAACCACGTCCCACATATATTTGCTATAAGAGTCAGTTGTTGTGTGAGGTCACCATGGCCGCGACGTGTCAGCACTCGTTGAAAAGACAGCGTTGAAAGGGAGCCTAAAATAATGGGGTGCTGCAGCTGGGTTTTCTGTAGTGTGTGTGTGTGTTTTTTTTATTCTTTTTCGGGTGGCGATCAAAGGACGCTACAACGTGCGTGCAGGAGATGACTCTTCTTCACAATATGCAGTGCATGAAGCGTCTCTAGTAGGGACGCTTTTCAGGGAGGACATGTCGTAACACCCGCGACAACTCTACCTGACGCCTAAGGCAGTTGGACGAAGAACTCTCGCTGAAATCCCAAACTAAGATAGACACGCGGCTACAAAATGAAATATTTCTGATCTTCACCTTGTCATGAGTCAAACTTTTATGACATTGAACAGTATGCGAAGCTATATAAAAACAAAAAAAAGTATTCTTAAGCAATGCCTTATGAAGTTGTACAGTTGAACTCGATTGCGATATTCTGTCCCAAGTGTGTACTGAGTTCAAGAATGGTTGTGTTAAAGAAGCTTGCGGCTGCATTCCATGTAATGGGTAGCATATTTTAAGCCATGGGCAAATTTGCGCGTGGAATCTTTCTGACGTTGCTAAGCACCAACTACTTGACCTTAAGGTGTTGATTCCACTCCCTCCTTCTCGAAATATTTCGAAAGACGACACCAGACGACACCACTCATCCACGCTTGCAAAAAGCGAAAAAATCGCTCACGCAAGTACGGTCAGCATCACCTCGCGCGTGTCTTGTATGTCGTGCGAGGCGGTGGAAACCGGCCAATGAAAACTAAGGAGGACAAACGCAGACGGCGTCTTTCACCTACTGTCCACCAACTGTGGCCCTCGTTTCAGCGACAGGACGAAAGGTACCGCAGTGACAGCATACAGACTGAAACCGGCATCGTTTCACTGAAGCTTAAACACACGCGCGTACGCACGCACAAACACAAACACACACTTTCGCTGTTTCTCTGATTCACTCACGTCCATGAAATAACGAATGAACATGACATCAACCAAACGCTTTGAAGCGTTTGAGTGCACTGGCATCGCCGCTAAGTCATAGAGTAACATACGTTTGCTTTCATTCTCTAAGGCTGAGCTTCTTTTTGATGTAGTGACCTTGACACGGGCATGATGTAGCGTCGCGCAAGTGCGTCATTTTTTTATGGGAGAAGCTCCATATAGCGGCATCCGTTTGTTCTTCGTAGTTGTAGTAGGAGTCGTAGTGTGTAACCAGTCTTACATTTTGACCTCCAAGATGGTGCCAGTGAGAGATTTATTTTGTGCGTTGTTGAACAATAAAAAATTCGCAGCGTGCGCGTTAACTAAGAGCCGAATTCTCCTGTCTTTCATTCCCCTTTAGCAGCCATTGGCAAGTACATTGAGCACTATCTGACAACAAAGGGTTGCTACGTTATACTCGCTGGGCATAACCTCCTTTGTTTTAGAAAGCTTTAGCGAGCGTTGGGCCACAGTGCCATGAATACAGTGAATTAGTATATACCATGAACTCGAGGTGGTTAAAGGTGGTAAGTACACACGAAACGCAAGCCATAAGAAAGTGTGCGTGTGCCTCCTCTCGTTCAGTCCTTGGAGTGTCCGCTGGATGGCGGTGCTTCTATACGAGAAATATATGATGAAAAGATGCGAGATGGTGGTACTTGGAGTGTTGAATAGATGGACGAACGGACACACAAACAGATGCATTGACGGACGCACGGATGGCTGCGTGGACGGATGGGCGCGTGAACGGACGCAGGGGCGGATGCATGGACGAACGCAGGGACGGGCGCACAGATTGACGTGTGGACGCACGAATAGATGCACGCACGGACGGGCGAATGCACTCACGGACGGTCACACAGATGGACGCATGAACGGACGGAAGCTAGAACGAATGGACGGACAGTTGCTTCGCCCCACTCTTCATCATTCAGTCCCTGGATATGCTGCTATTTTTTTTCTTGGCATGCGAAACTGCTCAACTTCAGCGAATGTAGCTAACGCTACAAAAACCGCCAGGCACATTTCAGCTCAAAATAACCTGAGAATCATGAGGTTATTTTCTAAATTTCACCGACTTCAACTACAATAAAAGGGTTACCTAAATAAAGTGTCTCTTGTTGGTGAACAGTTGAACAGATGATTTACACTGATATAGAGGAGTTAGAAGCTCCTAAAGCCCATGGTTTTTCTAAAACGTTTTATTAGAATTACGTGCACCACCACCTAGTGTATGGGTTGACGTGGCATAATCCATAAGTTGGTTTACGCTGTTTCCCGTCTCGCTTTCACCATTTTGGTGCTACTGCCTAAATCATGGTAAAAAAAGGTCGCACGAAGTGTTTGCTTTAGGAAATTTTTAATTTGCGCCAGTACCATATTTCCAAATGCGACGTAATCGCACGAACACACAGATTATCGAGTAGCAGCACAATCAAGCTCAGCGTCGCACTTAGTGGGAGGGCGGGAGAAAGGGGGTTCTGCAAATTCGAAAATCATAAGAGATTATGACGGCACCTACATAAAAGCCACACGTCTGAGCCAATGGTCATGTTTTCTACGAATGCCTTTTGGAATTCTACGTTTTCTACATCAAGTACAACGTTTTGAAGGGTAGCGAGAATTTTTGCAATGAATGCGTTCGCACTAAGAAATAGTGGTATTACTTTTGCACCTCCGATATGATGATGATTTCTTTTCTTCTTTCAGTTTTGTGCCTCGAAGATAGAAACGCCCTGTTATACTGATTGTCTTGGTTCTTATTTCTTGATGTTTTACTTGTAGCCTTTCGCGACGCTCTGCAGGCGCGTTTGTGCTTGTCTCGCACGAGCGTTTACAACGATGAAAGCTAGGCGCGATACGCGCGAAGTCACTCATGTTTCTGACCGAACTTCTTGCATAGCTTACCCAGCGTTGCACCTGATGTAAGAAACGGAGTACTGGTACATCTGTCACAATAGGCGTGCACACGAGAGGGGCACAATGGGCACCCTTCCCCCTCTTGTCCCCTAATAGTCCGTGCGCGAAGTCTGTCCCGCACTATAGTGCCTAGAATGTGCACCCATACAATGCAATGATAAAGAAGGGGGCGCTGCTATTAACCATTGACTCTCCTTCGAAGGGTAACCTTCCGCACGTGTATGTCCAGCAGAGGGCGCCAATGATGCTAAGATTATTGGTTTGGGGTGGGATTTTGCCATGGGGCGGTAGGGCAGACGGTATCCACAAGAGGTGACCGAGCACGGATATTTGAAGACGAGAAGTTCAGTTCGGACTGGCACGGTGGATGGGGTGTTTTTGAGCGCTCCCGATCGACTGCGCAGATAAGTAGTTTTGCATGTTTTGAGCTTGCCTTTATAATTATTAAGGCAGCAGTTAAAATCTTTGTAGCACTCATTACATTGTACGGCTTTTCCCGGGGTCAGTCACCAGGTATTTACTAGCTTGTGCGTGTTGTGTGTGTTTGTTTGAGCTTTCTTTCTCTTGCCATCCCGTGGGGGAGGTGCAAGTACATTTAACACGCAAAGTTTTGTAGTAAAACTTAGACCTTTTTTTTCGTAGGGCAGGGATCGTGCTTTGTAAATATTGAGTGAGACAAGTCATAAAGACAATTGGTGCTATAAAGACATGGTTAAAAAGGCTGTAAACTATTCAGGGTGTGAGGTGGGTTTGAAAGCAGCGCTAAGTGCAGGCGCAAATGAACAGTAGGCTGACGGAAGTGTAGGCAATGTCAGGTCGAGGAAAAAATGGAGAAAACGATCGTTGCCCAGAGTGAACTGCTGATGAGAATCACCGAAGTGGAGACTGCGTTGGCGGCAGAGCAAGAGAAAACGAGGACAATGGGAGAAAGACTGAAGTCTGCCGAGGAAGCACTAGCTAAGGTGAACAAAGGAACAGCCGACAGAGAGAGCAGTAGGGCACTGGCAACCAGAACAGCGGAGAAAAAAGAGCAAATAAGTTTGGAAAAAACAGGTTCAGCCGGTTCAATTGTCGCAAGGCCCAGCTTCAGCGAAGTAGTGGTGGGGCTGGGAGGGGAAAAAGCAGCCAGCGTAGCAGGTGCAAGTAACCCCTGGTGCAGGACGCTCCAGCTGAAAAGTTACCGCGTGCGATAATCGCCGGAGCTTGAATTTAAATCGATGCGCAGAAGCAATCGAAGAGAGGGTAAGAGGTGACAAGAGGGTTGCAGTAGGGACGTTCCCAGGACGCAAGCATGAGGCAAGCGAGTGCGAAACTGAAAACTACAGCTGATAGACGAAACCTCGTGATAATTTCAGGCGATTTAAATGATGTCTTGATTGAAGATACAGCAGGACTACCTACCACACTGGCGAAAGGGGTCGATGACATGTGGGGTACTTCTCCTCAGGTACAGGTAGTGATATGCACAATATCGGAGGTACTGGTGCGTTACGACAACCTGCAAAAAACGGTTGTCAACACAAACAAAGAGATATGGCGGATGAGTCGAGAGAAAGGTTTTGAGGTCGTAAAAATAAACAGAGAAGCACATAGGTGGGGTGGTTTTCAACGAGACAGAATTCACTTCGATGGGCGGCTAGGTCATGAGGTAGGTTGTCAACTTGCAGGATGTGCAGTGGCTTTTTGGGGGGCATGCATCCCTTCGACGTGCAGGATAGCTAGTAACGAGGATAACAACCAGGGAGACTTTTTGACAGGTGGTATGAACAGATACAATTCCCAAGTGGCACCAGTATTTAAGATAGGTAGAGTCCGGGGCAGATGTAGATGTAGCCACGAGCGCCTAGCCAATTCAGGTATAGGGTATATTAACATGCAGGGGGACAGGAACAGGCTGAAGTGGGAAGTGATAGAAGAACAGCTCAGGAAAGAGGGGCTGATGGTATACGGTTTTGTAGAAACATATCCATTTCATTCATTCATTTTTATTTCCTTAAAGAACCTCGAGAGGTTATTACATAAGGGGTGGGTAACATACAAGCGATATTTTTGTCACATTGATAATTGTGAAGAGACATTTGAAATATTATGCATGAAGCTTGATAGAGAGGTGATTTTGGAGATATCGGGCGAAAGGCCATTCTAGTATTTTGCTGCTCTAGGAAAAAAGAAGCAGAAAAAGTTTTAGTATGAGTACGCGGGCGAAAAACTTCAAGCGCATGGCCGGTGCGATCAGATATGTGAGCTGCAAGGATATTGTAAGGAGGGCGGTTAAGTGGAGAGTGAAAAGCTTGTGAAATAATTAGAGGGTTGCTATGCGTCGGCGACATGATAAAGGTGATAAGTTACATGCGGCTTTGAGGGATAAAACACTGATGTCGTATGAGTATGAAGCATGAATGAATCTAGCTGCACGATTTTCAATGGATTCAAAGAAATTTGTAAGACCAACTTCAGGCAGGTTCTGAATGGGAGATGCATATTCTAACTTACATCCAACTAATAATGTATGAGCAAGTAGTTTTACATGACATGGAGCACTGCGTAAGTGGCGTTTTAAGAAGCCCAGGGTTCTGTTAGATGTTGATACGATTTTAATATTGAGAGTGTTCCACGAAGCATTGTATAATAGAGTGACTCCAAGGTGTTTGGAAGTGGTTACTGATTCGACAGGGACTTTATCGACGTTATAAGAAAAGCGAAGAGGGTTTAGACGGCAAGTGAATTAAATTAGTTTGCATTAAGTAGGGTTTAAGGTCATAAGCCAGTCCTCTCATTATTGTAGGATATGGTTGAGCTCTTCTTGTAATAACATTTCGTCAGAAGGGTCAATGACGGTACGATAAATGACACAGTCGCCAGCAAACTTGCGGTACTTTGAAGATACGTAAATCAGAAAGTCATTATTGTAAATATAAATAAAAGAGGACCAAGGACATTTCCCTGTGGTACAACCGAAGTTACCGGAAGAGGGACAGACAAACAATCATTTGTAAATACTGATTTCATGCGGTTAGTGAGGAAATCTTTTATTCAGATAAGTACATATGGGCGCAAGTTTAATGAAGACCGTTTTAATATTAAGCGTTTGCGGGGTACATTATCAAAGGCTTTCTCAAAATCAAAGAATATAGAATCGGTTTGTTAGTTAATGCCGAGATTGGCATGAATGTCATAAACAAAGATGGCAAGCTGGGTTTCGCAAGAGTAACCCCTACGAAACCCATGTTGAGAATGATGAAAGAAGTTATGAGAGTCGAGAAAGTTCATGACGTAAGAGTAAATGACGTGTTCCATGAGTTTGCTGGGTACGCTGGTCAAAGAGATTGGTCGGTAGTTCAGTGGAGAGTTCATGTTACCAGATTTGAAGACAGGAACGACCTTCCCCACTTTCCCATCGTCTATAATGATGTCTGTTGAAAGAGATTGTGAAAATAACAAAAGAAGATACGCCGACGCAATGTGACGCATATTTTTCAACAGTTTGACATTAATACCATCTAGTCCAGATGCTGATAATAGCTTCAACTTTTCAATGAGGGATGAGATACCGTCAGCAGTAAAAGTAATTTCACGCACGGCAAGAGTGATATGAGAAGAAAATACAGGTAAGGGTGTGTTTAGTTCGTTAGTAAATACAGGTGAGAAAGCGTTATTGAAAGCATCAGCGCACTCTGTATCTGAATGAACCTCTCCAGATTCGTTAGTAAGAGTGCAGCCGATAACTGCTTTAGGGTTAATTACCTGCCAGAACTTTCGGGGATTGTCAGTTAACATAATGGGCAAATCGTTGTTAAAAAATTTGAACATAGCGTCACGGATAGCCGTAAGATAGGTTTTTTCAGCCTAGTAGTACTTATTCCAGTTGTGGTAGCTCCTTTTAGATTGGCAGTCCGAAATGTACGCTTTTCCTTGTTTAGTTGGTGCAAAGATTTAATAAACCATGGCTTATGACTGTTAACACGAATAGTGGTTTTAGGGATGAAGTTGGCTATTAGGTCAGTCAGCTTTTCTTTAAAAACTAGCCAGTTCTCCTGATTAGAGCAGTGGTCAATTTTAGACTGAAACGTAAGAATAAATACTGTAAGTTCAATATTTATAGCATCGTAGTTACCCTTATAGTATAAGGATATAACTTTTTTGTGTATGTGACGAGTAACAGGGCTGAAACTAAAGCCTGCATGTATAGCTTTGTGGTCACTGATCTCACGGAGATAGTGAATTGAAGTCAGGCTATCAGGACTACCCTACTGAAACGTTCCGTATGATGCGGAGACCTCAAGTACGGAATTACTGGAATATGGAAGGCGTATGATCCGCATCACGTAAATTGGAAAGATGCCGATGATTCAATCCCTCATCATGCATATTTAAGAAATATTGTGATTTGTATGCAGTATTGCATGTACTCAAGATGTGGACGTCTATTCAATTTACACATTATATTGCTTTGCGCTAGATTCAGACGTAACATGCCCACATTTCAGTTTTTCTGCATGATACGTCTTTCCATAAGATGCGGAGTCCGCATAAGACGTATGATGCGGACTCCGCATCTTATGGAAAGACGTATCATGCAGAAATTACTGAAATGTGTGCATGTTACGTCTGAATCTAGCGCAAAGCAATATAATGTGTAAATTGAATAGACGTCACCATCTTGAGTACATGCAATACTGCATACAAATCACAATATTTCTTAAATATGCATGATGAGGGATTGAATCATCGGCATCTTTCCAATTTACGTGATGCGGAAGCGAAATTACCTTTTAAATAAAATACATTACAAAACTACTAAATTAACATGCTAGCGATCATAAATGGTGGTTACATTGCAACACATTAATGCAGTGTTCTATGCAAGACTTGAAGAACATTTAAAGTTATTATTATCAATAGAGAAGCATTATTATACACATCAGCCCTGCTACAATCAGTGTATTTTTTTATTTGTCTGTATGCTCCAGCTGTGAATAGTGACATTGCAGTGTTGATGGTACACAAATGAGGTGACTGCACCGTAATTTCACGAGCTCCACCTAAGCCACTGGATGGTGGCACAAAACACAATGTAAAAGCAATTTTAGAACGAAATGTTTAAACATAAATAATAATCATAGCACTGTGAAAGTGTGGCACTGTGTTCATCTCATGAACGCCTTGTGGAGATCGGCGAAATGCTGCTTGAGGCTCCGGCACCACTGTAAATTTGGAAGGTCACTGCCATAAAACTTATGTGTCCTTCACGTGCACCTGGAAATGAAAATAATTGGCACAAATAATGTCAGAGACATGTGAGCACATTAGTTCACATGCACAAGAAATCTAACACACAGAATGAAACCGAAAATGTAAGGCACACAACCCTTCATGTTATGCATATGTGAATATTAGAAGGAATGAGTGCATAAATGAGTTCTGCCACATCAAAGAAAACAGCATGCTTATAACAGTGAAAATAACAAGGTTGTCACAATTTTCAATGGTAGAGATAATCGATTAATATGTCCTTATGAAATTATGATTTAAATGCTTCCTGCACAGTAAAACTTTAGAAACTGCAAGTGAAAGCTCTCAATGTACATTTAATAGTGTGTGCATGTACATCTGCTGCCTTTATACTATACAGTTTGTGCACAAAATTGGCATCTTGAACAATTTTGAGAGTTAAACCTATGCAACTTATGAAGGCTAAAATCACCATGAAAGCAAGCAGCACTAGGCAGGTGCCATTAAAAATCTGTGCAAGCCAGATAACTATAACCGAACTGCACACATATAAGGGAGCAAGAGTAACAGAAATTCGGCTGCTGACCCGCAGGTCGCGGTATCAAATCCCGGCTCCATTTCCGATGGAGGCAGAAATGCTGTAAGCACGTGTGCTCAGGTTTGGGTGTACGTTAAAGAACCCCAAGTGGTAGAATTTTCCAGTGCCCTTTACTACGGCGTCTCTCATAATGATATAGTGGTTTTCGGACGTGATACCTCACATGCAAATCAAGAATAACAGAAACAAACTGCCAACAGAAAAGTTCGGTGCATGTGCTATCTGTAAGTGCTTACACCTTACTACATACAGCATGTTCATTCCATTTTAAATATCGATATTGAAAATAACTGCTCTATTAGGAATGTAAAAGGTTAGGTAGAACTGAACGACTCTACAAAAAGTGACCCTAGTATGACGTCACGTTTTCTTATAACAAAATTGACTAAGACTCTGAAATATCATTATGCAAGAAAAATCGTCAAAGAACAATCAAGTTTGAAGTCATAATTTTTAATATGGCTAATATGACTATAATCAAGAAGTCGACCTCAACATGGCTAATGTTAGTTTTTAAGGCCTATGTTCACTAGACAATGAACTATACCAAAAAAGGACAGCGTTCAGGCAAAGCACCACACAAACAAAGAAAGCAGTCCTTTTTGTTATTACCTACAATGCCTTTAAAATGGTATTTTTATTTCTACATTCCGCTTTTTATCTAAGTAACTGGTGTGAAACAAGTTAGCTGAAAATGCACTGTGCCTCCAAAACCTGTTGGTTGAATCTGAATTTAAAAAAAAATGGTGAAGCTTGCACTAAATTAGGCTCCACAAGCCTTGGAACAGCGGGACTGCATGACTCTTAGGACTACTTTGGTTACTTGTGTTTTATTTCTGGGCCTAAGCATAAAGACAAGGGCTTAAGTGAATTGCTGCTAACAAACAAATGCTTTCGAAATTGCCCGAGCGTCAAAGGATGCTCAGACATTTGTTGTTTTTTGCACTGGGCTATTCTACACCAAACATACAAATCATACTGCCTGGCGACCATCACAGATGTATAGTTTAAAAAATGATGGTAATTTACTCTTCTGAAAATAGTTATTTGCAGAAATGTTTTGAAGAGAAAGAAGTAGTGGTCACGTGGGTACCTTCAGAAATTCGCAGAATGTCGTGCGGGTGTTATTTGTGAGAAAAATTTCAAAGTACCGCTTTTTCTGGCCATATCAAATTTGATCTACATATTAAGTAAAGGTGCTTCTTAAAGTATTTGAAGCCGAGTAACATTAGTGCAATTTTTCCGCTACATAGGCTTTGAAGAATTCAGCCAAACTGTTTATCGTTTGCATTTCTTGTATGGCAATACTGCACTTTGTATGAATATTTGAGCCACAAATACTCACTGCACATAAGTTATATTTCACGAAAAAAATAATGTTATGTCCAGATTAGAACTATCACTATATAATCGTTTTTGTCCACATTGAGATGAAATTTGAGCTGTGTGTTTGTCTAATTGAAAATTACTTTTATGTGTAAGTTGAAAGCAAATAAGCAGTTCTTTTTATATGGCAAGTGTTATCATTAAAATTTTTGTTTAAATGAGGAAAATGATTTTTGAAGTCTCCTATTGAGGGTCATGGGGAACTTCGGAACGGAAGCTGTCGTATATCAAATGCAGAAAACAGCCATCATAAGAAAACTTCGAAAATTCATTTCTTCTTTAAGACAAAGTGTAATCATATAACTTGCCATATAAAGAGAACTGCTTCCTTGCTTTTGATGTGGCAAAAAAGTTGCACTAATATTACTGAGCTTCATGCACTACACACAATCACCTTTACCTAATACCTAGACCGAATTTGGTGTAGAAGAGGCAGTAATTTTGAAACACTTTTTACTTTTTACAAACAACACCCAGACGACATCCTGGGAAGTTCAGAAGGCACTAACGTGGCCTAATTTTTTGTTCTCTGCGATATATTTTAGCATTTTGCCAAGCACAAACTTTTCATTTGAACATGTGTGGTGATAGACAGGAAGCACTTATTGCAAGACTGATCAGTCTGTAATTAACTGAATGAAGTACAATGCACTGTTCAATCCAACACCACATAGGCATCTTTGCTATAGCAAAGCCATGTTTCATTGATTCATGCACTAGATGGGACAATGCAAATGTAACAAAAAAGGTGAAAAAAGAAAACGAGGGAAAAAAGAAGAAAAGGGGGATGCAAAGTAGGAGCAGTGTAGCTTTACTTTTACTTTGCATCCCCTTTTTCTTTCTTCTTTTTTCTTCCTTTCTATCATTTATCTTTTTTTAGATTCCCTTATCCCCAACCTCCGACAGGAGAACACTTTCTATCAGCGCAACCTAACTTGAAAAGAAGCAAGGGCTGCACTCTTCTGCGTTATAGGTTTTTTTTTTCAGACAAACATTTCTAACAGGCACACACGCCTACACCAAAAGATGATGTCATTACTGACTCCATTTAAACTAACATGCCAAGATGACAAGGTGACTTCTAAAAAACAGGTCCTCCTATCGCAACATCGGCCAGCCTGTCTGAAGCACTTCTACTGTTCACCCTGATTACCCCACTAGATGTTTCCATCTGTCGACTCACATCTTCATTTTGTATAACACTAAGACGAGCTTACATTGATGAATACGTACGAGAGTTTAGTGATGTATCATGTCTCAGATTAAGCAACTCTGTTAAAAATTATTGATAGCTTTCTTCCAGGCTTTTTATACTGTAGCCTGAAACTTCGTAATGTCTTCTATGCACATGAACCAGATTGACAACGTAATGCACAACATGCTTAAGAATACTGCGAGGAACATGATAACGACAAAATGACCAGCCACCCAAATTTTTCGCTGTACATGCTTATAAAATGTTCATGTATCCCAAACGAGGTGCTTATGAGACAAGCCGAAAAAACCTACAAGTAGGGCCTTGGAGCCTTCTGGAAGTAGACGTGTTGCATTTTTTCTGTGGAGGGCTTTACACCCATAAGTGAGGAACAAAACTCCTGTATAATAAACAATGTTGGCAACTATCAGTTATGGAAAAACCTAATGCAGCTAATCTTCCCCGAGACATCTGTACATTTAGAGAGGTGACGTAGCTTCTGTGATTGTGGCAGTAACTCCAACAGGACCAGTGCGAAAATTGGCACTACTTGGCTAGACAAATGTCCAAACATGCCTGCCCGACTCCCTCTAGCCATACCGGCTGAATCTGACACATGATGTTTTAACTGCTGGCTGGACAAAAACAAAACCACTGAAGCACTCACAATACACAGCGTGAAGTTCCTCTGAAGTGGTCAACTTCGTCTTCTGCGATGAAAGAGCAGCACAGTGTACTGATAAGGCACTCCTTGCAATGGGTTTCAATGCCACACAGTGACTTTGCTGTACCTGTTGAAGAGAGCTTCGGGAGCTTGGTGGGTGCTTGCTCTTCTCTGGGGGCTGCTGCCGCTACTCGTTTTCTGCTCAACGTCAACCTGCACAAAGTTGTAGACGAGGCTTTAAGAGTTGTATATATTAATATACAAATTTTCGCTGAACACACATTCCCTCGTGGCACACTGAGGAATTTCTTATAAAACTTAAGGGTCGCATATACAAACATTTACAATCGATCCGAAGATGCACTCGACTCTAAAGGAGCAAGTTTGTTATGTAGTGTATATAAAGAAAGGTCATTTAGCACAACCACAACTACAGTTGCACACGAAAACAACATTTTACACGATCCTGTTTATTTACATGGTCCATTTTATTTTATTTACACGGTCCATTTTACACGGCCCTGTTTTACGCGATCTGGTCTGCATGAACTCTTGATTCGGGCACCATATAGGTTGAAAGACACACACAGAGTTTGGGACAAACCTAGTTTCCCGTGGAGCATACTCTTGCACTATAACAACACATCTAAATCTAGTTAGTTGGTCAGAACGAGGTGAAAACAGCTCGCACTTGAAAAGCACGGGCAGAAGGAATGACGCCTGCACCCTGTGCTCCCTGTACATTCTCGTGGAGGGTGCAGTTTTCACCTTATCCTTATGCAATTTCGCAATTATAACATTGTTTCCTGCACAATCTTTGTGGCATTAAGGTATTTGATACCGTCATGTGTATCCCATGTAATTTATAAAAATAGAATACAAGATAGCTTTATTCAAAAATAACAAAGTGCATTCAGCGCCATGTCCTGTAGCCATTCTTTAGGCAAGTGGCAGAATGATTTATTCTTTAAACCATATCTTACTTGTATCCACTACAAGAGCTAACTCGTACACTGGCACATTCTGTTTGCCTCTTCAGATTATAAGGTACCTTTTTTACACCAGAAAATCTTCAAGAAGAATAGAAGTGTTGTAATTGTGAAGAAAGAAAAGTAGAAGGAAATAAAGATAACCTGCCCTGTACAGGGACCGAGCCTGCGAACTTCGAATAAAATGTCCGATGCTCTATCAACTGAGCTACCATGGCGGCTATCCCTCTTCCATTTTGCACGGTATATATGTGCATTTATACATGGAAGAGTCAGTCAGCGCTGCCTGTTACCATTATGGCGAGTGTGGGACACCTTTTTTTGCCTACTGGCAATTACATTACGATTGCAATTACGTTACGATTACTTCCAATATCCTTATACTTCTTTGGCAGCATTATGCATCTTTCAGTTCTCAGAAAATCTGTACTCACAGGAGGTGGCAATGGTTCGCCCTCCCACCTAAATGCAGGTACTTGACACATGCACAAATGAACAAAAAAAAAAAACAAGTCACACACCGCAAAGATTACTGAGATTCACTGTTTCAGATTCATGAGTAACCACACAAGTAACCAAAGTAGTTCTAAGAGTCATGCAGTCTCGCTGTTCCAAAGCTTGTGGAGCCTAATTTAGTGCAAGCTACACCATTTTTTAAAAATTCAGATTCAACCAACAGGTTTTGGAGGCACAGTGCATTTTCAGCTAACTTGTTTCACACCCGTTACTTAGATAAAAAGCGGCAAGTAGAGGTAAAAATACCATTTTAAAGGCATTGTTGGTAATAACAAAAAGGACTGCTTTCTTTTTTGTGTGGTGCTTTGTCTGAACGCTGTGCTTTTTGTGGTATAGTTCATTGTCTAGTGAACATAGGCCTTAAAAACTAACATTAGCCATGTTGAGGTCGATTTCTTGGTTATAGTCATAGTAGCCATATTAAAAATTATGACTTCAAACTTGATTGTTCTTTTGAAGATTTTTTCTTGCATAATGATATTTCAGAGTCTTAGTCAATTTTGTTATAAGAAAACGTGATGTCATAATAGGGTCACTTTTTGTAGAGTCGTTCAGTTCTACCTTACCTTTTACATTCCTAATAGAGCCGTTATTTTCAATATCGGTATTTAAAATGGAATGAGCATGCTGTATGTAGTAAGGTGTAAGCACTTACAGATAGGACATGCACCGAACTTTCCTGTTGGCAGTTTATTTCTGTTATTCTTGATTTATATGTGGGGTTTCACATCCGAAAACCACTATACGATTATGAGAGACGCCGTAGTGGAGGGCACTGGAAACTTCGACCACTTGGGGTTCTTTATCGTACACCCAAATCTGAGCACACGTGCCTACAGCATTTCTGCCTCCATCGGAAATGGAGCCGGGGTTTGATACCGCGACCTGCGGGTCAGCAGCCGAATTTCTGTTGCTCTTGCTCCCCTGTATGTGTGCAATTCGGTTATAGTTATCTGGTTTGCACAGATTTTCAATGGCACCTGCCTGGTCCTGCTTGCTTTCGTGATGATTTTAACCTTCATAAGTTGCATAGGTTTAACTCTCAAAACTGTTCAAGATGCCAATCTTGTGCACAAACTGTATAGCATAAAGGCAGCAGATGTACATGCACACACTATTAAATGTACATTGAGAGCTTTCACTTGCAGTTGCTAAAGTTTTACTGTGCAGGAAGCATTTAAATCATAATTTCGTAAGGACATTATAATCGATTATCCCTACAATTGAAAATCGTGACAACCTAGTTATTTTCACTGTGATAAGCATGCTGTTTTCTTTGATGTGACAGAACTAATTTATACACTCATTCCTTCTATTATTCAACTATGCATAACATGAAGGATTGTGTGCCGTACATTTTTAGTTTCATTCTGTGTGTTAGATTTCTTGTGCACGTGAACTAATTTGCTAATATGTGTCTCTGACATTATTTGTGCCAATTATTTTCATTTCCAGGTGCCTATGAAGGACACATTAGTTCTATGGCAGTGACCTTCCAAATTTACAGTGATGCCGGAGCCTCAAGCAGCATTTCGCCGGTCTCCACAAGGCGTTCATGAGATAAACACAGCGCCACACTTTCACGGTGCTATGATTAATATTTATGTTTAAACATTTCGTTCTAAAATTGCTGTTACATTGTGTTTTGTGCCACCATCCAGTGGCTTAGGTGGAGCTCGTGAAATTACGGTGCAGTCATTTGTGTACCATCAACACTGCAATGTCACTATTCACAGCTGGAGCATACAGACAAATAAAAAAATATATTGATTGTAGCAGGGCTGATGTGTATATTAATGCTTTTCTATTGATAATAATATCTTTACAAGTTCTTTAAGTCTTGCATAGAACACTGCATTAATGTGTTGCAATGTAACCACCATTTATGATCGCTAGCATGTTAATTTAGTAGTTTTGTAATGTATTTTATTTAAAAGGGAATTTTGCTTCCGCATCACGACAATTAGAAAGATGCCGATGACTCAATCCCTCATCATGCACATTTACGAAATATTGTGATTTGTACACAGTATTGCATGTACTAAAGATGTGGACGTCTATTAATTTTACACATTATATTTCTTTGCACTAGATTCAGACGTAACATGAACACATTTCAGTAATTTCTGCATGATACGTCTTTCCATAAGATGCGGAGTCCGCATCCTACGTCTTATGCGGAGTCCGCATCATACGTCTTATGCGGAGTCCGCATCATGCGCCTTCCATACTCGAATAATTCCGTACTTGAGGTCTCCGCATCATACGGAACATTTCAGTAGGGTTGTTAGCCACGTGTCCAATAGTATAGGAATATTGCTATCTGATGACTTCACAAGATCAGACAAGTGATCGCGTTTAGGCATGAAACTTTGAGCGTTCGTAAAAATTACTGAGAAAGAAAGGTTAGCTTTTGATTTAGGGTGACAATAACTGGATTTAGTTTGATTTTTCATGGCGGCTATTTAATTTTTTGCACTGTTTTTGAGGTTTCAATGAACGAGTAGTGTTTCTGGCCGATGTGTAGTGTTTTATTGCGCTAAAAAAATGGGCAGGACTTCTGCCTTGCGAACTCGAACAAATGCCTTCTAGCATTTTGAATACGACGTGAGAAATCCTCTCCAATGCTGTATATGTCGTTCCTTTCAGCTTACGTTCGCTTGAAAGGATTTCGTGTTTTGTCTTCTGGAAAGTGAACTTCGCGATTATTGGCCTCCGTTTGCTGACAGAGTTGCGGCCCAAGCGATGCACGCGATCAATTTTTTTTAGGGTTAATATCTATGCATAAGCAGTGAGGACAACGACGAACGATTAGTTCCTCAGATTCAGCGTACAATTCCGAAGTATTAGCATCTGGTAGGCCGTAAAAAATTAAATTGTTACGCCGCGATCTGTTCTATGCGTCAACCAAACATGCCTCAAGGTCATCTCTTTTGCGTGCTGCATGAACGGTGCTACTCTGAAATTGTTCGCGCTCTGTCTTTTGGGGCAGCAGAGCTTGGTAATGTTTCCCATATTAGGAATTCGTTTTGTTTGGTCGGAGAGGGTGTGTTCTGTTGATAGTAGTTGGCTTTTCAGTCTCTGCACTTCCTCTAAGAGAGTCGACTGGCCCGCGGAGAGCTGTTGCAGTTCAACGAGTATAGTAGTATTAGGACCCAGATTAGACTTGATGTCTCCCGACACAAGTAGCAATAACAATCTTACGACACTGACGAAATCAACGACAGTCATGCTGCAGCAACGTGGGCTCGGCAGCTGCAGCAAGAAGTAATCACTGCTCTTCTTTGTGATTGCGATTGCGGAACACTAACCTGCATAGCGATTTTCCGGTTGTTTGGTCGATGGTCAGAGCAATGTTGAAGCGTCTCAATCCACAATCCGGCGATGTGCCCGCAGGATTGGACACACCGGCAATAAGAAGCAGATTCGCCATGACGGCTGATAACACCTGCATACCGAAGAGCAGTGGATTAGTTGGTGGGGAAACTAAGCAGCCACCAAGCCCACCAACACATCTTAGGGACATGGAACAACTTCCTAACAATCCGGACTACGCGTGGGAATATTGTAATGTCGGAGCTAACACGGGAAAGTTCAAGCCCTGACAGCGTTCAGTTTTCGAACTGATTTTTTATTATCGCGCTGCACCCGCCGCGCGGCCCAAATGCCAACGTCTTCTTCTTTGACGAGCGGCGCGTTGAGGCGCTACAGGGCTCCCCCCGTAGAGTGAGAGCCGTAGGAATCACCAGAGGAGTCGCCCAGTGGACATGCTTGGATGTTGGCATGCAGACTTTAGATTGAAACCCTGCGGCCGCGAGAGCGGCGATATACGCAGGTTTCAGTCGATCAGCAGCCACGACGTCTTCACGGCCATTGATGTCCAGCGTAAACGTCTTAGGTGTACGATGGAGTACGCAGAGTGGGCCATCATAGGCTGGTGTTAGTTGTGGCTGTATTTGGTCACGCCGAACGAAGACGTGACTGCAGTCATGCAGATCCCAACTTATAAAGACAGACTTGGGGTGTCGGTCGGCAGGAATCACAGGAGCAATGTCCCGAAACGTGGTGCACAGCTCTCGAATGTACGTGGAGGCATCGTGAGTGGAAGGTGGCGATGATAGCTTGAAGAATTCTCCTGGAAGACGCAGGGAAACGCCATAGACTAGTTCTGCTGATGAGCAGCCGAGATCCACTTTCAATGCTGATCGGATACCCAGAACTACGAAGGGGAGGTGGTAGAGCCAACTTTCCCTTGGCTGGTGAGCAGTGAGGGCAGCTTTCAGTTTTCGATGAAGCCGTTCGACCATGCCATTGGCGGAAGGATGGTAGGCAGTTGTGTGGATGTCGAATGCCCAGGATATTGGCAAGTGCGGTGAAAAGGGCCGATTGAAACTGACGACCACGATCAGTGGTGACGACAGAAGGGCATCCAAAGCGCAACACCCAGCCATTTGTGAAAGCCTTGCCAACTGTTGGTGCTGTAATGACAGAAATGGGAAACGCTTCCGGCCATGTGGTGAAGCGATCCACACATGTCTGCAGGTAACAAGCTTCTTGCGATGACGGAAGAGGACCGACGATGTCGAGATGGACGTGAGAAAACCTTGCGTCTGGAGGCCGAAACGGGGATGTTGCCGTGACAGTGCGACGGTGAACTTTAACGCGCTGGCACTCAAGGCAGGTTTGCGCCCAGCGTCAGACATCAGCATTGATGCTTGGCCAAAGGAAACGAGATGTGACTAGCTTCTGGGTCGCACGAATACCAGGATGGCTCATGCTGCGCAATTGATCAAAAATTGCACGACGAAAAGCTGAAGGCACGAAGGGCCGAGGGACACCAGTAGACGTTTCGCACGTTATTAATGAGGTTGAAAATGGAAGCGGGCACTCCGTGAACGATAGAGACGTGGATGAAGAGCGAAGACGATGCAGCTCTGGATCGTTGCTTTGGGCAGCTACTAGCTCTTCCGTGTCTAGTGGTGGCTGGGTCGACAAGGCATCGATGCAGGATACCGCATCAGCAGCAGCATTTTCCGGCTCATGTACGTGTCTGAGATCCACAGTGAACTCAGAAATAAAGCATAGTTGACGGATCTCCCGTGCAGTATAATTGCTGTGATTGCGATGGAAGGCAAACGTCAGGGGCTTGTGGTCTGTAACGACGTAAAAGTCCCGGTCCTCCAATAAATGACGAAAATGTGTGATGGCGGAGGAGTTCTCGGGCAAATGCTTTGTATTTTGCCTGTGGTGGCTTCAGTTTTTGCAAGAAAAACCTAAGGGGCTGCCAACCGGATACGTGTTGCTCGAGAACGGCGCCAACTGCAACGCTCGATGCATCGGTGATGAGACAAATTGAGGCATCAGGGACGGGATGTATGAGCATGGTAGCGTCTGCCAGAGGCTTCTTGGCAGTGCTGAAAGCAGATGCAGCGTCCTTGGGCCACTCCAGTGGCGCAGCCGGGTCTTTCTTTTTAGCCATCAGGTTGGTCGAGGGCTTTAAGAATGTGGCGCACTTTGGAAGAAAGCGGCGATGGAAGTTTAGTAGGCCTAGAAATTCTCGGAGTCTCTTCAGTGAAGTCGGTGGTGGAAAGTCTTGAATAGCCTTCACTTTGCTGGCGAGTGGTTGGATAGCCTTTGGAGTGAAAAGGTGGCCTAGGAACTATATTATAGCGACGCCGAAGATGCACCTATTGGGATTAATTACGAGGTCGTAATCATCCAGGCGGTGGAACAGGGTGTACAGGTGGGCTTCATGCTCAGGGCCGGATGAGCTTGTTACAAGGAGGTCATCAAGGTAGGCAAATACGAAGTAGAGACCTCGCGTGACTTCGTTGATAGTGCGCTGAAACCCTACTGAAACGTTCCGTATGAAATCTTACGGAAAATATATGGACTCCGTAACATTTCTTTATGATACATACATACGGAAAAAATATGGAGTTTTATGGAAATATACAGAAGTTGTATGGCATTTACGGAAAGCTTCTTATGGAGTATAGGAAGAATAAGGAAATTGTATGGCGTATACGGAAGGCTTTTTATGGAGTATACGGAAAGATAAGGAAATTGTATGGCATATATGGAAAGCTTTTATGGAGAATATGGAAGGATAAGGAAAGATAAGGAAACTTATGGAGCATACGGAGAGTTCATGATGGAAGTTATGGAAGGATAAGGATAGTGTATGGAGTGTACAGAAGCTTTCATAAGGAAAATGCAGAATGTAAGGTCTTACGGAAATATACAGATTTTGTAAGGTGCTTACGAAAATGTGCAATAGTGTATGAAAGGCATGTGGATTGTTGCAAAAATGTGGAAACTCTACAGTTGTTGTCACATTTTCAGCAGGAAATCCGAGCTCTATAAAGTTATAAATGAATGCACAGTGACATATATAGTACAAAAGAATAACGCAGGCTAGTCTGTGTTGTCAGTCACCACTGTTCGCCTTTTTCCAGAATGAATACAACTTCTGCAGATGACCAGGTGCTAAAGTCTGTCACACGGAAAATGTGTCATTCACAAGGAATGACAATAACTGTCATTTTACTTGCATGCTGTCACACGAAAACAAATCAAGCAAAAAAGCATAAGGTCAATGGCTCGTTTTTTGGTAGAAACAATAATAATGAGAACTAAATTCAATGTGAATGAACTTGTCAATATTAATGAAATTGTTCTCATTAACATTGGCAAAGAGAAATATCATTTTAAAATATTGACCATGAGCTTAGCTCTCCTGAGCACCGACAAAAAAAATGAAAATCTATGAAAACTAATTGCATGTAGCCTAAAAATAATTTTTTATTGATAGTATGTGCTCCTACAATATAAATACAGCTATACACAACTTGCCAAAGCTTCACAACAGAAACGAGGTAGGGGCAGAGGGAGTGGTCAGAAAAAGAATTAAGTATGAGAGCACAACTGATATGTACAAACACATAATGGTGCTTATCATTGATGCACGGATGGTCGTGTATAGAGCTGGGTCGTTTTGAGATTTTCAAAAGCATTGTTTCAGACCACCATGCAGATTACGCTTCAATTGTAGTGATACACAAGACACAACTTATGGGCCAGCTTTAATGAATAAGAAGATTATAGGTTAAACAAATGCTTTAAAATATATCATATCATGTCTGCATGGACGCATACAAGCTATGTAAAGCGCAATAAAGTGAGGACGCATGAGCTTCTCTTGATGCTTCAGTTCTACATAGATGCTTCAACTGTGCTGCAAAGAAATTTAACCAATGTCTTTGTGTGCAACATTGTCCATTTTAAACTATCTATATGTATATATAAAGTTCCTACTGCGAGTTAAGCTACGTAGCACTCCATAACTCTTCCTTTTATTAAGGGCAATTTTTCAAACAATCAACATTATTCATTTTCTGTCTCATGACTTCGTGCCCGCAATTCTTGGTTTGGCTCGATCACAATTGTGCAGCCCTTATTTTGGAGGAATCAAAAAACATCAACCAAAATATATTTTGGAACTGCTTCTCGGTGATATTGCCTTCCCTCAACTGCCACAGCTTGAGATGAGTCATATAGCAAGTCTCGCGCATACCTAGGGCCTACCCTTGAAGAAACTGGTCCGGCTGTGAAATGCTCAGTTTTTTCTCAAATAAATTTTTTGGTTTGAGTTTTCTCACTTCTCGAGTCCCTTCACAATCAAGCAGACCCAATGCTCCCCTTAGTCCTTAATTTTGTTATATTATGAAATAAATAAAAAAATTAATAATGAAAATAAAATTACTAATAACTGTTGCGCAAAAAACACAGTCCCACATACGTACTTGACCGCAATATTGCTTTTATTTTGTTTTAGAACCTAAGGCATTAGAAAAGATCGCAGTACAATAAAAACGTTCAAAAAAACAAAAAAAAGTTTAACTTGGCGGGACTCGAACCTGCACCACTCAGCTCTGCTCGCGTACGTGAACTGAGTGCGTTAGCTTGCTAAGCTAATCGCGCTGAAGGGTGCACGTGAGTTTAAGTTATGTATATAAATTTGCTTTTTACACGCTATGTGTTGGCATATTTATGTACGATATGCGATCGTATCTATTGTTGTGTGCATATGTTTTGGGATTGTATATACGTCACATGCTTTTCGCATGTCTTCCAACTATAGATTGCTGCCCCGCCGCGGATGAAAACAAGTATTTTTACACCCACACACAAGCTTGAGCAGTTGAAGGTTGTTTCCGGGGGCTCTCTTGCAATTGAGTCGGCCACCACAGGGAATTAGAGTGATACGCCATTAATCCCTGCATCTAGCTGTATTCCACTTAGTAGCTCTATCACTTGATGACAAATCGAGCGCGGGGCGCGACGCTATTGCGCATGACCATGCCTCGCGTAGTGGCGACATCAGCTGATTGCGCCGGCCGGCTTGCTTCGATTTGCTTCAGAGCAAAGAAATGTCATACCTTGAAAGATTGCGTACTGCACTATGTCAAAATTTTACTGCTTTGTAGCCATCGTATGATTCATTGAGAATTGATAACTCTGATATCTCTACTGTAGAGCTTTGCGTCGGCGACACGCACTGAACGTGAAACCGCACTACAACTGTCGTAGAAGCAGTAGGAGGCTGTCGTCTGCTAGAACAAAAACAAAACAAAGACCTGCGAAAATATTCATAAGTTGTAACTTGTTTTTTGAATAACCGTTTATCACTATTAAAGTTATTTTGCCAGATAACGTACATTTTTTTTCAGTTTATAGCAGCGACAGATGTTTTTTTTTTATTTTCCTCGCACAGATATCCAAGTCAAATCCATTCACAGCTAAAGCAACATGTTGTTTGTCTTCTTTGTTTTTGTGGGCATGCCGTTTGGGTGCGTCTCTCATGTGTTCGCGCTGCTTCACACGAGAGCACGAAATGTTAAATTTACGCAAGGAAGCGCCGTTCCTCGTTCGTGTGATGTGCTAAGATTGCGCCCTATTCCCGCGGTTGTCCGAGTGCGGATCAAGTGCGAGTCGTCCAAGGAATCGGCGGGTTGGGCGGGCGCTCGAAGGACTCCGAGGTGACGGCTGACGCCTGTGGTCGCTTCCCTCAGGACAGTGTGAAAGGAACTAAAGGTAAGGGGGACACTTTTTTATGTAGACCAAGTATGCCACTCAGTGCAAGTGTGCGTTGCTGCACTCGAACCAGGCGTCGTGAAACGGCAACCTTACGCGCCTTTGCGAGTGCGGTTGCCGATTCGCTTTGACAACGCTAACGCCAGCAGAGCCATGGCGCATCGGCGCGGCTTTACTGGAGCTAATTAGAGACAACTGCGGCAACATGCATGTGTATGGTGATCGATATTTTCATATGTGCAATGTAGTGAGGAAGACGCACACGGCACTTGCTACGTTGTTGATTAAACGAAGCCTGCAGTGCCATTTGATGCAAAGCAGCATTTTGTTTACGTTCGCGGGCGATACAATTTGTAACTTGGCTCGATTCGCCTAGCCAACCGCCTAAGTGAGTTGATTAGCACACGTTCACGGTAGAGCGTTATTATGCCCCTAAACAGTGGCGTGTGCTTGTTTAAAGATATAATGTGTGTGCCTAGTGTAGAGAGAGAGAGAGGTGTTCGTGCAATCTGCATGTGTACCTGCAAGACGCCTTTGCTTGTAACTAATAATGTAGCGGCCAGCACCTACATTGTACGCCTGACTTTGAAGAAAACTTGCATGCACAATGTGAGATTTTGTAATCTGCCAGAGTTGCTTTTTATAAAATAATACACTGCCAGCATGTTCAAAATATGTTTCGCTGCTGTGTGGCAGGAGTGCGGTTATCACGCTGTTGTGTAGTTGCTGATGCAAGCACTTATAGATTTGATGAGTTAATATTTCTGATCTAACTCATCAGGTGTTTGGCTGTTTCAGCACAAACAAGGCAAAGCGAGAAGGAAGACGGGTAAGGACAGGACCAGTGCCGACTTTTGTTTGCAGGAGAATACCCATGTTGGTGTATTTATTGTGACAGCCTTTCTGTGTTGCTTTTTTGCCCAATTTATGCAACAACACAGTTGTCAGCAATATTAGAGAGAACACTGAAATTAGCTTTTAAAGATCATGGTGACTAAATGCCTAGTAACTCACAGCACAAAGTAACAACAAAAGACATCAGTATGATCATTGTTGATGAGTACAGTCTTGCATCTAAAAAATATATTGTGCAAAATGTTGCCTAAGTAAGAAACCTGTTTATGTTTGCAAATAGTGTGACGTCACTTCGAGCACCGTGCCAGCCATTCCCTCCCTCTTTGCAAGGGCTGGTTGGCAAGGAAGTTGTTTGTGACGTTCCTGATAGACCACTGAGATATATGCGATTCTAAACCTCTAGCCTAATATATACGTAATTTTTTGTGCAGTTACATCGCTGCATCTGACACCTACAACTTATTTGCATATTTACATTGCTCCCTTAGGACCTAACACACAAACTTGTTTGCATTGTCACTTCCTGAATATAGAGCGGTAAAGGTACTGAGTATATGTGAAACAAGAATCTCTGCTGATTACATGAAGAAATATGAGGCCTTCGATAAAACGAGTTGCACCTTTATTGAGCTTGCGTACTCGTCGGGGCGATTCATACATGCAGCTTCAGCAAATGGTATCTTCCAGCCCGGTGACCTTGCAATTTGTTTCTGCACACAGCGCAAACACCGAGATGTACCCACTCGCAGATGGTCGCGTCAAGTGCATATTTACCTTGACTAAAATGTCGAATCAAGTTGTTTCATCGACCGGTCCCTGCCATGAGTGCTAACGTCTTCGCAAACAAGACACAATGTTATTGACACTGCACACACCACGCACAGTATTCTCAGTTTAACAGATATTCTCAATACCTTTCAATGCACACTACATGCCGCAATCAACAGAGCACATTTTTGAAGACTATGCCGCTGTTGCTCGCACAGGCCACCAGTGTGTTCACTTCTTCAAGATAAACAGACAGCGTGGCAAATATTTTACCACACAGTTTACCACACAGCTGGATGTTTGCTGACACATACTACAGCTAATGTCGACATTGTAACGTGAAGTGTAAGCTTTGAATAATTAAAACTTGCCCCAAACACCGCACGACTGTACCGGGCTGAGCCACCAGCGGGAGTGTTTTTCCAGCCAGACCTTTTACATGTGCCAGTGACATCACGCTGTGACGTACCTCGGTAGGGGCCCATCGCTGCATACTTTATGTGAATGAGGGTCCTGTTAGTGAAAGCAGGCATTGTTGATTTCGTAACTTGTTCATGCCCAACTGGACCTTCATTTGCACAAGTTGTCTGACTGATATTCAGGCGACTTTTTGTGTAATAATTTATACAGTTGGCAGTCTGTGCTTGCCCCATACTGTTGTTACTGGTGTTTCTTGTTGTTACTTTGCACTGCTCATTACTACTCACATACAGAAACTAGCCTATCTTGCCGCTGTTTTGGACAAGATGCAGCTGGCAAGTGCGATAGTGTTCATAACTCTAAATTCTCGAGCAAAAATTATCGTTTCATATTCAGTTAGTTGCATTCATATCAGTACATTATAAGAAATCATTGACTAAACATGAATCCGTGTTCCTTTACATAATGCTCTCAACTTTTGTATCAAATTGAACGGTGTTTATAAAAAACATGGGTTTTAGCTAAACTTGATGCTCTTTTCTCGAAGAGCTGACAAAACGCTATTGTATGCTTACTTGCCATGAATTGGACTGTGTTCGAAATACATTGCAATTCTTCACCGGACTGCCAGTACACTTCACATAGGGGGAACATTTATTAACCATGGATTGATTAATTAAGAACGGAAAGAAAGAAGCGGCAGGCCGGGATACTTGATATTGGCATCTGTTTTGCTACCCAGCGCATTATCATGCAAACTTCCTTTAGAGTGGTTATGCGTCTTGCATGTGTGTCTGTAAACCAAGAACTTTTGGTAGAACTATATTTATTCTACTATGGAAGCTGTAGGGCTGCTTAGGAATGGTGGAATCCCTGGACATGTGTTCAACCTTGCTGCATCTGCTCCTTGGTGTTTTCACGGCATCTTTACAGATGTGTTGGGTGAGTAAAGCAAGCAGGTTTCAACACAAGGAAAAGTATAATATGGCAGCACCTCTTGTGCGTGCCTTACATCCCAAGTATATCAAATATTTATCTTGCCTTGTGGCCTGTAATTTTTAAAGAGACACTTCTTTTTGCTTTATATTTGAGTCTTGATGCTTCGACAGCAATGTATTTGTGTTTGACAGCAAGTGTTCTTGAACAAATAACTGATCTCAATAATGACTAAACATCCTTCATACTTGGTCCTTAGCATAAGCAAGAACTTATCTGTAGCAGATTCAATTATTCATTTTTTGCTGGGATGATAATGGGCAAGTAGCAAAGGCAAGTTCAGATTGGAGTGGTCGGGGACGTCTGTTTAGGATCTCCCATATTGCTTTGCAACCAGAGTTACTTGTGGCCACATATACAATGAAGCCACATGACGTGCATTCTAAATGAGATTACCATATCACATTTCACTGCATCTTAGTATGTGCCAAAAAAATGCAGATATCATTAGCTTGCCACTATAAAGGGATCCTAAACCAACACAAGGTTGAAATTTAGTCGTGGTGTTGCAGCTGTGTATGACTCTACAATGGATGCATAGCCGTGATAATTTGTCTATATGTTGTCGCAATAGTAATGTTACACACATTGTACGATACAAAAGAGGTCCTCGCTTATTTCGCTTTTTTTCGCTATGCTTCTTTCTTGTCTCTTCTTGCCATGTGCTCCTCCTCACTGTACAAGGAGGAAGAGCAGTGGGCACACAAACACATATTTAAAAAAATGTTGTAAGGTGAGCACTGAGAAGCTGAACACTTCCAAAAGGCTCAAAGAGGTAAAAGTATTGTTTCTAGCTACTTTTTGGGCACCCATAGCTAGTTGTGCTGCTGCAGGTAAAAAATAAGATAAATGTTAAAAATTAATTGGAGATGGTTTGGCACCCATAATTGCAGTTACATACAGAACTAGGTTTCAACGCTAGCAAAATCTGTTCACTCTAAATCAATCCTAATGATATCTGAAATTCAGGAAATATTCACAGAAAAGCTCAGGAAAAGGCTAAGTGGTTACCCCTTTAATGTGAAGGAGATACCTTCTTCTAAAAGGTCAATAGACAGTCTAGTAGTCTCGATATTACATGCACTATAAAATATTCTGGTGTGGTGCTTTTCATGCATGTTATAATGTGAGGGGTTTTTAGTAGAACTGTTGTCACTTTTCCCTGCATTGCTGAAATTGTTCACATAGTTATAATACATGAATCACTTTATGCCTTTTGATTTTATGCAAATGGTTTGCTTACCCAGTCGGTTTAACTTGATTTGGATAAAATCATAAATGCTCTAAAACTTTTTTACTATACAGCAGGTTTATTTTTAAAATACGCGACCATTGATGTGAACGCAGTTGGTGGCGTGCTTGATTAATCCTTCACTATCACCACTCTAACGACACCTGCTACAGTGCATAGTGTGACAAAAGTAATGGTACTTATCATTACTGGCAGCATACACTTTTATGTCTCAAAATAGGTTAAAAAGCCTGGTAAAATTGTGTGTACGTTTTTTTTTCACTCCAACTAAATATTCTGGTCTACTCAAAGTAGCTTCCGCTCTTTTAAGTTCCTCAAACGTTTAGGTGTTCAAAAGAAGTATCAATGCCATATACTTTCTTTGTCAGCCTACTCACCACTCTAATAATGAGAATTACCCGACAACATTACCCAGTAAAATAAAGGGATGTTATAAAAAGTAATGTCAATTCATTTGTCAAAAAACGTTGCCAAGTTACGTTTTTGTTCACTTTTCTTTTCACAATTTTGTTAAAGTTACTTTTGATAACACCCCCTATAGTTTGTTTGGCATCATTTTCTGCTAGTTCTCATTATAATGTGTTCAACAAAGACAACAAACCCTTAAATTTATAGTTCTTTCCTTTACTCATGAATCTTAAACAGTGAATCTCAGTAATCTTAGCGGTGTGTGACTTGTTTTTTTTTTGATCAGCTGTGCATGTGTTCAAGTACATGCATTTAGGTGGGAGGGCGAACTATTGCCTCCTACTGTGACTAGCAGATTTCCTAAGAACTGACAGATGCCTAATGCTGCCAAAGAAGTATAGGGATATTGGAAGTAATCGTAACGTAATTGCAATCGTAATGTAATTGCCAGTAGGCAAAAAAAAGGTGTCCCACATTTGCCGTAATCGTAACAGGCAGCGCTGATTGACTCTTCCATGTATATTTGCACATATATACCGTACAAAATGGAAGAGGGATAGCCGCATGGTTGCTCAGTTGATAGAGCATCAGACATGTTATTCGAAGTTCGCAGGCTCGGTCCCTGTACAGGGTAGGTTATCTTTTTTTCCTTCTACATTTCTTTCTTCACAATTACAACACTTCTATTCTTCTTGAAGATTTTCTGGTGTAAAAAAGGTGCCTTAAATTCTGAAGAGGCAAACAGAATGTGCCAGTGTACGAGTTAGCTCTTGTAGTGGTTACAAGTAAGATATGATTTGAAGAATAAATCATTCTGCCACTTGCCTAAAGAATGACTACAGGACATGGCGCTGGATGCACTTTGTCATTTTTGAATCAAGCTATCTTGTATTCTATTTTTATAAATTACATGGGATACACAAGACGGTATCACACACTTTAGCGCCACAAAGATTATGGAGCGAACAACGTTATAAATGCGAAATTGCATAAGGATAAGGTGAAAACTGCACCCTCAACGAGAATGTACAGAAAGCACAGGGTGCAGGCGTCATTCATTCTGCCCGTGCTTTTCAAGTGCGAGCTGTTTTCACCTCGTTCTGACCAACTAACTAGATTGAGATGTGTTGTTATAGTGCAAGAGGATGCTCCACGGGAAACTAGGTTTGTCTCAAACTCTGTGTGTGTCTTTCAACCTATATGGTGCCCGGTTCAAGAGTTCATGCAGACCAGATCGTGTAAAACAGGACCGTGTAAAATGGATTGTTTAAATAAAATAAAATGGACCATGTAAATAAACAGGATCGTGTAAAATGTCGTTTTCGTCTGCAACTGTAGTTGTGGTTGTGCTGAATGACTTTTCTTTATATACACTACATAACAAACTTGCTTCTTTAGAGTCGAGTGCATCTTCGGATCGATTGTAAATGTTTGCATATGCGAGGCCTTAAGTTTTATAAGAAATTCCTCAGTGTGCCACGAGGAAATGTGTGTTCAGCGAAAATTTGTATATCATTACATACAACTCTTAAAGCCTCGTCTACAACTTTATGCAGGTTGACCTTGAGCAGAAAACGAGGAGCGGCAGCAGCCCCCAGAAAAGAGCAAGCACCCTCCAAGCTCCCGAAGCTCTCTTCGACAGGAACAGCAACGTCACTGTGTGGCATTGAAAACCGTTGCAAGGAGTGCCTTATCAGTACACTGTGCTGCTCTTTCATCGCAGAAGACGAAGTTGACCACTCCAGAGGAACTTCACGCTGTGTATTGTGAGTGCTTCAGTGGTTTTGTTTTTGTTCAGCCAGCAGTTAAGAAATCATGTGTCAGATTCAGCCAGGATGGCTAGAGGGAGTCGGGCAGGCATGTTTGGACATTTGTCTAGCCAAGTAGTGCCAATTGTCGCACTGGTCCTGTTGGAGTTACTGCCACAATCACAGACGCTACGTCACCTCTCTAAATGTACAGATGTGTCGGGGAAGATTAGCTGCATTAGGTTTTTCTATAACTGATAGCTGCCAACATTCTTCATTATACAGGAGTTTTGTTCCTCACTTATGGGTGTAAAGCCCTCTACAGAAAAAATGCAACACGTATACTTCCAGAAGACTCCAAGGCCCAACTTGTAGGTTTTTTTGGCTTGTATCATAAGCACCTCGTTTGGGGTACATGAACATTTTATTAACATGTACAGCGAAAATTTTGGGTGGCTGGTCGTTTTGTCGTTATCTTGTTCCTCGCAGTATTCTTAAGCATGTTGTGCATTATGTTGTCAATCTGGTTCATGTGCATAGAAGACATTGCGAAGTTTCAGGCTACAGTATAAAAAGCCTGGAAGCAAGCTATCAATAATTTTTTAACAGAGTTGCTTAATCTGATACATGATACATCACTAAACTTTCGTGCGTATTCATCAATGTAAGCTCGTCTTAGTGTTATCCAAAATGAAGATGTGAGTTGACAGATCGAAACATCTAGTGGGGTAATCAGGGTGAACAGTAGAAGTGCTTCAGACAGGCTGGCCGATGTTGCGATAGGAGGACCTATATTTTAGAAGTCACCTTGTCATCCTTGGCGTGTTAGTTTAAATGGGGTCAGTAATGACATCATCTTTTGGTGTAGGCGTGTGTGCCTGTTGGAAATGTTTGTCTGAAAAAAAACTTATAACGCAGAAGAGTGCAGCCCTTGCTTCTTTTCAAGTTAGGTTGCGCTGATACAAAGTGTTCTCCTGTCGGAGGTTGGGGGTAAGAGAAGCAAAAAAAAGATAAATGATAGAAAAGAAGAAAAAAGAAGAAAGAAAAGGGGAAGGCAAAGTAAAAGTAGTGCTACACTGCTCCTACTTTGCATCCCCCCTTTTCTTCTTTTTTTCCTTGTTTTCTTTTCTCACCTTTTTTGTTACATTTGCATTGTCCCATCTAGTGCATGAATCAATGACACATGGCTTTGCTATAGCAAAGATGCCTATGTGGTGTTGGATTGAACAGTGCATTGTATTTCATTTAGTTAATTACAGACTGATCAGTCTTGCAATAAGTGCTTCCTGTCTATCACCACACATGTTCAAATGAAAAGTTTGTGCTTGGCTCTTAGTATGCTGGTATATAGCTTGTGTCTTGGACTACTCAAAATGAATGTTATTTTGCTGCTGTTTATGGTAATGAATTTATCCAACATGAAAATATCTTGCCTTGTGAACTTTGTCGGACCTGCCTTTCTTTTTCTTTCCTATGCAGGCATTGTATGTGAGGGAGGCAGTAACAGAGAGGTGATAGCTTGAGCTTCGGAAAAATAAATGCTGGCAGTAAGGCAATTACGCATCAAACATCCCAGCCTTTTTGCCAACCGTCCTAAATGTGTTTTAAAAAAAATATTGTGCTCGTTTACTGTATTTTTCTGAAAACAGCAAAATGCTAAAGTATATCGCAGAGAACAAAATATTAGGCCACGTTGGTGCCTTCTGGACTTCCCAGGATGTCGTCTGGATGTTGTTTGTAAAAAGTTAAAAGTGTTTCAAAAATACTGCCTCTTCTACACCAAATTCGGTCTAGGTATTAGGTAAAGGTGATTGTGTGTAGTGCATGAAGCTCAGTAATATTAGTGCAACTTTTTTGCCACATCAAAAGCAAGGAAGCAGTTCTCTTTATATGGCAAGTTATATGTTTGCACTTTGTCTTAAAGTAGAAATGAATTTTTGAAGTTTTCTTATGATGGCTGTTTTCTGCATTTGATATACGACAGCTTCCGTTCAGAAGTTCCCCATGGCCCTCAATAGGAGACTTCAAAAATCATTTTCCTCATTTAAACAAAAATTGTAATGATAACACTTGCCATGTAACAAGAAGTGTTTAATTGCTTTCAACTTACACATACAAGTAATTTTCAATTAGACAAACACACAGCTCAAATTGCATCTCAATGAGGACAAAAACGATTATATAGTGATATTTGTAATCTGGACCTAACTATATTTTTTTTCGTGAAATAGAACTTCTGTGCAGTGAGTATTTGTGGCTCAAATATTCATACAAAATGCAGTATTGCCATACAAGAAATGCAAACGATAAACAGTTTGGCTGAATTCTTCAAAGCCTATGTAGCGGAAAAACTGCACTAATGTTACTTGGCTTGAAATACTTTAAGAAGCATCTTTACTTAATATGTAGATCAAATTTGATATGGCAAGAAAAAGCGGTACTTTGAAATTTTTCTCACAAATAACACCCGCACGACATTCTGCGAAATTCTGAAGGTACCCACGTGACCACTACTTTTTTCTTTTCAAAACATTTCTGCAAATAACTATTTTCAGAAGAGTAAATTACCATCATTTTTTAAACTATACATCTGTGATGGTCGCCAGGCAGTATGGTTTGTATGTTTGGTGTAGAATAGCCCAGTGTGAAAAACAACAAATGGCTGAGCATCCTTTGACGCTCGGGCAATTTCGAAAACATTTGTTTGTTAGCAGCAATTCAGTTAAGCCCTTGTCTTTATGCTTAGGCCCAGAAACAAAACACAAGTAACCAAAGTAGTCCTAAGAGTCATGTAGTCTCGCTGTTCCAAGGCTTGTGGAGCCTAATTTAGTGCAAGCTTCACCAATTTTTAACAATTCAGATTCAACCAACAGGTTTTGGAGGCACAGTGCATTTTCAGCTAACTTGTTTCACACCAGTTACTTAGATAAAAAGCGAAAAGTAGAGGTAAAAATACCATTTTAAAGGCATTGTAGGTAATAACAAAAAGGACTGCTTTTTTGTGTGGTGCTTTGCCTGAACGCTGTGCTTTCTGTGGTATAGTTCATTGTATAGTGAACATAGGCCTTAAAAACTAACATTAGCCATGTTGAGGTCGATTTCTTGGTCATAGTCATAGTAGCCATATTAAAAATTATGACTTCAAACTTGATTGTTCTTTTGAAGATTTTTTCCTTGCATATTGATATTTGAGAGTCTTAGTCAATTTTGGTATAAGAAAACGTGATGTCATAATAGGGTCACTTTTTTAGAGTCGTTCAGTTCTACCTTACCTTTTACATTCCTAATAGAGCAGTTATTTTCAATATCGGTATTTAAAATGGAATGAGCATGCTGTATGTAGTAAGGTGTAAGCACTTACAGATAGGACATGCACCGAACTTTCCTGTTGGCAGTTTATTTCTGTTATTCTTGATTTATATGTGGGGTTTCACGTCCGAAAACCACAATATGATTAGGAGAGAGGCCGTAGTGGAGGGCACTCGAAACTTCGACTACTTGGGGTTCTTTAACGTACACCCAAATCTGAGCACACGTGCCTACAGCATTTCTGCCTCCATCGGAAATGGAGCCGGTGTTTGATACCGTGACATGCGGGTCAGCAGCCGAATTTCTGTTACTCTTGCTCCCCTATATGTGTGCAGTTCGGTTATAGTTATCTGGCTTCCACAGATTTTTAGTGGCACCTGCATGGTCCTGCTTGCTTTGATGGTGATATTAACCTTCATAAGTTGCATAGGTTTAACTCTCAAAATTGTTCAAGATGCCAATTTTGTGCGCAAACTGTATAGTATAAAGGCAGCAGATGTACATGCACACACTATTAAATGTACATTGAGAGCTTTCACTTGCAGCTCCTAAAGTTTTACTGTGCAGGAAGCATTTGAATCATAATTTCATAAGGACATATTAATCGATTATCTCTACCCTTGAAAATCGTGACAACCTAGTTATTTTCAATATGATAAGCATGCTGTTTTTTTTTGATGTGACAGAACTAATTTATACACTCATTCCTTCTATTATTCACATATGCATAACATGAAGGATTGTGTGCCTTACATTTTCAGTTTCATTCTGTGTGTTATATTTCTTGTGCATGTAAGCTATTGTGCTAACATGTGTCTCTGACATTATTTGTGCCAATTATTTTCATTTCCAGGTGCCTATGAAGGACACATAAGTTCTATGGCAGTGACCTTCGAAATTTACAGTGGTGCCGGAGCCTCAAGCAGCATTTCGCCGATCTCCACAAGGCATTCATCAGATAAACACGGTGCCACACTTTCAGAGTGCTATGATTATTATTTATGTTTAAACATTTGGTTCTAAAATTGCTGTTACATTCTGCCACCATCCTGTGGCTTAGGTGGAGCTCGTGAAATTACGGTGCAGTCACCTCATTTGTGTACGATAAACACTGCAATGTCACTATTCACAGCTGGAGCATACAGACAAATAAAAAAATATATTGATTGTAGCAGGGCTGATGGGTATATTAATGCTTTTTTTGATAATAATAACTTTATAAGTTCTTTAAGTCTTGCATAGAACACTGCATTAATGTGTTGCAATGTAACCACCATTTATGATCGCTAGCATGTTAATTTAGTAGTTTTGTATTGTATTTTATTTAAAAGGTAATTTTGCTTCCGCATCACGACAATTAGAAAGATGCCGATGATTCAATCACTAATCATGCACATTTAAGAAATATTGTGATTTGTACACAGTATTGCATGTACTCAAGATGTGGACGTCTATTCAATTTACACATTATATTGCTTTGCACTAGATTCAGACGTAACATGCACACATTTCAGTAATTTCCGCATGATACGTCGTTCCATAAGATGCGGAGTCCGCATCATACGTCTTATGCGGAGTCCGCATCATACGTCTTCCATATTCCAATAATTCCGTACTTGAGGTCTCCGCATCTTACGGAACGTTTCAGTAGGGAAGGTCTGTGCAGAGTTGCGCAATTCAAAAGGCATCCTCACATATTCAAACAGACCGAATGGAGTGGTGATGGCCGTCTTCGGAATCTCGGCGGGTTCTACAGGAATCTGATGGTAAGCCTTCACTAAATCAATCTTAGAGAAGATTGTGCACCCAGCCAAATTTGATGTGAAATCCTGTATGTGAGGAAGTGAATAGCGGTCTGGTAAAGTGTGAGCATTGAGAGCGCGGTAATCCCCACATGGTCTCCAGTCGCCAGGGTCTTTCTTCGGCACCATGTGGAGTGGCAACGCCCAGTTGCTTGAGGAAGGCCGCATAATGCCGAGTTCAAGCATGTGCTCAAACTCACGGCGGGCGATGGCGAGGCGTTCTCCAGATAGTCGATGGGGTCGTGTAAAACCGGGAGGTCCAGTGATCACAATGTGGGGAGTGATGGAAAGCTTCACCGGTGACTCTCTTTGGGTGCGGCTTCGTGATTCTGGGAAAGTCGTCGAGTATTTTTGCATACGGCGAAACAGGTGTGAGTGCTCGCAGTCCCGTTGGCGAGGAAGTACAGAGTACAACGTTGATGGAGAGGCGGTTGTTGAGATCAATGAGGCGATGAGCATGCATGTCCACAGCAAGGTTGAAAAAACTGAGGAAGTCAGCTCCAAGAACAGCTTGCGAGACGTCAGCGAGGATGAAAATCCAGCGGAACGTACAAGTGTAACAGAGCGTTGGCCATATGTGCGAATGGCGGAATTGTTGATCGCTTGGAGTGGGAAGGTCTGTTCGTTGCGACGGCGATCTGCACACGAGGCCGGGATGACGGCTGGGCTCCTGTGTCGACTAGGAAGCAAGCACCAGTGATCTCATCAGAAACATAGAAATGGCGGCATGACTTTCGACCAGTACCACTTGCCGCCGTCAGTGGCCAGTCGTCGCATTTCCCGAACAGGAGCACGGGCGAGTGCACTTGCGAGCAGAGGCACCGAATCGGCGGTGGCACCAGCACACGGTTGAGGATGAAACGTCCGACGGCGCGTCGGGTGGCTGAAGTTCTAGAGAGCGTGGGGGCGTCAAGGAGTGACTGTGTATCTGGAACCTGGATGACGGTCGACGATGCGCAGGTACAAAGTCATCGAGGCGCCTGACAAGGGCGTCCAAACGGTTCTCGATGCTCGCGAGCGCCGGGTCTGCAGCGGTGGCCGATGGCGGTGTGGTAACGGCGTTGAGGCTATGTGCCCGCAAGTAGTCCGCCACTCTGTCAGCCATTTCAGCGAGTGTGTCTACTGGGACATCTCCTGCAGCTACGAGGACCGGGACCATGCTCTGTGGTAAGCGCTGGAGGAACAACTCACGTAACAGCTTCTCCTCTTGAGGGGCGGAGGGGCCGCCAAGGAGCTGGTACATGCGTCGCAGGAGCTGGGAGACGCAGGGGGCGCCGACGAGTGCGGACGCGAGAAGATTGGCTCCCGTTTATGTTAATGTTTTCGTTAGGATTTTTGAGGTGCCTGTGGTCGAGCTGCGTTTCATTCGACGCAGTTTCTTCTGAGGATCACGTCGATACCAGACTTTTTTCGGTGAGTGGTCCTTTTGCCGAATTATTGGAACTTTTCTTGTGGAACGCGCCGCGGCTCGGCTAACCCTACCGGGCTCAGCCTAGCGTCGACGGCGAGAGGCGGGAGAAAAGGGGCAACATGCCCGAAGTAGAGATGGTGGAAGGAGAAGAAATCTCTCACGAAGAAGCCAATCACCCGGGTTGGACAACAGCGCTGGGCAGGAACAAGAAAGCTCGTGTAGAAACGCCAGTTTCCGCGGGCAACGCATCACATGTGGGCTCGAAGTGAGGCCGCCGCACCGCAGCCCCGCAAGGTGCAATGAAGAGCCTCGCAGCTGCATCGAGGCTCCCCCGGCTGCCGAGGAACCACATACGAATTATCGTCAGGGCGAGGGACGGACTTGACATCAGAAAAGTAATCCAAACTAGGCTCGCACAGGCTATTGCCAAGGCGACTGCTCTTGCCCCGGCAGAGACGGAAGGGGACATCGTTTGCCCAAACATTGCCCAGAACATTCTCGTAGTTTCCACACCGGAGCAGAAGAACGCAAACGCCTACGCCGCGATCCAACAGATTCGGATAAGCGAAGGAATGTACCATGTGGCGGCATATGTCGCGGCCCCCGATAACACATGTAAAGGGGTCATACGAGGAGTGGACACAGACATCAGTGAGGCCCAGCTCCAAACGATGATTGTCAACCAGCGAAATCCGAAGGCCCTAGAAGCCAAAAGGATCAAGAACACCACCAGAGTGGTAGTGCTTTTCGACGGCATGAAGGTACCAAACTATGTCATATGCGGCGTCAGCATGCTGCGCTGCACGCTCTACAAGCGCCAAACCAACGTGTGCTACGCGTGTGGAGGCCTTGGTCACAGGGCCGATGTTTGCCCCAAACACCACAAGAGGGTGTGCAGGGGCTGTGGGCTCGTGTCTCATCCCGACGATCACCAGTGCTCGCCGAAATGTGCCCTTTGCGGAGGCCCACATTCGACGGCGGACAGAACGTGCAAAGAACGCTATCAAGTTCCTTACGTCGTGCGACGGAGAAGACGACGGCGCCGAAAGCGCGCCAAAAAGTCTCAGCAACAGCTGGCCGAAGAGGACCGGTCAAGGGAGTCCAGCGTGGCAAGTGCTCCCAGGCAGGGGCGTTCCGTCACGCTGGCTGGCCGCCAGCGCGACCGCTCCAGGGGCCGCGCTCGCACCAAAGGGCGCTCTTGCTCCCGGGCACGAATCCAGGAAGTACCTACCTGGGCGGATCGAGCCAAGCCGAAGCCAGCGGCGCCGCCACCAGAGGTAACGCAGGTACCATAGCCAGAGCATAGAAAAGACCCCAGGGTAGCTAAGTTGATCCAAGAGAATGCTTGCCTTAAGGCAGAGATTCAACAGTTGAGGGCTGACCTTGAGTCGTTCTGCAAACATTACTCCTCGCAGGGTGAGAGACAACAGATTCCCCCACCAGGGGACGTGCAGGCGCTCTCGGGAAAACGTAGGGCCTCACCCCCCAAGGGGAGTGGGATGCTATGGAGACTGAATCCAACAGCAAGGCTCTGGAAATCATGCAGCAATCGATTAAACAACTGGCCGATAGCATGACTACCCTACTGAAAAGGGTGTCGTCTCTTGAAGGTACACAGGCAGCGCTAGCTACGGGTAGCTCGCCTCCGAAAGGCTCGAACAGGGCACAGTCGCCTGCAGGCACGGTAACAGTCAACCCGACAGGAGATTGGCTGTCTCAGAACAGTAATTATGGCAGACAACACTAATGAACTGGTCGTGTGGCAGTGGAACTGTGCCAGTTTCAAAAGGCGCAGGGCTCCACTGCTGCACTTTATTGCTTCTCAGGCGGTCAAACCACACGTAATTATGTTACAGGAAACTCTCGGTGATGCGCTAACTTTCCCGGGCTATCGAGTCGTCTCGGTGCGCGAGCAGGGGAAGCGCGGTTTGGCAACCTTGGTCGCAAAAAAGTGCTCCTTTCCTGAACACAAACTACAGCTTGGCAACAGCAAGGCTGAGGTCATTATCCTCGAAATAATCCCCAACAGCTGGCTCAAGAACAGCGTATTCCCCTTGAATGTGTACAGCTCGCCGTCGGACAAGCGGCAGGGGTTCACTTCGATCATGGCAAAAGCGGTGGCTCTGGCCAGGGGGGGCCCCATCGTGGTAGCGGGAGACTTTAATGCTCCGCACGACGCTTGGGAATACGCCAGGCAGTCCCCTAAAGGCAACAACCTCCTAAAGGCCGTATCTAGCTGTTCTTTTGAATTGATTACGGACCCGCAGTACCCGACAAGAATTGGCACAACGGTGGACCGAGACACAACTCCAGACTTGGCGTTCGTCAAGAACGTCGCCGGAACAGGGTGGCAAAATTTGCAAGAGAATCTAGGTAGCGACCACTTCATAGTGGCTATTACCCTAGCAGTCAATGCAGCTCCCCCCACGGAATTTAAAGTAACGGACTGGGATGCCTTTCGTAATTTGCGTAAGGAGGACCTGGATGAATACGACAGCTTAGACAGCCTCTTTGCAAGGCTCAAGGAGGATGCTAATGCTGCGATCAAGGTTGTCAAAACGAACCTGAGGGTTGATCGGATGGATGCACGCCTCGCGCATCTCTTAGAGGCTAAGAATTCTATCCTGTCCTAGTGGAGGACACAAAGGCTCAATCGCCGACTTCGAAAGAAAATCGCGCAACTCAATCGCGAGATCGAAGCCTACTCTATTGAACTCTCCAAGCAGCAGTGGAATGAAGTATGTTCTTCGGTTGACGGACAGATGAGAGTGGGGGCCAAATGGAACCTCCTCAAACAATTACTTGATCAGTCACAGTCAAAGGGAAATCAGCGATTGGCTATTGACAGAATCGTTCACAACCAAAAAGCGAAGGGAGTGTCCGAAAAGGTCCTCCTGAAGAGGTTAGCGGACAGCTATCTTCCGCTGGGCCCTTCCGGCGATGCGGACTATCGGCATTACAGGGGTGGAATGGTGGCGGAGCTGGACGCACCTTTCACTGAACCGGAAATCTGTAAGGTCCTCCACGAGCTCAACGGACGCTCTGCACCGGGCCCGGATGGAATCTCAAATAAGCTCTTACGTAACTTGGATGGCAAATCCATCGAGAAACTTACCGAGGAAGTCAACAAGATCTTGGAGACGGGGCACATCCCCGAATCCTGGAAGACAGCTTCGGTAGCGCTCATCCCAAAGCCAGGCGAACCTCTGGCTTTGGAGAACATGCGACCCTACTCGCTTACGTCCTGCGTAGGCAAGGTGGCCGAACATGCGATTCACCATCGGGTATCCGAGTACATAGAAAGCAGAGAGCTATTTTCACACAATATAGTAGGATTCAGACCTGCACTATCCACACAGGACGTGATGCTCCTTATCAAAAGACAAATCATTGACAACAACACCAGGGATACTAGAGGCATACTAGCTCTAGACCTAGCCAAAGCTTTTGATAATATCTCGCACAAGTTTGTGCTTGAGGCAATTTCGGTTATGGGTCTAGGACAACGGTTCCACGCATACGTTAGGTCTTTTCTCAGGCATCGCAGGGCTACCATTAGGATCGGTCAAATCCAATCCACGGAATTTACCTTGGGAGCGAGAGGCACCCCACGGGGGGCAGTTATCTCTCCTCTACGCTTCAATATTGCCATAAAGGGCCTCTCGGAGCAACTCGCTACGGTGCACGGGGTTAACCATGCTCTCTACGCGGACAATATCACCGTGTGGTGCCTGGGAGGGTCCGACGCCGGGGTAGAGCAGGCGCTTCAAGAGGCATTAGACATCACGGAGAACTTTCTAGTCGGTTCGGGCCTGAGCCTGTCATCGGCAAAGTCTGAGTTACTACTATACAGACCCACCCGACAAGGACTGAGGAACCTCACTCCTTTAGAACAGATTCCCATAGCTTTATACGCACGCGATGGGCAGAAAATACCCAGGGTGGACTCCATCAGGGTCCTCGGACTCCTGCTAGAGTCAAAGGGGGGCAACTCACTAACTATAGCCCGCATCACCTCCAAGACGGAGAACATGCTTAGGCTCATACTCAGGGTCTCGAACCGCAGGGGTGGGCTGAGCGAGAGCAATCTCCTTCGGCTCTATCATGCATTTCTAATGAGCCACATTAATTATGTCGCTTCGGCGTTGCGCTGGTCCAGAAGAGAAGAGGCAAGAATTGATACACTAATGCGCAAAAGCATAAAGCGAGTTCTAGGCTTGCCTATCCACACTAGCACCGAGAAGCTCCTACAATTGGGCATGCATAACTCCCTCTCGGAGGTGATCGAGGCCCAGCAGATGGCTCAGGTCGGGCGACTATCGTCCTCGAGGGCTGGTAGGCGCATCCTGGAATCCATAGGCTGCGTTCCTATGGCGACTAACCAGCGTAATGTAACACTGCCACCCTCGATCAGAGGCACGTTTTCGGTAGCTCCACTTCCAAGAAATGTCCACCCACAATACAATGTAGGGCGCCGCATAGCTCGGGCCTGTTCCTTATTAAAATCAGTTGCAAACAGACCGCATCTCGCGACCTTTTTGTCGATGCAGCCCAGTACGGGCGTTCGGATCGCTTCGCAGTGGTCTCGGTCGATCATAGTGGCACACTCCTATGCTCTGCCTCGGTTAGAAAGGTTTCGGCAATGGTGGCTGAGCAAATCGCCATCGCCATAGCAATGAAGGACCCATCGCTTCCTAATGTCTTTACAGATTCGCGTTCCGCAGCTAGGGCTTTCGCCTCGGGCCGATCTCGCGTGAGGCAGCGGCCATCCTCGGCTGTGAGGGGGCTGCCGGGTTTCACACCGTAACATGGTTCCCGGCTCACATGGGGGCCAACGTACATCCTGATGTCTCCAACGCCAATGAGTTTGCCCATGACCGTGCGCGAGGTATCGCTCACCGCGGCGGTCCCGGCGGATTCACAGGCGGGGACGCCGGAAGATACAGGGACTCGCTACTCACTTTCCACGAGATCATGACTCAATATCATCTATCTCGGAGGGCTTTTCCACTTCCTCATCCTAAACTTACGTGACCATCGGCCTACAGGATGCTCCGAACGGGGTCTTTCCCTTCGCGAGGCAGGTTCAGTCATTTTTCGCCCAACATCGAGCCGCATTGTCCGGACTGCGGAGAGGCGTATTGCTCATTACCTCATATGCTCTGGCAATGTCCTGCGTTACGTGACGCAGAGTTCAACAAAGAAGAGGACTGGGAGGAAGCTCTTAACAGCGGCGACCTCTTGGTTCAACTTCGGGCTGTCCAGAGGGACTGCGAGAGGGCGGAGGGCCACGGTCTTCCGGTCCCTACGTTGGAGCGGCCCGCGACTGCTACGGATTCCCCCTAAACGGGGCCGTTACAACGCAGTTCCTCAGGACCTGAATAAAGTTCTTTGTCTGTCTGTCTGTCGCAGGAGCTGTGATGGGCGATGGTCACCGAGCTCTGTAGCCGTGATGAGCTGTTGGAGTCTGCTGTGTTCGGAGTGAGACTTGCGGGAAATGATTGCTGCCTTCAACGTGTCGTAGGGATGGCTCGGGTGCGGCGACGCTAAAATATCAGATAAGTCGTCGGCTACGTCCGGAAGTAGGCAGGATACCAGATGCCAGCGCCTGGTCTGTTGGCTGGTGATTTGCCGTAGACGGAAGTGCGCCTCGATCTGCAGAAACCATGTGCTGGGGCTGTTGGGCCAAAATGGTGGCAGGTTGACATGTTGAATTGCAGCGACTGCAGCACCGCTAGGTCTGACGTCGTCTTGGGCGCCAGGACCGGTAGGATTGGTGGCAGAGCCGGCGGGAGCCATGCGGGATGATCGGGACTGTGTGTTCTTTATCGGGTCACCATTTTCTTTATTATCGCGCTGCACCCGCCGCGCGGCCCAAATGCGAACTTCTTCTTCCTTGACGAGCGGCGCATTGAGGCGCTACAGGGCTCCCCCCCGTAGAGCGAGAGCCGTAGGAATCACGTCCGGGTCACCATTAACTGTCGGAGTTAACACGGGAAAGATCCAGCCCTGACAGCGTTCAGTTTTCGAACTGATTTTTTTATTATCGCGCTGCACCCGCCGCGCGGCCCGAATGCCAACGTCTTTTTCCTTGACGAGCGGTGCATTGAGGCGCTGCAGTAATAATACAAAAGGCAGCATAAATGGGGTGGTATTCGGGCATTCATTCATAAAAGTATAGATGGTTGAAGGGTCAAGCAGGAGTGCAAGGAACATTTATGGCTAAAAGGAAAAGTGGCAGGGCAAATGACACTCCTTAGTTTGGTGTACTTCTAGACGGGAGCAAAGGCCAGAGAGGAAAACCAGGCAATGGTAGAGTGTATCTCAAATGACGTTGAGGAGTTAAGAGGAGAGTGCGAGATAATTTTACAAGGAGATATCAATGCGCACATAAAATTATATAGATCGGTATACCAACCCAGCAAGCACAATGATCATGTTTATGTGTGAACGGCATGATTTCATGATTTGCAACAGAGCCGAAAAGTGTGAAGGGCAAATAACATGGGAGGTAGAAAGGCTGCTGTTGACGATAGATTACGCACTGATGTCACATAAGATGTATGACAAGCTCAGGGGAATGCGCATAGATTAAGGTGGCTCCAGAAGTCTCGGTAGTGATCGCAAACGTATCAAGTTAAGTTTTGGAAGAGCAGTGAAAGTGGGACGGAGACAAGATGAGCAACTACAGGAAAACTTTTATTAAGAAAGGTGAATAGAAAATAAAAATCCAATAAAAAATTGAGAAAGTAATCACTGAGGATAATAAAACAGTGTGGACATACACGAATCTAATTAGACTGTCTGAGCTAGAGCTTGCTAATGCACGTTACAAGTCACCCCGGAAAAAAAGACACAAATCTACGAGTTGGTGAGATGAAGAAGTTGAGAGACACAGGAACACTTCAGGAAGCCTCTAGGGAACACGGACATGCTAAGCAGCGTTGTGAACCGACAGATGATGTTGAAAGAAAATGGGAATCTTTCTAAGCTGTAGGAGGTATGTATCTCTTGCGATCAATGAAAAGATTACAAGAATGGGAGCTCAGTGGCTGGCAGAAGTACATAAAAAAAGACAGAAAGGCAGCTGCCAAATTTTGAAACCATCTATACTCGCTAAAAAATGAGACGAGTCTAGAGAAGAGGTTTATATCTACAGCTCAAGGTGCTAGGCTAGAAGGTGACGAAGCTATTGAATATATGAAACAAGGGTGACAGAAAACTTTCAACAAAGAAGTGCTCTATGCACCACAATAGACAAGGGCGAATCAACTGGCACAATGGCTCCATTTTCATGACGAGAGTGGGAAAGGGCCGAGAAGAGGGTTCCAGTAGTACATCATCAGGCCCAGATGGCATTCCAAATATGCTGATAAATACATCAGGGCCGCAGTCTAAGCAGGCTTTGAAAGAGGCAGTGAGCAAAATAATTATCGATGGTGAAAGTCCCCGATGGATGGAAACTTACAAGGATGAGAATGATCTATTAGGGAGAGGAGACAAAGCTGACATAAACAACTACAAGCTGACATAAACAACTACAGTCCTATAACAGTGACATCAGTGGTGTACAGGCTGGCGATGCAAAATATAAAGGAAAGACTGCAGGTATAGATAGAAGATGAGGGGGGCTGGGGGAACTGCAGAATTGGTTTCGTGAACACATGAGGCTGGAAGACAATCTTTTCTCACTGACTCAGTGAATCGGAATAGCAGCAAAAGAAAACAGGTCCCTGTGGCTAGCATTTTTGCATATCAAGGGAGAGTATGAAAGCGTGGTTCAAGAGGACTTGTGGAGAATACTGGACACACTAAATGCGGATGATGGAATCACTAATCTTATAAAGGACATCTATAAAGGTAACAAGGTAGTTATAAAGTGGGAAAGACAGGTATCCAAGCCCGCAGAGGTAAAATCAGGGCTTAGGCAGGGGTGTCCTGTGTCACCCTTGTTATTCACGATGTACTTACAAAAATTAGAGACCAAATTAGAGGGAAGTGGACTTGGCTTCAACCTCTCTTTCGTCAAACAAAGAAAACTCGTTGAACAGGCACTACCAGCATTGATGTACGCAGATGATATAGTGCTAATGACCAACAACAAGGAAGATTTGTAGAGATTGATGGACTTCTGCTGCAATGCGGGAGATAGGTTCGTTTTCAGATTCAGTAAGAAAAAATCAGCAGTCATGATTTTTAATGATAATGAAGGTAGTGAGCTTAGAATACAGGTGGTCACGCTAGAGATAACAAATAAATACAAATAATTAGGCGTATGGATAAGCAATGGGACCGAGCACCTAAAAGAACACGAAATATACGTGACGACCAAAAGTAACAGGAATGCAGCAGTGATGAAAAACAGGGCACTGTTGAATTACAGTAGGTATGGTATTGTGAGAGGAATATAAAAAGGAGTCATGGTTCCTGGTCTGATGTTTGGAAATGCGGTCTTCAGCATTGGATCAGAAGTTAAAGCAAGATTAGAAATTAAGGAACGTGGAATAGGCAGGATTGCCTTAGGAGCTCACGGGAATACACGAAATCAGGAAGTACAAGGTGATATGGGATGAACATCATTTGAGGGCAGGGAAGCTAGGAGCAAGATAGAATTTAAGAAGCGGTTCAGAAAAATGGCGGAGCAGCGTTGGGCTAGGAAGGTATTCAGCTACTTGTACGTGAAGGATGTCGATACAAAATGTAAGAAACGAACCAGAAAATTTACTGGTTAATACAGAAAAAACAGACGGAGCCCATACTAAAAAGAATTATCGGTTAAGCAGAAGGTGAAAAAAGCTGAGACCGATATGTGGAGAATTGGCATGATTAAGAAGTCCGCACTAGAGATCTATCGAGCTTTTAAGCAGGAAATAGCCAAGGAAAGGATGTACGATAATACTCGGGGTAGTTCTCTAGTGTTTAAGGCCCGGACGGGAGTATTGCGAACCAAGACATATTGGGCCAAATATGAAAGGGTACACACGGTATGCAGTGCGTGTGGAGAGGAGGAGGAAACTGCCAACGACTTGATATTGTCCTGTAAAGGGCTTCGTCCTATAGTTCAGGATGATGGCACAGAGTTGTTCAAAGCACTGGAGTTTAGGGACAGGGAGGGCAAAAGTGACTTTAAGCATGTAGAATTAACTAGAAGGAGGTTATCTGACTTGTGCCTGAAGTCAAGGCACGAGTGAAAATAAACCCTTCACTGCAAAGTACGAGTCCTCAACCTCACAGTTTAAAGAAAAAAATAAATCTAGGTTTCGGTTCACTAAGTATTATGGCTTGGTGGCGTTAGCCACCGCCCGAGTTATGTTACAGCCATATCAATACATCCATTCATCCTTATTAATGTGAGTTGCGTAGCGCTATTGGGTCGCTCAAGGGTGCTTGTAAAGTAAGATATATGGTCTGAACATTAATTGGCTGCATAAGGTCTGGTTATTTACTAATTTTTCTCATTGTATAGATTATTGAGTTCGTGTAGCATAAATTCTGCACGTATTAAACTTTTACATGCAATCCAAGATTGATTTATTTTCTGCTAGGTCAGTTGTCATTCACTGGAAAACGCAAAATGCACTTCAATCATTGATTTTCGAATGTGCGATGAACACACAAAAAAATGCTGATGTATTGCAATTATGCAAGACTTGCAAGTGTAACTATTACGCGTGTAGATACAAGTGTCAGGGAGAATATAGTGTACTGAAAATCACGTGTTGCAATATTTCTGTCATTCTTCTTCTTTCAGTGCCTTAAGGTTTTTTCTTCCTGCACAGTAGTGTGCCTGCGAGAATGATGTGACATCTCAGGTTGCGGCCGATCGGTAAACATACGGAGCACTTTTGAAAAAAGTTTCTATGTGAGATGGTTGTTTTATTTTTCATTTTGATGTTTTTTCTAGCAAGCACAAGTGCGCCGGCATTTCTAAAAAAATCGGAATGCATAACTTTTCTGGGAGCGAAACACTTACATAACCCAGTTTTGTTTTATGCTTCTGCTAATCAGCAGCAATACACCTATTTGTTCTAGAAAGTTGTGGGTTTTCTTTATACAGGCACCGTCGACAAGTTTGCCATTTAGGTAGCCGCAACAGTTTTTCAAAAATACAGCAGCATATTCTACGTGTCATATTAATCGAAGTTATGCGAATCATGCGAAAGGAAGGTGACCATGTTGCGATTTTTATATCGTGACACGTCATGAAATGACGCTAAATATATGTACAAATCTTGCAGTCACAGACACATGTTGCAGATGTTTGTATATTCAGTTTTTTTTTGCACTTTCGCCGGTATGTCAATGGGGAACATGAGTATTACAAACACCAGATGCGATAAGCTGATATGAAGCGCAGGTGCTCGCGAGGTTGGTACCCCTGAACGCTCTTACATAAATTGACTTCAGCGCATGGCACCTAACTACAACTGACGGTAACCCGACGTCACGACAGTATCATAGGAGTGCATATGATATCATGATATAGTTGGATAGCCAGCGCGGCAGCGACAATTACATTTCACTAACATTAGGGTCTATTTTGAAAATAGTTCTGAGACCTGGCATAGCTTTGTGGTAAAATGCTTGATTGCCATGTATAATGCTTGGGTGCGATTCCTGCTAAGCCCTTGACATTTATTTCTCGTATTCGTCGGATCAGCGTTGCCGATATCAGGTTTTCCTTAACGCTCACGTGTTAAAAAACTGCTCCTATGTGTTCCCGTTATTGCTGTTGTAGATTCCAAGTGTCGATCACCTGTGGCACATACCCACCCACAGGTTTGTGCCACTTTCCAGTGGATGGTGTTTGACGGCGTTCGCGACGGTAATATTAAAGCATAAATGTCTTGGCAATTGTGTTCTAATCATGAAATTGTCTTATTCTGCTATACTAATTTTTGTTCACGCGAGCACGAGAACATGCAGACTTTAGCGGCTAGTTAGTTAGATAGATAGATAGATAGATAGATAGATAGTAAGATAGATAGATAGATAGATAGATGGATATATAGATAGATAGATAGATAGATAGATAGATAGATAGATAGATGACAGAAGTGCTTGCAGTGCGCAAAAAAATCGAAAATGTTCGTCAGTGCTACAGTATATGCATCAGCACAATTTTTTAAATGTGACCATTTTCATGGGCGTCGAAGTTAGGTTATTCTTCGTTGACCATACATGCTTACTCCGAAATTTTCGCCAGTTACAAGATTTGAGAACGTCAACCGAAAGTCCGGATGTAGAAGTACAATCTGTGTGACAGTATTTCTGCAAATCAGTGTGCCAGTTTCTTGAAGTGATGAAGGAACGAGAAGATGTACCAGAGTGGATGGTGAGCATCGAACCATTGGTGCGAACGCCACAGTATTAAGCAATAGTTAGCTCAGAGCTGACGGTTCTTCATTGTACCTTGGGTACTTTTGTATTTTGTCGAAAGTGTGAAATCTGTACAGTCTTTGTATGCAAAGCAAGCAAGAAAAAAACCATCGTGTCCCCTTTAAAGCGGCACTATATACGTAATATAATCATAGCAGGTGATCTTTACCTACCAGATATTCGTTGGGATATACGGCAGTCTGTCTCTGCGGACCACAACCACTGTGACGCCTAACTTGACATGATCTTCATCAAGGATCTAACGCAGATTGTTAACGAATCAACTAGAATTGGTGCTACCATTCATTCAATCCTTGACATTGTATTTATGGATAGCAGAATTACTGATTATACTGTTTCTGTTAACGAAGGACGATCAGATCACAAGCTTTTTCAAGTGTGCATAAAAAACGTACTGTCAGCCAAGTCTCCAAGAGAAACAATACTTGTAAGAAATTTCGCTGCTGCAGGTGATGTCAGCATCTTAGATTACCTCGAGATGCAACTGGCGACGTTTGATAAAGCAGGTGAGGTCAATACGTTGTGGGATAAGTTTAAAGATATCGTTGATTTTTGTATGCATAAATACATCCCGATAAAAGTAAAAAACGTGAAAAGACAAAATTCTTGGGTGAACCTAGAAATCATACAGTTAAAAAGGAAATTACAACGTAGAAGGAAAAGAAAAAACCAAGATCGTAATGAGATACATAATCTTTCAATTACTCTCAAGGAAGAACTATTTATCGCAAAAGAATATTACCATTTCCACACTTTGGCAATGTTTATGAAAGAATTACCACAGCGATTTTGGCATCACCTTGCTCCATCTCGGGAGAATGTGACCAACATTACAAATAATAGATTATGATTACTGATTCCACTCAAATTGCTGATAAATACAATAAATTTTTCAACTCTGTTTTCGACCCTTCCACACTTTGCCTACAGCGATAAGACCTAAAATGAATAATGTGCATTCAGTCATGCTAGACATTATGTTGTCTGAAGAAGGCATACTTTCTCTCCTGTTAAAACATTATACCGAAAAGTGGCCTGGCCCGGATGGCATTCCTAATGAATTCCTGAGAAGATATTTGGAATGGATTGCTAAATATTTACTGATAATTTTTAATGCGTCTCTTGAGCAGCATAAGCTACCACATGATTGGCTAATAGCGTGAGTCGTACCAGTACACAAAACAGGAAATAAACATAAAGTACAAAATTACAAACCAATATCTATTAAATTCGCATGCTGTAAAATATTCGAGCAAATATTGTTAAAAAGGCTTGTTAAGTTTTCTCGAAAGCTCAAACAGGTTAAATCTTAACCAGCATTGATTTAGGAGACGCATATCCACCACCACCCAACTTGCTGAAACAGTGCACAATTTTGCTGAAATAATTAATGAAACAGGTCAAATTGACGGAATTTGCTTAGACTTATCGAAAGCCTTTGACCGCGTTTCCCATTCGCATTTCATTGGTAAATTACTTGATCTTGGAGTAAACTTAAATATAATTAGGTGTATTGAATCATATCTGGCAGATAGGATACAATACGTGGAGGTGAAAGGAAAGAAATCGAGAATGTTAAATGTAACGTCTGGTGTCCCCCAGGGATCAGTATTGAGACCTGTTTTATTCCTCTGTTATATAAACGATAATACAAGTGGCCTTAGTATCGAAATCACTGTTCGTCTGATTGCAGACGATTGCCTAATATATTCTTCAATATCATCTCATGAAGATCACGTAGAGGTAGCCTCAGCAATGCAATCCTTGCTGATTGGTGCACACGATGGAAAATGAAAATAAACCAAGAGAAAACGGTATATGCACGCATAACTAGGAAAACAAAAAAAATGTGTAAGTTTTCAACTATTTTAGACGGAAAGCCATTGACACAAGTTAAGCACTAAGTATTTAGGCATTACAACATCAGATGACTTATCTTGGAAAAAGCATATTACCAACTTATGTAGTGCTGCCAAGGTTAAACTCTGGTCACTCAGACATAAGTTCAAATTTGGTTCCCGAGATGATAAATTAACAGCATACCTGACTTTGATATATCTCGCACTAGAATACGGAAGCATAATATTAAATCCACATGCAAAAACGAAGTCATGAAAATTGAAAAGACACAGAGGCGTGCAACAAAGTTTATAATGTAGAAATATAGGAACATAGACTCAGCGACCAAAATGCTGACTCAACTGAAATTGCCCGAGCTTTCATCGCGACGAAGAGTGGCAAGAATAAATTTCATACACCTAATGAAACACAACTACTTCAACTTCAACCAATACAGATTCATAAAAAACAGAACGTTACGTATTTCACGGGTTGTTAGATCTAGCCATGAGGATTAGTTTGTGCCTATGCCTACAAGGGTTGACAACTTTAAATATTCCCTCTTTCCCAAAACGATTGAAGAATAGAACGCACTACCCCATAGCATAACTCAAATTAATTCTACAGAAGAATTGGAAAAGACGGTAATGGCATATTACTCCTCTAGGTAACCATACCTAGGCGTTGTTACCTCATCTCTTCTACCCGGAGATGTTCTCTTTTTTGTATATTATTCTATAACTGTACATGACGTTGGTAGGAAAAGTTCCTACGACGCTTAAGTTTGTGATGTATATGATATAGTCTTCGTCAAGTGTTTTGTATGAAGTTGTGCTACCATACCAATCGTCGGTCACTACTGTGTAAACCTTAGTTAACTTACCTGTTGGATTGGTCCTCTGTTAAAAACTGCCCGTTGTTTTGTCTTTCTTGATTTTATATTATAGGGCTTGTGTCAGCAAGTGAGTGTATTTCCTTACCCCACCCTGTAACGGCGTTTGGCTAGCAGTATCAATAAATAAAAAAATGGCAGCATGTTCACGGAGTGAATGATGGAGAGTGGGGCGAAGCATTCATCCGTTCCTTCGTTCTTGCTTCCGTCTGTTCATGCGTCCGTCTGTGTGGCCGTCCGTGCGTCCATCCACTCGTCCGCGCGTGCGTCTATTCGTGCGTCCGTCCCTGCGTTCGTCCATGCATCCACTGCTGCGTCCGTTCATGCATCCATCCTTGCATCTTTCTCTGTGTCTGTTGGTCCGTCTATTCAACACTACAAGTACCACCATCTCGCATCTTTTCATCGTATATTCCCCATATAGAAGCACCGCCATCCAGTGGACATTCTAAGGACTAAACAAGAGGTGGCACACGCACACTTTCTTACGACTTGCGCTTCGAGTCTACTTCCCACCTCTAACCACCTCGAGTTCATAGTATATACTAGTTCACTGTATTCATGGCACTACGACCCAACACTCACTAAACATTTCTAAAACCAAGGAGGTTTCTAAACCAAGGAGACCCAGTGAGTATAACGTAGGAACCTTTTCCTGTGAGATGGTGCTCAATGTACCATACGAGCACACACCAGCGGCAACGAGCGTCAGCAACTGCAAACCTGTATCGATATGGTTTGGATTATAACACCATTGCTTTAGAAAACACCTGGCGTCTTTCGTTAAGCAGCTGGCGTCTTTTTTCAGTTTAGGTGGTACCGCCGTTCAGCCACACGCTGCGTTCATCACACAGACTGGCGTCTCTTCAAGTCATCTGTGAAAACCAGCTGTCAGCACACTACTACACCATCCGAATTACAAGACATCATTTCTTCGGCCCTGCGTGACACAACAAGACAAGTTACCATTCCGTTGCAACGATCAGCTATCGACTGTCAATACGAGGCCTTTCGTGCTATCCGTCGCCGCGCAGAACGGCGATACAGAAGAACAAGATCACCGTCAGATCTCTCAGCCTGTCGTCAAGCTCAACGACACGTTCTTCAACATTTTGACAAGCTGGACAAGCAACGATGGAGGTCATTCTGCAGTTTTTTGGACCCAAGACAGCCTCTCTCCAAAATCTGGCGGATAGTACAAAGTCTACAATCTTCTCCACAACAAATTTGGCCATTCCGTGCGGTGGCTCTACATCAGGGTCGGAGTGAATTAGAGGTAGCCAAGGACTACTGTAGCCTTGTCGTTTCCACCGCTCACACTGTTACCCAAACTCTTACAGCCACTGTGCCCCCGTGTTTCAACGAATGCCTAGAAGTGCCTTTTACAACGCAGGAACTGGACGCTGCACTTTCACGTTCCCAACTCTCATCGGCACCCAGGCCGGACGGAATTATGTACGCTACACTTCGCCATCTTGATACAGAAGCGCGACATATCCTGTTATCTTACTACAACACCTCCTGGGAGTCAGAAAATGTTCCAGATAAGTGGAAGTGCAGCCGCATAATCGCACTGCTTAAACTGGGTAAGTGCCCTAATGAGCTTTCATCTTACCGGCCGATCGCCTTAAGCAGCTGCGTTGGCAAAACCACGGAAAGAATGGTATTGTCGAGATTAGAGTGGCTCTTTGAGAGCAATAATCGCTTTCCTGCGTTCATGAATGGCTTTAGGAGAGGTCGATCAGCCATTGACGGGGCCATCAACTTGGTCTTCGATGTTGAATAAAAAAGATGTCGAGGCAGATTAGTGGCTGCTGTTTTCCTTGACATTAAAGGCGCCTACGACAATGTCTCACATCATGCATTTCTTGATGCGCTTGAGGATCTAGAAATCGGCGGACGACTGTAAACATGGATCGTGAGCTACCTTAGCGACCGTACCGTGTATATGTGAACAATCGATGGAGATACAGACCATTATAACATTCACCGTGGTGTTCCCCAAGGGGGTGTTCTCAGTCCGACACTTTTAAACATCACCTTGATTGGACTTGCTACTGAACTTCCTGACACGGTGAAGGTGAGCACATATGCGGACGACATCAGCATTTGGGCTTCTGGAGCTACGCGCCACCAACTGCGTGCTCGACTGCAACGTGCAGTGACCATCACAGCAAGGCACCTACGTCGTCAGCGTCTCGCTCTGTCAATGAAAAATGCGCAGTGCTTGCATTTACACGAAAACAAATCACAAGGTACCCACTAACGGTGAATGGAACAAAAAATAGTTCTGTTGCGCAACACAAATTCCTTGGTGTTATCCTCGACCGGAATCTATCGTGGTTAAAACATGTCACAGCCTTGAAGTCGAACCTCAAGAGTTTTTTTTTGTCCACGTTCTTGGGGTCATGGCCGGAGCAAGATGGGGCCCTACGGGGGCAGCTCTCCTGCAACTGTACCAATCTCTATTTGTAGGATACTTACGATACAGCATGCCCGTGTTTTCAAGCATGAAGCCCAGTTGAGCGAGCACGCTAGAAAGCAACCAAGCTCAAGGGTTGCGCACATGTTTGGGCTTACTTCAATGCACATCAACCAAGGGAACTCTCGCCGAAGCTCTGGCTTGTCCAATCAAAGTATATGTGCTCTGTGAGCCTCTTCAAGGCCACCTTTGCCTGTTTACTCGACAAAGGCAACATCCCCTATCAGCGCTCCCTGCAAGCCACCAAAACTGCACTTATTCAAGAGCTATATCGTGGCTCGAGAAGATCATACCGCCAAGATTCTCTTCCCCACGTGTTCCTGAGACACCTTCGTGGCTCCTGCCTAGACCACTTGTCATACTTCAGATTCCTTGGATTATAAAGAAGTCCCTTGTATCATCGATCGGCCAAAAGCAAATGTACACTGCTGCACATTTATACTATGTACGACGGTGTGGCGCACGTATATACTGATGGATCTACCACGTCGCGTACCTCCGCCGCAGCCTTTGTCATCCCGCAGATGAAGACAGCTCGACGTTTCAAGATAGATCACAAGACCACATCAACAGCCGTGGAACTTGTTGCTATTCGGGAGGCAATACGTTTCTTGTCGACAGAACCCGCTCGTAAATGGACGATACTGTGCGATGCCAGAGCTGCTCTTCAAACTGTCGATGGCTTCATGAGACAAGATCCATATCATACTTTATCGATTGAAATAGCAGAGCTTTTTGGCATTGCTACAAAAAGTGGACATCATGTAACCTTTCAATGGATACCTGCTCAATATGGCATAATGGGCAATGAAGAGGCCGACGCTGAAGCTAAGAGAGCTTTAAATAGTGCCCCGGAAGTGTGCATCGCATTTTCTCGACAAGATACTAACATCCTACTTCGACGCAAAATACGCAACTCCATCTTAGAGCACTGGCAGAAACCAGAACACCAGCACAAGCGGCTGCACAAATGGGACCCGGAAATGAAGTTTCGTATGCCTCACAAGTTAAAGCGAAGCATAACATGCATTATCCACCGTATTCACCTCGGTGTGGCTTACACGAGACGTTAAACCCATTTGAATAACACAGGTCCCAATTGTGGTCACTGTCGGTTGCCAGAAACGCTCGAACATATATTTTGCGACTGTCCAGCATATGCAAGCGAACGTCGGCAACTAATATATTTGATTGGCCGATATATTAGTCGACCATTAACCGATGAGGTTAAGTTAGGTCCTCGGCCTGATGCCAGCAGCACACATGTGGTTATACGAGCGGTCATCGCTTTCTTAGAAGCCACTGGACAAGATGCACGTCTGCAGAGTTACCCAGCTTAATAAGAACATATCATCTCTCTACGTTACCATTGTCATTCATCACTCTTTCACTTCCCTGTCACGCTTCTTCAGTGTAGAGTAGCAGGCCAGAGCAAACTATAGCTCAGGCCGACTTCTCTACCTTTCTGTAAATAAATTCTCTCTCTCTCTTATTGTTCAACAAAGCACAGGAAAAATCTCCGACCAGCCCCACCTTGCAAGTGAAAATGTTGCACTTGTTACACACTACGACTACGACTACAAGGGACGAACGGGTGCCGCTTTAGAGAGCTTCGCCCCTAATAAAATAAATAAATATCATTCGCATGGCATGTCATCGTCCTTCCTTTCACAACTTCAAACCTGGCTGACATGAAAAAACTCAAAGGAACGCGCCAAACGCAAGCAGCTGAACAACGAAGGAATGCACATTACTAAAGACGCTGCGGGGAACGCTGGTTCTGCGAACGCATGGCGAACGCGCAACTTTCCGGCGTACCAAAACCATTTGCCACTTGATGACACCACCCCACCTGCTGACGTGGTGCGAGTGGAAAGGAATCATTACTCAGCCCTCCTCCTTTTACGGTTGGTGTTTGTAACGTGCGGTCACTAGACTTACCTTGTGAGGCGTAATATGAATACTGTAGATAAAATTCACACCTGTTCTACCTGTTTCATTGTGTTTAATTGCGCCACATTCGGTGAACACTCGAACTCACATAAAACAACTTGATTTTTCATTTATGAGTTGGAGCTACCACTAAAAACGCCTGAGAGATTTATGATTCATTATAAATATTTATTTTTAAGCACCGAGTGGTCAAGTTAGTGAGTACAAATAGATACAAGACACACTATGCGTCTACTAATGTGCAATACTCGTTTACAGTTACCGTGAAAAGGAAAAAAAGCGAGTTCCTACGAAACTGGTCAGCAGAAAAATTAGCTATATTTGATGCTGTCTTGTAAATTTCCTGATAAAGATGAAAGAATTTTCTCTTCATAGAATCCCAGAAAGGGGTCTGCTGCTTCATTTTATAGAAGTTCAGTGCATCATCTAGTATAATTTTGTCGCTTCGCAGGTAATGCGTGACCAAGTACAGCCATAAACTGCCCCTTTGACACAATTTAATTCAACTAGTTTTCGTCAAAGCACTAAGCGACTGCGTATGGAAAATATGTCTATAGTAGTTAACATAGCCACTGAATCTTATGCTTCTGCTATGTAACGAAAAAAATATTCCTACACAAACATTGAATATTTCACCCAGAGTCACTGAACGTAAAAAAATTATGAATTAGTTTATGTACTATATCTCTTCATAGAAACCTTGAATGGCACTTCAACTAAAGGCACAGTAATTTTCGCTTTGTTACGTGGAATAGTTCGCCATACTCGCAGTACAACGGAGCGTTGTGCAGCGAAAATGCCTTTGTTTCTCACACTATTTTCATTGCTACTAGGTAACGCTTCCGACCAGGCAATAAAATAACATGTCATTTAAAAGAAAGGGTAATAAGCTTTCTGAATTAGCCCAATTCATTTTCTTTGTGAAGCACAGCGATCCCAGTGCATCCGCAAACAATGCGTGAAAGGCCGAGTGGTTGCGGCTGACGTGGGACCTCCACTTTAAGAGAATAGGCTCAGTAACGTGCGTACCACTTGCAAGAGTGGCCTGCTTTAAGCCATAACGTCATGATAGACGGCAAACTCTGCCCAAGCGGCACCTCGAAAAACGCCGCCAAGAACACCCTCCTCGCCGCATTGTCATAACTGAGTTGTGCAGAGAAAGTCGTACGCAAGAGAACTTGCATAGGCCCTTTTTTTTTGTTGGTGTTGAGGTGTAGTTTTCTGACAATCCGGGACTTTGCAAGCTTATTCTATCAATCTAATGTCGCTTCAGAAATGTAGGAAGCTTTTCAACGCGAGCTGCGAGTACAATGGGACAGTTGTTTCAGCTATTTCGGCGTGCTGCAACTCGTAATTTAGGGGCATGCGAGTGTCGCACGACATCGAGTTCGAGACTAGCTCTCTGGCGTGTGTTTTGTAACATCTAATTGCGTTGATAGATATGTGGGGCTTAACGTTCCGAAACCACCATATGAATATGAGAAACGCCGTAGTGGAGGGCTTCGGAAATTTCGACCACCTGGGGTTCTTTAACGTACACCCAAATCTGAGCACACGGGCCTACAACATTTCTGCCTCGATCGGAAATGCAGCCGCCGCAGCCGGGATTCAAACCCGCGACCTTCTAATTGCGTTGAACATGGGCATACACGTGATACCAAAGTGATGAAGTGCATACACGAGCAGTTTATCTTAAGATCAGTGGTACGAAACTCGCTTTATCCAACACGATTAGCTCCGGCGATTTGCCCCTTTGCAGTTGCATTCCTCATGCATTTCTCGCTTCCTGTGCGTTGAGCTTTTTTAATATGTATCCCAGAATGTTCTGTTGAGGGTGGTTTTTTTTATTTGTATATACTGCAAATGGGGATACACGCGTGTCCGCTTTCTCGGTCTACAACAAAAGGCAAAACCGTGGCTTCAGAGAAAGCTCTGCAAACCGCGGAGACCAATGGGAAAAAAAACCTTCCTTATTGTGGACACCACCAACACTTTGCAACTTACTTGTATGCACGTGCGTTAGCACTTCCTGGGTAAAGCCGGAAATTAGAGCCTTCAGAACCTACGTGCGTGACGCTGCGTGGTGGCCACCACTTCATATTATCGGTGGTCGTGGCATGTGCGATATTTATCGCGAGATTCACCAGTCTACTGTTGCACGGCATGCACCGTGGTTGAAGCCTCTTTATTAATTGATATGTGGTGTTTAACGTCTCAAAATCACTATATGATTATGAGAGATCACGAAGTAGAGGGCGCCGTAAATTTCGAGCACCTGGGGCTCTTGAACGTGTACCTTAATCTGAGCACACAGGCCTACAGCTTTTTCGCCTCCGTCGAAAATGCAGCCGCCACAGGTGAGAAGCTGTTCAGCATCATAGTCAAAGTTAACATGGTCCTCCATCAAGCCTGCTCAAAACAATAACAGGAGGCATACATTATCACGCTTTCGCATGTGGCCTGCTTACCCAACACGCTTGCAATTTCCGGTATCCAGCGTTCTAGCTGTTCGGCGTCGTGTAAGCTACTGAAATCGCTAAAACTAAAGCCTTTTACGGCAGTGACAATTCACAAAGCAACAACAGCGTTGACTGAGGCAGATCTTTGCAGAGTGCAGAGCTCTTGCGTCTGCTCCAGTTTTCGCCGTCGCTCTGCCGAGTGAACGAGCAAGCACTCCACCAAGGTTCGAAGACGCGTCCAAAGAGCGGAGAAATTAATTAGGTCTATAATTTAGGGTTCATTGAGCAAACACACCTAATATTTAGCTCAATGGTTTTTTTTTTACTTGCGCTATTTGCACCTAGTTTCGCAGCAAACTGCGCAAGAAGGTCGGGCATTCCACTACCCAAAAGTATGCCGACAGGTAGTGCTACGTGTCTTTAGATCTTCAGGGTGTGACGTCTGTAATCAAATATTTCGATGTCTGTAAATTGTACGTTCGTACCGCACATTATTACAGCAGTATTACATGTTGCATTGTGAAGCATGTGTACTGGACGCGTGCCTTTCTGATGCATGCGTTAATTTCACTGCATTTCCAAGAAAAGGGAGTTATCTTAAATGTATTTAATAACAGACAGGTGGCTCTGTGGTAGAAAATCCGTTTGTCACCCGAAGGATTCGGGTTACCGGTTCCTTCGCGGTTGAATTCTTCCTCAGACCCAGAATTTTTCGTTATTTTCTTCGCATCTTTTTCAAATAATGGTCACGCACAAGATGATAATTTTTCGCTCACTATCAACGACGCTGCCGCCGACGCGGACACAAAGCCTTCACTGTAGTTCAAGTGGAATGAGCTCTTTGGTGTTACTGCATTAAAAACGAACAAAAAAACGTCCTGCCTAATATTACCATGATGCTGTACTTTTTCTGGTGACGAAACTTCTCTGTGTGCCCCGCCGCGGTGGTACAGTCGGTAAGGTACTCGGCTGCTGACCCACAGGTAGCAGTTTCAAATCCCGGCTGCGGCGGCTGCATTTCCGATGTAGGCGGAAATGTCGTAGGCCTGTGTGCTCAGATTTGGGTGCACGTTAAAGAATCCCAGGGGGTCAAAATTTCCGGAGTTCTCCACTACGGCGTCTCTCATAATTATAAGGTGGTTTGTGGACGTTAAACCCCACAAACCATCAATCGAAACTTCTCTGTGATGCTACAGGGGAGCTTGACAACAACAATATTAAGAATTATAAAAATCGAGGCACTGTAAGCATCGCCTTCAAGAGTTGAACACGACAGCGATATCCTGTCTCTAATGCGTATTTCAACCACTGCGTGCACATACTTTCGAATGCGAAGCCTCTTTTAGCAAACTTCAACGAGTTTTGACGTATCTATCTATCTATCTATCTATCTATCTATCTATCTATCTATCTAAAGGGCCTACGACTTTTAGCTCTTCTGGGCATTTTGATAATGGTATCTGTACCAAAAATGGTATGCCATAACATGAGTGTATGCCGAGCATAACATGACTAGATATAACAAAAAAAGCATAACTTATAAGTCATGAAGGACATGATATACATTTAATGGTCTTGCTGCTCTTGCGGTGGTTTCGTTGACAAGACATGTTACAAAACTGGTATGGTATGACATGACTGCATGGCGAACATACGTGACAGACGCTAACGTGGAAATTATGACATGCACTTCATGTGTGTCATGTCTACACGCCACGCTCTTTGTACGCTCGTGGTTGTTTCCCTACCTTCACATATACCACTTTAGGTATTTTGGGATGTGAATGGACGTCGAAGATATATGACTGGTGCCAGCACGATAATAATGAGATGAGTGTCATCTAAGAACATGACTACATGCCACGCTCAGATTGTGCGTGCGGCCGTTTCACTGTCTTCAGATATATCAAATTTTGTATCACGAGATGTCAATAGACTGCAAAGGTATATGACAGTTCCAAACGCAATAATCTCAATATGCGTGTCATGTAAAACATGACTACATGCTACGCTCATAACGCGCTCGCGGCCACTTCTGTAGATTAACATATATAAAATTTTGTATTACGCAACGTGAATGGAAGATTAAAACAAATGCCAAGCGCGACCGTGATAATCATGAAAATGAATTGATGTACTGAATAATTTACGTCCACCTCGAAACTCTGTGTCGATTTTAAAGTGACATATCAACCTTCCTCATTCATGTTTCACCTATGATGGATTCCCACGGTTCGTGAGATCTGCGAATTTTTTATTGTATGAGGTGACTCAAAGAGAATAAGTAAGAAATTACTACAAAGTTATCAATATAGTGTAAAGTGGCATGTGTCAATGAAGCTTTCACATATGGCAGCATTCGGTGTAACAGGTGCCGTGCTGTAACCCTACAGAACATTATGCACGTTAAAGGTTTTTTAACTTGCTAGGCACCCACTGTGTTTCCAAAAGAAATACGCAGAGCAACGTATGGGTATTTCGTAATGGGTGGAAGGCCTTAAATCACAAACTCGTTATGATAATCACATGTTTTAACACCCGATAGTGATCTACGCTTGAACCATCCGATATTGCTGGAATAATACATCTTGTATTTTGATTACTGTATATAGAAGCACTTGTTTGTAGGGCGTCAAGTTAGTTTCACTGATTATCTTAGCATATAAAGTTGTTTTACCAGCTTTTTTCAATGAAAAAGTTTAGCAACTTTTTACATGAAAGTGTTTAGCCGGCATACACCATGGCTCCGTTTACGTACTGCTGCCACGCAAACGACGTTTTATATGTTTACTAAACGATTGCGAAGACAAAGGATAAGGTATTGTCGTGCGTCGTCGGACCAGTGACCCCGCAACCCTCAGCGTGTGGTGCTAACCACTAGGTCAGGTAACGCACGATCCCTTCACTGCAAACGGCAAACCATATATATATATATATACATATTTCACCGTTTGGTGATCCTCAGAGCTACGTGAATTCAGCGCGTTCTTATCAAGAGTAACGAGATGGCGTTAAGGTCTCGTTTTGGGTGAAGCCCTTATGCCTTTGGAGTTACGAAGTATAGGGGCTTTAGTGTCGGGTGCGCTCTCAAGGTCACTGCATCAAGCCTCTAGCGTTTCGATGAGCACCGCCTCGACGGAGCGTGCATGCTCTCGCCTGCGTGCGCACTTATCAGACTAGTATTTTAGGAGAGCACTAAGGTCACTTCACTCGATGCCGTCGCCACGTTTATGAAAGGAGCACGCTGCTCACACACGACAAAATAAGAATTGTGACAGTTGTTCATGCTGTTCTGTGCATAGTTGCGCATTTGTTTCGTGCGTATTGCCATCATAATAGAGTGCAGCGCAAAATTGCAGACAACGATCGAGCGAGAGTCGATGACACAGCGCATTCTTCAAACTGAAGTTTATGAGATTGGACGCACGTATTCTGCAAGCACGTATATATATATATATATATATATATATATAAATATATATATATATATATATATATATATATATATATATATATATATATATATATATATATATATATATATTGAAACGCGCTAGCGAAGATTCGACGAAGAGGAGGAGGAGACTCGACTGGCTCGCGAGCGACGCTGTTGATCCTTCGCTGAGCTACACCTCTGCATTACCCATCTTGTAAATAAACACGTTCCATCGTCACAATTGTGGTGGAAGGTGCTGGGTAAGCTAGCTACTACCAAGTGATACCGGAGAGGCACCGTCCCCCAACGACGGAACCGCTACACGAGCTTCGCCGCAGCCGTCGACTAGCGGGCTTGGCACCATTACCTCAAGAAATGAGCTTGGACGGAGACAACCAGCAACCAGCCACAAAGACGTCGCCCTACCACTATAGGGAGCCGCGAACCTTCACAGGGAAACCCGGCGATGACGTGGACGAATGGCTAAGCCACTATCAGCGGGTGAGCCGATCGAACGGTTGGAATGCGGCTAGCCAGCTGTCTTACGTGGGGCTCTTCCTCGATTTTACGGCGCTTGTATGGTTTGAGAACCATGAAGACACATTGACAACCTGGGACAAGTTTGTGGAGGAAATTAAGAAATGCTTTGGAGACCCAGCAACGAAGAAGAAACGTGCCGAGCAGACCTTGTCGCAGAGGGCTCAAGTCACCGGTGAGACATGCAGAACCTACATTGAAGAGATTCTGAAGTTGTGCAAGTCGGTGGATGCCCACATGACGGAAGAAGACAAAGTGGGCCATATACTCAAGGACATCACCGATGACGTCTACCACTTCCTCATTTGCGAGTAGAGCCTGGAATGCGTGGCCGACGTGATTAACCACTGCCGAACCTTCGAGGCTCTTAAAACTCGTCGCATCACATCGAAGTTCGGACGTCTGGCCAACGTCACGACTGTTGCCACCGTCGATGTCTGCCAAAATTCTCTACCTGCCGACCTTTCCTCCACCATTCGTCAGATTGTACGGGAGGAACTGCGTCGCCATAGCTCTGTTCCATTGCAAGCTGGAGACCCGCAGTGTGATACACTATCACCAAGCATCAATGCTGCGAGTTTCGACGAGCGCAGTTACTCCACCCGCAGTCCACGGCTGAGGGCTCCGCCACCAACGGCTACTTACGTCGAGTCGTCTTATGCGCCCCGCAGCAGTTATAGCTACGACAGCCAACCGCCTACGTTTGTGTCCGAGTGGCAACAGTTCCATGAGCATCCTCTCCACACCGCAGCATTTAATGTGCCTCGGGAACGCCCCATGTGCTAGCAGTGCGGTGCTCGCGGACATATCGCCCGGTTTTGCCCATCGCGACGTCGCCCACGCACGACGTTTTCTGACCGACCAGCGATGCTTGCACGGCGAAGCCAACAGCCCGATTACGCCTACTGGCCTTCGGATTCAACTGCCCAGAGGCACGGGCACCGGCCGAACATCCGCAGTGACTCGCCTGCCTCTGTGAGGAGCTTGACGCCACCTACTACGCGCCAGCGACGGTCCCCATCTCCCCGTCCCCGGCCGCGGCTTTCCTCTCCGCCACCGGGAAACTAGCCGGCGCGGCCGATGGAGGCGAGGTCGCTGGACGTACCGCTTTGCACACAAGTATGCCTCCATTAGTTCACATGCTTCACAACAAGGTTCATGTATTCATTGACGATGTTCCCACGATGGCTCTGGTAGACACCGGTGCAACAGTTTCTGTAATGAGTTTAGCTTTCAAGAAGAGACTTGGCCGCAAGGTTATGTTTTATTTGGATAAATCATCTACTTTTCGAGCAGTCAGCGGCACGGCTTTGTGTCCAGTAGGTGTGTGCACTGTGTCTGTTCGTGTTGCTGGTAAAGCGTTCAAGGCAGAATTCGCAGTGCTCGCTCATTCCACGCATGACGTTATCCTTGGAATTGACTTCTTGCAAGAGTGCCGTGCGACTTTCGACTGCGGGGCAGGCGAGGTTATGTTGTCCGCCCTCGCCCAGCAGCCTCAGCGTAGCGGAGACGACAACCTCGTTGTAGTTAAAGACGCTATTCTACCGGCATGGTCTACTGCCAGCGTGCCCGTTGCTGCTTCGAATGCCGACTCGAGTTTCAGTTCTCCTGATATTGTGATTGAGCCGTTGCCTTTGCCTTGCATGAAGAGAAACATCTTTCTGCCGCGCTGCGTTGTGTCTCTCACCGAGGGGAAAACTAAATTATGGGTAGTTAACTGCTCATCTGAGTCTGTTGTACTACCAGAAGGAATGCACCTTGCCATGTTTGAAGGGCAGTGCAGTATCTGCATAGGAGCTCTCAGCAATGCGGCAAATTCGGACTATGCTGATGTATCCGGCACGGAATACGAATTTCATAAGATGGTTAGCAAGTCTATTCCCTCGCATAAGCGCAAAGTGTTGGTTACACTGCTGGCAAGGCACGCTAAAGTATTTGATTTTGCACGGAAGTCGCATAGACCTCAGACGCCCAGCACACGCACTCGTCACAAGATCGACACCGGATCTGCGCACCCCCTCAGATAGAAACCTTATCGAGTTTCCGCGTCAGAGCGCAAGATAATTTTAGAGCAAGTCAGGGAGATACTAACCTCTGGCGTAATTCAAGAATCGTCAAGTCCCTGGGTCACGCCTGTTATCTTGGTCAAGAAAAAAGATGGGTCCTGGAGGTTCTACGTTGACTACCGACGTCTCAACTCTATAACTAAGAAGGACGTGTACCCGCTTCCTCGCATCGATGATGTCATCGACTGCCTGCATTCAGCGTCCTATTTTTCATCGGTGGACTTGCGATCCGGGTATTTGCGGATCCCCAGGGATCCGGCTGACAAAGAAAAGACGGCCTTTGTTACACCCGAAGGTCTGTTTGAGTTTAATGTTATGCCATTCGGCTTGTGTAATGCCCCCGCCACATTTGAAAGATATATGGACACCGTTTTATGGGGCCTCCAATGGGAAATTTGACTGTGTTACCTGGACGATGTGGTGATTTTTGGCCGAACATTTGAAGAACATAATCATCGCCTTGACCTCGTTCTAACCTGTCTCGAGGAAGCTGCGCTTACACTGAACTAAAAAAAATGTCGCCTTGGAGAACGCGAAACCTTGGTTCTGGGACACCTAGTGGATAAAAATGGCGTGAGACTGGACCCGCAGAAAGTCGCCGCTGTCAGCAACTTCAAGCAGCCGCAGTCCCCCAGGGAGTTGCGTAGCTTCCTGGGCCTGTGTTCTTACTTTCGTCGATTTGTTCCGAATTTCGCTGATAAAGCACAACCACTGACTGACTTGCTGCAAAAGGATGTCCCTTTCCACTGGACAGCGGATTGCGAAGCAGCCTTTAAGCAGCTTCAGTTCATACTGACTTCAGGACCAGTAATACGCCATTTCGATCCTTCTGCTGAAACGGAAATTCACACAGATGCCATTGGAATCGGCCTTGGTGCAGTGCTCGTTCAGCGCCATGACAATGCCGAACACGTGGTCGCTTACGCGAGTCGTTCGTTGAGCAAGGCAGAACGAAATTACAGTCACAGAACAGGAGTGCCTCGCAGTCGTTTTCGCCGTGCACAAGTTTCGCCCATACCTCTACGGCCGTCGCTTCTCGGTAATCACTGACCATCATTCTCTATGCTGGTTGGTAGGCTTCCGAGACCCATCCGGACGACTGGCGCGATGGGCTTTGCGCTTACAGGAGTTCGACTTCACAGTACGCTACAAGAGCGGTAACCGGCACGCAGACGCCGACTGCCTATCGCGCCTTCCTCTACCGACGACTGAGTGCGACGCTGACAACTTCGACCAGTATATCGGCGCTATTGCTTCTGAGTTCCCTGATCTCGCAACTTTCTGGACAGCCCAACAAGAGGACCGCTCCTTAGATTCTCTGTTCGCCTCCGCAAATGAACACGCAAACCCAAGCTCTTTTGTGGTTCATGACGGCGTCCTTTACAAGAAGAATTATTCCGGAAAAGGCGCCCGTCTGCTTCTAGTTGTTCCACGCACTTTACGGGCTCACGTCTTTCGGTCCTTACACGACGACGCAACCTGCGGCCACATGGGCTTCGCCAGAACGCTTCAACGAATCCAGCAAAGGTTCTATTGGCCCAAGATGCGACACGACAGGGAAAAATACGTTGCTGGATGCGAACAATGCCAACAACACAAACGTCCTACGGCTACGCCGCCAGGACTTCTCCATCCTGTTTCACCTCCTAACTCTCACTTCGAAACTGTTGGTGTCGATCTGCTCGGTCCATTTCCACGATCGAGCAGTAAGAATCGATGGGTCGTCGTCTGTGTTGACCACCTAACGCGCTACGCAGAAACTGCTGCAATACCTGCTGCAACGGCCATGCACGTGTCGCAGTTTATGCTTCGCTGTATAATTCTCCGCCATGGTCCTCCACGCGTTGTCATTAGCGACCACGGACGTCAGTTCGTTGCCGACGTCGTTGAAGAGATCCTGCGTCTGTCTGCCTGCCATTTCCGCCATGCCACACCATATCACCCGCAGACCAATGGTCTCGTAGAGCGCACGAACCGGACTCTCACGAACATGCTGTCTATTTATGTCGATTCTAAGCACAAAAACTGGGACGAAGTGCTACCTTACATCACGTACGCGTACAATACTGCGAAGCATGAGACTACAGGTTACTCTCCATTTTACCTGCTGTACGCTCGCTCCCCACGATTTTGTCTCGACACTATACTACCTTTTACACTAGCCGTGGAAACCTAGATAGCCGAGACGCTCTGCCGCGCAGAAGGAGCCCGTCGCATCGCACGCCTCCGAACCTTGGCATCCCAGCAGCGTTCTAAAAAACGTTACGACGCCTGCCATCACTCCGTATCTTATAGTAAGGGCGATCTTGTGTGGTTATGGACACCAGTCCGCAAACGTGGTTTGTGCCAGAAGTTCTTGGCCCACTATTCCGGTCCATTTGTCATTCTTGACCGCCTCAGCGACGTCACGTACGTTATCTCGAGCGTCACAATGGTCGCCGCTCTAGCAAAACACAACTGACACACGTTGCGCGCCTTAAACCGTGCCACCATCAACCATCTGAGTGACTCGCCCAGAGGGCATCGTCTGCGAGCCGGGAAGTGAAACGCGCTAGCGAAGATTCGACGAAGAGGAGGAGGAGACTCAACTGGCTCGCGAGCGACGCTGTTGATCCCTCGCTGGCTACACCTCTGCATTACCCATCTTGTAAATAAACGCGTTCCATCGTCACAATATATATATATATATATATATATATATATATATATTGTGGGCATTTAGTATACACATCCTCTTCACCGGTACATTATCATCATTATCATGTGCGGCTCATGCATCCTCATCGTTGTCGCGTAGCATCATCATCTTGGCTCATTCATCGTAGCTGTAAGCTGCCGGTTCCTCGGGCCCAATAAAAGGTAATCCAAACCAAGACTTCATGCGTGGTGGAGCGTGCTGTTAAATCCCCCGCCATCCTCTCAACCACTCTACCCCCTGGAGCTACGTTCAGGTGGCCGCTTGGGCCAGGTGTCCGCAAATATGTCGCACCAAGATGAGGCTGGTGCTGCAGCCGTTCCCACTCAACCACCGCGTGACGCGCCTTCTCACGTCATCAACAGCCTCCAGCGTGAGCCCCATCCCTTCGATGGTATGCGCGGAGAGGATGTGGAGGAATGGCTGGACGATTTCGAACGTGTCGGCGCTGCTAACCGGTGGGATAACACCTACAAACTCGCTCACGTGTCATTCTACCTCATAGGTGTCGCGCAGACGTGGTTCCTCAACCACTTCATCGACATCCCCGACTGGTCAGCCTTCAAAGATCAGCTTCGTCATGTCTTTGGCACACCGGCTGTTCGTTCGGCTCTCACAAAGAAAGCTATCGCTACTAGGAAACAGCACATCGGGGAGTCGTATACAACCTACATCAAGGATGTTCTTTCACTTTGCCGCCGGGTTGACACTCCAATGACAGAATCAGACAAGGTGCGCCAGCTTCTTAAGGGGATTGCACCCGTCGCATTCAATCCCCTTGCAATCCAGAATCCGGCTACCGTTGCTGACGTTGTGACAACCTGTCAGCGCCTCGAAGAACTTGAGTCTATGCGCCTACAATCCGACAGTGACGCGGCCCTTAATACGACTGATCCAAACCTGCGAGACACGATAAGGTTGATTATACGTGAAGAATTAGAATCAATGAGATTCACACTACCTTCAATGTGTCCCATTCAGTCTTCTTCAACGTCATTGCGGGATGTCATCAGGGAAGAGCTCACGTCCATGACCTACATGGCCAACCTGCAGCCCATTGTCTCTCGTACTCTATCATCGTATATGTATATATATATATATATATATATATATATATATATATATATATATATATATATATATATATATTACGAAGTCTTGGTTTGGAAGACCTTTATTAGGCCCGAGGAACCGGCAGCCGACAGCGGAGATGCACGAGCCAAGATGATGATGATACGTGACAACGATGAGGATGCATGAGCAATACATGATAATGATGATAATGTACAGATGAAGAGGATTGGTATAATAAATGCCCACAATATATATATATATATATATATATATATATATTATATATATATATATATATATATATATATATATATATATATATATATATATATATATATATATATATATATATATATATATATATATATATATATGCAACGCGAGAAAATATACCCGTATACCAGCGGCACATACCCGCTCGTGGGTATGTGCCACTGTCTGACGGGAAGTGTTTGACAACGTACGTGACGGGATTATGACATTATTCATGTCTTGACCAACAAGTGATATTCGTGAAACTATCTTATATCTTTCCATGCTAATTTTTGTTCACGCCAAGTTAAAAAGGTGACCACGAGAGCATTGAAACTTAAGCGGCTAGATGTATAGATAGATGCGGTCAAAGTCGCCGACGTCCATCAAGAAATGCTCGCATTTAAAAATTGCACCGTTGATACATTTGCCCAAACACCGGGGTGCAAGTACCAAAGGGCGGAAACCCACGGCAGAACGCAACATCACCCTCACGACCAGCGATGGTCGTACAGTCCCTATGGTAAACACCATCAGGGTCCTGGGTATGATCATTGAGACTCGTGGAACCATCGCCCGAAAGGTATAGAAGCTCAGGACTATGACTGAAACCGCAATACGACTCGTACGCAGAGAGGCCAACCGACGCCACGGCCCAAAGAAGACAACCTACTGCGTCTCATACATGCGGTTGTTTTGTGCCACTTTACCTACGTCGCTGCCATTTACAAATGGCCACACGTGTTGAGCACGATCATCTCGACACCCTTAGTCATCAACACTCCGACGCGAAAATGCCTCGATCTTGGCGTACACAATACGCTGAAATAGATCATCGAGGCTCAGGAACGAGTGCCATTGACCCCGCGCACGACCACCAAAGCGGGCCGGCATATTCTGCGCGAGCTCGGCTTCTCTTCGATGGCCAGGGACTCCTTAAATTTGACACTCTTTCTCCGTCAAATTAGCGGCATTATCACGATACACTCCCATTTCACAAAATGTACAAGCTGAATAAAACAGAGGCAGGTGTCTTGCGTGGGTGACTGCCATCCTCAAGCGCATAGACATAGAAGCGGACGTCTCGTTCATGGACGCCGCTGCCAAATGAAACCACCAGGCTTTCACTGTGGTCGCTGTCTGAGCCGTGCAGAGGATTCTGAACTCCACCCCGATCTTCATTCGAAACACCGAAGTAGCGGATCAAGTAGTTATAGGCATAGGTGCACCCAACATCAAACGGGAAGAAATTTACAGCTACTCCAGACCGGCCATGAAAGCCTTCGGACGTGGCGTCATCTCCGGCCAGGTGTATAGGCATACTCCGCGGCGTAGACCTTAGTATCCTAAAGCACCACACTGTCATCTGGTTTCCCGCCTATCTCGGCTGGGTGCCGCATGCCCCGTCCAACCTCAACGAGATCACCCATGATGCAGCGCGCGCCCTTACCGACCATGCCACCCTAAGGCAACCCTATTTCGCTGAGCTAGAGAGCAATTGAGATGCACCCAATACGTACAACGACACCACAAAGCACTCTCATTTTGAACACTGCATTTTCCCGCCTCAATTTCCTAAACTTAACAGACCTCACACGCTAACCCTACACTTATCACAAACTCACGTGTACACTCTAAAACTACTCGTCATTTTGATGGCCATTTCTTTATTATTTTTGACAAGCTGCCGGCTTCACATGGAGAAAACGGCAAAACTGCCCGCCGTCAATAGTAGTAGAGAGAGAGCAAAGAGGAGGCGAGCAAGAACCCACGGGCGCTTTGGTGGGTTTCCGTACAGGATACGCACGGGACATCACTCAACACGTGTTTTGGTTGTAGGCTTGCCGTCTCTCTCTCCCGCTTCTCCCCGAGCCGCCGTCACAGCCATTGCTACCGCGTGTTTTTTTTTGTCTGTCTTTTCGTTGTATTGCATAAACCACGTGCGCGTTGCGGTTGTGCTCACTTGATTGAATTAGTTTGCGTTTTGGAGGTGACACATCATGGAAACCGTGTTCCAGGAAGCTCAGCCCCGAAGCTAATGCGCCTGCAAAAGGTGAGTGTTCCTTCTATGCTTTCATTCTTGCGAAATTCTTTTCTGTGCTCGTGACGAACATCGCAAACGCACGTCTCAGACTGACTCTGCTTTGACTCGTCGGATACTCGGTTGGAGGTTCTGCTTATGAGCACTTCGGGCGTCGTGACGAAGATGATCGCAGGACGACTCTTTGTACACGCGACCACGCATTACGCACTTTGAAACATCGGGCGTAACGGCCAGCGCGTGTGCTGCTCGGAGTCATCACTAGGTATAATTCCGTTCATGGCGACGACGCGCAAGACGAACTTCGAACTTTGTGGGCAAGAACAACGCATCAGCGGTCGCGCGGCAGTGTGCTCTTCGCAAGCAACGAAGCGCATCGCCCGCCTGCTCTTTAGTGCAGCGGATGTTCATTTTACGCACACATCGGCAGCGGACCCTACGGCCAAGCTGTTCGCGCAGCGGGCGCGTGTCGGCGTCCTGAAGTGCGAGACCAAACACGTTGCGCGCCTATTTTTCGTCGCCGCACCTGTACTGGGCATCGTCACCGAATGCCGCTACCCAGCACATCGCGTGCCGACTTCCCGGACTCCGCGGCCAATCACTTCGAGGTTAAATAAAGCACTGAGTACAATATTGCAATTTGGGCACGCTTCGGGCCATGCTTGGTATCACCGCAAGCTCTCATCAATCATCTGAAAAAATAAACTTCTCGCAGATAACCGTGCCCGGGACCGGGTTAATGATTAGACGCATCATAGGCGAGGTGAACTACAACTTACCAGCTGTGGATTGCTAATGGCAATCGCATTGTTCCTTATGTCTTTTGCTTCTTATGTGTTTATGAAAGTACAATTGTTCGTACTTACATAAAGCACTTAGTGTGTAATTTTGTGCAAACTCAACATATAGGTAGTAAAGCTTTTATTATTCATCGTATTACATTTCGTTTTTCAGGTGCTGCAGTGTCCTTCATGGTGTGGTGGTGACCTAATGCTGCAACCTACATCAAAGGTTCGTCAGACACCGATAACCAAACACCAAATAATTACGTATAACGACGCCTCGCCCATAAAACAACACCTTTACCGCGTTTAGGCAAAGGAACGTGACGTTATAAATGCTCAAGTCAAATAAATGTTGCAAGATGACATTATCCAACTTTCGAAAAGTGCCTGGTCATCTCCGGTCGTGCTCGTGAAGAAAAAAGATGGATCACTGCGCTTCTGCGTGGACTACTGGAAACTTGACAGCGTGACTAACAACGACGTCTATCAGCTGCCTCGCATCCACGATTCCCTCGACAGACTGCGGCAGGCCAAGTATTTCTCATCGATAGACTTGAAAAGTGGCTACTGGCAGATAGAAGTTGATGAACGAGATCGTAAAAAAACCGCCTTCGTTACACCGGATGGCCTATATGAATTCAAAGTGCTTCCCTTCGGCCTCTGTTCTGCACCTGCGTCATTCCAGAGAACGATGGACACTGTTCTTACCGGTCTAAAGTGGCACACGTGCTTAGTTTACATCGATCATGTTGTCGTGTTTTCTGCCACCTTTCAGGAGCACCTGAAGCGTCTGCAGTGGGCTGGAAGCGCTCCGCTCTGATAACCTGACACTGAAGCCAGAAAAATGTCATTTCGGTTACGAGAAACATGTTTCTCGGCCATGTTGTGAGTGCGGGTGGTATTCGACCAGACCCTGACAAAAGTACCGTGGTGGCCTCCTTTCCTGTTCCACGTGATAAGAAGGCAATGCGTCGCTTTCTATGGCTCTGCGCATATTTCGCCGCTTTATGGCCAATTTTTCTAGGATTGCTGAACCGCTCACTCGACTCACTCATGAAGATGTTCCATTCGTCTGGGAGAAAGAACAAGACGCAGCTTTCTCTGAACTACGGGAGCGTTTGCAGACACCACCAGTCCTCGCTCACTTTGACCAAGACGCTGATACTGAAATTCATACTGACGCCAGCAACGTGGGTCTTGGTGCTGTCCTCGTACAACAATAAGAAGGCACAGAGCGAGTGATAGCGTACGCTAGCCGCACTCTTTCCCGCGCCGAGGTCAACTACTCCACGTCAGAGAAAGATTGCCTCGCTGTTGTATGGGCCACGATGAAATTTAGGCCTTACCTTTACGTACGCCACTTCAAGGTAGTGAGCGACCATCATTCGTTGTGCTGGTTAGCCAACCTACGGGACCCATGTGGGCGACTGGCCCGATAGAGTCTTCGTCTGCAGGAATACGATTTCACGATCGCTTACAAATCGGGCCGCAAGCACGAAGATGCTGATTCATTATCCCGTGCACCTGTCGAAGTTTGTGGCCACGACACCGAGGATGACGATGGTTTCCTTGGGGTCCTTACTACAACAGATCTCATTACGCGACAGCGTGCGGACGATAAAATTTGCGCAGTTATCGAAACCTTGAAGGACGCAACTCGTCCATACCTCGATGTATTTCTCGAAGTCTGTTGTCGTTCTGTCTGCGAGAGGGGTTCCTGTATAAGAAAAACTCCAACGGCAATGAGAGAACCTGTCTTCTAGTCGTGCTAACTGACATGCGGGACGGCATTCTTCTTGGCTGCCACGATGAGCCCACATCTGGTCACTTAGGTTCCTCTCGAACTCTCGCTCGAATTCGACAAGTATACTACTGGCCTAAGCTTTCTGCATCAGTTAAGCGATACGTGAAAAGCTGCCGGGAATGTCAACGCCGCGAATCCCCGCCACTAAAACCCGCGGGGCTTCTTCAACCAATAGAACCACCCAGAGCGCCATTTGATCAAATAGGAATGAATTTGCTGGGGCCCTTTCCGCTATCATCTGCCGGCAACAAGTGGATCGTAGTAGTCACCGACTATTTGACGAAGTACGCCGAAACAAGGGTACTACAACGCGCTACTGCTTCCGACGTCGCCCGATTCTTTATGGACCAGATCGTTCTTCGACATGGCGCCCCGTGGTGCGTAATCACATACAGAGTGACAGCATTTACGGCCCAGCTCATTCATGGCGTATTCAAGCTCAGCTACACGAGCCATTGCAGGACCACGGCATATCATCTGCAGAGCAACGGCTTGACAGAGCGACTAAACAAGACCATCGCTGACATGTTATCTCTGTACGTAGATGTCCAGCATAGGACCTGGGACCGAGTGCTACCGTACGTCACATTCGCGTACAATACTGCCGTCCAGGAAACTACGCGATTCACGCCTTTCCGTCTTGTCTATGGACGTGAAATCCAGATCCTGCTGGATGCGATGCTTCCACATAATCGCGATGCTTTGATCACTCCTAATGCTGTGCAGCTTACCCAGTACGCCGAAGAAGCACGCCAATTAGCACGCCAACACATTACGCACCAGCGGAGTACAGACGCATGCTGCTGCAGCGCTCGCCATCGACAAGTTCAATACCATCCAGGAGATCAAGTTTGGGTGTGGACTCCAGTCCGATGCCAGGGATTGTCAGAAAAACTGCTCAGTCGCTACTTCGGACCATACAAAGTCTTGCGACGCGTGAGCGATGTGAACTACGAGGTGGTCCCTGACGGCGCCCTCTCGCCATGACGGCGAAGGCGCTCCTCAGAGATTGTTCACGTGGTGCGCCTGAAGCCGTACTTCACGCGGCAGTGCGACAGCGCATGAACCATATCGCTGTTTATGAGTATGCGCGTATTTTCTCTTGGTTTGCCCCGACTTTGACTTTGTACTTTCCGAGCATCGGAGTGATGCTTTTTTTTTCTCAGAGGGGGAATAATGCCACTTGGCCGCTAGTTACGGCGAGCGCAAGCCATGGCTACCCACGAGAATGGAAGACGATGTTCTGGTGCAGGGCGTGCTCTGGCTAGTTGTTTATTATTCAAGCAGCCATCTTGCCAGTTTTTGGTGCGTCTTCGGCCGGCTCAGTTCTTCCTAATTGAAGACCTGTTGTAGCAAGTGACAATATATATATATATATATATATATATATATATATATATATATATATATATATAAATATATACATATATATGGGAAAGAAGTGTAAACCTGAAAGCTCGTTTTTCTGTGTTTTGACACAATAGTAATGAGATTGTATAGGGGAAGTTATTAGAACCAATGTATTGTAATTAAGAAGAAAGAAAAGTGGGTGAAAAAATAACTTGTTGTGAGAAGGAATCGAACCACGACCTTCGAATAACGCGTTCGATGCTCTACCATTGAGCTATCACGGCGGCAATCCCCCCAACCACTTTATTGGGTTTACATGTGAACTTTAAACATGGGAGTGTCAGTCAGCGCCACCTGTAACCATGGCGGTGAGTGTCGCACACTCTTATGAGCCTTTGGCGCGTCACGTAGCACGTGAACTTATTACGAGCAGGCAGCTCACTATAGTCTCTCAAATACAACCTAACGGCATACACCGGTGTTACACAAAGCAATGATATATGGGCACCTCAAGCATTGCGCACTTAGAAAAAGAAGCACATTGTGACACAAAAGCGCGTTTATCTGGCTTCGATGGGAATGGTCGGGTGCAGGGTGGGTGAGCACAAAACTTAACGTATCAAATTTGGTGAAATACGCCCTCCTACTCGATATACAAGCAGCGACAAATCCGTACGTTGTTGAAGCAGTAAATGTGGAAACGTGCTAATCATTCGTTCGCTTCCAAAATGATAATGTTGTTAACTATTTCACATCATAGTGCACGAGACACTAACTAAGCGCATGCTTTTGACTTCATTCCTAATGTATATTGAAATAAGATCGCTTTCTCGCTTGGTTTTGTAGGAGACCTTTTATCACCATTTTTATAACAGGAAGGGCTCAACCTGCAGTGTTTCGTACCTGATCAACAGTGTCACTTCGTTTCCTTGTCCCTAATGCAGTATGCTCTTTAAGAACAGACACGCACGTTGAAATTTAAGCTCCGGTGTAGTCCTTACAATAAAGATGGTGATGTAATGAAGTCTGTGCAGTGCGATGCATAGCCAATAACCCTTTATCCCTTAGAGGCGGCCACGTTTTAGTGCAAGGTGAGTTGATGCAGAAGCGAAGCAAAACACAACTAGGGACAACTGGCATGATGAAATCAAAGATTACAAAAGAACACTGCGCATAGGACGTCCACCACAAAACTTCCTGGACAAACTTAATTTTTTGTATCCCTTACAATGACAGTCAATAACGTTCGTTGGCACGAGATGCTGTTATTTAGGCGTTGTCCGACTTACCCGCAGCATCGAACACGAAGGAAAATGCCAAAGTTCGGCACCACCTTGGGCTACCTGAGCGCTTCTGAAAAACGTGAACAAATTTAAAAGAATTCATTGCTGGGAAAGCTGCAATCTATGACTACTACGTCAAGCTGCCAAGATTTACTGGTTCACGAGGTTTTTCTCCCTTGCTATTTATATTTCATTTTTCTTCTATAAACATTGAGGGCTGGTTGGCTCCTCTGGTGTGTGTATTCCATGTGCTAGTTCATTTTACACAGTTCTCCGTATTTGTGAAGAAATTAAAAAAAAAACATCACTGAAGCGGCCGAAATAATTCAACGGCGCACCTGCGGAGGCAGGCTGCCTCCATTTGAGAGAAATTGACAGACTACCTTGAAACTTCAAGTAGGTTGGAAGAGTGCCTGGTGTAGTAAAACTAGTTCTATCCTGCTCTGAATGGCCTGCTGTGGATAAATTGGGGTTCGTATTGTCACGTCGTCGTGATGTTCACGAAGGCTGCAGTCAATATTTCCAAAATGAAACTGTTTATTTGTCCCAGCTTGTGGCCCGTAAACCAAAAATCGAATTACAGCAATACACACTGACACTGGTAGCGGCAAACAGAGCGTCAAATGATCCGTGGCAAAGCACGTTGGCGTTTATACATGTGGCGTATATCATTCGAGCATTATCATCTGTGACCGCGTTTTTTCTAGAATCAACTCGGCTGCTTGCGTATTCTCACTGTAGCCTACGAAGTGATCCCCAAATAATACGTAATATTCCTGAACTTTCTGGCGCGGCTTGCGCGAGGCAATATCTAGACTTGCGTTGGGCCGGCAACATAAAGCACAAAAAAGGGCATGGGTGGCAATATTTACTCAGTAACTTCATTTATACACGCCTTGCCACGATGGTCGGGTGACTCAGGCACAGGGCTGATCACTCGCAGGTTGCGGAATCAAATTTCGACGGTGGCGGCTGGGTTTTTGATGGAGGCGAAAATACTGTAGGCCCATCTGCTCACATTCGGGTGAACGTTGAACAACCCAATGTGGTCGAAATTTTCGAACCCTTCTACTACGGTGTTTATTATAATCATGTGGTGGTTTTGCAACGTTAAACTCTACATGTCAATCAAATAAATGAAAAGTTACGAACGCATAAAATGAACATAATGAAGAAGCCAAGAAATACAATAAGCACATTGAATGAATGAAACAGAATAGTGTGGCGATCGGCAGTTTGCTTGTCGGGTTTATTTGCAATAGAAAGTTCTTACTGACACAATATAAATGCGAAGCATTTCTTAGCGAACTTCGGTGACTATGAGCGTATCTATCTATCTATCTATCTATCTATCTATCTATCTATCTATCTATCTATCTATCTATCTATCTATCTATCTATCTAGTTATCTAGCGGCCTATGACTTTTAGCTCTCCTGGCCGTTTCGATAGTTATGTTATGTTATGTTATGCCATACCAAACTTGGTATGGCATAACATGACTTTATAAAAGAAATCTTTGACTAGTATTAACAAGAAAATCGGGACATCTATGTTATGAATGTCATGACTTAAATTTCATAGTCTTGCAGTTCTTGTGGTGGTTTTGTTCACGTGCCATGTTGAAAAACTGGTATGGTATGGCATGGTTGCACGGCGAACACAACCGGCAGACACTAACATGAAAATCATGACATGCGTGTCGTGTAACAACATGACTACATGCTACGCTCATGATGCGCTCACGGCCGTTTCGCTAGCGTCACATATAACAAATTTGGTATTACAGTACGTGAATGGATGAAAAAGGTATGCGACTGGGGCAAACATGATATTCATGAGATGCATGTCATGTAACGACATGACTACATGCCATGCTTACGATGCGCTGGCTGCCGCTTCGCCAGCTTCACTTATACAAAATTTGTTATTACGGGACGTGAATGAATGAGAAAGGTATCATACTGTTGCAAACAAGATAAACATGAGATGCGTGTCATGTATCGACATGACTACTTGCCACACTCATGATGTGCTCGTGGCCGTTTTGCTAGCTTCACATATGCTAAATTTGGTATTATGTGACGACAATGGATGACGAATGTAGTGACTGGCGCAAACATTATAATCATGTGATGCACGTCATGTCTGAACACGACTACATGCAACAGTCAAGGCTCCAATACATTTCGACGTGACGCGGTTCGCGTGCTCGCCAGCGTTCATTTCATCACGTCACGCCGGCGTAGCCATGCCACGCGCTGGTCCTGCCATATACTCGCTAGCGCGTGCTGCACTGCGTTGCTTTGACGCATGTGCGTTTTGGCGCGTCCGGCGTCTCTCCGTCACGCAAAGAGGGAGACGCAGTGTTGTTTAGGTAACGCATCGGTGCGAAATGTAGCATGTCGCATTTCGCTCTGGTTGCCGTCGGGCTGCGCTGACAGACGCTGGTCGTGCCTGGCCTCAAAATATGGAGTGCTCGCGTTTTGCAAACGTAGCGTGGCTGTGCCCAGCGTGCGTGCGCGTCAACGCTACATAGGAGTATATTGGGCCCTTCAAGATGCGTTTGCGGCCATTTTGCTAGCTCCATATATACCAAATTTGGTGTTGTACGTGACTTCAATAGATATTGAAGTATGTAACTGGTGCAAACATGATAATCGTGATACGCGTGTCATGTAAAAACATGCCAACATAACACGCTCATATCGTGCTCACGGCTGTATCACTAGGAAGATAGTTATAGCGCGATAACAGAACGACGACAAAGAGACAAGAAAGACATGAAGGACACGAGCGCTAACTTCTAAGTGAGTTTACTGCACTGAGCGCGAAAAAATATGAAGGAGACAGTAAACCATGTGACGAAAACTCGTGACAAGCCCTCCGTGTCTTGCTGACCCGCAGGGCGCGGGTTCAAATCCCGGCTGCGGCGGCTGTATTTCCGATGGAGGCGGAAATGTTGTAGGCCTGTGTGCTCAGATTTGGGTGCACGTTAAAGAACCCCAGGTGGTCTAAATTTGCGGAGCCCTCCACTACGTCGTCTCTCATAATCATATAGTGGTTTTGGGACGTTAAACCCCACATATCAATCAATCAATCAATCAATCAATCAATCAATCAATCAATCCAGCCCTCCGTGTCTCTATCCGAGAAGGAACTAAGGTTCCTCGAAGATTTTGGTGCACGCAAGTAGTTATATTACTTTTTTTTCTGTTTAGTTTTCTTATAGACTTTTCTTTGCCTTTTTCTGTGCTTTGGTTTTTTCTCTTACTCATGCATTGTTCTTTGTGCCACATAGCTTTTGTCACATGCTTTACTGTCTCCTATATTTGTTTTCAGCAGATTTCACGCATTTTCACATTCGATTTGAGCCGAAGCAGCCAGCAAGGAGTAAATGATGTTGTACATCACATGAATATCATGATTTTCATATTGCCACTTTTAATTTATGATCGTCCTATTGTCACGTACAGAAAACCGAAGAATCTAACTTATACGGCATGCGATGCCTTGAAACAACTCGTTGAAAAATTAATGTACTGTTAGAAAAGATGCGGATGAAGGCGGTATATAGTAATGTGACGTACAAAACAATACGAGAACGAAACTATCTTATAACCTCAGCAACAGCACCTACTACCGAAATTTAACCTCGCGCTCAACTCAGAAAAATTGCAAGCTATAATACACAACATACGACAAGAGATTTTTTTTTGCCAGAGAACTAAACGCTTTCTTCGAGCACTGGCTATTGATTGTTTGATTGATTGATTTGTGGGAATTAACGTCCCGAAACCACCATTATTATATAAGAGACGCCGTAGTGGAGGGCTCCGGAAAGTTCAACCACCTGGAGTTCTTTGACGTGCACCGAAATCTGAGCACACGGGCCTACAACATTTCCGTCTCCATCGGAAATCCAGCCGCCGCAGCCGGGATTCGATCACGTGACCTGTGGGTCAGCAGCCGAGTACCTTATACACTAGACCACCGCGGCGGGGCCTGAGCACTGGTTCTTGGTACCGTAAAACAAACAAGCAGGTTGTGTAGCTATATCTGAATAATTATCAGGTTGTCATATACAAAATTCTTATCGTCCAAATGCTAGGCACTCTATAGCATAAAACAAGAATACAACTACTGAATTTTTATCAAAATTACTATACCAGCGTTCATCTAATATGCCATCTACTCTGACTTCTTTTGTTCAGTATACGCCTCTCTTCCTTCGAATAATACATGACATCAATGACACACGAGCACTTTCGAATAAGACCATTCTACTAACATTAGATGTCTGCTCCTTGTACAAGGATATACCTATAACTGAAGGCGCAGAATTCTTCGCAAAGTAACTCGTAATGCTGAAGTTTACCTCTCGTTTCCTAACTTAGTCTTGACACTTAATTGTTTTGTTATGATTCTTCGTAAATCTACCAACTTTCACCACTACTAACAGAACTGCTCTTGCCCCAACCAACGCCAACATTTTTATGGGACACTTGGAATTGGAGCTGGTGAAATTGCCTCCAGAAATGCCTTCAGCCTAACTCCACTACATAGTTTCACTCTTGCACTAAACTCATTATTCACGCTTTTCTAGTGAAGCTGACATCCTAGGCACGGCTATCTACTCATATGAAAATGAGGAAAGTTAAAGAAGACGCTCTTTAAGAAACCGACGTACAGTAAAGAGTACCAAGATAACCCTACCCATCACCTATGACACTGCCAAGCAAGTGAGGTCTGACTCGTGAAGCGTATAAGAAAGGTATGAGTGACGATGGCGACTACGTTCCTTACGTGAACAGCTTAAAGGCAAAAAAAATGTTGATCGAAATTACCCGGACTACGCAACAAAGAAGGCCTAAAGCGAAGCACGTAAATCAGGAAATCAACGCTAGTTCAATGAGCCCCGTAGCACGTCTCAACCAGCCACAAGCATTTATAATCAATCATTTAAATGCGTTTACACACATAATTGTTAGGGCACGCAAGTAATACCGATTCTAGCGGCCATTGTCGTCTTTATCGGCTGCCTATTATGGCGCGCATAGGTGCATGTGATTGCCAATGTGCCTTGTTCCTCTTGCGGCGCGTTTCATGCTCAGAGAAAGATAATAAAGGAGTCTTCCACTCATGCCATGAGCCGGAACAATTTCCTTGTTTTGCGATTGTCACCACACCCATGGTTAAAGAGGGCGTAACCTAGGTACCTATATCATTATTACCTAAAAATGAGCGGCTTAGAAAGACGTATACCGAAGGGCCAAACGTCGCATATCGCCTCCATTGGAATTTTAAGGACATTTTAAAGCATGCTAAAGCCCACCCTGATTTTACTACTCACATAACACCTTATTCTCGTCTAAGATGTAACACTTGCAAACAACTTCAAGATGACGTTTTAGTTAAAAGCACCAAAAGCTATTATCTGCAGCATATAAAACGTACCTTCACTGGCATGATTTCAAACATTGTCCACATAATCGAATGTTCATTTTTACACAAACGGTACGTTGGCCAAATAGGACAGACTGTTAACGTAAGATTAAACGGACATCGCCTGGACACGGCGAAAGAATTACCGAAATACATGGCACAGCATTATGCTGTAACAGGTCGCAACTTCGATGACCTTTAACTTTACACCCTTCTTTGAACCTTCTAGTTACGAAGGGACAGAAAATACAAAGACAAATTTCAATCACAAGTTGTATACACTCCAGCCTGCCGTTATAAACGATTAAAAATAGGGGATCTAAGGTCTAAGCATTATAACCAACAGAAACCGATAAGTGTTAGGTCTTTTAAGCAATCTTCTATTAGTGTTGCTTGCTTGTGACAACCATAATTCAGCATCCCCTCCCTCGTCTTCTTTTTCACGAAATGCCTTCAGACTCGCTTTATTTGCCACAGTGGCTTCTTATTGTATCCAACTCGCTCCCCTACTTTCGCAGTTGGTTTCTCCTCCTTCTTCGTTTTGATTGGAGGAGAAGGTACGAAAGACACAATCACGAGCACAAAAGAAACCTTCAATAAAATAGGTTCATTTGCCGAAACTTCAGCTCCCACTCCAAGTTCAAGAAGTTCTGATTGCAAGCCGCCACCTTCGCTTTTTCGACCCTGCTTTATATATTGGCCAAGTCCACCTACATGCAGCTTGTCATATCACCACGTTCCTTCCTCAAGTTTTGTGGTCGCCCCGTTACTGTACGCACTTCTCAGCAAAAACCACACCTGCAGTGTTATAGAAGCTTCGGGGCTGTAGTACATCGTTGTGGTACGATTACACCCACTTCGCGAACATTGCAGATAACGCTAAAATGCTCGACGCCACGTGTATAAAGGCGACACGCTTCGCCGTTTCTCAGTTGATCGATGGCTGACGTTTTGTTCGCCGCTATCAGGGCAAGTTGGTTACTACAATCCGGCTTTCCATTTACTGGGCACAGGTTCGCCCAAATAAACAGTGTGGTCTCAACATACAGTCCCCTGTCTTCAGCCACGCCACGGTCCTGTGGCAATATGATGTAACAAGGCAACAGTTAGCCTAACAAATACCAAGCGCATTGCCATAATTACATCTTTTTCGCGTTACACTTTGTGTTTATTAAATTTTGTTGTGATGTTATATTCTCAAACAATTACCAAATACTATTTAACAAAAACAGTAATGCAGCAAACCTGAAAAAAAAACGTGCAAAACTTAGAAATTTAAATTCCTCATATAAGAAAAAGCTCCTAATTCGCTGTGTCATCAATGTCTGCGAGGTGAAGGAGCATATCCTTTTTTGTGTGTGAGTGAAGAGACAAGATTACAAAGTACGTTTTTCTATAGCTGTCAACCTGGTGCCTATAATCTGTAGTCCTTTTTTGTGCTGCACTTAAGCGCCGGTAGTTATGGTACAGTTTGTCCTCGCCAATAGCGAATTAAAAAAAAACAACTTTAGCGTACATAAGGAAACTGCTCATTTATAGATTCTATTATAATAAGGGTTGCAGCGCAAGCACGAAAGTGCTGGAATAAAAGCGAACGGAAGGCATGGAATGGAAGGCCAAGAGGGACAACATGAGCACTGAGTACCAACTGACTTTTATTTTTTGCAGCAAACATCTTAATATATGAAAAAGGCAAAATCTTTCAACAAGCAAACGTGAGAAATGTGACACAGTTCTGGAGGAGTGTCTGATAAAAACGAAGGCACAATATTAAAATGGCTAACCAGTATCTAAAAGCACAATCTTTTTATTGGGCACTCCAGATGAAGTTTCTGGACGACACTTGATCACGGTGGAACCTTAGCCCTTGTATTTTCATTTCCCTTCTTGTCTTTCTGCCGTATATTAACTTCGTTGAATAAACCAAGCTTCAGTCTGCGCTTGTTTGTCTTCGCTCTTGAGTTTCGTTAGTTTTCGCTCCCAATACTATCATAATGGATCAATTACAGCTCATGATTACTCAGCTGGAGAGAGAAAGCAAAAGAATAGGTCTGAAATGAATGTGCACTCAACTAAAGTAGTGTGCAACAGTCTAACAAAGGCAGTACTGTGATAGGTGGAGAGGCACCGGAAGTGGTAAAGGATTATGTCTACTTATGACAGGTAGTAAACGAGGAGCCAAACCTTGAGAGTAAATGAGTGAAATAGCTAGAGGAATAAGGATGGGGTGGATCACATTTGGCAAGCATTCTCAAATCATGAATAGTAATCTGCCACTAACCCTCAGAAGGAACGTACATAAGAGATGCATGTTGCTAGCACTTACCAATGGAGCAGAAACCTGGAGGCTTACGAAGTGGGTTCAGCTTAAATTGAGGACGACGCAGCGAGCGATGGAAAGGAAAATGATGGGTGTAAGCTTGAGAGAGAAGCATACAGCAGTGTGGGTCAAGGAAGAAACTTGGGTAAGTTTATCATAGTTCAATTCAAGAAAAAGAAATGGGCGTAGGCCGGATACGTAGCGCGTACGCAGGATAACCGATGGCCATCTAGGGTAACTGACCGAATTCCCAGAGAAGACAAACGCACGAAGGCCAAACAGAAAGTTAGGTGGGCCGCTGAGATTAAAAAGTTTGCGGATATAACATGGAAACGGAAATCACAAGACCAGGTTGATTGGCTGGTCATGGGCGAAGGTTTTGCCCTGCAGTGGGCGATCCAGGCTGATGATGATAATGATGAAGGTGGTCTCCCACGATTCACCAGAATAGTTGGAAAGCGAAAGCCACTTTTTGTTTCAAGCACGTCGTAAAATGCTCTTAGCGTTCTCCAAAACATGAGGGCTAATTATTGGTTTATGAGTGCAGAGTTTTAGCGATTTGGTTGTAAACAAAAACGAGAATCTAGCCCACGTATTTCACGCGGTTGGTATGTGCACAACTACGACACGGTAGTTCATCGATCATTCGAGGAGTTTTAGTTGTGTTTATCTGGTCATGGTACCAGTACGTAAAGATATACTATCACACAAATTGTCACACCTTGATACATAAACTGTATTTAAAACAGAGTTACCGTGTGCTACCGTGTGTGTAGATTCAAGAACGCTTTAAAGAGCCCATACGTTCAAAAGTATTCAGACGGCATACCCTACATATAATGGAGTGTAATTTCACTGAAAATCTCATCATTTTTACACTCTCTTGAGCGATTGTGTGGCATTTGTAGGGACTTACGGAAGGCACTGGTCATTTTCTGTCTGAAAATAGGAACATATGCATGTCTCATCAAGCAGACCTTTGTTGTAACACTGTCATGCACGTAATTCATCAATAAAATCTTTCTGCTGAACTCCTATATAAGGTTCTCATACCTATACGGGCCCAAGAACACATGCTTAAGCTGGGTAAATGGCTGTAGCGCAAATGACCATCGGTACTTAAGCTTTCCTGACTGTAGACTTATTGACTGTCCCAAATTTGATGTTGCGTTGAACGAGAATAAAAAGATGATTTGTATAAGGTGCGAACAATCACTGAACTAAGCGCATCAGCCATACGGGCTTTCTACGATATTTCTTTCTCGCTGTTTTTTGTTCTAAGCAGATGAGAAAGAAGTAAATAAGCAGTTTATTTACGCTACAGCAGTGCATAGCAGGTGGAATACAAGCTAAACACGAACAAACAACACAGCAAATGCGTGATTTAGTGTGAAAGCGCAAAGACAATCACCCAAGGTGAACATTCCTTTGAAAGACAGAATGCGCTTTTCTCGCGGGTAATAGCAACTCTGCATATGCTTCGTGCACTGATTCAGTCACGTATATATTACGGGAAACGGTAGTCAACGTATTTTATTCGCTGGAAGTCGGCTCAGACCGCACGCAATGAAGCGCTGCTGTATGTATACGTATATACGACTCGCCGACTGCCCTCCACACTTGCGCGGGATGGTGCTGCCACCTGTAGCCCGATCTTGCCATGAATTTTTAATGTGCAGTAGTCGTCAGCTTTCGGTAAGCATTTGATATACTTTGGTGCCGACTTTTTTCTTCTGTTAATTTCTACAGGCGGCTGAGAGTCTGTGCTAATTGTCATCGGGGCACTGCCCTCTAAGCCTTCTATTATGAGTAACGCAATGGCTATTTTTGCTAGTTCTCCAAATAGTAGCCTAAAAAATCTAAACACATTCCACAACCTGCTGCGTTTCGTAACATGTTTGTTTTGTGCCACTTTACCTAAGTCACCACTATACACAAATTACTACATGTTAAGTGCGGTCAACTGAATGTCCTTACTCGTAAAGTAGTCAAACGAGCTGTCAGCCTCCATATAACCGCTCCGACGCACCAACTTCTTGAGCTTGGCGTACAAAACACGCTGAGAGATCACCAAGGCTCACGAACGATTGCAATTGACACAACTCACGACCCCCCAAGGCTGGCTGCCATAATCTGCACGAGCTCGGCTTCTTCTCCTCGAAATCTAGGGAACCCTATAGGGGAGACCCGTTCAAGTTTGCCCGGCGACGCCAGCGCTTGCCTTTCCCCTGCCAGAAAAAACGCACAACAGTAGCGCCTTCCGGCACTTCCACTCCCTTTGGCTTCCACGCATTTGCGAAGCGCGCGCTGCACGTGAAACGTCCCTCGTTCCGCGATGTCACCCCAACAGAAAAGGGGGAACTATTGCGGCGTCGTCAACAGTCACAATAATCATGCAAACACGAAGGGGTCGACTCCACCAGTGAAATTCTACCGATTCCCAAGCCGATAGTACGAAACAAGCAGGCGACAGGAATTGATTAAAGCAGTGTGCCGAAAAAAGTAAGTAAACAATTTTTTCATAAAAACTAGCAGGCGCACAATGCATTAAAAATAACAGGTGTTAATTTCTGCGTCACCGTTCCTCTAAACTATCGAGTTACTGGGAAATGCACGTACCCATCTTAAAGGTATAAATTTTCAACGTCCGTCTTTAGAGCGCTTTTAAATATAGCGAAGAAATATTTTAAGCTGCTACGATTATTCGATATTGTTGGGGACGTAGTAGTTGAATCTTTGTACACATGTGGTATTGGTTATGTTTTGGTATATATATTTATATCTACGCAGTGCCGACGGAAGTGTGTGGTCGCGAAAAGCTTGGACAATGATTTGTAGCAGACATTTTGTGAGAAACTGCAAAAATGACTCAAGTCTGCACCCGTCTTATATGCCGACAGTGTTTCCTGCGGCTTACAAGAAACAGGGAGTTCACGCGGAAATGGCGCAGAGGTATGATAGGCAATGAAGCGCATAACTATAGGAATTATAAAGCATTTTCTGAGGACTCTTGATTCCTCTTTTCAAGCTCAGCGAGAATTTGTTCCGCGTATACGCAATTATCAAGTCAAGCAGAAATAGAGGGGTTTTGATCGGACATGGCACTTTAGCACCGTTACATTTTAAGGAAGATTGGAACGCGGTTAGTAACAAGCACTTTACTTCTTTGATAGATTTAGTACAAAGTAAAAATGATTCAAGCAACAGACAATGCAAAATGTTTAATCAATAAATATTCATATGCAGCTATCTCCGTAAAGTTCTTGTATGAAGTGTTTCTGTGCACACAGATGGACACAATTGTAGTTTTTTTAATGGGGCGTTTTGCCATTGTACATGTTTTTATAGAGTTTGATTTCGTATGCAGTACTTGTTTTATTTTGTGAATGTAAGGCGTTACTAACAGGATCACGAAAACCGCCTCTACTCATTTTCAGACTTCTTGTACATCTTATACTTGAAGATGATAAAAAACCTATTATTATCTGCCGCACTACAGATATGCTCAACGATGATCACCGTACAATATCTGCATAAAAAAAACTCCAACGTATGAACGTTGTTGTGAACAGCACGATCTAATCTCTGCCACAACTTCATTTTGCTTAGGTGGAAGCGTTATTCTGTGAGGGCAGCCGGATCAGCACAAAATTTTGTGGAGCAGGCTGTACCACAAGGTATTGCTCAAGACGACCCAGCAATGCAAGATGAAGAGAACTCTCTTTTTCTGGATGTCTATGACTCGCTTTCAAGCGATTTAGAATCGCCCAGCGATGCAATTACATTTGCCGCTGGAGATGCGACGCTCCCGCTTGAGTGGACACGACCACAACTATGAAAAAAGAAAAAAAATTCATTAGCCGTTGTTGCACGTCCGTTGGCAGATACAGTGAACTAGTTGTTATTGAGTGTGAAGGGGCAGCCCGAAAACACGGTGCATTTTTGATACGTGACCAAGATAAAATGCCTTTATAGTAATGCGCTCTTCCAATGCAGATTAGACACACACAAAAAAAGTTTCTCTGAAAGCTGGGCGCTCATCATGATGGTACGCATGCCCCGCCGCGGTGGTCTAGTGGCTAAGGTACTCGGCTGCTGACCCGCAGGTCGCGGGTTCGATTCCCGGCTGCGGCGGCTGCATTTCCGATGGAGGCGGAATTGTTGTAGGCCCGTGTACTCAGCTTTGGGTGCACGTTAAAGAACCCCAGGTGGTCAAAATTTCCGGAGCCCTCCACTACGGCGTCTCTCATAATCAAATGGTGGTTTTGGGACGTTAAACCCCACAAATCAATCAATCAATCAATGATGGTACGCACGCTGTTCGTGAACTCAAGGTACCCGCGATGAGAACGGTGATAATGCAAGGAAAGACACGCAAGATAGATGGCAATTTTCGTTGTGGGTCAGAAAGAAGCCCCAAATAGACCAATTATTTTTGAAGTGCTGTGTATATACCGCACGATATCTTGGGTGGGTGCTAGTAAATTAAGGTATCCCAACTAATAGCAGTCACAGCGCACGAACCGCTTAACCTAAAGCACGAGAAGCGGCCTTACCCATGCATCCAGTAACAAACATGGCGCTTAGTACACACAGTAAACCAAATAAAACAGGTATATAATTATGAACGTACAGAACGTTTTATTCACCTCTAACGTCGTAAACAGCGTCGTCTTTCACTTGCGAAACGCACTTCGCTCTGGCGAAGACGGAGTCATCTGCTACAACTTGAATCGCTGCCCCTTTACCAAATTGCTGCCACGAAAAAAAAATCCTCAATTGCGGCATCCTATTAAATGCGGACAGAGCGTATACATCATAACTGCGCGCAACGCCGGACTCTCAAAAGCACGTGCAGAACGCGTGTAGCGTGCGAGCAAAGCAACGCGTCTTCAAGCAGGTTGAATCGGACAGCGGAGGGGCCAACACTCGGGTAATCAGTTTTCTCCCCACATTGATTGACAGCGCCACGCTCCGCAGCGCCTCCCTCGGCGTGGGTCTCCTCTATGAGTTGACACTGAGTACCAGTGAAATCCGCGATCTTATCACGATCGCTCCCATTGCACGGAAAGTGCCCTACGAATACAACAAAGGCCGACACCTTGCGCCGGCGACAGCCATTCTCAAGTGCAAAGACATAAAAGTGGACGTCGTCGCGTTCGTGGACGCTGCAGCCTATCGCAGCATCGAGCCTCCACCGCAGGCACTGCCTCGTCCGCGCAGCAGATCCTTAACACCGCCACGATACTCACACGAAACCCTGAAGCAGTGGAGCAAGTTGCTGTGAACATAGGGATGCTCCACAGCAAACGAGAAGTAATCTACAACGACTCCAGACAAGCCATGAAAATGAAAGTTTTCAAATGTGGCGTCATCTCCAGCCTGGCAATACGCATCCTCCGCAGCACGGACTCGAGTACCCTAAAGCCCCACAATGCCATTTGGCGAGCCTTTTTTTTACTTCCATATACAATACTCTGCTCAAGACCACATAATTCTTCAGTCTGAGGTTGCCTTGCTTCCCCAACCTGCCCATTTGAAAGCCACATGAACAATCATCCAAATAACCAATTATAGACATTGTTTCTTTATTATTTCTCCTTAACATCCTCAAGGAATAATACAATGCCTAAACAGTTAGGAGACATCTAAAACTCGTATATTTTACAATGTCATAATATTTTCTTTATACAGATAAGTGGCTCAAGTTGTCCGAGCAACTCTGGCGCTTGGTTCCTAATTTTACAATCTTTAATGAAGTTCGTCATCACTTGGCGAAAATATTCACACACAGGCAGTGCATTTGTGTCGGCATAATACACTGCTATGTAAGTTTTCCAAATACTCTGAACGTAGAGCAACATAACAGTACCATAATGATAGAGAGATAGACATGCGAAGTTTAACATCCCAAAGCCACCATATGATTTTGACGCGCCGTAGCCGACGGCTTAGGAAATTCGGACCACCAGGGTTTTTTTACCGTGCACGCAAATCTGAGCACACGAGCCTTCAGCATTTCCGCTTCAATCAAAAATGCAGTCACCACAGCCGGGATTCGATCCCGAACTCGCGGGTCAGCAGCCTAAGCCACCAGACCACAGTGGTGGTAAACAGTATTATAAGGTGAGTCATTTGTAATGCTTTCAGAAAACCCAAGAACGTATTCCCTGAGAAGCAGCTTTGCTAGTAAGTGTAAAAACAAGAAATTCCAAGTGGTATCTTCTATAAATGCCTCATATAAAGCCTAGATTTTAGTCAGTCGTCGAAAGGAGGTTCATTGTTAGTTGCTATAAGCGTAAAAACTACTAGACCATCCACAGACGCTCCTCAGATTTCTTCTGTATTGTAATAATAACAAGCAACGGCTAAGCTGTATTACACCGTATGAAGCTTAACTGCTGCTTCGATGCACTGTATAAAGCTCCCTTTCAACCCCTACGCAGCAAATCATAGCTTACCGCCCGAAATGCCGCGCTAAGCCCGGAATCCATAATGGTCAGTCTCGAAAAAATGCAGTGAAAAATAAGCGCACCGATAAGACTAAGAAGCTGGAACAATCGTCAAGCTGTCGCCAGATCTTGATGATCTGTGCTTTTTCGGAGCTTTGTGTCTGTGCCGCGTATGTGATTTTGTGTACGGTTTACAGTCGTCCTGCATGGCCAGCAAGCGTCATACGTCACCTCGGTACCTATTAAGGAAGTTCTTTCCCATGACAGCAGCCGCCGTGAGTATTAAAACACCACAACAAACGTCTCAATAGCAAATGGGTAATCGAGTTAGAATTCCCCTCGGAAGGAGCCCCCTTTCAGCCAGATGTTTTATTCTCAGCCTTCAGCGCACAAGTTTTCTTGTCGTGTTTTCTTCTGCAGGCTCCCTGTATACAACTCAATGAGTCTCTTCGTATCTACCTCAACACAAATTTTTTAGACATCAAAATTTTCTGTCTTCCTTAATCCAGTGACAGACATAACTTAGGCGCAAAAAAAAGTGGGCAAGAGAACTACGAACGACGAGGACTCGTTGTTTCCATGTACGCTGGGTACGTTCGGTGATGAAGTTTTGACGTTACGGTTCAGAGAAATACGTTTGAGGGGATATCAGCCCAACTATAGCTAGTTAGAAAGAAAAAAAAACATATTAAAATTTACGTTAACTCCTCATACCATTGGATATACGTCTCAGATTTACTTTATGTCCTAGAATAAATATCAGGAATCGAAACTATTGAGCCCCGCTTGTGCGAATTTGAGCCTGGATTACGTTAACACTCACACACCGGTATACACCCCGTATATATATATATATATATATATATATATATATATATATATATATATAGGATATGGCACAACGGGAGCGTTGTCAACAAGGATAAGTATATTTATTTCCCAACAGTTTCGGGAGGGGTCCTCCCTTCATCAGGGGATGAGTTATACTGACATGAACTTCCAAACTTCGTTGATGCCGCGTCCCTCTCTCCTTGAAAGATATTTGCGAGAGTGACAGAGAACTAAAAAGGAAAACAAAAAGGGAAAAAAATGGAGAAAACAAGACGAAAATCTTGGGTGTCCCGACACACGTCGAGAACTGAACAGCACGTGATAAGAACCGTATGTGGACGTACACGGACAGTTGGTTTCGTTCTCAGTGTTGACAGTGGTTCTTCCTCTTTTTTACTTTCTTTCTTTTCTTTCTTTTTCTTTGTCGTCTTTTTTCTCTCTTTTTTTCCTTTTTTGTTTTCCTTTTTTTAGTTCTCTCTCACTCTCGCAAACATCTTTCAAGGCGAGAGGGACGCGGCAGCAACGAAGTTTGGAAGTTCATGTCAGTAGAACTCATCCCCTGACGAAGGGAGGACCCCTCCCTAAACTGTTGGGAAATAAATATATTTATCCTTGTTGACAACGCTCCAGTTGTGCCATATCCGATACCTTCACGTAGACTAACTGGCCCATTGAATTATTACTCCCACTATATATATATATATATATATATATATATATATATATATATATATATATATACGACACCTAACAGACAACGATGCAAGAGAAGTGTATAGGGGAAGTTATTACTTTTTTTTGGAGGCGAAACACACACAATGCTTTGTCAGCGCCAGTTGGCACACTGTCAACTTTCCTAGGGTGTGTCACCGAGCTAGAATCCGTGAGTGTATACGGTAGGCAAAGGGGTGGCGTTTTGGGTTTGGTGGATCGTCCGCAAAAATCCTCGGTGTTAGGAATCTTGCTGAGTTTGCTGGTGGTCGGTCTTGTGTAACTTGCTAGGGTTCAGGCCCATGCGGTATGACTTCACCTGTAGCTGGAAAGGAAGTGTTGTCACTGTCATTCGCGTTGTACCGGAGGAGTCGACAGAACACTTCTGTCGTTTTGCGGAGGTTTTCTCCAATTGACGGAACTTCCAGTTATCTTAACTTCTGTCAGAATGGCGTGCGACCTTGGCGCAACGAAATTTTGAACTTGCGCTTATATTTCTCATCTGCCATTGTTGAAAACGCGGACGACGTCTCCCTTTTGCGGTGGAGCCAGCAAACTTCTTGTGTTCTTTGCTTGAACATGTTTCCACACGGGCTTTGGGGGTGATGTTTACAAATCTGGAACAGCAGTCTCAGGCTTCATCCCATCAGCAGTTTTGCTGGTATCCGGCCATTCTCAAGAGAGCACACACTGTAGTTCCGAAGGCCCAAATAAAAATCTTCGTTACTTTTCTCCGTCATGTTAAAAACTCGATGTACCACTTGCATGCCTTTGCGGACTTGAAATTGTATTCTTGAAGCCATAACGAGCCCCAAAATCTTTAAACTCTTTTGAAACAAATTGAGGGCCACCATAACTGCAAAATTTCAGTAGTAACCTGCGTCTTGCAAATTAGTGACGTAGTTTCTGAATGATGGCTGTTGCTGAGGTGTTAGACTTCGGGAAAATTGGAGTAAGCGTCATAAAAAACCAAGAAATTTTTTTCCAGCATGGTGCAGAATATCTACACCAACTCTAGCTCGTGCCTAGTCAGGGGCGGTGCACTGGAGAAGGCGCTTGTCAGGTTGCCGATAAAAAAAACTTCCTGCAGACGTCACAACTGTCAATGAAGTGGGCAGTATCTGCTGGCATTCCTGGCAAGTAAATCAATTTACGGGCCCTCGATTTGCGGTTTTCTAAATTGAAGTGCCCTTGGTGCACTCTTTGCAGCATCTCCGTGCATATGCTTGCAGGTATCACAATTTTGGTTCCCTTTAGAGGTATGCCGATGACAACAGAAAGCTCTGCAGCGAAAGACTTTAGCAGACCCTGTGCAGGAATGGTGGACTACAAACCCGTGACCACGTCTTGGAGCGTTGCATCACTGCCAGTTGCTGCCTGCAGACTGGAAACCATGGCTGGGCCAACATTTGCGTTAAGGACGCCCACAGCAAGAACTTCAACCTGTGTTGTGCCCTTGTCTGGGAGTTCTTGTGTTAGAATTTTTAACAAGGTATCACCAACAACTAATTTGTGGCCTGGAACAAACTGCACATCAAATTCGTATTTTAGCAGCCAAAGAAACATGTGCTGCAGACGTGGTGGCACATCACCAATTTCCTTCTTTGAAATAGCCAATAATAAGCTTTGATCAGTTTCGATAGCAGTGTATTTTTCATGACATAGTCATTAAACATTTCACAGTCGAACGTTATGCCCAATGCCTCCTTTTATATTTGAGCGTGCCTTCACTCATTTTGAATAAGTGCTCGTGACGCGGTGCTTACATGCCGCCAATCTCGTCCATGTTCTTGAAAAACGACCGCTACGAGTGCAAACACAGACGCGTTCGTCCACAGTTACGTGTGAAGCTCGGAGTTAAAAACGGCTAGGACTGGCACATTCGTAAGCATCAATTTGAGCTGCTCCCATTCAAGGGTGTGATTTCGTGTCCACTCGAAAACTGTATTGTTTCTTACGAAGCTGCGCAAGGCCTAAGTGCGGGCTGACAACAATGACAAGTATCTCCCGAAATAGTTCACAGCTCCAAACAAACGCTGAACGTTCTTCTTAGTGTTTGGCACACGCTGATTTAGTATACACATTATCAGGTCGGGACTACGTTCATTACCTTTAGAGCTAATTTTGTCACCCAAGAAAGGGATATTCGTTTATTCAAAAATACACGTTCTTGCATTCAAAGAAACGCTTTAGCCGGTGCCTTCGCTAGCGCTTTTGGAGTCTTTAATCATGTTCCTTTTTGCTAGAACCCCACACATCGTCAATATAGACGTGAGTTCCAGAGAGCTCATGGTACGCTGCAAAACTTCGGGTGAAAATGCTATACCTAACACCAAACTGAGATACCGGTAATGTTCAAACGAAGAATTGAACGCGCAGATTTCGGAATTTTTTTATCTAAAACACTTTGGTGGAAACCACTGTTTTCATCAAGCCTGCAGAAATACCTCACTTGAGCAAGCTCAAGCTCAATATCTTCGTGGCATGGTAACTGAAAGTGTTCAGTTTTCACTGCCTTAATAATTGCTCGCGCATCCATTCAAACTCTTATGTCTCCGTTTTTGTTCCTTGTGATAACGAAGGGACTTAACCAGTCTGATGGTTCTTCCACTTTCTCTATGATTTTTCCCTCACATATCCGGTCGAGCTGCTTCTTGAGTAGCTTGCTGAGTGCGTAAGGCACCTGCAAGGTTGGCTGAACCACAGGGACATCATTTGCCTGAAGCACAATTTTATACTCGCGCTATGTCCTTCAATTTCCATTGAGTAGCCTCGGCTATGTCTGCTTCAGGCTTGCGTATCCGTCGCTCTCGCCCAGCGCGTCAACCCTGTTGACGAGATTGGCGAGACCAATTTTTCGCCAGCCTCGAAGCTCAACGTGGCTAGCTTCTTTACAATGAAAAACTCGAGCAGTACACGTCCCTGGTCTAAGTGCGCGGCAAGCCAAACCTTACCACAGTGTGATATTTTGCCTCCTCGAAAATGACGTGAGACGCTCCTCGTGGTGTACAGCTGCGGCTTGGTGCCGAGACCGATGAACAGTGAACGCGACAGTAAGTTAACCTGCGCTCTGGTATCGACCTTCAGCTGCACCACTCTTTCTTTAACGCTCGTTGTTACAGTCCAACCGCAACTTTTACGGCCACGCTTGCTTTCTGTCGTCCTGATCTCCAGAACGTCGAACTCCCCGTCGCTCTCAGTTCTGTTGACCACGTCATCAACAGCTGGTCGCTTGTTCATACAGCAGCCGGCGAAGTGGTTGGACTTCATGCAATTGTTGCATATCTTGTCGTACGCTGGACACTTTCTTGGCGAGTGCAACAAGTAACAATACCGGCATTTTTTGCCCAATTTTTAACTGGCGTTCTTGAGACTGGTTAAATCTAGGTTTCTTCCTCCCATGCTTCATTTTGCCATTCAGTTAGTTCCTCAGCTTTGCACTACTCGAATGCCGTGACAAGCGTCAAATTCTTCTTGCGAAGAAGTTTTTCCCGCAGAGAAGCAATAGATATTCCATACGAAATTTGGTCCCTACGCATGGAGTCCTAAAACCCGCTGATTTTGCACGTTTTTGATGTTAGCTGCATGTCCTGAAAAAACTGTTCGTATGGTTCTCTATGGGCCTGACGAGACGAGCAGTGTTCGTAAGTCTCGTTGCACTTAAGCAAGCAGTAGGCTTCGAACGCTTTAACTAAAGTGTCGTAGTCTTTAGTTTCCACCGGCGTTATATTCAAGATATCGAACACTTAAATTGATTCTTGACCCACAACGTGCAAAAAAAAATTCAGCTTTCTGCTCCTTACTGCATGGTTTCACGGCCTCCGTTACTATGAGGTAGAGCTTGATGCGTTACTTCAGTATTTTCCCGGATGCCACTGCATTGTCATCCAATTGCAGTGGCTCGGGAGGGCGTTGATCAGTCATGTTGGCATCCCACTTCTGACACCCAGTAACGAGCGTCTTGCAGAGAACGACTGCACACAATGGTGGCTAGAAGAAAACTCCTTTATTGATACAAACTGAACGCTAGCGTACAGCGTAGCCAGGCGTTGCTCTAGATGGCGCACAGTAGTGTCCTGTTGACGGCCCGATGCAGTACAGGCCTACGTGCTTACATTGAGCCATGAGGATTATTTATGATGATGATGTTTGATGTTTTGTGGCGCAAGGGCCATTTCACGGCCAAAGAGCGCCAGTTCATCTTACTAAAAATATGGACACTGATTGTGATGAGCGGCTGTATAAGGGCCATAAAATTCCTCGCGGTAAGGCGGGTAAGCATGAGGATCATTTGGTAGAACGATTTTATGAAGACGTAGAGTCAGCCAACAATCAACATACAGCATAATACCCTGATAGGTGGCTTTATTGCTAAAGGAGGCAAGGAACAGGCTGGACACTATGCAGAGGAGGAATATTGCATCGGGTCTAGAAATTCCAGAGGAGAGTCATGAGTAGATCAATTATAAGGTTATAGCACACCACGACAAGGACACAAAAAAAGAGACGCACACATACACACCGCTAACTTGCAACTAATATTTTACTTGTAATGACACATGCTATTTATACAGTAACAGTATACCGATAAAACCTGTAACATATAATGCAAATATACAGCACGCCTCATGCACGCGTCATCATCGATTGCGACAATCTACACTCGCCAACGTTAAAGTAAAATTTCTAGACAAGTCTTTTTTTTAGCTGATAAAGCTATGGAAGCCACACTCCCACTTTTTGCTCATTTTGTCGATTTCAAAGGCTTCAGTGATTTCACGCGTAGTTCTGTCACGGGCCCTAAAGAAATCACGGGTGTGTTGAAGCACAGGGACACAACCCTACCTCTGACAGTGAAGGGCCAAATGACAAGATACAGCCTTTTCTACGTTGTACTTGTGTTCCCTAAGTCTTTGGTTCACACACCTTTCAGATTGGTCAATGTACACGCAATCACAAGTCAAAGGAGTGCCGTAGACAACCACGACAACAGTTCACAAATTTTTAACGGTGCCTGATTTTGCACTCCTGTTTCCCGCAGCAAGTTTGATTAGTAGAGTTCGCAGAGCGTAATAAGTTACAGATCTTGAATACTTTATTCCGAAAACAGGTTAACCGCAAGTGGACACGGCGAAGTCCTAATGACGCAACTAAATATGAAACAGATTTCATTCTGTGTGCACACGCAGGCATCATGGAGGATATGGAAGTAGTTGGCAAGATCAGGTGCAGTGACCATAGAATGGTAAGAGCTCATATTCGGCTAGAATTAAAAAGCAAAGAAAAACATGCAAGAAGTGAAATATTGAACTGGTGGTGAGAAGGAAAGTACAGGAATTCAGTTTTTCTTCCGAATAGAATGTAGCCACTAAACGAGCTAACCGACGTTAATGTTGACACAATGAATCTAACAAACTTAAATGTATCATCACAAAGTGTGCAATGGAAGTTTATTTTATCTATTGATTTATTTAACAATACTGCCACCCTCATAGAGGATTTTAGCAAAGTCGGTATTCTTTTGTTAAAATAACAAATTGGCAACACAATAAAAATAAAACGGAAATTATGGACATGTTATCAGAAGACGAACAAAAAACAGAAAACTGACAATTTGCAACAAACAAGGGCATCAATTAAAGTATAATAGGCACTGTATTCAAGATGACCACCCGCGTAGAATAAACACTGCAGTGATTGAAATAAACAGATTCTACATGTCATAGAGTACACATAGTTATTGCTGGAGCTGCGTAGTAAAAACAGTCAAAGATGGCTGCGAAACTACATTCTTATTAGGAATATTTCATTCCGTAATTGTATTAGGGTAAAGTAATATTTGAATGTGTTATTACGGGTAGTGAAGGGGGACAATATGAACGCGTGCTTCTGCCTTGTGGCATATGTAGTCGAAAATGAAGTATGTCCGATAAGTCTAGCTTAAAGTGACCTTTAACTAACTGAAGCAAAAATTTTAATCTCAATACATTGTTTCTCTGTGTTGGAGTTGGGACGTTGACTTTTGCTAATAGACATGTTATTATTGTGCGGCCGAAACTGTTACATATAATCTAACAGCGCGCCCCTAATTTTTTCCATTTCGTTCATGTTCGTTTTAGTGCGAGGATACCAAATTATTGATACATATTTTAAAGTAGGTTGAACACAAGCGTTGAATGCAATAAGGTGAACTGCGAAAGCAGAAATCTGGAAAGCTCGTTTAGAATAAAAGATTTTGTAATATCCTGTGCTTATACCAGTTTTTCAATGTCACGTCCAGTTCAGGTCATGCGAAATCTAAAGACCAAGGTGCCTAAAGAATTGTACCTCCCCCAAGAAATAGTTATTCCCTTAGTATGTCAAATGAGCAGGGTTACGTTTGTGACAGGTTTTCATACAAACGGTTTTATTAAATAACTGACATCTGCCATTCATTGCCCCAAAGAATGACCTTAGGATAGGCATCGTTCAAATAGATTTGGTCTGCCTGGTTTTCTATCTCTGCGTACAGGATGCAGTCATCAGTATATAACTTAACATTTACCGGTATACCATGTGAAATATCGTTGATAAATGGAAAAAATAGCAAAGGCCCGAGCATTGAGCCTTAGGGGACACCTGAATCAAGCGGTCCTGCACGGAAACAATGATCGTTGAAGAAGGCGCACTGTTTCCAGTTTGAAAGATAAGCGAAAATCTCATTTAGAAGCTGAGTATTTTTAAGAAATAAATCCAGTTTGAGCAGTAGCTTACTGTGAAAGACCGTATCAAAAGATTTTGCAAAATCTATAGAAATTTCATCTACTTGTTTTCCGGAATTTCTAGCAAATGTGAAATCAAGCACTGTAGTTAGCAAGCTAGTAGAGGTAGAAAATTCTTTCCTGAATCTATGCTGAGAATATGATAAAATATTGTGCTCATCTAGGAATTCAGAATTATGCTTATATGCTCAAGGAGCTTACAGAGAGTTGAAAATATAGAGATTAGGCAATAGCTAGTCACATACTGAGAATTTCCACTCTTATGAAGTGGCTTCATTTTTGCAGTTACCCAGTCATCTGGAACTTTACCATCTTGCAAAGACTTACAAAAGATAACTTTAAGATACTTTGAGACCCACTGCGCATGGCGTTTCAGAAACACATTCGGCACTCCTTCATGACCTGAGATTTTTACACATCAAGCTTCAAAAGCGAATTTCGAATTCCCTCTTATCAAAATATCTGGTAGAGGTTGGTTTCCACATCATCTGTTTCCAGGACTCCGTTATTCTGCGTAAAATCAGATTAAAAATGATTGTTAAAAGCATTAGAAGTAACAGAAGAATCACTAGTTTCAACATCATCAATTTGAAAAACATCAGTGGTCACATTATTAGGAGAAATCAATCTCCAGAGCCTCTTGGGAGACGAAGACATGAAAAACGGAAGTTGTTGGCCATAATACCGTTTACTACCTGACAATACAATTACGTTCACTTGAGAAGCAAGTTCACAACTTTTCCGTTAGGGAAACTTGCATTTTTGGCGTACCGTCTGTGGTCTTTAAGTCTTTTGAGCCGTGTTCGCAACTGCAACGTTTTCTAATAAATTCAAGGATTCTTTCCTTTCCGTTTTTGCAGTTAGTGGAACAAATCTTTCATTGCAGTCATTTACGAGGTTCTGTAAATGCTTCCACAAATAGTGAACGTCAGAGCTGCTACTCAAAAAAGAATTATATTCAAATTATAGTAAGTCTAATATTTATCTGTCATCTGCACGTGAAATATTTGAGAACGAAATCATTTAAAGTTCTTCCTTAAACAACATCAAAGAGCGTAAGTACCACTGCTTGATGATCCGCAATTTCAGAGAGAACAGATCAGCTAGCTTGAGCAGAGATTGAGCCACTAATGGACAACAAAATCAAAAATTGAACCACGGTTTGTTGTATTTCAGTATATTCATCAACCATCTGCATCAAGTCAACATAAAACGTTATATGCATCATTATTTCTCCAGTTTGGTCGTTAGATTGCTGCACAGAGAAAGATGAACAAATAACACGCGGCAAATTAAAATCTCCACATAGAATAGGTTGATCATTAGGCTTCACACCCGCAACAAGGTAATTGTAAAACTCATCCACAACTTCCATAAAGAAATTGGGTGTTTGATAAATAGTCCCAATAACATACCTTGTATTTTATTATTAAGCTATGCAGAATACGAACTCGGCATAATGTATGTCCTGCATTTTTGTTATTTGCACTGCCTGTTTGAACAGGATCACCACCTCATCATCTCTACTACCACAATCATTCCAAACACACGGTAGCCCTGTGAAACAAGCTCACTATCATGTATGGTATCGTTGAAACATGTCTCTAATAGGAAAGAAATATGAGAAGCTATAGGCCAGGAGGGAGCCTCCTAATTCTGCGGAATTGCTAATGACACTTCCACAATTTATATTTATTGCCTTCAAGGACTGAGTGCTTCATGTGTTGCGTCATTTTATATTCTTCTTTGGCTTAACACGTGCGTTCTTCGCTTCATCCACACTTAACAAATTCTCATCCACACTAAGTCGATTATAAAAAAAAAGATTTACTTGTGGCCCATTCTCTTTGTTTTTTCGGAACTTTTCTACAGGGTTTTACGTGCCTGCCCACGTACACTGTATAAAAAATGCCCTGAAAAGGTTTGTACAGAGCCCTTTAACTTGTGCCTAACTTTCAAAACAGACACTTTCTTTAGATAGTCAGTAAACTTCAGAATAACTAGTCTGTCCTTGTTTTCATCTAACCGGCCAAACTTGTGGTATCTTTCAACGGAAGTCGCTATTGAACCTAATTTATTCTGAAGAGTTTTATTGACGCTGTCTTGAAGCATGTGAGGCGTTTTATTGGGAGCTTCTCTTGGGCAGTAGATATCTAAGTTATTTTGACGGCTCCAATTTTCAAAGTTACCAACTTTGTTATCAATAAATGCTAATTTTTGTTGGATTTGAATCATAGAATCCTTAATTTCACTCACTTGCTTAGGCAATAACTAAAATTTATTCATATGATGCTCAACAGTGCTAACTGTTTCTGCTAACGTGCCAAAATTTTATATTATAGTTTTCTGGTTAGCTTGAACGCCCTCCAAGGCTGATTTTGTTGTTTTTGGCCAGCGACTACCTCAGCCAACATTTTCTTAGATATGTGGGGTTTAACGTCCCAAAACCACTATATGATTATAAGAGACGCTGCAGTGGAGGGCTCCGAAAATTTTGACCACCTGGCATTCTTTGAACGTGCACCCAAATCTGAGCACACGAGCCTATAGCATTACCGCCTCCATTGGTAATGCAGCCGCAGCAGCGGGGATTCAATCCCGCGACCTTCGGGTCAGCAGCGGAGTACCTTAATCCACTAGACCACCGCGGTGGGGCCAAACATTTCCTTTTTCGTAACAGGACCAGGATTATTTTCGAGGTCCCCGCAAGCCAACAAATCAACTGGTACAGGTGTGACACCAGAAAAAAAGAAGTTTAAGATACAGTGGGCAAAACAGCATCAGCAAAAAGCAGTTATCATTGCAATATTACGCAGCATGAAAATATTTACTAAACTGTATTGCAAGGCAAAGCGGATTACTGAGAATGCTGCCTTCACTGCTGCTGAAATGCCCTCTGCCGCGAGAAGAAATGGCACATAGATTTCAAGTTTCTGCAGTGATGACGGGTGTCGACGTCTCTTAGCGATGATCGCACGTGGACACTGTGATAAAAGGGGGCGTTATTTTCTCAATCCAGCAGCGATCGTCCTCAGGCGGTCTTAACTGGTCGTCTTCAGGCCAAGCGAATGAGGTGACTACATCATTTCGAGCCATTCCCGGGAAAACAGTGCAAGCCGAAGAATATTCACCAAGAAGTGCCAAATCCTGCATTGCTAGAAAAGCGAATCACTAAGCATACTGCCTTTAGAAATACCAAACTGCCCACTCCCAAATTCCCAAGTTGGAGGTAAAGTGACTAGACAGTTTACTGGCACACTGTCTTATGAGACCAAAAACCTTAGTACGAAACGATGAACCATGAAGGCCTCTAATACAACCGACCAAATATAGCTAGTGTAGCTTTCAAAGTTATTTCTATAGGCGTTAAGTAGCCGATGTTAGAAGGTATAACATGGAAAGAATTGAGTGACTGAGTGATAAAATTTATTCATCGAAAGGACGAGGGATGAGGGAGGCTAAGCCAAGTAGGCTGCCAGGCCGTGCCTCTCGATCACGTCTTGCGCTCGTTCCAGGATCCGTGTTTAGATGTCCCTGTCGGTGCTGCAAAGAACCTCTCAATGTTCATTGGTGGGCAGGAAAATTAGGGGGGGGGGGAACGTCCGGACTGCACTAGAGGATGTGGTTCAGTGAGGTCATACCACTGCAGAGACAGCAGCGTGGATCGATGTCTGGGTGGATGTAGGAAAAGACGAGAGGGCACGGAAAGTTGTAGGTCAGTAGGCGACGCCAGGCGACCTCAGACCACTTGGAAAGACTGACGCGGGGGGCTGGATATGTGTACCGCTCGAGGCGATAGTGCTGGTTAATGTTGTGTTAAGTGACCAGGGGCTTCGGCACCGGAGCGTTTGACTCTAAGGGGCCCACCGCTCGGTCAACAAGTCTTGGAGCGTGTTGGTGAGCTGTCTCATTTCCGGGGTGACCCGAGTGGATGGGGACCCAGATCAGTTCGAAATGGCGCTGTTCATCTTGCTGCAGTAGTGGGTGAAGGACTCATAGGGTGGTACGCGAAACAATACCTAGCGAGAAATTTGAGGTGGCTAGTTTGGAGTCCCCGAGTATCACGCGAGCTTCGGCGGAGGTCGCAGCCAAAGCGATGGCTGCTTCCTCCGCTTCGAAAGCTTAGGGTGTTCTAAAGGTGCCAGCCACGATTGCAGGCCCAGAAGGCGCTTAGGAGGGCGACACGGAGACGACTACGAAGGCTTCCCTGGATGAGTCGTAACGGGCAGCATCCACGTAGGCAACGGCCGGCTGGTCGGCGTACTTGGCGTTAAGCACGGTTGCCCGGGCTTTGCGGCGAGCATCGTGGCGTCCCGCGAGCATATTCCTAGGCAGCGGCTTGATGTAGAAGGCTGTTCGAACAGCATGGGAGCAATCAGACCAGATCCGGAAGGTCGGAGGAGGTGTTGTGGCCGATAGAGGAAAGAATGTGGCGACCGGTTGGTGACCGGTAGAGGCGTTGCGCCTGTGCGAAACAGTGAGCCTCAATCTACACGTTGAGGTTGTGTACACCAAGGCGTAGAAGACGATCCGTAGACGTGTTGGGGGAAGGCCAATGGTGGTCTTGTATGCCTGACAGATGATGACATCAATCTTGTCACGTTCTGATTTGAGGAGACGAGTATTAGGAAAATGTACTTAATGCGGGAAACAACGAATTCGCCGACAAGGTGAGACAGATCATGTTTTCATGTGCCTGCATGCCGCGTGCGGACACGGGTGAGCATTCGCGTGGTATGTTGCACCAAGAGCGAGAGCTTGTCGATGGTGTATGTTTTATGGTGGTTTGACTGTAATATCAGCCCAACCACGTGGAGATGGGAACGATGGGCACGGGAATGGAGTTGATGTGCACAGTGATAGTAGGATGAGGCGTTTTGTAGTGACGGCGGTCGGCAGGCCACATGACAAGGAGGGCAGATTCGGCAGCCGAGCAAGTTAGACGACCCACGTGCACATGGCAAGTCACGACGTCGGCTGTGTGTTGAAACGTCTTCTCGATGTGGCCATCAGAACCCGATGTGACCCAAAGGGCGACTTCGTCAGCGTACAGGGTGTGTTTGAACCGGGGATATGGACCAGCTTTTCAGGGAGCGAGCGGAGGGTAAGAGTAAATAGAAAAGGCGACAATATGGCACCCTGAGGGTTGCCCCGAGGGCCAAGCTCATACGTAGGGGACGGGAGGGCCCTAAGATGATTTCGGCCACGCAGACTGTGAATAATGCACGAATGTACTTGTAGGTGGGGGTGGCCGGATTGAGAGCTGAGAGTTCGGCAAGAATGGCCAAATGAAAGACGTTGTCGAACGCTTTATGAAGTTCGAGGCTAAGGAGAGCCATAGTGTGTGAAAATATGGGTGGGTTGAGGAGGTCATGGTGAGACTGCAAGAGAACATCTTGCATCGAGAGCTGGGGGCGCAATCCAAGCATGGTGTAGGGAAGGAGATGGTGAGCATCCGTATACGTTTCGAGGCAAGCAAGAACGACGTGTTCCAGAAGCTTGCCGACGCATGAAGTGAGTGAAATGGGCCTGACATTCTCGACTGTGAGTTTCTTCCCCGGCTTGGGGACGAAAGCTACGTGATCGTGTTTCTATAATTGGGGCAGGTTGCCTGAGCGCCACCACTCGTTGAGGAAAGAAGTAAGGCTTGATACTAACGGAGCGTCGAGGTTTCGGAGGAGCTTGTTGCGGATGCAATCCGGATCGAGTGCTTATGTGGTGTGGAGGCTCTGTAATGCAGGGTAGACCTCCACTTCTGTGATGTCGGTGTCGAGTTGTGGGCTGAGAGCCGTGCTTCCTAAATATGAGCTCTGGAATATAATTTACATGTTCCTAACCTCCCGCGTTGTGTGCCTAATAAGTATGGAGGAGTTTTTCAGATTATATGAAAGATTCTGCCTTAATTCTTATCAGTCATCGTCTACTCCTGGACATTACTCAAGACACACGGTTATCTTGGGCACTTCAAGACCATCATCTTTCATTACACTTTCATTGAACATTCATGAATTCATAATAAATGCCCTATAAGAGTCCTTTCTGTGCTTGTTGACCCAACGTTTCAGGATCTGTATGCGTTACCGTGCCCCAATTTCATTTTTTAAATTGGTGTTTAAAAAACTGAGCTTGGAGCGGGCTAGTTACAATTTTTATCTTATGCTATTTTTCTGTCCAGGTGACAGAGAGTTTGAGGTGGGGCTGGGAGCCCCAGTGTAGGATGCAAGAGGGGGAGTATGTACACCAGGGGTCAGAAGCTGGAAATACTTCGCTACCAGGTTTGTCATCAGCAATGGAGTGTCACAGGGGTAGGCCCGGACCACTCGTTGTAGTTGCTGGCGAGCAACAGACTTGCCGGAAGCAGGGCCGAGGAGGTGGCGAGGAGATGCCAAGATTGTTTGCAGCCTAACTTACCGGAGAGCTCCGAGCAGAGTTGTTTCCACTGTTGGCGTGCAAGCACGGTAGCGTGTTGCTCATTAGCAAGATCGAGGTGAGCGATGCGGTGGCGTAAGCGATGGTTGGGACGTTGCTTATGCCAACGGTTGATGGGTTTCGTGCGAGCGGCCCACAAGTGGCCAAGGTGAGAGTCGATTGCGCGATGGTCCTCCGTGGTGGTGATTGAGATGGCAACATTGTCAAGATCCGCTAGAAAATAATTGGTTCATCTCGAAAGGTCCACGATGTTGGGGACAGCAGAGTGCAGCCGGCGTTCACGGAAGGCGTCCTAATCTATGTGGCTAGTTGTGTGTGGGCGTGGCTTGCAGAGGGACTTGTTCACTTGAATTGTGAGAACATAGTGGTCACTGCCGAGGAAATGATGCGTGTTGGACCAGCACGCGTCGCGAGCACTGCAGCAGAAGCTCAGGTCCGGGGTAGTGTCGCAGCACACACTGTTGCGATGTGGGTTGGCTGTGTGGGATCGGTAGCAGAGAAAAGTTGAGGTCGTGAGTGAGCTGCCGCAGCTTTCTTCCGGGACCATTGGCCTTACGGTAACTTCAGTCCGGATGCCTGACGTTGAAGTCGCCTAAAATAAGCAGGGGGATTTGGCTGTTCTCGCTGCAGTAGCACAAATCAGGGCGAAGAGCAATGCTTCTTCAGTGGCACGAGGGGGTTGTACACATTGAGAATGAAAAGTGAGGGCTGCTGGCGTCGCTCAGATAGTACCTCAAGAAAAACGTTGTGGAGTGCAGGAAAGGTCAGAACGGCTCGATTGACAACGAGCGTCCCCGCTGGTTGAGGATGGCCGTAACGAGTTGAAGCAGAGGATCATGAGCTACTTGGTTGTGGGCAACGTAACCGGAGACGAAAAATTTGGCGTGAGTTTCCTGCAGTAATGACATCAGGAGAGGCCGAGGGGTCTATTTGTTGAAGTTGGAGAAATAGGTGGTTACGCTTGTGCCGAAAACCACGGCAGTTCCACTACCAAATGACGATAGATTGGTTAGCCATTTTTGAAAGCGGATGGCATTCCCTCGGTTGATGATGGCAAAGATCCGGCTGGGGAAGCATAGGTGGTACAAACATGGAGCGGTTTTCAAGCACAGTAAATTACAGGGTGTCAACTGTGGATTGAAGAGATTCGAAAGACGTGGCGGGGGGATAGGCGGGAAAGTCTGTGCGCAGGGTATTGAGAGTTCTGCGTATTGCAGTGAGAAGCTGGTGCACGGAGGCATAGCGGCTTCCAACCGCTTTTTAACTTCCATAAAACAGAAAAAACGATACTTTCTAATGGTCAGAAATTTAAGAGAACTGTTAACAGCGTTGGCGAAGATTTTTCTCGTCCTGTTCAAAATATCCACCGGCATATGATTGCTTTTGCTAAGACCAAATAGCTGCCTTTTTTGTTGAATTACAAAACACTGCGAGTGGCTCGCAAGCGCTACGTCTACGATGAGCAATCTGAAACTGTGAAGGAAGTATTGTGCGGTTACGTCGGTGTAAATTCAAGTGAAACACCGCCATACCTCATCCTCATTCTCCCCTGTCGCTGTCGGTAGTCTTCTCTAACACACGCAGTTTTTTTTCTTCAAAACGCGAAGCTTTTTCTGAGCTTGTTTTATCGTCCAGCAGGAACGTTTTGGTAATGAGTGAGACGTGGCTAACAAATGATAAAACCGATGGAGAGGTGCTAGATCACTTTCCAGGATTTTACCTCTATTGGAAGGACCGTACGGGCGCACGATGGGGCGTGTTGTTATAGCCGTAAATCAACAATTACCGTGCTCTTTTGCCAGAACCGACGCTCCCAAGCACAAAATTCTCTAGATCGGTTGCCGTGCTTGCTTCATACCGTCTTTCTAGGCGTCTCTCATAGGGCCCCACATAGTATCCCAGACTTCACATCTAAACTAAACAACAATCTGAGCCAACAATCTGAGTAAGCGTTATTCAAAACTGGAGATACTCCTTTTTGGAGATTTCAATTTTCCTCAAATAGATTGAAGTGGTAGCGTCCCGTCAACTGTAGGCTGTGAGTCAGCACAATATTTTGAAGACTTCTGTCTCAACTGCAACCAAACCCAACTGGTATCCCAACCAACGCGCAGTGCAGAAAGCAATTTCAACAACTTAGATTTAATACTAACAAGTTACCCAGAGAGTACATCATCAATAATATATCTACGCGCCATTGGTGACCCCGAATCAATCCACGTGACTTTCTTACTTCAGCCTATAAAACGCGATTTAGTCACTAAAACAATTAACCTTTATGACAGAGACCATTATAGCGCCTTTAATAATGAACTGGTGTCTTTCCTTCCTGAATTCAAAAGAATAAATCAAACATGCTCTGTTGATGAAAACCGGGTCATATTTAGAGACAAGCTAGCCACTCTTGTCGAAAAGTTAATTCCAAAACCATGCTCACTGTAAACCGGAATAAGCCATGGTTTTCCCACACTTAAGAAATTTTAAAAAAATCGAAGATACGCGTTTTTCTATCAGATAAACAGTCTTAGCTCTCGTCTGCATGGGACAAATATTATGCCACTGAAGATGACTACCTAAGGGCTACACGAAACGCCAAGCACTCTTTTTTTAAAGGAGTTACTTAAAATGTTTGCAAACAGCCCTCGCAAATTTGGTGGGTGATGAACCCTCAGGAGACGCGCACAATCACAGTTCTAAAAACGAATGGTGATGTGATCACAACATTGAATGTGCGAATGCTTTATCGAGGTTTTATTCTCTGTTTCTACCAACAAAAGTAATTTTTCTCAGCTTTATTACCGAGCCTATGTCCCCAATTAATTTTTCTACGAGCGGGATCATTTCGATCATAGAAAATATTAGGCTTTCATCGTCTGTAGATGTGGACGATAATAGCTCAAAACTCCTAATGAACATTGCCCATGTTTGTGCAGCGTACATAACTTTGTTTTTTCGCAGTCATTTTTATCAAGCATTCTGCCACCAGACTGGAAAGTGGGGAAGGTTGTTCCTGTTTTCAAATCAGGTGACAGAGACTCGCCACTAAATTACCTTCCAATATCTTTAACTAGACACTTTCCCCTGTAAAATCATGGAACATGTCACATACTACCATATCTTCAGATTTTTTTATTCATTGCACTTCTCTCATTCCTGTCAACATGGATTCTGAAAAGGTGATTCTTGCGAAACGCAGCGGCTCATTTGCCTTCATGGCATATAGTGCAGAGAAAACCGGCGAATTACTGCCCCGTTATAAAAAATGGTGTGTTACCAGAGATACCGTTCTTATGGCCGCAAATCTCAGTATGAGTAGCTTTTATTTCAGATGATTAGCAGTATGGGTAAATTACCTTTAAATTCCGTGACATGGTTTTCAGTTTATTTATGTGCAGTACGCGTAACCGTTGTTGCAGTTAAGCACTACAAATTTCCGTTCCATACTGAATAAGCGTTGCTCGAATTCTGCAAAGCGCTCTCCTTTGTCGCGTCTTGGAAAGCGCACGCAATCAGTCAGCGCCACCAGCGCGACACAGTAAAGCCACTGAGAGAACTAAAGAGACATAAATCCTTCATATTGCGAAGGGATCCGTGACAGCTTGTGGGGAACTTTCCGTCCCAAAGCCATCCATGCATGCGCGCCCACAACAAGCGAACGAGAAGCGAGAGGAGCGTGCATGCTGGAGACGTCGTCTGCAACAGGGCCATTACAAGCAGCTCGTTCAAAGCACTTCGCGGACCGTGTTGCCGGAAATATCAGTTTGTAACAGCCAATAAAATATCTGTCACTCCTCGTCATTTATATTACACACAGAGAAGGGAAAGATTTTACTGCGTACGAGTCGCTACAACCATGTTTATGTTCGCGTCCATAGAAGTGCATGCTAAATATGGCAACATGCCAAAAGCGTCATCTGCCGAGCGTTGTCGTAAACCACATCGCTCCGTGATGCTTTCGCGTCGCCCTCGCCTGCTGGCAAGGCCTGGTAGTTTCTCCTCTTCAAATACTTCTTTATCCGTGGATCTAACCTTAAGAGACACGAAGAGAGCGGAGTAGGTCATGGAGATTAGGTCATGGAGAATCATAGAGAAAGCTGAATCTGGTTTACCAGATCTAGAACATCGCCATCGTATTGCCAGCCTTTCATTGTTCCACAAAATTTTTCATATTCCCTTGCATTCCCCACCTTATATCGTTCCCGCAACACGCATACTTCCACACACCAGTTATTTGCTTCAAATTGCTCGGCCACGTTCACGGACTTCTACTCTTTCTGCCTCGTTTTTTCCACGTACCGCAGCAGACTGGAATGGCCTTCCCAGATAAATTGCAACCTTTCCCTGCCCATCATCGTGCATAGAAAGTATCAATAAGCGCTTTCTATGTTAAATCTTTGGATTCTGTGCTTTGTATTTAGATTTACCCACCCCTTATGTAATACCCCTTAGCGGGTCTTTAAGGAAATAAAATGAAATTAAATGAGATGAAATGGAACAAACTGGGGTTAGGGCAATCATAGTTCAAATCAAGGAGAAGAATGCGGACATGGGCAGCGCACACATCACGTAGGCAAGGCAACCGCCTGTTCACTAGGAGTAACTGAGTGGAATACCAGAGGATGCAAGCATAGTGGCGTATCAGCTCTTTCAAATGGAGGGGGGGGGGCGGCAAGTCTACGTCACGTGTCAGCCGATATCATATGTATATGTGCATATATATTGACTCGTGTGTATATGAAAAAGAACGACAATAGGAATGTTTTGTAGATTCCAGCTAGTGAGACAAGGGGGCTTTTTGAGACGACAATGAAGCAGGCGTCTTGCTGTGTAGCTGATCCTGAACAAGCTCTTTTCGCTGCCGTAAGCTGCTGTCATTGTTTGATCGTGCTGCACTGCGACAATATATATATATACATATATATATATATATATATATATATATATATATATATATATATATATATATATATATATATATATATATATATATGTACCTCACCAGGGCCCAACGTAAAATTTAGTCTAATAACTTCACTTATTGTTTCCTTGGCATTATGTCTGATTATTACTCTGTGAAAACACCGAAAAATGAGCCGTTAAGTATAGCCTTCTTTCCCCTATTCATTAACGAGGGTCTCGTACTGGCAGACTTGGTGTCTTTGAGATGTATACGAAGAATTGTTCGTCAGCTTCCAGCTCATAATAATTTCACATGCTACGTGACATCAAACAGGCTTATAAAGAGTGTGCCTCACTCGCCGCCATGGCTACAGGTGGCGCTGACTGACACTCCGACATTTAAATTCACATATATGCCCAATAAAGTGGCTTGAGTGAATAGCCGCTATGTTACCTCAGTGGTAGAGCATCGAATGCGTTATTTGAAGGTCGCAGGTTCGGTTCCTGCCCACGGGAACTTATCTTTTCACCCACTTTCTTCAGATTGATTATACAATTTGGTCTAATAACTTCCCCTATATTTCGCTGGGCATTATTGCCTGTTTTATATATATATATATATATATAAGGAAAAGGAGAGAGAACTTCATGGATGCACTTGCATTTTGATGTGATCTTTCATGCACAGAGCATTCCTTAATAACTTTAAAGAGCTCAGCCAGTTTTTAAGCAGCATGTGCTTGGCCAACTATATATGCGTCTCATGCATGCAATAGTATAAAAAGCGACGTTTTTTATACATTACCTCACAACTATCTGCATGAATTCATTTAGGTTGATGGCAGCCTTCCTAACAGTTTATATTTGTATGACTGAATTGACGTTATTTAAATACTGTAAAATTCTTCGAGAAAGAAATGTAGCTGAAGCATTTCTATCTACTTATCTACCTATCTGGTCGGTTAAGTATTAGTGCTCTCGTAGTTGCCTCTTTATTTTAGTATTGACCAGAATCGGCATAGGGTCGCACGAAAACATGGAAAGGTGTCTAGGTTCGAGATAAATAAAGTGAAAACCATGTCGTGTGTGTCATGAAGCTCTTTTTTTCAGGCATGTGTGTCACATAGCCGTATACCATGGACTGCAGTATATCGGTATGTGGCTATGTGGCTATGCGCTTTAAAATTTGTATCTACTAAAAAGCGACAGCAATAGTCATCGGTAATTTAATCAAGAGAACCTTTCAAAACTTTGTCCTACGGAGCGACCCGCTAACTCACTCGTTTCGTCTCCTCAGCTAAGGGCGCGCGCGGACGAGCGTGCTTGCTTACTCAGGATGGCAGCCCTCATCAGTAGTGGCGGCAAAATTTTGCCGGTGACACCCCCAAGTGCGGTGCAACTTAGGCTACAAGTAAAAAGCCACCGATAATGTTTTTGACAGAGGAAAATCTAGCCATTTTAAATAAAGTAAAAGTGGCGAAACCATTTGGCGACGGCATAAAGTGAATTTAAATAATGAAAAAATTGAAACATGTGCTCGGTCAACAGCTGACACTCAGAAGCCTAAAAAATCGTGTCGACGTCTCACTTGGTTACTGGAGGCAATAAGACACTAAAAATTTATATGAGTACCCCTTTCGATGTATTTATTCCACAGATAGCATTTACTCCTGGGTTCATGTTCAAAATCAATCGTCTAGCATCACTGCTTCAAAACACCTTTCGTCTCATGCATGTAACTAATTTGTTAACGACGTGTTTCATAGAGGAGCAGGTCTGCTGCAACAAGCGCATATTTTGCTTTTTAGGTCGGGAACGGAAGGCAATTTTCTGAGAAAAACCAATGCGGCAGGACCTTTCTAGATATCTCAGATCTCTAAATTACTTCCCTACAATAGTATTAGGAAGTTCAGGTAGCTCTGGTTGCAAAAGAAGGCCAGCAGCTGCTTCCTGTCTGACGATGCACCCATGAATGAAGTGCGTACAGATGAACACCAAAGTAAGGACACCAGTGAAGCCTTACGTCTCAACGAAATGAATAAACTACTTGGAATGTCCCACTCGTGTATGTTCTATCTCGCGCGTTCGCAATATCAAATGTGGGATGCGAGAATGGAACATTGACTTGGATCACTTCCTGTAGTATTAACGTGCTGACACATGCAAAAGCTGACAAAAAATCACACACTATTTGCGCCTTGCCGACTGAACCTATTCGTTCTTATGGAGACAGCGTATGAAGGCAGTAATTTTTCACTGAACCCAAGCAGCAGGTGTATTATCATAAACCGGCATTACTCATCTATAAGGTTTTCAGTTGTCGGTGCATACAGCAACAAGCGATAGCTTGATTTGCAGTTCTGAATAAAAGCAAACTATTTTTTTACTATTTTATACTACCTACAACACACAGAATTTTTATCAAAGTTTTGTTACCAGGTAGCTTGCCTTCTTTCTTCATTGCATTAGTTAGCAATCTTGACAGCCATGTATCGCGGTAATCAAAAGTTATTCTCTTGTGGTGGAATTTTACTGTTCTCGAGTTGTAACAGAATGTGCTAGAGTACATTTATTTGGTGTTTTCCCACTTTCTATTATGCGTTACCATCTGGAGAAAACGCTGCACAGCTCCCCCTCTCAATCACTATCCTGTGAAGTCTGGCGGCTTTTGACCGCACACTAGAGCTGCGCCCCGAGGAGAAGGAGGAGGAGGAAGAGTCAAGGTAGCAGCAGCAGCCACAACAACCACCACCTGCAGCTATGGAACCGGCTCTTACAACGAAGAGTAGTGGTAAAAGAGTTGATAGGAGGGCAGTAGTTGGTATATATTCATTATCACTTCTTGGTAGCCCAAACAAACAGGAAAAATAGGGATACAAATAAGAATTTGTTTGTATCCTTCTTTGTACTGTTTGCGCGACCAAGTTGTTAAAATGAGGTTATTATTGAAGGATTCTTTATGTCATGCCGGAACAAGGTACAGTGTTGCCATGATGAGCAGTGCAAATGAACATGTTTTATCTGCAGTGTATAATGTACTATATTTGCCTATTTGATTTAACATATTTCGTAATATTGAAATACCCTATGTCGTTAGGACACTGCAGCTGGCATGTCAAACGCACAAGTATATATATTGTATATAGGCATACGCGCATGAATGGTTGTTCTTGGAGTTATTTTCAGACAAGTGTTACATCTCCCAAAGAATATTCAGGACAACACTTAGGCGCGAGTTATGGCCGTGGCACACCATTGGTCTGTATAACAAGCAAAATGAAAAGAACGAATACAGCCATTACCAAGCATTAGGGGGGGTTTCGGTTGGGGTTAGGTTGAGGTTCGTATTGTCACGTGACCATGATGTTGAGAAAAGCACTAGCTCTGGAATAAACTTTATTGTTCCCGTCTGGCGCGTGATCTTAACAATGCGGTATAATACAGTCGTGGAGCTTCTCGAGCAAAGCAGCTGTTTCCGCTCAGCATTGCTGGTAGTTTGTGGGGGTAAACCGAATGCAGTAAAAGTGAAGCAGGAAACGCGTGCGGCAATATGGTAGCCTGCATATTTGGAACCACCCATCCCCACCAGAATTCAAAACTTGGATACTGAGTGCTATACAATGAACTATTGCATTGATAGCAGTGGCAAAAGATATTTGTTTTTGTTGTTGCCACAGTAGAGGTCAATACCTAAGTGGCGGCTGCGATATGCTCTCAATTTTTGAGGGTCACCCAGCTGAAGCAAAAAATAGGTGATCACTAAATGACGCGTGATAGCATAGAGCGGAAGGCTTGTGTTTGTGTTACGACTTTATCGAAGGAGCTTTTTATGATACTTTATGACAATTTAATATTTATAACGTCGGGCGGTTCATATGTGTATGTGAAGCGGCATACTGAATTGCCTCATTTGCCAAATTTTGCAGTAATCACAAGCCTTCAGAGCATGGGTTTACCATTGTTGACCATGAGTCACATGTATGAATTTGAGCTGCGGCAGAATTAGCCTGAGCTTGAAAAAATGAAAACAGGCAATGGAGAGCGGCGGCTTGATCTAGAGGAGCACAAGCTGGCGCCTTCTGAAAGGCAACACGAATTTCAGCCAACTGGGCAACCTAGCAAGAATTGTGGGAGGCGCATGAATAAAAAGTGTTGGTGTGTTACATAACCTATTGTTTCCATAAGCACACACAAATACTAACGAGTGTTTGGGTACACTTCTAAGCGTGGCGGTTCTATTTCAAACTAGTGCGAATCTTGTGCAACATGCAGACAAGTGTGACAGTTTGCCAGCAATTCACTCGCTTTACACAAAATTTTTACATCCCGTCAAAACTTTTTTTAATTTACAAAGAAAAAAAGCCCCGCATTCTGGCCGTGATTAGTTTTACAAATACCAATCTAGTTTTTGTGTTGTTGAAGATGTGTGTTTCTTACTGATTTTTTTATCGTTTCGCTTGTTGTATTCCAATTTTATCATTGCGACGAGTGAGAATTCTTGTTATTCTTTTCTGCTGCTCTTGTTGTTCTGGGAAGTGGAACCAGTCAAGTTGCCTAATGCAGTTTTTGTCGCACCATGCATCCTTGCTGTGTAAACAAGTATTGTGTCTATTTGACAATAAAGTTAACCTCACTTCAGTTTATTCCATTCTACGGCCTGCTAAACGCTGCTCATTGCATTGTGAAAGCCGCAGTGCTCTGGTGTTAGTGATGCACCACCGTAAGGTTTCAACAGTAGTGGCCGCAGTGGGTAAACAGGGTCCCCGTAAAGGCAGTAGTGGTGGCCCTGCACGAGCTTTTCAAGATTCGCGGAAGCCTGGCTATTGCGAAAATTGTCTGAAAAAAAGTAACATAAAATACTGCGTTTTCAACGCTGCGCCTGTAGGTGAAACATTTGGTACATGTGTGTTAGAGAATATACAAGTAGCATAAGCATATATCGTAACATGCCCTAGCAGGCTTTCAATGTACCTGCTCACTTAACGTAATTCTATTTCCCCACCTCACGAGATCGATATTTATCAGGAATCAGCTTTAGCCTTATATATAGAATGGACAACAGAAAGCCTAACAAAAAAAAACATCCAGGAATACACTAAAGAGCAATGTATACTCACAGGCAATCTTAAGACATGCTATTTCATTTCTTTGTGTCAAGTACTTCGTCTAGGAATTTGATTCTAGTTTGTTTTATAGTTGTCGAATGTGATCGTCCTCGTGGACGTGGCCGAAAAGGTGGCTTCCAGGTATATGACACGCCCTTCGCTCACGAGCATCGTGCTTGCTGCCTGAACAACAATCCATCCAACTGGCAAATGATGCCATTCTGGCACAATATTGCTTGATATTACAGGGCATGGAACCTATTGTGCCCACTAAGGTACAGATGCTTCTGTCTTGTGGGTCAGCATATAGCACGTGCAGTGCCGTCAATGAAGCGCCAACAGGTAGTAAGTGGGGCTTCTTTATCGTAAATGGCCTGAAAAAAACTAATCAGTGAAAAAGCTATGCCAAGGCCTCCAAATTGCCACTTCAATTTCGATCTCATTGCTGCTTAAATTTTCAGAGTCCTCCAGCATGTCAATGGTGAGCCAGCTGTGGTTAGTTACGTTGTCCAAGAAGTGGAAGAACTTCTCATCGTTGTGTCTCCGAACCTCTGTCGTCAAAAGCGATACCATCGAGCTACGCCGGCCGAAGAAGTCCTTAAGTTCTTTCAGTCAGTTTCGATACGCCAGCCGCCGAAGAGTCGTGCAAAGCGCTTCTTCTCCGCAGATGGGCACTCACTGAAATGTCACAACTGTTTCGGGAATGCGCAAGGGGGCGCAAGGCTTCCGTATGTCTCTTTTTTGGAAACGGAAACATGTTCGGAACGTGCTGTTGCCCATGGCGTCGTTCTTAAGCAGACCAAGGAAGTGAAGTGGATTACTCATCCACTTGTTTAACACATCCAATACTAAAATATCCACATGCTTAGCTGAGAGATAAGCACCGGGTCGTGAGGTATACTTTATGGCATAGAGATAAAGGCAACAAACAGCCTATATTGCCGCTGATAGCACGTGAAAGGCACATGGTTCCGCAATGATGCTGCTGAAAAGCCAGATACCTGATTGCTTGACTTGCCTTTATCTTCACCCTATCGATAGATTGATTTATTTATATGTGGGGTTTAATGTCCAAAAACGACCATTTGATCATGAGAGACGCCGTTGTGGAGGGCTCCGGAAATTTTGACCACCTGGTTTTCTTTAACGTGCACCTTTCCGCTTTCGGCGGAACCTCTCTATCTCACTCTGTTTTTTTTTGTGTGTGTGTTAGATGTTGAGCAGTCTGCCATGCACCTGAATCGCTGATAGTACCAAGTCATGTGAGAAAAACAAAGATTTCTTGCTACTAAACACCTGCAACGTAATAAAATGCATTTTGCGATATCCTTTTCGCAATTAGTTCAATTTTTTTCGGCAGGTGACATAACAAAGCCTCTGCTTGATCGACAGTAACTTCGGCTGCTCCAATCTTGTCAAACAAGCGGCGCAGCAATGCGATCCGCTGGAGATAGCGGGGCGTCGCTCAGCTATAAGTCTTCCTTTCGTGTGGCGCTCTGCTGCCCCCTTCGTTCGCCCGCTCACTCGTAAAACCGCCCAGATATAATTCTCTTCGTCCGTAAAGAAGCGGCCCAAATCGGCCGTGCAAAGGAGGACCGATGTAACAGTGTGTTCAGTGGGTGGGCACCGAGTGAGCACGTCCAGATGAATTGCTAGCTGTAAGATAGGATCTGAGCACGTGATACGGACAGAAGAAGGCCTCGCCCAATTCTCTGGCTGTTTGCGTGCTCGCTCACCCGTGAAGAATGCAATTTCCCGAAGTCCCTTTTTGTGCTTGATGCTGGCGCAGCTAGATAGCGTGACATACAAGGAACAAAAAAATTAATGTTCCTGAAATTTAGTTAAGCCACGCATCGCTGAAGCCCTGGCTTAGTATGAACCACACCTTTGCTATCCCTATAAGAACCACATGGTGGCGGCCTTATAGAAACGTCAATAGGGAGTATCCGCCTGGCATGTTTCCCCTCTTTTGTAGCGCCCATCATCGTTTGGAGTAGCCTTATATATCACACATCCCGTGATGTTCGATATGCGTTTTGTATTAGGTTTTTGCAACGTCCGAATTTTCCTGATGTGTGCAGTCGCATATGTCCTTATTGCATCACGCCCTACAAAGAGGACTTTTACAAGAAATACCGTATTAAATTCCTTACACGTCGAAAGGGGCCGTTTCAGTGAAATTCCGCTGTCTCTTCCCTGTGTCTATTTTCTTTCTGTTTTGTGTTGGCAATGTTGCAGTCCGTTCAAGCGAACCCACCTTGAATACCACATTCTCAGTTTCTAGACATCAGTATTCTTATTCGCCCCCGTCCCCGAACTGATTTCCCAACGTATAGGTTATTCCAAATGAAGCCTATGCGAGCCTGCACATTTTTTAGGACGCCAATGGTGATGACGTCTGTGAGGTGCTTTCATATTGTTACAGACAATGAAGCCACCTTAATACGCTGCCAATAGGTGCTTAATTTGATTTGTTGAAAGGGAATTGACCCACATACGCAATTCGCTTACATTCTAATCCGCAACAAAATAGCAAATTGGCGTAGTTGGTGCAAATGCGTCTCTTTGTTTCATTGCTCATACGGTGTTTTTGTGTCGACTTAGTCGTTGTTCGTTCGCTCTGATTTTAAGCTGTGACTCTGCATAGAAAATGGTATTTCAGACTAAAAGCAGCAAGAGAAATATCACGTGAAACTGTCAAAAAAACGCACCGAAATAGAAGAGATTCGCACTACTTGTTCGAAGCCACAAGGAAGTGCGCATCCAGGCAGCTCTCTCTGATTCTCCTTTAGTCTTTTTTTTGTCCTCTCTCCTTTCTTTTTTAGTTTTTCTGTCTCTTTTTCTGTTTTTACAATATTTGCTTCCATATTATTTTACGTTGTTTTCTTTCTTTTTGTCTCTTTCAGTGTGTCACTTGCTTTCTTGTTTTGTATACTTTTTAACGGTTGTTTACTGCGTTACACAAGGTGACAGTAGCATACAACTCCGCACGACAACCCGTGTTCCTAAATGCTCCGCATTTCATATCATCATTCAGGCGCTCGAAGAGCACGAGCGCGAGCGTGCACTCAATGAGCTGCGCATAGCTATGCTATACGTGGTTAGGCCAGTGCCATTCCCAACTACATAAGAGGACGATAGTATACGACACTTGGTCAGCTTTATTTAAGACTTAAAGGACACCAAGTTTCTCCTCAAATATGGGGACGTACGTTGACAGAGACTCTCAGTGAGTGCATTCAAAGGTCACATGAATTGGTCGAGCTAGCCGATATCTTTGAATTCGAGAGTACAATTTTCATCGAACCCCGCTGTTGCGAGAGGCACTACATAAGGCCCGAGATACAGTCCAACAATATTGTTTATTGTATTATCCAAAGCATGCGATTTTCATAGGGCGCACGCTCTTCGGTATAAGCTCGACATTCAGACAAGATACGTTCCAACGTTTGTATAAAGCCAAAGTATGCATGACAACTTTAGCAGCGCAAATCAATATAATCAAAGGAATGCTTTTGTTGGGTAAGATGAAATTCGTGATGCTTACTACTTCATACCACGGTGTTCTCTTCTTACATGCATGCCCTCGAGATCAATAGAACATTTATAAAATGAACCCATGTGATTGACCTTCCTTTACCCACCTTACAAAGAAGGTATATTACAATGAAGAATAAACTATACCGTTAGAGTGCGGCCCAGACCAACAAACGCGACATCTCTTCTTTACGTTCATGCTTACTTTAGCAGATCTGTACAAGTAGGCTGGTTTTCTAAAAAGTAAAAATGCTAACGAAAAAAAGAGTCAGGAGAGAGTGAATGGAACGTTTATTTGGTGTTCTGCACAAGAAAAATGGTGAATGGTATTCTGGAGGCACTGAGTTAGAGTGCCTCAAGCGTGCAGCGGAGGCGAACGGGCGCATCAAGTCACGTCACACGTGAGACATGAGCGCTACCTGGCAGTTAAATTATCTTGGAAAACGAAGCACGCGGCGTGCACGCCCGTCTCGAAGGCGATAAGGTGTAGAACGCAAGGCGACGGCTAAGTGATTTATATGTGGGGTTTAACGTTCTAAAACCATCATATGATTATAAGAGACGCCGTAGTGAAGGGCTACGGAAATTTCAATCAACAGGGTAAAGCGACGGTAGGTGCCACCACCGTGTCATCTTAGCAAAGCGTTGGAAACACTTGCCTTTTCGTGCAAGCGTTGCGTCGTCAGCGCAGCGTGATGAGCGCTACGGTCCTTAGAATTACTTATGTACGCCTTTCTAGTAAAAAAGACACACATACGTAATATTGACGTGTTGTTATGGTGCCTCAGATATGCTCAATAAGTGCTTTTTTAATTTACAGTCGCAAAAGTGTGCACGCTAAATCTCTAGAAGTATTGGTTGGCGCTGCGGATGGGGACGGCAGTCTGCAGTATCGTTTGGTGCTGTTTGGGGTATCCTTGAAGGTGCACAAACAGACAAATGTACAGACAGACGTACAAACAGACAGACAGACAGACAGACAGATAGGCAGACAGACAGACAGACAGACAGGCAGACAGACAGTCGCACAGAGAGAGAGAGAGAGACAGACAGACAGACAGACAGCCCTACTGAAACGTTCCGTATGAAATCTTACGGAAAATATATGGACTCCGTAACATTTCCTTATCCTACATACGGAAAAAATATAGAGTTTGATGGAAATATACGGAAGTTGTAAGGCGTATACGGGAAGCTTCTTATGAAGTATATGGAAAGATAAGGAAATTGTATGGCGTATACGGAAAGGTTTTTATGGAGTATACGGAAAGATAAGGAAAATGTATGGCACATATTGAATGCTTTCTATGGAGTATATGGAAGGATAAGGAAGTTTTATGGCGTGGATGGAGTGAGTTTTATGGAAAATATAGAAAGACAAGGAAATTTGTGGAGCATACGGAGAGTTCATTATAGAAGATATGGAAGCGAACCCACCTTGAAGATATGGAAGGATAAGGAAAGTGTATGGAGTGTACAGAAGCTTTCATAAGGAAAATGCGGAACGTAAGGTCTTACGGAAATATACAGATTTTGTAAGGTGCTTACGACAATGTACAATAGTGTATGAAAGGCATGTGGATTGTTGCAAAAATGTGGAAAATCTACATTTGTTGTCACATTTTCAGCAGGAAATTCGAGCTCTATTTAGTTATAAATGAATGCACAGTGACATATATAGTACAAAAGAATAACGCAGGCTAGTCTGCGTTGTCAGTCACCGCTGTTCGCCCCTTTCCAGAATGAACACAACTTCTGCAGATGACCAGGTGCTAAAGTCTGTCACACGGAAAATGTGTCGTTCACAAGGAATGACAATAACTGTGATTTTACTTGCATGCTGTCACACGAAAAGAAATCAAGCAAAAAAAGCATAACTTCAAGGGCTCGTTTTTTTTGGTAGAAACAATATTAATGAGAACTAAATTCAATGCGAATGAATTGTCAATACTAATGAAACTGTTTTTATTTACATTGGCAAAGAGAAATGTCACTTTAAAAGATCGACCATGAGCTTAGCCCTCCTGAGCACCGACAAAAGAAATGAAATACTATGAAAACTAATTGCATCCCTACTGAAACGTTCCGTAAGATGCGGAGACCTCACATACGGAATTATTGGAATATGGAAGACGTATGATGCGGGCTCCGCATAAGACGTATGATGCGGGCTCCGCATAAGACGTATGATGCGGACTCCGCATCTTATGGAAAGACGTATCATGCGGAAATTACTGAAATGTGTGCATGTTACGTCTGAATCTAGTGCAAAGCAATATAATGTGTAAATTGAATAGACGTCCACATCTTGAGTACATGCAATACTGTGTACAAATCACAATATTTCTTAAATGTGCATGATGAGGGATTGAATCATCGGCATCTAGCTTACTAATTGTTGTGATGCAGAAGCAAAATTACCTTTTAAATAAAACACATTACAAAACTACTAAATTAACATGCTAGCGATCATAAATGGTGGTTACATTGCAACACATTAATGCAGTGTTCTATGCAAGACTTAAAGAACTTATAAAGTTATTATTATCAATAGAGAAGCATTAATATACACATCAGCCCTGCTACAATCAATATGTTTTTTTATTTGTCTGTATGCTCCAGCTGTGAATAGTGACATTGCAGTTTGATCGTACACAAATGAGGTGACTGCACCGCAAATTTACGAGCTCCACCTAAGCCACAGGATGGTGGCACAATGTAACAGCAATTTTAGAACGAAATGTTTAAACATAAATAATAATCATAGCACTGTGAAAGTGTGGCGCTGTGTTTATCTCATGAATGCCTTGTGGAGATCGGCGAAATGCTGCTTGAGGCTCCGGCACCACTGTAAATTTCGAAGGTCACTGCGATAGAACTTATGTGTCCTTCATAGGCACCTGGAAATGAAAATAATTGGCACAAATAATGTCAGAGACACATGTTAGCACAATAGTTTACATGCACAAGAAATATAACACACAGAATGAAACTGAAAATTTAAGGCACACAATCCTTCATGTTATGCATATGTGAATAATAGAAGGAATGAGTGTATAAATTAGTTCTGCCACATCAAAAAAAACAGCATGCTTATCACAGTGAAAATAACTAGGTTGTCACGATTAGATAATCGATTATTATGTCCTTATGAAATTATGATTTAAACGCTTCCTGCACAATAAAACTTTAGGAACTGCAAGTGAAAGCTCTCAGTGTTCATTTAATAGTGTGTGCATGTACATCTGCTGCCTTTATACTATACAGTTTGTGCGCAAAATTGGCATCTTGAACAATTTTGAGAGTTAAACCTAAGCAACTTATGAAGGTTAAAATCACCATGAAAGCAAGCAGGACCAGGCAGGTGCCATTAAAAATCTGTGCAAGCCAGATAACTATAACCGAACTGCACACATATAGGGGAGCAAGACTAACAGTAATTCGGCTGCTGAGCCGCATGTCGCTGTATCAAACCCCGGCTCCATTTCCGATGGAGGCAGAAATGCTGTAGGCACGTGTGCTCAGATTTGGGTGTACGTTAAAGAACCCCAAGTGGTCGAAGTTTCCAGTGCCCTCTACTACGGTGTCTCTCATAATCATATAGTGGTTTTCGGACGTGCAACCCCACATATAAATCAAGAATAACAGAAATAAACTGCCAACAGAAAAGTTGGTTGCATGTGCTATCTGTAAGTGCTTACACCTTACTACATACAGCATGCTCATTCCATTTTAAATACCGATATTGAAAATAACTGCTCTATTAGGAATGTAAAAGGTAAAGTAGAACCGAACGACTCTACAAAATGTGACCCTATTATGACATCACGTTTTCTTATAACAAAATTGACTAAGACTCTCAAATATCATTATGCAAGGAAAAAATCTTCAAAAGAACAATCAAGTTTGAAGTCATAATTATTTATATGTCTCCTATGACTATAACCAAGAAATCGACCTCAACATGGCTAATGTTAGTTTTTAAGGCCTATGTTCACTAGACAATGAACTATACCACAAAAAGTACAGCGTTCAGGCAAAGCACCACACAAAAAAAGAAAGCAGTCCTTTTTGTTATTACCTACAATGCCTTTAAAATGGTATTTTTACCTCTACTTTCCGCTTTTTATCTAAGTAACTGGTGTGAAACAAGATAGCTGAAAATGCACTGTGCCTCCAAAACCTGTTGGTTGAATCTGAATTTTAAAAAAATGGTGAAGCTTGCACTAAATTAGGCTCCACAAGCCTTGGAACAGTGAGACTACATGACTCTTAGGACTACTTTAGTTACTTGTGTTTTGTTTCTGGGCCTAAGCATAAAGACAAGGGCTTAACTGAATTGCTGCTAACAAACAAATGCTTTCGAAATTGCCCGAGCGTCAAAGGATGCTCAGCCATTTGTTGTTTTTTGCACTGGGCTATTCTACACCAAACATACAAACCATACTGCCTGGCGACCATCACAGATGTATAGTTTAAAAAATGATGGTAATTTACTCTTCTGAAAATAGTTATTTGCAGAAATGTTTTGAAGAGAAAAGAGTAGTGGTCACGTGGGTACCTTCAGAATTTCGCAGAATGTCGTGCGGGTGTTATTTGTGAGAAAAATTTCAAAGTACCGCTTTTTCTTGCCACATCTAATTTGATCTACATATTAAGTAAAGATGCTTCTTAAAGTATTTGAAGTCAAGTAACATTAGTGCAATTTTTCTACTACATAGGCTTTGAAGAATTCCGCCAAACTGTTTATAGTTTGCATTTCTTGTATGGCAATACTGCATTTTGTATGAATATTTGAGCCACAAATACTCACTGCACAGAAGTTATATTTTACGAAAAAAAATAATGTTAGGTCCAGATTACAAATATCACTATATAATCGTTTTTGTCCACATTGAGATGCAATTTGAGCTGTGTGTTTGTCTAATTGAAAATTACTTTTATATGTAAGTTGAAAGCAAATAAACAGTTCTTGTTACATGGCAAGTGTTATCATTACAAATTTTGTTTAAATGAGGAAAATGATTTTTGAAGTCTCCTATTGAGGGCCATGGGGAACTTCGGAACGGAAGCTGTCGTACATCAAATGCAGAAAACAGCCATCATAAGAAAACTTCAAAAATTCATTTCTACTTTAAGACAAAGTGTAATCATATAACTTGCCATATAAAGAGAACTTCTTCCTTGCTTTTGATGTGGCGAAAAAATTGCACTAATATTACTGAGCTTCATGCACTACACACAAGCACCTTTACTTAATACCAAGACCGAATTTGGTGTAGAAGAGGCAGTATTTTCGAAACACTTTACTTTTTACAAACAACACCCAGACGACATTCTGGGAAGTCCAGAAGGCACCAACGTGGCCTAATATTTTGTTCTCTGCGATATACTTTAGCATTTTGCTGTTTTCAGAAAAATACAGTAAACGAGCACAATATTTTTTTTTCAAAACACATTTAGGACGGTTGGCGAAATGGCTGGGATGTTTGATGCGTAATTGCCTCACTGCCAGCATTTATTCTTCCGAAGCTCATGCTATCACCTCTCTGTTACTGCTTCCCTCACATACAATGCCTGCATAGGAAAGAAAAAGAAAGGCAGGTACGACAAAGTTCACAAGGCAAGATATTTTCATGTTGGATAAATTCATTACCATAAACAGCAGCAAAATAACATTCATTTTGAGTAGTCCAAGACACAAGCTATATACCAGCATACTAAGAGCCAAGCACAAACTTTTCAATTGAACATGTGTGGTGATAGACAGGAAGCACTTATTGCAAGACTGATCAGTCTGTAATTAACTAAATGAAGTACAATGCACTGTTCAATCCAACACCACATAGGCATTTTTGCTATAGCAAAGCCATGTGTCATTGATTCATGCACTAGATGGGACAATGCAAATGTAACAAAAAAGGTGAAAAAATAAAACAAGGGAAAAAAAAGATGAAAAGGGGGGATGCAAAGTAGGAGCAGTGTAGCACTACTTTTACTTTGCATTCCCCTTTTCTTTCTTCTTTTTTCTTCTTTTCTATCATTTATCTTTTTTTTGCTTCCCTTACCCCCAACCTCCAACAGGAGAACACTTTGTATCAGCGCAACCCAACTTGAAAAGAAGCAAGAGCTGCACTCTTCTGCATTATAGGTTTTTTTTTCAGACAAACATTTCCAACAGGCACACACGCCTATACCAATAGATGATGTCATTACTGACCCCATTTAAACTAACACGCCAAGGATGACAAGGTGACTTCTAAAAATAGGTCCTCCTATCGCAACATCGGCCAGCCTGTCTGAAGCACTTCTACTGTTCACCCTGATTACCCCACTAGATGTTTCCATCTGTCGACTCACATCTTCATTTTGGATAACACTAAGACGAGCTTACATTGATGAATACGCACGAAAGTTTAGTGATGTATCATGTATCAGATTAAGCAACTCTGTTAAAAAATTATTGATAGCTTGCTTCCAGGCTTTTTATACTGTAGCCTGAAACTTCGTAATGTCTTCTATGCACATGAACCAGATTGACAACGTAATGCACAACATGCTTAAGAATACTGCGAGGAACAAGATAACGACAAAACGACCAGCCACCCAAAATTTTCGCTGTACATGTTTATAAAAAGTTCATGTACCCCAAACGAGGTGCTTATGATACAAGCCGAAAAAACCTACAAATAGGGCCTTGGAGTGTTCTGGAAGTAGACGTGTTGCATTTTTTCTGTAGAGGGCTTTACACCCATAAGTGAGGAACAAAACTCGTGTATAATGAAGAACGTTGGCAGCTATCAGTTATAGAAAAACCTAATGCAGCTAATCTTCCCCGACACATCTGTACATTTAGAGAGGTGACGTAGCTTCTGTGATTCTGGCAGTAACTCCAACAGGACCAGTGCGAAAATTGGCACTACTTGGCTAGACAAATGTCCAAACATGCTTGCCCGACTCCCTCTAGCCATCCCGGCTGAATCTGACATATGATTTCTTAACTGCTGGCTGGACAAAAACAAAACCACTGAAGCACTCACAATACACAGCGTGAAGTTCCTCTGGAGTGGTCAACTTCGTCTTCTGCGATGAAAGAGGAGCACAGTGTACTGATAAGGTACTCCTTGCAATGGTTTTCAATGCCACACAGTGACCTTGCTGTTCCTGTCGAAGAGAGCTTCGGGAGCTTGGAGGGTGCTTGCCCTTTCTGGGGGCTGCTGCCGCTCCTCGGTTTCTGCTCAACGTCAACCTGCATAAAGTTGTAGACGAGGCTTTAAGAGTTGTATATAATGATATACAAATTTTCGCTGAACACACATTTTCTCGTGGCACACTGAGGAATTTCTTATAAAACTTAAGGCCTCGCATATGCAAACATTTACAATCGATCCGAAGATGCACTCAACTCTAAAGAAGCAAGTTTGTTATGTAGTGTATATAAAGAAAGGTCATTCAGCACAACCACAACTACAGTTGCACACGAAAACGACATTTTACACGATCCTGTTTATTTACATGGTCCATTTTATTTTATTTACACGGACCATTTTACACGGTCCTGTTTTACACGATCCGGTCTGCATGAACTCTTGAACCGGGCACCATATAGGTTGAAAGACACACACAGACTTTGAGACAAACCTAGTTTCCGTGGAGCATCCTCTTGCACTATAACAACACATCTCAATCTAGTTAGTTGGTCAGAACGAGGTGAAAACAGCTCGCACTTGAAAAGCACGGGCAGAAGGAATGACGCCTGCACCCTGTGCTTTCTGTACATTCTCGTTGAGGGTGCAGTTTTCACCTTATCCTTATGCAATTTCGCATTTATAACATTGTTCACTGTATAATCTTTGTGGCGTTAAAGTGTGTGATACCGTCATGTGTATCCCATGTAATTTATAAAAATAGAATACAAGATAGCTTGATTCAAAAATAACAAAGTGCATCCAGCGCCATGTCCTGTAGCCATTCTTTAGGCAATTGGCAGAATGATTTATTCTTCAAAACATATCTTACTTGTAACCACTACAAGAGCTAACTCGTACACTGGCACATTCTGTTTGCCTCTTCAGATTATAAGGTACCTTTTTTACACCAGAAAATCTTCAAGAAGAATAGAAGTGTTGTAATTGTGACGAAAGAAAAGTAGAAGGAAAAAAAGATATTGATTGATTTGTGGGGTTTAACGTCCCAAAACCACCATATGATTATGAGAGACACCGTAGTGGAGGGCTCTGGAAATTTTGACCACCTGGGGTTCTTTAATGTGCACCCAAATCTGAGTACACGGGCCTACAACATTTCCGCCTCCATCGGAAATGCAGCCGCCACAGCCGGGATTCGAACCCACGACCTGCGGGTCACCAGCCGAGTACCTTAGCCACTAGACCACCGTGGCGGGGCAGGAAAAAAAAAGATAACCTGCCCTGTACAGGGACCGAGCCTGCGAACTTCGAATAACATGTCCGATGCTCTATCAACTGAGCTACCATGGCGGCTATCCCTCTTCTATTTTGTACGGTATATATGTGCATTTATACATGGAAGAGTCAGTCAGCGCTGCCTGTTACCATTATGGCGAGTGTGGGACACCTTTTTTTTGCCTACTGGCAATTACATTACGATTGCAATTACGTTACGATTACTTCCAATATCCCTATACTTCTTTGGCAGCATTATGCATCTGTCCGTTCTCAGAAAATCTGCTAGTCACAGGAGGAGGCAATAGTTCGCCCTCCCACCTAAATGCATGTACTTGAATACATGCACAACTGATCAAAAAAAAAAACAAGTCACACACCACTAAGATTACCGAGATTCACTGTTTCAGATTCATGAGTAAAGGAAAGAACTATAAATTTAAGGGTTTGTTGTCTTTGTTGAACACATTATAATGAGAACTAGCAGACAATGATGCCAAACAAACTATAGGTGATGTTATCAAAAAATAACTTTCACAAAATTGTGAAAAGAAAAGTGAACGAAAACGTAACTTGGCGGCAAGTTACTAATGGGTTGACATTTTTTGACAATTGAATTGACATTACTTTTTATAACATCCCTATATTTTCCTGAGTAATGTTGTCGGGTAATTCTCATTATTAGAATGGTGAGTAGGCTGACAAAGAAAGTATATGGCATTGATACTTCTTTTGAACACCTAAAAGTTTGAGGAACTTAAAAGAGTGGAAGCTACTTTGAGTAGACCCGAATATTTAGTTGGAGCGAAAAAAAAATGTACACACATTTTTACCAGGCTTTTTAACCTATTTTGAGACATAAAAGTGTATGCTGCCAGTAATGTTAAGTACCATTACTTTTGTCACACTATGCACTGTAGCAGGTGTAGTTAGAGTGGTGATAGTGAAGGATTAATCAAGCACGCCACCAACTGCGTTCACACCAATGGTCGCGTATTTTAAAAATAAACCTGCTGTATAGTAAAAAAAATTTTAGAGCATTTATGATTTTATCCAAATCAAGTTAAACCGACTGGGTAAGCAAACCATTTGCATAAAATCAAAAGGCATAAAGTGATTCATGTATTATATCTATGTGAACAATTTCAGAAATGCAGGGCAAAGTGACAACAGTTCTATTAAAAACCCCTCTCATTATAACATGCATGAAAAGCACCACACCAGAATATTTTATAGTGCATGTAATATCGAGACTACTAGACTGTCTATTGACCTTTTAGAAGAAGGGTATCTCCTTCACATTCAAGGGGCGACCACTTAGCCTTTTCCTGAGCTTTTCTGTGAATATTTCCTGAATTTCAGATATCATTAGGATTGATTTAGAGTAAACAGATTTTGCTTACGCATTAAAACCTAGTTCTGTATGTAACTGCAATTATGGGTGCCAAACCATCTCCAATTAATTTTTAACATTTCACTTATTTTTTAACTGCAGCAGCACAACTAGCTATGGGTGCCCAAAAAGTAGCAAAAAACAATACCTTTACCTCTTTGAGCCTTTTGGAAGTGTTCAGCTTCTCAGTGCTCACCTTACAACATTTTTTTTAAATACGTGTTTGTATGCCCACTGCTCTTGCTCCTTGTACAGTGAGGAGGAGCACATGGCAAGAAGAGACAAGAAAGAAGCATAGCGAAAAAAAGCGAAATAAGCGAGGACCTCTTTTATATCGTACAATGTGTGTAACATTACTATTGCGACCACATATAGACAAATTATCACGGCTATGTGTCCATTGTAGAGTCATACACAGCTGCAACACCACGACTAAATTTCAACCTTGTGTTGGTTTAGGATCCCTTTATAGTGGCAAGCTAATGATATCTGCATTTGTATGGCACATACTAAGATGCAGTGAAATGTGATATGGTAATCTCATTTAGAATGCACGTCATGTGGCTTCATTGTATATGTGGCCACAAGTAACTCTGGTTGCAAAGCAATATGGCAGAGCCTAAACAGACGTCACTGACCACTCCAATCTGAACTTGCCTTTGCTACTTGCCCATTATCATCCCAGCAAAAAATGAATAATTGAATCTGCTACAGATAAGTGCTAGCTTATGCTAAGGACCAAGTATGAAGGGTGTTTTGTCATTATTGAGATCAGTTATTTGTTCAAGAACACTTGCTGTCAAACACAAATACATTGCTGTCGAAGCATCAAGACTCAAATATAAAGCAAAAGAAGTGTCTCTTTAAAAATTACAGGCCACAAGGCAAGATAAATATTTGATATACTTGGGATGTAAGGCACGCACAAGAGGTGCTGCCATATTATACTTTTCCTTGTGTTGAAACCTGCTTGCTTTACTCACCCAACACATCTGTAAAGATGCCGTGAAAACACCAAGGAGCTGATGCAGCAAGGTTGAACACATGTCCAGGGATTCCACCATTCCTAAGCAGCCCTACAGCCTCCACAGTCCTGCAACCATTTGTAAGATAAATATAGTTCTACCCAAAGTTCTTGGTTTACAGACACACATGCAAGATGCATAACCACTCTATAGGAAGTTTGCATGATAATGCGCTGGGTAGCAAAACGGATGCCAATATCAAGTATCCCGGCCTGCCGCTTCTTTCTTTCCGTTCTTAATTAATCAATCCATGGTTATTAAATGTTCCCCCAATGTGAAGTGTGCTGGCAGTCCGGTGAAGAATTGCAATGTATTTAGAACACAGTCCAATTCATGGCAAGTAAGCATGCAATAGCGTTTTGTCAGCTCTTCGAAAAAAGAGCATGAAGTTTAGCTAAAACCCATGTTTCTTATAAACACCATTCAATTTGATATAAAAGTTGTGAGCATTATGTAAAGGAACACGGATTCATGTTTAATCAATGATTTCTTATAATGTACTGATATGAATGCAACTAACTGAATATGAAACGATCAATTTTGCTCGAGAATTTAGAGTTATGAACACTATCGCACTTGCCTGCTGCATCTTGTCCAAAACAGCGGCAAGATAGGCTAGTTTGTGTAGGTGAGTAGTAATGAGCAGTGCAAAGTAACAACAAGAAACACCAGTAACAACAGTATGGGGCAAGCACAGACTGCCAACTGTATAATTTATTACACAAAAGTTCGCCTGAATATCAGTCAGACAACTTGTGCAAATGAAGGTCCAGTTGGGCATGAACAAGTTACGAAATCAACAATGCCTGCTTTCACTAACAGGACCCTCATTCACATAAAGTATGCAGCGATAGGCCCCTACCGAGGTACGTCACAGCATGATGTCACTGGCACATGTAAAAGGTGTGGCTGGAAAAACACTCCCGCTGGTGGCTCAGCCCGGTACAGTCGTGCGGTGTTTGGGGCAAGTTTTAATTTTTCAAAGCTTACACTTCACGTTACAATGTCGACCTTAGCTGTAGTATGTGTCAGCAAACATCCAGCTGTGTGGTAAACTGTGTGGTAAAATATTTGCCGCGCTGTCTGTTTATCTTGAAGAAGTGAACACACGTGGTGGCCTGTGCGAGCAACAGCGGCATAGTCTTCAAAAATGTGCACTGTTGATTGCGGCATGTAGTGTGCATTGAAAGGTATTGAAAATATCGGTTCAACTGAGAATACTGAGTGTGGTGTGTGCAGTGTCAATAACTCGCGGGTTCGAATCCCGGCTGCGGTGGCTGCATTTCCGATGGAGGCGGAAATGTTGTAGGCCCGTGTGCTCAGATTTGGGTGCACGTTAAAGAACCCCAGGTGGTCTAAATTTCCGGAGCCCTCCACTACGGCGTCTCTCATAATCATATAGTGGTTTTGGGACGTTAAACCCCACATATCAATCAAATCAATCAGTGTCAATAACAATGTGTCTTGTTTACGAAGACTAGCACTCATGGCAGGGACTGGTCGATGAAAAAACTTGATTCGACATTTTAGTCAAGGTAAATATGCCCTTGACGTGACCATCTGCGAGTGGGTACATCTCGGTGTTTGCGCTGTGTGCAGAAAAAAATTGCAAGGTCACCGGCTGGAAGATATCATTTGCTGAAGCTGCATGTATGAATCGCCCCGACGAGTACGCAAGCTCAATAAAGGTATAACTCGTTTTATCGAAGGCCTCATATTTCTTCATGTAATAAGCAGAGATTCTTGTTTCACATATACTCAGTACCTTTACCGCTCGATATTCATGAAGTAACAATGCAAACAACAAGTTTGTGTGTTAGGTCTTAAGGGAGCAATGTAAATATGCAAATAAGTTGTAGGTGTCAGATGCAGCGATGTAACTGCACAAAAGATTACGTATATATTAGGCTACAGGTTTAGAATCGCATACATCTCGGTGGTCTATCAGGAACGTGACAAACAACTTCCTTGCCAACCAGGCCTTGCACAGAGGGAGGGAATGGCTGGCACGGTGCTCGAAGTGACGTCACACTATTTGCAAACATAGAGAGGTTTCTTACTTAGGCAACATTTTGCACAATATATTTTTTAGATGTAAGACTGTACTCATCCACATTGATCATACTGATGTCTTTTGTTGTTACTTTGTGCTGTGAGTTACTAGGCATTTAGTCACCATGATCTTTAAAAGCTAATTTCAGTGTTCTCTCTCATAATGCTGACAACTTTGTTGTTGCATAAATTGGGCAAAAAAGCAACACAGAAAGGCTGTCACAATAAATACACCAACATGGGTATTCTCCTGCAAACAAAAGTCGGCACTGGTCCTGTCATTACCCGTCTTCCTTCTCTCTTTGCCTTGTTTGTGCTGAAACAGCCAAACACCTGATGAGTTAGATGAGAAATATTAACGCATCAAAACTATAAGTGCTTGCATCAGCAACTACACAACAGCGTGATAACCGCACCCCTGCCACACAGCAGTGAAACATATTTTGAACATGCTGGCAGTGTATTATTTTATAAAAAGCAACTCTAGCAGATTACAAAATCTCACATTGTGCATGCAAGTTTTCTTCAAAGTCAGGCGTACAATGTAGGTGCTGGCCGGTACATTATTAGTTACAAGCAAAGGCGTCTTGCAGGTACACATGCAGATTGCACGAACACCTCTCTCTCTCTCTCTCTCTACACTAGGCACACACATTATATCTTTCAACAAGCACACGCCACTGTTTAGGGGCATAATAACGCTCTACCGTGAACGTATGCTAATCAACCCACTTAGGCGGTTGGCTAGGTGAATCGAGCCAAGTTACAAATTGTATCGCCCGCGAACGTAAACAAAATGCTGCTTTGCATGAAATGGCACTGCAGGCTTCGTTTACTTAACAACGTAGCAAGCGCCGTGTGCGTCTTCCTCACTACATTGCACATATGAAAAAATCGATCACCATACACATGCACGTTGCCGCAGTTGTCTCGAATTAGCTCCAGTAAGGCCGCGCCGATGCGCCATGGCTCTGCTGGCGTTAGCGTTGTCAAAGCGAATCGGCAACCGCACTCGCAAAGGCGCGTAAGGTTGCCGTTTCGCGACGCCTGGTTCGAGTGCAGCAACGCACACTTGCACTGAGTGGCATACTTGGTCTACATAAAAAAGTGTCCCCCTTACCTTTAGTTCCTTTCACACTGTCCTGAGGGAAGCGACCACAGGCGTCAGCCGTCACCTCGGAGTCCTTCGAGCGCCCGCCCAACCCGCCGATTCCTTGGACGACTCGCACTTGATCCGCACTCGGACAACCGCGGGAATAGGGCGCAATCTTAGCACATCACACGAACGAGGAACGGCGCTTCCTTGCGTAAATTTAACATTTCGTGCTCTCGTGTGTAGCAGCGCGAACACATTAGACACGCACCGAAACGGCATGCTCACAGAAACAAAGAAGACAAACAACATGTGGCTTTAGCTGTGAATGGATTTGACTTGGATAGCTGTGTGAGAAAAATAAAAAAAAACATCTGTCGCTGCTATAAACTGAAAAAAAATGTATGTTATCTGGCAAAATAACTTTAAAAGTGATAAACGGTTATTCAAAAAACAAGTTACAACTTATGAATATTTTCGCAGGTCTTTGTTTTGTTTTTGTTCTAGCAGACGACAGCCTCCTACTGCTTCTACGACAGACGTAGTGCGGTTTCACGTTCGGTGCGTGTCGCCGACGCAAAGCTCTACAGTAGTGATATCAGAGTTATCAATTCTCAATGAATAATAGGATGGCTACAAAGCAGTAACATTTTGACATAGTGCAGTACGCAATCTTTCAAGGTATGACATTTCTTTGCTCTGAAGCAAATCGAAGCAAGCCGGCCGGCGCAATCAGCTGATGTCGCCGCTACGCGAGGCATGGTCGTGCGCAATAGCGTCGCGCCCCGCGCTCGATTTGTCATCAAGCGATAGAGCTACTAAGTGGAATACAGCTAGATGCAGGGATTAATGGCGTATCACTCTAATTCCCTGTGGTGGCCGACTCAATCGCAAGAGAGCCCCGGGAAACAACCTTCAACTGCTCAAGCTTGTGTGTGGGTGTAAAAATATTTGTTTTCATCCGCGGCGGTGCAGCAATCTATAGTTGAAAGACATGCGAAAAGCATGTGACGTATATACAATCCCAAAACATATGCACACAACAATAGATACGATCGCATATCGTACATAAATATACCAACACATAGCGTGTAAAAAGCAAATTTATATACATAACTTAAACACCAAGCTACCTTCAGCGCGAATAGCTTAGCAAGCTAACGCACTCAGTTCACGTACGCGAGCACAACTAAGTGGCGCAGGTTCGAGTCCCGCGAAGTTTAATTTTTTTTGTTTTTTTTTCAACGTTTTTATTGTACTGCTATCTTTTGTAATGCCTTAGGTTCTAAAACAAAATAAAAGCAATATCGCGTTCAAGTGCGTATGTGGGACTGTGTTTTTTGCGCAACAGTTATTATGATTTTTATTTTCATTATTAATTTTATTATTTATTTCATAATATAACAAAATTAAGGACTAAGGGGAACAATGGGTCTGATTGATTGTGAAGGGACTCGAGAAGTGAGAAAACTCAAACCAAAAAATTTATTTGAGAAAAAACTGAGCATTTCACAGCCGGACCAGTTTCTTCAAGGGTAGGCCCTAGGTATGCGCGAGACTTGCTATATGACTCATCTCAAGCTGTGGCAGTTGAGGGAAGGCAATATCACCGAGAAGCAGTTCGAAAATATATTTTGGTTGATGTTTTTTGATTCCTCCAAAATAAGGGCTGCACAATTGTGATCGAGCCAAACCAAGAATTGCGGGCACGAAGTCATCAGACAGAAAATGAATAATGTTGATTGTTTGAAAAATTGCCCTTAATAAAAGGAAGAGTTATGGAGTGCTACGTAGCTTAACTCGCAGTAGGAATTTTATGTATACATATAGATAGTTTAAAATGGACAATGTTGCACACACGGACATTGGTTAAATTTCTTTGCAGCACAGTTGAAGTATCTATGTAGAACTGAAGCATCAAGAGAAGCTCATGTGTCCTCACTTTATTGCGCTTTACATAGCTTGTATGCGTCCATGCAGCCATGATATGATATATATTAAAGCATTTGTTTAACCTATAATCTTCTTATTCATTAAAGCTGGCCCATAAGTTGTGTCTTATGTAGCACTACAATTGAAGCGTAATCTGCATGGTGGTCTGAAACAATGCTTTTGACAATCTCAAAACGACCCAGCTCTATACACGACCATCCGTGCATCAGTGATAAGCACCATTATGTGTTTGTACATATCAGTTGTGCTCTCATACTTAATTATTTTTCTGACCACTTCCTCTGCCCCTACCTCGTTTCTGTCGTGAAGCTGTGGCAAGTTGTGTATAGCTGTATTTATATTGTAGGAACATATACTATCAATAAAAAATTATTTTTAGGCTACATGCAATTACTTTTCATAGATTTTCATTTCTTTTGTCGGTGCTCAGGAGAGCTAAGCTCATGGCCGATATTTTAAAATGACATTTCCCTTTGCCAATGTTAATGAGAACAGTTTCATTATTATTGACAAGTTCATTCACATTGAATTTAGTTCTCATTATTATTGTTTCTAACAAAAAACGAGCCCTTGAAGTTATGCTTTTTTTGCTTGATTTGTTTTCGTGTGACAGCGTGCAAGTAAAATGACAGTTATTGTCATTCCTTGTGAATCACACATTTTCCGTGTGACAGACTTTAGCACCTGGTCATCTACAGAAGTGTTATTCATTCTGGAAAAGGGCGAACAGCGGTGACTGACAACACAGACTAGGCTGCATTATTCTTTTGTACTATATATGTCACTGTGCATTCATTTATAACTTTATAGAGCTCGGATTTCCTGCTTAAAATGTGACAACAACTGTAGAGTTTCCACATTTTTGCAACAATCCACATGCCTTTCATACACTATTGCACATTTTCGTAAGCACCTTACAAAATCTGTATATTTCCGTAAGACCTTACATTCTGCATTTTCCTTATGAAAGCTTCTGTACACTCCATACACTTTCCTTATCCTTCCATCATGAACCCTCCGTATGCTCCATAAGTTTCCTTATCTTTCCTTATCCTTCCATATACTCCATAAAGAGCTTGCCATATATGCCATACATTTTCCTTATCTTTCCGTATACTCCATAAAAAGCTTTCCGTATACGCCATACAATTTCCTTATCCTTCCTTATACTCCATAAGAAGCTTTCCGTAAATGCCATACAACTTCCGTATATTTCCATAAAACTCCATCTTGTCACCAATCTTGTCTCACTCAAGGAAACCTTCCGCAGAACTGCTCGTCAAGCTAGGACAAAAAGAAAAACTGCTCCAACCCAACCTCTTCGTCCTCTTCCACACGAAAACCACGCGAATTCATGCGGCATTAAAAAGCGGCTCAATCCCAACCTCTTCGTCCTCTTCCACACGAAAACCACGCGAATTCATGCGGCATTAGTCCCCCCTTTTAAAAAGCATCGACTCGATGCTTCTAAATAAAAAGAAGAAGAAAAAAAAAACCCATAATTAGAACACGCGTTGACGCAGAGAATGACAAAGTGAGTGCCAGGGAAAACAAAGAGGGCGCACAAGCACTTGGACCATGCGCGAACACAACAGCACCAGTGGAAGAGTCAAGAAAAAAAAAAACACCACATGAGATCACTGTCACGTTTGCGAAGTAGCACTCGCAAGCACAGAGACTATTGTGTGTAGTACGGCTTGAGTCGTACGACATGCACAGTTTCGGGCCGATGTTGTCGACGTGACGACACTGTGCCGTCCGGAAGTACTTCGTATGTAAGGTCACTCACACGTCGGATAACCTTGTATGGTCCGAAATAACGGCTCAGAAGCTTTTCAGACAAGCCTGGTCGTCGGACAGGAGTCCACACCCACACTCGTTCACCCGGGTGGTATGCGACGTTTCGACGGCGAAGGTTGTAACGTCGTGCATCTGCGTCTTGTTGGTGACCGATGTTCACGCGAGCCAGTTGACGAGCCTCTTCGGCGTACTGCGTGTATTGCTCGGCTTCTGGAGAAAGAGCATCGCTATTATCGTACGGCAGCATAGCGTCAAGCATCGTTTGTACGTTGCGTCCATAAACAAGGTGGAAAGGTGAAAATCGGGTTGTTTCCTGCATTGCCGTATTGTATGCGAACGTGACGTATGGGAGGATATCCTCCCAGGTTTTGTGCTGCACGTCCACGTACATTGACAGCATGTCCGCTATGGTCTTGTTGAGCCTTTCCGTCAGTCCATTACTTTGTGGGTGGTAAGCCGTTGTTTTTCGGTGACTCGTGCAGCTCAGTCTGAAAATGTCCTCTAGCATTTGTGCCGTAAATGATGTTCCTCTATCCGTAATCACACATGACGGCGCGCCGTGCCGGAGGACGATGTGCTGCACGAAGAACTTCGCCACTTCAGACGCCGTGCCGCGGGGTAATGCCTTTGTCTCAGCATACCGGGTCAAGTAATCGGTTGCCACTATAATCCATTTGTTACCAGTGGCCGACAAAGGGAAGGGTCCTAGAAGGTCCATTCCCACGAGGTCGAAAGGTGTCCGTGGTGGTGTAATAGGGTGGAGAAGGCCCGCAGGTTTCACGGGTGGCGTCTTGCGACGCTGGCACTCGCGGCAGCCTTGCACGTAGCGGTGTACACTGGTCGAAAGTCGTGGCCAATAGTACTGCTGGCGCACTCTGGCGAGAGTCCGCGAGTAGCCCAAGTGTCCCGACGTGGGCTCGTCATGGCACGCGAGGAGGATGTCATCCCGCATGTCGGCTGGTACAACGAGGAGGAAGGCTTTGTTGCTACCTCGAGCATTTTTCTTGTAAAGAATGCCCCTCCTTAGACAAAAGGATGACAATTCGCGAGCGATGCGCCGAGGAGTGTGAGAATTTCGGCCTTCTAAGGAATCAATAATAGGGCGCAATTCCTGATCGGCTCTCTGTCTAGACATAAAGTCAGAATCACTGAGGGCTCCGAGAAAACCATCAGCATATTCCGAGTCCATATCAGGATGTCCCACGGGTGCTCGAGAAAGTGCGTCGGCATCTTCGTGCTTGCGCCCAGACCTATACACAATCATGATGTCAAACTCTTGCAAGCGCAAACTCCACCGAGCGAGACGACCAGACGGGTCACGGAGATTGGCCAGCCAACACAGCGAATGGTGATCGGTCACCACCTTGAAGGGACGGCCGTAGAGGTAAGGTCGAAACTTTGCCGTTGCCCACACGACTGCGAGGCATTCCTTCTCTGAAGTGGAGTAGTTGGCCTCGGCTCGAGAGAGAGTACGACTGGCGTAAGCTATGACATGTTCTACGCCGTTGTGCCGTTGTACAAGGACAGCGCCAAGTCCGACGTTGCTTGCATCCGTGTGAACTTCGGTATCAGCGTCCTCATCAAAATGCGCAAGAACAGGTGCCTCTTGCATTCGCTGCCGTAACTCTGTGAAAGCTGCTTCTTGCTCTGTAGTCCAGGCAAACGGTACATCATCTCGGGTGAGTCGCGTGAGCGGTTCGGCTATCGTCGAGAAGTTGGTAATGAATCGGCGATAATAAGCACACAAGCCGAGAAAACGCCGTACCGCTTTTTTGTCTGACGGCACAGGAAAGGTGGCGACTGCTGCAGTTTTTTCTGGGTCAGGCCGCACTCCATCCGCACTCACAACATGTCCCAGAAATTTCAGTTCATCGTAGCCGAAATGGCACTTCTGGGGTTTTAGCGTGAGTTCGGCCGAACGAATAGCTTCCAGAACCATTCTTAGACGCTTCAGATGTTCTTCGAAACTCTCGGCAAAGATGACCACATCATCAAGGTATACAAGGCAGCTTTGCCACTTCAAGCCAGCGAGGACGGTATCCATCATTCGCTGGAATGTTGCGGGAGCCGAACAGAGGCCGAAAGGAAGAACTCTGAATTCATAAAGCCCATCGGGAGTTACAAACGCTGTCTTCTCTCTGTCTCGCTCATCGACCTCTATCTGCCAATAGCCGCTCTTCAAATCTATCGATGAAAAATACTTCGCGTGTCGTAGCCTGTCGAGAGAATCATCAACCCGTGGAAGCGGGTAGACGTCTTTTTTGGTGACGCTATTGAGTTTCCTGTAGTCAACACAGAATCGCAGCGTTCCGTCTTTCTTCTTTACTAGAACGACTGGCGAGGACCACGGGCTGCTCGACGGTTGTATCACCCCGTCGTCAAGCATCTCCTTTACCTGCGTCTGTATAGTCTCGCGTTCTTTAGCCGAAACACGGTAAGGTTGCTGGCGGATTGGGCGAACATCATCGTCGGTAATAATTCGGTGCTTTATGAGGGGTGTTTGACCGACTCTAGATGAAGAGGCGAAGCAAGATTTAAATTCCTTCAGCAGGGTATGCAGTGCGGCCTTCTTCTCGTCCGAAAGCTTCGAACTGACGTCGATGTGGTCCAGAAACTTATCTCCATCAACCATTTCCTCGGATGCGAAGCACTCGGTGACATCCGCTACACGGTCTCCGAAGGCCACGGTGGTGCCGCGGAAAAGATGTCGGTGCTCGAAGTTAAAATTTGTGACGAGTATCTGCGACCGTCCGTCACGCACACGCAGAATGCTTCGCACTGCACACACACCTTGAAGCAGTAAAAGGGATACGTTGCTCTCGGCGACCACGTCACCGTCTTGGAGGTCTTCACAGGTGACTTCTACGAAAGCAGTCGCTCGGGGAGGCAACGTCACGCTTTCGTCGGCAACACGCAGCGCAGGTCTACGACAGCTATCAGCGCCTCGATCGGTTGCAAGTTGCGTCGAGAAAGTCACCATTCGCTCGCGGAGATTTATGATCGCGCCATTCTCTCGAAGGAAGTCCATTCCAAGGATGAGCTGACGAGAACAGTCGCGTAGTACGAGGCAGGTTACCACAAACGTTGACTCGCGTATTTCCACTCTTGCGGTACAGCGACCCAATGGAGTAATAACGTGGCCTCCAGCAGTGCGAATACGCGTCCCATTCCAAGGTGTCATCACTTTCTTAAGACTGGTTGCCAATTTTCCGCTCATAATAGAATAATCTGCACCTGTGTCCACCAATGCGCTGACCTGAAGACCGTCTATCAGCACGGGAATGTCGAGTGAGACTCGGCCACTGGGTTCAGACGCACAATCCGGCATTTCTCTCGCACTGCACTCAGACGTCAATTCAATGTCTGCAGCGTTTTGTGGAAGCGTCGATAGGAGGTCTTCCGCACTTTTAGTCCCAGCGACCTCGCCCCCGAAGGTCGCTGCCTTCAGTTTTCCCGACGAGGGCTTGGGGAACGTCCCCGTGCCATCGTACTGAGACGTGGTCCAATAGCTGCGGGTCGTCGTGGAGATGGAGACCGCGATTGACGCCGTGGGAAAGGCAGACGTTGCTGCGCGAGGTAGTCCTCAATTTCTCTTGGCCTCTGACCAACTAGGGGACGAGGCGAATGAATAGAGAAACCGCGCAGTCCAAGTTGTCGGTATGGACATTCCCGGTAGATGTGACCGGCTTCACCGCAATGGAAGCAGAGGGGTCTTCTATCCGACGTACGCCAAATATCGGACTTCCGCGGAGGGGCACGGCGACCGTCGATGTCCAAACCAGCATGCGCAGATTGAATTGAAACTGGCGGCATCGTCTGGATTGGGACTGCAGGGCTTGAGACCGGCATGGAAGTGCGCAGAGCTTCGGCATATGTGCGGTTCCCAACATCAGTGGACGCAGGAGGTGGTTCTAGATTTGTAACCGTTGGTTGAGGGCGACGGCTGTGAAGCACCTGCTGGACCTCGTCCCGAATAATATTGGTGATGCTGCTTACCTCCGGCTGTCTCGCCCCGTGTAGTTTCGCGATTTCCTCGTGGACGACGGAGCGGACGATTTCGCGAATCCACTCAATGCTGTTGCTCCCGAAGCTGGCGGAAAATTCAGTAGGTGATGCAGAATTCACTTGCCGGTTGAGTAGGGCTGACCGCTGATGAAGTACCCTCTCCATCGTAGTGGCTTCGGTCAGGAATTCTGCTACACTCTTCGGAGGACTCCGCACTAGACCAGCAAAAAGCTGCTCCTTCACGCCTCGCATCAGATAGCGTAGCTTTTTTTCTTCTGGCATTGCCGGATCCGCTCGCCTGAAAAGCTGCGTCATGTCCTCCACGTACATGGTGACGGTCTCATTAGGCATCTGGATGCGTGAATGCAATGCACGTTCAGCACGATCGCGGCGGTCGGGGCTCCGGTAGGTCTCCAAGAGGCGATGCTGGAACTCGCGCCAGGATGTCAAGACATCACTTCTGTTCATGAACCACGTTCGGGCGCCGTCTTTCAAACACGCGTAGACGTTGCGGAGTTTGGCGGCTTCGTCCCAGTAGTTGATCGCTGCGACGTGTTCGAACTCGCTCAGCCAGTCGTCCACATCCTCAAACAGCTCTCCGTGAAAGGGACTAGGCATCAGCGGGTTCTGGACAGTGCAATAAATTGGTGCCGACGACGTAGGAGTTTCCATGACGCCTTGAGGCGAAGTCATAGTCGCTCTATGGATAAGCTGTGCCGGTGTCTCTGGTGGTAGGCCTCGTTGGCGGCGGCTTGTTCTGTGAACTGGCGTGTCCACGGGCACAGGGCTTGTGTTCCGGCTCCTGGATGGGCTCTTGTGCATGGGGTGCGTCGTCAGTTGTCGTACCCAGCAGCTCCACCAATCTTGTCACCAATCTTGTCTCACTCAAGGAAACCTTCCGCAGAACTGCTCGTCAAGCTAGGACAAAAAGAAAAACTGCTCCAACCCAACCTCTTCGTCCTCTTCCACACGAAAACCACGCGAATTCATGCGGCATTAAAAAGCGGCTCAATCCCAACCTCTTCGTCCTCTTCCACACGAAAACCACGCGAATTCATGCGGCAATATTTTTTCCGTATGTAGCATAAGGAAATGTTACGGAGTCCATATATTTTCCGTAAGATTTCATACGGAACGTTTCAGTAGGGATGTAGCCTAAAAATAATTTTTTATTGATAGAATGTGCTCCTACAATATAAATACAGCTATACACAACTTGCCACAGCTTCACGACCGAAACGAGGTAGGGGAAGAGGGAGTGGTCAGAAAAATAATTAAGTATGAAAGCACAACTGATATGTACGGACACATAATGGTGCTTATCATTGATGCTCGGATGGTCGTGTATAGAGCTGGGTCGTTTTGATATTTTCAAAAGCATTGTTTCAGACCACCATGCAGATTACGCTTCAATTGTAGTGCTACATTAGACACAACTTATGGTCCAGCTTTAATGAACAAGAAGATTATAGGTGAAACAAATGCTTTAAAATATATCAAGGCTGCACGGATGCATACAAGCTATGTAAAGCGCAATAAAGTGAGGACGCATGAGCTTCTCTTGATGCTTCAGTTCTACATAGATGCTTCAACTGTGCTGCAAAGAAATTTAACCAATGTCTGTGTGTGCAACATTGTCCATTTTAAACTATGTCTATATATAAAATTCCTACTACGAGTTAAGCTATGTAGCACTCCATAACTCTTCCTTTTATTAAGGGCAATTTTTCAAACATTGAACATTATTAATTTTCTGTCTCATGACTTCGTGCCCGAAATTCTTGGTTTGGCTCGATCACAATTGTGCAGCCCTTATTTTGGAGGAATCAAAAAACATCAACCAAAATATATTTTGGAACTGCTTCTCGGTGATATTGCCTTCCCTCAACTGCCACAGCTTGAGGTGACTCATATAGCAAGTCTCGCGCATACTTAGGGCTTACCCTTGAAGAAGATGGCCCGGCTGTGAAATGCTCAGTTTGTTCTCAAATAAATTTTTTGGTTTGAGTTTTCTCATTTCTCTAGTCCCTTCACAATCAAGCAGACCCAATGTTCCCCTTAGTCCTTAATTTTGTTATATTATGAAATAAATAAATAAAGGTAATAATGAAAATAATAATACCAATAACTGTTGCGCAAAAAACACAGTCCCACATACGTACTTGAACGAAATATTGCTTTTATTTTGATTGCGTACCTAACGCATTACAAAAGATAGCAGTACTATAAAAACATTGAAAAAAAACTGAAAAAAATTGAGATATGGCGGGATTCGAACTTGCGCCACTCAGTTGTGCTCGCATACGTGGACTGAGTGCTTTAACTTGGTAATCTAATCACACTGAACCGTGCGGAGGCGTTTAAGTTATATATATAAATTTTCTGTTTACACGCTATGTGTTGGCATATTTATGTATGATATGCGATCGTATCTATTGTTGTGTGCATATGTTTTGTGAATGTATATACGTCATATGCTTTTCGCATGTCTTTTAACTACAGATTGCCACCCCGTCGCGGATGAAAACAAGTATTTTTACACCCACACACAACCTTGAGCAGTTGAAGGTTGTTTCCCGGGGCTCTCTTGCGATTGAGTCGGCGACCACAGGAAATTAGAGTGATACGCCATTAATCCCTGCATATAGCTGTATTCCACTTAGTAGCTCTATCGCTCGATGATAAATCAAGCGCGGGGCGCGACGCTATTGCGCACGACCATGCCTCGCGTAGCGGCGACATCAGCTGATTTCGCCGGCCGGCTTGGTTCGATTTGCTTCAGAGCAAAGAATTGTCATACCTTGAAAGATTGCGTACTGCACCATGTCAAAATGTTACTGCTTTGTAGTCATCCTATGATTCATTGAGAATTGATAACTCTGATATGACTACTATAGAGCTTTGCGTCGGCGACACGCACCGAACGTAAAACCGCACTACGTCTGTCGTAGAAGCAGTAGGAGGCTGTCGTCTGCTAGAACAAAAACAAAACAAAGACCTGCGAAAATATTCATAAGTTGTAACTTGTTTTTCGAATAAGAATTTTTTCACTTTTAAAGTTATTTTGCCAGATAACATACATTTTTTTCAGTTTATAGAAGCAACAGTTTTTTTTTATTTTCCTCACACAGATATCCAAATCCAATCCATGCACAGCTAAAGCCACTTGTTGTTTGTCTTCTTTGTTTCCGTGGGCATGCCGTTTGTGCGTCTCTCATGTGTTCGCGCTGCTACACACGAGAGCACGAAATGTTAAATTTACGCAAGGAAGCGCCGTTCCTCGTTCGTGTGATGTGCTAAGATTGCGCCCTATTCCCGCGGTTGTTCGAGTGCGGATCAAGTGCGAGTCGTCCAAGGAATCGGCGGGTTGTGCGGGCGCTCGAAGAACTCCGAGGTGACGTCTGACGCCCGTGGTCGCTTCCCTCAGGACAGTGTCAAAGAACTAAAGGTAAGGGGGACACTTTTTTATGTAAGCCAAGTATGCCACTCAGTGCAAGTGTGTGTTGCCGCACTCGAACGAGGCGTCGTGAAACTGCAGCCTTACGCGCCTTTGCGAGTGCGGTTGCCGATTCGCTGTGAAAACTCTAACGCCAGCAGAGCCATGGCGCATCGGCGCGGCCTTACTGGAGCTAATTCGCGACATCTGCGGCAACGTACATGTGTATGGTGTTCGATTTTTTCATAAGTGCAATGTAGTGAGGAGGACGCACACGGCGCTTGCTACGTTGTTGTTTAAACGAGGCCTGCGGTGCCATTTGATGCAAAGCAGCATTTTCTTCACGTTCGCGAGCGATACAATTTGTAACTTGGCTCAATTCACCTAGCCAACCACCTAAGAGGGTTGATAAGCATACGTTCACAGTAGAGCGTTATTATACCCCTAAACAGTGGCGTGTGCTTTTAAAAGATATAATGTGTGTGTCCAGTGTAGAGAGAGAGAGGTGTTCGTGCAATCTGCATGTGTACCTGCAAGACGCTTTTGCTTGTAACTAATAATGTACCGGCCAGCACCTACATTGTACGCCTGACTTTGAAGAAAACTTGCATGCACAATGTGAGATTTTGTAATCTGCCAGAGTCGCTTTTTATAAAATAATACATTGCCAGCATGTTCAAAATATGTTTCACTGCTGTGTGGCAGGGGTGCGGTTATCACGCTGTTGTGTAGTTGCTGATGCAAGCACTTATAGTTTTGATGCGTTAATATTTCTCATCTAACTCATCAGGTGTTTGGCTGTTTGAGCACAAACAAGGCAAAGAGAGAAGGAAGACGGGTAATGACAGGACCAGTGCCGACTTTTGTTTGCAGGAGAATACCCATGTTGGTGTATTGATTGTGACAGCCTTTCTGTGTTGCTTTTTTGCCCAATTTATGCAACACAGTTGTCAGCAATACGAGAGAGAACACTGAAATTAGCTTTTAAAGATCATGGTGACTAAATGCCTAGTAATTCACAGCACAAAGTAACAACAAAAGACATCAGTATGATCTATGTGGACGAGTACAGTCTTGCATCTAAAAAATATATTGTGCAAAATGTTGCCTAAGTAAGAAACCTCTCTATGTTTGCAAATAGTCTGACGTCACTTCGAGCGCCGTGCCAGCCATTTCCTCCCTCTGTGCAAGGGCTGGTTGGCAAGGAAGTTGTTTGTGACGTTCCTGATAGACCACTGAGATGTATGCGATTCTAAACCTGTAGCGTAATATATACATAATCTTTTGCGCAGTTACATCGCTGCATCTGACACCTACAACTTATTTGCATATTTACATTGCTCCCTTAGGACCTAACACACAAACTTGTAGTGTGCATTGTCACTTCATGAATATCGAGTGGTAAAGGTACTGGTACTGAGTATATGTGAAACAAGAATCTCTGCCTAATTCATGAAGACACATGAGGCCTTCGATAAAACGAGTTATACCTTTATTGGGCTTGCGTACTCATTGGGGCGACTCATACATGCAGCTTCAGCAAATGGTATCTTCCAGCCCGGTGACCATGCAATTTTTTTCTGCACACAGCGCAAACACTGAGCTGTACCCTTTCGCAGATGGTCGCGTGAAGTGCATATTTACCTTGACTAAAATGTCCAATCAAGTTTTTTCAACTACCGGTCCCTGCCAAGAGTGCTAACGTCTTCAAAAACAAGACACATTGTTATTGACACTGCACACACCACACACAATATTCTCGATACCTTTTAATGCACTCTACATGCCGCAATCAACAGTGCACATTTTTGAAGACTGTGCCGCTGTTCCTCACACAGGTCACCACGTGTGTTCACTTCTTCAAGATAAACAGACAGCGTGGCAAATATTTTACCACACAGCTAGATGTTTGCTGACACATACTACAGCTGGTGTCAACATCATAACGTGAAGTGTAAGCTTTGAAAAATTAAAATTTGCCCCAAACACCGCACGAGTGTACCTGAATGAGCCACCAGCGGGAGTGTTTTTTCACCTACACCTTTTACGTGTGCCAGTGACATCTTGCAGTGACGTACCTCGGTAGGAGCCTATCGCTGCATACTTCATGTGAATGAGGGTCCTGTTAGAAAAAGCAGGCATTGTTGATTTTGTAACTTGTTCATTTCCAACTGAACCTTCATTTACACGAGTTGTTTGACTGATATTCAGGCGAACTTTTGTGCAATAATGTATACAGTTGGCAGTCTATGCTTGCCCCATACTATTGTTACTGGTGTTTCTCGTTGTTACTTTGCATTGTTCATTACTGCTCACCTACAGAAACTAGCCCAGCTTGCCGCTGTTTTGGACAAGATGCAGCTGGCAATTGCGTTAGTGTTCATAACTCGAAGTGCTCAAGCAGAAATTATCGTTTCATATTCAGTTAGTCGCATTCATATCAGTGCATTATAAGTTATCATTGATTAAACATGAATCCGTGTTCTTTCACATAATGCTGATAACATTTATATCAAATTGAATGGTGTTTATAAAAAACATGGGTTTTAGCTAAACTTCATGCTGTTTTCTTGAACAGCTGACAAAACGCTATTGCATGCTTACTTGCCATGAATTGGATTGTGTTTGAAATACACTGCAATTCTTCACCGGACTGCCAGTACACTTCACATTGGGGGAACATTTATTAACCATGGATTGATTATTTTTAGAACAGAAAGAAAGCAGCGGCAGGCCGGGATGCTTACTTGATATTGGCATCCGTTTTGCTATCCAGCGCATTATCATGCAAACTTCCTATAGATTGGTTATGCGTCTTGCATGTGTTTCTGTAAACCAAGAAGTTTGAGTAGAACTATATTTGTCTTACAAATGGTTGCAGGACTGTGGAGGCTGTAGGGCTGCTTAGCCAATATGAATGTTAGAATCCCTTGACATGTGTTCAACCATGCTGCATCAGCTGCTTGGTGTTTTCACGGCATCTTTACAGATGTGTTGGGTGAGTAAAGCAAGCAGGTTTCAACACAGGGAAAAGTATAATATGGCAGTACCTCTTGTGCGTGCCATACATCCCATGTATATCAAATATTTATCTTGCACCTTGTGGCCTGTAATTTTTAAAGAGACACTTCTTTTTGCTTTATATTTGAGTCTTGATGCTTCAACAGCAAAGTATTTGTGTTTGACAATAAGTGTTCTTGAACAAATAACTGATCTCAGTAATGACAAAACATCCTTCATACATGGTCCTTAGCATAAGCTTGCACATATCTATAGCAGAGTCACTTGTTCATTTTTCGCTGGTTTGATAATGGGCAAGTAGCAAACGCAAGTTCAGATTGGAGTGGTTGGTGACGTCTGTTTAGGCTGTGTCATATTCCTTTGCAACCAGAGTTACTTGAGGCCACATATACAATAAAGCCATATGAAGTGCAATCTAAATGAGATTACCATATCACATTTCACTGCATGTTAATATGTGTCAAACAAATGCAGATATCTTTAGCTTGCCACTGTAAAGAGATCCTAAAGCAACACAAAGTTGAAATTTAGTCGTGGTGTTGCAGCTGTGTATGACTCTACAATGGATGCATAGCCGTGATAATTTTTCTATATGTGATCGCAATTGTAATGTTACACACATTGGATAATACAAAAGAGGTCCTCGCTTATTTCGCTTTTTTTCGCTATGCTTCTTTCTGGTCTGTTCTTTCCATGTGCTCCTCCTCACTGTGCAAGGAGCAAGAGGAGTGGGCACACAAACACGTATTTAAAAAAAATGTTGTTGTAAGGTGAGCACCGAGGGGCTGAACACTTCCAAAAGGCTCGAAGAGGAAAAGGTATTGTTTCTAGCTACTTTTTGGGCACCCATAGCTAGTTGTGCTGCTGCAGTTGTCATTGTTGATCAGGACACTATTCTGAAGTCGTTGCACACATTTGCTTGAAATGTTAAAAATAATTGGAGGTGGTTTGGCACCCTTTATTGCAGTTACATACAGAACTAGGTTTCAATGTGTAAGCAAAATATGTTCACTATAAATCGATCTTAATAATATCTGAAATTCAGAAAATATTCACGGAAAAGCTTAGGAAAAGGCTAAGTGGTTGCCCCTTGAACGTGAAGCAGATACCCTTCTTCTAAAAGGTCAATAGACAATATAGTAGTATCGGTATTACATGCACTATAAAATATTCTGGTGTGGTGAATTTCATGCATGTTATAATGAGAGGGGTTTTTAATAGAACTGTTGTCACTTTGCCCTGTGTTGCTGAAATTGTTCACATAGTTATAATACATGAATCACTCTATGCCTTTTGATTTTAATGCAAATGGTTTGCTTACCCAGTCGGTATACCTTGATTTGGATGAAATCATAAATGCTCTAAATTTTTTTACTATACAACAGGTTTATTTTTAAAATACGTGACCATAAAAGTGAACGCAGTTGGTGGTGTGCTTGATTAATGCTGAAAACTATCACCACTCTAACTACACCTGCAGCAGTGCTTAGTGTGACAAAAGTAATGGTATTTAACATTACTGGCAGCATACACTTTTATGTCTCAAAATGTGTTAGAAAGCCTGGTTAAAATGTATGTACGTTTTTTTTCGCTCCAACTAAATATTCTGGTCTACTCAAAGCAGCCTCCGCTATTTTAAGGTCCTCAAACGATTAGGTGTTCAAAGGGAGTATCAATGCCATATCCTTTCTTTGTCAGCCTACTAACCAATCTAATAATGAGAATTATCCTACAAAATTACCCAGGAAAATATAGCGATGTTATTAAAAGTAATGTCAATTCAATTGTCAAAAAATGTCAACCCATTAGTAACTTGCCGCCAAGTTACGTTTTCGTTCACTTTTCTTTTCACAATTTTGTTAAAGTTATTTTTGATAACATCACCTATAGTTTGTTTGGCATCATTGTCTGCTAGTTCTCATTTTAATGTGTTCAACAAAAACAACGAACCCTTAAATTTATAGTTCTTTCCTTCACTCATGTATCTGAAACAGTGAATCTCGGTAATCTTAGCGGTGTGTGACTTGTTTTTTTTGATCAGTTGTGCGTGTGTTCAAGTACATACATTTAGGTGGGAGGGCGAGCCATTGCCACCTCCTGTGACTAGCAGAATTTCTGAGAACTAACAGATTGATAATGCTGCCAAAGAAGTATAGGGATATTGGAAGTAATCGTAATGCAATTGCCAGTAGGCAAAAAAAGGTGTCCCACACTCGCCATAATGGTAACAGGCAGCGCTGACTGACTCTTTCATGATTAAATGCACATATATACCGTACAAAATGGAAGGGGGATAGCCGCCATGGTAGCTCAGTTGATCGAGCATCGGACATGTTATTCGAAGTTCGCAGGCTCGGTCGCTGTCTAGGGCAGGTTATCTTTTTTTCTTCTACTTCTCTTTCTTCACAGTTACAACACTTCTACTCTTCTTACAGATTTTCTGGTGTAAAAAAGGTACCTTATAATCTGAAGAGGCAAACAGAATGTGCCAGTGTATGAGTTAGCTCTTGTATTGGTTACAAGTAAGATATGTTTTGAAGAATAAATCATTCTGCCACTTGCCTAAAGAAAGGCTACAGGACATGGTGCTGGATGCATTTTGTTATTTTTGAATCGAGCTATCTTGAATTCTATTTTTATAAATTACATGGGCTACTCAAGATGGTATCACACACTTTAATACCACAAAGAATATGCAGTGGACAATGTTATAAATGCGAAATTGCATAAGGATAAGGTGAAAACTGCACCCTCAACGAGAATGTACAGGGAGCACAATGTGCAGGCGTCATTCCTTCTGCCCGTGCTTTTCAAGTGCAAGCTGTTTTCGCCTCGTTCTGATGAACTAACTAGATTGAGATGTGTTGTTACGGTGCATAAGGATGCTCCACGGGAAACTAGGTTTGTCTCAAACTCTGTGTGTCTTTCAACCTATATGGTGCCAGGTTCAAGAGTTCATGCAGACCAGATCGTGTAAAACAGGACACCCGTTTAACATAATAATATGGCTTAAAGCATAAAGCAGTTAACGGGACCGAATATCAATTAGTATAGTAGCTGTTTTTTCTGCAAAAGAAAGCTTACTGGTCTGATCGTACACACATGCAGTGAAAGAAGAGAATTTTCGGGGCTTGTTTCTTTTTGGTTGACATGGCTTTCATGAGTACATCTAGTGGTAACACAGAAAGTGCTGCAAACATTTTAAGAATTTTTGGGTCTCTGACTGCTATGAAGTGTCACACAACACAGGCAGCAAACAGTGGGAGGTCAGCATAACAGCTTTATATGTTTGTGCATTGCAGTTTGCTGCGAAAGCTTGCATTTCATGTTCCCATATTTCGCACATTTCATGTGCATTTCATGTGCAAAAGCATGCATTTCATGTGCCCATATTTCGCATATTTCGAATGCCCATATTTCGCACTGTTTGCCACGATGACAGTGCTGCTTTTTGAGGGTTGACTCCTCTGCGTAGGCAGCACAGAATAATGTTGGCACAGATAATATGGATATATGCTGTAACTTTGACCACTAATCATTTTGCATGTTAGAGCACCAAATGATTTGCAGTAAACAAATAGGCTGCAAGACATACTGTTTTTCAGGATTTTTAAGTGCAATCTTAAAAGGAAATGCCACTCAAGTTGAAAAAAGAATGCAGTTCAATTCACATTTCTTGATTTCCACCTTCAATCACACATTCTGGCGACTTGTCAGTCTCTTTAATGATTGATAGATTGATATCTGGTGTTTAACGTCCCAAAACCACCATATGATTATGAGAGACGCCGTAGTGGATGGCTCCAGAAATTTAGACCACCAGGGGTTCTTTAACGCGCACCCAAATCTGAGCACACGGGCCTACAACATTTCCGCCTCCATCGGAAATGCAGCCGCCGCAGCCGGGATTCGATCCCACGACCTGCAAGTCAGCAGCCGAGTACCTTAGCCACTAGACCACCATGGCGGGGCAGTCTCTTTAATGAAAAAATCCTAATCAAAATTTTTAGCTGAATGGGTTGGTGAATGGGTTGGAATTTTGTGCACTGCTTATGAGTAGAACGATAGATTCGTGCCCTACCCTTCTGTACTGCCTGAAATTGATCAGGCAATTTTTGCATACTTTTAGTATCAATGGACGATCAGTGTCAGCTTAAGCTATGCCATAAAAGCGGCCCACAGCGTCCAGCTAATGTTGTTTTCGAGTGCAACTGTAGTTGTGGTTGTGCTTAATGACTTTTCTTTATATACAGTACATAACAAACTTGCTCCTTTAGAGTCAATTGCATCTTCGGATCGACTGTAAATGTTTGCATATGCGAGGCCTTAAGTTTTATAAGAAATTCCTCAGTATGCCACGAGGAAATGTGTGTTCTGCTAAAATTTGTATATCATTATATACAACTCCTAAAGCCTCGTCTACAACTTAGTGCAGGTTGACCTTGAGCAGAAAACGAGGAGCGGCCGCAGCCCCCAGAAAAGAGCAAGCACCCTTTAAGCTCCCCAAGCTCTCTTCGACAGGAACAGCATAGTCACTGTGTGGCATTGAACACCATTGCAAGGAGTGCCTTATCAGTACACTGTGCTGCTCTTTCATCGCGGAAGACGAAGCTGACCACTCCAGAGGAACATCACGCTGTGTATTGTGAGTGCTTCAGTGGTTTTTGTTTCGTCCAGCCAGCAGTCAGGAAATCATGTCAGATTCAGTAGGGATGGCTAGAGGGAGTCGGGCAGGCATGTTTGGACATTTGTCTAGCCAAGTAGTGCCAATTTCCGCACTGGTCCTGTGGAGTTACTGCCACAAATGACAGAAGCTTCGTCACCTCTGTAAATGTACAGATGTGTCAGGGAAGATTAGCTGCATTAGTTTTTTTCTATAACTGATAGCTGCCAACATTTTTCATTGTACAGGAGTTTTGTTCCTCACTTATGGTTGTAAAGCCCTCCACAGAAAAAATTCTACACGTCTACTTACAGAAGGCCCCAAGGCCTTACTTGTAGGTTTTTTTGGCTTGTAATCATAAGCACCTCGTTTGGGTGAACATGAACATTTTAAACATGTACAGCGAAAAATTTGGGTGGCTAGTCATTTTGTCGTTATCATGTTTCTCGCAATATTCTTAAGCATGTTGTGCATTACGTTGTCAATCTGATTCATGTGCATAGAAGATGTTACGCAGTTTCAGGCTACTTCAAGCACCGTATTGTAGTATAAAAAGCCTAGAAGCAACCGAACAATAATAATTTAGCACAGTTGCTTAATCTGATGCATGATACATCACTAAAATTTCGTGCGTATTCATCAATGAAAGCTCGTCTTAGTGTTATCTAAAATGAAGATGCGAGTCGGCAGATGGAAGCATCTAGTGGGGTAATCAGGGTGAACAGTGGAAGTGCCTCAGACAGGTTGGCCGATGTTGCGATAGGAGGACCTATTTTTTAGAAGTCACTCTGTCATCCTTGGCGTGTTAGTTTAAATGGGGTTAGTAATGACATCGTCTTTTGGTGTAGGTGTGTGTGCCTGTTGGAAATGTTTGTCTGAAAAAAAAAACCTATAACACAGAACAGTGCTGCCCTCACTTCCTTTCAAGTTATGTTGCGATGATACAAAGTGTTTTCCTGTCGGAGGTTGATGCCAAAGGGGGATGCAAAGTAAAAGTAGTGTGTTACACTGCTCCTACCACTTTGCATCCCCTTTTCTTCTTTTTTTTCCTTCTTTTCTTTTTTTCACTTTTTTACATTTGCATTGTCCCATCTAGTGCATGAATCAATGACACTTGGCTTTGCTATAGCAAACGTGCCTATGTGGTGTTGGATTGAGCAGTGCATTGTACTTCATTCAGTTCAATTACAGGCTGATCAGTCTTGTAATAGGTGCTTTCTCTCTATCACCACACATGATCAAATGAAAAGTTTGCACTGTGCTCTTAGTAAACTGGTACATAGCTTGTGCCTTGGACTACTCAAAATGAATGTTATTTGCTGCTGTTTATGGTAATGAATTTATCCAAAATGAAAATATCTTGCTTTGTGAACTTTGTCAGACCTGCCTTTCTTTTTCTTTCCTATGCAGGCGTTGTATGTAAGGCAGTAACAGAGAGGTGATAGCTTGAGCTTTTGAAGAATAAATACTGGCAGTGAGGCAATTCCACATCAAACATCCCAGCCGTTTTGCTAACCATCATAAATGTGTTTAAAAAATATTGTGCTCGTTTACTTTATTGAAAACAGCAAAAGGCTAAAATATATCGCAAATAAGAAAATATTAGGCCACCTTGGTGCCTTCTGGACTTCCCAGGATGTCGTCTGGGTGTTGTTTGTAAAAAAAAGGTATTTCAAAAATACTGCTTCTCCTACACCAAATTTGGTCTAAGTATTAGGTAAAGGTGATTGTGTGTAGTGCACAAAGCTCAGTAACATTAGTGCAATTTTTTTACCACATCAGAAGCAAGAAAGCAGTTCTCTTTATATGGCAAGTTATGTGATTACACTTTTTGTTTTAGAGAAGAAAATAATTTTTGAAGTTTTCTAATGATGGCTGTTTTCGCATTTGATATACGACAGCTGCCGTTCCAAGGTTCCCCATTGCCCTGAATAGGAGACTTCAAAAATCATTTTCTTCATGGAAACAAAAATTGTAATGATAACAATTGCCATATAACGAGAAGTGTTTATTTGCTTTCAACTTACACATAAAACAGTACTGAAAGTTGGGCGAGTTGGTACTCATTCATAACTTCTTTGCGCAAACACGTACACGGACACAAGGAAAAGAAGCAAACAACACGGGCGCCACACATAAAAGTACTTTTCAATTATACACTTGGTGCAAAATGCATCTCAATGTAGAAAAAACGCTTATATGGTGATATTTGTAATCTGACCTAACATTATTTTTTTTCGTGAAATATAGCTTCTGTGGAGAGAGTATTTATGGCTCAAATATTCATACAAAGTGCAGTATTGCCATAGAAGAAATGCAAAGGATAAACAGTTTGGCCGAGTTCTTCAAAGCCTATGTAGCGGAAAAATTGCACATTAGTTACTCGCCTTCGAATACTTTAAAGGAGCACCTTTACTTAATATGTGGACCAAATTCGATATGGCAAGAAAAAGCGGTAATTAAAAATTTTTCTCACAAACAACACCCCCATCACATTCTGCGAAATTCTGAAGGTACCCACGTGACCACTACTTTTTCTCTTCAAAATACTTCAGCAAATAACTGTTTTCAAAAGAGTATATTACCACCATTTTTAAACTATATATCTGTAATGGTCGCCGGGCAGTATGGTATGAATGTTTGGTGTAGAATGGCCCAGTGGGAAAAACAACAAATGTCTGAGCATCCTTTGACGCTCGGGCAATTTTGAAAGCATTTTTTGTTAGCAGCAATTCATTTAAGCCCTTGTCTTCTTGCTTAGGCCCAGAAACAAAACACAAGTAACCAAAGTAGTCCTAAGAGACATGCGGTCTCGCTGTTTCAAGGCTTGTGGAGCCTCACTTAGTGCAAGCTTCACTATTTTTAAATATTTAGATTCAGCCAACAGGTTTTGGAGGCTCAGTGCATTTTCAGCTGAATCGTTTCACACTAATTAGTTAGATAAAAAGCGGCAAGTAGAGGTAAAAATAACAATTTAAAGGCATTGTAGGTAATAACAAAAAGGTCTGCTTTCTTTTTTTGTGTGTGGTGCTTTGCCTGAACGCTGTGCTTTTTGTGGTATGGTTCATTGTTTAGTGAACTCTGGCCTTAAAAATAACATTAGCCTTGTTGAGCTCGATTTTTTGGTTATAGTCAAACTACCCATATTAAAAGTTATGACTTCAAAATTGATTGTTCGTTTAAAGATTTTTTCTTGCATAATGATATTTCAGAGTCTTAGTCAATTTTGTTGTAAGAAAACGTGATGTCATAATAGGGTCACTTTTTATAGAGTCGTTCAGTTCTACTTCACCTTTTACATTCCTAACAGAGCAGTTATTTCCAATATCGGTATTTTAAATGAAATGAGCATGCTCTATGTAGTAAGGTGTAAGCACTTACAGAGAGCACATGCACCCAACTTTTCTGTTGGCAGTTTATTTCTGTTATTGTTGATTGATAGGGGGGTTTCACGTCCCAAAACCACTATATGACTATGAGAGACCCCGTAGTAGAGGGCTCTGGAAATTTTGACCACTTGGGGTTCTTTAACGTGCACCCACATCTGAGCACCCGTGCCTACAGCATTTCTGCCTCCATCGGAAATGCAGCCGCTGCAGCCGGGATTTCATACCGTGACCTGCGGGTCAGCAGCCGAATTTTTGTTACTCTTGCTCCGCTATTTCTGTGCAGTTCGGTTATAGTAGTCTGGCTTCCACAGATTTTTAACGGCACCTGCCTGATCCTGCTTGCTTTCATGGTGATTTTAACCTTCATAAGTTGCATAGATTTACGTCTCAAAATTGTTCAAGATGCCAATTTTGTGCACAAACTGTATAGTTTAAAGGCAGCAAATGTACATGTATGCACTACTAAATGTACATTGAGAGCTTTCACTGGCATTTCCTAAAGATTCATTGTGCAGGAAGCATTTAAATCATAATTTTATAAGGACATATCAATAGATTATCTCTACCATTGTAAATCGTGGCAACAACCTAGTTATTTTCACTGTGATAAGCATGCTGTTTTCTTTCATGTGGCAGAACTAATTCATACATTTCATTTTTCTATTATTCACATATGCATAACATGAAGGATTGTCTGCCTTACATTTTTAGTTTCATTCTGTGTGTTATATTTCTTGTGCATGTGAACTAAGGTGCTAACTTGTGTGATTGACATTATTTGTGCCAATTATTTACATTTTCAGGTGCCTATGAAGGACACATAAGTTCTATGGCAGTGACTTCCCAAATCTACTGTGGGGCCGGAGCCTCAAGCAGCATTTCGTTGATCTCCACAAGGCGTTCATTAGTTAAACACTTTCACAGTGCTATGATTATTATTTATGTTTAAAATTTCGTTCCAAAATTGCTGTTACATTGTGTTTTGTGCCACCATCCTGTAGCTTAGGTGGAGCTCGTGAAATCACGGTGCAGTTACCTCATTTGCGTACCATCAACACTGCAATGTCGCTATTCACAGCTGGAGCATACAGACAAATAAAAAAAATATATTGATTGTAGCAGGACTGATGTGTATATTAATGCTTCTCTATTGCAAATAATAACTTTATAAGTTTTTAAGTCTTGCATAAAACACTGCATTAATGTGTTACAATGTAACCACCCTTTGTGATCACTAGCATGTTAATTTAGTAGCTTTGTAACATATTTTATTTAAAAGCTAATTTTGCTTCCGCATCAAGACAATTGGAAAGATGCCGATGATTCAGTCCCTCATCATACATCTTTAAGAAATATTGTGATTTGTACACAGTATTGCATGTACTCAAGATATGGACGTCTATTCAATTTACACAATATATTGCTTTGCACTAGATTCGGACGTAACATGCACACATTTCATTTTGTTTGCATGATACATCTTTCCATAAAATGCGGAGTCCGCATCATGCGTCTCTCCATAAAATGCGGAGTCCGCATCATACGTCTTTCCATAAGATGTAGAGTCCGCATCATACGTCTTCCATATTCCAATAATTCCGTACTTGAGGTCTCCGCATCATGCGGAACGTTTCAGGAGGGAGACAGACACACAGACTAAAAGTTTTGCATCAAAGTTCCCCAAGAGCGACTATCGTCTTTAATACACTCAGCAGCGCTTTGTTGCGCGCGGTCTGAGCCGATCATCGGCTAGTAAAATGTGTTGACCATAGTTTACTGGTGATATCTACGTACATCTCTACTAAATCGGTGCACAAATTTTGTACAATGTTACAATTAGCAGTGAGTAAAGCGCATTCTGCTTTTCAAAGGGATGCTTGCCCGGGTAAACTGTCTGCGCTTTTTCGCACTAAATACCGCTTTTGCTGTGTTGTTTGTACGTGTTTAGCCCGTGTTTCACCAGCTAAGCGCTGCTGCAGCGTGAGTTAACTACTCATTTACTTCTTTCTCACCTGCATACAACAACGAAAAAGAGATAAAGATCGTAGAAAGCCCTTATATTTGTCAATTAGTGCAATTACTTCAGTACCACTGTTAGCACTTATACGCATTACCATTTTTTTAGAAAATTCTATTCACCATGAGGCGTGGTACAGTCGACATGCCAAGTCAGGAAAGCTAGGGGCTGACAGTGCTTTGCGATATACATTGCGTTTACCGCGTATACGCACTTGTTCCTGCACTAGTAGATACAAAAGCTTTGTTAGAGTTCAACAGAAAGCTTTGATCAACGGATTGCGTGCATGACACAGCTGCAACAAAGGTCTGGTTATTTTATGAAACAAGCAATTTTGTGTCAAACAAAAAATTAGCACCGCCTTCCGTCGCACAATAACGATGCCGCACAAATGCTCAAGAAATAGTCAAGAAAAGATCGAATTTCCAGTGAAGTTATACAACAATAAATGTAATACATGCCTTCTGAATTATATTGAACGTATGCACTCGTTACAGCGTTCTAAAATCTAAACACACGCTTGCGCACGCCAACTCCGTTTTGAGTACAGTTTAAGTACTGAAGTGTCACAGTTCATGTGATAGCAATATTTACTTGCAGTGGTACCTCGGCCAGATAAACAGAACTAAGGCTCAGTAAAGTGAAAAGTTGGGCGAGTTGGTGCTGGTTCATGATGATACGGGGCGCGAAAAAACGACACACAACAGAGAAGAAGTACACAGACGACGCGCCTATGGGCAGTAACTCCACAGGACCAGTGCGGAAATTGGCACTACTTGGCTAGACAAATTTGCATTTTTAGCGCGTCGTCTGTGTACTTCTTCTCTGTTGTGTGTCGTTTTTTCGCGCCCCGTATCATCAAGAACTAAGGCTCCTCACATAATGGGTAAACTACAGCGCGATCTAGTTGGACACCTAAGAACAGCGTGCAATTGTGTGGCCTAGACCTCGTTTTTGCTTACAACTAAGTCACTAAAACGCTAGATTAACAATTAATTTAAACGTCCTCATGTTTGGGAGCTGTCAACATTTTTTACGATGAGCTTGAAGCAGAAAGTGGCACACATTCTGAAATTGTTCTTGTGAATGGAGGACATGACGACAACAAACAGCGCTATAAAAAGTGTCTTCTATAAGCTGTGGATACCATTGAGAATAAACATATCATATGGCACTTCATCAAGTGATTCTTGTAGGAAATAGATGTAAGAATTACGCACTTAACGTTTTTTAGTGCTCACTGAAAGACATTTCAAAATAGAAGGGCGTCTTTGCAGTTGACAAAGCAAAGTTCGATCGTTTCCCGCACATCACATAGACGGCAGTTAACAGATAGAACATAGTGGTCTAGTGGCTAAGGTACTCGGCTGCTGACCCTCCGCTCGCGAGATCAAGTGCCGGCTGCGGTGGCTGCATTTCCGATGGAGCCGAAAATGCTGTAGGCACGTGTGCTGAGATTTGGGTGCGTGTAAAAAACCCCGAGATTTCAGGAGCTCTTCACTACAGCGTTCTCATAATAATATGTTTTTTGGACGTTAAACCCCGCATATCACCAACAGAGGGAACAAAAATGCCTCGTTATTTACCGAGTTCACCGGCTATGTTTCAGGGTGAAATTTATAGCAGGTCCAGGATCTTTTTAAATCCGATGGAATCTACATTTTTGGCACTCCTTTTAACATATCGCGGCCTGGATGATCGGAGAATATTGACCGCTACAAAGGAGGCGGGAAGAGCATACTTAGCAGATCCTTATGCAGTACTTCATGCAGTGTCGCGCAAAATACTTTACACTGTGTACAAATATTTTACAGAAAAGCGAGCTTTAAGCCACTCAATTGCAAGGTAAACTTCCCAGCGTGAATCCCCATAATCATGGGCGTTCTATGAAGTCGGATGAGACAGTAACTCTGTTAAGAAATGAGCAAGTATAACCTGCAAGAATGAACAGATTACAGGGTGCCACTTGTCTCGAAGAAGATTCGTGAACCTGTTTGCCACAAATAAATGTGTTTTAAACGTCACCCATCCTCACTTACTGCCTTGAGCGTGTTGTCACGACACGTGGGTTCAATAGCCGAAGACTGTATAGATATAGCGATAATCCGGTTTAAGTGTTATTATATAAAATCATGCGCAATGAATTATTTGTAATACATAGTAAATCTTTGTTCCTGGGAACTTATTAAAAGGTTCAGCTTTCCCAAGCAGTGAAAGTCGACAGGGAACATATGTCTGGGCCTGTCGTTCAAGCTTAAGGACGTGCTCCTTCCAATAAATCGCACTGATTCTACACGCATCTAATGGTACACCAAGGAACGCTGGCAAAGTTTTTGTACTAATTCGGCGGACTACCTCGAAAGCCAAACAACAGTGCTAAACTGTAAGAAGCATTTAAATGAGCTCCTGATACTGCGCAAATCTTTTCGATCGTAGATACCACAATTTCAACACTTGGCTTATCTGTGCAACCGAAAACGACATCACCTTCATAAGCTAATACTTTAACTGCACTGCCTAATATACTGAAGCCACGAATGCTACTGAACTATATTACGCTTCAGCGCAGTATACTTCTAGATAAAGTGCAGACAGAACTGGTGACATCGGGCATCCCTGTTTTACAGAACAGCAAATAGAAACATGCTTCAAGAGTTGAACTTTAACACTTGGACGAGTTGAGCCTTCATTATAACATACTTGAACGCCTTTGAAAACAATTTTACCAACATTACCATGCTGAAAAAGAGAAAACAGAATGACTAACATGACCAAAGATTTTCGCAAGGTCTACAGACCTGTAACAGTGCAAGATGTTTTTGATAAGCATGACAGCACACAGCCACGCGTATGCTTGCGAGGTCATTGGAAAATAACTTCCCCTGCTTGGAAATGAAGTGGAAGCAACTTTGATGCTCTACAAACAGACGTGGCCTGTATACATGTTTCACAATACAACAAGAAATATTGCAATAATAATGCACGGTACAAGGCTTACTTATCCATCAGGTGTCAGAACATGAGTTATAATTGCCTCATGTTTTAAAGTCCGTAACCCACTACAGGTTGCACACACGTTAGTGCGCGTGTTCACTTAAGGACACGTGGAGAGTGCATAGCAAGCTCGAAAAGGTTTCATGCACTAAGTGCTGGAAAATTCTTGTTTATTCCAGGCGCTATGACGTTAAAGTTATGAATAGGAAAAGATTCACGAACTTCCCTTTCGTCGTGCGATTTAAAACCAGACTCCAGTATTCTTTAAGAACTCAGGGAGGCTTACAGTTCTGCCTGCAAAACACATAAATCAACCACCGTAGCCTAAATACACGTTTGTTTACTGCTGTGATTACATTTTGGCGACATCGGCCACAGTAGTTAGTTGACCAGAACGCATGCACACTTTGTTACGACATTTAGACATCAATCGTGAAACTGTGCTCGTATATATCTCATTGGAAACGAACGCAACTTGACATTGTATTACTTTTTCATTGTTTTTATTTGTTCACAATTGTTGCGATATCCCAAGTGTCCTGTATAATATTTGTAGCTTATGCTTTCACGTCACCTTGTTTTCCAATATTCTGTATCACGCACTGCTGGTCTACTATCTACACTATCACCATAAAAAACGCTGCGCATGTCTGAATATCTGTTTGTTTACATGTCTGCATGTCAATATTTGTTAACAGTGATTATTCACAATTGGGGGCCCCCTATGCCATGTCCTTAAGAAGTGCGTGCTACTGTCATATGCATGTATGCCCAGACAAAGGCTGGTCCCTAACCGTAACGTTGGTATTAAAGCATCGCTTTTTTTCGTTTGCTCGTCCGCTTCATCTGATCAGCTATAACACGAACGAATAACGAAAGACTTTCAAGAAATACCATATATATATAAATATATATATATATATATATATATATATATATATATATATATATATATATATATATATATATATATATATATATATATATATATATATATATATATATATATATATAAGGAATAGAAGTGTAACCATGCTTTGCTATAAGATAATATTGGCTTCTTATTCTCTCAGAGAGAGGTAGAGTGAAAAGAAGTTTTACTCTGTTCTGTATATAAAGTGAAGAAGCGTTTCTCTCTACGCCAGGTTTTGCAAGAATAGTAGAACACCACAAAGAGTAACCCAGCCTCTCTACTCTTGTGATACCGTCTGGAGATTCCAGTTTGACAGAGTCGAAAGAGCATCTCTGCGCTGAAGCAGCCTGTTAGAAAGTCATTGCTTCAGCAATATGTTGCGGTCTTTTAGGGATGCAGCTCTTTAAGCCGTGGGTCTGTACATTATTGTTTCTCTTGGTACGTGGCCGCTTAGTTCTATCACTCAATCAGCAGGTGTGAACGGAGGGACAGACGAACAGACAGAAAGACGGGCGAATGGACGGACGGACGGAAGATTTACCTACAAAGACCTGCCGAAGCTTCACCCCGCTGATCGTCTTCACTCCATGTATGTGCAGATAATATTTCCTAATCTAAATAATTCATAGCACGTTCTCGTAAGATTCAATAAGCAGGGCTTACGAACTGAAACGCGGCATCAAAACTTGACATATCCTCACGAGAAGTACGGGAATCGATACCCAGCACCTCCACCAGTTTGTCACGAGACTTCGTAAGTGCAAGGGTATTTTAATTTAGCGACAATACAGCCAGCTCTTGAAAAGCGGGTCCTTCGTGGCTGGATCTCGAGCGAAGGAAGACGCACGTAATCTTCTTTTCTTTTTTAAGGTGAGAGCCGTTCTTACTCCATACCCATTACATGCAGGTGGCACTATGATGAAGCGTACGTTCACTTTCTATGAATATTTAGGTTGATATCGCTGTAGGCATCATAAATAGAAGTAGCGTTAGCTTTGATGAAAACAATAATCCCAAAGTGCAGTCCATCGAGGGTCGAGAATGTGTCCTGTATTATGCGGCCACAATATGCTTGAGTAGCTGCATGCATCGCTGGGACGTACTACATTTGGGAAATTGTAATAGGTCCAAAACTACGCTGAGACATACATTTGTGTTAAAATATGTTTAGTAAACCAACGCAGGGACAACTAAACTGAGTACAAATATCGTGGAAGTGCTGGCAAACCAACCAAGATACTGCAAATTTGCCAAGACACTGCCAAAGCTGAAAGACAGCGTGGACCGATTTTCCCAACAAACGGGATGACAGCTTAGAAAATTCACTGCAAAGTTATTTTAACCACGTTTGCACAGCTCGAAAACATTGCGATGATTTCCATGCATTTTTAGTGGGCAATATTGTGTTTAAGAAAACTGAAATTTTCAGGCTTGAACGAACTGTAAAAATTAGTTCGAAGAAGCGATGACCACCTCTGGTTCTTTCTTTTTTGTTCTTGCCATGTGGCGTGGCGTTCTGTCACTGAGACGTTTCAAACAAAAGAAACAAAACCTCTTTGGTTCAAAAACATTGGTATCCCTAGGCGACTTTATAGTAGATGTAAAACTATGCCTTAAAGATTTCCTTCTACTCTGCAGCGTCAGTGCCTCTAAAATTGGCCCAAATAGAATACGTCCTAAATAATACTGCGTGCTCTCAAGCGTATCTGGCCCACACATGACGGCTAAAAGTATTTGCGTTCTTCATAAAGCACACACAATTAACAAGTATTCTTTCTCGTCATGCGTCTATTGAGGCATAGTGCAAAACATAGGAATAAAACTAAGCGTAGTAGCTGCACAGTGCAAATGTTTTAAATGAGAAACTCGGTAAAACAGCTCTAATGTAAAGTCTGTTGCATTGTAGCGGCTACTGTGTGCATTTCCGCCATGTTTAAGGGTTTGCGAGCTCCTCATGTGCACACACAAAGTGTACGTATCATAGCGCGTCGAGTAGCAGAAACGGCAATGCCGATAGGTTTTCCTGTACCACGTAGCTCACATTGTGGAAATGGTATGCTAAAAGGAAGTTTTGCAGTAAACGAACCTCCGTGCTATTATAATTCACCACGGCTGACGAAAAGCACATGATGATTCTTTGCTCCGGCTGCTGCTTGCGACTATAATGGTGTTTTTACGTTCTCCATTCTTTATAGATGTGGCATGTGACATTGCAGATACTCATCAGAGAACACTATTTTGTGTCATGTCGAAATAAGATAGCTTTTGTCTCGTGTCTTGCAGGCACATATGAACTGGCTTCATGAAGCACGTCAAATTTGCATTATGGCTACTCACGTACGCCTTAGTGCTGTCTGTAATACATGTTTACGGTGATAATCAATTCCTATACCAATATGTTATATAGGTAGGTCAGCACCGCCGCGGTGGTCTAGTGGCTACGGTACTCGGCTGCTGACCCGCAGATCACGGGATCAAATCCCAGCTGCGGTGGCTGCATTTCCGATGGAGGCGGAAATGTTGTAGGCCCATGTGCTCAGATTTGGGTGCACGGTAAAGAACTCCAGGTGGTCGAAATTTCCGGAGCTCTCCACTACGGCGTCTCTCACAATCATATGGCAGTTTTGGGACGTTTAACCCCACATATCGATCAATCAATGTAGGTAGGTCATGCTATCGTCGATTCTCAGCGAACTGACAAATTATGCTGGAGTGTACTCATAGTTTGTTACCCATCGTGCAGTATTTAAAAAAGATAGCGTTTGTTCGGATGCTTTCCACGCGTACTGCTTCTCTGTATCTGTAGAATAAAGGAAGCCTCCTCATTGGAAGGATGGAAAACAGGACGGCTTCATTGCCCAGAGCACCTTTGCCTAAACGCGTTCATTCTCGGCAATTCAGATCAGTCCATTCGCGCACCGCACGCCCCTCGCGCTAGTCCCATCATCTTTCTTTTCTTCTTCTAATATTTTACACATTCCGGGGCCTGAAGTGGCGATCTTTGAAGGGTACAGTTTTTGTGCAGGCCTGAGCAGCTGAGAGTATTCAGTAATTCTAGTTCACATGACCAAAGCGTGCAATTCTTAAGACGTGACGTCTGACAATAAAGAACTCTAATGCACCCACGTTCTACGCATACTTTGGTCATTCACAAGTATTTGTACCAACTCCAGGTCACTCAGTTTGTGACTATCCGGGTTTTCTCCTGTGCCTGCTGCTGCATCGGTGCTTCTGATCCTTGTGCCATGCTCGTGTTTCTGGACGCGTCGCATTCGGTGAACTTGTGCTTTCTATGAACGGTTTCTATTAGCACAAAGATACATTATGCCGACTCTTCTATTAGGGTTTCCTGTAGCCGGTTTTGACGAGTTTTCTCGGTTTTTTTTCTTCGCCTTGTTCACCCTAGAAGCAACATCATTCTCATTCTGTCACGGTCTGGGCGGTCTCATTCGCAACTGTGATGCTGTCTTGGTGTTCTTCACTGCCATATTAGAGTCGCTTTCTAAGACGAAAGTGGCAAGTGTCACAATCGGCCTCCTATCACGCCTTCCTTTAGGTGTGTCGTGAACACTGGACTCGTCTTGCGCACTTTTTACGCGGTCTTTTACCTCCAGTCGCACATGGTCCAACAGGGCCTGTAGCTTCATCTGTGATGATTGAGTGTCTCTGGACCTTTAATATGAGCTCTGTCCTTTGTAGTGTCTGACCACAATGTCATTGAAAACAACATGCGTCAGAATCTCGTGAAACAATATAGCGCATGAAACCTGCGATCGTCCAAGTGCCTTGAGACATCTAACGTTTACGGTCCCTGTATCGAGATGCCTAACGGCGGACACGCCAGTAGAACTACGTACATGCTTGAGTGTTCTAAGGTTCTCCATGTACTTCTGCGCTGTTATTCTCGTGTTGCCGAATCAGAGGGTGAAGATTTTGATGGCATCTGCATATCAAGAGTTCTTCACCATTATTCGCTCAATCACTTTTGCCAGTGGTTTAACCAAAAGGGATATCAGATAGTGAAATTTTTCGACGCTTGTCTATCCAGCGTTTGTATGGACTGCATGCTTGAACACGTCCCAGAAAGGCTGCCACTGTAGCGCTGCTCCGTTAAAATCCACCAATTCAAGCTTCGATAGCCTTGATGCACCAGTAACCAGCCTTGAATATTCACTCGTACCTAGCTTCACACCATCGTTGGGTATCGGCAAGTCACGAACCACCGTTCTTTCAGCTCTAAGTCACTTGGTAGGATAAGAGAGAACAGGCAACGTTGCTGCTGTGTTGTCTTCATACTGCGAGACCGATAGGTAGCCCTCAGCTGCTTGCTCGTCTGTGAGGAGTCCCTAGTTGTTCGTTGAGCATGCGTAGTCCATTGTTTCAATTTTTAAGTCAGTCGCGCAGAACTCGAAATGCTGGGGCACTAAACTGGCTTGATTCAATGAGCTGGCTTGCCTCGTTACGGAGACGCGTATGCCAAGCTCGTTGGATCGCTTGTTTGCCCTTAATCCAATTCATCTTTGTTGGTGTAGAAGTCCTTTCGTTGTCGGGTCACTCGTGTCACTGATCCCGCGTTTTTCGAACCGTAATTGTAGAATAAAAGGAGCCTCCTCATTGGAAGGATAGAAAACAGGGCGACTTTATTGCTCAGAGCACCTTTGCGCAAACGCGTCAATTCTCGGCCGAACCAAATGCGTCCAGTCTTGCACCGCACACCCCGCACGCTAGTCCCACCATTGTCCTTCTCATTTTCTAATATTCAACAATGCCTACTTTTCAAGCCTTTTATGTCCTGTCACTGTGAAATAAAAGAACAGAACCAGTGTCCTGACACCCCCTACCTTCTTTATTTGTTGAATTATACCCCAAGGAGAATGTGTATCGGGTTCTCGCAAAAGCCAACCCCTTTTCGGAAAACAGCTGTGTGATATGAAATGGTAACACAGGCTTCAAGCGGGTGGCACACTTGGCATGAAAGTGAAAACACTACTGTTCCAGCAATGGGTCACCTTGGACCGGACTGTGATAACCCTGGTCGCATCGTGTGGTGTCGACTTCTCAGCCATGATTCTCTGCACGAAGGATTTTCAGGTGTCCAATAAACCATTATTATCTACCCAGAAATCAGGAAAAATTTACCGCCAATTTTATACCTCCACTGTCAATGACACTGATAAATAAGTTGCACATCTAACTCGGTGAGAAACTTGTACCTTAGGTTTTCTTCTTTTTTTGTGAGGCAGCTCTTTACAAATATTCTCGCTGTCGATTGAACGACGAAGGATTGCCGATTACTTAGAAGGTTTTCACACAGTCTTCTGATATTGTTATGCACGGTTGATTACACCATGAAAGCTGATAGAAAGACGAGGTTATAGCAGCAACAGAAATACGATTCAGACACAAGTGTCCAAGATGACGCCGGACCAATCGTTTCGTGAAAGCTCCAAGAGATGGCAGCAATTTTCTGTAATATCTGTAACGGGCTTCGTGGTCAGTAATGTGAAAAACACCACCTGCCATATTGTCCATTATTTACAAGCAGTTTATCATCTAGCCAAGTAATAAACTATGCTAAAAAGTATTCAAACATGTTAAAATATACTGTACAGATACGCTGCCTCAATACGTGCTCCGCAAAAACTGCCAAGTCGTCACCTTTTACGTTCTTTAATATACAGCAAGGACATTTTCTTTTTGCTAGTAGAGCTAAACATTCTTGTGGGGTGCTTATATTCACACGCAACACCTCACTTCTCGAGGCTTAGTGGACTCGTCAACAGCGATTGCTCTTCATTTGCAATGACGCTGAGTTATGCGTTGCAGGTCCAAAACTTCACGCAGTGCTCAAGCCTACGGCGCAGTGCGGAGAAGATAGAAATAATCGCGATGAAATATGAGAAGTAAGAAACATTTTTACAGCACGTCTGGCTTTGTTTTGAATGAGACGTTCAGCTTCCAGAATTTTGTTGTAATGTTATGCTCACGTTTTAAAAAAGAACACACGAAAGAATGCAAAAAGGACTGTGATGGAGAGCTGCTTCAAGAACGCAAGACAAGAGAAAATCCAAAATTCTTCGAATGAAAAACGCTTCGCAGGGCAGTACATCTCGACCAAATCCACGTGAGTGCATTTTAAACGTTTAAAGGCATGATAAATGAGTTCAAAGAAACAACTGGAAACAAGCTCCACTGCCGGAGAGTAATCGTTTCACCCACTGTATTCGCGCTGGCGGATGTGCCGACTTTGAGATTGGAAGAATGAAAAGGGGAATGCGACGAACACTAGTTGCGCGAAAGCTGTTCATACCCACGAAAGAAACAAGTGCGCAGACGACAAAACAACTTGAATGCTGGCGTATTTTACTGCCCAAAAGGACGCTCTTTCTAGACACCAATAAGTTACCATGCGCTGTCACGGTGGACAAGCACTTCAGTAGCCATGCGTTGTTTACCCTAACGGTGGTATATTGAAACACATATACACAATTTTTTCAAAAATGTTTAACCTTTGTAGTGAACTCAACCATCATCTCTTGAAGCAGTTGACAAAGTGGAAAGTTGTGGGAGTTGATATTGAACATAATCAAACAAAAAACACTTGCGTGGAAGGGACAGGGACGACTGGACATTTCATCCCGGTTCCCTTAAAAGGCCCTGCAACACTTTTCGAGCATGGTCAGCGAACGCGGCTGACTGATACTCTAGGCTCCCGAAAACATGCATGGCAGGCAATATAGCATGGCACGCCACTTGACATTTACGATGAAATAAAAAATCAGCCTAAAATCACTTTCTATTTTGTCGACAAATGAACCAACAAGCTGAAAAATCTCTACGTCGCAGGCTCATTCATTGGCTGATTCTAGTATAGCACACTCGGTTGTCCCTGGGGCCACCGTGGGAAGCCGCAATTTTTTCACGCGTGCGCAAGTGATTGCAATAAAAAAGCGCGAGTTATAACTAAAAAAACAGAGGACAAGTTTTTATTATTAAGAGGCGGACATGACGTGTATTTCCCATGCAATCCTCACTATTTAGCTTTCAGTGTTTTTGTCGGGACAAAATAGTAGAGAGCGCAATCGCAGCATGCAAGAAATCTCGTTATTAAAGCTTCACTCGTAGTGGAGCGGTCCTGGAAACATTTTGCAGCGGTGAGTTCGGGAGGCAATAATGTACTTTAGTGAATACACTGTGTGGCTACTTGAAAAACTGTTGCGGGCTCCTTTAAGCGATAGTAGTCATGTCTTCTTCTCTAATTTCTCGTTTCATTCTATTATTAATAATAAGAGAAAGTACTGAATTAAGCGATGTGGCGCAAGGAAATTATTTTATGTATTTCCCTGTTACCTGTTTGCGTAAGTTATTTCACGTGGTACTTGGTCCTTACACTTGTAGTCGTCTGCCTTGCAGTGCATTAGAAAGTAAGCACATTCTATTTTCGCTTGGAGAACTATCTTCAATACAAGTGAAATCACGTTCTGAGGGAAAATATTGTAATCTCTGCCTACGTAAGGGAACAGCCGAATTCATATGGGTAGCTACAGAAATGAGATAACTAACCCATGTGAAGAGGCATAGTCGTTATGAGGTGTACATCATGCAACATAGTGATTTTGCAGCAAATTTTCGGGCAGCAGATCCTGTAACCTATACATATCCAGTATGCCATCGTACTTTGTTGTGCAAGATGATTGGAAATACATGACTGGCTTCTATCGGGGCATGCTGAGTTGCGAAAGATGACTGGTGTCTTTCTCTTCCACCACCGCTTCCTTTTCGGGTCGCTGCTATAAAAAGAGAAAATGAGGCAGCACGTGTTTCGATATTTGCAATGTACTCTGAGCCCAGTAAGATCAGCGATCACCGCATCGCCTTTGAGAACTCTGGCCTCGTTGACTTTGCGGTCGGTTTTCACAAGCGGTTCTTTTTTGAGTCGCGGTTTATTCAGGTGTACCCTGTATACGTAATTCGGTCTTGCAGATGCGCTCCCGACGGTGTATCGGTGAAAACAAGCGTGACTCCCGACTTGCGGTGAAAGTGCTATGAGCTTTGTTACACCCTGGGGCCCTTCAGTCACCCCAGAAGAAAGATTGGAGTTGGACTCGAAACATCGGTAATTTTCTTTCACAGATGAGTAAGCTATTACAGCAATTGAAAACGTTGGTTTGTGTCCCTTTTCATATGCTATACGCTTCTCAACAAGACAGAGGTATGTAATATGTTCCCTTTTAGGTAGCAAAAAATGTGATGTATTTGTTTATATTTGACCTTGATGACTTTCATCTGACTTAGTATTCTTCTGTTATGCACAATTTCTTCCCCCTCCCCCCGAAAAAAATCGACGCATCTCCACATAGTGGCGCTGGGTATCGAATTGATGAATAACTATTCGGTTGCCAACACACACACACACACATATATATATATAAATCAATAAATAATATATATATATATATATATATATATATATATATAGATATATATATTTATATATATATATAACTGCCATCTGCTATGCAGGCTCCAGCGACAGAGAGCTATCATGAAGCTTCTTGCTCCCCAAAATTACAGGTATTATTTACAGAATCACCAGAGGCAACAAACTAAGCGTAGAGATGCGCTTTTACATCAGACGTACACGAGAGGGTCAGCGAAGATCAGAGAGTGACAGAGCTCTTAGTGCTCACGCAGAGCCCTGTTTGTATCACGGGTCCGTACACGTGCTTATCGTCGAGCATCTTTCGTAGCATTGCGGACTGCGTGTAGCACCTACGCCGACTCGCGTTCGTTTTGAGCGAAGACGAGCGAGCTTTCCCATCGCGGGGCGTGGGAGTGGAGCGAGCACCGCAGAGCCATCTAGTGGGCCCTCGAGTACTAGCGGCTGGCTATGACGCGACGACGGACAAGTCTCGGCTTCCAGGAGCTTCGCCCTTGAAACTGCTAATGCACTAATTAATGTTCTTGCTGTGTTTAAACGACGACGGTCATTCATGCTCATAGGAGAGCTGAGAGATTATTTTTGTACAGCCTACGCTACTTAGTTTAGGAATAGGGTATGTAGAACACACATACCTATGCGTTGCATATTGAAATGTTTCATGACCACCCTGTTCCTTAAAGTTTCTTTTATAGGAAACACCAATTAGATGTAAACTTGGATATGCTGCATCAGTATAAGATCATTTTAATAAAACTCTTTCACACGCACTAAAAATGATAGAGCAAAATTTCATTCGGTTTATTTGCTCTCAGTACAGTCGCACTGACAGCACAATTGACAAGCTGGAGGACCAACGGTGAAAGAAATTTTGTGAATCACTTGATCCTCGCAAGCCTACGTGCCATATATGGAGGACGGTGCGTGGCCTTGGCTCGACTCCACAACAACGTCCATTCAGCACATTGGCTCTCCATCAAGGCCGCCTGCAGATTGACGTTGCTGAAGATTTCTGCGTAAGGATTGCGGGAAATGTGGTTACCATGAGTGACGAAGTTCTCGGGGATGTTCCTGTAGCAGGAGTTTCTGAACTGAATATGCTTTTCTCACTCGAGGAACTGGATGCATCACACACGTGATGAGATTTCTCGCTGGTAAAACGTGGGGCACATCAGTGTCATCTATGCTTCAGCTGTACAGAGCGGTCTTCTTGGGATATTTGCGGTATAGCACGCCCGTGCTTTCCAACGCCGGAAAAACTAACATCAGTGTCCTGCAAAGCATTCAAGGCCAAGTCCTCCGCGCATGCTTGCGGCTACCTCGGTGCGCTAATACGTTAGCAACAATTGGTATTGCTAAAGACCATCCGATCACGACATATATAACTGTTGGCACACTCCGGACACATATTCGTCACATATCCAGAGTGCCTAACCGCCACCTTGCTAGCTTGCCACTAGAAAGACCAAAGGCAGCATTTTCCAAAGTTGTTGCGGCTAACCAGAATTCCATCTCGTAGAGATTCTCGCCCGCAACCATACCACTATCTCCAGAGTGGTGCATAAAAGGACCGACTGTGCACCTTGAAGTGCCGGGGATATCTAAAAAGGCGAGCCTGTCATCTGCAGTCCTCAAGCAGATCTCACTGGACCTTTTGCTATTGTCATATGCTAACCGAATTCATGTTTACAAGGACGGTTCGGTCTCCGGAAGTTCGACAGGTGCCTTTGTCACACCATCTCGATCAATTACCGTCAAATTCAAGACATCACACGTCACGACATCTACGGGATCCGAGCTCACCGTTCTGCGAGCTGCCGTGGAGTTTGTTACGCAAGAATCCCCTAGTAGATGGGCCATTTTCTGTGACTCATAGGCAGCCCTTCAATGCGTGCGAAGTCTACGACGTGGAAACTACCACCAGATGGTGTATCGTATTAATGAAATTCGTTATCGCGCTGCTGATCAAGGACACGACATTGTTTTACAATGGTTGCCGGGCCACTGTGGCATCAGTGGTAACCGCCTCGCCGACGACGCTTCCCGATGTGCCCACGATTAATACCCTTGTCAAGAGTAGACGCAGCTAGAGAACTTCGTCACATCGCGCATAATGCCACGCTTGCGCACTGGAATTCTTCACCTAACTCCAATCAACGCCCTAAAAATCTGAAGTCATTACTTCAGAAACAACTGCCATCCAAGATATCTCGACGTGACGCTACAGTGCTGTGCCGGCTGTGGACTGGGGTATTGTTTACAAAGTCATTCAGCCATCGTATTGGCATGGCGGATTTATCCATGTGTGAAAGCTGCAACTGTATAGAGACTATTGAACATCTCTTGTGCCACTGTACCCAATTTGATGAAGATCGCCGGACTCCCAGTGTGCCTTGAATAGACTCGATGACCAGCCATTTAATGAAGCAGAGATCTTAGGAGCCTGGTCGCGCAGCACATCAGCACAGAAATCCACACGAGCCCTCCTGAGATACTTGTCAACAACTTCATTGAGGGACCGCCTGTGAAACTCGGCATTGTGTGTGTGATGTGACATGTGTCTATCCTTCTCTCTCTCTTTTACTCCCCTCTCCCCCTCCCCATGTGTAGGGTAGCAAACTGGACGCATAGTCTAGTTAACCTCCCTACCTTTCCTACATTTCTTCTCTCTCTCTCAGTGAGAAATATTCTTAGATTATCAGCTGTCGCATCTCGACGTAAAACACATCGGCTAGTTATTAAAGACGATAATCATTCTTGGGGACTTTCAATGCAAAAATTTTGGTCTCTCTATCTGTCTGTACATATGTCCGTTTATTCACCCTTAACAGCATCGGGTATTTTAAACGGTCGACCCCATCCGCAGCGCCGACCTATGTTGCTCATGTTTCAGCGTTCATACTTGCGCAATTTTCAATTAAAAAGCAATTATTGCGCATGGCTGGAGCACCACAACAGCACGCATATATTTTTCATGTGCGCACTTTACTACAAAAGGCATACATTGGTAATTTTAAGGACCATAGCGCTTATCACGCTGCGCTGACCAACCAACGCTTGCACAGAAAGGCAAGTGTTTCCAACGCTTTGCTAAAACGAGACGGTGGTGGCACCTACCCGTCGCCCTGTGTTCCACACCTCATCACCTCTGAGGCGGGTATGCACACCGTCTCAGAGCCACGCGCTTTGTTTTTAAACTGCCAGATGGTGCTCATGTCTCACGCTTGACGTGACTTGATGCGCTCGTTTGCCTCCGCTGCACGCTCGAGGTACTCTAACGCAGCGCCTCCAGAATACCATTCACCGATTTTCTTGAGCAGAATATCAAATCAATCTTTTGTTCACTCTCTCCAAACGCAAGACTGTCGTCTTTCGAGGACATTTAAGATTAAATGCAGATTCGGCGCCAATTTTTTATAAGCTTAACCACCATCCACACTTGCATAACGAACTAAATAATTCTTCGCAATATGTTTCCATTAAACTGGGCAATATTCATAAAGTCGGAATTACACCATGTAGAAATCACGCATTTTTGAACTCATTCCCAACACGCACATTAAAAGAAAAGTTTATTTTACCACACTAACAGTAGAAATGAGTTACTCTGATTTCTTTATGTGTGCTCTACCAGCCCCAAGATATATTTTAGGGGCGAAACTCCTTGAGCCGTAGGTCGTTCGTCCACGATGTAAGTTGTAGTAGTAGTAGTAGTAGTAGTAGTAGTAGTCGTTCTCGTAGTGTAGTAGGCAGCCACCTACACGGCCGGGCTAAGGAATGGCATGCGCGCATTCTTAAATCGAGGAGAAAACCCGCACCCGTTAATCATAAACAAAAGGATGGTTGTTTCTGATAAAATAACCTACAGTAACGAGTATCGGTGACTTATTCTTCAATAAAATTTGCCTTGAATTTGGTGCTTACTGAAAAAGAAAGTAACAGAAGGACGTACTTTGCGCACTATCTGACTAGAAATGGTTGCCACATTCAACTTGCTGGGTGTAACCTCCTTGGTTTTAACAAGGTTTAGCAAGGGTGGGGCTGCAGTGACATGAACTAGCGGCGGCAAAATGTGGGAACTAGGTGCGAAGCGCAAGGCTTAATGAACTGCGCGCGTGCCTCTCCTCTAGTCTGGCCATGCCACATCTCGTTCAGTCCTTGGAATATCCACTGGATGGCGGTACTTCTATATGATCAAAAGATTCAAGATGGGGGTACTTGGAGTGCTCACTAGATAAACGAATGGACAGACAGATGCGTGGACTGACAGACGCACAAACGGACGGACGCAGAGACGAACGCAGGAACGGATGAACCCATAGATACACGGACGGATGCACGGAAGGAGGGATGGACACGGACTGACGGAAGCAGAGATGGACGCACGGATGGGCGAACGAACACACGGATGAAGGCAAGGATGGACGGACGCACGAAAAAAATAGATGGGTGCACGGAAGGACGCACGAACGAACGGACGGACGAATGCTTCGCCCCACTCATCATCATGCACTCCGTGGATATGCTACGATTTTTTTTTCTACACATATTCTGCACATTGTGATTGCTCTATGCAATTCACATTATGTATAGCAGTATTTTGACTTCTCACTCCTTCATTGCGTTACTCTTATTTTTGTTGACCTCCGCAAACGCAGTTCGTAATAATGTGGGGTTATTTATTGTAATATTTATAATATTATTGTATAGGTATTCTGGCAATTTACATTGTATAACTGAAAAAAGCACTTCTTTAACAATTGTCATAACTCGCCTCAGTAATATCCTTTGAACCTGATGGTAAATAAATAAATAAAAAATAAATAACCCCACACATCACCATAACTGAGCCGAGCAAGCATGCTTGAAGCTCAACTAATCAGCGCGTGGGAGTCTGTTGCTGATTGTTTTTGATTATTCTTTCTTGCTTTCACACACACACACACACACACACACACACACACATATATATATATATATATATATATATATATATATATATATATATATATATATATATATATATATATCTGTGTGTGTGTGTGTATGTGTGTGTGTGAGAGTTTACTTATATTTGCTATCACCATAAAACTATTTTGTACATCCTGATGCAGATGCGTGTACGACGAGTGACAAGTGAAGATGAATGTTTATAGACGAGCTGATTAGACACCATAGTGACAGTTCGGAAACGGCTCTTCAGTCAATTGTGAATAAGTCGCTAAGCACAAGCGAAAGCTGAACATTGGTGAATGTACTTTCAAAGCATGCCTCTGCATTCGACTTTGCGCAGTAAGGCAAAGCACTCTTAATCCCTGCTTCTTGGACATGTCACACCGTCGTTACGAGCATTTGTATTCATATGCGTCAAAGGTAGTGACATGGGCTGTGTACGTTTTATATTCTTCGTCGGGTGTTACCTGCAAAAAGTTTTGCGAAGATCTATTTGAGAAAACACTTTGCAACCTCCCGATTCTTCAGTTATTTAATTGATTCCCGGCATCGAGAAAGTAAATAGGTCTGAGGCGCTATACAGGATCGCTGAGTTTCGCCTGAGTTTTGCGACACTCGAGATCTTCCAGAGCTCTTGCGACACCCCCTTATGACAGAGCCATTAGTACAAAAAAGTCCAATCTACCCCTCAGCGCACTGCGTTTCATTGCTTCTGATGAAACCAGTCATCGCATCAAGAGCGGTTGACACAGTTGGGCGGTGTTTTCAAACCAGAGGCATCTCGTTTCACTTTTTCATCGTTCTACTTAGTGCAGGAGTGCACGCATACGATAAAAGTGTCAGAAACCTTTGGTGATGATATTTTTAGGGGCACGGCGTGTGCAAATTTATTTCAAATCTCCTAATGCCTGCACTAAATCTATTTTACAATAATCAGCATGGCGGCCTCTGAGATCAGTACCGGCTACAATACCGTGATCGCAACACCGCGATTGCAGCTAAACTCGAGGCCACGTGTTAATCGTCATGGTCAGCCTGTGCATTCTTTTTTTTCTCGTGGCCGTTTCGCTAGCTCCACATATATTGAATTTGGTATCACGTTACGTGAATAGATGACAAAGGTAAACGACACATCTAAACATGATAATTATGACACGGAAGTCATGTAAGACGTCTTTTCCCTCCACCTCCTAACGTTGTGCTGATTCTAAAGTGAGATATCAACATTTCTCATTCGTGCTTCGCATTACATGGATTCCCACTGTTCGTGGGATCTGCCAATTTTTATTGCTACGAAGACTTGCCTTCAAGGCATGATATTTTTTTTAATGTGTGATGTTAGGCCGGTGTTGTGTATGAAGTGAAGTAGTGTCTTTAGGAATCTGTTTTCTTGTATTCAGCGGTTGTAACTTTCTGTGTCCCTGTAGCGAAGGCCGGCCTCAAGGAGGGGAAGAGAGCATTCTGGCTGCAACCGTTTACATGTCCATAAAAGGTGGTATGTATCTGCTTGTATCGCTGGAGTGGGACAATACGGACACGTATAACCAACTGGTCAATGCGACCAGTTCCATGATAATATAATGGCCTGTGTAAGGGCCACCCCTGACCGAAGCCTCCCAAGCTCAACTTCCTCCGCCTTAGTAAGGTGAGGGAGAGAGAACAAAGACACGGTGGAATGGGAGCACGTGTATCCTGTCGGAGAACGTTTTTACGAGTATGGAGTAAGTTTAGGGGCTGGGGTGGAACGGGAATAGCACACTGCTCAGCCGGTGCGCGTCGTCCTTGTTGTCATCGCCCGCTAGCGTCCAAGCACGTGCGGCTGGCTAATTAGCTATTAGAGGGGAAGCTCGTAAAGCTATGGGTCTGTTCCTCCTAGCTCGTGGTAGACGGACCACCTAGTTCGACTACTCACTTAGCAGGTGTGGATGGACAGACAGACAGACAGACAGACAGACAGATAGACAGACAGACAGACAGACAGACACAGACCAGTCATGGTTTACGAATAAAACCCTCAGAAGCTTCGCCCCACTCATCATCATTCACTCGGTGCATATGCTGTAACTTTTTTGGTTGAATAGTATATTTGGATAGTCAGGCCAGGACATGCTATTACATAGCCAATAATGCCAGGTCATGGTAAAGCTGAGTTAATTACGCCACATATTATAACCTCACGCTAATGAATCATATGTAAAGCTAGAACCAGGCTAAGTAAAGCATGGTAGTTCATAAGATAACTGAACGATGCTAATTATTGCGACAGTAATAATAAGGACGGTAAGTAAAAACGCGCTCATTAGCCCTTCCTAATATGATGACAATTAGTCTCCTGCTACTGAGGATTACGTTTATTAGCTCAATACTGATCATGACATTATAAATTGAACCCGAGATAACTGCCTTTTATTTGAAGCCTTATCAGTGAAGACAAGGCAGCTCAGCGTGATGACGTTATGCCCTAGCTAATTAGTAGAATAAAAAATGGCAGCATATCCACGGAGTGAATGATGGATAGTGGGGTGATGCATCCGTCTGTCCATTCATTCTTGCTTCCGTCCATCCATGCATGCGTCTGTGTGGCCACCCATGCGTCCATCCGCCCGTCCGTGCGTGCGTCTATTAGTGCGGCCGCATGTTCATCAGAGCGTCCATCCCTGCTTTCTTCCATGCGTCTGCTCCTGCAGCCGTCCATGCGCCTATCCGTCCGTGCAGCCATCCGTGCGTCCGTCCAGGCATCTGCCTGTGTGTCCGTTCGTCCACCTATTCAACACTCCAAGTACCACATTCTCGCATCTTTTCATATTATTTTCCTGTTATAGAAGCACCGCCATCCAGTGGACATTCCAAGCCCTGAACGAGAGGAGGCAGACGCACGCTTTTTTACGGCTTGCGCTTCGTGTCTACTTCCAACCTTTAACCACCTCGAGTTCATGGTATATACTAGTTCACTGTATTCATGGCACTGCGGCCCAACGCTTGCTAAACCTTTCTAAAACCTAGGAGGTTACGCCGAGCGAGTATAACCTAGCAACCCTTTCTTGTCTTCTGTGCGTTGTTGAATAATAAAAAATTCGCAGCGCGCACGTTAACTAAAAGCCGAATTCTCCTGTCTCTTATTCCCCCTTAGCAGCCATTGGCATGTACGTTGAGCACTATCTATTATTGTTAAACAACGCACAGAAGAAATCTCTCACCGGCACCACCTTGGAGGTCAAAATGTGATACTTGTTACACACTACTACAACGACCACAAGGGACGAACGGGTGTCACTACAAGCAGCAACTTCCCTTTTTCGTCCCTAAAATTAAGACAGACCTCATGCTGTCTTAACTTCAAAGCCGACCACCTACAAGAGTACACCACCAACTTAAAGAGCTGCAAGACGCTAGGTTATCACAAGCTCCTCTATGGATTCAGTCTTGCTCAAGTAATGCAAGCTCACCAAAATATTTTTTATATGTGCAGAAGTTGCCTCGCAGCGTTCACTGAATGAAATGTTTGACAGTCACACCGGCAACATCACAGTCATGAGTTGAACTCGAGCTTTCTCAGACTCAAAGAGTTTGTATCCGACTTCACGCCTCAGTTAGTTTCATTGACGGACGCATGCGGCAAAAAGCGGGTGTGCCCACCACGTTTGCTCTTTCAGTGGAGCAGTACTCACGTCGAGCGGCATAATCAATCTGTCATTTTCATCGCGCAGAGAACCCTCTCGAGCTTTCGAAGAGAGCGGACGTGCGTTTCTTGCTCTCGCGTAACGCTCCCGCTTTCTTTCGCATAGACTTTTTGCCAGTGCTTTAGCGTTTCCCCCCGCATTCCTGCCGCACCCGGTCACCCCCGACATAGAGTACATGGCTGAAGGAACCACGACTTCGACAGAAGAATGGTCGGACGGCTCTTGGCCAGGTTTTCGCGCTCAGGAGAAGCGACGCCTCAAGATCCGCCAGGCAACGCTGCACCTGAACGGCGCCCAGCAAGCGACGCCCCCGCGAAACGACCTGAAACCGCGCCCACCGCCCCTGCGAAGACATGGTCCACTACCTAGGATGCCACCTGACTCCTAAAGATTCATTGTTTATTGTAAAAGTACTGATTTATTTTCTAATAAAAAAACTAAAACAAAAATTTAATTCCCTCTACATACCAATTCCTAACTCTTAAAGAGACTATTTATAAGATCCTTATGACGTGCAAGCATATATGAACAGCTTTGTAGCACTCTCAACTAACTCAGAATGTATCGGCCAAAAAAGAAAGTGTTGTATCTTTACAAGTGGAATTGCACAGGGTTGACTGACAGCAACTGCACAAAAATGTTGGATCTGAGAAAACAATTCTGAAAAACGGAGTTGAAGGTTAAAAAATGAAGCTTTTAAACAAGTGAATTTTATTTCTCATTGATTAAGGGCATAATTGCGCATCTATTTACTCTCCGATTTCCCATTTACGATGATGACAAGATGGTGACATTGTGGCATGGGAAGCTGCAAGATTTGGGTTTTTCGGAGCTTGATTACGTCATTTTTTTAACAGCACAGTCGTAAGGTGCTCTCAACAGCCATAATGTCTGAGGCTATGCAAATTTTGGTGTTTAAAAAAGTGTGAGAAAATTATCAACGTTATGAAAGGGTATCTACCACCTAAATTGGGCCGGTCTCACTAGTGCACACTGGTGCTCTCAAAACGCAGGAGACTGGAGGCAAACACCAGTGAACATTCTATCACTGATGTCTGATGTAACCTGTAATTGTGATACATTTTAAAAAAGGTCAGATTACAGCTAGCGATGAGGACCATCACAGCATTTGTCAGCTTCGCTGAAGCATCTGTAAAAAGTGCTTCAATGGTACATATAACGAGAAATTACAAGGGAACGGCAAATACAACGGTGGCTGCGAAAAGACCACAAAGCGATAAAAGGCTTACGTGAACGACCACAAATCTGTGGAACTCTGAGAGGTGCGAACACTCGGCTTCAGCGAGAGTTTCTCTCTCGGGAAGACGTAACCTATGTCATGTGTGTGAGACTCGCTGTGTTTCAATTCGAATCTCATTGAGATGACAGCCAAAAAACAAACACACTATAATTACCTACCAAAACCTTGCAAACAACTAGAAGCCACCTAGAAACCTAGAAGCAATGTATCATAAGCTGGGTAGTGCTAATCAGAGTGGACTTCTTAGTTTTTAAACTTTACTCTTTCGAATCTTGCTTAAATTAGTGCAAGCTTCGCCATTTTTGTCTCCCCTTCTACATTCATTTTTGTTCAGACATTTAAGCGCGATGAAAAACATGCCCTAAAAATTGCAAGAAAACACAGATGTAGAACATTTCCATCTAGTTTAGCAGTCTAACTACAAGTACGTTATTTAAAAAGTTGTTTGCCTCAAAAATAAATGACTGTAAAAATTTTGGAGTCTGGCTATCCGCCCAGTACGACTGGTGTTACAGGGCTTTATAGCATGCTTGAAGCATTTTCCCTCTCCTTTCTAGTGCTCTGAAAGCTACACCTACCTAGTGCACCTACCTAGAGCACCTACTTAGTGCACCTGCTTAGTGCACCTACCTAGTACCTAGTACACCTACCTAGTGCTCTGAAAGCTACACAGGAAAGGGGGATGACAAGGGTGCAAGAAAATGCGCCCTTTCCTAGGCGAGTTTTTTTCTTCTTTTTTTCTTTGTTATCTGAAGGTCCGGCTTCTTTTCCTTGGTATAATGGCATGATTTGCCGAGCGAAGAGCTAAAAATTTTGAGGTGATTTTGAGAGATCCTTGTGAATTCGCTGCTGCATACCGCGCTATACTTTTGTGCTGGCGTATTCTCGAAAGCCTTGAATACCGCTCAGCAGTGTTTTCAGACTACGGTGAAAAGCTGTTCAGACGCCTATTTAACCTTGAAGAATTTTGGTGTTTTAGACCTGAGTGCATTATAAACAACACTGGATGGTGCAAAGCTCCTCGGTCCTCATATAACGTATTTGTCATAAAGATACAGTGGCTCTGCGACAAAAAAAACACTAATAATAAATTGTTCAGTAGTTTTTTCCCATGTATAATGAGATGTAACACCTGCTGCCACTTTTTTCGCTCTTGATGTTTTCATTTTTTTCAGCCACACTGACAAGTATGATGCTACTTATTTACCGCAACAACAAAAACACTTTCGCCTATTTATACTTTTATGCGAGCAACTCTATGGCAAAATCACTATGGGAAGTACTTGTTACTGCACTGCCTATGTGGATTCTCACTACCTGCCATGATGGCAAGCGAAACTGTTGTCGCAGTTTCAATAAGACGGTCCTGCTCTGGATGAACGAACCTTAATTATATGATGAACAGTTTAAGTGCAAAGACGCGAGAAATAAAAATGAACATACAAGTATTCTCGTTCACCAAACAAAAAAATGAAAAATATGACACTCACCATTTTGACTTCTGTTTATAACCGATCAGTGCTAAAAACCAGTGTTCGTTTTCGACAGCAGCACGACCGGAGCGTGCATGCATGTGATTTTGTTTGTCCTAATCACTTTAGCATGCTTCAATCGCTTCTCGGGTTCATTCTTCTTCTTTTTTTGATGGCCTAACAACACCCGAAAAGTGGTTCACTGGCACAGCTTTTATTTTGTCCCCAACGACTGTCTCTCTGAAAAGGTTGTTGTTGTGTTGTCTGAGCCTGGTGTTCAGGGCCTTACTCGACGGTGATATACACTTTTTACCACAGGTCTAGGGAGAGCGTCAATTGTGCTTTGTTCCCAATTAACACACTTCTCACTTTTTCTTCTTTCTTTCTTTTAAGCATGCGGCTTTCCTTTCGGCAACTGAAGTGACAAGCGAACAAAATTTTGGCCCTTTTTCAGGGCGAGAAATATACCACCTTACCAGCACACAGGCCTGTTTTGTGACCTTGCCGTATAACATTGTCGCATAGGTGACTTTGTGGTTCGTATTTTTTTTTCTTCCCAGGTCACCTTATAAATGCTTTGACGACGTAAATCCACGTACGGAAGCTTGTAAAGAAAAGCTAGCGGCTCTAAACCACTCATGTTTTTTTGGTGTTCTATTATAATTGTGGCCTGTATCACGGGTGTTGTTCGTGCGATTGCACGTGTTTTGGTCATTCAGTTAATCGTACGTGTTTGGTGAATACATCAATTAGCTTCGGCCGTCTCATATCTGCACCGGAATCGTTACTCATTGTGCTTTGACTTACCTTACTCATGATGATGATGATGGAGATCTTCTTGCATTGCTTGCACTCGCCCGCAGAGGGGGATCGGCCATGAACCGGGCTGCATAATGTCATGCTTGGTCATATTGTTGGCCATGTTGGCTTTCGATGGGCACTTGACATGACTTCGTTTCTGTCGCGCAATTGTGACAAGGTGTGTAAAACGGCTCCATTTATTTTGCGGGAGCACCTCTTTAGTGATAAAAAGTTATTTTTTGAGCCCACTCGCACGCACATGCCAGATTGAGTGAATTTATATTTTCCTGAAGTCATAGCTCAGCAGGGATAGTGTCGTGGTCATCATTTTAGAAATATGTTTATTTTCGTCGTGTGAATTTACGTCGTAGATTGACATCAAATATACCTAAAATCATTCGTTGTCAATGAAGCTAATTTTGACTTATCACAGAATAGGCCTCACAAGGAAATTTTCCTTCTTTCATAATATCGACGGACTCGCCTATTCAGCGCGCTTTATTTCGTTTAGTAAGTCACGAGCCATTGACATAAGTAGAAGATGTGGGTACTACCTGAACCAAGGTGGAAAGCGTCAGCAATGAATTTAACTTTCATTTGTTTCCGCATAAGTTTAAACAAAATGCGAAGACGCGCCGCTTTACCATCCTAGCGGGAAAGGGTGGGGGGTAGCAGAGAAACGGTTTCTTGCTCTAGCTTCATGCAGTGAGCAAGCACGTCCTTCATTTTAATGCGGCCTAAAGTCGAGAAAGCTCAGAGCATTATCTATTGGAACTTCATGCGTTAACTGTACGTAGTGGCTCAAACAATCACGAAATAGGGTCAGTACAGTTGAAATAGACACTTCAATATTGTCGAGACCAATGGTTGGACATAGCCAAGTATATTGTTTCGCGGAGAATATGCTTACGATATGTATATTGAATGCACAGAGCAAATTCAACGACTAACAAGATTGCGCCCAGCTCACATATGATGATGATGAAGAATTAACAAGCATGGCTCATGCACTCGGGGTGATTGGCCAAGTATTGATTACGTAATTTGTACTGAAACGTCTTTTTTTCGTATTCAATATGCATACGTACCCCTCCCCTCCAAAAAATTGTAAGTAGAACGGAAAGAATGATATTATTGTTTTAACTCGTTCACATCAGGCAATACATTCGTTATCTCAGGTGTGGTTAAACAAATCTGCTTTTTATGTCAAAGTATTCCTGTAGGAATAATGCTCACGCACGTAAAAGCCAAATTTTTTTTAGTCTCATTTAAGTATGCTCAAACTGTGATTGCCACGTCTTCTTTTCTATCTTCTTCGTCGTGGTCTTCAGCCCGTTAATTTTCCAGTGGCCTGAGTGCCAACCCGGTGGTTTCTAGGAGGCAGTCGAGTGATAGGGCTGCACTAGGTCAGTTCGGGAGCTAGTGACGGAAGGATCCGTAGAAATTATTTCGTAGGAAAAGTTAGTGACGGTGCATGAGATGCAATAAGGTTAAAGTAATGCTTCCAAATGTCCAAGACTATGCGAGGGAGACCAAAGCATAATTACACTGCTTGGTTGATAGTAGACGTGACGTTGGTGAACTTCATATGTGATATAGTCGTTACAAAAATACTGCCACCCTCACACCTGAGGCCTTAGGCAGGGGTGGGTGACACACTCGCGCAAGATCTTAGCTGCCGAGCCCAGTGTAGGGTTCACCATGCCGCTTCGCAGACGCAAGTATGTCGCGCGATGCACTACTCCCCACATATACAGACACGTTCTACTGTCTCGGAAGATGCATATACCTCCTGCACACCACGATTTAGCAAGACGTGAGACCGTCAAATGGCGCAAACTATAGACCGGCAGCTTCTCGCACCCCTTTTATGCTGTAAACTTTTTCCTGGACAGATAGCGCCAATGTGCAAGCATTGCTCATATCAGGCGACACTCACACATAGGGCGTGGACATGCACGCATTACAAGTGGGCAATGCAGCAGCAGCAGCTTCAGCATGTTGCCTAAAAGCTTCTTCTTGATTATACAGCTCCTGGTTTTCGCCAGCCCTGATGCTTGGTTCAAGAGCACGATACGTACTGCAATAATCGAGCCCGTGGCGATCAGCGGTAATTCACTGTGTTACTGCCCTGTCATTCAAGTGCATGATAGGCATGTGTTTCCGGCGCAAGCCCCTCCGTCTCCGGTGTTGCTGCGCATTCCTATGGACGCCCGTACCATCAAAACTCCGACAAGGGATGACATCAGGTTGGTGACGTCAAGCATCGGCTGTATCAATGCTCCAATTTTCAAGTGTCCCAGCAGTGGGCAATGCAGCAGCAGCAGCTTCAGCATGTTGCCTAAAAGCTTCTTCTTGTTTATACAGGTACGTTATCTCGACTATTCGTTCTGATGATCGATTCCTGCTGCTGCTGTGTTGTCCTCACGATTGTTTGAGCAGTAGTTTTATTTGCAATTGTTCCTACGTTATAAATTGCCTTGGTCGTTTTCTCGTGTGCGGTGACGTTGAGCTTAATCCTTGTCACAGGGAACCTGTGTCCTCTAAAACGAGCAAACCTGATGAATCCTGGCAAACACTCTTAACTCCCTTGAGATGTCAGCTGAAATGGTAGTGTCTAGTTGTGACAACCCTTCTCTTGTGAAGATGATTGCTGATTTAGTTGCCTGCCAAAAAAGTATGTGTCAAGGCATATCAGATATAACAACTGCTGTGAATACTCGTTTCGATACCTTGGAATCGCGCGTGGCTGCTCTCGAGAATTCGCTGTCCAAGGCGCTGGCGGATCATGACTCAGATCAGCTTCGCCCTGAGATGGTTCACTTAAGGCACTGTGTTGCCGAACTAACCACGAAATGTGACGATCTAGAAAATTGTTCACGTGAAAATAACATTATACCTCATGGTATATCTGAAGATACGAACGAGTCTCATGACATACTGTGGTCCAAGGTCTCGAACGTATTCAACACGCTTTCTCTGCAATGCCCGCGGATGGAGCGCCTCAACAGGTTGGGCAGAATGAGCCCTGGACAGTCTCGTCCTATTATTAAAAAGTTGCTTGATTTCAGTGATAAGTTGGCAATGCTGAAAAAAGCTTGTAAGCTAAAACTGACTGGTCCCAAGCTCTCCGAAAATTTCTCATCTAGAGTGCGCTCAGTACGCAAGAAACTTTGGGATGCTTCGTTTGAGCAACGTAACAATGGCTCTAACATTAAAATAAGATTTGATCACTTATTCATTGATGATATTCGTTATAACTAGGACAGCGTCACGAATAGCTTGGTTTGAGCTCCTGGTTTTGAATTTATAAGCACCAAACGCACCATTTCCATTAGGTTGGCAATTCCATTCAACTGTTACATAGCTGGCGCTTTTGAATGTTAGTGCTAGAAGCATAACTAACAAACTTCCACAGTTTCTTTCGCTAGTTTAGTCATCTTCCTCTCATAATATATGCATCACTGAACCATGGCTTCATGAGGGTATCGATGATAAGGAATTCACTCCTCCTGGTTACATCGCCATCCAATGTAACCGCCAGTATAACAAAAGGGGAGGCCTCGCTTTACTCTTGCGCGCTGATTTTAACTTTAAAATTTTTTCAGGCCCCCCTAATGTAGAATCAGTGTAGTGCAGGTTACTAGCGCATAAGCAGATTTTAACAATTTCTGGTTTTTAGCGCCCTTCTGAAAGCTCCAGTAACTTCTTCGATAACATTTCTCAGTTCGGTCATGACCATAGCCTCGACAACGCAAATTTAATCATTCTTGGCGACTTCTATGTTCCGGACATTCATGGGCCTTCCTTCACTATATTCACCACTAATTCATCTATCTGTACGGCATCAATTTCATTTTCCTCGTCCGATAACCTGATACATTTAGTTGAAAAGAACACGCGGCAGATCTCTATACCGGACCTTTTCATTATCATTGACAGTCTTGCTAACTTCAGCTCTAAATACAATATATTTGAAGGAATTTTAGACCACGAAGTCGACCTTGTACACATTAACTGTCCTTTCCCGCATGAACGTTACAGCTAGTCTACATTTCGGGATTTCAAAAAGCTGATAATACGTCTGTCTCTGATACTCTGGCGGATAGCTTTGACCAATTCTTGTGACTTAGCACTGCATCTCCTCTCGACAGTGTTGTTGGTTGTTTTCAGACATTAGTGAAATTCCGCATCAATAATTACATTTCATTAAAAAAAAGGTGAATAAAAATCTGCCTTGAATTAACAGGGATATATTGCATTTATCTCACCCTGTTGCCAGACTGCGTAAAACCAGACATGCTAACTCTGAGCTTCTAGGTTCCTTTGAGAAAGCCAAGGTGGAACTTCGGGCTTGCACAAAAAACGCTAAAGACTTCAACTTTTCGGTACTACTTTCTTTATTACTTAAATTCAATCCTCGCAGGTTCTGGATTCCAGTCTTGCCTAATACAACAACCAGTTCCTCTTTCATGATTAATGACACCATTACAAACGACCCCATCGTATATTCTGATGCATTTACTTTTATTTTCAGACAGTTTTCACCCTCGAAAATTATATTGTTCCAATTTTTAATCATGACGCACAAACCAAAAAAACTAGGTGATATTGTAATAAGCACTGACGGTGTATTGAACTTTATCTTGAATCTCCACACCAAAAAATGTTCCGGTTCTTACGGCATACCAAATTCCTTTCTTGTGAGATAGTCCGCATGGACAGCCCGTTGCATCACTGTAATTTTCCAGAAATCTCTAGCCTGTGGTGAAATACCATCTTCATGGAAAACAGCGAAAGTTTTGCCTTTGTATAAATCCGGTGATAAACAACTCTTATCTAATACAGGCCAATGCCTCTCACACGACAGTCCTGCAAGATGTTAGAACACATTATTCACAAGCATATCATTGAATTCCTCGACTGCTATAAAATTCCGACGTCTGCTCAGCACGGTTTCCGTCGTAGTTACAGCACGGTTACACAATTAGTCGATTTTGTGCATGACGTATTTTTTAACCTAGACTTAGAATATAAAATTCATGCTATTTTCATTGACTTTTCTAAAGCATTTGACTCTGTTCTGCATTCTATGTTGCTAGTGAAATTAAATACCGTGCTCCATAATTCCCGTCTTGTTTTTTGGATCCCCAGTTTCTTTCATTATCGCTCACAATTTGTTTCCTTCAACTCAGTGGATTCATCCCTTGTTGACGTCACGTCAGGTGTTCTTCAGTGACCTGTACTAGGCCCATTATTATTCCTCATATATAATGATGATTTACCTCACTGCACCTCATCTAAAATAAGACTTGATGCTGACAATCGCGTATAATACGAACCCAGTTATTCTGCGGAAGATCATCACCGTCTTTCACAATCGCTCATTTCTTTCAGGTTTTGGTGTGAAACATCGCAGATGAACGTCAATTGCACTAAAACAGTCGTCATGTGATTTACCAATGCACAGAATCCGTTGTCGTTCGATTATTACTTGGATGGTATACAACTTGAGAGAGTCTCACAATATAAATATTTGGATGTGATTCTGACTAAAAATCTTTCCTGTACCAACAACATTGAATATATCAGTGCGAAAGCTTTAAAAACGATAGGTGATTTGCGCCGAACTTTGGCTGAATTCCTGCGTGATACCAAATCACTTCTGTATAAAACGTTGATTCGCCCTATGCTAGAATACACATCTATCGTTTGGTACCCTCAAAAACAAGGTTACTTAAAAATTTTTGATAGCGTTCAACGTAAGGCCATCTGCTTCATATGCCGTAACTACAGCCACAACTTCTCACAAACACAAGCTCTGAAATCACTGAACATCGCACCATTACATTCTCCTTATTGCATGGAATCTTACTATTACATGCAGTCATCAACTCTTCTCCTGGCATCTTTGGTGGTAACTACATCGCATTTATGGAAGAATCTTGCACCCGCACCTCCCACATCTTCAACATAAAGCCTTTATTTGTTCGTACTAACACATTCAAATTTTATTTTTTTTTTCACGTACTATAAACCTCTGGAATTCCCTCTCGGGCAGTATTCATTCACTATCATCACAAAACTTCATTAATGCCACTATTGCCCATTTAAAAATAGGTAAAGATTGTGTTTTCAATACCATAGTCAAGTTTTCTTATGTGTTGCTGTAATGTATTTCAGTTTTATTGTTGTTGCACTGTGGGTATTAGTTTTGTATAGCTCGTCCACTCCAGCTATAACTCTGCATTAGTGCTGTATATTCATATAAATATTGTATATTCATAGAAATATATGAATATAAATATATATTTATATAAATAGTATATTCAAATAAATAAAATAATAAATAAAAACACAGAAAACACGAACACCCCGGAGTGGTGGCAGTCCCTCTTGCGTGCCTCCGAGCCAGAAGACCAACGCTTGCTCATCCAGCGCGTGGCAGAAGCAGCGGTATCCCAAGCGATGCCCGCCAACGTTCTCTGAAATACCACAACCAGTCTCTGTACTGGTCCCCTTGATTTTTTTTGCTTTTATGGACGAAGCTCCTTAGCACGTGGGTGTGTCACTCCAGCTCCTCCTCCGTATGTATGTATGTATGTATGTATGTATGTATGTATGTATTTATGTATGTATGTATGTATGTATGTATGTATGTATGTATGTGTGTATGTATGTATGTATGTATGTATGTATCCATCCACCGGTGGCACATAACCTCTCTAGAGCAGGTATGTGCTACAGGGGATGCGAGATCGGAGATAGCGGTACTTGAGTGTTCACTAGATTGTTGTGACGGACACACAGACATATGCTTGGACGGACTCGCAGATGGCTGCGCCGACGGATGGACGCATGGACGGACGCAGGCGCGGATGCATGTGCGAACGCATGGACGGACGCCCAGAAGGCCGTGTTGACGCACGAACAGACGCACGCACGTACGGGCGAATGGACGCACAGACGGTCACACAGACGGACGCTTGGACGAACGGAAGCAAGAACGAATGGACGGACGGATACTTCGCCCCAAACTCCATCATTCACTTCATGGATATGTTTCTTCTTTTTTTTCTCCTGCTCCACATAGGCTAAATTTGGCATCACGTGACGTGAATACATGACGAAGGTAAACGACACATCCAATCGTGATAATAATGACAGGGAAGTCTTGTACGGCATCATTTACCTCCACCTCATTACGTTGCGCTGATTTTAAAGTGACATACCAACATTTCTCATTCGTGTTTCGCATATCATCGATTCCCACTGTACGTGGGATCTGCCAATTTTTTATCTAAAATATTTTATAGAAGCGAAACGAGCAGCACGGAAGTTTTGCGTGTGCACCCTTGCTCCCTTCGAGAGTGGAAATTTGCATACTGCAGGTGGAACGAAAGCACCTGTCCGAAAGAGGACAAACACCCACGAACACGCCTGTGGGAGACGCGTGTTGAGTTGGCAAAAAAAGAAAAAAATGGCAGCATATCGACGGGGTGAATTGCGGAGAGTGGGGCGAAGCATGCATTCCGTTCATTTGTTCTTGCTTCCATCCATCCATGCGTCCGCCTGTGTGACCGTCCATGCATCCATACGCCCGTCTGTGCGTGCGTCTGTTCGTGCGTCCACACGTCCATACGTGTGTACATCCCTGCGTTTGTCCATGAATCTGCCCCTGCGTCCGTCCATTATTCCATGCGTCCATGCAGCCATCTGTGCGTCCTTCAATGCATCTGTCTGTGTTTCCGTTCGTCCATCTATTCATCACTCCAAGTACCACCATCTCGCATATTTTCATCATATATTCCCCATATAGAAGCACCACCATCCGGCGGACATTCCAAGGACTGAACGAGAGGTGGCACCCGCACACTTTCTTACGGCTTGAGCTTCGTGTCTACTTCCCACTTCTAACCACCTTGAGTTCATGGTATATACTAGTTCACTGTATTCATGGCACTGCGGCCCAATGCTCGCTAAACCTTTCTAAAACCACGGAGGTTCCGCCCAGCGAGTATAACGTAGCAACCCTTTTTTGCCAGATACTGTTCAATGTACATGCCAATGGCTGCTAACAGGGAATGATAGACAGGAGATTTCGGCTTTTTCCTAACGCGCATGCTGCCAATTTTTTTGTTGTTCAAAAACGCGCAGGAGAAATCTCCCACCGGCACCACCATGCAGGTTAAAACGTAAGACTGCTTACGCACTACGACTACGACGACAAGTGCCGTTTTAAGGAGCTTCGCCCCTAAAACGTCACTGCACTGTTCAATTGTTGACTGAGTGGTGGCGCTGATGTGTTCACACACAGTGTTTCTTTGATGACCGCCGCCAATATCCCACAAGCGCTTCCAACATTTGCAATGCCACGCGCGTTCCTGTAACCAATTTTATCAACGCTGTCGTCACGCGATCCGCACTGTCTTCATGCTATGGCCGCCGCAGAGCAAGCTGGAAGCAAACTCGTCTGCCTGAGAAGCTCGGGCCATCCTGCATATAACCTTACATGAGTAGGTTTGGCTTTCAAGTATGCTTTTGATCAATTGTAAATGCCAGCCTTCGTTCTCTTTCTTGTATTTCGTGTTTCTCGCTAGTTTTCGTCCCATTCGTTATTTTGTTAGTTGATTTTTTACTGGTTTTGTGCTGTGTGTAGTGTTTAAATTTATTATTGCTGTCAGTGTGCACTGAAGCATTTTGAAAAGCAACACAAACTAGTCCTCTAATCCATAGAAGGGTGTCGGCTTCATTTGGTCGGTAGGCCGTGATGATAGAGCTTGAAAACTTAAGCTTTCGAAGAACAAAAGTAATTCCGACAGGCAGAATATATAGTCGACGAAAACATGTAACAAAAGACGAATAATGCAAGGAAGATGTGCTAAGCAATAAATTTAAAGGACGAACATGCTCAGAAAAAAGCTAAGGAAACATGAAAACAAATCAAGCAAAAGCGTCTTCTTGTTTATGGAAAGCGTCGACACGCGCACCAAGTGATAGTTGTTATTTGTTGTTTTCTTGGCCTTATTTCGTGTGATGTTTTTTGCTCGTTTCTTAATATATTCTCTAGCTTAGCTTTTTTGCACTACTCACCTTTTTTCGAGCATTTTCGTCTGGTATATATGTTCCTATTCTGCAGAATAAATCTAGTTGGATGTTAGCGCTTGTCTTCGCGTGCCTTTTGTCCTTATCCTGAGTTGACGCCATAGCAATCATCATCACTCCCGTCCATCATATTGAATCAAATTGGATCTCCCCAACTTCACAACTTTGTGGCAGACATTAGGCTGCCCGCAACAGGTGCACCAAGGTGCCCTCCCACCCCTCTTCAAAATCTTTTCCCCACTAATGATGTTCTGCCCCCTAGCGATGTAATTAGATTCCTCACGTCTTCACGAAGCACTCAAATGCTCGGGGCGATGGTGGCGCAGCCGGTCCTATTTCTTGCCCTGTAGACCACCAGTCGTGCGAAGAACGCCCAACGAACCCCGTCTCTTGCCGACAAAGCTTCGTTTGCTGCCAGCGGTAAAAAAAACGAAAAACAAATCGTGTCCACTAATGCAGGTCTTCCTGTGCTTTGTTCGAGAAGTTCTGCGGTGGACGTGCCCCGTCGTTATTGGCTTTCCTTGTCCCATCTCTTTCTATCGTCCCAATCACCTCGTGGTGTACGTGTCGTTCGCACCTGGAGCACGTTGCGTCGCCAGATAAGACTGGTAGGCCCAAAGGCTAGAAAGACTATTGATGATGCGGCGCACAGCTCGGCCGTCACCTAATGGCTCCCGAGGTAATTTTTTTCTTTTTGCTGTATTTTTTTGTTTTCGCCCGCACCACGTCCTTCAACTTAGTTTGTAGACGCTCTTTGTGATCACCGTGTCCGTTTCCCTCAACTGCTTTTTTCATCGATGGCTAGTAGTGAATTCCAAAATAATGGGGAACATTTCGCCTGACGAGGTAATCATTGCTGGCTGTACACCAGGATTTGATAAGAACCGTGGAAAGCAAAAACTGGTAAGAGGCAACCGCGAATGACGTTTTCGTTATTTGCTAGAGATAGGAAAAACAGCTGTTAGGATAGGCAGTTAAAGCTAAAATATTTAATGCTGTAACCTTATGCCCAAGTTGTGTCTTTGAGCCTAAAGAGCAAAAATTTAACAGACGACCTTGTCTTAGACGTGTGATAGCAGCATTGAAACTTCTACGTTCGTGTGCGCTGGTATATACTTTGGATCACCTCTGTGCTTAGCCGCTCTGCCAAAATTCATCTCGGAGCCCTCGTCGGAAGATGCGCGTGGTGGTTCAATCTCTTGAGCCAAGAGCCCGAACAATTCCAGCCACTTACGATCTTTTAGTGAGCTCAATCGAAAACTCTTAATTATTTATTCTTACAACTAATGGGCCTTTATTTTAGGCACGCGTACGTTTTGTTACCGTATGCATCCGATGTGCCAGTTAACAACAGTCACCTATTTTTGTTCCCAGTAGAGTTATCTTTAATATACCAAGGAAAACTGATAATAAGTACTCGGCCAGAATGGCTTCGTAGAAACACAAAAGTATTGCGAGAAGCTAGTGCCGCTGAAAACATTACAGCATATGCACCGAGCGAATAATGGTAAGTGGGTCGAAGCGTCCGTTCGTCTATCCATGCTTCCGTCCGTCCGCCCGTCCAACTGTCCGTCCGCGCGTCCGTTTGTCTTTTCTTCCGTCCGTCTCCTCGTTCTTACTTCCGTCCGTCCTAATGTGCGCGTGTGCATGCGTGTGTCCATCCGTGCATCCACGCGTGCGTCCGCCTGTTGTCCGATCATCCACCCGTCCGTCCGTCAGTCTGTCCGCCCGTGCGCACTTGCTGAGTTCGTCATCGAACTAGGCGGTCACGAAGCACGACGGGCAAGAGCGAAAACCCCTCGGCGTAAACGATTTTGCCCCTAAAACGAAAGCCTGGATTGCAGTGAATGTTCCTCGATAAAGTAATTTGTTTATTGACGTTGTCCCAGTTTTACAACGCTAGCTGTTGCATATTTTCGGAATGCCTTTTTCATCACTCAGTCTGTTTTGGAGGTGAGGGGGCTAGAATATTTTTTTTTGCCACAAGCACATTGCATGGCTCAACCCGACTGAACAAGGAACGCACACTGTGAAGACCACCATACTGACGAGAATGCCACAATACGCTTTGTAACCGCGGTCATAGGTTCATTTACTCCGCTGAAGGCTTAGATTCGCTTCCTCCTTGAGTACATCATATTTTATTATAGGTGTATATGACGATTTTTCGATCATGGTCAATGATGATTTTTCGTTCGCCGCTAACGACGTCGACACCGACACAACAGCTTCTGGGACGTACACTTTTAGGGGTGAAGCTCCTTAAAGCAGCACCCGTTCGTCCCTCGTCGTAGTCGTAGTGTAACCAGTCTTACGTTCTGATCTGCTAGGTAATGCCGGTGGGAGATTTCTTCTGGGCATTGTACAACAATAAAAAAATCGCAGCGTGCGCGTTACCTGAAAATTGCAGCATATCCACGGAGTGAATGATGGAGAGTAGGGCGTAGTATTCGTCCGTCCATTCGTTCTTCCTTCTGTCCATCTATGCGCCCGTCTGTGCGACCGTCCACGCGTCCATCCGCCCATCCGAGCATGCGTCTGTTCGTGCGGCCGTCCCTGCGTTCGTCCATGCATCCGCCCCTGCGTCCGTTCATGCGTCCATCCATGCATCTGTCTGTGTGTCGGTTCGTCCATCTATTCAACACTCTAAGTCCCACCATCTCGCGTCTTTTTATCATATATTCCCCATATAGAAGCACCGCCATTCAGTGGACATTCCAAGGACAAAACCAGAGGTGGCACACGCACACTTTCTTACGGCTTGCGCTTCGGGTCTACTTCCCTCCTTCAACCACCTTGAGTTCATGGTATATACTAGTTCACTGTATTCATGGCACAGCGGCCCAATGCTCGCTAAACCTTTCTAAAACCAAGGACGTTACGCCCAGCGAGTATAACGTAGCAACCTTTTCCTGTCAGATAGTGCTCAATGTACATGCCAGTGGTTGCTAATGTGAAATGAGAGACAGGAGGATTCAGCTTTTAATTTCTTACGCCTTGCGCTTCGTATCTGCTTCCCCTCTTTAACCGCCTCGAATTCATTCATGGTATATACTAGTTCATTGTATTCATGGCCCTGCGGCTCAAAGCTCGCTAAACCTTTCTAAATCCAAGGAGGTTACACCCAGCGAGTATAATGTAGTAACCCTTTCTTGTCCGATAGTGCTCAATGTACATGCCAATGGCTGCTAAGGCGGATCGCAGCGTGCACGTTGACTAAAAGCTGAATGCTCCTGTCTCTCACTCCCCATTAGCAGCCATTGGCAAGTACATTGAGCACTATTTTTTATTGTTAAACAACGCACAGAAGAAATCTCTCACTGGAACCACCTTGGAGGTCAAATGTTATACCTATTTCGGGTATGTGCCACTGGTGGTTACGTTCTACGAGGGACGCACAAGCCACGCCATAAGGAGCTTCGCCTTCCTCTTCCAGGTAGTGGTACCGTGACAGTGACAGCATTTGCTGATGACATCACGTTGTATTTGAAGAATGAGGACAGTTTATGCCGTAGCCTACGACTTTTTACTACGTATGGCACGATTTCAGGTGCTGCGTTAAATTTTTCCAAATATTGATATTTATTCATTGGTTCACCAGACGCAAGTCTAAGTTCCTTTTTCGGTCTTCAAAAAAGTGACTCTATTCGCATTCTGGGGCTTGATTATACTTGCTTCGGCATATCATCCTCCTTGTGGAATTCAGTAGTCGAAGATGTAAAACGTCCGGGAAGCACAAGAGTATGATGTACCGATGCTCGAAAGAAGGTATTTAGCACAGACGGTGTTTTGCGGCCGTGCATGGTATATATCTCATGTCTTACAGGCCCCATTACAAATCACCAGGTCGTTGCAATCGCTCATTGGCTCTTTTTTCTGGTCGGGTGGAACAGAGCTGGTTTGCCGAGCAGCTCTTGGACAACCGATAAAGTGCGGTGGATTCGCATTCCCATCCGTCTCTGTTCGCTGCCGGCTACTTGCCCTACGATTCTTACTTCAGTTGTTGCATGGTGATCAGTGCCCCGCGCGTGATCTTGCCTGCTATTTCTTAGGCACCAAGTTACGCTATTTACTACCAGATGCACGGCTTAATTCTGCATCGCAAACACTTCACGTACCTGCATTTTACTGAACGGCAGTAGCATTTTGTCGACACGCGCAGCAGGTTTGTCCCGATGTGGACATTCTTGAAAGCCGCATTGTAGATACGACGGCGGCTCTTCTGCTTCCTCTGGTTCCTCCAGCCCGTCTAGCGCAATCGAGACAATCTCGTGGAGCGCGATAACGGCATCGTTTTTGCCTGGTCACCTCCGTGACTTTATGTAGCGTCTTGGATGGAGAGTACTCCCAACACGGGACAGACTGGAGAGGTGGGGCATGGTCCCATCTTCCACTTGTCCTAACTGCCCGTTACAGGAGTCTAACCAGCATATGCTGCAGCAATGTGTCATTGCAAAGATGTTTTGGAAGTCAGTTAACACTAGTTTTCGTGGCCTAGGTGTTAATCGCTTTGTAACATCTGGTTGCTGCTCGCGTAGTCGCTTTGCACTCCTTCTAATAGCTGCGGGAGCTTTTTGTTTATGGCGTAATAGGTGCGAAGCTGTTGCGGCAGGTCATCGTCGTCGTGCTCTTTTTCCGATTCTGGAACGCCTCTACTCTGAACTTTTATCGTTTCTGTCGGAGGAATTGTTCTTCCTTGGGGAGGAAAAATTTCTGCGACAATGGTCGTGCCGCTTTCTGTCCGTAGTTGACAGACGCGTTCGATTAGTCTTCCACCTGGCCTGGTTTCTATAGCCAGATCACCTGTCAATGTCTGATTGGTGCATGTAATCACTATGTGTTTACTATTTTTATGTGTTTGTGTGTGTTCCATATGGGTGTGAGCTCTCCTATATATGCACTTCATTCTAACGCTGTAAGTTATGTAACTTTTATGAATATTGATACCTGTTGTACATATTTTCTAACATCTTCACCAAGTCTTGTAAATTCTGCACATATATCATCATGTACATTGTCCATATTGTGATTAGTGCATTTATGTAGTGTATGTACAGTTATTAGTACAATGGACTATGGACATCCTACGGACTTGGAAACTTTAGTTTAAATGTGTGGTGTATGTTGTGCTTTGTCTTTTGTTTGTTATTGTGCCTGTTATACAGACGCTTGTCTCTTAGGTTTGTTGCGCCCCATGAAAGAATAAACTTTTTCTAAACAGGAGCTTCGCCCCTAAAAAAATTTTATAATGTCCTAGTTGGTATCACGCAAGTGTGCTTGCAGTAGTTACCCAATAGTGTTTCTAAAGGCTCTGAAAGGCCGCTCTTCCAGCTTTTGCTGTGACTGCGCTGTACCTGCCGTACAGGCCTGGCGTTTTTTTTTGCTTATTAGCAGCTACAGTATAGACAACTGCGGTATGTTCTTTTACTTATTCTGCCATCCTCCGATATATCAATGGTATTCTTATGGTCGTATGACGATTTCTTGTGAAAGCAATGTCAACCTGCGAATCAGAGTAGCAGCGGTCTGACACAACGCCGATCTCATGCAAAGCAACTAATACAGAAGCTCGTAGTCTTCGTCTTCCTCACAACAATGCCCCCCAGAAGATCAGAGGAGTCTTCCTGGTGACGAAGGCACAGGTAGGATCAAGGGTTATAAAATGGCTTGCGTCGACTAACATGCACTGTGTCACGACTGCAATGTATCAGGTGGTAGGATGACATTACAGGTGCAACGACGTAGTTCACAGAGGATGTGCGGTCACAGAGGATGCGATAAGGGGCCAGCTTAATCGGCCAAATAATAAATTCGAAGCATTTCTTAGCGAACTTTGGCGACCTTGAGCGTATCTATCTATTATCTATCTATCATCTATCTATCTATCTATCTAGCCGCCTACGACATTTAGCTCTACTGCTCGTTTCGATAATGATATCGATACCAAACTTGGCATGGCAGAACATCACTGTATGAAGAACATACTTGACTATAGTGATAACATGAAAATCACGACATATATGTCATGAATGTCATGATTTACATTTCATGGCCCTGCAGCTCTTGCTGTGATTTCGTTCACATGACATGTTGCAAAACTGTATGGTATGTCAAGATTGCCTGGCGAACACAAGCAACAGCCCCTAACATGAAAATCATGACATGCGTGCCATGTAACAACATGACTACACGCCACGCTCATGATGCACTCGAGGCCGTTGCCCTAGCGTCACATTTACCATATTGGATATTTCAGTACGTGAATGGTTACGAAGGTGACTAGTACAAATATGAAATATATGAAATGCGTGTCATGTAATAACATGACTACATGCCACGCTCATGATCCGCTGGCAGCCGTTTCGCTAGCTTCATTTATACTAAATTTGGTATTACGGGACGTGAAGGGTTCACGAAGATATCATACTGGTGCAAACATGATAAACATGAGATCCATGTCATGTAACAACATGACTACATGCTACGCTCACGGTGCGCTCGCGGCCGTTCCACTAGCTTCACATGTACCAAACTCGGTATTACGCGACGCGAACGCACAACATAGGTAAATGAGGCATCCAGGCATGGTAATCACGAAATGCGTGTCATGTAACAACATGACTACATGCCACAATGATGATGCGCTCGCAGCCATTTCTGAGCTTCACATATTCCAAATGTGGTTTTACGTGACGCCAATATATGACGAAGGTATGCGACTGGTGCAAACATGATAATCATGATATGCGTGTCATGTGAGAACATGACTACATACCACAGTCAATCCGCCAATACATTTCGACGTGACGCGGTGTGCATACTCGCCGGCGTTCATTTCGTGGCGTCACGCCGGCGTTGCCACGCCAGGCGCGAGTCCTGCCATGTACTCGCAGGCGCGCGCCGCTGTGCGTTATTTTGACGCATGCGCATTTCAGCGCATCCGGGGTCCCTTTGTCGTCAAAAGAGGGAGACGCAGTGTTGTCTGGGTAACGCATCCGCCTGGAATGCGGCATATCGCATTTCGCGCTGGTTGCCGTCGAGCAACGCCGACGGACGCTGGCCGCACCTGGCGTCAGACTATAGAGTGCTCGCGTTTTGCTAACGTAGTGTCACTGTGCCTAGCGTGCACGCGCGTCAACTCTACATTGGAGTATATTGGACCTTCATGGTGCGCTCACTGCCGTTTTGCTAGCTCCACATATACCTAATTTGGTGTTGCATGACGTGAATGGACGAGTAAATATATGACTGGTGCAAACATGATAATCCTGACAGGCGTGTGATGTAAGAATATGACATTATACCGCGCTCATAGCGTGCTCACGGCCGTTTCGCTAGCTCCACGTATACTAAAGTTGGTATCACGTGACGTGAATGGATGACCAATGATGAAGACACATCCAAACATGAAAAGCATGGCAGGGAAGTCATGTACGGCATCATTTACCTCCACCTCGTAACGTTGTGCTGCTTTCAAAGTTACAATATCAACATTTCTTATTAGTGCTTCGCATATAATCACGGCCCACTGTACGTGGGATCAGCCATTTTTTTCAGTAAACGTCCGGTGCTGTGTCGTGGGACTGACAACCAAACGATTGAACCAGTCAGAAGACGTGTAGCCATGTCGCTGCCATGCCGCAAATTTCGCCACGTTGTGCAGGGATGGTAAGTGTGCGTGCAAGCTGGCCCTTATTTGCATTTCATTGGACGCTGCATGGGCCTCACCTTTTGCTCTAGTTGCTTTGTTAATCTCGACATTCTGGTCCCTTAAGTCAGAAGTGGCAGTATGCAGTGCTTCATAGGCATAGCCAGAAAGTTTTTACGTGGGCGGAGGAATTCAACCATACTTATTGATGTACGTACGTGCAGTTTATTGTGTGTGCCTGTGTACACGTACGTAATTAAAGCTTAAAATAAGGGGTGATCCCCCATTCCCCTGGTCTACGCCACAGCCGTGGTTGTACACCTTTCGCTTTGACAATAGTTGCAGACTTTTCAATGTTTAAGACTCTGCTATATACTATCCAGCCTATCCCAACACTTTAGTGAACGTCTGTTTTGTCAATAGCTAATTCAGCATGTAGTTATTCTAGGTCTACAATCTTGTATACAATCCAATATATGGGTTTTGATCCTAAATTTCTTCTGTTTCACCCAACCAATCAACATTATCTTTGTTTTTCAAACCAACCCTCACGTGTGCCTCAAGATAACATTATAGGACCCCTGCTGTTTACCTTTTACATAAACGATACTTCAAAAATTAGACAGATATGTGCGGTTTAACGTCCCAAAACCACCATATGACTATGAGAGACGCGGTAGTGGTGGGCTTCAGAAATTTATGCCACCTGGGGTTCTTTAACGTGCGGAAACTTCAAAAATTAACCACGAAAAATTGTGCGCCCCTTATGAAGATAATTCAACCAATTTGTTTTGCAACTATTATGATGCTCTGCAATGTAACCTTAGCATAGCCCTCGGCGACTTGCACCAGTGCAGTATAATGAGTTTTCTTAAAACCAAAACATCAAAGACAAAAATCACCCCCCGACAATCATTTCTTGCACCCGTCTTAAATCTCACTTCAGAAAACTAGCGTACAGAGATTGTCGACTCAGTAAAATGTCTTTGATTTTTCTCCTTAAAGAATATACTTGGGACACTCACGTCTGTCTTGCTACACATGTAGCAAGGTAGCAGAATGTTTTTGCAAAATTCCAATTTCTATGGTCAACGGCTGTTCGAAAGGACAACAGTTCTCGATAAGAGTAAGAAAGAGCACGGGCGTTTAAACTTTGAGGCTACTGAGATGGCGCTTGAAACAGGCTCAGTGATTGTTGATGTTCAGTTATTTCGTTATTTGCGTCTGTTTTCATCTCTTTTCCACTTTTTTGTGGTACACTCGGGTACATTTGAAGGCCTCCTTTCAATATTATATCAGTGGAAAGTCGGCGCTTCTCCCGTCTTTTTAGATCTCTTCCTCGCACACTTCGAAAGCTGCTAAAGGAAGTCTATCAAGGATCAAATATTTCGAAAAAAAAATTACTGGGAATAGTGCAATGAAAGCTTTTTGTCACTGAAGATTCATACTTGTTTTGTTTTTTCTTACAAAGAGTACATAAAAATTACGTGGGTGATTCCACGAGAGATCGACACGGGTCGAAAAGTTGACATTTTAGATTTCATTGAGTATTTTATATTTCGTGCACCTCTCAATAGGTAGCCCGAAAGTCAACTTCATTTTATGATTAATGGCAAAGCTTACGAGAAAAAAATCAACTTCACCAACATGGGGGCACCAATTTCGTCACCTGTAACTTTCGAAAATTGCAGATGCTATAAAAAGACAAATATTTTTGTTTCAAGGAAGATATTTTTTACCTGAAATGCATTTCTAATAAAGAATGACTTCTAACGATTTCAAGTTTGTAGACCTTAAGAAAATAGCTTTTAAAAATGTCTAATTTTGCGACAGTTTAAAATAAGTTACGTATTCCCCATTTTTTTCTCCGAAAGTAATGCAAGCAGCGTTTCCAAACTTGACACGTTTTAAGGATATAGTGTGCTGATTAGGTACATAACTTATTGCTGCCGTAGGGCAAACGTAAATTTTTATATATTGCCTCAAATTTCTCATATTGGCAAAAGTGTACTCCACTGAAATTAGAATAATAAAAAAACCCCATCTTCGATTTTTCTTAAAATCTCGTAAATAGACAACCTAAGGCCATCATACAGTAATATAAAAAACATGTTCCAATATTTTGTTTTTAGCGACAATATTCGTGGTACGAATCAGAGCTTTTCGAGAATGCGCTGATAAGTTGAGAAATCTAGAAATCGGAACGGAAAAGCGGCAATAAGCTTAAAACGCGAGTAAACGTGACCGCATTTGGTGAAGAAAGGCTGTTTTAGCAGATAGGAGTAACTATTTGGAACACGGTAATCTACAGTATCTGAATTCACTCTTATACGTAGAGCACTGAGACTTCTAATATGTGGTGCCTCTCCATTACTGACACACAGATGGAGCTGCTGTGACGGCCATGTGTTTGCAACACGTTGGGTAAGAGAATTCAATGTTGAATGAGTTCATAAACGATTCATAACAAATTTTTATCATTTGGGGCACAAAGACTGCCGCATTAGACTGAAGAACGCACTTTAGGGCAAGTTGTCATCCGTCGTCTTCTCTACAGATGAATTGCTGTGCGCCGCATCTCGGAGGCAATGCTTTAGATCATATGGTTCAAAGTAGAGACAAAGATTACGCCTCCCGTAATTTTATCGACAAAAACATTGTGAAATTCATTTAACATATTATACTTCAGTTTCGCATTCGCACTGTGGATACTTGTGCGCAAGTTATCGATCAGTCCGCTCACATGGGACCAGCTACCGCCTACTTCACGACTGTTATGCTCTCACACGTCCAGCTACTAATATGACGTTGAACATCTATCTCCCAAAACTGCACTGCTGAGCCGGAATGGTTTCGCTGCAATCGAGTCTACGATTTGGAGGCACATCTCGTGGCCTGCGCCCCCGTAAACGCGTGGATAACGTCGTTAAAATGGGATAATCTGTGAGGAATAAATATAGCAAGCCTAGCAGGCACTCACCGGGTAGTGACATTACATTCCAGAATAGTTCCAGACAGGTGACTGCAACGCCACAACGAGCTATGGCGCTAACTAATACGAGTGGCCGCGCCCTAGGTGCTTTTCTCACGACCGCGGGCGGCCTAGGTGCCAAATCGCACGAACATCCCTAGGCACTTTAGTCCTTAGTGGTGTGCCCGCGCTGGCTGCAGCGGTGCGGGTATGTAAAGGCGCCGCTGGCTGTGTTATGTGTGTGTCAGCGCTTTCTCTATTTCGGTGTTGTGCGGCGGTTTGTATTATTGGGATATTATTCCTTGCGAATATGGTGATGCTTGAGTGCTGACTGTTCTGTATGGAAGTTAGTTCTGAATGCGCGGTGCGCTCTGACGCGCTTTAGTGAACGCTCTCACACGGGTACTTGCTGCATGTGGTCGCGCTGCACAGTATTTGATCCGGACCGTGTAGCGGTGACTAATACCGGTTTTCCTCGAGAAATTTTTATCGCGCGCAACAACTTTGTCGCTGCTGCGCTGTACAGCATCGAGTTTGGCGCAGATGCCCTGACCGCGTTCACAAGTGTCTGTGTGACTCCAGCGTTATGAATATCGCATTATTTTCACTACTCGCACAGGTAGTCCAAGTAGCATTGAGAAAAAAAAAGCTGTGACTGCAATATCCCCTGTTGGTGATCACACGTGAATGCTTATACCAAGTTAAACCGTTCAGTTCTGTACACTGTTGTGGCCTCTACTTCTTTAGCTGCTACTTACATGACAATGCAAGAAAAAATCAGTCAACCAATTACATTAAAATTACGCAGAAACGGTGTATCATACTTTGGCAAGTCTTTTGAAAATATAAAACGTCTGCAAAGAAGCCCACGTACATTTTAGGTCTTGCAAACAAGCCTATTGCTCACGCTTTTGGCAAATTTTATTGTTAGGGTTCTGCTGACGTGAGCCGCAGTGGACCACCGCATTATACATATATAGTATGATTGGTGTGTCAAGTGGCCACCTGTGAATTGCGATATGCATAAAAAGCGAGTGCTTTGCCTTCAGCACAACTTTGGCATGCTCACTTTTCCTTAACACCTAAATCTAAACCTCGTCGTACATTGACGGTGTCATCATCATCAGCCTGACTACGCCCACTGCAGAGCAAAGTCGTCTCACGTGATCTGCCAGTCAACCCGGTCTTGTGCTTTTCATTGCCATGTTATACCTGCAAACTTTTTAATCTCATGGACCCATATAAGTTTCTGTCTCCCCTTCGCGCGTTTGCCTTCTCTGGGAATTCAGTCACTTACACTTAATGACCAGTGGTTATCCTGCCTACGGGCAATGTGCCCGGCCCATGTTCAGTTCTTATTCTTGATTACAACTATGATATTCTGAACCCTGGTTTGTTCGATGACCCACTCTGCTCTCTTCCTGTCTTTTAAAGTTACACCTATCATTTTCCTTTCCTTCGCTCATTGGGTCATTCTTAATTTAAGCTCAACCCTCTTTGTAAGCGTCCAGGTTTCTGGGGCGTAGATAAATACTGGCAAGATGCAGTTCTTATATACCTTCCTTTTGAGGGTTAGTGGCAGATTACCATTCATGATTAGAGAAGGCCTGCTGAATGTGATCAACCCCATCTTTATTCTTTTAGTTACTTCACTCTCATGACTCGGCTTCGCGGCTCCTACCTGTCCTAAGTAGACATATTCCTTTACAACTTCCAGCGTCTCTCCACCTATCGCAAAGTGCTGTTTTCTGTCGAGATTGTAGCGCAGTACTTTAGTTTTGTGGACATTTATTTTCAGAACTACTTTTCTGCTTTCCATGTTCAGTTCTGTAATCGTGAGCTGTAATTCATCTCCTAAGTTACTCATCGAGGCAATTTCATAAGCGAATCGCAGGTTACTAAGATACTTTTAATTAACTCTTATTCCTAATTCTTCCCAAGCTAGGGTCCTGAAAACGTCCTGTAAACACGAGATGAATAGCACTGGAGAGATTGTATCTCTCTGCCTTACACCCTTCTTCAATGGAATTCTGCCGCTTTCTTTATGGTGGCTGTGAATCCACTGTAGATTTCTACCATTATGTTTATGTAGCGTTCTTCAATGCCCTGATTCAGTAAAGCCTGCATTACTGCTGATGTCTTGACGGAGTCAAATACCTTCTCGTACTCTATGAAGGATATGTATAGGTGTTGATTGTATGTGAAGGTGTCGTTTGATATGTTTATGGAACACAATAACGTTAACATTATGGTACATTCCACAGTGCAGTTAAGTGCGGCGTATTTCGGTCGGTGCATTTTCTTTTCATAATCTAGCAGTAATTTATATTGGGCAAAAATATAAGTTATGGTCTTGTTGCTTTTTCCCACTTCATAATGCAAATTCTTTAATAAAAGATCACATCTCATATTTTAATAAAAGGACCAGGGAAGTGGAGGGCCTTGACACTTTGATCATGCACTACCATATTGCAATTTTCAACTGCAACTCAAAGACCACTGCTTGGCATACTTAATGCACAATTAATTCTACTGTTGCAACATTTGTTTGTGTAAACTTTTGGTTGTGAAAACATGCTCAGACGATCGACAACAGCTGGTCTATTAGTTTTTCAAAAGCACTCAAATGGTACTCCATGCCTACTGACTATAGCACAGCGTAATAGTATTTGTCTAAAATATGTGGTAAATAGGTACGAAACAACAGCTGCAGCACTTTAAGCAAGTTATTTACAACTAAATGAAAGCTGGAAGCACTTGATCACAGCACTATTGGGAGTCTGTCCCCATGTACAGATCTTTTGTACTTGCATAAGTTTCTGTGCTTTCAGGCTCATGCACAGCAGAGCAGAAGGAACCTATGTTGCTCTCCATTAAAAGCATAATAAAAAATTCGATTTACCTCGTGCAGCCGTACAATTCAACTAGGAAGTTTAGAGTTAGTTGAGAAGTTAGAGTTAGAGTTAGAGTTAGGTGAGAAGGTAAACGTACTTATGATCTTTAGATGCTATAACAACCCCTGAGGAGGCTTTGGTGGTCAAAAAGAAAATGCTTTCTCAGCAGAAAAACCAAGACAAGGCTCCTCTTGATTGTGATTTAAAAAAGCCTTTGCTAGTCTTTGGCAATAGAGTTTTAACGCCCTTCGCTAACAACAAGGAAATTCAACTGTTTTTCTAGGTCTCAAGCTCTTTTGCTGGCTTCCGAGCAATGTTATACTAAGCTTTATTTTTACTTGTTATATAGCTTCTTTCCTAGCCTTTTATAACGAACTCCTAATACCTGAACATTAAATGTCTAGAAATTCAAACACTTCTGAAGTCAACATTCTCACAAATTATTCGGATTTTCTTTAGCGCGTCAGCATGGTGTCATAACATAGTGAACTTCACTGTAATGAATAGAGTAATTTGTTCTTATTTAACAGGTGCTGTTTCAATTGCTATGCATTTGCACACATTGTCAAACACATCACAAATGATCTACTAACAAATGCCTCAACTTATTAAACAGAAAACTTGTATAATTCAATTATGATGTTTTATTGTATCCCATGAAGAGGGTAAATCATTCAGTAAAAGCATTGCTGGTGATCTCCACAGTCATAGAACTAATTGAATTTAAGTGATTAGTATTGAGGTTCCACTTTGTTGCATGTACATGTAGTAGCACCATATTTATCCTCTTCTTTATGCCTGTGCATTTCAATATAGACATTTGAACAAACCGGAAGTGTCGTATTATTATTGCCTGTCTTTGTCATATTTCACTCTGACTTAGCATAGTATTTCATGCTAAATGCCAAAAAAGATATTAATATGTCACATCTCCGTTCACCACGAAGAGGTTTCTTCTTAAGCTATTGTTCAAGGCAGTGACGTTATTCAGCATTCTGCTGTAGAGCATATTAGCAATCCTGTTTGTTTGTACAGGACGCTATACCATCGGTCGCATATACATGCTTTTTTGGTCTACACATGTAGCTTTGAAAATCATCAGTGTAAATGCGGCTGTTTTTGTTTAAATATGAAATAGTGCATTAAAAGAAAGAAAGTGTATCTCTAATCTGACCCTAATGTAAAAGGAAATGGTACCGTACTGTCAGGTATGGATCCAGCCAATCATTTTAGGGGGAGAGGGGTAGCTTAATGTAACACCGAAGAGAGGGGCATAGTCATTACCTTTTGTTTTTTTACTAGCTTAAAAACTCTATCATAGCATAAATACTATTAGTGTGTGCTTAAATGAATCGCAGTCATTTGTCCTGATTGGTGATAACAGGTGGATGGCAAGCACTGAAGAGAGAGGGAGGTGATACTGACGGGCTTTAGGGTGGGGGCGATCACCTCTAGCGCCCCCTTTCTGGATCCGCCACTGCGTGCAGTTCTGCACAAGATCGCAGGATTGATTCCGAACCTCAGCGAAATCCTGCTCCCAGTTTTTTTCGAGTGAATGTGTGGTTCATCACAGAATTTATGGCATTATTTAGCAGTGTGATTTTTCAAGGCCTTCCCTATTGCCATGACCTTTTTTTTCACATTTGTTCAAACCAGAAGACAAGCTCACCGAGGAATGTTTACTGCATGGGAGGATGTTTGAAACAGTTGGTTATGTGTTAAAGTTGGCCCATACACACACCTTTTCCAAATGAACAAAATTTCTTCATCTTCATTAGGCAAACTAATTCTATATACTTGTGCAGCAGTCATGCAGCTATACTGTCAAAGAAATAATGTTTCAGAACAAGTAGAAATGTTTAATAAAAGTTACTGACAACAAAATGTAAAGTTAGGAACCCGTCATAATCATATGGTGGTTTTGGGATGTTAAACCCCACATATCACTGAAGATGATAAAGTAACCTCGCCTGAAAAAGTTGCTTATTTACTACACACCTAAAAGATTAATATGAATTCTCTGTAATTGGAGACAAGTGAAAATCTAGAAAAAAATGCATCTTAAAACCAAACGAGGGAGCAGATAAACATTATAGCCAATGAGCACTTTTACTAAATATCCTATCCAAGATTGCAGCAAAATAGGCACCGGCAAACATATGTGCTAGTAATAACAACAGCATGCTCAGCTTGAGGCTTATGATGCAGGAAAAATAAAAAAATTATGAAAACAACCACATGTTGGATGATGAAGCCAAGACAATGCTTTATTAGCAGTTTTCAAAATGCTTATCTTATGGTTCGTTTCAATAATGTTTCTGACTTAGCTCGTTGTGCACTTGGCTGGAGTGCAGATTCATTTCCACCACTGTCACTTATCCTCCTTTGAGGACTTTGGCAGCAAGTACACCTACCTGTAAAAGACATGGCAAATTACCCCACCTCCTCCTTTATTTTCCTGTACAATTTCTAGCAGCAGCCTATCTTTCCCCTCCCAAATAAAGGTGGCAGTGAGTAAGCTGTGCATGCATGAACTTCACTGCACGACTCGGGCTGAAATATAAAGCAACCACTCTCATAAGAAACTGTATTAAGTGTTCACTTTGTTTGACCACAGATATTTACGCAAAATTGGTTGAAACACAATATGAAAATAGGTGTGAATTTTTACTGCAAAGTATCGCACAGTTAAAATCGTGTGAAGAGAACACTCGCAGATAGAGCAGCTGAATTGGTGGGAAGCATTCCTTGGTTGTACGGGTAGTCACATTCGATGGGCCTCTTGTGCAGCCCGGGCAATGCTATGAAAAAAGCACATGCTAGTGCCTCCACTCCCACTTCAATCGTGAGTGGGCACTGTGAAACACAAAGCAAGCGCCCCCTCCCCTCTCGCAAATATTTTTCAACCTATTCTCCACTACGGAATTCTACAGCAGCAGGTCTTTGGAACCAAAATTCTGAGAGTCCTTATACATGCGCATCATTTTTCAACACATTTACAGTGTGATGCCTCGGGGCTGCATTCTGAGTTGTCACAAATTATCTGAACATTTGTAGAGCATCTTTCCCGCCTTGCCATAACAATTGAATTTTCACACAAGGATTCTCCTCGGGTCTGTAAAACAATAAATGCGTGTGTATTCAATACAGCATTTCATTAGAAACACAGGTGTGAATTTTTCTTAAAGGCACTTTTCTACATTGCATTAGTGTCCGAGACCAAGCAAGGGCCCCCTTCCAGATCATCTTTCAGCATCGAGGGGTGATTTCTCGGGATTTTACAGTAATATGAAGTTGGAGTTAGTGCTTGGGCCAGTGTGCATCTCTCACTTTCAATTACTAAGAACCTAGACAGCTTGTACCCCTACGCAAAGACATGAAACACAGCATACCAAATACGTTTGCACTGTTTCAAGTTTTAGTTCTCCAAGGTGAAACTCGCATGTCTATCAAACAATTTGTGTAAATGAGGGCAACCTTCAGCCATGTGTAGCCTTTGAGCTTGTGAGGGCACACTTCCCACGTCACCAGTCACAGTCAGCATGGTTATACACTGTCGTCCTTCATGAAAGGGAAAACATGAGCACGTGGCCTGCACTCAGCGGCGACTGGCTACAGTACCATCAACCTACAGCTGTAGTAAGCGAGGCCGCTTCTGTTTTTATCAGCGCCTTTCCAACGGTCATAATTCATTCTTTTGTTTGCCAATAGATGCCTTCAAAGGCAATGTGCTTTGTTTAGCGGTTGTTTTGCTTGTTCCAATTCAGTTAGTAAATAACGGTAAGAGAGTACCGCCACAAAAACTGGACATGTCATTTATTTTGTTGCAATGAGTGGCTAATGACCCAGTTATCTTGACTGCAAACCTTTTTTAACGGAGCGCACAGCAGTTAAATTGTTTAAATACATTTTTATAGTGCTCTGCTCGGGCGTATGAATGTTGCCTCACAAGATACCACAGGGCTGCAGACTTGTGAGACTGCATTTTTTGTTTGAGAAAAGCAGTGCACGGGCTCGTTTAAATGTACATGTAATGTGTGTCTGTTGCTCTAAATTGTCTTCTTTGTCGCGCTTCCTATCTTCCATCCTCCTAGGATTATACGCATTGAGATGTGATACACCTAACAATACAACTACACTGACTTTAATTTCTCTTTGGGCCAGGTGAATGAGCTGGTCAGCTACTCTACATCATACTTATCAGTTTTTTTCTTTGGGTGTTGAAAGGACACTAAAGAGTGAAATAATTTTTCGGATACTATTGAAGTATGGTTTCACATCACCACTCTTACCATGACACGACGCTTGGCAAGTGCGAAACCGTGCATAGAAAATGTCTCACCAAACACCATGACATCATTAATTTTGATGGCATTTACTGGGTTTTACATAGCTTATAATCAATAAAAATGAAGGACATTGTCATCTGTGGGTGTCATAAACCTAGCATATGAACTTTCAGAAAATATTACCGAGCCAATCGCAAAATTGTGAATAATACATTCAAAAACTTTTGACGTCACGCATGGACATTTCGGCACAACTTTCGATAGTGATACTTCAACCTAAATTTTCTCCACTAATAATGAACTTCGGATAGTGAAACATATGGCATTGGCATTAGAGTACTCAGAGTGCTGTTTGTCGATCTAAACAAGGTCACTGTTTCTCTTCAGTATCTTTGTAATGCTTTTGTGAAATACACACAAGAAGCTTGTGAATAAAGTGCAAAGCTGCACAGCAAAGTGGTGTTGGGAGTACGGAGTTTGTACTATGGATTTCACCCATGTCGAATTGCTGCAGTGAAGGGAACCAAACTGCTCGAGACTACAGCAGCAGAGGACTATAAATCCTTCCAGAGTTTCCTTCCACAGTTTCAACCACATGGGTTCAATAGTGGCAAAGCATGACATTTATTCCACTTGTTCTTTACAACTCTATGATAAACAGACTCACAAATGCCTTTTTCTTGGTTTAAATGTTGTTTTTCGATCTTTAAGTGGATAAGTTGTTTTGAGGTAACACTGATATTATTGAAAATAGAATAATTTTGAAGAATAGATTCAATATCTCTGCTGCTAGCCGCCCTTCTGACATACATTCATGACAATTGCATTAATTGACAATTGTAAGAAGTTTCACCCTAGTAGTAAATTTACCATGCACCACCCTTTTAGCAAAATTAACTCCCTAGATATGAAGGTATCTATTGGAATATCCTTTAATGTGAGTTATGAAAAAAATACAAATCCTTTGCCCACACCTTAAACATATAGCAGGCAATGCCAATCAGAAAAGAAAAATGAACAGGGCAGAGGCAAGTGAAATTATGAGGAGAAAGGATGTGCAGGAGAAGCGGACTCCACCGCCAGTCGAACAGGACAAAAAGAAAAAAAAATGATCTTCGGTTCACAATATTGTTTTTGCTGCTAACATGTTTGGTCCAATTTAATCTCCAGTGGTGGATTCTAGTGATGTGCATCTTAATGGGGCTGTCTTGGAGTTCTTTCTTTTACAGAGAAATCAAAGACTACTCTCTACATAATGCAAACGAATATCCAACTATATATAGTACATAGATTACACAAGTCATCATCTATGACCCGGCAAAGAAGAAATATTCATCAGACAAGCAATGCGTTTAAGAAGCGTCCGTAGAGACAACGATCACTATGCTCACCAATCAAGCAAGCCAAAGGAGACGTTTGGCGAAATGACCTGCACAACACTCTGAACAAAATCCAATATGAAGCTTGAAAATGAGGAAATCATCATTAGCTGAACATGTCCCATAGCACAGCCTAACCAGCCGCTAGCCTTTGCAATCAAATACCGAATTGCATTTCCAAACTTAAATAATATCTTTCGCAAGTATTACCCAACATTACCAACCAGCAACGAGCCGCTTCGGAAAATGTTCCCCGACATGTTAGTACATGCAAAAGTAAACCCGCATTTTTTGGTACACATAATACCTAGTTGTCATCTAAGATTTAGGACCTGCCAACACCTTCAAGATTACGTTAGAATTAAAAGCACCAAAAGTGATTTATGCATAGTATAAAATCTAGTTTTACCTGCACTAGTTCAAACATTATCCACTTGATCAAATATACATATTGTCACAAACAGGAAACATTTTAACAAGGTGTAGTAGCACAACTTCGACGGGGAAACAGAGTACAAGAAAACACGACACTCGCTTTTCTTGTCCTCTGTGTCCCCTTCGAAGTTTCGCTACTACGCCACATGTTAAAATGATATTTCACCAACAAGTTCAGCTCTCGACCCTACTGAACAAACAGGACAACCTGTTAACGTTTCATTAAATAGGCATCAAGCAAGCATGGCAAATCACTTGAAGCAATGGCACAGCAATTTATAGTGGCAGGACATATCTTCAACAATCTTAAACCTTAAATGCACTAACCAGCTTTTCGAAAAAGAAAAATTGCCGCACCTTATTCATAAGTGTAATACATTCCAGCCAACAAATATAAATGTTTCAAAGGGGGCACTTGAACGAATTTGACACGGCACATATACAGCGAAAACCTATAAAAAATAAGCCACTCTTCAAGGAATATTTAAGGCTTCCTAGAGGCAAAGATAATTCAGCAAAATGCCTTCTCCTTCTCTACCCATCCATGCAAAACACTTGCTCCCTCCTGCCCCTTATTTTTTCTGTTTCATGGGCGTTTGATTGATTGCCCTTTTTAACCTGGCGCAACCCATTACGGGGGATTGGCTTTTAACTCACCCAATTCAGCATGCCGACTTCTCGTTTTCATCTCCACGTTTTCGCATGTGGCCTTCCCTGCTTTGTTTAAGTTGGAGGAGAGGGTATTAAGAATATACAAAATTAACTAAGGTAGACAACGGATGAATTTTGGACTTGTTGGTACACCATATGTGAAATGTTTTCTGGTCATTTGCTGATTGATTGCATCAGTCTATCCCACATGCCCTTCATCTTGATAAATCTGCCCTACACAATTCAGTTAGGTCAGCAGTTGCAGCATTGAAGAAGCGCACATGTTGAGACGATGGCTCTAGCGACAACCCGTGTTCACAAATCTTTCATCTCTTTAAGCTTGTCTTCTTCACAACTTCTGTGTTTTTTGGTTTCATACCATGACACTTCTGATTTAAAAAAAACAATAAAATTGGTACTGCTTTGTATATTCCGTGTTAATATAGCTCATTTTTGTTTGTATTTAATCAGATTTTCAATGCACCCATTGTCTTGATTTCTTAAAAGCAATCATTTGACTGAGTTAGTGAAACAACGATTGGTCTTCGTTTATTTCCTGCCATCTTTTGTTTACTTTCTGCCATCTTGCATCTTCACACTAGTACGTACTATACTACGACTGAAAATATGAAAGAAACAAAAAGAATAATGTTCTTACACTGCAGCACCGAAATAGGGATATTCAGTAATTGCGTCTTTTCGTTTTATTACAAGCATGTTAAATGCCGGAGACAAGAGTGCTGGCTAACCAATGAAGAAATCATTCCTAGGCGAAGGTGAAAAACATCCCCCCCGCCAACGCTAATCTGCATTTTTTTTTCAGTGGTTCAATAATTCAAATAGCATAACAATTGGAAAATTTGTTATGCAGCACTCAACAGCTGACTCGTCCGTCACTGAGTGTCAGCGCACCCGATTTTACCTGGTTGAAACGCTCCCGCTGTAGATCGGGCGCAGCAGAAGAGCGACACGCGATCCTAAAACCAGCAACGCGTTTATATTACACACACAATAAATGTACATCATGATTACACGTATCGCAACAGGATAAATACGCAACACGTACGGCGGAAGTATGGTAAACAATGAAAGTCTTATTTTTATGGTCAAGATCTGTATTAGCCTTTACAGTACTCCCATCAGGCTGCTGTACAAAACGAGCAACTTGTGCAGCGGGAACGTTTTCAAATTGTGGTACAATAACACAGAGCGGTATTACCACCACTGCCACGAAATTAATGGTGCAAAAGCGCGTTCACCCGGAGATTAGTTAGAGGTTGACAGCTTACCCGTCCTTGACACGAGGTGCACTATGAACCTGTGAACATTTGTGTTCATCACAGTCGTTACTGAAGAGTAGATTTATCGCGAGAAAGAGTGCTTGCTGCAAATAAACACGTAGCTTGAACTTCGCGCTGGTTCAACCACAAAACCGGAAGCCGCCATGACACTTTTCCTCACAGGAAACAGACCTCACAGGTGCCAACGAGCCGACGTAAGCCTAAGTTGTTGCAAGCGAAATTCAACGCAACTACCACCTCATACACAGCAGCGATGACCGGTGATTTGTGCTTACGTTATCGTTTTTAATCTGTCATTTTAATTGTTTGACGAAAACAATCTCTTCGCATGCTTGAAAAGCATAGTCATCATCACCAGTAACCCGCAAAACTTGAATGCGGAACTTTAAGGCACCCAAAAATTCCATTTTTATGGTTATTAGTAATATTATTATTATTATTACTTTCAGAGAAATAACAAGGCTCCTCTGAAAATTGCGCAGAGCCACAGTCACACGCATTCTCAGCACTACCTTAGAACACTTGTATGCGAAGCCTTGGAACAAGAAAAAAATTATGACATAGAGTAAATGAACGAAACCATAACTACAATTATTCCTAAAACGCAACTGCAGTTAGGTTAAAGCACTAGGGCAAGAAATACGCACACTCTCCCAAATCACAAAAAAGAAAAAATGAAACAACAATCTACAAAAGCTACCCGTTAAGGTATTGGCTTATGCAGACGATGTCGCATTCTTTTGCACAGATAAACCAAGTGTCGAAAATGTGGTATATACTATTGAAAAGTTGGGCGTAGTATCAGGAGCTCGTTTAAATGCCTCTAAAAGTTTAGGACTGTGGTTTGGCTTGTGGGGTAGCACACCGAACCACTTCGCAGGGATTAATTGGACAAGAACTCCTCCAACATACCTCGGTGTACCATTGCATGCATATAGATTCAGTGCGCATTACTGGAAGGAACGCGTCCCTAAGCTTGAACGACAGGCCCAGACACTTGTGCCCTATCGACTTTCAATATTTGGGAGAGCTGAAGCTTGCAATACTTTCTTAGCGACAAAACTTTACTATGTATTGCAACTTATTCATTGCGCAAGATTCTATATACAACGCTTTCATCGGATTTTCGCTACTTTCATATGGTCTTCGACTTTTGAGCCCATGCGTCGTGATAATATATTCAAGCCAGTTAGTGAGGGTGGGTTAGGACTAAAACACCTTTATCTATGGCAAATAGTGTCCCGATTCTTCTTTTTTCGGAACAGTTCCCATCCTGTAATCCGTTCCTTCCTGCAGGTTACACTTGTTGATTGCTTACCAGATTTAATTGTTTCATCCAACTTCTCCGAACGCCCATGCTTGTGGGGATTCATGCAGAAAGTTTACCTCGCAGTTAAGTTCCTTAAAGCTCGCTTCTCTGTAGAATACCTGTACACAGTATCCCGCAAGGTGCTAAATAAGGACCTACTGAGTACACTCTTCCCACCTTCATTGTACCGTTCACTGTACGCCAATCTTCCAGGTCACGATGTGTTGAAGCGAGTGCGCAAAATGTACATTCCACCGAATTCAAAAACATTCTTCTATAAACTCCACTCTGAAACATTGGCGGTAAACACATGGTTAGAAAGAAAAGGTATTTTCGTTCTGTCTGTTAACTGCCGTCTATGTAAGGTGCCGGAAACAATTGAACATTGCTTTGTTAGTGCAAAGATGCCATACTATTTTGGGATGTCCTTCAGCCAGCACTGAAAAAGCGTTTCGTCATTAATTCTCACACAATACGTTATCTTCTGCCAGCAGCGCTTGATGAAGTACCATATGATATGTTTTTCCTCATGGGTATGCACAGCTTGTGGAAGACACGAATGCAAGACCGCAATGCAGAGCCCACCACCTCTTCAAGCGCACACTTCATTCAAATGGCTATCCACCTAAAAAACATTTACGACGAGCTAGACTTTAGACCGGACTGGTACTCCGTCTTAGAGAACTGTTTGACCTCACCCCTTTTTGTTTGTATAACACGATGTGAAGAACTCTCCATGTGAGGAACTCGCGCTGTGTTAGGCATTTAGTGTTTATGAGTAACACTTGAACGCTTACTTTCGTGATTTGATTGTACTTTCGTTCGCTTGATTTAGTCTTTATTGCCCAAGTACTTTAATAAATACCATGAAAAAAAAGATCTAAAGTTGAATTAACTGAGCTAAAACGGCTGACTCTCAAAAAAATGTCGACATGGGGATTTATAGCACCAAAGAATTGGATGAAGAATTCAAAGAAAGGACAGAGCCTGACAACAGAAAACTAATTACGAATGCGCACTCCAACAGGTAGAGTAACATAATCAGCAGTCTCAACATCTATAGTAAGGTGGCACAAAACTCTTACTACAGCTCATGAATAAGCCACCTAACAGAGAAATAAGCCAAAGTTCAACAAAACACTAAAACTCCATGAGTGAATATAAACAAAGAAAGAAACATAAAATGAGAGGCCTAACCAGGAACGAATCTGCTTGGATACCCTACCCTGAGAGAATTCACTAGAGCCCTACAAAACATGGCCAACGAATAATTATGCAGCGAAATTGTTGACCCAATCAAAGATGGAGATCTCGTGTTGAAAAGCTTGTGACACTTTCTGCACAATGCCTCACGTACTGGCGAATCAAATGTACAACCTAACTGTAAAAATCCCAATACAAAACAAATACAGAAAAAAAAGAGACTAAAGATTTGAAGAAATATACACAGATCAACAGATGTCCCACTGTGAATCATAGTCTTGCGCTGTCAAACTGAAAAATCTGCAAAACGAAATACATCCATTTACTTAGCTTGCAGAGACTAATAAAACGCATTCGACTCGGTAGAAATACCAGCAGTCTTAGAGTAGCTAGTGCATAATGCATGCATGAATACCCTAGCCAAAATCTACAGAGAGTCCACAGCAGACAGACAGACAATGAACTTTATCAAGGTCTTGAGGGGCGACTATAACAGTCCTTTTATGGGGGAGGAGCTGTCGCAGAGGAGCTGTCACAAAAATTTTATTCGTCAAGTGGATCTGGCAAGAAGACGAAATCTGAGCAATATTTACAGCATGCTTAGCAGAACTATTTCAGGCATCATGTTGATAAGAAACACGAATAAACATTTACAAATGTAAAGAGGTTTATTGGGCGAACCAAACGGGCAGGTCGGAGATTGGAGATAGCGACAAGACGAGGAAGATGGAGGAGCTCAAGCGCCGATCTCGTGGTGCCTTATTCTGCGATGATGCTTGCTGTTTCCTTATGTTATCATCATTCCTTCATTATAATTGCCCCCGTCGAGAAAGATCAAGCAATCCTGGCGATCTAACAAGTAGGAACGGGCGGGTCGAAGTACGGCTTCAAGCGGTCCACGTGAACAATATCGTGTCCACGCCGACGATGGTCACCGGGTGGCGTAAGCGGTTCGATGGCGTAATTGACGGGCGATATGCGCTCTACCACACGGTATGGGCCATGGTAATTTGAAAGTAGCTTGGTAGACAAACCAGGTGCACAGGGTGGTACATACAGCCATACAAAGGTTCCAGGGGCGAACTTGGCGGCAGGAGGGTGGTTGTCATCGCAGGCCTTTTTCTGGCGTTGCTGGTCAGCCGTACTAAACTGCTTCGCTAGTTGGCGGGATTCTTCGGCGTGACGGGCGGCTTCAGACACAATCGTGCACTCAGATACATCTGGTGCGTATGGCAGCAAAGTGTCAATTGTGTGCGATGGTTGACGTCCGTATAGAAGGTAGAATGGAGAAAAGCCGGTGGTGACTTGGGTAGCGGTGTTGTACGCGTAGGTCGCAAACGAAAGAACCAGGTCCCAGTTCGTTTGGTCAGATGCCACATGCATCGCGAGCATGTCACCCAGGGTCGGATTAAACCGCTCAGCCAGGCCATTCGTCTGAGGGTGGTAAGCAGTACTCATCCGGTGTACAATATGGCACTGACGGAGAAGTGCTTGGATTACGTCGGATAGAAATACACGGCCCCGGTCACTGAGGAGCTCGCGAGGAGGGCCGTGACGCAACACAAACCGATGGAGGATGAAAGATGCGACGTCCTGAGCGGTCGCCGTAGGAAGAGCAGCGGTTTCGGCGTACCGTGTCAGGTGATCTACAGCAACGATAGCCCACCGGTTACCTGCTGTGGTCAATGGCAGTGGTCCATAAAGGTCGATTCCGACGCGATAGCGAATGGGTGGTCAGGGCACGCAAGCGGCTGTAGTGGAGCTGCTCCTGCATTCGGTGGCTGTTTTCGTCGCTGACACTCGTGGCAGCCGCGAATAAACTGTCGAACAAAAGTAAACATCCCACGCCAGTAGTACCGCTTCCTTAAACGCTCATAGGTCTTGAAGACACCGGCGTGAGCGCATTGCGGGTCGGAGTGAAATGATGCACAGATTGTTGAGCGCAGCTTTCGGGGAATAACGAGCAGCCACTTCCTGCCGTCTGGTGAGTAATTGCGCCGGTACAAGAGGCCACCTCGAATGGTGAAGTGCGAAGCCTGGCGTCGCATTGCTCGAGTGATGGGAAGTGTCGGTACCCCAGATAAGACGTCCAGAAGCGAAGTTATCCATGGATCGTCGCGCTGTGCAGAGGTCATTGTGTCGATGTCAAGAGCGGACAGCGCGTGTTCCATAGAAGATATAGAGGCAGCCTCAGTCGACAGTGGTGATCGCGAGAGCGCATCAGCATCAGCATGTTGGCGGCCGGAACGGTACACGACGCGGATGTCATACTCTTGAAGTCGCAGAGCCCAACGAGCAAGGCGACCTGATGGATCCTTCAGCAACGACAACCAACATAAGGCATGATGGTCTGTAACTACAGCAAAGGTGCGGCCATATAAGTATGGGCGAAATTTCACAATTGCCCAAAGTATGGCTAAGCACTCTTTTTCAGTAACACTGTAGTTTACCTCAGCCTTGTTGAGCGTTCTGCTGGCGTAGGCGACGACATACTCAGGGGATCCAGGCTTGCGTTGAGCGAGAACTGCACCGAGACCGACACCGCTGGCGTCTGTATGGATTTCAGTTGCAGCCGTGGGATCATAGTGGCGCAATATAGGCGGTGATGTCAGGAGACGGCGAAGAGTGGTAAATGCGTGATCACATTCGGAAGACCATGATGAGATGTCGTTGGCACTGCTTAAAAGTTGGGTCAAAGGGGCAATTATGGAGGCAAAGTTGCGCACAAACCGACGAAAGTAGGAGCACAATCCTACGAAGCTGCGTAACTGTTTTACAGTCGTTGGTTTGGGGAATTCAGCAACAGCGCGTAGTTTAGCCAGGTCGGGAAGAACACCATCCTTTGATACGACGTGACCGAGAATGGTGAGCGTCCGTGCAGCGAAGTAGCATTTCTTTAGATTCAGTTGGAGCTGCGCATTCTTCAGACACGTGAGGACATGTTTCAGGCGTACAAGGTGTGTTGCGAAATCGGGTGCAAAGACGACGATATCGTCGAGGTAGCAGAGGCATATGTTCCATTTCAAACCCCGCAAAACCGAGTCCATCATGCGCTCGAATGTGGCCGGCGCATTGCAGAGGCCGAAGGGCATGACATTGAACTCCTATAGCCCGTCCGGTGTCACGAATGCTGTTTTTGGACGATCACCATCTGCTAAGGGGACCTGCCAATACCCCGAACGCAAATCTAACGACGAAAAAAACTCGGCACCTTGTAAGCAATCAAGGGCGTCATCAATCCTGGGCAAAGGGTATACGTCTTTGCGAGTGATCTTATTTAAGCGCCTGTAATCAACGCAGAAGCGAATTGCACCATCCTTCTTCTTAACAAGAACGACAGGTGATGCCCATGGACTTTGGGAAGGTCGGATAACGTCGCGCTTGAGCATATCGTCAACGTGTTCGGTGATAACCTGACGTTCTGTGGCGGAAACACGGTATGGTCGCTGTCGTACTGGCGCGTTGGAACCTGTGTCGATGCGGTGGAAAAAACTGGGAGTTCGGCCAAGAGTAGGTTGAGCAAACGTCAAAGGATTCACGAAACTGGTAGAGCAGCTGAAGGAGCTCAGAGCGTTCAGATGGCGATAGTCCGTCGGCAATCGCTGAATCGAAAAGCTCGCAAGGTGGTATAGTGGAAGGGTTGAGGGCACTTATGGCGTCGTAGTCACCGGAACAATCTGGCGGCATGGTAAAAATTTGTTCTTTATCAATGGCATGCACGTGTCCAAGAGATTCACCTTGAAACAGTTCAACGGGATACGGAAGGGGATTGATGAGACAAAGAGCACTGTTTCCTTCAGAAATAGAGAGGGTTGAATAAGGCAGAAGAAGTGATCTTCGACTAAGGAAGAGGCTTGATGGCTCAAAAAATGCAGCTTCGTTCCTAATGCCGTCACAGAACACGGAGAGCAACACAGCTGCTGTCGGAGGAATTTCAGTGCCTTCTTTGACGACGAGTTTGTGAACGGCGGGCTGAATGCGGCTGGTTGGTTGGTCGTAAAACGGGAAAAGTTCAAGCTCCGATCTTGCACAATCAATAACGGCATGGTTACGCAATAAAAAATCCCATCCAAGTATGATGTCGTGTGAGCATGAGGACAGGACAATAAACTCAACAGTGTAGTGGTCATTCGCGATCATCAGTCGGACAGTACAGGCGGCTACAGGCTGAACCGGGTCCCCATTCGCTGTTTGCAAGGACATCATGTTAAGAGGCGTCGTCACTTTACGGAGCTTGCGGCAAAGTTTAGCGTCTATCACGGAAACGGCAGCACCAGTATCCACTAGAGCATATGCTTGAGTACCTTCTACAAAAACTTCGACAATATTCGACGGCAATGTCCGAGGACTTGAGCATTTCGACAGCGCAGTTCTTGCCTCCTGAACTGCGGCGGTTAGTTTCCGTCGTGTTCAGGAGCTGGCCGACGACGCATGGGTGACAGGGAGCGACGACGGGGTGAAGGTGAGCGACCAGACATAGTACGCGGACATTCCCGTGAAGACGAGCTTGACTGAGGGTCAGAATTTTCCAGACGGGATGGAGAAAGGTCCATGAAGCTGTTCTGTGTCCGGGCGTCTGTGTATCCCGGCACGCGACGACGGCAGTAACGGGCAATATGGCCAGGGCCACCGCACGCAAAACAGATGGGCCGGTTATCGCGCGTTCTCCAAGTATTGGCGACGAGGGGACCAGTCCATGCGGCAGACGGGTGTGTCGAGGCTGTGTTGGCAATGGGGGGAACCCAGGCGGTGGACGGCTGAGTCGGGGCTGAGGTATACGGCAGTCCCTGGAACGACGGGGGGCGGTGTCGCTGCTGCCGCTTTAGTGCCTCAGCGTAAGTAAGAGGCGCGGTGACGGTGGGCTGCTGCAAGGGCACCGGCATAGCCTCGGAAATCTGCTCCTGGACCACATGTCGGAGCATGGGAGCCAATGGTGGTGGGTGTCGCAGTGGCTGTTGGTGCGAGAGCTCCTGGCGTTGAGCAAAAGGCAGCAGAGAAAGCTGCCGAGCTACTTCCTCTCGCACGAAGTCTTTCATTTGTGCGAGAAGGTTTGCCTGGTCAGCCATAGCGTCCAGTGCGGTCACTGGTTGGATTGTCTGAAATGAGCGTCGCGTCTGAGCTCGTTGCCTCCGCAATTCATCATAGCTTTGGCACAAAGTCACTACTTCTGCCACAGTGCTTGGAGACTTCGCGAGAAGCATCTGGAAAACGTCATCGTCGACGCCCTTCATAATGTGCTGTATCTTCGCACTCTCGCTCATGGAAGCATCGACGCGCCGGCAGAGATCAATCACATCTTCTATATATGATGTGAAAGTTTCACCTCGCTCCTGTGCCCGTTTGCGCAGACGTTGTTCGGCGCGTAGCTTCCGTAAGGCAGGACGACCAAAAACGGCACGTATTGCCTCCTTGAAGGCGGACCAATTCGCGAACTCGGTTTCGTGGTTCGTATACCACAGCTTGGCCACGTCGGTGAGATAAAAACTGACAGTGCCTAGCTTAGCAGCGTCATCCCACCTGTTGGGTCCACTGACTTTCTCGTATGACGACAGCCAGTCCTCGACGTCCATGTCTTCGGTGCCGGCAAATATCGGGGGGTCTCGCTGATCAACCGGGCCGGGGCAAGTAGTGGCCGCGAGAGGTATTGTTTGTTGGGCAGCGTCAACTTGCATGGTCGACGGCAGGGTGCGAGATCGGAGTTCCAGGTTGTAGGCGATGTGGTTACCCAGCACGATCCACCAAATTTAAAGAGGTTTATTGGGCGAACCAAACGGGCAGGTCGGAGATTGGAGATAGCGACAGGACGAGGAAGATGGAGGAGCTCGAGCGCCGATCTCGTGGTGCCTTATTTTTTTTTTTTTATTCAAGTACCCTAAAGGCCTGGGTAGGCATTACATAGGGGAGTTGTAGCACAATAAAGCTGTTACAATTACAGTGTATAATTTGAATAACAAATACAAACGATTGATATAAATATGCACATACATATGTAGAGATATTATTACTTAACAGTACAGAGATGCTACGTGGAGGAATAAAGAAAGTACTACTAAAAAAGAAACAAAAAAAAAAAAAGAAAAGAACAGGACAACAAAACTCTAAGGAAAATTTTCGCAGTGTTCAAAACAACAAAAGGATGCAAAGAAAGGATAATTCACGTTCATTGAAATACCGCGTACAAGAACTACGACAACAAGTACAACAAAACAGATATGCACAAGAACAATATTAACTTTCATTAAAATAACTTTTAAGTTTATTCATGAAATCTTCATGATTTTGGGAAGAAACGACGTCGGCAGGTAGCTTGTTCCAGTGATATATTGCGAGAAAGAGGGGGGATTTACTTAAGAAGTTTGTTCGAGCAAAAACGGGTTGTACTTTAAAGGGATGATCCAGGCGCGGAAAGATACGATGGGCGGCCGTGATGTGGCGTACGCGGAACGATGATGATGAGTGATAAAGTTTGTGGAAATGAGATAGAAGTGCTATGATTCTTCTATTCTCTAGGGTGCTTAGATTCAGAGATTTTTTTAGGTTAGTTATGCTTGATGTTCGTGAATAATCTTTGGTAATGAAGCGGGTTGCTTTATTTTGAATTGCTTCGAGTTTGTTGATGAGATAAGACTGGTGCGGGTTCCAAATAAAAGATGCATATTCTAGTTTTGCGCGAACCAACGTCGCATAGGCCAATAATTTAGTAGACTTGTTTGCCAAATAAAGGTTACGCCTGATAAAACCAAGAGTTTTGCATGCACTGCTACAGATTGCTTCGATGTGGTCACTCCATGAAATGTTAGAAGATAAATGAACTCCCAAGTATTTTATTGTATGCGCACGCGCGATGACTGAGTCATTTATCAAATAATGAGTAAGCTTAGGATTAGACACTCTAGTGAAGGCTACGGCCTTAGTTTTCGAAGTATTTATCTCCATTTGCCACTGTTCACACCAATCTGCAATTTTCGCAAGGTCAGATTGCAAAGCGTCACTATCAGAGGTGGTAGTTATTCGTCTATAAATTACGCAGTCATCTGCGAATAATCGAACTGTAGATGAAATGCTATTGCTGATGTCATTTACATACAACAGGAATAAAATAGGCCCCAATACAGAGCCCTGAGGCACCCCTGACTTGACCAGTGATCGTGAGGAAGAAAATTCATTGGCAGTTACAAATTGGTACCTGTCGGTTAAGAAATTCCTTATCCAATTCACAACCTGACTATGTATATTAAAATAGCGAAGTTTTTGTAATAAACGGTTATGAGCTACCTTATCGAACGCCTTGGCGAAGTCGATAAATATGGCATCTATTTGCGATGAGTCATTAACAGCTTCGTAAATGTCAGAGACCAGCTCGAATAACTGCGTCTCGCAGGAGCGACCCTGTTGAAAGCCGTGCTGGTTGCTGAAAAGATGGTTGTGCTTTGTTAGGTACTTCATGATTGCCGATGATATGATATGCTCTAATAATTTACATGGTATACTGGTCAGCGAGATTGGTCTGTAGTTGGTGACAGATGACGGGTCTCCGGATTTAAAAATTGGTACTATTTTAGAAACTTTCCATCCGTCAGGAACGCATCCTGACTGAATCGATTGCTGGAAAAGGCATGCAAAAATGGGAGAAATAACAGGTTTAGTTAACTTTAGCAGTTTTCTGCGATGATGCTTGCTGTTTCCTTTTGTTATCATCATTCCTTCATTATACAAAGAATATCTCGGTACTTACGCTTTGCAAATGACATTTTGCTTTTCAGCAGTGGTGCCGTTGAACTACAATAAACTGAAGGTCTAAACCGAGAAAGTGTTCAAGTAGGGCTACAGATAAATAAGTAAAAGACAAGAATATAATGTTAGGAGGCCAAACAAGAGAGCGAGAGTTCGCAACATACACCAGAATCCTTACAATATATATGTATTTAGGTCAGATATTCACAGGACACACAACTCATGAAAAGGAAATTCACCAAACAACATGGATGGGCTAAAGCTTTAATGGCAGACATTCCCAAATCATAAAAGGCAGTTGTCCCTAAAACAGAAAGTGGTCAACTATTGTATGCTGCGAGTACCAACATATGGTGCAGAAACTTCAATGATAGTAAAAAAGAAGAAAAGAAAAAATTTCAGAACAGACCAAGATAATGCAAATTAGAAACAGAAAATGTTTAGCATAACATAGAGATATTAAAAAAGCAGAGCTCGATAGAGAACAAACAGGGCTAGATGACGTTCTTGCTGACAATAGGAAAAAAAAGGTAGCCTTGGGCAGGTCAAGCAATGTGAGGGAGAGACGAGTGAGCAGTGAGAGAGATTGTGTGGCTCAGAAAAGATGGGAAAAATAGCTGAGAAAGGCAGAAGGCTAGATGCAATTTGCACGTATAAGAGCGATTAAGCTTGCACAGGGTTGGGAAAATTATACGTAATTGCAAAAAGCCTTTGCATACCATTGGACATAATAAAAGGCTGATATATAAAAAAGAACATGTGTTATCAAGCAGTTGCACATTGCAGGTTGGTTTCAATACCAAGAGGTTATTCAACTCATATCGCATTGCTACTGCTTACGTGTTGTAGTTGTACTACCAACTGCTTTTCGACAGGTTTCTAGCAACGTTGAAGTATATCTGGAACATTTAGCAGAACCATGTACAGCCATTTCTCGGCTCTGTATAGTGCATCTGCAGCCAGGCTTAATCCGCGGTATCTTGTGGAAGTTGTGGGCTCCGACTTGGTGTTCCCAGGAGCACGTGTGACCTAATAGACATGCAGGGCTGCTTGCACAAGTGTGACCATGTTGAAAGGTGTGCCTGTTTAACCGTAGATGCGTGGTTCCTCAGGGCGCTTTCAGCGCGTGAATTCTGAGAGGTAACGAGTTTCAACTGATAAAACAAGCCTACTAGGCACTTGTTATTGCGCCTGGTCAAGTATGATACGGTTGGAATTGCAAAAATTGTTCAGCACCAACAACTCCAGTTTCAAACTAAAGCACATTGCACGAAGGAGGTAAATAAATAAGCGCGCCTGCCACCAAAATTTGGATTTTAAAATTTTACTTATTTGCTAACACCACCAAATGAAGGCACTACTTCCCTGAAAGGCCATTTTCTACAAGAAGTGAGTGCTCTTTTTCGAGAAGTCACATCTGTGTTTGGTCATGTTACGAAACTATGTGAAATCATGATTGGTGGCAGCAGGTGTGCTTCTTTACCTGCTTAGTTCACTTTGCTTCAGCAGCCCAAATCACTGAGGCAAACTGGAACCTGAAGAGGAGGCATGCCCGCTGTTTCATACTTAAGAAGCCTGCTCGCACGACCTGGGAAAGCCTCACGGGGCTTGGAAATGTTCACATTGCAGAGAGTGTACGCTATGTACTCAACAAAGGCCCAAATTTTAGCCATGAACCTCTGTTGCTCGCTCACTAATTACTCGCATTGCACCGACGAGTTGCAGAAAAAGTCGAAGTCGCAGTTAGGGACTATTGCTTACAAGACAATGTCTAAGCTCTAGCAAGAACAGGGGAAAAACCCTCTTTGTCAGGAGGATAGGTTGGTGGGTGTTGTCATTCTTCAAGTGCAACAACTTGTGCCCATTTCAAGTGGATAAAAGTAGTGGCTCCGTAGTAATGGATGTAGATTTGTGTAACTTCAAGGCAAGACAAGCAGTCTACATGAACTTCGTCAAGTGAAAAGTCATCAAAGCAAGAGTTTTGAAAAGCAAAGCAGTGGCTCTTAGTAAGGACTTGGAACTTGCACGACTAGCAGAGTCTATTGCATACTGCAGCTAGCAAAAAGAACACCCTTTCTGTGTTTTTTATGGCCAAGACGCATAAGTCGGGTGTTTCATTCAGGACAATCGCGAGTGATTGAGGTATCTAGTGGAACATGATTAGTCAGTTTTTAATGAAGCGGCTAGACTCGATTGTCATGCGAGACCCATTTTAAACTGGGAACTTCCTATGTATCATCCTCTTTCTTCAAAGAATTCTTCGATGGGTACTTGTTCTTGGTAGATGAAGACTTATTTTATCCTGTCCTGCACGGTGAATTGTTTTTTTACATAAGAAGTTGCACAGACAAGATTGGTGTGGTTGCCTTCAGGAATGCTGTGGGCATGGCAGTATAAGCTTTTATGGCCCTTCTCAAGTTTTATATTCAAGGTAGCTCGTATGTTGCTCCTGTGTTGTGCAATTTCTTATGTTTGACCGTAACCGCTTTTAATACGTTCCACTAACATTTTAATTAGTGGGAGGTTTTGAAAGCTCTTACGTATGACAATAGGTTTTTAATTATTTTAAAGCAACTAACCACCGTCACATATTAGCGCACTAATAATAACAATGTTTTAGCAGGCTTCCACAAACTGAAAAAGGATTGGTCTTTACACATAAGTTGAAGGCTTGTAGCTTTCTCCAGTTTTTGGCTTAGCGCATTACCTTGCAGAGTCCTCATGGATGCTGGCTTTTTTGTCTAGGTGTACTGAATAATTGGTTACATACGAGTTGACGCATTCCATAACTGTGAAAAGGGCCATAGCTGAACAATGCCCCGAGTATGCACGTGCAGGGTCGTGCTCGCACGTTATGCAGAAGACTTTTCGAAACAAATCGGACAGGTTGTCTATGGTTGGTTTCCTTCACAAGCTCCTTAATGCTGTACCTGAGTTGCTCCACCAGACAATCACGAGAGAACACCACGATACTGGGGTAGAGCAGGAGCACAGAACAGCAAGACCTGAGGTTGTACCGTGTATGCACCGAGATTCACACGACCTAAACATGGTCGCAAACAGAGATGGCATGCCGATTCTTTTTTTCTACGCCACAAAAATCATCTCAACTTTCTCATGTATACTATCTGATGGAAGTAAGAAAGGTGGGTGCGGTAAGAGGCACACCAATCAGACAAAAAAATGTGTCAATGAGGTCGTTTATGAAATTACACTATCCTACAGCAGAAGATGAATGTTGGCCGGGCAAGAATATGCGTGAATGAGCATGCACAGAAACATGACCTTTCGTTAAAAGATAAAGATGGGCCACATTTGCTGACGCATTGCGATTCTCTTAAGTGTGAGCTGTACCTGGATAAGGTTTGGATTATTGGCAGAAGCAGTACACAACTACTCGAGAATGCATGAATGCATTCTGTATAAAATCACGAGGTTCATTAGGTATCAGTGATACTTTGTCTTTCTGGTAGGTAGAGAACAAGTTCACAGATTGTGATTAGTTAGTATGTTCTCAAAGTGAGCCTAGCTTACTCCACACATGTGTGCCTATATTTTAGATGCAGGATATAATGAATAGGCTGTCAAAATTTTGAGCTCCCCTAGACCCCTTTTCTCATTACTTTGTCATTAAAAACAGCCATATCTTTGTGGCTTCTACAAGAACATGTACCAATTAGAATAGCAGAGAGTACTTCTAGCCTGACTTTTGTGTCTTAAAAATATGTAGGGGCAAATTTGACATAGACGAGGGACGCCATGTCTGGGTTATGCAGACCAGAAAGACATGTGCTTATGCCAAGTTACCGATATGCAATGACAAGGGGAATTACTGCAGTGATTGTGCGAGCATTCCTAGCTAGAAAAAGGCTAGGAGTGACCAGTGCCTTCTGTCGCATAAGCCATGAAATAACAAAAGCAGCCACCGTCACCTCTGCCACCGTCTGGAACGTAAGAGCAGTGGCAAAGGCTGCATTCATTGTTCTTCTGCACAGGCTCATGGCATGCAGCTCCATAAAAGTAAAGAGAGGGCACAGAAATGCTTCAACGTGGTAGTGTCAGAGCGCATACTCAAATCTGTTGCAGCAAAATTATAAAAAATCACTGCTTTTTGACATAGCCGTTTGAAAAAAACTTTAGATCGGTCTGAAGACGTTACATTTTACAGATATTTGCTGGTGAATGAAAATTCTTAGATGGATTAAAAACTTCATAAGATGGTTTTGCTAGATAGAGTTTTATTAGAATTTATTAGTAAAAATACACATTGGGGAGCCATGAAAATTTTGTAAACGAGAGGTGGGTGCTGGAGATGACGTTTTAACAAGCGGACTTGTCTTTTACAAGGCTCAACAAAATTTTCAGAAATTTCGCTCAATACAAGAACCATATTACTTTATCATTGTGCTTATCCCAAGAAATGATGTTATTTATAATATAGAGGAGCCGAGAAATGTAACTTCATGCTATTTAATATTGCGCGCACGCACCAATGAAGACCAAAAGGTTGTTTCGTGCTCTGACTACTAAGCGGGGACAAATGTGCTAATCTGATAGTGAAGTAAACATCAAATCCTTTTGACACGCAGGAAAACTAGTAATACGACCCAAAATTACATTGTACTTCCTAAAGAATGAAGTGTCCTTTAATTTTTCATGTGATACTCTTGATTTAGCAAGACTGAAAACACACATGTGCTTGAACCTATACATAGTGTTCATGTGATGTCACTTCCGCCGATGTCGCCATCTCCCGCCATGCCCGGGTACCTCGCTGGGTACCTACAGCAGTTGGCGTGCTGCAGTGCGGTTTGTTGAGGGTTCGTCATCTCTTGCTTTGCGCGATGTTTGAAGAGAAGGCCCACCGTTTTTCAATGTCATGTTTTAACGAGCTCATCGGGTCAGGAAGGTCTCGCTTGTTCACTTGATACAAGACCGGAAAATTAAAACATGTCACACTTATACCAGCCACCTCGTACACCGGCTGCCCGCCACGATCTACGAGGGCCCATTATCTCGCTTTCACTACTATTTGCGTGGTCTAAGAACAAGTGAAAGCTCAAAGTCTCTCTAGCCGCAATTTTGAAAGTGGATGAGCGAAGCGCACAGCTCCCACCGAAAACGAGTCATGGTGCAGAGCTAGGCAAGTTTACAGGAGATATATTAATAATAACAAGTTTATTATATTGCTGCGGCCCACACCACTAAAGTGGCAGTACGGCTCTTTGGGTGTTTTAAACATTGCTGATGTTGAGCGTCTTTGATTGAATTTGTGGATAAAACCAAGGAATATATTATGCAAGGTGGAGACTTCACGGGTGCGTGCCGCGCTGATGCCTGTCACTTTTTTCGCGTTTGTTATGACTCATTCTTTACCTTGTATATTACGTTTGTTGTTGTGCGCTAATATACATTATTGTCCTTGAATATGAAGCAGAACGTTTTAGGGAATCAATCGACCAATTTTTAAAAAACCTGACCCCCCAACTCGAACCGATTGGCTATACTTCAAATCGCGAGTGAACGAATAGCGTTTCACATATTTTTTCACCGTTTGTTTGAATGCAATACCCGAATTCCCGCGATCGCCTTCACCATTTTAACCGCCTCCCTGACACGCTGATTGTGCATGCAGTGGTCGCGGACAAGTTTGTATATACAGTACCTATCTCTGTTTGCAGGTACGTGCTTGGATATAGCACTTACCCGTAATGACGTTACACCTGAAGAAGCAAATATCATCGGTTCTTCAAGTCGTTTTTCTTAATCTGTGCCAGCCAAACATGCCGGTGCTTTTCGGAAAATCGCAGTGTGCGTTTTGAATTCTAGGTATAAACTTTCGGCAAGAGGCTCTGACGCTCTGCTCACTCTTCGTGGACCGGCAGATGCCAAATGAAAACGTGGCGCTATTCACGGAAGATATGATTAAACTCTTCCGCCACACTGACTCCGACATGTCTGAGGAGAAGAAGGTTCGTCTGTTCATGCGAGGAGTAAAGCAGGAACTCCTCGCTGGGCTTATCAGAAACCCACCAAAGACGGTCGCCGAATTCATTTCAGAAGCATCTACGATAGAGAAGACGCTCGAGATGCGCACGCGGCAATATAACTATAGCTTTTCGCCTACAAGCTTCGCAGACACTCAAGCACTAGGAACCACTGACTTTCGTGAGACGATCCGAGTGATCGTGCAAGAGGAGCTGCGAAAATTACTTCCTTCAGCGCAGCCTCACGTGGAATCCATCGCGGACGTCGTGCGCCAGGACATCCAGCAATCGCTGGGCGTTTCTCAGCCTCAAGAGCCTCAGCTGCAAGCCATGAGCTATGCTGCTGCAGCACACCGCCACGCCCCTCCTTTACGCGCACGCCAAAACACTGCCCCATCGCACTTCCGTCGCCAGACGCCACCACCGCCACCGCACCCACCGACGTCCTACCGTTCGCCTGCAGCCCAGCGCAGTGCGCCGAGGAAGATTGACGTCTGGCACACCCCTGACCACCACCCGCTCTGCTACCACTGCGGCGAGGCCGGGCACACATACCGCCGTTGCCAGTACCGACAGATGGGACTGCGTGGCTTCGCCGTCAATGCACCGCGTCCGCAGGCAGGAGAACGGCCATGTGACATTGCCGACTACCTCACAGGAACTCAGTGGACACCACGAAGCCCTTCCCGTTCGCCGTCGCCCAGCCGCCGCACGTCACTGCACCACCGGCAGTATTCTGGCCCAACGCGGGGCCGGTCTCTTAGCCCGTATACGGGAAACTAAGGGCAGAACTGATGGAGGTGCAGTTGCTGTGCGACGAACTACCGAAGATCCTCCGACGACGACGACGCCGCGACGGAGTTTTCCGAACACAACGCCAAGCTGGCAAAGCCCTGACGGCGAAACCTCCCTTACCGAAGGTGACCTGACGACGCAACATGGAAGCAGCGGAACAAGCCGACGCAGCCGTGAGCCGACGCCACACCCTAACTGTAATGAGAGACGGCGAACTAGCGACCTCGACGTTCTTATCAACGGCCACAGTGTGACCGCTCTAGTCGATACTGGAGCCGACTACTCCGTCATCAGTGGGTCGTTCGCCACGAAGTTAAAGAAAGTCAGGACAGCTTGGAAAGGCCCTGAAATCCGCACAGCCGGAAGTCATCTCGTAACGCCTGCAGGAATCTGCATAGCGAGAGTCACCATTAACGGCCGTATTTATTCTACAGACTTCGTAATCCTACAGCGTTGCTCAAGAGATGTCATCCTTGGCATGGAATTCCTATGCCTACCTGGTGCTGTCATCAACCTAAAAACAAAGTTGATAACGTTATCCACAGAAGAAGCACTGCCGCCGCGCACGCCATCAAGAAACCATGCCTTGAATGTGTTGCAAGAACAAGTCACCATTCCGCCTCGCTCAAGCATCATCATTTCAGTCGGCGCTCCTAAATCACCTGACTTGGAAGGCGTCGTTCAAGGCAGTCAGCATCTGTTGGTCACCCGAAATATTTGCGTCGCAAGAGGAATTGCTGAGCTGCGGGTGGCAAAGCAATAGTTATGCTCACGGATTTCACCAATGAGTACAAACATGTGAACAAAGGAATGCGGTCGCATACATCGAAGAAATTCTCAAAGGCACCAGTGCTTTCGCCCCCGTCGATTCTGCGGAAGCTGCTCAGAGGAACCAAGAACCCCTCCCATAGCTTTCCATGTCAATCCCAGACTTCCAAACAATAAGCAAGAACAGCTCAAGACACCAAGAGAAGATGGCGCTTATAACACCGGACGAACTCTGCGAGTTTAAGGTAACGCCCTTCGGTCTCTTCTCAGTGCCTGCAACCTTTCAACGCGTTATGGATACAGTACTGGCAGGATTGAAGTGGCAGACTTGCCTTGTGTACTTGGACGACGTCATCGTGTTTTCCTCGAGTTTCGACGAGCATCTTCGGTGCCTTGAAGCTGTACTTCAAGCCATCAAGACGTCCGGACTAACACTGAAGCCAGAAAAGTGCAGATTTGCGTACGAGGAGCTCTTGTTTCTGGGACACGTTATTAGCAAGTCTGGAGTTCGTCCTGATACACGGAAAACAGCCGCCATCGCCGACTTCCCACCGCTCAATGACAAGAAGGCGGTGCGCCAATTTCTGGGCCTGTGCGCCTATTATAGGCGGTTCGTGAAAAACTTCGCCCGCATCGCCGATCCTCTCAGTAGCCTTACCAAGGCCGACGTGTTGTTCAAGAGGGAAACGCCGCAGGAACACACTTTCCAGGAGCTTAAACATCGCCTCCAGACGCCTCCATTACTTGCCCATTTCGACGAATTCGCCGAGACAGAAATACACACTGACGCAAGCAGCGTAGGTCTTGGCGCTGTTCTTGTGCAGAGGGCTGACGGACTTGAAAGGGTTATTAGTTACGCCAGCCGATCGCTATCCAAAGCAGAAGCCAATTATTCCACAACAAAAAAGGAGTGCCTCGCCATCATCTAGGCCACGTCAAAATTTCGCCCATACCTTTACGGCAGGCCCTTCAAAGTTGTGAGCGACCACCACGCCTTGTGTTGGCTAGCCACCTTCAAGGACCCTTCAGGTCACCTCGCACGATGGAGCCTGAGACTTCTAGAATATCACATTACTGTCATTTACAAGTCCGGCAAGAAACACTCCGACGCCGACTGTCTCTCTCGTGCGCCTGTCGACCAACCACCACCTGACGACCCGTATGACGACAACTTCTTGGGAACAATAATTACCGACGACTTCGCTGAACGACAGCGGGCCGACCCGGAACTTAAGGCCCTAATAGCATACCTCGAAGGCAGGACCGCCGAAGTCCCGAAGGTATTTAAGCGCGCACTTGCGTCGTTCTTCCTGCGAAACGGTCTTCTACAAAAGAAAAACTTTTCACCACTTCGAGCTAAGTACCTCCTTGTGGTGCCTTCAGCTCTTCGACCAGAACTCCTGCAGGCCCTGCACGACGTTCCGACGGCAGGACATCTCGGTGTTTCTCGCACGCTCGCGAAGATAAAAGAAAGGTACTACTGGCCACGTCTTACCACCGACGTCACTCGATATGTGAAGACATGCCGGGACTATCAGCGACGCAAGACACCACCGACAAGGCCAGCGGGACTTCTGCAGCTGATTGAACCACCTTGCCGACCTTTCCAGCAGATTGGTATGGACCTACTAGGGCCGTTCCCGACGTTGGCTTTCGGAAACAAGTGGATCGTGGTAGCTACCGACTACATCAGCCACTACGCCGAGACAAAAGCTCTTCCCAAAGGCCGTGCATCAGAGGTAGCTAAGTTCTTCGTCGGAAATATTGTCCTACGTCACGGCGCCCGGAGGTTCTTATCACCGACAGAGGAACGGCATTTACTGCCGACTTAAGCCAAGCGATCTTGGCATACATCCAGACAAATCACCGCCGGACGACGGCGTACCACCCACAGACCAACGGCCTCACCGAGCGGCTTAACAAGACAATCGCCAACATGCTGGCAATGTACGTTGATGTCGAACACAAGACGTGGGACGCCATTCTTCCGTACGTGACCTTCGCATACAACACGACGGTGCAGGAGATGACGCAGATATCTCCATACAAATTGGTTTACGGAAGGAGCCCGGCAACGACGCTCAATGCCATGTTACCCAACGTCACCGAAGAAAACAACCTCGATGTGAGTGAGTAACTTCAACGCGCCAAGAAGCCCGACAACTCGCGCGTTTCCGTATCAAGAATCAACAGACGACCGACAGCCGCCGTTACAATCTTCGACGACGCTTCGTGGAATACCAGCCCGGTGAACATGTTTGGGTGAGGACGCCAATACGCCGACGTGGACTAAGTGAAAAGCTTCTGCGACGGTACTTCGGACCGTACAGGGTGGTTTGACGTCTTGGCCCACTTGATTACGAGGTTGTCCCCAACGGCATCACGAACTCTCAACGACGCCGATCGCGACCTGAAGTCGTCCATGTCGCGCGCCTCTAGCCGTTTCATGCGCGTTGACTGAAACAGTGTTTTCTTTTTGTAATATTATTGTATCGTAATTTATTCATTGTACTTTCTTGCATTATTGTTGTACCTTCATCTTTAGTTAAAGCATCGGGACGATGCCTTTTTCAGAGGGAGGCGATGCCACGTTCCATTGCGCAAGTTCAGTTATCGTCCCAAAATACTACACAATTCTCAGCGCAAACCGCGCTTGCAGTTTTCGAGAAGCTTGCGGACTGTAGTAGATCATTTCGTTAAGATCACGCCAACTCTGCGAACTGTACAGATTATTCTGGAACCTACGCGACTGCGAGCGATAACGCTAAAACATTCGACGGCAAAAGTATAAATGCCGACGCGCTTCGCCGCTTGTCAGTAGTTGATCGACGGCCGGCGCTCTGTTCGCCACTTACCTGTCGCCGGAATTCCCGCGACCAGGCACGCTGCCAGTCGTCGACCCCATCTCATCGAGCATCGCGCGGACCCCTGGACATCCCCCCGGCTCTGTCCAGGCCTTCATCGTGACTCAACGCCCGGGCACCACAGCGCAAGCCGTGGGAGCCAGGGCCAGGAAGAAACTGTGATGGCTTTCGCAGCGCCACCGCCGAAAGCTCATTGCTTTAATTTAAGCGCTCCAGAGGGGAGCACCGTCCACGACATCATAGATTCCCTTGAAGCCGTAACCGGCCCAGCCGGTATCACGTCCCTCCAGCACATGGGAGGAGCAAAGTTCTGCGCCGCAGCCGCAAACGTCCACGCAGCCACCAAGCTGCAGAGCCGGGGCGCCATTCTCTTGAACGGCGTATCAGTTCCACTAGACAGCGTCAGTCCTGAAATAGTCCACGTCACAGTCTTCCGCATACCACTGTGGGTAGGCGACACAGCCCTAGCGACCGCTCTCTCCGCCTACGGCAACGTGCAACATATCCACGAGCCAGTGTTCAAGGGCCGCCCTGGGGTAGGCACAGGTGTCCGTGTAGCGCGAGTGGAAAGGAAAAGCCGAATACCGAACTTTCTGACAGTTCAAGGCTACAATGTCATGTGTGACTACCGGGGTGTCAAGAAAGTGTGCTCTAAATGCCGAAATGCTGGCCACATTGCCAAAGACTATGCCACGCCCCGTTGTACGCGCTGCAACGTGTTTGGTTATGCCACAGAGGGATGCGCAGAACCGTGCCGCAAGTGCTCGGGCAGCCATGCAACAGCCGACTGCGTACGTCCGAAGTGCTTCGCAGCGGCTGCAGCAGCGGCAACCGAAGAACAAGCGTGTACCGATCTCACGCCCGCATCACAAGATGAATATCCGGCGCTCGAGCCTGCGAGCGACACCGACACAAGCGATACTGACGCCCACACTGAACCACAAGACGCAGGAGACCTGCCTCCCCTGTCTGAGAAAGCCTCGTCAACCTCTCACGACCTGTCCGAGACCAGCGACTTTTCGCCGGACGCCTATAAAGACCACAGCTCATGCAAAGTCAAAGCCAGTGTGCCCGTACTTAGCAGAGACCACGAGGGCTACAGTTCCGACATAGTTGGCGCCACCAGCAGCACCGAGGCGCCGAGAGCTTCATTAGGACGCGGCACCCGAACAACGGGGCGTGCAGAAGCTCCGGTCATCGGCCGAGTCAAGACCACGACGGTGATTATGCCACCGAAAACGCCGAGCGCCCCCACCGGCAAATCGTCTGCCCAGGCCCGTAAACTAAGCCTGTCTAACCCCATTCACCGGATTACAGGTGCGGCCGCTGGTGCGAGTGTCGGTGCCAGCGCCATGGAAGTTGACCGTCCAGCCACGAAACGTGCTCACCCACCGACCACGGACTCTGATGGCTCTACGGACAGTAGTCAGTCCCAAAAACTCGCTAATGCTCCGACGACGTCAGAGCATTTCTCTCTTTAGTCATGTTCACTCGTTGAGCGCTAGCTCCACCCTCCGCAAGGGGTTTTGCTGAAGTTTGCGCGCACACTCCCTTTTCAAAATGGCTACGGTGCATTTTCTCTCCTGAAACGTCAGGGGTTTCAGACGCCAAGATAAGCAGAGAGAAGTCATGCACGTCGCAAGGTCACGTCATGTCGACATCCTCTTCTTACAGGAATGTAACTTTAGAACCCCTTATGATGTACAATCCTTTTGTTCGCATTTTCGAATCGAAGCCTTTTTTTTCGCTGACCGATTCAAACACGTGTGGAGTTGGAGTTGTGTTTTTTTTGACACCAGCGTTACGTCGAGTAGCACACTGTGCTTATGGCTTTGACGGTCGCACAATAGCAGTAGACATTGACCTTCTCGGCAGACGAGTAAGGGTGCTCGTAATATATGCCCCAGCTCAACGTGGGGGCACAGCTGATTTTTTCAATTCACTCGACTCATCTATGTTTGACAGCTACCCCACCTTCTTAGTAGAAGATTTTAACTGTGTTGTGGACACCGACAGAGATGCGCGCGGACGCAGAGAAAGCAGACAATATAGCGGAGTTAGCGCATTGCGACAACTCATCCGCAACTTCAAGCTCAGAGATGCGTGGGTCGACACTCACGGAAATGACTTCGTTGCAACATGGCAACGGGGTTCCAACATGACCAGGCTAGATCGCTACTATTTTCCTGTAGTGCTAGCCACACATGTCCGAAGCTGCGAAATCCTACATTTCCCACCGGACGCTCCATGCATTACAGACCACTTTCCAGTGTCTGTAAAACTTGTCTTTGAACAATCCACTACCTTTAGAAACCATTGGAAAATGGACACCACACTCGCGCATGACCCAGAAAGCATAGCATTACTGCGCAATGCACTAGAGCAAGCGTGTGATAGGCCGCCTGAGCCCCGCAGCTGGGATGGATTGAAGCACAGTTGGCGCGCCAAGCTTATCAAAGCGGGGCGCGAAAGGAAAGCGCGCCTGACGACAGAGATAAACTACACGCTAGGAGAAGCGTGCATTGTACGCAGAGGCAAGACGCTGACCTTTGCAATGCACGACTATCTCGATCAGCTAAAGGGGCGGTACGAACTTTTGCTACGTCTTAGTTCGCGCACGGCTGTGCAGTCTTTTATCAACGGACGACCGGTTTCAGATCCAGCGGTTCTTCAAAGTGTTCGCAACGGCTCCTTGGGTGAACAAATGCATGTTCCTTTCGTTCAGTTGCCGAACGGCGAACAGTCTACACGAGCAGAAGACATAGTGAGGGTCTTTGAAACACTTTTCTAGAATCTTTTCAGGGCGGAGAACGCGAGCGACGTGAACTACACCACCATAGTTAACGAGTTTTGCGCGGGAATTTCTCGTGTACCGGAGGAGCTCCGCGATGGTCTGTGCAGCCCAGTGACGCTGGATGAATTACGCTTTGTGCTTCAGCACATGAAAGCAACCGCAGCCGCCGGCCCTGACGGGATACCTTTGAGTTGCTACAAAACCTTCCTTGAAACAATACAAGTCCACCTTTTGACAATGCTAAATGGGCTTCTTGCTGACGGAATCAGACCGAATACGTTTCGAGAGAGCAGAGTTATACTCTGACTTAAAAGCGAGAGAGAGCCGTCTGATCCAAGGGCGTGGAGGCCCATTTCCCTACTTAACTCGGATTATAAGACATTGACAGCCATACTTGCAAACCGCATAACTAACATTTTACCGGAAATAGTAAGCGACATACAAACATGCTGTGTCCCAGGTCGTACGATTTATTCCTCGCTTGCGCTGACTCGCGATCTTTTCACGTACGCCACAAGAACACAAATATCTGGCATTTTTGTTTCCTTGGATCAGGAAAAAGCTTTTGATCGCCTAGAATGGAACTATCTCTTCGCTGTGCTTGAGTGTTATGGCTTCCCAGCACATTTAACCGAGATCCTCCGCTTACTCTACACAGATTTGGAAACGTCATTAGTAGTGAATGGCTATACATCTGAACCTATTGCAGTAAGTAGGGGCATTCGACAAGGCTGTCCCCTCTCCGCAATCCTATTTGTCTTATGCATAAATCCATTATTGAAACAAATACAGAACTGCACTTCGATACGCGGTTTTCCTTTCCCAGGCTTGGGCGAAGTGAAAGCAGCGGCATACGCCGATGACATCTCGCTGTTTATTTGAAACATAGATAGCTACAGAGCCTTTCTGCGAATATTCCACACGTATAGTTACCTGTCGGGAGCACGGCTTAACCCCGGAAAAGCAAGGCATTGTGCTTTGGAATGCACATTGAGTTCCCTGATGGCGTCCAAATCGTCCAAGGCGTTAAAGTCTTAGGTGTAACTTTCCTCTCGACAGGCGAGGTAGCCCGCACCACTTGGAAAGAAATCCAACACAAAGTTGACAGACGCATTGAAGTTGCCAGAACGTTCCTACTACCTTTTACTGAAAGAGCTTATCTAATTAAATCCAGCATAACAGTGTCACTGTTTTATGTAGCCAGAATTGCTCGACCACCTCGTCAAGGTCTGCTGAGAGTGGCTACTGCGTGCGGCTCCTTTTTTGGGATGGCCACGCCGAAGCTGTTGCCAGAGCCTTGGTCCGCCTACCAGTAAAATGAAGAGGGCTCAGTGTACCAAACCTTGATGTAATGTGCCGCATGTTGGCTCTCAAAAACACCTGGGCACTCTTGGAGAACTCATCGTATCGAGGCAGGCAACTCCTAGTGTATCTTCTAGGAACCTCTAGAAGAGTTTTAGGTTTAGTAAACGACACGGGACCAGCTGCCAAACAGCCACCGGTGTATTACACACATGTTATAAAATCTTTGCAACAATGGCGAAACGATTTTCTAGTTTAAGAACTTATGGAAATGTCCCCCACCGACTTGAGTGAAATAATAGCATTTAAAAGCCTATATGAAGAACAACGCCGGAAATGCCGGGCGAAAAGACGTTGGACTTTTTACAAACACGTCTCTCCCCTCCGAGTTCCGTGACCTAAACTGGCTTAGGGAATGGGAGGCTTTACCAACGGCAAACCGCCTCGCGGCGTGGGGCGTGGCGCCCTCCGCCACATGCCCGCAATGCGGTCGCGTCGAAACACTGAACTATGTCTTCCATGAATGTATAGTAGCATGCACCTTTTGGCGCATGGTTACCAAAATGTACCAAACAAGTATGCAGTGGAAGTCTAGCCACAGGGATAACTTTGTCGTATTCTTAATGGCTATCGGAGCCTTCGTATTATGAAAACGAAGGAGACTGGCCCGCCTGAGGGGACGCCCCCAGACAGCCATGTTTCCCCTACTACATCGACTAAGAAACATAATGCTTATACATCCTAACACAGAACTGGTCATGCTGGGAGAGGAGGCTTTCCTCCGACGTTGGTCTACGCGATTTATTATCGTTAAAACAACAGAGTGTCCATGCCTTTCCTCCCCTATTGAGGAGGTGGGCTAGAGCTTGTTCCACTGTGACATTACAGTGTGTATTTTTCTTTTCTTCCTTAGAAACATGTCCTTTTGTGCAGTATTGTTCTTGAGTGCGAGAGCAAATTGTCCTCACAGGTGAATGCAAAACACCACCCTTCACTGTGAATGACCTCCCCTTGTTTGTTCATGTAGCCTTACTGTTTATTTAAGTTTAATCATCTCGATGGCAAGAATGTCTTGTCTTTTTTGAACATTTTTTGAATTGTACGTCACTGCATACACTATAAGTTCTTTCACTGTATACAACAGCTTGCATTGTACATACGCATTGTTCACAATTGTCCATTTTTATGTGTGCACATAGGCTTTGTATGATATATCCGGAAATAAAATTCTCTTAAACCAAGACTGCTATTGTAATTGGACTTTCCTTTTACCAGGCACAGGTTCGCTCAAATAAACAGTTAAATTCCAACGCAAAGTCTGCAGTCTTTGGTCACGTCACGACCCCGTGACAATATCAACTTGCCTCACCAGCAGCTGATAATTGCTCCAACTTGCATCGTTAGGCAAAACTGAATGGGCATGCATGCACGAGGAAACAACACGGCAGCGGACGACCTCGGAGTCAGTAGGTACCCAGGCATGTCGGTGGCACATTTCGGAAGTGACGAATCGGCGCTGCGTGACGCACGTGCACACTATGTATTGTAACATAAGGCAGGACTACAAGGACACTAGAGAAGAAACAAATCACTCTTGCGCCCGGATAGTCGTGCGCTGTGTTAAAATATGTTAAAGCACTGTCACCAACTGGTCCAGCTTTCAGTCCTTCTGTGTACATGTGCTTATTTGCGGACGTCCCAGTATTACAGACCAAGCTACCCAGTATTATGGACCTTTTCCGCATACGTTTTATAGAATACCTTTGTATATGTAGTAAACTGTTTTTCTTGCCTGCTCGTCTACTGACGCAACCAGCAGCTAAGAAGGTAGAGACCACAAGAGCACACAGAAAGGGTTTGAGCATTCGCACGTGCGATCATACCGGTGTCACACGGGCACTTTTGATTGCAATCAGCTATGGCGTCTGCGCCAAACTCGATTCAGCGCAGCAGCGACAGACCTGTCAATCTCGATCAAAAGCATTCGAGTGACACCAGTATTAGCCACTGCTAACTACCCAAACTGATCGGATCAAATACGGTGGAGCCGTCATCTAACTGCGATATAAAAGGGTACGACATAGCAAACGTGAACCCGTGTGACAGTGGTGTTGTCAGTACGGTGTGTCAGACCCTAAATCTCATTCGGAAGTATGTCTGCACAAACATGATCACGCTTACGCGGGTGTAATTCAACGCTATGGCTCGCAGGAAACAGCCAACACTAAGGTATAATCAAATGTGCAGGGAACTAAATTTGCCAAACCACCACACAGCACACACAAGACAGCCAGCACTTGAGCATATCACATCGACGCGGGATGTTCGTCTTTCAACGCTACCGCTTCCACGAAACACCCATGGCGCTCGATCTCCCCCCTCTGAAGGATCGGTCGGCCGAGAATCACTGCCACATCACCAGATTTGCAAGGAATAATACCGCAATTCGGAAGCCACAGAACACCTGCGCTGACAGTCGACGTCGGCGCACCACTAGGGACTAAAGCGCCTAGGGATGTTCGCGCGATTTGGGTGCCTAGGCCACGCACGGTCACCAGGAAAGCACCTAGGGCGCGGCCACTTGTATTAGTTCGCGCCATGACTCGCCGTGCGCTGCAGTTGCTGTCTGCAACGGTGCTGGAATGTAATGTCGCCACCGGGTCAGAACTCCGTAGCATCCGTGTCTTGCAAAGTGAACGTCGTCTCGCTGGCCGAACAAGACCCACCGGCTCCGTCGTTCTGTCTCGTGATCTTTTTATCACCGGAGGTTCCTCTGCTTGTTTTTATAATCATTTCGTTCGATATCGAGCTTAGCGGGACCATTTTGTATTTTTCAGTGCCGTACGTGTACTCCTTATGAGTCGAGAATCGATGCTTTCGCTGGATCTACTCGCTTCGCTAACCCGGGGTCAGTCATCTTGATTTTCATAGGAACAAGCACCTCTCTCCGTGGCAAAAGGAGCCGCGTTTCTCCATTTAGGGACAAAAATTGGGGATATCCCCATTTCTCCCCAAACGTAGAGAACGTCACATAATCTTTTCAAGAGTGTATTAAGGCTTTCAAGCTCTTTTTTTCAATTTCCTTTCGATAAAAACTCGTCTGAAGAAATACTCATTTTGTTGTCAAGATTGGGCGCGTGGTTTATTCTAGACCAAGGCATGAATAATGTACTTTGCAGTATTTCTGGTAACTGCCGTATTTTGATATCGCACTGCTATAGGTAATATAATGTATAATTAGTGCATAAGTACTTAAAAGCTTTCGTTCTATGTCATTTTAAACGGGAGCTCAATGCTTCACAAGTAAATATATAAAGTTTTTAGAGCCATTGTGTTTCATACCCCAAAATTTGTGGATGAAACAGAGGTTGATTTGATTTAATTTTGCCAGATTCATGGTGAAACCTACCTAATACTTCTCGGTTTATATTGCTCAAAATTTTTTTGCAATTTGTTGTCATCGTTACTTATCAGCACTATGACGCTGGCAAATCATAAAATTTTAAACCATCCTCTGTCAACATTGGTTTACCGTATTCTCGCTGTCTAGATTGCTCCAAGCACGTGCTGAAGAACAATCGGAATATAGTAGCCCCGCCGCGGTGGTCTAGTGACTAAGGTACTCGACTGCTGACCTGCAGGTCGCGGGTTCAATTCCCGGCTGCGGCAGCTGCATTTCCGATGGAAGCGGAAATGTTGTAGGCCCGTATACTCAGATTTGGGTGCACGTTAAAGAACCCCAGGTGGTCAAAATTTCCGCAGCCCTCCAGTACGGCGTCTCTCATAATCAAATGGTGGTTTTGGGACGTTAAACCCTACAAATCAATCAATCGGGATATAGTATCTCTTTTTCTTCTTTGTATATCGCCATTTCATCATCTTTTTTTTCATATTAAGATAGCATTCAAGTGTTTGTAGATAATAGATAAGGGATTACTATAAAATTTTGATACATCTTGTTAATTCATTGCTTTTAAATCGACAGATATCTCTATTTAGTGGATAACGTTATCGCAGTCTATGAAGGGTAAGTAAAGGGGTCAGTTGCGTTCAGGAAATTTCTCCATTTCCTCATTTATCACGTGAATGTGATCCATTAAAAAGTATCTTTTTCAGAACCGCACTTGTACGGATTGGTTGAGGTCAAGTATTTTTATTCTCCTGATGAGGTTACTTTCGCGTTCACGCGCTCAAGTCCCGGCTGCAGCGGCTGCATTCTTTATGGAGGCGAAAATGCTGTAAACCAGTGTGCTCAGGTTTGGATACACGTTAAAGAAACCCAGGTGGCCGAATTTCCGGAATCCTCCACTACAGCGTCTCTCATATTCATATGATGCTTTTGGGACGTTAAAGCCCACATATAAACCAATTCGAGACAGATTACTTTCATACATATAATCTGTATCGAGAGTTTGAATATCATAAAAAATGCTGAGTAAATATAAAGCGTTTAGTTAATAAACTAGAATATTCCGGAAGCTGCATACAGGGCACATTTATGTGTGTTTTCATACCCTTTTGGTCATTTAACAAATGAGGGTAAGTAAACATGAACCACAAACGAAAAACGCCAAGCCTGCGTGGAAGGGGCGCAGCACAGTCACAGCGAGAGTTAGAAGAGCGGCCTTTGAGAGCTTTTAGGGGCGAAGCTTCTTACAGCAGCACCCGTTCGTCCCTCGAAGTCGTAGTAGTAGTCGTAAAGTGTAAGCAGTCTTACATTTTGATCTCCAAGGTGGTGCCCGGAGAGAGTTTTTCTGTGCGTTGTTAAACAATTGAAAATTCGCAGCGTGCGCGTTTACTAAAAGCCAAATTCTCCTGTCTATCATTCCCCTTTAGCAGCCATCGGCATGTACATGGAGCACTAACTGAAAAGAAAGAGTTGCTACGTTTTACTCGCTGGGCATAACCTCCTTGGTTTTATAAAGGTTTGGCGAGCGTTGGGCCGCAGTGCCATGAATGCAGTGAACTAGTATATACCATGAACTCGAGGTGGTTAAACGTGGGAAGTAGACACGAAGCGCAAGCCGTAAGAAAGTGTGCGTGTGCGATCTCTCGTTTAGTCTTTGGAATGTCCGCTGGATGGTGGTGCATATGCGGAATATATGATGAAAAGATGCAAGATGGTGGTACTTGGAGTGTTGAATAGATGGACGAACGGACACACAAACAGATGCATGGACGGACTCACGGATGGCTGCACCGACAGATAGACGCATGGACGGACGCAGGGGCGGATGCATAGACGAACGCAGGGACGGACGCACAGATGGAAGTGCGGACGCACGAAGAGACGCACGCATGGACGGGCGAATGGACGCACGGACGGTCACACAGAAGGACGCATGGACGGACGGAAGCAAGAACAAATGGACGGGCGGGTACTTCGCCCCACTCTCCATCATTCACTCCGTGGATATGCTGCCATTTTTTTCCATAACACTCATTGGGTAACTACTGCAAGCACACTTACTTTATACTAACTAAGGCGTTAATAATATTTTTTGGCAGTAGGACGGCATTCACTATGATATTTTTCGTAATTTTTCTGAGAAGCGTGGTATCCGCTAAACAATTGCGAGGGACTTCGTGCCAAATGTTCATGCAGTGGCTCACGACGATGAGGAGTTATTTCTGAAGTGTATATGCCGCACGTTAAATAAGGGAACAAAGAGAATATTGTAGAATGGGTTGGAGGATTGGACGACCCACTCGTTATGCTATTTGGACTGTGCGACGACTGGTTGATGTTTCGCTCTTTTAACACGCTTTATAAGTTGTAGTAACGCGATTGCTTTCCCGACATCAAGCTTCTCTAAGGCAAGTTTGCCAACAAGTCACCTGCACCGACGTAGCTCAATGGTAGAATACCGAGCTCGAACCCGGGTCGGCAGAGTGCCAGCCCACTACTTTACAACTGAGCTACGCCGGTGCTTTTGAGTCATTTGCAAATATGCCTTAGGTAGGCTTGATGTCGGAAAAGCAATCGCGTCTCCATATAGGGTCGCGGTATTATAGAGACGTCTATCTATAGAGACGAAAATACCGCACTTGTTTTAGAGGGCAACAGAACCGAGTTCGCAATATGTCTTTTCAGTGACATCCATAAGTGGTTTTGTGGAAGAGAATAAGTAGGAAAGATACTTTATGTTGACGCCAACCCCCATGCGACCACTGACGTCGTGTTGGCGGGGAAAACCAACAATTTACGCGAACATTTGTCCACTCAAGGTATTAGCGTCGCATCGGGGAAACAACGACGCCCACGCCGACACTGGCACCGACACCGACACCAAAATTTCTGTGAACCAAGCTGTTTAACGCTATCACGTTAACACCGTCTTCTCGCGCTGCACAACCATTCACTTACCACCCCATATATATATATATATATATATATATATATATATATATATATATATATATATATATATATATATATATATATATATATATATATATATATATATATATATATATATATATATATATATATATTTGTATATATATATATATATATATATATATATATATATATATATATATATATATATATATATATATATATATATATATATATATACGCATTGCATCTTGACCTCAAAGGGAGATTTCTCCTGCGATTTGTTGAACAATTGAAATTGGCAGCGTGCTTGTTAACTAAAAGGAAACTGTTGGTGTTTGTGTCCAATTGCAGTTTTTTGTTTCTCTTTTCCCATTAGAAGCAATTGGCATGTTTCAGTAGGAAACACTGGTACATCACTGCTTGCTATGCGCTTCCAACGCCGCGATAAGCGTCAATGTCCATGCCGCCGCCAGTGTAAGCATCACCGCTCGGTGCTTCGTATCTACACATGGTTACCTTCAGTGGGAGATGACGCCAATATTTATGTTATTTCATAGTGTTTTTGTAATTTTAATATTCCTCACAACTTTTCTCGGCCAGACAGGCTTCTATCAACACCTTGGCCTCATATTTAACTGGTAATAACTAAGTATAGCGAAATTGTATCTTGAAATTTCTGCAGCGAAATAGGTTTTTCAAAAACACGCACGTTTCCTTTTCCAAACAAAACTACAGGTCCCGTAACAGGTGGTGTAGAGTTCCCTGGAAGTGCGGAAAATGAAGTGAGATTATATATAGACGTACGTAGGAGGAGTACGTTGATCCACAAGTACAATGCTAGTAGTGTTGTTCTTTGGTGTACTAAAGTGCGCTTAGTTCAAGAATAGACCAACGGACCACATTGCACCAACTGCACAGTGCAAATTATCACTAAGACTTGTTCTTTCTTGGGTCTAATTTATTTTCATGGGTACTATTCACAACGATTTATGCCGTAAAATATGAGAGATATTTTACACTATTATGAGGTTTCTGCAGAATAGGGCGCTCAGAACAGAGTGAAGATCTGACGAGGACTGCTCTGTTTAACGAAGTCAAGTAGGAAATTTGAGTTAAACTTAAATCAACCAAAAGGGTATATCAAAGTATCATTTCCCAAGACTACTCAAAAGCAATCATAAAAGCTTCGGTAATCTATTTTGCAATGTTACGAATATTAGTACGTTTTTTTGTAAGTAAGGACATGTCTATTTATAACTCCGATACGATTGCCTCAGCATTGAAGGTCTACTTTCAACCTGTTTTCACTCAAGAGAACCTTGAACTCCCTCACTTTCTGTGAGGGAGCAATTAGGGAACTCTGTGTATCTCTAGATGGTGTTTCTAATTTCGTGGTAAGACTGAGTAATGTGAAGTCACGTGGTCCTGACAGTATTTGCATCGCTTTCTTTGTTCGTTGCTCCCTTTAGACCGGAAACCGCGTATATTTCTTTTTTGTGGTGACGTGCTCAAGTTCTACCATTGCACAAATCAGAAAACAGATCTTAAATAACTACCAGCCCCTTTATCTGACAATTTATTCGTGTAAAATGCTCGAACACCTCATTTATAAAGATATCTTGGATTGTTGTCAACCAATAATAACTAGGCGACTGCCAGCGTGGTTTCCGTCGGGGTATTAGCACCATAGCTCAGGTATTGGAATTCACTCATGACATCGCTGAAGCACCAGATCTTGGTACAAAATTTGACGCAGTTTTTATAGATCGGTTCAAAGCTTTCGACTCTAAAGTGCACCTTAAACTACATTTTAAGCCAAGCCACGTTACTAATGATGAAGTACTAGTACACCGAATTGCCCGTTTTCTGTCCGATCACTCCCAATATGTACACTAAGTGCTTCTGACTCCCTTGTTGCTAATGTATCACCAGGCGTGCCGCAGTGTACAGTCCCTGCCCCTCTTCTCTTTCACCTTCACAATATTGGCTTTCCACAAAACATAGCAACTAAAATGTGTCTATATGCCGACGACTGCATTCTTTACCAGACCATTACCTCTAATGAAGACCGCACAGTTCCTAATAAAGCGTTCTTTCACTTTTGTTTATGGCACAATGCCTGGCACACGAGTATTAGCTTCACCAAAACTTTTACATTGACATTCACCAGGCGTTTAGTATTCTCAAATTGCTCGTACGCTTTCAATAATTTCTTGTTATTCAAAATACCCGTGTGCTAGTATACAGGGCTTCTATTTACTGACAATCACGGAACATACATGCTCAAATAAGATAGAAAAAATCATTCAGAAAACAGCTATCTCAAGCGCACCCTTCGAGCAGTTCCACAAGCAGCCAATTAGCTCACACACAAAACTCAAATCTGCCCACTCCTAGAATGTGCATCAAGTGTTTGGAATATATTTCATGAAAACAAGATTAACGGAATTGAGTCTGTTCATAAAAGAAGCTACTTGTTTTATCTGCCGTTGTCATGGTAGCTGCTTTTCACCCTCTTCCAAACTCGTTAGCTTCATTCTGACCACTCTGGTAAGACAGTCGCCACAAGGAAAGCCTAAAGTTCTAATGACCTCATTGAGTCTCCATGGTGTGCCCACTCAAATCAGTACTTTCAGTTTGCTCAACCTTCATGTGCTGGTAGCTTGCAAAATCTTAATTTTTGCCGCTTGAATGTAGAACTGATTTGTAGAAATGTAGCTACTTTCCTGCGATAGGTTAACTTTCGAATGGTTTGCCTGTGTAGGTTCGTGCCTTACGAAGGACTGATGTGTCCGCGTTTGGTATGTGATGCAGTATGTGTAAAAATAAAAATAAAATATTAAGCGAAAGAAGCCGTATAAGGCATTTCAAATTGTTTTCCACTTTTGCAACACATGCAGCACTATCATTCAAATTTGCAATTCATACTGTATCTCGTAGACATGAAAAAGTCAAGATAATGAATCACATTTCATCTGGTGCGTTGTGGGTAAATGGTAATAGCGATGCTTTTATTAGAAACAACCATTATGTAATAACATTTTCAGAAGTGTTCCTCATGTGCCGTGATAGAAGGCTGAGCTTTTGGGGTAAATGCATCAGAAAGGTATGTGAGTCAATGAAAGATGTGCACGTGAGAAAAAAATTTAGGGCAACACCAAAACTGACAATCAGCTTACAGTTCACTGCGGGAGATAAGAAAAAACCAATTGTATTAATTTAACGTCATTTATGCTTTGTGCTGCTACTAAAATATTCTTTGTCAAACTCTAATTGAGAGAAATCTTTCAATCAAGCGAGAATGCTGATGAGCTTTTTCAGCAATAACGCCAACGTGGTGCAGTGTTTATGCGCGCGTCATTCATTTCCGGTTGTGCCCTGAACCAAATGTCAAGACGTTAGTGGGCCTGAGGCTTTGAGAAGTCCCCTTAACAAGCTTGACACTTTCCGGAGGAAACTTTTTAACGCTGCTCACAGTAAACAAGCTTGAACTCAAGAAAGCAGTATGGTTTCCTGGCACCCTTTCAGGATTTTACAAAGCAGAACACTCACACCTAGCTACCATCTCTCCCACTTTTTTGTGCTTTCCAACGTCCTTTCAGAAAGAGCTGACACTCCATGAACGTGACGACCTGACAAAAGATCCCGGCCTGAAAACGTAAGCTGTGTTTGACGTCTTATGCGAGCCTGCCCTCGCAGATGAGACGGTGGCTGAAAGTGTAAGTTTGTGGAGCGGAAGACTCCAGCTACCCGTGCACCAACGAAGCATAGGGCTAATAAGAGACAAAAGTTGGATTTCACAAGTTCTATGACATTCTTCTTATAACTTTGTCGACGTAACGACGATCTTTTTAGTGATGAGTGGGTACGTTTCTGTTATCTAGGCATGTAGGTGTCGTATCCTACTATACGCTCAACAGTGATACAGGAGCAGGATAACTGGTTCATTAATGCTGTTGGTGTGGCAGCACCCCATTTATTACAGAATTTCATAGGCAGGAAACGAAGCGGAAAGTTAACGCTCGTGTAGCCCATTGTCACGGACGGCTATTTTTGGCGACACCGCGTCACGGCAATTAACGGGCGCCGTACTCCCCGACTGACCGTGAGAACGGCGGCGCATGAAAGGGAGCCGAGAAGGGCAGAATGGGGTGATCTTCTTAGAACGTCGCCGCCGACGGTTAATCCATTTGTAACTGTGGCGGCGTCTGCAAGGTCGTAGAAGGCCGCGGTATACCCCGAACAAGGATTAGACTACGAGACGCACCGACTGAGAGCCAAACGTTTGACCGTTCTCACGGGGAAAAGCGTGGGAAATGCTCTGGTGGCCAAGCCGTATGACAACAACCCGACAGGTTGTCACTCTCGCTAGTTGAGGGCCCTCTCCCAATGAAAAAGGGGTGGGGTGAAAATATTTTTGGGGCGGAGTTTCCATCAATTAAACGCACATGATTGGGCCCAGGTAGAGGTCTCTTGTCCCCAAGGAAGAGAGCGAGGAGACACGAGGGGGATTTAAGCGCAGGATTTTGCCCTGCTAGGCAGACTAGTCGCTGACCAACATGGTGTAGAAACAGATCAACAAGCATCTCTTCTAGAAGTTTTTAGTGTGGCTCTGTATCGGCTGGCCACCTAAACTTAGCCGTTCGTCTAGTTGTGACACGATATTAACGTCTGCAACGTAGACATCGGGACTTCGCCTCGAGTTAGCTCAACCTGCTCGAAGTCACCTGCAAGCACTAGCCTCCCGAAGCCACCAGCGTTGCAACACCGCCGACAACCCAGTCGTGCCAGAACTTTCTTTGACTTCTCGCTTCCGATCGTCGGGGACGCAACGCTTCCGGTCATCACACGTATGCCTTCACCTGTTTATATCTTCGAACTTTCTACTCCGTCGTTCTATTGTTGTTAGGTTGTGTAGCTTGTAATGGTTCTCTCGCGTAAGCTGATTTATTGTTTTTATATGTATTTTTAGTTGTATCAAGTGTTGATGTATTTTGTTAGTTGTATTGAAGTGTTGTACTACATCCCGTGTGCTGTAATATCACTAGAGTAAAGTTTGTTTTGTTTTCCCACGTCTCTGATTTCTTCACTGTCTCTGCTTGCGTACGGAACGAACCAACCAGCTGTCATTCCCGTCGACGACTTCGCGCTGGCGACGCTAGAGTGGCAGCTTGTAACACCCATGTTTTTTTTTAAACAAAATGCACCAATATTATCCTGTAACGGTTACCTTTGTTTGCAGCTGTTGTCTTGTGCAAAAGTAGCGTCTGTCTGTCTGTCTGTCTGTCTGTTTGTCTGTCTGCCTCTGTCTGTCTGTCTGTCTGTCTGTCTGTCTTTCTTTCTTTCTTTATTTCTTTCCAACTGATAACGAGAGATAGAGGTTCCTTTATACCCGTGATAAGGCTTTCCGTGTTTTTTTCTCGTTTTTTGTTTTTTTGACGACGAAACGCAGACTGTATTGGCTGTAAAGGGGACCAAGGAGATGTTTACAAGCAACAATACTTGCCCGTATGTCTACCGGCACTAGCACCCTAAGGAGTAAACTTTAGAGAAGAAACAAGCGCCAGCATTCTAATGACTGTTGGTCACTCTGTCGCTCTCTCATGCAAAAAATGTTGTCACCGATATTCACTATATAATGGAATGAAAAAAAAAGCCTCAAAAGCACAATAAATCTGCACATTTGTCGATAAAAAATAGTACGATACACGCCAACCGGGAAGCTCTTGGTGGAGAAGTTCGGTATTAAGTTTGAATTGGCTGATTGCGAAGCTTTGGTGAGAACACACAACGTTGCTTTTAAACAGAAACTACAATGTTAACATCAAGAGAAACTTGTTCTCAAAAGCATTGCTGTGCCTGCTTGCATATGTTTTTTTGTTGTGCTTTCATAAATAACTGTCACCATCGTGGTTCATTAAACGTTTGCAAATCTTTTACATATGTCTGCGCGCACAACTTTTATACACATAAAAAGCATGAATTCGTAATTTGTCGCTCAATAAACATATTACAACATAGTCACTTTCGCTCCGCAGGCATCGCGTAACGCCCATTTTCAGGTACGTGGGATCTGCAGAATTTTTATTTACAAGCATCGAGTTGATGCTTTTCAAAGAAGGGACTAATGCCGCATGGTTACGTGTGGGTACGTGTGAAAGAGGACAAAAAAGTTCGCACTGAGCGGCTTCTAGGCCTAGCTCAACCAGCAGTTCAACGCAAGGTTACCATGAGCGTGAGAATATATATATATATATATATATATATATATATATATATATATATATTTAGGCCTCTCCCACGTTCCGGCAGTTTACTCGGTCCTGTGCTTGCTGCTGCCAATGTATACCCGCAAACTTCTTAATCTCATCTGACCACCTAACCTTCTGTCTCCCCCTAACCCTCTTGCCTTCTCTAGGAACCCAGTTAGTTACCCTTAACGACCAGCGGTTTACCTGTCAAAGCACGACATGTCCGGCCCATGTCCATTTCTTCTTCTTGATTTCAACTATAATATCCTTAAACGTGGTTTGTTTCCTAATCCACTCTGCTCTCTTCTTCTCTCTTAATGTTACGCCTACCCAAACGACATTTCTGAAAGGTCAGAAAGCAGCCACGTGACCAAAACATTTTTTTCTCTCAGAATTATTCTATCGTTTCACTGTTTTCAATGAATCGAATCAGCACAATTGTTTCATATACATTTGATATAGTCGCCTAAATGGCTTGGACGTTTGGTGTGTCACCCATATATGACTAAAGTGTGAAAGTGCTTATGTTTATCCAACGACGGCACGCCCTCCTGCGGAAACGGTGGCAGCAGGGTGTTGGCAAGAAACAGTGGCAAGAGGGCCAGACAATAAAACCAAGAAAAGTATAGGAAGGTCAGTACACCGAATTGTAAGGTAAATGTACAGAAAAAATAGTGGGTGATAAGATAACTTGCCGTGGGTTGGCCTCCTTCAATCAGCATGTGAAACGACTACGGACTGTGATCGAAGCATTTAGTTCAGCAGGGCTGACGGTAATACCCTAAAAGTGTGATTTTGGTTTTCATGAACTGCTTTTCTTTAATCATGCGGTTACCTCTGAAGGCATTCGACCTGACCCCGAAAAGACAGCAGCTGTGGAAAAGTTTGCTAAACCGACGGATAAAGAGGCTGTGAGACGATTCCTAGGACGTTGCGCCTATTACAGAAGATTCATCAAAGATTTTTCGAAGATTGCGGAACCACTAACCCGACTGACGAAAGAAGGCACGCCTTTTACCCGCACAAGCGAGCAAGAAGACGTGTTCAATGAGCTACGATGGCGACTCCTAAATCACCCCCTCCTTGCACATTTTCCTTGATGAAACCAAAGCAGAGATTCACACGGACGAAAGCAAGTTAGAACTAGGTGCCGTCCTCGTGCAGCTGCAAAACAGTGAGTAACGAGTGGTCGCATATGCTAGTCGGACTCTTTCAAGAGCTGAAATGAATTCTTTGGTGATGAAAAAAGAATGTCTGTTTGTGTTATGGGCCATACAACTATTCCGACCACACTTATATGGTAGACCAATTTGAGCAGTGAGCTACCATCACTCAGTGTGCTGGCTCACAGACCTAAAGGACCCTTCTGGGCGACTTGCTAGATAGAGCCTCAGGTTGCAAGAATACGACACAACGGTCGTGTACAAATCGGGTCGCAAGCACAACGATGCTTATTGCCTGTGACATGCACCAGTGGAATCTGCACCTGTGGAAGATGGAGACGACTTTCTGTTTCTTGGGGCCGTCAGCACCGCAGACATGGCTGAATATCAACGATCTCACGCGGAGTTGCTTGAGCTGATCAAACATCTGGAAGGGCAACCCATGCGTGTTCTTCGAGTTTTCGTCTGGGGATTGTCGTCGTTCCTGATAAGAAACAACGTTCTTCGAGCACAGCAGAAAGAAATTCCTACTCGTCATTCCTTCGGCCTTGCGATTCGAAATTCTGGAAGCCTGCCACAATGACACAGTAGCCGGACACCTCGGAATGATTAGAACATTAGCTTGCATCCGTATCAAAGACTATTGGCCAAAGTTACTGGATGCTCTACAGCATTTTCCGAGGACATGTAGAGATTGCCAGAGACGCAAAACGCCTTCATTAAAACCTGCAGCATTTCTACAACCAATGAAAACCCCTAAATATTCGTTTAAACTAGTAGAAAAGGATCTACTTGGTCAATTTCCTACGTCATCAATGGGCAACCGATGGATAGTAGTGGCGACAAACTACTTAACCCGGTATGCCGAGACAGCCTCTCTAACCAAGGGCACGGCTATAGAAGTAGCTGAATTCTTCGTCACTAACATTGTACTACGACATGGTGGCCCAAAGGTGGTTATCACGGATCGAAGAACTGCATTCACAGCCGATCTGACGCAGTTCATTATGAAACTTACCCACACATGTTATAGGAAAACAACGGCTTACCACCCCCAAATAAATGGGTTAACCGAGCGACTCAACAGAACTCTGACTGATATGTTGTCCATTTACGTTGACTTGAAGCACCGTACGTGGGACAAGATACTGCCGTACGCCACTTTCGCTTATAATACTGCTCTGCAGGAGACTACTAAAGTAGTCACTCCAGTTGGCGTGACATCACAATAAACAACTACAACGCATTGATGCAAACCGTTACAAGCTTTGGCGGAGAGGAGTTGACTACGCACCAGGCGAATGAGTTTGGATTTAGACTCCCGTGCGCACGCCTGGCCTCTTCGAAAAGTTTCTGCGCCGCTATTTCGGCCCTTACCGAGTCCTTCGTCGAGTTGGCTTCTTGAACTACGATGTGACACCAGAAGGACAAGTGAGCTCATCAAGATGCCAAAGGAGCACAGAAATCGTGCATGTGGTCAGAAAGAAGCCATACTATGACAGGGAATGAATATCGAACTATACACACCCGATTATAAGGAATACCTACTTCTCCATCGGAGACCACGCGTTCAGGCCATGTCAGCAACACTGCTTCTACGCATCAGGACGATGCGTTCTTGGAGGAGGGATAATGACCCAAGACAGACATGGTATTCAAATTACGCGCGCAAGTTCGAGCACCCCAGCAGGCGGTGACGGCGCGCGCCTCGTCAGCACGGAATTTCGACGAGACGAGAATGAAGTGGGGCGCCGCTCGAGGTCTTCTTGGAGTAAGTACAGATGATCATCAAAACTTCATTCTAAAATTTGCAACGTTTTATATGGTAACTTCCTTCAATCTAAATTAAAGTAATACTTTATAAGACCACTCACTTATTGGCCCATGCCCCACAGTTGGTATGAGCCACAAGTGAAGGGCAACAAGAGCAAGAACAAGATTTATTTTTGTGGATCGTCTGTTACGAACGCTGCTACATTTTTCTTTACTTTTAGGGTACGAGTTAGCCCCAATAAATAGTTACTCTTAAAGCATCTGTATTGTACGTAACAATATATATATATATATATATATATATATATATATATATATATAAATATATGCCTCATGTTCTTAATGCTTTTTTTCTTTCTTTTTTTCACGTACCCTCACTCAATTAGGCTTTTAAACAGCGCTGAGCACCAACAAACTGTGTCCTCATTCCTGATGAAGGTGGGCGTTTGGTTGAAACGTCGAAATAAACTACGTTGGATTCGTCACGGAGAATCTACTTGACTACTTGCAACGCTACGGCCGCTCCACCATCATGCCTGGCTACACAATTCCAGCCACAGGTGCACCTCCAGTCAAGCATCTCTCACAGAAGTTCCCTAAACATGCGCTAACCTCAGCCATTATCGAAAACTCGCAAACAAGGCATTTACCGAGACGGTAGGTTGAGCGCGAAAACATATCGGCGGCAACAAAGGGACAAGAAGGAGACGAGCGCTAACTTCCAACCAATTAATACAAACTAGCCCAAACTGCAACACTTCTAAGATATTTCCACCAACATTTCAACCTGCACGATAAGGTGACACTTGCGATCATTTAAATTTGCAGAGCCTCCACATTCGACATCGAGAAAGAGCTGGCTGGCATACCACGATATATATATATATATATATATATATTGTCATGATGAAGAAAGACGCTGGCGCTTCGGCGCGTGGGCAGCTAAGGGAAGGTAGACGAAGATAAAGACAGAATAAAAACAGCTGGCCCAGGATCGAGTGTTGTCTCTTTTCTCTTCGTTACAACGGCGCCGTCGACGAAGAACAAGTCTTACGTCCCGGCTTCGTCATCCAGGACAGCCGTGATAAGCGCCGCTTGAGGATGGCGTCAAGGCCTCCTCGGCAGCGGTTCACCTGCCGCCACTGCCACCACCATTCCGGGACGGCGTCAAGGCCTCCTCGGTGGCTGCAGTACAAGTTACCGGCACCATTTCACAAGGGACACCGTCCACACGTCCTTGGCTATGGATTCTGCCGTCAGCGCAAGCCCACAAGTGAACCCTCTGCGGGCAGCCACCGGTACGTGTCTTCGTGGTTCGTCGGCAGTGCGGGCTTCTCCATCGAGGAAAGCCCTTCACGCTTCTTTGGCGATGGAGTCAACAACCTGACCGCCGCTTCAGCTGTCCATCGGACCATCAGTGGATGGTGTCCATGGCTCCTCTGTGGACCAGGGAATCACCCAATAGACACTACGCTACCACTTCGCGGCCGTAATACGCACGGGATCCTGTCCTTTGGGAATGCTGTTCAAGCTTCCCACGGCCTGCATTCCCTGTCCGGTACTCTTCCATCACAAGAGCCGCCAGGAAACGCTGTTCATGCTTCCTTGGACGTGCGTGTCATCACCGTGAGTACTACTAGAACCACGTACTTCACGGACGCGAACCAAAGTGCTTCAGAAGCCTCGTGCGACAGTGCCATGGAGCTGCGGCGTACCATCGCACTGCTCCTCGCCGAGACTAACAAACAGACAGCCTTGATCGCCGAGCGAGCTCCTACAATGTTGCTAGCATTGTGTGACATTAACGCAGTGTTCGATGTAGCTGCCTCATACGACCTTGAGGCAAGCACACCGGAGCAACACAGGGAGCTTCGGTCTTCTCTGATCGAGCTCCCTGGGGTGAAGGGGCGAAGCTTCTTACAGCAGCACCCGTTCGTCCCTCGAAGTCGTAGTAGTAGTCGTAAAGTGTAAGCAGTCTTACATTTTGATCTCCAAGATGGTGCCGCGGAGAGAGTTTTTCTGTGCGTTGTTAAACAATTAAAAATTCGCAGCGTGCGCGTTAACTAAAAGCCAAATTCTCCTGTCTCTCATTCCCCTTTAGCAGCCATCGGCATGTACATGGAGCACTAACTGAAAAGAAAGAGTTGCTACGTTTTACTCGCAGGGCATAACCTCCTTGGTTTTTTAAAGGTTTGCCGAGCGTTGGGCCGCAGTGCCATGAATGCAGTGAACTAGTATATACCATGAACTCGAGGTGGTTAAACGTGGGAAGTAGACACGAAGCGCAAGCCGTAAGAAAGTGTGCGTGTGCGATCTCTCGTTTAGTCCTTGGAATGTCCGCTGGATTGTGGTGCATATGCGGAATATATGATGAAAAGATGCAAGATGGTGGTACTTGGAGTGTTGAATAGACGGACGAACGGACACACAAACAGATGCATGGACGGACTCACGGATGGCTGCACCGACAGATAGACGCATGGACGGACGCAGGGGCAGATGCATAGACGAACGCAGGGATGGACGCACAGTTGGAAGTGCGGACGCACGAAGAGACGCACGCATGGACGGGCGAATGAACGCATGGATGGTCACACAGACGGACGCATGGACGGACGGAAGCAAGAACGAATGGACGGACGGGTACTTCGCCCCACTCTCCATCATTCACTCCGTGGATATGCTGCCATTTTTTTCCATAACACTCATTGGGTAACTACTGCAAGCACACTTACTTTATACTAACTAGGGCATTAATAATATTTTTTGGCAGTAAGACGGCATTCGTTATGATATTTTTCGTAATTCTTCTGAGAAGCGTGGTATCCGCTAAACAATTGCGAGGGACTTCGTGCCAAATGTTCATGCAGTGGCTCACGACGATGAGGAGTTATTTCTGAAGTGAATATGCCGCACGTTAAATAAGGGAACAGAGAATATTGTAGAATGGGTTGGAGGATTGGACGACCCACTCGTTATGCTATTTGGACTGTGCGACGACTGGTTGATGTTTCGCTCTTTTAACACGCTTTATAAGTTGTAGTAACGCGATTGCTTTCCCGACATCAAGCTTCTCTAAGGCAAGTTTGCCAACAAGTCACCTGCACCGACGTAGCTCAATGGTAGAATACCGAGCTCGAACCCGGGTCGGCTGAGTGCCAGCCCACTACTTTACAACTGAGCTACGCCGGTGCTTGTGAATCATTTGCAAATTTGCCTTAGGTAGGCTTGATGTCGGAAAAGCAATCGCGTCTCCATATAGGGTCGCGGTATTATAGAGACGTCTATCTATAGAGACGAAAATACCGCACTTGTTTTAGAGGGCAACAGCACCGAGTTCGCAAAATGTCTTTTCAGTGACATCCATAAGTGGTTTTGTGGAAGAGAATAAGTAGGAAAGATACTTTATGTTGACGCCAACCCCCATGCGACCACTGACGACGTGTTGGCGGGGAAAACTGACAATTTACGCGAACATTTGTCCACTCAAGGTATTAGCGTCGCATCGGGGAAACAACAACGCCCACGCCGACACTGGCACCGACACCGACACCAAAATTTCTGTGAACCAAGCTGTTTAACGCTATCACGTTAACACCGTCTTCGCGCGCTGCACAACCATTCACTTACCACCCTATATATATATATATATATATATATATATATATATACGCACTGCATCTTGACCTCAAAGGGAGATTTCTCCTGCGATTTGTTGAACAATTGAAATTGGCAGCGTGCTTGTTAACTAAAAGGAAACTGTTGGTCTTTGTGTCCAATTGCAGTCTTTTGTTTCTCCTTTCCCATTAGAAGCAATTGGCATGTTTCAGTAGGAAACACTGGTACATCACTGCTTGCTATGTGCTTCCAACGCCGCGATAAGCGTCAATGTCCATGCCGCCGCCAGTGTAAGCATTACCGCTCGGTGCTTCGTATCTACACATGCTTACCTTCAGTGGAAGATGACGCCAATATTTATGTTATTTCAAAGTGTTTTTTTTTAATTTTAATATTCCTCACAACTTTTCTCGGCCAGACAGGCTTCTATCACAACCTTGGCCTCATATTTAACTGGTAATAACTAAGTATAGCGGAATTGTATCTTGAAATTTCTGCAGCGAAATAGGTTTTTCAAAAACACGCACGTTTCCTTTTCCAAACAAAACTACAGGTCCCGTAACAGGTGGAGTAGAGTTCCCTGGAAGTGCGGGAAATGAAGTGAGATTATATATAGACGTACGTAGGAGGAGTACATTGATCCACAAGTACAATGCTAGTAGTGTTGTTCTTTGGTGTACTAAAGTGCGCTTAGTTCAAGAATAGACAAACGGACCACATTGCACCAACTGCACAGTGCAAATTATCACTAAGACTTGTTCTTTCTTGGGTCTAATTTATTTTCATGGGTACTATTCACAACGATTTATGCCGTAAAATATGAGAGATATTTTACACTATTATGAGGTTTCTGCAGAATAGGGCGCTCAGAACAGAGTGAAGATCTGACGAGGACTGCTCTGTTTAACGAAGTCAAGTAGGAAATTTGAGTTAAACTTAAATCAACCAAAAGGGTATATCAAAGTATAATTTCCCAAGACTACTCAAAAGCAATCATAAAAGCTTCGGTAATCTATTTTGCAATGTTACGAATATTAGTACGTTTTTTTGTAAGTAAGGACATGTCTAAATAGAGCTGCGATATGATTGCCTCAGCATTGAAGGTCTACTTTCAACCTGTTTTCACTCAAGAGAACCTTGAACTCCCTCACTTTCTGTGAGGGAGCAATTAGGGAACTCTGTGTATCTCTAGATGGTGTTTCTAATTTAGTGGTAAGACTGAGTAATGAGAAGTCACGTGGTCCTGACAGTATTTGCAACGCTTTCTTTGTTCGTTGCTCCCTTTAGACCGGAAACCGCGTATATTTCTTTTTTGTGGTGACGTGCTCAAGTTCTACCGTCGCACAAATCAAAAAACAGATCTTAAATAACTACCAGCCCCTTTATCTGACAATTTATTCGTGTAAAATGCTCGAACACCTCATTTACAAAGATATCTTGGATTGTTGTCAACCAATAATAACTAAGCGACTGCCAGCGTGGTTTCCGTCGGGGTATTAGCACCATAGCTCAGGTATTGGAATTCACTCATGACATCGCTGAAGCACTAGATCTTGGTACAAAATTTGACGCAGTTTTTATAGATCGGTTCAAAGCTTTAGACTCTAAAGTGCACCTTAAACTACATTTTAAGCCAAGCCACGTTACTAATGATGAAGTTCTAGTACACCGAATTGCCCGTTTTCTGTCCGATCACTCCCAATATGTACACTAAATGCTTCTGACTCCCTTGTTGCTAATGTATCACCAGGCGTGCCGCAGTGTACAGTCCATGCCCCTCTTCTCTTTCACCTTCACATTATTGGCTTGCCACAAAACATAGCAACTAAAATGTGTCTATATGCCGACGACTGCATTCTTTACCAGTCCATTACCTCTAATGAAGACCACAGGGTTCCTAATTAGGCGTTCTTTCACTTTTGTTTATGGCACAATGCCTGGCACACGAGTATTAGCTTCACCAAAACTTTTACATTGACATTCACCAGGCGTTTAGTATTCTCAAATTGCTCGTACGCTTTCAATAATTTCTTGTTATTCAAAATACCCGTGTACTAGTATACAGGGCTTCTATTTACTGACAATCACGGAGCATACATGTTCAAATGAGATAGAAAAAATCATTCAGAAAACAGCTATCTCAAGCGCACCCTTAGAGCATTTCCACAAGCAGCCAATTAGCTCACACACAAAACTCAAGTCTGCCCACTCCTAGAATGTGCATCAAGTGTTTGGAATATATTTCATGAACACAAGATTAACGAAATTGAGTCTGTTCATAAAAGAAGCTACTTGTTTTATCTGCCGTTGTCATGGTAGCTGCTTTTCACCCTCTTCCAAACTCGTTAGCTTCATTCTGACCACTCTGGTAAGACAGTCGCCACAAGGAAAGCCTAAAGTTCTAATGACCTCATTGAGTCTCCATGGTGTGGCCACTCAAATCAATACTTTCAGTTTGCTCAACCTTTATGTGCTGGTAGCTTGCGAAATCTTAATTTTTGCCGCTTGAATGTAGAACTGATTTGTACAAATGTAGCTACTTTCCTGTGATAGGTTAATTTTCGAATGCTTTGCCTGTGTAGGTTCGTGCCTTACGAAGGACTGATGTGTCCGCGTTTGGTATGTGATGTTATTGCCACATCTGTCTCAGCTAATAATGGGTTGCAGTATGTATAAAAATAAAAATAAAATATTAAGCGAAAGAAGCCGTATAAGGCATTTCAAATTGTTTTCCACTTTTGCAACACATGCAGCACTATCATTCAAATTTGCAATTGATACCGTATCTCGTAGACATGAAAAAGTCAAGATAATGAATAACTCTTCATCTGGTGCGTTGTGGGTAAATGGTAATAGCGACGCTTTTATTAGAAACAACCATTATGTAATAACATTTTCAGAAGTGTTCCTCATGTGCCGTGATAGAAGGCTGAGCTTTTGGGGTAAATGCATCAGAAAGGTATGTGAGTCAATGAAAGATGCGCACGTGAGAAAAAAATTGAGAGCAACACCAAAACCGACAATCAGCTTACAGTTCACTGCGGGAGATAAGAAAAAAACCAATTGTACTAATTTAAGGTCATTTATGCTTTGTGCTACTACTAAAATATTCTTTGTCATACTCTAATTGAGAGAAATCTTTCAATCAAGCGAGAATGCCTATGAGCTTTTTCAGCAATAACGCCAACGTGGTGCAGTGTTTATGCGTGCGTCATTCATTTCCGGTTGTGCCCTGAACCAAATGACAAGACGTTACTGGGCCTGAGGCTTTGAGAAGTCCCCTTAACAAGCTTGACACTTTCCGGAGGAAACTTTTTAACGCTGCTCACAGTAAACAAGCTTGAACTCAAGAAAGCAGTATGGTTTCCTGGCAACCTTTCAGGATTTTACAAAGCAGAACACTCACACCTAGCTACCATCTCTTCCACTTTTTTGTGCTTTCCAACGTCCTTTCAGAAAGAGCTGACACTCCATGAACGTGACGACCTGACAAAAGATCCCGGCCTGAAAACGTAAGCTGTGTTTGACGTCTTATGCTAGCCTGCCCTCGCAGATGAGACGGTGACTGAAAGTGTACGTTTGTGGAGCGGAAGACTCCAGCTACCCGTGCACCAACGAAGCATAGGGCTAATACGAGACAAAAGTTGGGTTCCACAAGTTCTATGACATCCTTCTTATAACTTTGTCGACGTAACGAAGATCTTTTTAGTGATGAGTGGGTACGTTTCTGTTATCTAGGCATGTAGGTGTCGCATCCTACTATATGCCCACCAGTGATACAGGAGCAGGATAACTGGTTCATTATAGCTGTTGGTGCGGCAGTACCCCATTTATTACAGAATTTCATAGGCAGGAAACGAAGCGGAAAGTTAACGCTCGTGTAGCCCATTGTCACGGACGGCTATTTTTGGCGACACCGCGTCACGGCAATTAACGGGCGCCGTACTCCCCGACTTACCGTGAGAACGGCGGCGCATGAAAGGGAGCCGAGAAGGGCAGAATGGGGTGCTCTTCTTAGAACGTCGGCGCCGACGGTTAATCCCTTTGTAACTGTGGCGGCGTCTGCGAGGTCGTAGAAGGCCGCGGTATACCCCGAACAAGGATTAGACTACGAGACGCACCGGCTGAGAGCCAAACGTTTGACCGTTCTCACGGGGAAAAGCGTGGGAAACGCTCTGGTGGCCAAGCCGTATGACAACAACCCGACAGGTTGTCAATCTCGCTAGTTGAGGGCCCTCTTCCAATTAAAAAGGGGTGGGTTCAAAATATTTTTGGGGCAGAGTTTCCATCAATTAAACGCACATGATTGGGCCCAGGTAGAGGTCTCTTGTCCCCAAGGAAGAGAGCGAGGAGACACGAGGGGGATTTAAGCGCAGGGTTTGCCCTGCTAGGCAGACTAGTCGCTGACCAACATGGTGTAGAAACAGATCAACAAGCATCTCTTCTAGAAGTTTTTAGTGTGGTTCTGTATCGGCTGGCCACCTAACCTTAGCCGTTCGTCTAGTTGTAACGCGATATTAACGTCTGCAACGTAGACATCCGGACTTCGCCTCGAGTTAGCTCAACCTGCTCGAAGTCACCTGCAAGCACTAGCCTCCCGGAGCCACCAGCGTTGCAACACCGCCGACAACCCAGTCGTGCCAGAACTCTCTTTGACTTCTCGCTTCCTATCGTCGGGGACGCAACGCTTCCGGTCATCACACGTATGCCTTCACCTGTTTATATCTTCGAACTTTCTACTCCGTCGTTCTATTGTTGTTAGGTTGTTTAGCTTGTAATAGTTCTCTCGCGTAAGCTGATTTATTGTTTTTATATGTATTTTTTAGTTGTATCAAGTGTTGATGTATTTTTTTAGTTGTATTGAAGTGTTGTACTACATCCCGTGTGCTGTAATATCACTAGAGTAAAGTTTGTTTTGTTTTCCGACGTCTCTGATCTCTTCACTGTCTCTGCTTGCGTACAACATAGTCACTTTCGCTCCGCAGGCATCGCGTAACGCCCATTTTCAGGTACGTGGGATCTGCAGAATTTTTTATTTACAAGCATCGAGTTGATGCTTTTCAAAGAAGGGACTAATGCCGCATGGTTACGTGTGGGTACGTGTGAAAGAGGACAAAAAAGTTCGCACTGAGCGGCTTCTAGGCTTAGCTCAACCAGCAGTTCAACGCAAGGTTACCATGAGCGTGAGAATATATATATATATATATATATATATATATATATATATATTTAGGCCTCTCCCACGTTCCGGCAGTTTACTCGGTCCTGTGCTTGCTGCTGCCAATGTATACCCGCAAACTTCTTAATCTCATCTGACCACCTAACCTTCTGTCTCCCACTAACCCTCTTGCCTTCTCTAGGAACCCAGTTAGTTACCCTTAACGACCAGCGGTTTACCTGTCAAAGCACGACATGTCCGGCCCATGTCCATTTCTTCTTCTTGATTTCAACTATAATATCCTTAAACGTGGTTTGTTTCCTAATCCACTCTGCTCTCTTCTTCTCTCTTAATGTTACGCCTACCCAAACGACATTTCTGAAAGGTGAGAAAGCAGCCACGTGACCAAAACATTTTTTTCTCTCAGAATTATTCTATCGTTTCACTGTTTTCAATGAATCGAATCAGCACAATTGTTTCATATACATTTGATATAGTCGCCTAAATGGCTTGGACGTTTGGTGTGTCACCCATATATGACTAAAGTGTGAAAGTGCTTATGTTTATCCAACGACGGCACGCCCTCCTGCGGAAACGGTGGCAGCAGGGCGTTGGCAAGAAACAGTGGCAAGAGGGCCAGACAATAATACCAAAAAAGTATAGGGGAGGTCAGTATACCGAATTGTAAGGTAAATGTACAGAAAAAATAGTGGGTGATAAGATAACTTGCCGTGGGTTGGCCTCCTTCAATCAGCATTTGAAACGACTACGGACTGTGATCGAAGCAATTAGTTCAGCAGGGCTGACGATAAAACCCTAAAAGTGTGATTTTAGTTTTCATGAACTGCTTCTCTTTAATCATGTGGTTACCTCTGAAGGCATTCGACCTGACCCCGAAAAGACAACAGCTGTGGAAAAGTTTGCTAAACCGACGGATAAAGAGGCTGTGAGACGATTCCTAGGACGTTGCGCCTATTACAGAAGATTCATCAAAGATTTTTGGAAGATTGCGGAACCACTAACCCGACTGACGAAAGAAGACACGCCTTTCACCCGCACAAGCGAGCAAGAAGACGTGTTCAATGAGCTACGATGGTGACTCCTTAATCACCCCCTCTTTGCACATTTTCCTTGATGAAACCGAAGCAGAGATTCACACGGACGAAAGCAAGTTAGAACTAGGTGCCGTCCTCGTGCAGCTGCAAAACAGTGAGTAACGAGTGGTCGCATATTCTAGTCGGACTCTTTCAAGAGCTGAAATGAATTCTTTGGTGATGGAAAAAGAATGTCTGTTTGTGTTATGGGCCATACAACTATTCCGACCACACTTATATGGTAGACCATCTTGAGCAGTGAGCTACCATCACTCACTGTGCTGGCTCACAGGCCTAAAGGACCCTTCTGGGCGACTTGCTAGATGGAGCCTCAGGTTGCGAGAATACGACACAACGGTCGTGTACAAATCGGGTCGCAAGCACAGCGATGCTTATTGCCTGTGACGTGCACCAGTGGAATCTGCACCTGTGGAAGATGGAGATGACTTTCTGTTTCTTGGGGCCGTCAGCACCGCAGACATTGCTGAATATCAACGATCTCACGCGGAGTTGCTTGAGCTGATCAAACATCTGGAAGGGCAACCCATGCGTGTTCTTCGAGTTTTCGTCTGGGGATTGTCGTCGTTCCTGATAAGAAACAACGTTCTTCGAGCACAGCAGAAAGAAATTCCTACTCGTCATTCCTTCGGCCTTGCGATTCAAAATTCTGGAAGCCTGCCACAATGACACAGTAGCAGGACACCTCGGAATGATTAGAACATTAGCTTGCATCCGTATCAGACTATTGGCCAAAGTTACTGGATGCTCTACAGCATTTTCCGAAGACATGTAGAGATTGCCAGAGACGCACAACGCCTTCATTTAAACCTGCAGCATTTCTACAACCAATGAAAACCCCTAAATATTCGTTTAAACTAGTAGAAAAGGATCTACTTGGTCAATTTCCTACGTCATCAATGGGCAACCGATGGATAGTAGTGGCGACATACTACTTAACCCGGTATGCCAAGACAGCCTCTCTCACCAAGGGCACGGCTATAGAAGTAGCTGAATTCTTCGTGACTAACATTGTACTACGACATGGTAGCCCAAAGGTGGTTATCACGGATCGAAGAACTGCACTCACAGCCGATCTGACGCAGTTCATTATGAAAGTTACCCACACATGTTATAGGAAAACAACGGCTTACCACCCCCAAAGAATTGGGTTAACCGAGCGACTCAACAGAACTCTGACTGATATGTTGTCCATTTACGTTGACTTGAAGCACCGTACGTGGGACAAGATACTGCCGTACGCCACTTTCGCTTATAATACTGCTCTGCAGGAGACTACTAAAGTAGTCACTCCAGTTGGCGTGACATCACAATAAACAACTACAACGCATTGATGCAAACTGTTACAAGCTTTGGCGGAGAGGAGTTGACTACGCACCAGGCGAGTGAGTTTGGATTTAGACTCCCGTGCGCACGCCTGGCCTCTCCGAAAAGTTTCTGCGCCGCTATTTCGGCCCTTACCGAGTCCTTCGTCGAGTTGGCTTCTTGAACTACGATGTGACACCAGAAGGACAAGTGAGCTCATCAAGATGCCAAAGGAGCACAGAAATCGTGCATGTGGTCAGAAAGAAGCCATACTATGACAGGGAATGAACATCGAACTATACACACCCGATTATAAGGAATACCTACTTCTCCATCGGAGACCACGCGTTCAGGCCATGTCAGCAACACTGCTTCTACGCATCAGGACGATGCGTTCTTGGAGGAGGGATAATGACCCAAGACAGACGTGGTATTCAAACTACGCGCGCAAGTTCGAGCACCCCCGCAGGCGGTGACGGCGCGCGCCTCGACAGCACGGAATTTTGACGAGACGAGAATGAAGTGGGGCGCCGCTCGAGGTCTTCTTGGAGTAAGTACAGATGATCATCAAAATTTCATTCTAAAATTTGCAACGTTTTAATTGGTAACTTCCTTCAATCTAAAATGAAGTAATACTTTATAAGACCACTCACTTATTGGCCCATGCCCCACAGTGGGTATGAGCCACAAGTGAAGGGCAACAAGAGCAAGAACAAGATTTATTTTTGTGGATCGTCTGCTACGAACGCTGCTACATTTTTCTTTACTTTTAGGGTACGAGTTAGCCCCAATAAATAGTTACTCTTAAAGCATCTGTATTGTACGTAACAATATATATATATATATATATATATATATATATATATATATATATATATATAAATATATGCCTCATGTTCTTAATGCTTTTTTTCTTTCTTTTTTTCACGTACCCTCACTCAATTAGGATTGTAAACAGCGCTGAGCACCAACAAACTGTGTCCTCATTCCTGATGAAGTTGAGCGTTTGGTTGAAACGTCGAAATAAACTACGTTGGATTCGTCACGGAGAATCTACTTGACTACTTGCAACGCTACGGCCGCTCCACCATCATGCCTGGCTACACACTTCCAGCCACAGGTGCACCTCCAGTCAAGCATCTCTCACAGAAGTTCCCTAAACATGCGCTAACCTCAGCCGTTATCGAAAACTCGCAAACAAGGCATTTGCCGAGACGGTAGGTTGAGCGCGAAAACATATCGGCTGCAACAGAGGGACAAGAAGGAGACGAGCGCTAACTTCCAACCAATTAATACAAACTAGCCCAAACTGCAACACTTCTAAGGTATTTCCACCAACATTTCAACCTGCACGATAAGGCGACACTTGCGATCATTTGAATTTGCAGAGCCTCCACATTCGACATCGAGAAAGATCTGGCTGGCATACCACGATATATATATATATATAAATATATATATATTGTCATGATGAAGAAAGACGCTGGCGCTTCGGCGCGTGGGCAGCTTAGGGAAGGTAGACGAAGATGAAGACAGAATAAAAACAGCTGGCCCAGGATCGGGTGTTGTCTCTTTTCTCTTCGTTACAATGGCGCAGTCGACGAAGAACAAGTCTTACGTCCCGGCTTCGTCATTCAGGACAGCCGTGATAAGCGCCGCTTGAGGATGGCGTCAAGGCCTCCTCGGCAGCGGTTCACCTGCCGCCACTGCCACCACCATTCCGGGACGGCGTCAAGGCCTCCTCGGCGGCTGCAGTACAAGTTACCGGCACCATTTCACAAGGGACACCGTCCACACGTCCTTGGCTATGGATTCTGCCGTCAGCGCAAGCCCACAAGTGAACCCTCTGCGGGCAGCCACCGGTACGTGTTTTCGTGGTTCGTCGGCAGTGCGGGCTTCTCCATCCAGGAAAGCCGTTGACGCTTCTTTGGCGATGGAGTCAACAACCTGACCGCCGCTTCAGCTGTCCATCGGACCATCAGTGGATGGTGTCCATGGCTCCTCTGTGGACCAGGGAATCACCCAATAGACACTACGCTACCACTTCGCAGCCGTAATACGCACGGGATCCTGTCCTATGGGAATGCTGTTCAAGCTTCCCACGGCCTGCATTCCCTGTCCGGTACTCTTCCAACACATGAGCCGCCAAGAAACGCTGTTCATGCTTCCTTGGACGTGCGTGTCACCACCGTGAGTACTACTAGAACCACGTACTTCACGGACGCGAACCAAAGTGGTTCAGAAGCCTCGTGCGACAGTGCCATGGAGCTGCGGCGTACCATCGCACTGCTCCGCGCCGAGACTAACAAACTGACAGCCTTGATCGCCGAGCGAGCTCCTACAATGTTGCTAGCATTGTGTGACATTAACGCAGTGTTCGATGTAGCTGCCTCATACGACCTTGAGGCAAGCACACCGGAGCAACACAGGGAGCTTCGGTCTTCTCTGATCGAGCTCTCAGACCAGCTCGACTGCTTCGCGTCGGTGATCTCTGCTATGCCACCTGCCACCTCACAATCACCAGTCGTCTGCGAACTACTAGAATTCCACGGGGTCCGGAAGGACGCCGACAGCTGGGTGGCAACCGTCAACGTGATAGCAATGCGCGAGGCCTAGACAGAATCTCGGAAATGGACCGTGGCTGTAGACCGTCTTCGGGAAGGTGCAGTGGCGTGGCACCGGTATGAAGGCTGGAAGCAGCAGTCATGGGCGGAGCGGAGCTGGAAGCTCATAGCTGCTTTCGGTCGTAATCCTTTCCACCTCTCCACCACCACCCCGTCCAACCTGGCCAGTATCGAGGAGTAAGCTCCAGAGGCTTTCCACCTCGAGGGTTCAGCTGTGCGCTGCAGCTTACCACACGAGAAGTTCCCGAAGCAAGTCACCGCGGCCAGAGGCCGCTACCCGAAGCAAGTTCACTGCGGCCAGAGGCTGCTACCGAAGTCGGACCTCTTGAAGGGCGTTGCTCCAACGAAACAGCTGCAGAGAATCATCTCGACTGTGCTGCATTGCCCTTCACCGACGCAACCCCATTCGCACACCGAGCTGAAGTGGCGCAACACCTCGAATGTTCCTCCGAGCCATCCCGCCGCGCAGCAGAAAGCTTCTCCGCCTGTCCTACGAATGACGTCAGACGCAGGTGCGACACGCCACTGCTGCTCTCAGACCCCGCGCCGGTACGCGATGCCATCATGTCAGTGGAAGAGGCTGATACCAGTCCTCATACGGCTCAGTTAGAGAAGCCGGCCCCAATATCACCTTTTCTGAGGCAAGTAGAGACACCAGCATCGTCTATGCTTGAACCGCCTACGGTGATGGCGCCGGTAGAGCCCAAGGTAACCACTGCTGGTGTCACTGACCAAGATCATGAGGAGAAAGTTGGCGCTCAAGATGCTGACAGCAGCCAGTCTCGACCTCACGATAGACCTGTTGAAGACTCTGGCACCCTGTTTCAGCGTGGCCAAGGCCGACCTCCGAGATGCAGCCACTATACCGACCACCAGATCTACCTTTGGCAGATGCCGGGACAGAATCGCGGCCGAGAGCGTTGGCCGCAACGGGGCAGCCAGTGCCGGCCGCCTGAGTCCACAGCACTTTTTCAAAAGTCATCGTGGCGTGCAAAAGAGCGACCAGCTTGAGGCAACCAGTACCGTCCACCAGAAACCTTGCCGCCAGCTCCACGCGCGCGCAGTCATGGCCGAGTGTCATGACCAAGAAAGACGCTGGCGCTTCGGTGCGTGGGCAGCTAAGGGAAGGTAGAGGAAGATGAAGACAGAATAAAAACAGCTGGCCCAGGATCTTCCGATTGTGCCAATCATGCCTCCTACAGCTTATGTAACAGCAGCGAGGTTTAGAAAACTTTCCCTTCTTGAAGACTCATCAAAAACCATGATACCGAATCCAGATTTCTCGCACCTGCACTTCACATGGAATAATAAATGGTGTCCCACGCGTAAATTGGAAGTCTTGGTAACAAAATTACGTTGCCGTGTACCACCTCTTAATTTCTACTTAAACAGGTCTGGTCTGGTGCCATCCCCTCTGTGCTCAAGCTGTAACGAACCTGAACATATCGACCATTTTCTTATCACATGTCACCGATTCAAAAATCAAAGAAAAAACTGCTTCGAAATTTTATTCAGAAAATTAGGAATATCACTTAATACTCCCAATATTTTGTCTTTTGGGGCCATTTCATTGGGACATAGCAACAGGAACATCTGCGGGGCTCTCTGCGATTTCATATATAACACAAGAAGATTACCTTCCTGAGTCAGCCATCAGCTCTCGAATTTTACTAGTCACACTACCACTTACTATTTAGCTGATACACTGCAATGATTCGACTTTCAGGAGAATTTCATATAACGATTCCACCACAGATATTTAACAAATTCTATTAGTCCCCCCCCCCTTTTTTTCTTTTTTTTTCTTTTTTTTAACATTGCGCCAAATTAATTTCACAGTCAAAACACAGTATTCATATTCCCCTAATCTAGAAAATCTATAGGTATTTACTTGCAATAACCACCGGCTTCTTGGCCAATCCCCCTTAGTGGGTGAGAGCCACAAAAGAAAGGAACAAGCAAGCAAGCAAGGATCGGGTGTTGTCTCTTTTCTCTCCGTTACAATATATATATATATATATATATATATATATATATATATATATAGAGAGAGAGAGAGAGAGAGAGAGAGCAGAGACGCAACAAGCGGTTGTCTTAAATTTCTTTCCAATGATTGCGACCGGTGGACCGGTGTTCGTCAGGGTTTCCGAACAAGTGCGACGCTATATGCGTCGCACTTCCTTTTAGGGGCGAAACAGGGAAGTTTATTGCAATTTGGTAACGACATTTCAGGTGAGTACAACTCTGTGGTGTAACTAAATCACTTCAGTGGCGTGTACAAACAAGAGAACATAGACAGGATGTAACACACAACACTTCCAATATTCTCACAGATCACGAATCACTCAAGAAAACAAAGAGAAAAGAAACGCAAAAAAGCAATAAATTGAAACAGATTCACATATTACGTGCGACGAGAAGCAATTTTCTCCCCCGAGTTAAAACGGCAGTAAAGGAAGTTTAATATTCCCGTTCCGAACTCCAAAAAAAAACGTGTATGCCAACTTCTAATAAATGCTTCTTCACCCTGAGTTTCCATTCGTTCGGTAAGGTACCGAACAATGATCATTCTAATCTTCTGTAACGCTGGGTATGGAGTTCGTTGGGGTCGTAGCCGTGCTTCGGCCATACAGCGGCGACGCCACAAGACATACATTGTGACGTACAGTACGAGTTGTTCTAATAAGCCCCTTCTGCGCTGTTGGCTCGAAGGAATTGACGCTCCGAATTGACGACGCACGACGTGCCACACGCCTTAGGCCGCTACGCATTCAAACATCGTGTGGCGGATCGTTTCTCTTTTCCCGCAGTTGGAGCAGTGGTCATTGCGAACGACGCCCCACTTTAACGGTCTCTGACGAGTGGGCAACGCGTCCCATCGCCGCAGCCAATCGAATTCTCTTACTATTTCCGGCACGTGGTTGTTCCTCCATTTCTTCCACTTGCTGGGCCTCAATCTTTGTTTTTCTTCGTCAGTAATTGAGCGACTGATTCACATTTCGCTAATGCGTGCGGGTGTGAGCTTTGCAAAGTATTCTTCGGTGGCGTCGCCGTCAACCAGCCCTCTGCTCCCTTATAAAAGGCATGTGGGTGTTCTGCTTGAGGTCCCCGGTACCTTTCCGACGTGAATGCGGCTCCAAGAGTTCCGGTCCAATATAGCAATAAGCTACGGCCAAAATAGTCATTGTCCTGAAACAATTTGTGAACTGTTTTAGCTGCAAGTGCCTTTGTGAATGTCGCAACATCTGGCAGACTGAGTCCTCCACAACTTTTTGGGAGCTTCAGGAAATTTCGTTGAACTTTTGGTGTCTTCCCGTCCCATAGGAAGGCTCCAACCAATGACGCAAGGCGGCTCGCAAAAAGTTTGGGTATAAGAGCAATGTGCCCGATATAAAAAGCATATGCATATGCTTTGGTTTTCACCACCGTCACTTTGGCGTCAAGTGACAAATTGAAGTCAGTGGCTTACGCGAAGACTTGCGTGGCTCGATGTACGGCGTCCTCCCAATTTCTTTTGGCCACCTCCCGGTCTTGAAAGTATACCCTGAGGACTTCTACGGCATCCACGTACTGAATACCACCCGGCAAAGAGCCGTGGAAGCTACCCAACCGAAGGGCTTTGCTTTTCTCCGCATTCAGGAAAGCACCCGATAAACTGGCATACTCTTCGAACAGCTCCAAGAAAGCGCGGTAACTGGCTTGGTTTCGCACGAACACAGAGATGTCATCCGCATAAGCGGTGATGCTAACTGACTCTAGACCTGTAATTGGAAACCCTGAATATTAGGGCGCTTTGCCACTTTCCTAAGGAGAGGATCTATGGAAAGAACAAAGAGCACCGGTGCGATTGGGCATTCCTGGCGAACACCTCTTGTTACTGGAAAGCTTGCTGTCTCCACGCCGTTGATGAGAAGTCGGCTGGTCATGTTGGTGTATAGAAGCTTTATACAGCGAACGTACTGCTCAGGCAAACCAAACATTCTAAGTACGCAGTATAGGTAGTCATGTTCGACCCTGTCAAAGGTCTTAGCTTGATCCAATGACACGAAAGCACCGGTAACGTTTCTGGCGTTAGCATAGTAGAACAAATCTCTTATACGAGTAAGTGTTTGAAAAATTGACTTACCCGGCACTGCACACGTTTGCTTGGTGACACTTCATCGTGCAGAAAAGGTTTTAGCCTCAAGCCAAGGATCGTAGCTACAAGTTTGTAGTCCGTGTTAAGGAGCGTAATCGGCCTCCATGACCGTGGGTCGTCAGGATGCATGCCCTCCTTTGGCAGCAAGACTACACGGCCCTCACTGAAAGACCTCGGCTTTTGCCCATCAACAATGAACCCGTTAATCATGTCAGTAAGTGCCTCACTTAGGACGTCGAAGAAAGTTATATAAAACCCCGTCAGTATTCCGTCTGGACCTGGAGCCGTGGTAGTGTTCATTTTCCTCAATGCTTGCCAAACTTCATCTTTCGTTGCCTCAGCGCAGAGCATATCAACGCCTCAAACACAGCGTGGGCAAGCCTTCGCTAAATTCTGCGATTCTTTGATGCTGGTTGCTGTCTTTGGAGCAATAATCTACAGAGCAGAGCCTTTCAAAATGCGCCCTAAAGACCTCCTCGATTGATTTGATATCTGTGACGATGCTCGGACACTCTGTCCGCGCTGCACCGATAATACTGGGCTGGTGTTTCCTTATCCCTACTCGCTGTGCGTATGCAAGGTTACCTAGTTCATCCATAGGCAGGTGCAGTTCCTGTGCGCGTTTAAAAGCCCCGTACCTTGCCCTCAACAAGAGGTCGTATTTAGCCTTTTCGGCCCCAATGTACTCTTAAATTGCGCCGCTCTGATTACCTGCGCGCTCAACGATTTGAATACGCCTCAATGTTTCATTCATTTGTGATGTTAGACGTGCATAGTGCATTTTCCCGGCCTCCTGCGCAATCACACGCCATCTGGCCTTCAAGAGATCCTATGCTTTTGGCGTAATTTGCGGCGTGTCTTCCAAATACGCATAGATATTCATGCGCATTTCATATACCGAAACTTCATCATTTAAAATTGATGAATCCACTCGCCACAACTTGAAGCAATCCCTTCCCAGCTGGGCCTTCAAGGTGAACAGCACTGGCATGTGGTCGCTGACCTTGCATTGCATAGGCGCCAAAGAAATCGCATGTCCCTAAATTTTCAACGAGCTCGTTAGGGATATAGACTCTGTCAATTCTGCTCTGAGACGTTTCCTGAATGCGCGTGGCTCCAAAGATGTTCCCGTGAAGCGTTGTCCATGCATCGACCAGCTTCAACTCTCTACATATTTTCTGCAACTCTTTCGAATGGTATGTGCTTTGACCTTGACTTGGGCCTCGGACATCTCGAATTGAACACAGTTGAAATCACCTAACAACACGCACGGTGCTGAATTTAGCAGGAATGACCTGGCACCTTTAAAAAAGTCATTGGCAAGAGACCTATCCAGAAGCGCGTAAAAGTTGGTGAATCAAATTTTCTGGTCGTTTATCCACATGTCCACCGCAATAACACGGCCTTCTGCATCGAAGAGGCAATTCGCACCCCGCCTGAACCTCGGATTGAGAAACACGACACCGGTGCCTCGCGACTGCGTATGCATTAAGGAGAAGAGGGCTTCAACCGAAAATCTAGTACGGAAAGTCATGATGTCGTGCCGCGTTCGAAAGTTGGTCTCTTGCAGGAAAAGCACGTCGACCCCGAGCGAGCCCACAAGCCTCATTATCTCCTGTTATTTTACAAGATCTTTGAAACCACGAACATTGAAATCATGAAAGATAGCCTATCCATATAAAATAAATTTAGGGGGAAACGAAACAATCGTTTTTTTCTCTTTCTTTAACAACGATGCGTAAGGGAACGGCACGGCCTCTCCTGTGTCAAGCGGCAGTGGATGAAGTCAACGTGATGATACTCGAAGGACAGGCGCTGAGATTTACTTACGCGCACAGATAGAACGGACCCAGTAAGCAACACCAATAATAACAGAAATAGTACACGCAGCATGCAACGTAACTCACATGATGCATATACTATAACAGGGCGTAGCCACCACAGTATAGAGCTAACAAATTGGCACATGAAGGTTCCATCGTAAATAACAGTAACATGTGGAATACTAAACAGTTTGCATGCATCAGAGACAACAAATGCATAGTGTTTGTACGGCTGGGAAGCAAGCATTGCGACGGTAAAGGCAACAGGAAGCGGAAAGAATGGATGTGGGCAGCACAAGTTAAAAAAATATAGATTCCTCACCCGCATCAGGTGATGGATCTCGGTTTGGCGAATCCACTCGGCGCTTTTTGGATGTTCCGGAGGTGGTGACATCACTTCCACTGCTTGAACTACCAGGCTTGGTGCGGCGCTGAGAGTTTGTGGCTCTAGACAACTTGTCGGGAGAACACGTATTTTCAGGAGACAAAGATACCGATCGTGAAGCTTGCGAAAATCTGTCACTCCTTAATTTTCGTGATGGTGACTGGCTCCTACGATGTATGGATGTCTTGTCGAACGCTTCTTCTTGGGCCTGTACAGTGTATGCGCGAGGCGTGTTAGGTTTCCTTGAAGACGTGGTCTTTACTTCATTCGTGGGCGTCGTCTTCACGCTACCTTCTAGGCCCACAGGTGGCCGTTCATGGAGCTCGTCACTTGCACTTGTTGCCTAAGAAGGTCGAAGCGATTTTCCCGGTTGGCCAGCGCTCCGAAATGCTTGGGACGCTTCCTCCAGCGGTGATGCGGTTCCTCTGATGAACACGAAGCAGACGCACTCGGCGTCTCCACAGCGTTGCTGGGATCCTGTGACGACGTTGTGGGAGATGACAACGCTGCGGTGTCCCCAGTCAGCGCAGAAACGTCGTTGTCACTCGTTGTGCATGGCGACGCGCCATCAACGCCGCTGGCGACTTGTGTCTTGGCGTCATTAAATTCTGTGTCGGTTGCGCTGTCTTCATCCCAATAATCTGGAATCTTCTGTGGCCGTGGCTTGGTTTTGCGTTGCAAAACCTCCATGTGCCTGGAGGTTGCAATTTGGGTTGTTCTCTGCGAAGCACTCTCTCCATGTTCTGGGAATTCTTTCAGTGGCTGTGAGGTGCCCTGCGCAGGGTCTGCGTATGACTTTGGACGGAATCAATCTTTCTTCGCGTGGTCCCCATTACAGCGCTTACACTTGGACACACAATCCTCAGATGTATGGCCGAAGGTGCCATATCGTTGACAGAAGGGTGTTGTGCAAGTAGCCGCAACATGACCTTCTCTGCTGCAGCGTGCGCATACTCTGCGCATACCACGACACTCGAGCATGACGCGGTGACCTTGAATAAATAGGAAGTTAGGGGCGGGCTTGGCCATCTCGATTCAGACGATGCGGGTACCAGTGTACGTTGATTGATGCATTTGCAAGGTAACTAATCTGACACCCTTCACTTTTCTCTATGGCTGAAGAGATGAAATAACTGCGTCATCGGACACGTACGGCGGGAGGCGAAACACACTGACTTGTACGCTTGGCGCCCCGACTGCCTCGACTTGTACCTTGTGACCTTGTAACTTGAATCCTTGGTTTACCATCAACTTGGTTGCTTGTGCAGCCGACCGAGCCGCTACTAGGAACTTCGAAGCTCCGAGGTGTTGCAGGAACAGCACTCCTTCACTACTCATGACGTCTTCGAGGCCATCGATGATCTCGTCGACGGACGCCGTCCCCTCCGGGACGGTGAAGTGGAAGCAGTGCTCCTTGAGTGGGTGCGCCGCAGGCCTTGACGCCATACTCGCTGGTCCCGGCAGGGGCCGACGACGATTGGATCACCTTATAGCGGCACCCGTTCCTCCCTCGTTGTCGTAGCAGTAGTCGTAGTGTTTAACCAGTCCTAAATTTTGACCTCCAAGGTGGTGCCGGTGAGATATTTCGTCTGTGCGTTGTCGAACAATAAAAAATTCTCAGCGTGCACGTTAAATAAAAGCCGGATTCTCCTGTCCTTAGCCATTGGCATGTACATTGAGCACTATCTGACAAGAGTGGGTTGCTATGTTATACTCGCTGGGCATAACCGCCTTGGTTTTAGAAAGGTTTAGCGAGCGTTGAGCCGCAGTGCCATCAATACAGTGAACTAGTATATACGATGAACTCGAGGTGAGTAAAGGTGGGAAGTAGACCCGAAGTGCAAGCCGTAAGAAAGTGTGCGTGTGCCATTAGCAGAAATTGGCATGTACAATGATCACTATCTGACAGTAACGGGTTGCTACGGTATACTCACGGCGCGTAACCTCCTTGGTTTAGAAAGGTTAAACGAGCGTTGAGCCGCAGCGCCATGAATACACTGAACTAGTATATACCATGAACTCGAGGTAGTTAAAGATGGGAAGTAGACACGAAGCGCAAGCCGTAAGAAAGTGTGCGTGTGCCATTAGCCGCAATTGGCATGTACAAAAAGCACTATCTGACAAGAAAGAGTTGCTACAGTATACTCGCTGGGCGTAATCTCCTAGGTTTTAGAAAGGATTAGCGAGCGTTGAGCCGCAGTGCCATGAAAACAGTGAACTAGTATATACCATGAACTCGAGGTGGTTAAAGCTGGGAAGTAGACACGAAGCGCAAGCCGTAAGAAAGTGTGCGTGTGCCACCTCTCGTTTAGTCCTTGGAATTTCCGCTGGATGGCGGAGCTTCTATATGTGGAATATATGATGAAAAGATTCGAGATGGTGGTACTTGGAGTGTTGAATAGATGGACGAACAGACACACAGACAAATGCATGGACGGACGTATGAACGGACGCAGGGGCGGATGCATGGACGTACGCAGCGACGAATGCACAGATGGACGTGCGGACGCACGAACAGGCGCACGCACGGACGGTCACACAGACGGACGCATGGACGGACGGAAGCAAGAACGAATGGACGGACGGAAGCTTCGCCCCACTCTCCATCATTAACTCCGTGGATATGCTGCCTTTTTTTTTAATCAGAACCACGTGATCACGAGTTTCCACTTCCTTTTTCTGGAAAGAGGACGGGGATCAGCTTATCGAAGGCGGTGTTTTCATGAAGAAACTGTTCGAGATAGTCTCAGCAGCTGGTGAAGCCAGTACAATGCATACGTATACATTGTACTGACGTAGACAAAATGTGCCGCAATGAATTAAAACTATTTTTATGCATGTTATTTACCTAACCCACTTTTTTTACGACTGGGTCTAACGACAACATTTCATTTTTTACACATGTAGTACCCCGTAAAACCACGCTTCTGCTGTAGGGAAGGTGAGTGCACATGCCTTTTTTGGAACTTGCACAGGTGCCAATTTGTCGACAATACGCTGTAGAAAAAAGAAACAGTAGTTGTTGACAGAACCAAATTACGAAGACTGCCAGAATACAAGCACGCTAGAGTGCAACACAGATTCGCCAAAATCTGTGAAGCGGCCAACATCAAAATACCAAGACGGGTAGTTCTATCGTCTGTAGACACAATAGCCTAAAGTTGGGCGCACGAGCTGGAGGCATGAGAAAACAAAATTAACTTATTTACGTAAAATGTAAACAGAGAGGGATATAGCTAAAACTTCAGCCATTTTTTTAGCTCTTTAGCTCTTTCCAAGATAAGGAAAGAGCGAAAGCCCGTAGCTTTTAGCCCGTAGCTCTTTCCAAGATATGACCCTCCTCTCTTTTTCGCGGTGGCTCTCAACTTGCGTGTCGGCTGCCGTGTACATGCACGGATGCAGCTGCTTTTTGCGAAAACAAAAATCAGTATAACAAGGGTTACGGGAGAACGCCGGACACTGGAACGCGACAGCATTCGGAAATAACCAGAACTCATAACAAAGATGCCACGGCCTGAAAGGCGGGCATTCGAAAAAAAGAGATAAGCTGCTGGAATTGGAAAAAAAAAGATTGGCAGCATATCCACGGAGTGAATGATTGAGAGTGGGGCGAAGCATTCCTCCGTTCATTCGTTCTTGATTTCGTCCGCCCATGCGTCCGTCTGTGTGACGGTCCATGCGTCTGTCCGCCCATCCGTGCGTGCGTCTGTTCGTGCGTTCGTCGCTGCGTTCACCCATACATCCGCCCCTGCGTCCATTCATGCGTCCATCTATGCACCTGCCTGTGTGTCCGTTCGTCCATCTATTCAACACTCCAAGTACCACCATCTTGCATCTTTTCATCATATATTCCCCATATGGAAACATCACCATCCAGAGGACATTCCAAGAACTAAACGAGAGGTGGCACGTGCAAACTTTCTTTTGGCCTGCGCTTCGGGTCTACTTCCCACCTTTAACCACCTCGAGTTCATTATATATACTAGTTCATTGTATTTATGGCACTGCGGCTCAACGCTCGCTAAACCTTTCTAAAACTAAGGAATTTACACCAGCGAGTATAACGTAGCAACCCTTTTTTGTCAGATAGGGCTCAATTTACATGCCAATGGCTGCTAATGGGGATTGCAGCGTGCGCGTTAACTAAAAGCCGAATGCTCCTGTTTCTCATTCCCCATTAGCAGCCATTGGCATGTACATTGAGCACTATTTTTATTGTTCAACAACGCACAGAAGAAATCTCTTACTGGCACCACCTTGGAGGTCAAAATGTTATACTTGTTACACACTACAACGGCTACGAGGGAGGATCGGGTGCCGCTATAAAGAGCTTCGGCCCTAAAAAAACTTGTTATATGAGGAAACCGGAAGATGGTGTCACTACTTCAACATGCAACAACGTCTACAGCCAGTGGCCGTTGTGGTGTAAGCGTAAACATATGCTTGTCCAGTGCGGGATGAAGCACCCTCTTTTTTGTGCACACGCGGGCGTGAGTGCGTGTGTGTGTGTGTGTGTTTGTTTGTGTGTTTGTGTATAAGTGTGTTTGTGTGTGTGTGAGTGTGCGTGTTAGTGTGTGATTGTGTGTGTGTGTGAGCGTGTTTGTTTGTGTGTGAGTGTGTGAGAGTGTGTGTGTTTGTGTGTGAGAGTGTGTGTGTTTGTGTGTGAGTGTGTGTGTAAGAGTGTGTGTGTTTGTGTTTCTGTATGTGTTTGCGTGTGTTTATGTGTGTGTGTGTGTGTGTTTGTGTGTGTGTGTGAGAGAGAGAGAGACAACCATCGAACGAATATCTCGCTTTTTAAGAGATTTTCTGACGACGGCCCACCCAGTGAGAGTATGTGATTTGCTCTTCCTTTCTTTTAATCAGAACCACCTTATCAAGAGTATCGGCAACCTTTTTCTGGAACGAGGACGAGGATCAGCTTTTCGAAGGTGGTGTCTACATGAAAAAACTGTTCGAAATACAGTCTCAGCTGCTGGTGAAGCCAATAAGATTCCTAACCTGGGCAAATGTTGAGCCAAATAACTTAGAGAGAGGGACGGTACTAAAAGAGAAGCAAATCTCCTTGGAAGTTGTCATAGCCACGTTGAAATTTTTTCAACAAAATTCCAAGTGTCATTCTGATGCCAGAGAATTTCAGTATTGCCTCGACACTACTTTTTTATGCAAATAATAGCTAAGTTTCACGCAAAGCACGACACTGCATGTTTGAAGCCGCACGGCCAGCAAGAGGGGCTTTTCTACTTGAACGACGTACGACTTCCGTGGCTGGAAGTTGATTTCATCAAATATATTGAAGATTAGCAGCTTTTCGGAGGTCGATCAAAGCAGATCACAAAGGAGACTTACGAGGCGACGTTGCTAACAACCAGGTCTATAGTGGCAGTAAGGATTGCCTCCCTCATTATGCTGGGTATGTTTTTCCTGCATGCGACAAAGACAGGCAATGCATCATTCAGCTCTGAATCTAGCGTTCTTATTAGCCTGACAGCCCAAAAAAGAGATGCTCCTGCTTCACCACTTGTAATCCGATCTGCTGCCAGGGAGCTTTCTAGCGAGCTCGCGCGTTACCAGCTAGTCAGAAGTGCAATACCAGCTGGAGAATGCTCCGATCGCCTTCTTAGCCGACTGCATCGTCCGTTCTGGCGATAAAAGAATGTGAACTAACATTTTCAAGGCCATGCGTTAAAATATTGGTTTGTTGAATTACGTAAGCCTCATTCAGCCAACTTTTTTGTTTGTTTGTTTTTTGGTTTTTGCGGACTTTTAAACGCGATATTTAAACAATGCAGAATTACAACTGGTTCTAGCCAAAAATAAATCAAGCTTTTATGGATCGTGTCGATATTCTTTCGAAAGCAGTGCAGCGCCTTGCTAATAAAAACTACTAAGTTTCTTGAAATTTTCAGCTAATATACCTGCAGTGGAAGGTGCTGCTACAAGTATTCGAAGCAACTGATGGGGTCCATGGCAAACAACGATTGCAGAGGACATCTCAAGTATCCGACGCCACCACTTATTGCAATTTGTAAACTTAGACGCGACTTCGTGAACAAAGTGATGAAATCGCGCGATCTGAGAAGGTGCGGAAATGTATGCACTTTGCTCTAGTCAGCACTGCTGCCGCACTTTATACGGTCTCCTTCTTTCATTTGCCAAGAGGAGGATCTTAAGCATTCAAAGAAACTTTGCGACGTACTTTTGACATAACTGTGCAATTTGACTGGGAGCGTGAATGTGACATTTGCGCTGCTTTTGAAACTTATACAAAAGCCTCTGTCAAAAAAGGTTTTGAAGCTCTGACAAAAGGCCAGCTGATTTTATTTTGACATTGCGTAAAAAGTAAGGAATAAAAAGTTGCAGAGATCCGCCTTGAATTGAGAATAAATAAAATACTTTCACACATTTCCTTCCGATTATGTGTTCCCTGTGAAATTCAAGGTGTAATTTGTTGCATTATCAAAAAACATGGCGTGTCGAAAAGAGACGATAGCATTCAAAAGCACGAGCAGTTGTGCTGCTTTTTTGAGCCTTTCATAAATGTTTCCGTCACACGGTTTGCATAACATAAGTGACTTCCTACCAGCCCACCCGATCCCCAGCGTTGAAGTTACAGTCAGTGAAATTCACAGTGAGTTCAATCCGCTTTTGTGAGATCACACACATGTTAGCTGTTATTCCGTGGTTGTTACATCTGGTACTATATTGAATGTATACTATAGGCGTGTTTAGAGAAAGTAAAAAGTATATCCTAATTTGTAATGAATAAACAGTGGCCCCTGAAATTTCAGGCGTTACTTACTCTAAACTAAATCTATAAATCTGAGGCGACATACTGAATTATTACGATGAGTCGGGATGCATTAGAAAAAGCTACTGTTCTAGGTCGATTAGCTGTCATCTTTTCGGATTCAAGTAAAATGTGTACACAATTCCTTCTTTCGCGAAGACCGATCGGTGTGCGAGGTTGCATCTTGGGCACGACAATACCGAAGTTCCCATGGGCTGCAGGTTGTTACAAGCAAGATCGGTAATTACGTGATAAGTACACACTAGACAGATATTAAAAGCAAACTTCAGGCATCACACGAAGGCATACGTACTCAGTCGTAACTACCACAAGGGCACCGCGCGTGTGATTCCATAGGTGCTCGTGAAACAGGTCTCCCTCGTTGGCGCTGCGGCGGTGGTCCGGGTACTAGACCTGTTGCGCCATTGGAGCACGTGGAAGGCCGTACCCGTGCGCTTTTAGGGGCGAAGCTCCTTAAGGCGTGGGTCTGTTCATCCCTCGTATGTATGTAGTAGTACGTAGCCACCAGTGGCACATACCCGCTCCAAAGCGGGTATGGGCCACAGGAGATGGGAGATGGGAGATGGCCGTACTTGGAGTGTTCACTAGATGGACGCACAGACGGATGGACAGACAGACTAGCAGACGGATGGACTTGTCAATAGACGAATGGACGCACGAACAGACAGACAGACAGACAGATGGATGAACGGACTCACGGATGGACGCATCGACAGGCGGATGGTCGCATGGATGGGTGCACAGACGGTCACGCGGACGGATGGACGGAAGCACGGACGGCCTGATGGAGGCTTCGCAACTCATCATCATTCACTCCGTGGGTATGCTGTGATTTGTTTTCATCCAGTGGCAGTAATGAACGAAGTTAAAGTAAAAATATTAAGATATTTTCTAGTGACACTGTTTGTCCACTTTTTTCACTTCGTTTAAGTTGCTGTAAAAAGAAACCTTCATTTGAAGGAAGGGTTTGTGTAGTAACAATGGCATGCGCATTACGCGACGAGCTCAAAACTGCTTCAAAAGCTGAAAGCCGTTTTTGATGTACGCACCAATCACTGACCAGAAAGAGCGGTGCCACTCGCAGTGGCCCGTTGCAAGGTACTATAGAGCGTCACTGATACAAGGCGTTATGGGTACGCAGAAAACAGACGCGCGCCCGCTGCTCGGTGTAGTGTTACGCGTATTGCGTTCTGCTTTGACCAATGCCATCTCAGTAGGCACATTTAGCAGATCGTATTAAATGCAAAGCATTTCTTAGTGAGCTTCAGTGACTTTGAGTGTATCTATCTATCTATCTATCTATCTATCTATCTATCTATCTATCTATCTATGTATCTATCTATCTATCTATCTACCTATCTATCTATCTATCTATCTATCTAGCCGCTTACGACTTCTAGCTCTCCTGGCCGCCTCGATAATGGTATTATTACCAAACTTGGTATGCCAAAATATGACTGTATGACCAGCGGAACTCATTAGGCATAAATTAAAATCATGACATGTATGTCATGAATGTAATCATTTACAATTCATAGTTTTGCTGCTCTTGCGGTAGTTTCGTTCCCATGATATGTTGCAAAACTGGTATGGTATGACATGGCTGCATTGCCTATACAAGTGACCGACCCTAACACAAAAATCGTGACATGCGTGTCATGTAACAACATGACTACATGCCCCGCTCTTGATGCGCTCGCTGCTGTTTCGCTTGCTTCATTCATACCAAATCTGGTATTATGGGATGCCAACGTGAGACATAGGTATGTGACTGGTATAAACATGACAATCATCAGGTGCGCGTCATGTAACAACATGACTACATGCCATGCTCACGATGCACTCGCGGACGTTTTGTTAGCTTGACATATGCCAAATTTGATAATACGTCACGTGAATGGATGACGAAGTTATGTGACTGGTGCAAGCATGGTAATCATGCGAAGGCCACCCTACTGAAACGTTCCGTATGAAATCTTACGGAAAATATATGGACTCCGTAACATTTCCTTATGCTACATACAGAAAAAATAAGGAGTTTTATGGAAATATACGGAAGTTGTATGGCATTTACGGAATGCTTCTTATGGAGTATATGGAAGGATAAGGAAATTGTATGGCGTATACGGAAAGCTTTTAATGGAGTATACGGAAAGTTAAGGAAAATGTATGGCATATATGGAAGGCTTTTTATGGAGTATATGGAAGGATAAGGAAGTTTTATGGCATGGATGGAGTGAGTTTTATGGAAAATATGGAAAGATAAGGAAACTTATGGAGCATACGGAGCGTTCATTATGAAATATATGGAAGGATAAGGAAAGTATATGGAGTGTACTGAAGTTTTCATAAAGAAAATGCAGAATGTAAGGTCTTACGGAAATATACAGATTTTGTAAGGTGCTTACGAAAATGTGCAATAGTGTATGAAAGGCATGTGGATTGTTGCAAAAATGTGGAAACTCTACAGTTGTTGTCACATTTTCAGCAGGAAATCCGAGCTCTATAAAGTTATAAATGAATTCACAGTGACATATATAGTACAAAAGAATAACGCAGGCTAGTCTGTGTTGTCAGTCACTGCTCTTCGCCCTTTTCTAGAATAAATATAACTTCTGCAGATGACCAGGTGCTAAAGCCTGTCAAACGGAAAATGTGTCATTCACAAGGAATGACAATAACTGTCATTTTACTTGCACGCTGTCACACGAAAACAAATCAAGCAAAAAAAGCATAACTTCAAGGGCTCGTTTTTTGTTAGAAACAATAATAATGAGAACTAAATTCAATGTGAAAGAACTTGTCAATATTAATGAAACTGTTCTCATTAACATTGGCAAAGAGAAATGTCATTATAAAATATCGACCATGAGCTTAGCTCTTCTGATCACCGACAAAAGAAATGAAAATCTATGAAAACTAATTGCATGTAGCCTAAAAATAATTTTTTATTGATAGTATGTGCTACTACAATATAAATACAGCTATACACAACTTGCCACAGCTTCACGACAGAAACGAGGTAGGGGCAGAGGGAGTGGTTCGAAAAATAATTAAGTATGAGAGCACAACTGATATGTAGAGACACATAATGGTGCTTATCATTGATGCTTGGATGGTCGTGTATAGAGATGGGTCGTTTTGAGATTTTCAAAAGCATTGTTTCAGACCACCATGCAGATTATGCTTTAATTGTAGTGCTACATAAGACACAACTTATGGGCCAGCTTTAATGAATAAGAAGATTATAGGTTAAACAAATGCTTTAAAATATATCATAATGTTACGAGTAACTTGTTTATTGAGCTATTTACAGCATAGAGAACCCGACGAGCAAGATGGCGTCAGACCAGCATCCAATGGAAAAACCCACTTCGTCCTCCTCTTTCTTGCAGCCGTGTTTAGCGGCGTTTTTGTATCATAACCCCCGGCGGTAGAAGCACTGTCCCGGTGCTAAATTCACGCAGATGATGTCGAAGGGGGGTAATAGGGCTTTAGCCGAGCCACGTGAACAATGTCGCTCGGAGCTGACGATGACTTTGTTGGATCGGTTGGAACTATCTCGTACGTGACGTCTGTCACTTGGCGAACGATACGGAATGGTCCAGTGTAGGGCGACAACAGTTTTTCAGACAGTCCCACACGCCGAGTAGGTGACCAGAGGAGCACGAGAGACCCGGAAAAAAGTGCACGTCCCTATGGTGAGAATTGTAGAGCTGTTGTTGGCGCGCCTGTGAAGCCTGTAGACGGTTACGGGCGACTTGGCGCGCGTGGTCGGCGCGGCCAATGGCTTCCCCAGCATATTCAGTGACCGCAGGTAGTAACGTGTGTAAAGGTAGAGTTGGGTCCCGGCCATATAGTAAATAGAAGGGCGAATATCCGGCAGTGTTGTGACGAGATGAGTTGTAGGCGAACGTCACATACGGCAAATGAATGTCCCAATCATGGTGGTCTGGCGCAACGTATTTGGCAAGCATATAGGTTAGGGTCCTGTTAAGGCGCTCCGTGAGGCCATTTGACTGGGGAAGGTACGAAGTAGTAAATTTGTGCTTGGTATGGCAAGACCTCAGGATTTCATGAACGACAGCTGATAAGAACGTGCGGCCACGGTCGGTGAGAAGTTGACGGGGAGCACCGTGCACTACTATCATGTCGTACAGCAGAAAGTCCGCAACGTCGGTAGCGCAGCTGGTCGGGAGTGCTCGTGTGATTGCGTACCGCGTCGCGTAGTCCGTGGCAACAGCAATCCATTTATTTCCGGCTGTGGAGAGTGGGAAAGGGCCCAACAGGTCGAGACCAACTCGAAAGAAAGGCTCGTTGGGAACGTCGATCGGCTGAGGGTAGCCGGCTGGGAGGGCAAACGGCGTTTTGCGACGCTGACAGGGCTCACAGGCGGCGACATAGCGTCAAACCGAGCGGGCAAGTCCAGGCCAAAAAAACCGACGTTGTACCCGATCGTATGTGCGAGAAACGCCCAAATGGCCCGCCATGGGAGCGTCATGAAGTTGATGCAGGACAGTGGAACGCAGGTGCACTGGGATAACAGGAAGTAAGTCTGATCCGAAGGAATCAAGGTTGCGGTGATATAGGATCCCGTCTTTCACCAAAAACTTTCGTGGGGACGGGTCGCGAGGCGTTGACTCCAGTTTGTCAATGATGGCTCGTAAAGAAGCATCCCGACGTTGCTCTTCGCCAATGTTTAACAGCTGCGACACGGAAAAAACGTCCGTGATAGCGTCAGTATCGGTTGCTTCGTCAACAGGGTAGCGGGATAAACAATCCGCATCCTGATGTAATCGCCCTGTTTTGTACATTACAGAGAACGTGTACTCTTGAAGGCGTAGAGCCCAACGAGCGAGACGTCCCGTGGGGTCCTTCAAGGAGGCTAGCCAGCACAGCGCGTGATGATCCGTAACAACACGGAATGGGCGCCCGTACAGGTATGGGCGAAACTTGGCGACTGCCCATACAAGGGCGAGGCACTCGCGCTCCGTGATGGAATAGTTGCGCTCGGCTGGAGATAGCGGTCGACTTGCGTAGGCTATAACACGGTCGTGTCCGCGTTGTTGCTGCAATAGCACAGCTCCTATGCCATGTCCACTGGCGTCTGTGTGAACCTCGGTTGGAGCTAATGGATCAAAGTGAGCCAATATTGGTGGTGTTGTAAGCAATGTCGTAAGTTGCGAAAACGATGACGCTTGGTCATGGCCCCATGTAAACGAGGCGTCTTTCTTCAAGAGGTCTGAGAGTGGGCGTGCAATGGTTGCAAAGTCCTTAACAATGCGTCTGAAATATGAGCACAACCCCACAAAACTGCGGACATCTTTTGTGGTCTTCGGAACGGGAAAGTTCGTGACTGCGCGAATTTTCTCTGGGTCTGGACGCACGCCTTGAGTATCGACAAGGTGACCGAGCACGGAAATTTGACGACGAGCGAAGCGGCACTTGGAAGCGTTAAGCTGGAGTCCGGCTCGACGAAAAACGTCCAGAATAGCTGACAAACGATCAAGATGCGAGTCGAATGTGGGCAAAAAGATGATAACATCGTCAAGGTAACACAAGCAGGTGGACCATTTCAGCCCTTGGAGCAATGAGTCCATCATTCTTTCAAATGTGGCATGTGCATTGCAGAGTCCAAATGGCATCACCTTAAACTGATAAAGACCATCAGGAGTGATGAATGCGGTCTTCTCGCGGTCCATCTCGTCGACGGCTATCTGCCAGTACCCTGATCGAAGGTCAATAGTTGAAAAATAAGTGGCACCGTACAGGCAGTCGAGGGCGTCGTCGATGCGAGGTAAAGGATAAACGTCTTTTTTGGTAATTTTGTTAAGGTGACGGTAATCGACACAAAAGCGCCATTTTCCATCTTTCTTTTTAACAAGGACGACTGGAGAAGCCCAGGGGCTGCATGAAGGCTCGATAATGTTTTTCGCAAGCATTTTGTCGACTTCATGTTGTAATATTGCACGCTCCGACGCCGACACACGGTAAGGGCGTCGGCGAATTGTGGTTGCATGGCCAGTATTTATGCGATTGGTGACAATGGTCGTTTGGCCCAAAGAGTTGCTGGCAAAGTCGAAAATGCTACGATAGCCCTCAAGAACGTGGCAAAGCGCTGCAGCTTGCTCAGACGTAAGGTCCGATGACACCATTCGCTCGATGTCGGCGCCCCAAGAACTTGATGGAGTGGAACCACTGACTGAGCTGCAGCAATCGTCAACTGTGAAGGGCTCGACATGGTCATCTTGGAGAGCAGTAATTTTTGCCAGGGAGATACCCTGTGGCAGAACTTGGGTGGTGAGTGAAAAGTTGACCAGTGGAAGGAAGGTGCGGTTTCTCTTAATCGTCAGAATCATATGCGGCACAGCAACGCCATGCGTAAGCGTCACTGCAGGAATCGGGGCCGCCATGTAATCACCATCAGGTACTGGCGGCGTGGAGGATAAGTCGACATGTGTGACAGAGTTAGGAGGGAGGCGCGTGAAATCAATGCAGCAGAGGCTGGTTTGCGGAGGGCTGGTCGGGTCGGAAAAGAGGGGTAAATCGAGATGGAGAGAACCAGCTGAACAGTCTATGAGGGCAGAGTGCGTGGCTAGAAAATCCATACCGAGTATGAGTTCATGAGGGCAATGTTCGATAACGGCGAAATGAACGACAGTGCTTCTCTCCCCAATAGACACTCGCGCAGAGCACGTGCCAAGAATTGCAGCAGTTCCTCCATCGGCGACTCGTACAGCTCGGTTGAGGGCGGGCGTGACAACTTTTCTAAGTCGGCGGCGAAGGTTAGCACTCATAATGGACACATGCGCGCCAGTATCTATCAATGCACTGACACGAACATTGTCGACAGTAACGTCCAAAAGGTTTCGGTTCGTTGTTAATGTTAATCGAGAATTTCTTACGAAGGTCGTCAACGCAGCTCCACCTCCAGAAGCTGCATGGCCTAGTTTTCCGGTCGGAGATGCTGCGAATAGGTCGGGGAGGCAGCGCGGCGCTGTGGGGGCGACCGGGAATGACGACGAGCAGGGGACGGTGACCGGTCGTAGCGAGGTCTGCTCAGAGGTGCTGTAGGAGCGGAAAACGTGGTCGGCGTTGATGGAGAAAGTGGTGCGGACGCCTGGCGAGCAGAAGTGGTGTGATACTGAGCTGCATAATGGGATGGTGGAGCCCAGCGGCTGCGGCAGTGACGAGCGATATGGCCGACGCGTCGACAGTTAAAACATATTGGCCTGTCATCAAGAGTACGCCATTCGGACGGATTGCGTTGTATGCGAGGTGAAGAAGGGGTACGATAAGAAGGCTCAGCAGAGTATACGGTAGGAACAGGATGTAGGCCGACATTCGATAGCTCTTGACGAACGACCGCTTGTATTAAAGAGATCGTGGTCGGGGAAGGCGCAGGCGTCGGTAATGTCGTGGCTACCGGTTGTGCTGCCTCGACCTCTCGACGGATGATGCGTGTAAGGTTGTCACATCGAGGGGCCTGGTGGAAGGCGTCGTCACACGAAGAAGTGGCCGCTGTGTTCGGAAGGCGCACGACGCTTTGGGCTACGCAGCGGGCTTTAGCTTGTTCGAGACGTCGGCATTCTTTAAGGATTGTGTCGATGCTCGAGACGTTGTTAAAAACCAGCAGGTTGAAAGCATCGTCAGCAATGCCTTTCAAGACGTGGTTAACCTTTTCGTCTTCCGACATGGACTGGTCGGCCTTGGAACAAAGGGCCAAGACGTCAAGAATGTAAGAGACGTACGATTCGGTAGAAGACTGGGCCCGTGTGGCAAGAGTCTTCTTCGCAGCAAGCTGACGACCAATGAATCGCCAAACAGGTCACGTATATTTTCTTTGAAGAGATCCCAGCTCGTTATGTCTGCTTCGTGGCTTTCAAACCATGTTCGGGGAGTGCCGTCCAGGTAGAAAAGCACGTTGGCGAGCATGAGCGTAGGATCCCATTGATGAGTAGCACTGACGCGCTCGTACCGCTTCAGCCAAGTGTCGAGATCGATCGTACCATCCCCGGAGAAAGTGCCGGGATCCCGGAGGTGCGGTAGTGTGACGTAGGTGGTGGCTTGGACTGATGAGGGCGGCGTAGAGGAAGTACCAGCAGTCGAAGCAGTCAAAAGGTCGCCGATGGTGCGACCGCTGCGCGTCTCCATCGAGGAACGGGGGTCGTCCACCTCCACCAATAATGTTATGAGTAACTTGTTTAATGAGCTATTTACAGCGCAGAGAACCCGACGAGCAAGATGGCGTCAGACCAGCATCCAACGGAAAAACCCACTTCGTCCTCCTCTTTCTTGCAGCCGTGTTTGGCGGCGTTTTTGTATCAATATCATGGCTGCATGGACGCATACAAGCTATGTAAAGCGCAATAAAGTGAGGACGCATGAGCTTCTCTTGATGCTTCAGTTCTACATAGATGCTTCAACTGTGCTGCAAAGAACTTTAACCAATATCGGTGTGTGCAACATTGTCCATTTTAAACTCTCTATATGTATATATAAAATTCCTACTGCGAGTTAAGCTACGTAGCACTCCATAACTCTTCTTTTTATTAAGGGCAATTTTTCAAACAATCAACATTATTCATTTTCTGTCTCATGACTTCGTGCCCGCAATTCTTGGTTTGGCTCGATCACAATTGTGCAGTCCTTATTTTGGAGGAATCAAAAAACATCAACCAAAATATATTTTGGAACTGCATCTCGGTGATATTGCCTTCCCTCAAGTGCCACAGCTTGAGATGAGTCATATAGCAAGTCTCGCGCATACCTAGGGCCTACCCTTGAAGAAACTGGTCCGGCTGTGAAATGCTCAGTTTTTTCTCAAATAAATTTTTTGGTTTGAGTTTTCTCACTTCTCGAGTCCCTTACAATCAAGCAGACCCAATGTTCCCCTTAGTCCTTACTTTTGTTATATTATGAAATAAATAAAAAAATTAATATTGAAAATAAAAATACTAATAACTGTTGCGCAAAAAACACAGTCCCCCATATGTACTTAAACGCAATATTGCTTTCATTTTGTTCTAGAACCTAAGGCATTAGAAAAAATAGCAGTACAATAAAAACGTTGAAAAAAAAACAAAAAAATTAGACTTGGCGGGACTCGAACCTGCGCCAATCAGCTGAGCTCGCGTACGTGAACTGGGTGCGTTAGCTTGCTAAGATATTCGCGCTTTTTTTTTCTTTATTGCCTGTTTACATACAACATTCACAAACATATATACATCAAAGTAGAAACATGAAACAAAAAAAGAGGTAAAAAGCATCATATTTAACAGGCTTTTTAAAATTCCTTCATCTGTAGAAGGCTTTCTACTTGATGAAGCCATTCGGGCACCTCTTGTTGAACCTTTTGTGCTTCCACGAACGAACAGACAGATTGAAATAAATATTGCCTAACCGGACGTGCATTAACATCAGCATGGCGCACCGCCATTCTAGATTGCCATATACCGTGCAGTCCCAGTAACATAACTAGGTCGAAAGGTATTCCTTCTTCATTTGATGCTGGTAGAAATCTGATGCCATAGGCATCGAGAGGCAGATCCTTTTTCAAAGTCCTTTGGAGAACATTCCATAAAAAGACTGCATCCCAGCAGTCTAGGAAAACATAATCAATTGTTTCTGGCTTTTTGCAGAGAAGGCAATCAACACCCCAAGGAACGAATAAGCCTTTTTCTTGCATCCATGTTTTCACGAGCAAGGTCCCAGTGTGCAACTTAAAGAAAAAGGATTTCGTCCAGGTCTTACCTCCATTTTTTTACACGGCTTAAGACATTTTGGCCTGGGCCTACACGGTATGAGGCTCTATATTGGGGAACAGGAAGAACTGTGTCTACTAAATCTTTGCATAACTTTTTACGCGAAACCGTACTGAGGTATTCCAATGAAAAACGCGTTTTTAGAAAGAGACATGAATCAACAACTTCTTTTAAGAAACCTCTAATACTTGCCTTCATGTGAACAGATGCTACCAATAATTCTGGCAACCGTCTTCCAAGCCTAAGCTGTATAACAGTACGTATGAATGGGTCTCGATTATTTCGGAAAAACATAAACCGATTAACTAACTGACGAAGGTACAAATGACACAGACCAAGTCCTCCAGAGCGAACCCGTCTGAATAAGTTAGTTCTACTTGTTCACTCCCAAGAAGAACCCCACAAGAAAACAGCAAATATTCGATGAAGCTTCTGTAAATTCACACGTGAACAATGCATTACCTGAAGGACATACCAGAGCTTACTGACTAAAAATACGTTACAAAATGTCGCTCTGCGAAAATTGATAGCTGGAAACCATTGAGTTGTTCAGCTTTTTCTCGTAGCTCCACGGCCTGACGCCGCCAGTACGGTTCACTGTCAGAATAATATTCTAGTGGCACACCTAGGTATCGTACCGGAGTAGTAGTCCATGAAATACCAGCCACAAATTGTGGAGTCACAGGCCATTCGCCGTGCCAGTAACCCAGGCACTTGCTCCAGATTACTAAACTACCACTTGCATTACAATTAAGGTTCACAATTTTCATGGTTTCAGCGATACTATCATAATCTTTACAAAACACAGCTATATCATCAGCGTATGCCAGTACCCGTACTTCAGCTTCTTGTAGTTTGTACCCCACTATGTTATTGCTTTTCATGACTTTTTGGCAAAATGACTCTATATGAATTGAAAATAGGAGGGAAGACAAAGGGCAGCCTTGTCGTATAGAACGTCTGACATTAATTCGTTTCCCGAGAACTTTGTTGATGATTAGCCGAGTTTTACATCCAGTATATGCCATTCGAACTGTATCTCGAATTACTTTGCCAACATTGACATTGTCTAACAAAAAAAAAAGAATTTCGTGCGGTACTCGGTCAAAAGCTTTTTCTAAATCTATCTGGATCATCGCGATGTGATCGTTTGTGGCATCGCAGCACTCCAATACACTTCGTGCCTTGTGAATGTTTGTGAATATATTGCGCCTTTTAATCCCACATGTCTGGTGGTCACCTACAATGTTATTAATAACTGTCTGCAGTCTCCTTGCTAGCACTTTCATCAAAATCTTGTAGTCGATATTTGAGGGACTGATTGGTCTGTACGATTTCACTTCACGTAATTTAACTACGTCCTCAGTTTTTGGAATTAAAATAGTATGAGATAGCAGAAAAGAAGGTGGCAGAATCTTTATGTCTAAGGCTTCGTTAAAAACCGCTGCCAGGATCGGTGCTAGTTCGTGTTTGAATTCCTTATAAAATGCGGCTGTTAAGCCATCAGGTCCTGGGGACTTTCCCAAATGGAGGGCAATGATTGCTTTTGTCACTTCCGGTTCAGAAATAGGACATTCTAGGCTGTCTTTCCTGCAGTCCTCAACCTTTGGCATTAATTTTAAAAATTCAATCTTGAATTCATCTACATTTACTTTACATTCATCAAATAAAGTGGTGTACTACTCGTTGAAAGCATCCTCTATATATCTTTGTTCACTTGTAACGTTACCCATGTATTCAATCTGATGTATAACATTCCGCTGAGCGTTTCGTTTTTCGAGACCAAGCATTCTTTTGGTCGGTTTCTCTCCTACGGTCATTGTCTCTGCCCTTGCCCTTATTTGTGCGCCACGATACTTCTCCTCATCAATTTGTTCCAATTTAAACTTTACTGACCTTATATCATTTGTGAATAAGCCTGGCGTTTTGCTGTCCTCAGCTAGCAGTTCTTTGAGATATAAACGTAGGGTTTTTTTCTTCTTCACTCTTTCCGTGTTTTATTACACATAAGCGTTCTATAGCTATCAACATTATGTTCTGTTTAAATTGTTCCCACTTCACTCCGTATTTTTGGTCTCCACTATCTATGTTTACCAACGCCTCTCGAACACTGTCCATAAATTTTTCATCTTCCAAGAGATTAGAATTCAGCTTCCACGTGTCCCACTTAAATACTGGTCTACGTCTATTTCTTTTACCTATTACAAATGATACTAAGCAATGATCACTAATTGAAATAGGGAGGACATTGTACTCACTGATAATCGGAACTAAATTCAGTGATACGTAGGCCCTATCTAGGCGCGCATCACTGGAGCCTTGGAAATGCGTATACAGTGTTGGTCCTTTACCAATACGCTCTGCAACATCCTCAAGGTCTAAGTCAGAAATCAGATTCGTTAACGCGACTGTGCTTGAGTCGTTGAAATTGGATGAACTTGTTTTATCATCGGCACTGATCACACAATTAAAATCTCCCATAAGGATGACTATGCGATCGCATTCACAATAAGTACGAATTTCGTCGAATGTTACACACCGTTCATCAACTTTAAGAGGTGCATATAAACAAATCACTCGCCAATTAAGAGAAAAGAAGGTCAAATCACATACAACAAACCTTCCGGATGAGTCAGACGTGACGTTTTGAACACTGGCACCTAAACTATTCCGCAGAAAGATCACACACCCTGCCAACCTACCAACTGCATGACTGACGCTGGCGGTGTAGCGTCCGGTGAAACGTTGCAGTAGGCTCTCGGTGGCGTCCACGCTCTCTACTTTGGTTTCCTGAACTGCAATAATGTCCAGGTTTTGGTCCATGGCTAGTCTGTAGAGCTGAGTCTGTTTCTTCCTGGAAGCCAGTCCTCCTACATTGAGCGTCGCTGCTTTCACGCACCCGCTCAGCGACGTGATCAGTGAGCGGGTCCGAGCTGAGAGCCCTGCACGTTCACTTATTGGGCTCTCGTCATCCAGGGTTGATCCATGTTGTTCACCTTTAGTTTGAGCGGCCATCGTCACGTTTGAGCGCCGACGACCGTTGTCGGGCAGCGTTTCGTTTCTTGCCTCCAGTGACCACCTTCCACTGCACTTCCGACTTTACTTGCGTTTCGTCTACTTGAGCACCGTCGTCTGAATCGCGACGGCGTTTTGCAGACGCCGATTCTAATTCCATGCTTAAGGTATCCAGGTCACTAGGCAAATCCTCATTTTCGTGTGTTTCGTTCGCCAAAGAGTGCTGTGAAGCCGAGTTTAGAGGAGTCGAAGCAGCGTTGGCCTGGGACGCCGGCGTTTCAGGGCGCGTTGCTTGCAGCTGCGACGTGGCGTGCATCGCAGGCGCAGGACGCGTCTGTTCGCTAGTCGTTGGGGCCGTTTGACTTCCCATTTTCCGTTCGGCGTTCGTGTCCAGGGCTGAAGAAACTTGCTTGCTTTTCTTCAGCACCGGCGTGTCGTCCGATGTCGTCTGCTTCTGTGGTGTCGCAGGCAAAGACGCTTGTTCAGATTCCTCCTCATCCATGAGAAGTTCACTCTGTTGAGTCTCTGGACATCGTCCTGCAGCTCGTGCGTATGAACGGTTACACTCGTCCTGCTCATGACCGAAAGAGTGGCATTCGCTGCACCTTGGGACCTTACAATTGCGTCGCATATGCCCCGTACTTCGGCACCGCAAGCACAAAGGCGGTCTTCCCGGCACCACGACCAGTGCCGTACTGCTGCCAATACGCACCTGATGGGGCAATTGATCCACAGAAACGCCATCTCGTAGTTGCATGCGTATTACATGAGTGGTCGATTCAACTCCTTCAAAATCCTCGACTCTCCATCGGTCATCGGTCACCTCCTTGACGTCGCCGTATTCATAGAAGGCACGTCGAATAGCGTCTTTCGTAAAATCGAACGCTAGCCAGTGCAATTTCATTTTAACCTCTTGCCGCGTCGGGTCAATGACGAGACATGCCCGGTCTTTAACTTTAAGAACGCCTGCGTCTGTCAGCGCTTTCTTTGCTTCCATGGTCTTCATGTTCAATAGCCACACGTGCGACATCTGATATGCTCCGATGCCACTTACTTGCTGTATGACGCCTAAATCTTTGAGAGGTTTCCTGAAGTCGTCGATGCGGTACGGTCGGCCGCTGACGTCGCAGTGTAGAGCTACTGCTCGACGCATCGCTTCACCTGATGGCAATGAAGGCAGAATAATCCTGTAGTCCTTTGGAACGAGGGGAGACGCTGTACCGCGGCCAGCGTCGGCCGCTGTCGCTGCTCGGGATGAGCTTTCCATCCTGCGTCTGCACCAACCGGCGTCCAGAAGCAGAATCTCTAAGCTATTCGCGCTGAATAGTGCACGTGGGTTTAAGTTATGTATATAAATTTGTTTTTTACACGCTATGTGTTGGCATATTTATGTACGATATGCGATCGTATCTATTGTTGTGTGCATATGTTTTGTGATTGTATATACGTCACATGCTTTTCGCATGTGTTTCAACTATAGATTGCTGCCCCGCCGCGGATGAAAACAAGTATTTTTACACCCACACACAAGCTTGAGCAGTTGAAGGTTGTTTCCCGGGGCTCTCTTGCGATTGAGTCAGCCACCACAGGGAATTAGAGTGATACGCCATTAATCCCTGCATCTAGCTGTATTCCACTTAGTAGCTCTATCGCTTGATGACAAATCGAGCGCGGGGCGCGACGCTATTGCGCACGACCATGCCTCGCGTAGTGGCGACATCAGCTGATTGCGCCGGCCGGCTTGCTTCGATTTGCTTCAGAGCAAAGAAATATCATACCTTGAAAGATTGCGTACTGCACTATGTCAAAACGTTACTGCTTTGTAGCCATCCTATGATTCATTGAGAATTGATAACTCTGATATCACTACTGTAGAGCTTTGCGTCGGCGACACGCACCAAACGTGAAACCGCACTACGTCTGTCGTAGAAGCAGTAGGAGGCTGTCGTCTGCTAGAACAAAAACACAACAAAGACCTGCAAAAATATTCATAAGTTGTACCTTGTTTTTTGAATAACCGTTTATCACTTTTAAAGTTATTTTGCCAGATAACATACTTTTTTTTCAGTCTAGAGCAGCGACACGTGTTTTTTTTATTTTCCTCACACAGATATCCAAGTCAAATTCATTCACAGCTAAAGCCACATGTTGCTTGTCTTCTTTGTTTCCGTAGGCATGCCGTTTCGCTGCGTCTCTCATGTGTTCGCGCTGCTACACACAAGAGCACGAAATGTAAAATTTACGCAAGGAAGCGCCGTTCCTCGTTCGTGTGATGTGCTAAGATTGCGCCCTATTCCCGCGGTTGTTCGAGTGCGGATCAAGTGCGAGTCGTCCAAGGAATCGGCGGGTTGGGCGGGCGCTCGAAGGACTCCGAGGTGACGGCTGACGCCTGTGGTCGCTTCCCTCAGGACAGTGTGAAAGAAACTAAAGGTAAGGGAGACACTTTTTTATGTAGACCAAGTATGCCACTCAGTGCAAATGTGCCTTGCTGCACTCGAACGAGGCGTCGTGAAACGGCAACCTTACGCGCCTTTGCGAGTGCGTTGCCGATTCGCTTTGAGAACGCTAACGCCAGCAGAGCCATGGCGCATCGGCGCGGCCTTACTGGAGCTAATTCGAGACAACTGCGGCAACATGCATGTGTATGGTGATCAATTTTTTCATATGTGCAATGTAGTGAGGAAGATGCACACGGCGCTTGCTACGTTGTTGATTAAACGAAGCCTGCAGTGCCATTTGATGCAAAGCAGCATTTTGTTTACGTTCGCGGGCGATACAATTTGTAACTTGGCTCGATTCACCTAGCCGACCGCCTAAGTAGGTTGATTAGCATACGTTCACGGTAGAGCGTTATTATGCCCCTAAACAGTGGCGTGTGCTTGTTGAAAGATATAATGTGTGTGCCTAGTATAGAGAGAGAGAGGTGTTCGTGCAATCTGCATGTGTACCTGCAAGACGCCTTTGCTTGTAACTAATAATGTACCGGCCAGCACCTACATTCTACGCCTGACTTTAAAGAAAACTTACATGCACAATGTGAGATTTTGTAATCTGCCAGAGTTGCTTTTCATAAAATAATACACTGCCAGCATGTTCAAAATATGTTTCGCTGCTGTGTGGCAGGGGTGCGGTTATCACGCTGTTGTGTAGTTGCTGATGCAAGCACTTATAGTTTTGATGCGCTAATATTTCTCATCTAACTCATCAGGTGTTTGGCTGTTTCAGCACAAACAAGGGAAAGAGAGATAAGACGGGTAATGACAGGGCCAGTGCCGGCTTTTGTTTGTAGGAGAATACCCATGTTGGTGTATTTATTGTGACAGCCTTTCTGTGTTGCTTTTTTGCCCAATTTATGCAACAACACAGTTGTCAGCAATATGAGAGAGAACACTGACATTAGATTTAAAGGTCATGGTGACTAAATGCCTAGTAATTCACAGCACAATGTAACAACAAAAGACATCAGTATGATCAATGTGGACGAGTACAGTCTTGCATCTAAAAAATATATTGTGCAAAATGTTGTCTAAGTAAGAAACCTCCTCTATGTTTGCAAATAGTGTGACGTCACTTCGAGCACCGTGCCAGCCATTCCCTTCCTCTGTGCAAGGGCTGGTTGGCAAGGAAGTTGTTTGTGACGTTCCTGATTTACCACTGAGATGTATGCGATTCTAAACCTGTAGCCTAATATATACGTAAACTTTTGTGCAGTTACATCGCTGCATCTGATACCTACAACTTATTTGCATATTTACATTGCTCCCTTAGGACCTAACACACAAACTTGTTGTTTGCATTGACACTTCATGAATATCGAGCGGTAAAGGTACTGAGTATATGTGAAACAAGAATCTCTGCTTATTACATGAAGACATATGATGTCTTCGATAAAACGAGTTATACCTTTATTGGGCTTGTGTACTCGTCGGGGCGATTCATACATGCAGCTTCAGCAAATAGTATCTTCCAGCACGATGACCATGCAATTTTTTTCTTCACACAGCGCAAACACCGAGATGTACCTACTCGCAGATGGTCGCGTCAAGTGCATATTTACCTTGACTAAAATGTCGAATCAAGTTTTTTCATCGACCGGTCCCTGCCATGAGTGCTAACGTCTTCGCAAACAAGACACATTGTTATTGACACTGCACACACCACACACAATATTCTCAGTCGAACCCATATTCTCAATACTTTTCAATGCACACTACATGCCGCAATCAACAGTGCACATTTTTGAAGACTATGCCGCTGTTGCTCGCACAGGCCACCACGTGTGTTCACTTCTTCAAGATAAACAGACAGCGTGGCAAATATTTTACCACACAGTTTACCACACAGCTAGATGTTTGCTGACACATACTACAGCTAATGTCGACATTGTAACGTGAAGTGTAAGCTTTGAAAAATTAAAACTTGCCCCAAACACCGCACGACTGTACCGGGCTGAGCCACCAGCGGGAGTGTTTTTCCAGCCACACCTTTTACATGTGCCAGTGACATCATGCTGTGACGTACCTCGGTAGGGGCCTATCGCTGCATACTTTATGTGAATGAGGGTCCTGTTAGTGAAAGCAGGCATTGTTGATTTCGTAACTTGTTCATTCCCAACTGGACCTTCATTTGCACGAGTTGTCTGACTGATATTCAGGCGAACTTTTGTGCAATAAGTTATACAGTTGGCAGTCTGTGCTTGCCCCATACTGTTGTTACTGGTGTTTCTTGTTGTTACTTTGCACTGCTCATTACTGCTCACCTACAAAAACTAGCCTATCTTGCCGCTGTTTTGGACAAGATGCAGCTGGCAAGTGCGATAGTGTTCATATCTCTAAATTCTCAAGCAAAAATTATCAATTCATATTCAGTTAGTTGCAATCATATCAGTACATTATAAGAAATCATTGATTAAACATGAATCCGTGTTTCTTCACATAATGCTCATAACTTTTATATCAAATTGAATTGTCTTTATAAAAAACATGGGTTTTAGCTAAACTTCATGCTCTTTTCTCGAACAGCTGACAAAACGCTATTGCATGCTTACTTGCCATGAATTGGACTGTGTTTGAAATACATTGCAATTCTTCACCGGACTGCCAGTACACTTCACATTGGGGGAACATTTATTAACCATGGATTGATTAATTAAGAACGGAAAGAAAGAAGCGGCAGGCCGGGATACTTGATATTGGCATCCGTTTTGCTACCCAGCGCATTATCATGCAAACTTCCTATAGAGTGGTTATTCGTCTTGCATGTGTGTGTGTAAACCAAGAACTTTGGGTAGAACTATATTTATCTTACAAATGGTTGCAGGACTGTGGAGGCTGTAGGGCTGCTTAGGAATGGTGCGATCCCTGGACATGTGTTCAACCTTGCTGCATCAGCTCCTTGGTGTTTTCACGGCATCTTTACAGATGTGTTGGGTGAGTAAAGCAAGCAGGTTTCAACACAAGGAAAAGTATAATATGGCAGCACTTCTTGCGCGTGCCTTACATCCCAAGTATATCAAATATTTATCTTGCACCTTGTGGCCTGTAATTTTTAAAGAGACACTTCTTTTTGCTTTATATTTGATTATTGATGCTTCCACAGCAATGTATTTGTGTTTGACAGCAAGTGTTCTTGAACACATAACTGATCTCAATAATGACAAAACACCCTTCATACTTGGTCCTTAGCATAAGCTAGCACATATCTGTAGCAGATTCAATTATTCATTTTTTGCTGGGATGATAATGGGCAAGTAGCAAAGGCAAGTTCAGATTGAAGTGGTCGGTGACGTCTGTTTAGGCTCTGCCATATTGCTTTGCAACCAGAGTTACTTGTGGCCACATATACAATGAAGCCACATGATGTGCATTCTAAATGAGATTACCATATCACATTTCACTGCATCTTAATATGTGCCAAACAAATGCAGATATCATTAGCTTGCCACTATAAAGGGATCCTAAACCAACACAAGGTTGAAATTTAGTCGTGCTGTTGCAGCTGTGTATGACACTACAATGGATGCATAGCCGTGATAATTTGTCTATATGTTGTCGCAATAGTAATGTTACACACATTGTACGATACAAAAGAGGTCCTCGCTTATTTCGCTTTTTTTTCGCTATTCTTCTTTCTTGTCTCTTCTTGCCATGTGCTCCTCCTCAGTGTACAAGGAGCAAGAGCAGTGGGCACACAAACACGTATATAAAAAAAATGTTGTAAGGTGAGCACTGAGAAGCTGAACACTTCCAAAACGCTCAAAGAGGTAAAGGTATTGTTTCTAGCTACTTTTTGGGCACCCATAGCTAGTTGTGCTGCTGCAGTTAAAAAATAAGTTAAATGTTAAAAATTAATTGGAGGTGGTTTGGCACCCATATTTGCAGTTACATACAGAACTAGGTTTCAATGCGTAAGCAACATTTGTTCACTCTAAATCAATCCTAATGATATCTGAAATTCAGGAAATATTCCCAGAAAAGCTCAGGAAAAGGCTAAGTGGTTGCCCCTTAAACGTGAAGGAGATACCCTTCTTCGAAAAGGTCAATAGACAGTCTAGTAGTCTCGATATTACATGCACTATAAAATATTCTGGTGTGGTGCTTTTCATGCATGTTATAATGAGAGGGGTTTTTAATAAAACTGTTGTCACTTTGCCCTGCGTTGCTGAAATTGTTCACATAGTTATAATACATGAATCACTTTATGCCTTTTGATTTTCTGCAAATGGTTTGCTTACCCAGTCGGTTTACCTTGATTTGGATAAAATCATAAATGCTCTAAATTTTTTTTACTATACAGCAGGTTTATTTTTAAAATACGCGACCATTGATGTGAACGCAGTTGGGGGCGTGTTTGATTAATCTCTCACTATCACCACTCTAACTACACCTGCTACAGTGCATAGTGTGACAAAAGTAATGGTACTTAACATTACTGGCAGCATACACTTTTATGTCTCAAAATGTGTTAAAAAGCCTGGCGAAAATGTGTGTACGTTTTTTTTTTCACTCCAACTAAATATTCTGGTCTACTCAAAGTAGCTTCCGCTCTTTCAAGGTCCTCAAACTTTTAGGTGTTCAAAGAAGTATCAATGCCATATACGTTCTTTGTTAGCCTACTCACCAATCTGATAATGAGAATTACCCGACAACATTACCCAGTAAAATGAAGGGATGTTATAAAAAGTAATGTCAATTCAATTGTCAAAAAACGTTGCCAAGTTACGTTTTTGTTCACTTTTCTTTTCACAATTTTCTTAATGTTACTTTTGATAACATCCCCTATAGTTTGTTTGGCATCATTTTCTGCTAGTTCTCATTATAATGTGTTCAACAAAGAAAAAACCCTTAAATATATAGTTCTTTCCTTTACTCATGAATCTGAAACAGTGAATCTCAGTAATCTCAGCGGTGTGTGACTTGTTTTTTTTTATCAGTTGTGCATGTGTTCAAGTACATGCATTTAGGTGGGAGGGCGAACCATTGCCACCTCCTGTGACTAGCAGATTTTCTGAGAACTGACAGATGCATAATGCTGCCAAAGAAGTATAGGGATATTGGAAGTAATTGTAACGTAATTGCAATCGTAATGTAAATGCCAGTAGGAAAAAAAAGGTGTCCCACACTCGCCATAATGGTAACAGGCAGCGCTGACTGACTCTTCCATGTATAAATGCAAATATATACCGTGCGAAACGGAAGAGGGATAGCCACCATGGTAGCTCAGTTGATAGAGCATCGGACATGTTATTCGAAGTTCGCAGGCTCGGTCCCTGTACAGGGCAGGTTATCTTTTTTTCCTTCTACTTTTCTTTCTTCACAATTATAACACTTCTATTCTTCTTGAAGATTTTCTGGTGTAAAAAAGGTACCTTATAATCTGAAGAGGCAAACAGAATGTGCCAGTGTACGAGTTAGCTATTGTAGTGGTTACAAGTAAGATATGGTTTGCAGAATAAATCATTCTGCCACTTGCCTAAAGAATGGCTACAGGACATGGCACTGGATGCACTTTGTTATTTTTGAATCAACCTATCTTGTATTCTATTTTTATAAATTACATGGGATACACATGACGGTATCACACACTTTAATGCCACAAAGATTATGCAGCGAACAATGTTATAAATGCGAAATTGCATAAGGATAAGGTGAAAACTGCACCCTCAACGAGAATGTACAGGGAGCACAGGGTGCAGGCGTCATTCCTTCTGCCCGTGCTTTTCAAGTGCGAGCTGTTTTCACCTCGTTCTGACCAACTAACGAGATTGAGATGTGTTGTTATAGTGCAAGAGGCTGCTCCACGGAAAACTAGGTTTGTCCCAAACTCTGTGCGTGTCTTTCAACCTATATGGTGCCCAAATCAAGAATTCATGCAGACCAGATCGTGTAAAACAGGACCGTGTAAAATGGACCGTGTAAATAAAATAAAATGGACGATGTAAATAAACAGGATCGTGTAAAATGTTGTTTTCGTGTGCAACTGTAGTTGTGGTTGTGCTGAATGACCTTTCTTTATATACACTACATGACAAACTTGCTCCTTTAGAGTCGAGTGCATCTTCGGATCGTTTGTAAATGTTTGCAGATGCGAGGCCTTAAGTTTTATAAGAAATTCCTCAGTGTGCCACGAGAAAATGTGTGTTCAGCGAAAATGTGTATATCATTATATACAACTCTTAAAGCCTCGTCTACAACTTTATGCAGGTTGACGTTGAGCAGAAACCGAGGAGCGGCAGCAGCCCCCAGAAAGGGCAAGCACCCTCCAAGCTCCCGAAGCTCTCTTCGACAGGAACAGCAAGGTCACTGTGTGGCATTGAAAACCATTGCAAGGAGTACCTTATCAGTACACTGTGCTCCTCTTTCATCGCAGAAGACGAAGTTGACCACTCCAGAGGAACTTCACGCTGTGTATTGTGGGTGCTTCAGTGGTTTTGTTTTTGTCCAGCCAGCAGTTAAGAAATCATATGTCAGATTCAGCCGGGATGGCTAGAGGGAGTCGGGCAGGCATGTTTGGACATTTGTCTAGCCAAGTAGTGCCAATTTTCGCACTGGTCCTGTTGGAGTTGCTGCCACAATCATAGAAGCTACGACACCTCTCTAAATGTACAGATGGGTCGGGGAAGATTAGCTGCATTAGGTTTTTCTATAACTGATAGCTGCCAACATTCTTCATTATACGGGAGTTTTGTTCCTCACTTATGGGTGTAAAGCCCTCCACAGAAAAAAATGCAACACGTCTACTTCCAGAAGGCTCCGAGGCCCTACTTGTAGGTTTTTTCGGGTTGTATCATAAGCACCTCGTTTGGGTTACATGAACATTTTATAAACATGTACAGTGAAAAATTTGGGTGGCTGGTCGTTTTGTCGTTATCATGTTCCTCGCAGTATTCTTAAGCGTGTTGTGCATTACGTTGTCAATCTGGTTCATGTGCATAGAAGACATTACGAAGTTTCGGGCTACAGTATAAAAAGCCTGGAAGCAAGCTATCAATAATTTTTTAACAGAGTTGCTTAATCTGATACATGATACATCACTAAACTTTCGTGCGTATTCATCAATGTAAGCTCGTTTTAGTGTTATCCAAAATGAAGATGTGAGTCGACAGATGGAAACATCTAGCGGGGTAATCAGGGTGAACAGTAGAAGTGCTTCGGACAGGCTGGCCGATGTTGCGATAGGAGGACCTATTTTTTAGAAGTCACCTTGTCATCCTTGGCGTGTTAGTTTAAATGGTGTCAGTAATGACATCATCTTTTGGTGTAGGCGTGTGTGCCTGTTGGAAATGTTTGTCTGAAAAAAAAACCTATAACGCAGAAGAGTGCAGCCCTTGCTTCTTTTCAAGTTAGGTTGCGCTGATACAAAGTGTTATCCTGTCGGAAGTTGAGGGTAAGGGAAGCAAAAAAAAGATAAATGATAGAAAAGAAGAAAAAAGAAGAAAGAAAAGGGGAATGCAAAGTAAAAGTAGTGCTACACTGCTCCTACTTTGCATCCCCCCTTTTCTTCCTTTTTTCCCTTGTTTTCTTTTTTCACCTTTTTTGTTACATTTGAATTGTCCCATCTAGTGCATGAATCAATGACACATGGCTTTGCTATAGCAAAGATGCCTATGTAGTGTTGGATTGAACAGTGCATTGTACTTCTTTCAGTTAATTACAGACTGATCAGTCTTGCAATAAGTGCTTCCTGTCTATCACCACACATGTTCAAATGAAAAGTTTGTGCTTGGCTCTTAGTATGCTGGTATATAGCTTGTGTCTTGGACTACTAAAAATGAATGTTATTTTGCTGCTGTTTATGGTAATGAATTTATCCAACATAATATTATCTTGCCTTGTGAACTTGGTCGGACCTGCCTTTCTTTTTCTTTCCTATGCAGGCATTGTATGTGAGGGAGGCAGTAAAGAGAGATGATAGCTTGAGCTTCGGAAGAATAAATGCTGGCAGTGAGGCAATTACGCATCAAACATCCCAGCCATTTTGCCAACCGTCCTAAATGTGTTTTGAAAAAAAAAATATTGTGCTCGTTTACTGTATTTTTCTTAAAACAGCAAATTGCTAAAGTATATCGCAGAGAACAAAATATTAGGCCACGTTGGTGCCTTCTGGACTTCCCAGGATGTCGTCTGGGTGTTGTTTGTAAAAAGTAAAAAGTGTTTCAAAAATACTGCCTCTTCTACACCAAATTCGGTCTAGGTATTAAGTAAAGGTGATTGTGTGTAGTGCACGAAGCTCAGTAATATTAGTGCAATTTTTTCGCCACATCAAAAGCAAGGAAGCAGTTCTCTTTATATGGCAAGTTATATGATTACACTTTGCCCTAAAGTAGAAATGAATTTTAGAAGTTTTCTTATGATGACTGTTTTCTGCATTTGATATACGACAGCTTCCGTTCCGAAGTTCCCCTTGGGCCTCAATAGGAGACTTCAAAAATCATTTTCCTCATTTAAACAAAAATTGTAATGATAACACTTGCCATGTAACAAGAACCGTTTCTTTGCTTTCAACTTACACATAAAAGTAATTTTCAATTAGACAAACACACAGCTCAAATTGTATCTCAATGTGGACAAAAACTATTATATAGTGATATTTGTAATCTGGACCTAACATTATTTTTTTTCGTGAAATATAACTTCTGTGCAGTGAGTATTTGTGGCTCAAATATTCATACAAAATGCAGTATTGCCATACAAGAAATGCAAACGATAAACAGTTTGGCTGAATTCTTCAAAGCCTACGTAGCGGAAAAGTTGCACTAATGTTACTCGGCTTCAAATACTTTAAGAAGCACCTTTACTTAATATGTAGATCATATTGGCTATGGCAAGAAAAAGCGGTACTTTGAAATTTTTCTCATAAATAACACCCGCACGACATTCTGCGAAATTCTGAAGGTACCCACGTGACCACTACTTTTTTCTCTTAAAAACATTTCTGGAAATAACTATTTTCAGAAGAGTAAATTACCATCATTTTTTAAACTATACATCTGTGATGGTCGCCAGGCAGTATGGTTTGTATGTTTGGTGTAGAATAGCCCAGTGCGAAAAACAACAAATGGCTGAGCATCCTTTGACGCTTGGGCAATTTTGAAAGCATTTGTTTGTTAGCAGCAATTCAGTTAAGCCCTTGTCTTTATGCTTAGACCCAGAAACTTAACACAAGTAACCAAAGTAGTCCTAAGAGTCATGTAGTCTCGCTGTTCGAAGGCTTGTGGAGCCTAATTTAGTGCAAGCTTCACCATTTTTTAAAAATTCAGATTCAACCAACAGGTTTTGGAGGCACAGTGCATTTTCACCTAACTTGTTTCACACCAGTTACTTAGATAAAAAGCGGAAAGTAGAGGTAAAAATACCATTTTAAAGGCATTGTAGGTAATAACAAAAATGACTGCTTTCTTTTTTTGCGTGGTGCTTTGCCTGAACGCTGTGCTTTTTGTGGTATAATTCATTTTCAAGTGAACATAGGCCTTAAAACTAACATTAGCCATGTTGAGGTCGATTTCTTGGTTATAGTCATAGTAGCCATATTAAAAATTATGACTTCAAACTTGATTGTTCTTCTGAAGATTTTTTCCTTGCATAATGATATTTGAGAGTCTTAGTCAATTTTGTTATAAGAAAACGTGATGTCATAATAGGGTCACTTTTTGTAGAGTCGTTCAGTTCTACCTTACCTTTTACATTCCTAATAGAGCAGTTATTTTCAATATCGGTATTTAAAATGGAATGAGCATGCTGTATGTAGTAAGGTGTAAGCACTTACAGATAGCACATGCACCCAACTTTTCTGTTGGCAGTTTATTTCTGTTATTCTTGATTTATATGTGGGGTTTTACGTCCGAAAACCACTATATGATTATGATGACTATATGATTATGAGAGACGCCGTAGTGGAGGGCACTGGAAACTTGGACCAATTGGGGTTCTTTAACGTACACCCAAATCTGAGCACACGTGCCTACAGCATTTCTGCCTCCATCGGAAATGGAGCCGGGGTTTGATACCGCGACATGCGGGTCAGCAGCCGAATTTCTGTTACTCTTGCTCCCCTATATGTGTGCAGTTCGGTTATAGTTATCTGGCTTGCACAGATTTTTAATGGCACCTGCCTGGTCCTGCTTGCTTTCATGGTGATTTTAACCTTCATAAGTTGCATAGGTTTAACTCTCAAAATTGTTCAAGAAGCCAATTTTGTGCACAAACTGTATAGTATAAAGGCAGCAGATGTTCATGCACACACTATTAAATGTACATTGAGAGCATTCACTTGCAGTTCCTAAAGTTTTACTGTGCAGGAAGCATTTAAATCATAATTTCATAAGGACATATTAATCGATTATCTCTACCATTGAAAATCGTGACAACCTAGTTATTTTCACTGTGATAAGCATGCCGTTTTTTATGTGGCAGAACTGATTTATACACTCATTCCTTCTATTATTCACATATGCATAACATGAAGGATTGTGTGCCTTACATTTTCAGTTTCATTCTGTGTGTTATATTTCTTGTGCATGTGAACTATTGTGCTAACATGTGTCTCTGACATTATTTGTGCCAATTATTTTCATTTCCAGGTGCCTATGAAGGACACATAAGCTCTATGGCAGTGACCTTCGAAATTTACAGTGGTGCCGGAGCCTCAAGCAGCATTTCGCCGATCTCCACAAGGCATTCATGAGATAAACACAGCGCCACACTTTCACAGTGCTATGATTATTATTTATGTTTAAACATTTCGTTCTAAAATTGCTGTTACATTGTGTTTTGTGCCACCATCCTGTGGCTTAGGTGGAGCTCGTGAAATTACGGTGCAGTCACCTCATTTGTGTATGATAAACACTGCAATGTCACTATTCACAGCTGGAGCATACAGACAAATAAAAAAATATATTGATTGTAGCAGGGCTGATGTGTATATTAATGCTTCTCTATTGATAATAATAACTTTATAAGTTCTTCAAGTCTTGCATAGAACACTGCATTATAGTGTTGCAATGTAACCACCATTTATGATCGCTAGCATGTTAATTTAGTAGTTTTGTAATGTATTTTATTTAAAAGGTAATTTTGCTTCCGCATCACGACAATTAGAAAGATGCCGATGATTCAATCTCTCATCATGCACATTCAAAATTGTGATTTGTACACAGTATTGCATGTACTCAAGATGTGGACGTCTATTCAATTTACACATTATATTGCTTTGCACTAGATTCAGACGTAACATGCACACATTTCAGTAATTTCCGCATGATACGTCTTTTCATATGATGCGGAGTCCGCATCATACGTCTTCCATATTCCAATAATTCCGTACTTGAGGTCTCCGCATCTTACGGAACGTTTCAGTAGGGCATTATATAATAACATGACTACATGCCACACTCAAGGTGCCAATACCTTCGCCCTGACCCAGTGCGTTTGCGCGTCGGCGTTCAGTTCGTCAAGCTACGCCAGCGAGTGAGTGAGCGAAAACATTATTGAAAAAAAAAGAGGAGAGGTGCTGCCCTTTAGAGGCTTCATATTGGATGGAGTCCTTATTCCGAGACCCCATTGGTGACACTTGCTAAAATAGCCCTCTGAACCAGGGCCCTTTGGGCTTGAAGATCTGAGCAAACCAGCAGGGTCGCCTCCCACTCCTCTCTGGTTGAGTTAGGGTGGCGGGGAAGAGCTGAGTTGCGCTGGTGAGCCCGAACGATGTGATAGGTGTCAGCCACCTGCCCACAGTATTGGCACTCGCCAGTGAAGAAAGAATCAAAATGTTGCATGATTGCCGGGTGCAAGAAAGCATTGGTGAAAAGTTTCATCAAGACGCGTTCATTAGTCTTCCCCAGCCCCATTGAAGGAGGTGGGTATTGACGACGCTGATCCCTGTAATAGGCTGTAATATCTTTGAATGTCAGCAGATATCCGCCTTCGGGTTGCAGGTACTCAGTATCTAAGTGGGATGCCCGCTGAACGAGTGCTCGAGCCGCCTTGTTCGCGGCTTCATTCCCCATCAAGCCATGGTGGCCTGGAGCCCAGACTAGGCAACGAGGGGTAGGGTCGATTCCCCGGTTGCTGTAGTTCTGCAAAATTCTTTGCGCTAGTGGTGTTATCCAACCAGCTCCATAATTTCGACATTCCCCACGCGAATCTCATATCATACATCGAGATCGATGGTCAGAGGTAGATAGGGCAATAGCTACCGCTTCCACTTGTGTTTTGCCAGGAGCTTTGAAAGTGAGTCCATCCACTTGCTTTTCTTCGTGAATTACCTCTGCCGTATACCTCCCCCTGCAGTAAGGACCAGCCAAATCAATGGCCCATAGTAAAAATTTTTACACCCAGAAGGGTGTAAATGAGCTTGTCCCATGAACGACACCCTAAAGCTGTTAATTCAGCACCTTCCAAAAAGGATGCTTTTCCATGCAACCTTAGAATAGGGTGTACATGTAAAAAAACTGTAGGGTGTTACAAAAACACCCTTAAGGAAGGGTGCCTTCGATGTCCATCACTTTTTTAGCACCCTCTGAGGAGGGTGCGAGAAGGGTGCACAAGGGTGTTGAGTGCCCATGGCAGGGGTGCCAGTATTCTTTTAGACTGCACTAATAGATATCTGCATGCACTGCTTACACACTACTTGAAGAAAGTGGTCCTGATTATCAATGGTGCGCCACCTGTCGAGCTCCATTCATTGCGTGTTGGCCAAAATATAAACACATACAATCGTGTGTGAACTTCTGCTGGATCTATATATACTTCACAGTATATGCATAATCAACGTTACAGAAAACTAAGCCTTGCTGCCCTAGCATATTTCATCTATTTAATAGGCAAATAAAACTTATAAACTTTTCTTCTGCCACACACCTTTTTCACCAGATGTGTAACATGTTGACGTATACGTACACTACACACGCAACACCTGAAATGTTTATTATATTTTTTCAGTTTCACGTTATTGACAATTCTTTGAAACATACAATTACACTGGTTTCAGTTTAGTATACTGCTTCAAGTACATTGAGACTACAAATGAAGTACACGCTAATATATCCCTATAACTCTTTGAAGTATCTGCAATCCCAGTGGTTTCCAGTTTAATACTCCTTCATGTACACAATCGGTTAATAGAAATGAAAAACAGGCAAATATATACTTATAATTCTTTCAAATATATGCAATCACCATGATTTCACTATATACGCCTTCATGTACACAATCGTTCCCAAGAAGTGATGCACACAAAAATATTTACGGATAGTGTTTTCAAATGTATACAATCACAGTGGTTTAAGCTTTGTATTCCTGGATGTATAATTGGTTATGAGAAATGATGTACATGCAAACATATATGGGTTTTCGCATATATATCTTTAGTGAATACTTAAAAAAAAACAATACAATGATCAGAAACAGAATAAGCTAAAAACGAACACAAAACTGAGTCAGGACACACGAAAAATAAAAGAGGTAATGCATAATAACGGCTAATGACACAGCTGGGTCATTTTATGCCAAATGTCCCAGCCATTTTGGCAACCATCTCAAATGTATTCGAAAAACTCGTGCTGCATTGAAAATAGTGAACTTCTGGAATATTTAGGAGAGGAAAAATATTTGGTCACGTTGCTGCCTTCTGAACTTCCTGGAATGCCGTCTAGGTGTTTTATGCGAAAAAATTTATTTTAAAAGCACCGCTCCTTCTTTCTATACGAAACTCGGTATACGTGTTACGTAAAAGAGTTTAATTTGGGCGAGTTGGTTCATCGTGGTTGTGTGGTAGTCACAGCGCAACAACTTCAGGAAGAGACAGAAAGGACAGGAAAGAGCACCGACTGTCAAATGAATTTAGCGAATGTGCTACGAGCACTTTTATACGGAGTATAAGAACCGTGCTCATACGTGACGACACGTGTGACCACTACAAAATAATCTTAACTGAGAAAAAATACTCCCTCTCGGAAAGGATAAGTGAACGTGAATGATGCACTGATCATTGGTTTACCTGATAAAAAATACTTCTACAAACGTTAAATTGGCATTAAGTAAACTTATGCTTGTGACAAATGGTGCAAGACTGACTATTTCTGTTGCTGTTTAATACACACACCTTTAAAAGCTTGCAAGGAGTTGAAAACAACACGTTAATATCATATCTGCCGGCTATTTTTTTAATTGTGAGACACGTGATGTGGCATAACATGCAAAGGTTTTGGTCATTGTTTTTTTTTTGTTGGTCCTGTCTTCTTTAACTTTACTTTCTGCAGGAGGGTTTCGCAAACGGGTGTGATGATTCTGTTGGGATATCCAGCATCTTTAGTCTTTTAATCTGGTTTTTAAGCCTGACCTCACCCTTGTGCTAACATGACTTCTTAAGGGTGGCCTGAATACATGTGTTATCAATTCCACTTTTTACTAATTTTGAATTCCCATTATCAAAAGTCAGAAGATTCTTAGCACTCCTGGGCTGATAGCACCAGCCAATACCCCAGCAGCGTCATCACACTCGTTTGCGAAACCCTCCTGCAGAAAGTAAAGTTAAAGGAAACAGGACCAAAAGAAAAACAGAATGACCAATGACCTTTGCATGTTACACGGTACTACGTACATAAGGTGTCTCAGAATTTTAGGAAAAGAGCCAGCAGGTATGATGATATTGTTGTTTTCCACCCCTTGGAAGCTTTCAAAAGTGCATGTACTTACAGCAACAGGAATAGTCAATTTGGCACCATTTGTCACTAGAATAGGTTTACTGAATGCCAATCTAATGTGTATGAGGTACCGCTAACATGTGGAAAAGTAAACATAGGACAAACTGGGCAATGCTTCAATGATCGAGCAAGACAGCATGCTTTGAGTGTTAAGAAGGGCTATAGTAGTCTCATGGCCGGACACCGTAAATAATGTAAGTGCAGTCCTAAGTATCATAAAACGGTTTTTGAAAAAAGCAAGAAGAAAAAATGAGAGATTTTAGAACTTTTTATCAGGAAGGCCTTGGATCAATGCATCCGTACACCTTCACTTATCTTTTCCGAAAAAGAGTCTTCTTTCCTCGGTTAAAATATTTTGTCATGGTCACACATGTGTTGTTGCAGATGAGCCCTGTTGTTGTGCTCAGTATAAAAACGCTCGTAGCACCTCCAATAAAATTCAGTTGACAGCACTCTTTCCTGTACTTCTTGTGATAAGATTTTTATTATAAAAAGAATTTTATTTTCTTACAATTTAGGTGTAATGATGAGTTTTCATTTTATCGCAACATGGAGCAAATTGCATCTCAATAGGGACAAAAATCACGATTTTGTGAAATTCGTGATATTTTCACGCATATTTCAGCAGCTTGAGAGGTCTAAAGATATTTTTTCCTCAAAATACACTTTCAGTGGAGTAAGTATTCACTGCTCAGATATTCATACAAAGTGCCATATTGCAATAAAAAATGCAAACATAACACATTTTGCCTTTATTCTTGGAAGCAAATGTGGCAAAAAAACTGCGCTGATATTATTGAGCTTCGAATACCTTACAGAAGCACATTTACTTAACAGGTAGACCGAATTTGCTTTAGAAAAAATAAACGGTAGTTTTAAAACAAAATTTTCCACAAACAGCACACAGACGGAATTATGCCAGGAAGTTATAAGCCAGCCACATTAACAAAACGTTTTTTCTCGCTGAAATATTCTAGCAGTTTCCTGTTTTAAATGCGTTAAGTCAGCACATTTTTTTTCAAGTACATTTCAGATGGTCGCCAAAGTGGCTGGGACGTTTGGCATTGAATGGTACAGCTATATTTAGGCAAAATAACTTACACAAATAACAATATTTGTTCAGCTACCTTGACCACACTAGAAAAAGTTGTTCAGGCATTGTGACACTAAAATTTTCAGCGTTGTACTGTCTGAACAACTTCTTTGATAAACTCCAAACTCACGCCGAGAAAAAGCCGCTCTATCACGGTGGTTGCTAAAGGCCTTGTGGTGGTAGACAATGTTGAAACTAAAAAAAATCAACTCATCAGTGCTGTCACTCCTTCTTCGTCATTACTGACACGGAAGATTTTTTGGTCATCCAGGTGGAGGTTCAGGAACTAGGCTTTCTCTAGGCTGGGGCCGGGGTATAGTACGCAGGACGTCAGCGGCACTGTCTGATCCTGTAATAAGGGCAAATTTGACTTCTCATAAATTGATGAACGTGCTGTTCTGGCAGCACCATATATGAAGAATGTGTAGTGTGTATCCTTTGAAATGGCGTGTAAGTCACATTGCACTGAACTCGAACAATACAACCCACATATTCCAATTATTTCGTATGATAAAGATGATAGTTTTCCAGCATACAGCAAATTCCCGAATTGAGGTGAAGTGTAAGACTACAGCTCAAAAATGGCACTTACGAAGCCCTGAACTCACCCAAGAATCAAATTCCTTATAGGGTAGTGAGCCAGTGTTAAAAAGAGTTCCTAAAGTACAACGTTCAGAACATGTAGCATTAATCAAAACGCACAAGAAATTTACCTCTTCATGTACAAACAGTGAAGGCATCTCTGCTTTCTCTTTCACATGAGAACAAATGATCTTGGGCGTGGCACTAGCGACGAATTCTGCAAAAAAAGTAAAAAATTTACTGACTTTATTCGCGCCTATAACAATTTCAGGAATTGTGACGATTCAGCAATCAGTGCAATTATGACTGCCTCTATAAAGGCATCAAAAATGAACAATTTTCTCGTTCTTTCTACCCTCACAAAAAGCTCTGTCCATGGCATCTAATCCAAATTTGACGCTGTGCTTCCTATTTGCCTGCTTTCTAGACAAAGGGCTGCGAACATGTATTTTGTGCACCTAATCAAGCACAGAAATTCCTCATCCATAATTCAATCATGTTAATTCATTGTAATTTGAAAAAAGATGTGATAGCTCGTCCCGTTTTTAAAGAGTTGCGGGCCTGCAATAGGCACTGTCTAGCACGTATGAAAGTATTTCTTTTAAAAAAAAATTCTTCTAAGCTTGCTTTCAGAAGAAGCGTCTGGCATATTTCGAGAACCAAGCCCATCCTCTGATGGCAATCAGGGGCACGCTATAAGCGATTATTGACGTAACCCGTGCCTAAATACTCGGTTAAACATAATCAAGCAAGTAGGAGCGCTCGAACGACACCAACGCGCGCGGACGCCGTCTACGTTGCAGCAGCCATAGCTTATGCTAGAGCTGCCGCACATAGCTCCCACAGTCAGGTATACTCTTTCGATTCTGTTATAACGCCGAACGTTATCGCAGATGAAAGCTAAGCACGAAAACAGCATACAGAAACGAGGGAAATTATGCACGGCGATGGCCACAACAACGCGTCTTTGGAAGTCTAGTAGATCTTTCCCTGTTGCTGGTGACACGTGTCCTAAATAATTTAAAAGACCGACGCGCACGTGCTGGGAGCATCGCGGCATATCAGCACCTCAAACTATACCGTCTTTAAACAAAAAAAGCCATTTCGTACAGTGCGCCTATGTACATATTTTTTTCTTTTTTTACGCTTACACCTACAGAAGCACGTTGCACATTTGAGTATTAAAAGAAATGGTATTACGATGTAGCCTAAAGCGTATCTTGAATTAATATCAATCACCTTGAGCAGTGTAGAGACATTGTGCGATCAGCAACTAATTGCGCCCTTGTTAAGTGATCACATCACTCACTGTATGAGTGAAGCAGGCACTTACACAACATCGCGCAGAGCAGTGTGAACTCGTTAAGTGACACGTATAATCGGGCATCTGCAACAGGCCCGCGAACGCATGCTGTTGTAAATGGCTGCCAGCCTACTTCGGTAGAGCTGCTGCAGGCACCCAGCTGGCGCTGTATGATTGCTACCTACGAAAACAGTACACTCACCGTTAACAGGCCCACGTTGTCCATGTCCACCGCTCCATGAATATTCATTAATCCCAGCGTCAATTCGAACACGGTGTCATGCGTGACCACCACTGAAGATGCGCCTGTTCGCTAGAACTCACACAGCGACCAAGACCCCAGACCAACACAACGCATTTGAAAGACGGATAAGACAGAGAGAGCGACGTTGAGAGGGAGAAGGAGGAAGCACTGGCGGCGGCGCTGTAGCTGTCGACGCAAGTGTTCGGTGACGCAACTATTCGCTTATCTACACCTTGTTGTGGGGGCGGAGGGGGCAACGCTGGCCCGAGTGAGCGGGGTGAGCGGGAAACCGCCAAGACAGCGCCGAAAGGCAAACGCTATGCAAATACGGCGGGCGGCGGTTCGACACAGAATAACGCGTTCGATGCTCTAACCACTGAGCTACCACGGCGGCCTATGTTCGACACAGAAGGCAATCTTATTCCGCTTCAAGAATGACTCCTTGTAACTGGCAACACTCCTTCCACCCAGCCGCACAGCGGCGCAGGTTAATTACCAGCCTCGAGTTCTTTGAGTATTTTGACGGAATGCGACTGCAGTGGGCGAAAAATAGTGAAGCAAAACTTGCGGAAAACAAAGTGCACCCTGGAATGGCCAGAAACAATACTTATTTCGTCCTCGGTGGCGTTGGCGGAAGAACATCGCTACACCTTTTTTCAGAGGAACTTCTTCTCGCATTGTCCGTGTCTGGTAAGTCCGCTTATGGTGCCGGAAACACTGAATGCGTAGTCGAAGCTGGAACAAATAATATTCACAGTCGCGGATGTTTAGAAGGCTTGACACGCACCACGAAACGTGCCAAGGTTGTTATAAAAACTTTTTGCTGACCACATGATCAGCCCATAATTCCATATGGTTGCCCAATGAGCTAGCTAAGCCTCTGTAGCAAAGGCATGGCACGTTCTTGTTAAACGTTGTTAATATAAACGATGGTTGTGCATAAGTGCAGTGACAGGTTCCGTGTGAGTTGGTCATAACCCACGTTTTCGAGCGTAGAAGCGCATCAGCGGACCTAATCAGCTACCAAAGCAAGTTGGTAAGCAATGATGAGGTACGAAAATGTGCAGCTGTTTTACATGTACTGAATAGTCCATGTACAGTGTGTTGACCACCGCCATTCCTTAAGCCACCTCCCGTATAGACTGTATAGAACAGGTGTGGGACCTTAAACACTAAGAAGCAGTGCCCCCCCCCTCACACACACACACAAAATTTGAGAGCGCACGGGCTGATACACACGCATACTTATTCACAGGCGCACACACATACACGTATACACACATACGGCCACACACACGCGCGACCGTAAACGCACGCATGCATGGGCGTACACATGTGCACAGGCACGCTTAACACAAGCACGGACTTGCACATACACGCGCACGCACACATGCACGGGTGTACACACAATCGCGCTTACGCACGAATGCATGCGCAGGCTCACGCACACACACCCATACTCGGGCGAACATTATGTGTGTGTATATAATCCATAGCAAACATGAAGCTTATAACCAACGCTAAGGAAAGCTTTCGTAACATGGATTGCAGTTAATTGCCATTATAGATAAAACGCGATTTGCTTCTGCTGGCATTCTGCTGTATAAGGAGAGCACCTTCACACATTCTATTTCAATGAGGCCGTCATTCAACGCAAGGTCCACATATTCGTGCAGTAGCTACGCTGCTCGGCCGCTAATCCGAAGGTCGCGGGTTCGATGCTGGCCGTGGCAGTCGAATTAAGGCGGAGGCGAAAACGTAGAAGCTTGAGCACTGTGCGATATGAGCGCTCAATAAAGAACACCAAATGGTCAAAATCTCTGGAGCTTTCTACTACGACGACCCTCATAAACATATCAAGGTTTTTGAGACGTAAAATCCCAAATATTATAATTATGTAATCTTCCTATGCTGCACATTCCATCCGATGAATCGGCACCTACACCTTTCTCAGGCACAAAAGCACTCTTAGAGCCTATTTTAGGGTGCTATTGAGGCAAGCACCCAAACAAAGGGATGCTTTTTTCAATCGACCATTTATGGGTGTTAAAGGGTGTTGCAAAGGGTGCTTTCTCGTAAAAACATTCTTTTTACACCCTTTTTGTGTAAAATTTTGACTGCACATTAGAAAACTTTTACACCCAAGAAGATGTAAAAAGGGTGGTTTCACGGGAAAGCATTCTTTGCAACACCCTTTAACACCCATAAATGGTCGATTGAAAAAAAAGCACCCCTTTGTTTGGGTGCTTGTTTCGATAGCACCTTAAAATAGGCTCTAAGGGTGCTTTTGTGCCTGAGAAGGGTGTAGGTGACAATTCATCAGATGGAATATGCAGCAAAAGGAGAACGCATAATTATAAAATTTGGGATTTCACGTCTCAAAAACCTCGACATGATTATGAGGGTCATCTTAGTGGAAAGCTCCAACGGTTTTGACCAATTGGTGTTCTTTAATGAGTGCTGATATCGCACAGTGGACAGGCTTCTACCTTTTCGCCTCCGTCTTAATTCGACTGCCATGGGCAGCATCGAACCCGCGACCTTCGGATTGGTGAGCGAGCGGCGTAGCTACTGCAGAAATATGCGGACCTTGCGTTAAATGATGCCCTGATTGACTTAGAATGTGTGAAGGTGCTCTCCAAATACAGCAGAATGCCAGCAGAAGCAAATCGCGTTTCATCTATAATGGCAAATAACTGCAATCCATGTTACGAAAGCTTTCCTTAGCGTTGGTTATAAGCTACATGTTTGCTATGGATTATATACACGAACATAATGTTCGCCCAAGTATGGGTGTGTGTGCTTGAGCCTGCGCATGTGTTCGTGTGTGAGCGCGATTGTGTGTACACCCGTGCATGTGTGCGTGCGCGTGTATGTGCGAGTCCGTGCTTGTGTTAAGCGTGCCTAAGCACATATGTACGCCCACTAATGCGTGCGTTTACGGTCGGTGTGTGTGGTCTTATGTGTGTATACGTGTATGTGTGTGTGCCTGTGAATAAGTAGGCGTGTGCATCAGCCCGTGCACCCTCGAAATTCATGTGTGTGTGTGGGGGGGGGGCATGCTTCTTAGTGTTTAAGGTCCCACACCTAATCAGACTGGAAGTCTATATGGGAGGTGGCTTAAGGAATGGCGGTTGTCAACGCAATGTACACGGACTATTCAGTACATGGAAAACAGCTGCACATTCTCTTACCTCATAATTGCTTACCAACTTGTTGTGGTAACTGATTAGGTATGCTGAGGCGCTTCTACGCTCGAAAACGTGGGTTATGACCAATTCACACGGAAAGCTGTCAATGCAGTTATGAACAACCATCGTTTATATTAACAACATTTAACAAGAACGTGCCCTGCCTATGCTACAGGTGCTTAGCTAGCTCATTGAGCAACCGTATGGAATTATGTGCTGATCATGTGGTCAGCAAGAAGTTTGTTATAACAACCTCGGCACGTTTCGTGGTGCTTGACAAGCCTTCTAAACATCCGTGACTGTGGATTAATTTGTTGCAGCTTCGACTACGCATTCACTGTTTGCGGCACCATATGCGGAATCGCCAGACACGGAAAATGCGAAAAGATATTCTTCTGAAAAAAAGGTGTAGCGATGCTTTCCCGCTAATGCCACCGAGGACGAAATAATTATTGTTTCTGGGCATTCCAGGGTGCCCTTTGTTTTCCGAATGTTTTGCTTCACTATTTTTTGCCCACTGCAGTCGCATTCCGTGAAAATACTCAAAGAACCCGAGGCTGGGAAATAACCTGCGCCGCTATGCGGCTGGGTGGAAGGAGTGTTGCCAGTTACAAGGAGTCATTCTTGAAGCGGAATTAGATTGCCTTCTGTGTCGAACCGCTGCCCGCCGTATTTGCATAGCGTTTGCCTTTCGGCGCTGTCTTGGCGGTTTCCCGCTCACCCCGCTCACTCGGGCCAGCGTTGCCCCCTCCGCCCCCACAACAAGGTGTAGATAAGCGAATAGTTGCGTCACCGAACACTTGCGTCGACAGCTACAGCGCCGCCGCCAGTGCTTCCTCCTTCTCCCTCTCAACGTCGCTCTCTCTGTCTCATCCGTCTTTCAAATGCGTTGTGTTGGTCTGGGGTCTTGGTCGCTGTGTGAGTTCTAGCGAACAGGCGCATCTTCAATGGTGGTCACGCATGACACCGTGTTCGAAGTGACGCTGGGATTAATGAATATTCATGGAGCGGTGGACATGGACAACGTGGGCCTGTTAACGGTGAGTGTACTGTTTTCGTAGGTAGCAATCATACAGCGCCAGCTGGGTGCCTGCAGCAGCTCTACCGAAGTAGGCTGGCAGCCATTTACAACAGCATGCGTTCGCGGGCCTGTTGCAGATGTCCGATTAAACGTGTCAATTAACGAGTTCACACTGCTCTGCGCGATGTTGTGTAAGTGCCTGCATCACTCACACAGTGAGTGATGTGATCACTTAACAAGGGCGCGATTAGTTGCTGATCGCACATTGTCATTACACTGCTCAAAGTGATTGATATTGTTTCAAGATGCGCTTTAGGCTACATCGTAACAACATTTCTATTATTACTCAAATCTGCAACGTGCTTCTGTAGGTGTAAGCGTAAAAAAAGAAAGAAAAAGAAAAATATATGTACATAGGCGCACCGTACGAAATGACTTTTTTTTTGCTTAAAGACAGTATAGTTTGAGGTGCTGATATTCCGCGATGCTCCCAGCACGTGCGCGTCGGTCTTTTAAAATATTTAGGACACGTGTCACCAGCAACAGGGAAACATCTAGTATACTTCCAAAGACGCGTTGTTGTGGCCATCGCCGTGCATGTTTTCCCTCGTTCATGTTTGCTGTTTTCGTGCTTAGCTTTCATCTGCGATAACGTTCGGCGTTATAACAGAATCGAGAGAGTATACCTGACTGTGGGAGCTATGTGCGGCAGCTCTAGCGTAAGCCATGGCTGCTGCAACGTAGACGGCGTCCGCGCGCGTTGGTGTCGTTCGAGCGCTCCTATACTTGCTTGATTGTGTTTAACTGAGTATTCAGGCACGGTTTACGTTTGTAAGTCCCGTGGTCAATAATCGCTAATAGCGTGCCCCTGATTTCCATCAGAGGATGGGCTTGGTTCTCGAAATATGCCAGACGCTTCTTCTGAAAACAAGCTTTGAAGAATTTTTTTAAAAAAGAATTACTTTCATACGTGCTAGGCAGTGCCTATTGCAGGCCCACAACTCTTTAAAAACTGGACGAGCTATCACATCTTTTTTCAAATTACAATGAATTAACATAATTGAATTATGGAGGAGGAATTTCTGTGCTTGATTAGGTGCACAAAATACATGTTCGCAGCCCTTTGTCTAGAAAGCAGGCAAATAGGAAGCACAGCGTCAAATTCGGATTAGATGCCATGGACGGAGCTTTTTGTGAGGGTAGAAAGAACGAGAAAATTGTTCATTTTTGATGCCTTTATAGAGGCAGTCATAATTGCACTGATTGCTGAATCGTCACAATTCCTGAAATTGTTATAGGCGCGATTAAAGTCAGTAAATTTTTTACTTTTTTTGCAGAATTCGTCGCTAGTGCCACGCCCAAGATCATTTGTTCTCATGTGAAAGAGAAAGCAGAGATGCCTTCACTGTTTGTACATGAAGAGGTAAATTTCTTGTGCGTTTTGATTAATGCTACATGTTCTGAACGTTGTACTTTAGGAACTGTTTTTAACACTGGCTCACTACCCTATAAGGAATTTGATTCTTGGGTGAGTTCAGGGCTTCGTAAGTGCCATTTTTGAGCTGTAGTCTTACACTTCACCTCAATTCGGGAATTTGCTGTATGCTGGAAAACTATCATCTTTATCATACGAAATTATTGGAATATATGGGTTGTATTGTTCGAGTTCAGTGCAATGTGAATTACACGCCATTTCAAAGGATACACACTACACATTCTTCATATATGGTGCTGCCAGAACAGCACGTTCATCAATTTATGAGAAGTCAAATTTGCCCTTATTACAGGATCAGACAGTGCCGCTGACGTCCTGCGTACTATACCCCGGCCCCAGCCTAGAGAAAGCCTAGTTCCTGAACCTCCACCTGGATGACCAAAAAATCTTCCGTGTCAGTAATGACGAAGAAGGAGTGACAGCACTGATGAGTTGATTTTTTTTAGTTTCAACATTGTCTACCACCACAAGGCCTTTAGCAACCACCGTGATAGAGCGGCTTTTTCTCGGCGTGAGTTTGGAGCTTATCAAAGAAGTTGTTCAGGCAATACGACACTGAAAATGTTAGTGTCACAATGCCTGAATAAGTTTTTCTAGTGTGGTCATGGTAGATGAATAAATATTGTTATTTGTGTAAGTTATTTTGCTTAAATATAGCTGGACCATTCCATGCCACACATCCCAGCCACTTTGGTGATCATCTGAAATGTATTTGAAAAAAAAAATGTGCTGACTTACTGCATTGAAAACTGAACTGCTTGAATATTTCAGCGAGCAAAAAAAAGTTTTGTTCATGTGGCTGGCTTCTAAACTTCCTGGCATAATGCCGTCTGGGTGCTGTTTGTGAAAAATTTAATTTTAAAACTACTGCTTATTTTTTCTAAAGCAATGTCGGTCTACATGTTAAATAAATGTGCTTGTGTAAGGTATTTGAAGCTCAATAATACTAGTGCACTTTTTTTGCCACATTCGCTTCCAAGAATCAAGCCAAACTGTGTTATGTTTGCATTTTTATTGCGATATCGCACTTTGTATGAATATCTGTGCAGTGAATACCTACTCCACAGAAAGTGTATTTTGAGGAAAAATAATCTTTAAACCTCTCAAGCTGCTGAAATATACAAGAAAATATCACGAATGTCACAAAATTGTGGTTTTTGTCTGTATTGGGATGCAATTTGCTCCATGTTGTGATACAATGAGAACTCATCATTATACCTAAATTGTAAGAAAATAAAATTCTTTTTATATTAAAAATCTTATCACAAGAAGGACAGGAAAGAGTGCTGCAACTGAATTTTATTGGAGGTGCTACGAGCGTTTTTATACTGAGCGCAAGAACAGGGATCATTTGCAACAACACATGTGTGACCGTGAGAAAATACTTTTAAGCGAGAAAAGAATACTCTCTTTCGGAAAAGATGAGTGAAGGTGTACTGATGCATTGATCTTTGGCCTTCCTGATAAAAGTTCTAAAGTCTCTTATTTTTTCTGGTTGCTTTTTTCAAAAACCATGTTTTATGAAACCTGGTACTGCACTTACATTCTTTACGGTGTCCGGCCATGAGACTACTATAACCCTTCACGATTAAAGCATGCTGTCTTGCTCGATCATTGAAGCATTGCCCAGTTTGTCCAATGTTTGTTTTCCCACATGTTAGCGGTATCTCATACACATTAGATTGGCATTCAGTAAACCTATTCTAGTGACGAATGGTGCAAGATTGTGTACTCCTGTTGCTGTAAGTACATGCACTTTTGAAAGCTTGCAAGGGGTGGAAGACAACAATATCATATCTGCTGGCTCTTTTCCTAAAATTGTGAGACACTTTATGTACGTAGTACCGTGTAACATGCAAAGGTCCTTGGTCATTTTGTTTTTCTTTTGGCCCTGTTTCCTTTAACTTTACTTTCTGCAGCAGGGTTTCGCAAACGAGTGTGATGATGCTGTTGGGGTATTGGCTGGTGCTATCAGCCCAGGAGTGCTAAGAATGTTCTGCCTTTTGATAGTGGGCATTCAAAACTAGTAAAAAGAGGAATGGACCCCACATGTATTCAGGCCACCCTTCAGAAGTCATGTTAGCACAATGGTGAGGTCAGGCTTAAAAACCAGATTAAAAGATTAAAAGAAGCTGGATATCCCAACAGAATCGTCACACCCGTTTTTGAAACCCTCCTGCAGAAAGTAATGTTAAAAAAGACGGGACCAACAAAAAAACAGAATGACCAAAACCTTGCATGTTATACCACATAACGTGTCTCACAATTAAAAAAAATAGCCAGCAGATATGATATTAGTGTGTTGTTTTCCACTTCTTGCAAGCTTTCAAAAGTGTGTGTACTAAACAGCAACAGGAATAGTCAATCTTGCAACATTCGTCACGATAATAGGCTTAACTAATGCCAATATAAAGTTTGTAGACGTATTTTTTATGACGAAGACCAACGATCAGTGCATCACTGCACGTTCACTTATCCTTTCCGAGTAAGAGTATTCTTTTCTCAGTTAAGATTATTTTGTAGTGGCCATACGTGTCATCGCGCATGAGCACTGTTCTTGTACTCTGTATAAAGGCGCTCGTAGCACATTAATTAAATTCAGTCTTCAATCGGTATTCTCTCCTGTCTTTTCTGTCTCTTCCTGAAGTTGTCGTGCTGTGACTAGCACACAACCACGATGAACCAACTCGCCCAAATTAAACTCTCCTTACTTAACACGTAGACGGAGTTTCATATAGAAAGACGGAGCAGTGCTTTTAAAATAAAATTTTTCACATACAACACCTAGATGGCATTCCAGGAAGTTCACAAGGCAGCCACGTGACCAAGTATTTTTCCTCTTCTAAATATTCCAGATGTTCACCATTTTCAATGCAGCACGAGGTTTTCAAATACACGTGAGATGGTCACCAAAATGACTGGGACATTTGGCTTAAAATGACCCAGCTGTGTCCTTAGCCATAATTATGCATTACCTCTTTGGTTTTTTGTGTGTCCTGACTCAGTTTTCTGTTCGCTTTTAGCTTATTCTGTTTCTGATCATTGTATTGGTTTTTTAAGTATTCGCTAATGTTATATGTGCGAAAACCCATATATGTTTGCATGTACATCATTTCTCATAACCAATTGTTATACATCCAGGAATACAAAGCTTAAACCACTGTGACTGTCTAGATTTGAAAACACTATTGGTATATATTTTCGTGTGCATCGCTTCTAGGGAACGATTGTGTACATGAAGGCGTATACAGTGAAATCATGGTGATTGTATATATTTGAAAGATTTATAAGTATATATTTGCCTGTGTGTCATTTCCTATTAACCGATTGTGTACATGAAGCAGTATTAAACTGGAAAGTACTGGGATTGTAGATACTTGAAACAATTCTAGGGATATATTAGCGTGTATTTCATTTGAAGTCTCTGTGTACTTGAAGCAGTATACCAATCTGAAACCAGTGTAATTGTATGTTTCAAAGAAATGTCAATAAAGTGAAACTGAAAAAATATAATAAACATTTGAGGTGTTGCGTGTGTAGTGTACGTACACGTGAACATGTTACACATCTGGTGACAAAGTTGTGTGGCAGAAGAAAAGTTTATAAGTATTATTTGCCTATTAAATAAACGCAATATGCAAGGGCAGCAAGGCTTCATTTTCTGTAACGCGCATTATGCATATATACTGTGAAGTGTATATAGATCCGGCAGAAGTTCGTACACGATTGTACGTGTTTATATTTTTGCCAACACGCAATGAGTTTAGCTCGACAGGTGGCACACCATTGATAATCAGGACCACTTTCTTCAAGTAGTGTGTAATCAGTGCATGCTGATATCTATTAGGGCATTCTAAAAGAATACTGGCACCCCTGCTATGGGCACTCAACACCCTTGTTCACCCTTCTCGCACCCTCCTCAGTGGGTGTTAAAAAAGTGATGGACATCGAAGGCACCCTTCCTTAAGGGTGTTTTTGTAACACCCTACAGTTTTTTTACATGTATACCCTATTCTAAGGTTGCATGGAAAAGCACCCTTTTTGGAAGGTGCTGAATTAACAGCTTTAGGTTGTCGTTCATGGGACAAGCTCATTTACACCCTTCTGGGTGTAAAATTTTTTACTGTGGGCCATTGATTTGGCTGGTCCTTACTGCAGGGGGAGGTATACGGCAGAGGTAATTCACGAAGAAAAGCAAGTGGATGGACTCACTTTCAAAGCTCCTGGCAAAACACAAGTGGAAGCGGTAGCTATTGCCCTATCTACCTCTGACCATCGATCTCGATGTATGATATGAGATTCGCGTGGGGAATGTCGAAATTATGGAGCTGGTTGGATAACACCACTAGCGCAAAGAATTTTGCAGAACTACAGCAACCGGGGAATCGACCCTACCCCTCGTTGCCTAGTCTGGGCTCCAGGCCACCATGGCTTGATGGGGAATGAAGCCGCGAACAAGGCGGCTCGAGCACTCGTTCAGCGGGCATCCCACTTAGATACTGAGTACCTGCAACCCGAAGGCGGATATCTGCTGACATTCAAAGATATTACAGCCTATTACAGGGATCAGCGTCGTCAATACCCACCTCCTTCAATGGGGCTGGGGAAGACTAATGAACGCGTCTTGATGAAACTTTTCACCAATGCTTTCTTGCACCCGGCAATCATGCAACATTTTGATTCTTTCTTCACTGGCGAGTGCCAATACTGTGGGCAGGTGGCTGACACCTATCACATCGTTCGGGCTCACCAGCGCAACTCAGCTCTTCCCCACCACCCTAACTCAACCAGAGAGGAGTGGGAGGCGACCCTGCTGGTTTGCTCAGATCTTCAAGCCCAAAGGGCCCTGGTTCAGAGGGCTATTTTAGCAAGTGTCACCAATGGGGTCTCGGATCAAGGACTCCATCCAATATGAAGCCTCTAAAGGGCAGCACCTCTCCTCTTTTTTTTCAATAATGTTTTCGCTCACTCACTCGCTGGCGTAGCTTGACGAACTGAACGCCGACGCGCAAACGCACTGGGTCAGGGCGAAGGTATTGGCACCTTGAGTGTGGCATGTTGTCATGTTATTATATAATGCCCTACTGAAACGTTCCGTAAGATGCGGAGACCTCAAGTACGGAATTATTGGAATATGGAAGACGTATGATGCGGACTCCGCATCATATGAAAAGACGTATCATGCGGAAATTACTGAAATGTGTGCATGTTACGTCTGAATCTCGTGCAAAGCAATATAATGTGTAAATTGAATAGACGTCCACATCTTGAGTACATGCAATACTGTGTACAAATCACAATTTTGAATGTGCATGATGAGGGATTGAATCATCGGCATCTTTCTAATTGTCGTGATGCGGAAGCAAAATTACCTTTTAAATAAAATACATTACAAAACTACTAAATTAACATGCTAGCGATCATAAATGGTGGTTACATTGCAACACTATAATGCAGTGTTCTATGCAAGACTTGAAGAACTTATAAAGTTATTATTATCAATAGAGAAGCATTAATATACACATCAGCCCTGCTACAATCAATATATTTTTTTATTTGTCTGTATGCTCCAGCTGTGAATAGTGACATTGCAGTGTTTATCATACACAAATGAGGTGACTGCACCGTAATTTCACGAGCTCCACCTAAGCCACAGGATGGTGGCACAAAACACAATGTAACAGCAATTTTAGAACGAAATGTTTAAACATAAATAATAATCATAGCACTGTGAAAGTGTGGCGCTGTGTTTATCTCATGAATGCCTTGTGGAGATCGGCGAAATGCTGCTTGAGGCTCCGGCACCACTGTAAATTTCGAAGGTCACTGCCATAGAGCTTATGTGTCCTTCATAGGCACCTGGAAATGAAAATAATTGGCACAAATAATGTCAGAGACACATGTTAGCACAATAGTTCACATGCACAAGAAATATAACACACAGAATGAAACTGAAAATGTAAGGCACACAATCCTTCATGTTATGCATATGTGAATAATAGAAGGAATGAGTGTATAAATTAGTTCTGCCACATAAAAAAACGGCATGCTTATCACAGTGAAAATAGCTAGGTTGTCACGATTTTCAATGGTAGAGATAATCGATTAATATGTCCTTATGAAATTATGATTTAAATGCTTCCTGCACAGTAAAACTTTAGGAACTGCAAGTGAATGCTCTCAATGTACATTTAATAGTGTGTGCATGAACATCTGCTGCCTTTATACTATACAGTTCGTGCACAAAATTGGCTTCTTGAACAATTTTGAGAGTTAAACCTATGCAACTTATTAAGGTTAAAATCACCATGAAAGCAAGCAGGACCAGGCAGGTGCCATTAAAAATCTGTGCAAGCCAGATAACTATAACCGAACTGCACACATATAGGGGAGCAAGAGTAACAGAAATTCGGCTGCTGACCCGCATGTCGCGGTATCAAACCCCGGCTCCATTTCCGATGGAGGCAGAAATGCTGTAGGCACGTGTGCTCAGATTTGGGTGTACGTTAAAGAACCCCAATTGGTCCAAGTTTCCAGTGCCCTCCACTACGGCGTAATGTTTGCTGTCATTAAGTACGACAGAAAGAGAACTAACGTTCTTACCTATATACTCCAACCGTCCGTGAATCGCAGGTGAGTGGTCACAGTATACACATCATCCGTGGGGAATGGCTGCTCCAGAACCATTAGAGCGTGGCGGGTTTTCTGACATGAACTCGGCACAATCACAATCCGTGAGCTTGCAACGCCCGCATTGCACGCCAAGAATGTCTACGGAAGTAAACAGGGCAGAAATATCTGCCTTTCAGTGCCTGAACGTTGTTAAAATTCAAAGAACGCGCAACAAACGCAGTCTTTCAGAAGCGCGCCCTTTGAGAGCCTTCTGAAGTAAAGTTCCGCGTTCGCCGCCACAGGCGCAGGAAGAAGGCGAGGTGAATGCGCATGCGCCTCATCATGTTCATCGTTGAGAACGCTCGCCCTTCGGGCAGATGGCGCCACTTATCGCGGCTCTCACTCATATTAGGATTTCCATATGCGTGACGGCAACTGTTTACGCGGGTTCGCCGTGAAATTGTAAGCGTGTGATATCCGTCACACACGCGTACACGGCTCGCCCACTCTTGCACATGACAGAAACATGGCACGCAGCCTTGCCCTCACGCTGACCCGAAGGAACCGCACGCTGACGTTTGGTCACGTGGGGCTTGAAACTTCATCCACGGTTCATTTACATGTGCATCACGCTTAAATCTGTACAGTTTAGCGTGACATTAAGCATTGTACTTTTTAGAGTATAGATGTCGGTGAAACTTTAAATTCTGTGCTGTCTTTCTTGGCAAAGCACCGAATACGTACGTGTATAGATAAAAGTTAACTTCTTTCCTATGTTAGGCTTCATTTAATTGTTTTTCATTTTCTCTTGCTTTGCCAATTTGCTTTCAAGTATTCGTAAGAATAGTTGGCCTACAATTGTTTTTTTTCCTCCACCGGCTCGTGTTTAGCAAACTACCCCAACCCACACCCGGGTTCCACTTTTTTGCCCATTACTACCGAGAACATTTTTCCGCGGACGCGAACAATATCACTGGTTATTAAGTTTGAACGAATCAACTCCAATGTTTAACTTGAAATTGACGGTCATGTGCATATATTTTGCTTAATATACACTAGAAGGAACTCCGGCATTAGTGTCCATGGCAGCTGGAATGCATGGTACTTCAGTGAGCATGGGTAATATGGGTATGACACTGATTTGCCTAGTCTTCGTACTTCGCGTTCATTCTGACTTTGCGTGGCTTGAAGCTGCTTTGTCAAGAAACAACTGTCGGCTAATGTTCGGCAGCTGCGTGCCCCGCCGTGGTGGTCTAGTCGCTAAGGTACTCGGCTGCTGACCCGCAGGTCGCGAGATCGAATCCCGGCTGTGGCGGCTGCATTTTTGATGAATGCGGAAATGCTGTAGGCCCGTGGGCTCAGATTTGGGTGCACGTTAAAGAACCTGAGGTAGTCGAAATTTCGGAAGCCTTCCACTACGGCGTCTCTCATAATCATATGGTGGTTTTGGGAAGTTAAACCCCACACATCAATCATCATCGGCAGCTACGCTTCACCACCTTATTCTTCTTTAGGTTTGCCATTTTAAATCAGGTTACGAAATGAAAATCGGTTTGTTATTTCCTTCGAAACATAACCAAACCATAATATAAACGAAGCCACAAGTGCATTTATCGCCCGCGAGCACGAAGAATAGGCAAATCCATGTCATACACTTAATTTCCATGGTCGCTGTAGGTTAGCAGTGCCAGAGACTCTTCTAGGTAATTTTAAGAAACTCTATGGTCAAACGTTAGCAACGTTCATCATCAAAGACGGGGGAACGAAGATATAGAACGGCTGAAGACAGCGCACGTTGACGCTCACGCAGCTTAAAGTTACGGCGTAGTCGCTTAGAACATCGTTAGCCGACCGCAGACAAGCGTTAACTGATTGCTCATTCTGAGGTCTGCTGGAAAGAAACCGGGAGCCGTGCGGACAGTTCGCATCAGATACGCTCTCGTTGTTCGTGCAGTTGACGCCCGTGAACTCGTTAGGGCCCGGGCTTTTTGTGGCGATGGGAGATCGGGAAAGAACACGCGTCCCTCTCAGCGATAGCTTAATTAGGACCACCTGTTCAGTTCGCCCCGAAAGCTTTGAGGTGCTTCAGCGAAGCACTCGAAACGATAAAAGTAGTAGGCTCGCATACAGCTCAATGAAAAATTTGGGGAGGCATAGGAATGCTGTTGCTTGATACACTGGCCTATCAACGAAGTCTAGCAGTAAATACTTATACGAAAGCTGTAGAGGCTTTAGGAACCTTTAGAAGCGACAGTTTTGCTTCGGCGTCGGCGTCCTTTGCACAAGCACAGCAGAGGTTACGCATTAACATATTCACCTGACGATGAGATCATATGACTCCAACGTGGCATTAATAATCATCATCAGCAGCAGCATCTACATCATTATCATCATCATCACTCTGACTATGACTCTTGCAGGGCAAAGGCTTCTCTCACGTTTCGCCATTCAGCCCAGTCATGTAGTTCCTGCTGCGACGTTATATTCGTAAGCTGCTTATTCTCACATGCAATTCTAGCTCTCTGCATCGCCTCAACGCGTCTGCTTTTTCTTGGATTTCGTTCAGTTACCGTTTATTACCAGTAGTAATCTTGCTTGCGCGCCAAATGTCATGCCCATGCTTATTTCTTCTCTATTTTAACTATGATATCCCTAACAGCTGTTTCTATCTTGACCTACTCTACTCTCTTGCTGTCTCTAAACCTTCAAGCCTACAATATTTTGTCCCATTGCTCGTCAAGTCGTTCTAAATTTTACAGGAACACTTTTTCTTTAGCCTCCATGTTTCCGCTATGTAGGCCAGTACCATATATATATATATATATATATATATATATATATATATATATATATATATATATATATATATATATATATATTATGGAGTCTTGGTTTGGAAGACCTTTATTAGGCCCGAAGAACCGGCAGCCGACAGCTGAGATGATCGGACCAAGATGATGATGCTACGCGACAACGATGGGGATGCATGAGCCACACATGATAATGATGATAATGTACCGGTGAAGAGGATGCGTATACTAAATGCCCACATCAATTCCCCCCACGTGAAAGCGGCCAGCCTGGCCGCGGCAAGTCAAGGGGACAAAGAACGTCGCATGAAGGGCTTCATACGGGAGACATGGACGACCTCTGTAGTTCGATAACGGCGATCTGCTGGGGCTACAAGTGGCGTCACGCGATAATTCACTGGTGAAGTCTCTTCAAGAACTGTGTACGGTCCAATAAACCGAGGCTGAAATTTGTCGCACAAACCAGGTGTGCGAACAGGCGTCAAAAGGAGCACTTCGTCTCCAGGTTGGAAGAATACATCACGATGCGATTCATCATAAACTAGCTTTCTGTCTTCCTGGCGGGCTTCAGTGTTTATACGAGCTCGTTGGCGGCACTGTGCGAGTCGTGAAACGTATTCCTCTGAAGAGGATGGAGATGAATTCACTTGGCAGGTAAAGAAGGAGACGTCCAGGAAAGTAGTAGGGGAGCGTCCATAAACTAGGTAAAATGGCGAGTAGCCGGTTGTTCGCTGAATGGCCGTATTGTAGGCGAAAGTGACGAATGGGAGAACAACGTCCCAGTTTTTGTGGTCTGGTTGAATATAGGCGGCGATCATGTCAGCAAGAGTGCGGTGGAATCGCTCAGTGAGGCCGTTAGTCTGGGGATGATAACTAGAGGCAGTCTTGTGAGTTGTGCCGGAGGCCTGAAGAAGTTCGTTCACTAGTTGTGAAAGGAAGGCCCTTCCACGGTCACTGAGCAACACACGTGGAGCACCATGACGCAGTATAATGGCTCGGAGGATGAAATCGGCAATCTCAGAAGCTGAACCTGTAGTAACGGATGCCGTCTCGGCGTAGCGCGTCAAATGGTCAATGGCTGTTACTATCCACCGGTTTCCAGCAGCACTGACTGGGAGGGGGCCATAAAGATCGACGCCTACAACTTCGAATGGTTTGGCTGGGCACGGAAGAGGCTGTAGTTTACCGGCGGGAGCAGATGTTGGTAGTTTTCTACATTGGCAGGTAGTGCAGGACCCGACGTACCGAGCTACGCTAGTGGTAATGCCTGGCCAATAAAACCGACTTCGAAGGCGATCGTAGGTTTTATGGTAACCAAGGTGACCAGCAGTCGGATGGTCATGAAGTGCCCTGAGGACTTCGGACCGAAGCGATCGGGGTAGAACGGGAACCCAGCGCTGACCGTCAGGATGGTAAATTTTGCGGTACAGCACCGAGTTGTCCAGCTTAAATTGCGAGAGCTGGCGACGGAGCCTTGCATTAGGTGGACGGGAACTGCCAGTGAGGTAGTCTATAATACGTCGACAGTATGGGTCAGCCAACTGTCGAGAAGGAAAATCGTGCGGGTCGTCCGAAGGCAGCTGGTCCATAGAGGCGAGAGAGGAAACCGCCGTAGACGTGGACTCCGAGGGCGTGTTGTGCAAATTGACGGCTGAAACCCCGAGTGGAGTCGCTGGTAGTGGGCAGCGAGAAAGAGCATCGGCGTCACTATGCTTCCTGCCACACTTGTACACGATCTCAAAATCATATTCTTGGAGGCGTAGAATCCAGCGTCCGAGGCGTCCCGACAAGTTCTTGAGTGTCGAAAGCCAACATAAAGCATGGTGGTCGGTCACAATGGTGAAATGGCGGCCATGCAGGTATGGACGAAATTTCTGTACTGACCAAACGATGGCGAGGCACTCCTGCTCGGTGATCGTGTAGTTCCTCTCGGCTGCGGAGAGGACGCGGCTGGCGTATGCCACGACTCGCTCTCGCGAAGAGTTGTCGCGTTGCAGGAGCACGGCTCCTAAACCGCGGCCGCTAGCGTCTGTGTGCAGGAAGGTCGGTGCATCATCGTGAAAATGAGCAAGTACAGGGTCGGTCGTGAGGGCACTCTTCAACCTGTCGAAAGCTGATTCACATTCCTGAGACCACTGAAAGGGCATACCGGAAGCAAGTAGCTTATGAAGTGGTGCGGCTATGGAGGCAAAGTTTTGTATGAATCGCCGAAAGTAAGAGGCGAGACCAAGGAAACTTCGCAAATCTTTTGGTTTGTCAGGGCGAGGGAAGCGAAGCACTGCAGCAGTTTTATCAGGGTCTGGGCGAATTCCGTCCTTGCTCACATTATGACCGAGTACCTTGATAGATCTGCTGGCGAAATGGCACTTTTTGGTGTTAATTTGAAGACCAGCGCCCGCAAGACAAGTCAGGACCTCGTCCAAGCGTTGCAGATGTTGAGAAAACGTCGATGAAAAGACAACAATGTCATCGAGGTAACATAGGCAAGTCTTCCATTTCAGGCCACGCAGCACGGTGTCAATCATGCGCTCAAAAGTTGCGGGCGCATTGCATAGACCGAACGGCATAACATTGAATTCGTATAGGCCGTCCGGCGTTGCAAACGCAGTTTTTTCTTTATCATCTTCGTGCATGGGGATTTGCCAATAGCCTGAACGCAAGTCGAGGCTCGAAAAGTATTCAGCACCCTGTAAGGAATCTAGGGCGTCGTCGATGCGTGGCATGGGGTATACGTCCTTTCTAGTGATCTTATTGAGTGCTCGGTAATCGACGCAAAATCGTACGGAACCGTCTTTTTTACGCACCAAAACCACTGGAGACGACCAAGGACTGGTTGAGGGTCGGATTATCTCCCGTTGCAGCATATCGTCTACGTTTTCCTCAATGATTTTTCGTTCGGCTAGGGAGACGCGGTACGGACGACGATGCACAATGGATGTTCCGTCGGTCTGAATACGATGTGCTGTAGCAGTTGTCTGACCCAGGCTGGATGAATGAACGTCAAAAGAGTTTGCATGCTTTTGCAACAAATCAAGCAGCTGCTGCTTCTGCAAGTCTGTCAAGTCCTTGTTGATGGCTGCTGTAAAGGCCGAGGAAGCAGCATGATCTCCAGGATGGCCTTTAGAGGAGGCAGGGGTAAGAGGCACGACGCACACAGGCTCCAGATCGGCAACGCAGGCGACAGTAGTGCCCCGCGGCAGTAAAATTTTATCTGGTGTGGTGTTCGTAGCAGCGAGGACAGCTGATCCATCGTTGAAGCGAGCCACACCTGATGCCAGAGCTATGCCTTTATTAAGGCAATACGGTGACGGAGTGACCAAAATGTCACCAGAGTCGACGTCGTTGGACAAAACTGTCACTAATTGATGTTCGTTTGGTGGTAACTCGATGTCTACTGCAGCGATGAGTCGAAGTGGCCTGTAGGTTTCGTCGTTGAGCAAGTGGTCCGTGTCAGTAAGATGGACGACACGTTGTGCACAGCAAATAGCCGCAGAAGCAGAGGAAAGAAAGTCCCAGCCTAAAATGAGTTCATGGGAGCACGGGGATAGCACAGCAAATTCTATATGATGAAGAATTTCGTCGATTAGTACACGGGCAGTACAGAGAGCGGAAGGGCGAATCATTGTTCCCTGGGCTGTAACCAGTGTCGGTCCATCATAAGGCGTCGTGACTTTTCGAAGACGGGCACACAAATCAGCACGAATAACAGAAAACGCAGCCCCAGTGTCCACCAAAGCATCAACGTCCACTCCCTCAACTGTGACCGCAATCATATTGTAGGGGCGCGCTGGAGGAATTGGGGTCTTGTGTTGGAATGCAGTTTGTCCTCCAAAAACTGCATCGCTTAGTTTTCCGGACGCCGATCAGAAGTAAGGGAAGCGGGCTGAAGAGGAGAAGAAGAGCGACGGTAAGGCGACGGTGAACGGCGTCGGGTTGATCGGTGACTACTGCGCAGTTCACCCGATGCTGGCGGAGATGGAGACCGACGCGGCGGTGACGAATAACGGCGACCCTGGTACAAGGCTCCTGCGGTATAGTCCCGTTCGCGTATGTCATACCCTCGGCGCTCGTCTTGCTGGCGCTTGCGGCAAAAGCGTGCAATGTGACCACGATAGCCGCAATAATAGCACGTAGGCCGAGTCGATCGATGAGGAGGGTAGTAGCTTGCGCTAACTGCACCAGGAGAGAGAGAAGTCAGAGGGACAGGTGACGGCTCACGCGGTGGTGATGAAAAGCTCGTGGGAAAGCTTGTGGGAGGTGCGGCAGCAACCGACGCGTACGTTCGTGGCGGGGACGTCGAGCTGACGGTGCCTGGTGGTGCGGCGGCGGTGTGCGGGAACGATGGTAGAGTACGAGAGACAATGGGCTGCAGGTTGGCCATGTGGGTCATGGACGTGAGCTCTTCCCTGATGACATCCCGCAATGACGTTGAAGAAGGCTGAATGGTACATACTGATGGTAGTGTGAATCCCATTGATTCTAATTCTTCGCGTATTATCACCCTTATCGTTTCTCGTAGGTTTGGATCAGTCGTAATACGGGCCGCGTCACTGTCCGGTTGTAGGCGCATCGACTCAAGTTCTTCGAGGCGCTGACAGGTTGTCGCAACGTCAGCAACGGTAGCCGGATTCTGGATTGCAAGGGCATTGAATGCGACGGGTCCAATGCCCTTAAGAAGCTGGCGTACCTTGTCTGACTCTGTCATTGGGGTGTCAACCCGGCGGCAAAGTGAAAGGACATCCTCGATGTAGGATGTATACGACTCCCCGATGTGCTGTTTCCGAGTCGCAAGAGCTTTCCTTGCGAGAGCTGAACGGACAGCCGGTGTGCCAAAGACATGACGAAGCTGATCTTTGAAGGCTGACCAGTCGGGGATGTCCATGAAGTGGTTGAGGAACCACGTCTTCGCGACACCCGTGAGGTAGAATGACACGTAAGCGAGTTTGTAGGTGTTATCCCACCGGTTAGCAGCGCCGACCCGTTCGAAATCGTCCAGCCATTCCTCCACATCTTCCCCGCGCATACCAGCGAAGGGATGGGGCTCACGCTGGAGGCTGTTAATGACGTGAAAAGGCGCGGCACGCGGTGGCGGAGTGGGAACGGCTGCAGCACCGACCTCTTCTTGGTGCGACATATTTCCGGACACCTGGCCCAAGCGGCGACCTGAACGTAGCTCCAGGGGGTAGAGTGGTCGAGAGGATGGCGGGGGATCCAACAGCACGCTCCACCACGTATGGAGTCTTGGTTTGGAAGACCTTTATTAGGCCCGAAGAACCGGCAGCCGACAGCTGAGATGATCGGACCAAGATGATGATGCTACGCGACAACGATGGGGATGCATGAGCCACACATGATAATGATGATAATGTACCGGTGAAGAGGATGCGTATACTAAATGCCCACAATATATATGGTGGGGTGAAATTCAATGATCCGGTGGAAAATGCGGTAGAAAAAGAGGTCGACAAACGTGCGAAAAAACACTACTTTTACTAACGTTTCGGCAGGTGGGCCTGCCTTCGTCGGAGTGAATGGTTACACATGGCACACAGGGCACATATATAAGACGCTTCTTTGCGTATCACACGGCTAAGTCATTATGAGTAGTTTAGAAAACAAGATTATATATCACCAAAGGTACGTGGCTATAGTGCATATACAGCTGAAAACGCGTGTCATTATACAATAGTGAATTGGCACGTATTAGATACCCTACAACTTGTGTGGAATGAAGCTGGTCAGCAAAATAACAGACTGCGCACGCAGTAGCTCACTTGGTCATACGTTCTGCGGGATAATCACAGCCTGAAAACATTCAGTAAGCTTTTAAAAAAGAAAAAGAAGTTTAGAGAGATAAACAAAATCACAAAGCAGGCAGAGCAAAATGAATGCGAGTAAATGGTGAAGCGACAAAGGCCACCTACATTATGTAGGTAATATTTGACAATAGGCCAACATCGTGCGAAGAATATACACTTGTCAGTAAAACAAAAAAGCGATTTACTAAGGCAATATGCAAGTAAGCGTACCCGGGTTCTCGTTCATGCCGGCAGATAGTGTTTTGAATTTATGAATTAAAAATGACTCTTTTACTTCGCGTTCATGGTGTGATTTAAAACCCGATTCCAGTATTGTAGCTATCATGTTACTGAATGAATGACCTGCCTCGGTGACATGCCTTGAAATCGGCAAGTTAGGAAGGGCATGCACATGAGCTTTATGATTATTGAAACGGTATCGAAAAGCATTTTCAGTGTGACCTATGTATTGTACATGACAGATTGAGCAATTTAGCAAATATACGACATTTGCAGTATCACAAGTAAAACTTCCCTTAATTTTGAACTTGAAGTTCGTCGCAGTACTGGCTGCCAGTGTTGTTGTCGTGGTGTGTGCACACACTTTACAGCGGGGCTTTTTACAAGGACGGCAACCAAGTGTCTGGTCGTTATTGCTCTGTCTGGTTTTAGAGGAAGTTAATAAATCTCGCAAATTTTTGCCTCGTCTGTACACAACACGTAGTGGTTCTGCAAACGCTTTTGCAAGGCGTTCGCTCTGCATAAGTATGTTGTGGTGTTTACGGAAAATTGATGCGACGTTAGGTGCCGATGCGTTATGGGTTAAAACCACGTTAACCTGTGAATGACTTTTAGGATTTTTCTTGGGGATGCAGAGTGCTGTACGGTCTTGTGCGTCGGCACGCCTTACTGCGTCATCGACTAACTTGGGCGGATATTTGTGTTTAGGAAGTGCAGTGCGTAGCTGGTTACAGCTATTATCAAAGTCAGGTTGCTCAGAGCAAATTCGCTTAAAGCGTAAGGCCTGGCTGTAAGGTATGCTGGATTTGCAGTGCCTTTTGTGGCTGCTTTGAAAGTGTAAATACCTCTGTCTGTCAGTCGGCTTGCGGTACAGTTTAGTGCTCAATTTTGCATTATCGAGACATACTGTGACATCGAGAAAGTTAATGGTCTCTGGTGAATATGTGTGCGGAAAGGATATGGAAGGGTGAGCATTATTAAAGTCCGAAATGAAAGACAAAAGTTCCTCCTCTCCATGTAACCAAATCATGAAAATGTCGTCAATAAATCTTTTATAATAAAAAGGTTTTAGCGAACGACCCAACAAGAATTTGTTCTCAAGGGGTCCCATAAATATATTTGCATAGCTTGGCCCGATCTTAGTACCCATAGACGTACCACTTACTTGAACAAGATGCACTCCATTGAATTCAAAGTTGTTCTACTGAAGAATCATTTCAAGCAGTATAGCTATAGTCGAGCTATCAATGGACTTGTCGAGAGCGGAGTGATCGTAAGCCTCAACCACGGACCTTATACCATCCAAGTGCGGTATGCTTGTGTAGAGAGACGCAACATCGAGAGTTACAAGGAGAGCGTTGTTAGGTATAATAAGGTTGGCAGTATCAGAAAGGAAGTCGTTAGTATCTCGCAGAAATGACTGGAACGTGGGGGTATCTGGTTTATCAGGCTATCTACGTAACGCGACAAGTTTTCTGTCACGGTACCTATGCCGGAAACAATTGGGCGACCAGGATTGTTGTGTTTATGGATTTTCGGCAACAAATAGAACCTACCAGATGCCGGACTAAGAGGGATTAGAGAAGCTGCCCTATCATTTAGTTTTTTCTTTTTTATTAGTTTTCTTATTGTGCCGTCTAATATCGCTTTATAATCCTCAGTCGGATCGGCCTCGAGTCGCTTATAAAACGACCTATCATCAAGCTGACTGTTCGCTTCAGCAATATATTTGGTCGTGTCCATGGTCGCGTCCAAGATTTTCGCACGTTTGTCGACCTCTTTTTCTACCGTATATATATATATGTATATATATATATATATATATATATATATATATATGTATATATATATATATATATATTGTGGAGACATAGGGGTAAACTATCATTCATGATTTGAGAATGAGAATACCAGCTGAACATGCTACACTGCATTCATATTTTCGGTCCTATTTCAGTGTTATATTTCGACTTCTTGGATACTACCTGTCTAAGTAGACATATTTCTTCACAACTTGCAGTGGCTCGCTACCGACAGCAAAACGCCGTTCCTTGACGAGACAATCGCACACAACTTTATATATATGCGTATTGCTGTGAAGACATATCCTTCTGCTTTCAATGTTAAATTTAGAGCTTGTGAGTTGTGATTCCTGCCCTGTAATACTCATCCATGCAAAGCCATTAGCAAATAACAAGGTATGAAGGTACTTCAATCTAACTTCATCTGTTTCTTTCTACAACGTTGGGTGCTGAAAGTGTTCTGTAATTTATTACGGGCTGAATAGCACTGAAAATATTGTGTCTCCCTGCCCTACTCACTTCTTTATTGAGATTATGTCGATTTCTTTTCAAAGGACTATGGTGGCTGTAGAGCAGCTGTATGCTTCTTCCAGTATTATATATGCTATGTCGACGCCCTGATTCTACAGTACCTACGTGACTATTATTATGTCGTCAGAATCAAATGCATTCTCGTATTTTATAAAGACTACGCAGAGATGTGTAATTCCACGTATTTCTTAGTGACCAAGCTGATAGATACCTATAGCATGAATGTAGTTGCTTGTTGCGTCGTCTGTACAAAATTCTGCGTGGTCCTTTTGGTTCATTTATGAGCTGCTGCCTGAGTACTATTAGCGACTATTTTTGTAAATACCTTACACAAACTGACAGTAAGCTGATCAGCCTGTAACGGTTCAAGCCTTTGACATCCCCTTTGTTAAGGCAACGTTAGTAATTTTCCGAGATTCTCGCACCCTCAAAATCAAGAAATTTCGCATATACAAGGTACAATATTTTTTCATCACAATCGGTCCACCATCTTTCAACGAACTGCTGTTACGTTATCCTCACCAGTGGCCTTGCCTCTTTGCGTTCGCTCTCAGACTTTTCTTAATGACCATGTATTTACCGACGGGATGTCTCTCCCTCCAGGCTACTGGTGCTTTTTACAGTGTCGTCCTGGGTGGCCCTTCTGTACAGACTCTCTGAGACGTCTCCGCGACTTCACTGCTCTATTCATATTGGCAGTTATATTGCATATATTGGGTCGTAGTGCATATATATATATATATATATATATATATATATATACCAAAGTGGAGCATATGTTTGATTTAGTCTTGCATGGCAATGGCAGTGGCAGCATAGATATTACCAACACGAGAAGTCGTAAGCTTATATGTAGCTCTTGCGCTTCAGAGTATGTTTCCGTGGATAGTGTTGAGAGCCCAACGTCAATGAATGAAACTTATTTATAGCTGACGTTAACGCAATGTGACGGTCTACTATAGAAGCACATATGCAAGTCTGCAACCAGAATTGACATTTTACGATTATTGCGCCTGCATAGGCGATTTTTTTCAAAGCAGTTTTGGGACCTAGCACTGCTCTTTGGTAGACGGCTTTGGTTCCAATTGTGCTGAGACCTTTATGTTGTTTTTTTATATTTTCATTGGATCAATGCTGCATTTCTAAGTCTTTCTTAAAGCTCTCGTATTTACACTACCAATGTCTCTCCTTGCTATCATTGGAAAAATATAAACTGTCACTCATCTGCGGTGCACACCCGTTTGCCGCGGCTTATTGTGTACGGAGATGTGCAACACGTGTCTAGAGGGAAGCGTTTGACAACGAATTTCACGAGATATTTTCGTTATTCATGTCATTACCGCGTACACGTATTCGTCAATTGCACTGCATTTTTTTTCCAGGAATTTTTTCAGAGCGCAGAGCAACTAGTATGTGGTAGCACTGCGTCGTTTTAGTGTAGCATAAGAAACACCCGCTTTTTCATTTATGGCGCCGCATGGTGTCACACGTCCCGTTAATTAGGGAGGCGATCGCCGGGCAAATTCCAAGGGCCGAAGTATCGGCCCCCCGAACCGCACCACGAAAGCATGGACAATTTAGAAGTGGTCCTTTTTGGCGCGCCAGCGGACGCCGGCTGTGGCCCAAAGAACAAGTCAGAGCCGAGAGTTGATAAACAAACAAAATTATATTCTCAGTAATGGCAGATCGAAAACAAAACACAAGTATGCACACTCCATAATAGTTGAGTACAATATTTCACCAATCAAACAACGTACTACACAGTACAATCAGCCACACTCGAAACAACAGACACAGACAACAACACGCACTACAATGCAGTCCAATGCATTGAACAACCAAGACTCTTAAAGACTAAAGAGATAGAAAACCTATTCAGTCCAAAGTTCTTGGAACAAAAGTCTGGATGATACTCTTCCGAGAATCACTCACTCAAAGTCCAGCGTTGTTGTTGTTCCGCTTCCCCCGAAGTTTCTCTTCCAGGAAACCTCGCCGAAGTTTTTCTTCCAGGAAACCTCGCGTCTTCAATTGGCCACTCTCCAAGCTTCAAACTTTCGGAAAAAACCTACGGAAAAACCTTCGCCGACTACACGGAGGAATCCATACGCGCTTTGGCGCTAACTTCCGTCTTCTCCTGATCTGTCATTTCGGCTGCTCGATTAAATACCTTCCGCGCGAGATTCCAGAAAGTTCTCATCATTTTGTTGGCGCGCTACGCAGCGAAGGCTGGGTAGAGGGCGAGACGGTTCGAAGGCCGTCCGCGACGGATGACTCAACCCGGAATCACCACGCCCCTTTCCATCTAGAATCTTCTATGGCCTGCTCGGCCGCCGACACGAGGAGGCCCGTCGGTGAATCCACGCTTCCGAGGGGCGAGTGACACGCGCCCGGGGGGGGGGGGGTCTCTGGATGCTTGTTTTCTTTCTTTTTTTATCGTTGACCTCTCGGCGCTTCGTTGCGAGAATTTTGCGGCGCGCTTTTTTTTGAGCGCTCGTTTTGTGACACTGCCCCCCACTTTAGGAATATTATCTCATAATATTCAAAACCACACAAACGAGCGCGAACAGTCACCACACACTTAAAGACTGTAACATAGTCCGTTGCTCATGGCACGTCACATTCACGGTAGATCACTCAATACAAATGTACATTTCAATTCCATCTCACAACACATGAAATATAACCACAGGTGCATGAGTACAACACTCCATCACATATTCCAGACAATACAAATGTACAAAGTTCTCGCATTACAACAATTACTATACTCACATCATTACTATACATCACATCACCGTAACAAACATTTTGACTCACTCGACATACAGTTGTGCCACAGAAAAACAATCACAATAACTTAACATATACCACTGTCAAACACATTCCAAATCGACTTTGACACCTATCCGGTGCATTTCGAGCGGCGCTTGCGCCCTTTTTTGCGGTGCTCTCTCGATCTCTTCTTATTGTTTTTGCTCGTTTTGTTCCGGCGAGCCCCTTCCAACGACGGTATCTGAGGTGGCGTGTCAGCCATCGTTGTCACTTCCGACTCTGCTAGCGGGTCATGACGCTCAACCGATCCTGTCCGGTTATTCACCCGCTTGTTCATGTCCCGACATTTGGCCTGGCTGGCCGACTCCGTCACCTTTACACTGTCGGTCGGTTGAGGTCGAGCCGACGTATGCCCAGCTGCCCAGCACGTGAACTCATTCAATACGATGATGTTCTCATTCATTATCTCTTGCGCCCAGGCTTCACCTTGGGCTCGAGTGAAATCCTTTGCGGGATTGTTCTCCGCTGTATCTCGCGGTCGCTGGGTTGGCGAGGGCTCTAAGGGTCTTCTCCCAAACATTCTGGGTCATTCGGCCCTCGCGCCCCGTCGATGTTTCCGATGACGAGGTCGTACAGGGGGGTCGTCATGCATAGAGCAGTAACCTTCCCGCTGAAGTACGGGGTTTCGCCCTCAATCTCTGCTTCGGGAAGCATCCGCACCGTACTAACAATTAGGCAGACTGGCTTCGTTTCACCTGTTAACTCACTTTCCCGTACCAAATTTCTTCGCACGATAACAGTGGAGCTACCGGTATCTCTTAACACCGTAACCTTTTTGCCCGCAACTTTCCCAGTCAGCGTTGGCAATCCCTTCGTAATACCGGTTGGCTGTTTTGTCATTACAGCACCCACAATAGGAATTTTCTCCCCATTTTTCAACTCTACGAATCCATCGGTGACGGCATTATTACCGGATTTTGGTGCCGCTTGCACACAGGATACCTGGTGAGTTTGACTCGCTCCGTTTCGACATGTGTCTGCTTTGTGCCCAGTCTGTCCACACTTAAAACATTTTACTACCGTAGGGCTCGTAAAGTTAGTACGACAGTTGCTCGCGCGATGACCCACTCGGTTACACAGAAAACATCGCGGAACACTCTCGGGTGCACGCTTCTTTTGTTCCGGTGCTGAATTTTTCGAATCTTCGGGACACTCCTTTTTGACCTTGGCCAAATTAGTTCCACCTTGCGCTTCCAAGAATTGATCAGCCAATTCAAGCATGTCTTCAAGTGACTCAGCTCTCCTCTCTTTCAAGTACAGCGACAGGCTAGGGTGGCAACTAGTAAAAAATTGTTCTCTAATTAGGAGCTCTCTAAGCTCATTGTACTCCTGCGCTGTTCCTGAAAGTTCAATCCATCTGTCGAAATAATGGCAAAGTCGGGCGGCATACTGCGTAGCCGTCTCACCATCAGCTGGCTTTCCTGTCCGAAATCTGTCCCGGAATCCTTCCACAGTAAATCTAAATCGCTTCAGCGAAGCAGCTTTCACCTTTGCGTAGTTGGCTGCATCGGTCGGCGTCAGCCTGCTGTACACACTGAGCACTTCACCACTCAAGCAGGTACTCAAAGCAGTTGCCCATTGATGTTCCGGCCAATTCTGGCTCCTTGAAATTGTCTCAAATCGGTGAAGGTACGCGTCAAAATTGTCCTTCCTTTCATCAAACGCTACGAGCAGCTTACTTGGGTTCAAGCGGAAGCCATGATCTTCCCGTTCGCTGCTTTCAACTTTAGCTTGGACGGGAGTTTCACTTCGCTGTTGCAAACGGAGCCGCTCGAGTTCAATCTAGTGCTGTCGCTGCCGTTCCCTTTCAGCCATCACCGCTTCTCTTTCTTCTTTCTGCTGTCGCTCCCTCGCTTCTCTTTCTTCTCTCGCTATTTCGGCTGCCAACTTCTCTTTCTCCAGCTCCAACTTATTTATTTGTTTATTTATTCATTTTACCTGCAGCGCCAACAAGGCATTACAGCAGGGGGGTATATGCAAATACATAAATACGATTCATCATATGGCGAAAAAAATAAAATAAAAGAAAGAAAAAGAAAGAAAAGGAAAAAGAGAACTGACATGAGAATAAGTGGTACAAATCTGCACAATAGCGCGTCAAATGTACAAGCAGTGCCACAATGAAAAAGTTACATGTGCGACAAAAACGTGTGAAACAGAGCATCAGATGTACAATTAACAATATTACCTGGTAGTTTATTCCAGGCCTCAATGGAATGGGGAAAGAAAAAACCCTTGTACACATCAGTACGGCAATCAATTTCACGAATTTTCCATTCATGGTCGCGTCGCTTAGATACAAAGTGCGGGGTTAGTAAGAAAATTTTAGGATCAAGACCAGTCTTATTGAAATAAATACGATATAGTAGTTCAAGTTTGTGATGCAACCGACGTTTACTTAGTGTTTCCCATGCCAACTCTGATTTAAGTAATGTAATGCTAGTGCGAAAACTATAATTTTTAGTTACAAATCGGGCGGCGCGGTTCTGGACGCGTTCTAGCAGTGTACATAAATTTTCAAATTGTGGGCCCCACACGGCGCAGGTGTACTCCGTAATGGATCTTACGTTGGTGAAATATAAAAGTTCTTTAACTTTTGGCGGAGCATCACTGAAGTTGCGTTTTAGAAAGTTGAGCGTGCGGGAAGCAGAAAAGGAAACGTGTTCAATCTGACGTTTGCAGGTTAGGTTAGATGAAAAATAGACGCCGAGGTATTTATAATCTAGCACTGTATCAAGATGCGTATTTCCCAAAGTGTAATTTGATAAAACAGGGCTGCGACTGCGTGTGAAGGAAACGTGCTTACATTTCGCAATATTCAAAATCATTTTCCATGTTGCACACCACGTTTGGATATGGTCGAGATCGCTTTGAAGATAGTCCATGTCAAGTGGGCTTTTGATACTGCGATAAACAACGCAGTCGTCTGCGTAAAGGCGTACTTTGCAGGACAAATTACTTACAATACATTATTATATACAAGGAAAAGCAGGGGTCCTAAAACAGACCCCTGCGGAACACCAGAACTAACATTCACAGCACCTGATTTACAGCCGTTTATTAGGACACATTGGGTGCGATTATGCAAATAACCTGTTATCTACTGGACAACATCATGATGTAGGTCAAGAAAAGACAACTTATGGAGCAGCAACGAGTGCGGGACAGAATCAAATGCTTTTTTAAAATCCAAAAATATACAGTCAGTCTGTTCTTTTACGTCAAATGCTGAGAAGAGATCATGGCTAAATTCTATTAATTGCGTTGTACAGGAAAAACCTGCCCGAAAGCCGTGTTGGCAGTTAGTAAAATATCTATTAGATTCCAGGTGTTTTATTATGACGCTATATATTATATGCTCTAGGATTTTACTACAGACACTTGTGAGGGATATCGGCCTATAGTTTTCAGGATTGCTTTTCGGGCCACTTTTGTGAATGGGCGCAACGTTAGCGATTTTCCAATCCTCAGACAGGTCACCAGAAGCGATCGACTTGGAGAACAGAGTAACGAGAAAGTGAGCAATAGTCTGACGGCAGGCATGAAGGACGTAATTGGGTATGCCGTCAGGTCCGCCTGAAGGATTAACTTTAACATTCTGGAGTAGTTTGAGTACACCATTATAGGTCATTATGACGGGATCCATTTGTTCATTTATTTGTTCTGAGACACTCGGAGCATTTTGACAATACGTTGGAGAGAAAACAGACTGAAAGTAATGATTGAAACAATTCGCCTTTTCATGGTCCTCAGAGACAGTTGTGCCGTTAACGTGAAGACAGGGTATTCCTGTATGTTCCTTGCCCTGGGATTTCAAAAATTTCCACATTTCTTTGGGATTTTTCTTTAACTTAGTTCCCAAAGAGCAGAAATATTTGTCTTTAGCAATTTCGTTCCGTATTTTTATGTCTTTGCCGAGGAGCCTTACGGCATCCATTACGCTCTGGTCTTTCTTTTTTCTATACGTTTGCAAAAGACGGCGCCTTTTGTTGATAAGTAGACGTACGTCACGGGACACCCACGGCTTGTCGGCACGCCTTTTGCGGGATATTAGTTTGCTAGGAACACATTTTGCTATTAATTGCTGTAGTTTGTTCTTGAAAGCTTCCCATAGAGTGTTGCAATTAGAGCATCGACTCATTTCGTTAACTCTGGTAAAAATGATGCAAGTTCCCTGGATAAGGAGACATAATCTCCTTTATTATAAAAGAAAACCTTACGTGTGTTATTGTGCACAGTTTTGAATCTAATTGGTGGTAAATAGGCAACTATGCAGTCATGATCACTAATTCCAGGGACAACGACAATATCTCGGACAAGTGAGGGCCTATTTGCGAAGAGCAAATCTAAAACGGAACCGCGGTCTTTTCCTTTCCTGGTAGGTTCAGTTACAAATCAGCCCCGCCGCGGTGGTCTAGTGGCTAAGGTACTCGGCTGCTGACCCGCAGGTCGCGGGTTCAAATCGCGGCTGCGGCGGCTGCATTTCCGATGGAGGCGGAAATGTCGAGGCCCGTGTGCTCAGATTTGGGTGCACGTTAAAGAACCCCAGGTGGTCAAAATTTCCGGAGCCCTCCACTACGGCGTCTCTCATAATCATATAGTGGTTTTGGGACGTTAAACCCCACAAATCAATCAATCAATCAGTTACAAATCGAAAAAGATCGTTTGCTTGTATCAAATCGTAGAAACTGGCAGACAGCGCACACGAGTCGGTGGGAAGGCATTTTTGATCCAACCACTGAACGTCCGGCATGTTAAAATCACCTCCAATAATGTAATCGTGGTTCAATGTTGACAGAAAGTCTGATAAAGACCTGAAGGCTTCCGGATCAGCGCATGCTGGTGAACGATAATATGTCCCGACAGTGGTGACTCGACCGCTGTTTAAGTGAACGTTACACCATACCGATTCTGCGCAGCTCAACGATACGGTTAGTGAAGTAGATTGTAAGCTGGCATCGACAAGCAGAAAAACACCTCCCCCTTGGGTATTTCTGTCACTACGATATACGACAAAGCCATGCGGAAAAACTTCAGCGTCCCGGACCGAACTATGAAGCCAAGACTCTGTGCCAATGATAATCTGGGGCTTGGCTGTTGAAGTGAGCGTAGTAAATTCGTCAACTTTGTTTTTAATACTACGGCAGTTTACTACGAGGATAGTAAACTCTGGAATATGGAACGCTGTCTGAACAGAGTTACGACCGCATGCACCATGTTGCGGAGACAACTGCGTCCCGCTTAGCTTTCTTTTTGTTTCGACTACTTGGTCGAGCTCAGAATCGTAGACGAATGTTTTTTTTTGTTGATAACTAGCTTGTCATGCCTCAGTTTGTACGGTAAAATCTAACGTACGGGCATGTTGTAGAAGTTTCGTACGTGCTAATCTTACAGCAGGGGCAAGATCATTGCGCATTGCAAAATCAGTCCCTTTTAGCTTAGGCCCACAGGAAAGTATGCGCTCCTTATCTTTGCAGCTAGAAAACATCACAATAATCGGACGGTTCTTACTCTCGCAGAATCGCCCAATTCGATGCGCACGCTCAATACGGTCGGGACTAACGCATTCGCCTAATTGTGTTCGAAAGAAAGAGCATGCTTTTTCTTCCGAATCAGCCCAGTTTTCGTGTACAGTATCAGTTAATCCATGTATTATTAAATTATTTCTGCGAGTTTTGTTATTGGCGACTTCTAGTTGTCCTTTTAGCTGGGCGATGTCTCGGGTTAGGGAACCAGCAAGATTGTTTTCCGATGATGCACTAGGCGTAGTTTGTTTCAACGAGTTAACGTCGCTCTCAACCACGGTTACCCTGGCCAGCAAACCTTCTATAGAGGTGTGCATTGCAGCTTGTTGGTACTTCACTTCTTTTAGTTCGCGAAAAAACTGAACTTGCCCTGATTCCAGCCGCTTTGAAATTTCAAAGATGCCATCAATGCTGGACTGAGAACATTGGCTGTTATGAGGGCTGGAAGGGGTGTCAGCGTTAGGGCCAGGGTTGCTTTCAACATATCCCGACACCATTAACAGCATATGGGCAAGACACATAAGCATACGTTCAACACCAGAAAAACACCGTCTCTTGATAGAAGCGGCACACTCAAATACAGTATCAGGGCACGACACCGCAATAACATATCTATTCAAGGTACGGTAACATGAAGCAGAGCGTAAGTAACTAACCTGTACAAAAAAGGGGTGTGAGCCCATGTTGATAGCGATGCCGTGCCCCGCGCGTCCGACGGAGTAGTGGCGGTTAAGTACTCGTGTCACACGAAGGGTGTCGCTCGCTGTAACAGGTTGCCAGGTAGAAAACGCCGTCGACGCCAAACCTGGCGATGTATGACACGTATCCGGGAAGGGATGAAAGGGTAGTACCGCTTGCTTGACACCCGTAAACTTGATGCGGTGGTTTGCAGGAAATGGCGGTGGTGACTGGTTATCCGTAGCGCTGTACATCGGTCGGGCGATTGCAGTCAGGCATGCCAGGACCTGTACAAAAAAGGGGTGTGAGCCCATGTTGATAGCGATGTCGTGCCCCCTTCACCAACTTCACCACTTCACCAACTTCACCAACTCCTCTTCTCACCAACTTCAATTGCTGCTCTCTTTCTTCTTTCAGTTATCGCTCTTTGCCTCTCTTTCTTCTTTCGCCCTTTCAGCTGCCAGCTTTTCTCTTTCCAACTCCAACTTCAATTGTTGTTCTCTTTCTTCCTTCGCCCTTTCAGCGGCCAGCCTTTCCCTCTCCAACTCAGCCGCTTTTTCTTCCTTGGCTCTCTCAGCTGCCAACCTCTCTCTCTCCAACTCAGCTTCTTTTTTCGTTTTGGGTCTTTCGACCGCCAACCTTTCTTTTTCCAGCTCAGCTGCCTTTTCTTCTTTGACCCTCTCTTTTTCTTCTTTTTCCTTCTGGGTGACCCACTTCCGTAGTTCGGCGCCAGAAAGACCCATCTTCTCACCAAGAGCAACTAACTTTTCGAGATCCATGGTGTCTCGCAAATAAAGTCTTGCCGCGTGTAAAAAGTATCTGCCTAAATCAGTCTATCGGAACACTCTCCTGCACTCGTTAACGAGAACACTGAGCAACACACAAAATCGTTCCGATAGCACTATCAACAACTCGAGGCTGTTTCTCACTACTTTGGACACACTGTGCACCAAAAGGTCCTGTCGCGGACGCCAGATTAATTGTCACACGTCCCGTTATTAGCGAGGTGATCGCCGGTTTAATGCTAAGGGCCGAAGTATCGGCCCCCCGAACCGCACCACGAAAGCGTGGACAATTTAGAAGTGGTCCTTTTTGGCGCGCCAGCGGACGCCGGCTGTGGCCCAAAGAACAAGTCAGAGCCGAGAGTTGATAAACAAACAAAACTATATTCTCAGTAATGGCAGATCGAAAACAAAACACAAGTATGCACACTCCATAATAGTTGAGTACAATGTGTCACCAATCAAACAACGTACTACACAGTACAATCAGCCACACTCGAAACAACGGGCACAGACAACAACACGCACTACAATGCAGTCGCATGCATTGAACAACCAAGACACTTAAAGACTAAAGAGATAGAAAACCTATTCAGTCCAAAGTTCTTGCAACAAAAGTCTGGATGATACTCTTCCGAGAATCACTCACTCAAAATCCAGCATTGTTGTTGTTCCGCTGCCCCGGACGTTTCTCTTCCAGAAAACATCGCCGAAGTTTCTCTTCCAGGAAGCCTCGCGTCTTCAATTGGCCACTCTCCAAGCTTCAAACTTCTTCGCCGGAAAACACGTCGGCTTCACACACGCAGCTGTTGCCACGCGTCTTCACTCAATAGCGGTAACACACACTCTTGCCTGTAGCTCGAGTCGTCACCACTCAGGTGGAAATCATCTTCTTCTCCTGCCTTGATTCTACGGACAAAACTTTCGCCGACTACACGGCGGAATCCCTACGCGCTCTGGCGCTAACTTCCGTCTTCTCCTGATCTCTCATCTCGGCTGCTCGATTAAATACCTTCCGCGCGAGATTCCAGAAAGTTCTCATCACTTCGTCGGCGCGCTACGCAGCGAAGGCTGGGGAGAGGGCGAGACGGTTCGAAGGCCGTCCGCGACGGATGACTCAACCCGGCATCACCACGCCCCTTTTCATCTAGAATCTTCTAGGGCATGCTCGGCCGCCGACACGAGGAGGCCCATCGGTGAATCCACGCTTCCGAGGGGCGAGGGACGCGCGCCCGGTGGGGGGGGGGGGGGGTCTCTGGATGCTTGTTTTCTTTCTTTTTTTTATTGTTGACCTCTCGGCGCTTCGTCGCGAGCATTTGGCGGCGCGCCCTTTTTTGAGCGCTCGTTTTTTGACACATGGTCAGCGCCATATAGTAGACACTGTGGCTTTTAAAATTAAGCATATTGCTACGTGCCAGTGCATGGAGCTAACCGGCTGTAAATACATCGGTGATCGGTGACTACCCCTCTGAGTCAGTCTCCTTCCCGTAACACTATATACATTTTCTATATAAAATAACACACTAGTTATTACTTACGTATTGATGTGGTGCCCCGTATATGCGGAAAATTAGCTTTTTGATAGACAATATTCATACCTCTAAACGCTGGTACGAGATAACGATGGTAAGCCAATGATAAAGGTTCTAAGCAGGTTCTTGGCAGTAGCGGCGAGAGCTGTGTGCACGGGCTCGACCTTCTGGCACTCTTATCGCAGGGCATTTCAAGCAGCCGCACCAAAAGCGTCCAAACGGTCCACCGCTTCTCCGAAGCAATCCAGGGTCTGGTACCAGGAGGCGTCATTGTCGGCTGCGCCTGCGGCCTGTCTCCAGGATCAACGTCACGCTTTGCGCACTACAAAAGGAGCTACGTGGTTGTCGCAGCTTTCACTTGGCAGTAGCGGCGAGAGCTGTGTGCACGGGCTAAATCTTCTGGCACTCTTATCGCAGGTTAGTGTTCCAGATATATCGGGTATTTTATTACCTTGTTACATATCTACGCTTCGTCGCTGCTGCCAAACAGTGAATCCGGAGTTTGTTGTATTCTTGTGCGGGCATTGAAAAATGGCTAAAGACATTGCTAAACTCAAGGAAGAAATGAAAGCAGAACTGCGAAAGATAAAAGAAGATATGAAACAAGAGATAAAATCTTTTCGTGATTCCCTTGAAAGGGATTTACGGAATGAAATCCGTGAGCTAAAAAATGATCAGCGTCAAATGACGGAAAGCCTCAACTTTGCCTTCACTTCAATTGAGGAGCACAAGAAGAAACTGGACGATGTGATTACAGAGAACAGGGGTCTTGAAAGTGAAAATGCTGCTCTTCGTGCTGAGTGTAAATGTCTTGAGAGCAAAGGCAGGCATCTTGAAACAAGGCTTGTTCTTGCTGAGCAGTACTCGAGGAAGGCAAACCTCGAGATACAAGGTGTACTGAAACAAGACAATGAATCTGTTACTAACATTGTCTCTAAGATTGGCAGTGCCATAAATGAGCAAATAACTGCAGGTGATATTGAGGTCTGTCATCGGGTGCCGAGCTGAGACAGCGGCAGAAGTAATATCATCGTCCAGTTTAAGTCTCGTGCAAAGCGAGACAGCATTCTAAGGAAAGCAAAACGAGCTCGTCTAACTAACAAAGATGCCGGACTGACCAGTGAAAATGCTATCTTTGTGAATGAGCATCTTTGCCCAGCCTTAAGAAACTTCTAGCTCTTGCTGTGAAGAAAAAGTATGAATACAAATGGAAATCCGTCTGGTCATTTAACGGGAAAATCTATGCGAAGCAATCTGACGATACGCCCGCCGTGCACGTTCCAAATGAGCATGATATTGATAAGGCTTTTTCGGGGTCGTCATATGCAACTGCGTAGGCGCAGGTGACAGGATGGGCTGAACACTGCGCCGTATCATCAAAATGGATAACGACTGCGCATACATAAACTTAGCGTCACCTTCTGCTATTAAATCTGATTACCCGTCATGCCAATCAGTTTTGCATATTAACACTCGCTCTGTAATGAATAAAGAGGACGACATTTTGCTTTTTTTAAAGCAACTCTAATTAAAAGTGGGTGTTCTTATGCTGTCTGAAACCTGGTATACGAACAACAGTAGCAAGTTGAAACTGCCTGGATATGCCAGTTTCTTTTCCAATCGATCGGATAAACGTGGAGGAGGTGTTGCGCTTTATGTGACTACAGAGAAGAAATGCCATTTAGTTCATGAATACTGCGTGTTAACAGAAGATTACGAAATGCTCACTGTCTCCGATCAAAATGAAATGTTCGCTGTTGTTTATCGCCCACCGGGTGGAAATATTAGGCGTTTCCTGGCAGTTTATGAAAGTTTCCTGGACTTCACTTGCAAAAACAACTTTCACTTGACATGCGGTGTCGACTTTAACATCAATACTCTTGATGACAACACTACTTCCACGGAATTTGGTACATTGCTGTCTTCGAGTGGTTTCAAAAATTTAATTACTACACCAACTCGCATTACGTGCGGCACATTGTCTTGCCTTGACAATTTAATAATAAATACAGAGACAAAGGTTTACACCACAGGTACTGTTGCTTCGGACATTAGTGACCACCTCCCTGTTTATGCGCTATATGAAAATCAAAGAGGAATTAGAAACCGTGAGGTAGAAACATTCACTGTTCAGCCAATAACAGATAGTGGGCTGGTTGCCTCTAAAACTGAGATAATGGCCCAAGACTGGTCTTCTGTCTTGGCATTAACGTCCGCCAATGAGGCATACAATGAGTTCATGGAGAAATTTATAAAAATATACGAAAGGCATTTTCCTATGAAACAAGTAAAACCACCAAAAAAAGCGAGAAAGCCATGGGTAACAAAAGAACACTTGAAAATGATTTCGCGTAAAAATTCCTTGTATCATTCATTTTGGAAGTCTCGTTTGCAAATACAATTAAAGGAATTTAAAGCTTTTCGAAACCAATTAAATTGTGAGCTACGGCGTGCCAAACGAGCTTATTACGATCAACTTTTTCTGTCCGCCTCACAGCAGCGGCCCGATAAGACATGAAAAATAATAAACGATGTTCTTGGTCGTCGGACCAAACAAAGTGTTCCAAACAGTATTCTTCATGACGGTACTGAGTTGAAAGGCGAGGCCCTCGCTAATCACTTCAACCAACATTTCATTAACGCTGCTATTCCTGCTGCCTACCCCACCTGCGCTGCAACGTCGGGAATAACAAACTCAAGTCTTATTGTAGAAAGCATTTTCTTCCAGTCTATGTTGAATAATAGTCTATGTTGTCAATATAGCGAATAATCTTCTTCTGTAGCATCAGAATTTTACGTATGTTAGTTATAGTGGTTGTACTCCACACCAAGGCGCAATAATTTAAGTGGGCATGAAATAAAGCATTATAAATCTGTACTTTGGCCTTTGTAGGTAGCAAACTACGACATCGTGATAAGACACCTGTCACAGAGGAGAGCTTTTCACATAGGTAATTTACATGCATGTCCCAAGTAAGTTGTGAAGAAAAGTGCACGCCAAGGATTTTGTGACTGTCAACTATTTCGATTTTTTGACCTTCAAAAGCAGTAGTATTATTTAACGGAAGCAATTTGTTCTTGGAGCGAAAAATAATTACCTTAGTTTTCTTCGCGTTGATCCTCAGTTGATTTAGCTGAGACCAGGTAGATAACTTTCTTAGCAGTTCATTGAAATCCATTGTCAAGTTGCGCACGTCGTTCCCAGACAATATGACAGTGCTGTCATCAGCGTATATAATAAATTCAGCATTAGTATTAAGGTTCGCAACGTCATTAATGTAGATATTAAATAAAAGCGGCCCTAAAACGCTTCCTTGAGGCACGCCAAATTTGTTTATTAGACAAGACGACCTGTGACCGTTCACGTAAACACACTGGTATCTGTCACTTAAGTAAGACTTAAACAGTGATAAGCAGCTACCACGTACTCCGTAGCATTCTAGTTTGTCTAATAAAATGTTATCACTTAGGCAGTCGAATGCCTTACTAAAATCTATAAATAACGCCAGCGCATAGGATTTCCTTTCTATGTTCCTTATTATCGTTTCCTTGATTGACAGAAGGGCTGTTTCCGTTGACCTGTGTTTCCTAAATCTTCAAGCCTACTGATGAATACGAAGTCTGCGCTACATTTCAATCCTCGAAAAATACTAATGCGTTAGACACAAACAACCTACAACTAGGCCCTATTAAGCATTGTATAACTTCTATTTCTCCTGCTCTTGCTCACATATTCAATTTAACGCTTCAATCGGGCGTATTCGCACAGGCAATGAAATACGCCTGAGTTTCGGCAACATTGAAAGCAGGTAGCCCTAATGACCCCAATAACTACCGGCCAATTTCGGTGTTACCTGTGTTTTCTAAGGGGCTAGAAAAAATTATACACTGTCGCATGGTCAATTTCTTCCATAAGTTTGGTATCATAACTAACGCGCAACACGGATTTAGGAAACACAGGTCAACGGAAACAGCCCTTCTGTCAATCAAGGAAACGATAATAAGGAACATAGAAAGGAAATCCTATGCGCTGGCGTTATTTATAGATTTTAGTAAGGCATTCGACTGCCTAAGTGATAACATTTTATTAGACAAACTAGAATGCTACGGAGTACGTGGTCGCTGCTTATCACTGTTTAAGTCTTACTTAAGTGACAGATACCAGTGTGTTTACGTGAACGGTCACAGGTCGTCTTGTCTAATAAACAAATTTGGCGTGCCTCAAGGAAGTGTTTTAGGGCCGCTTTTATTTAATATCTACATTAATGACATTGTGAACCTTAATACTAATGCTGAATTTATTATATACGCTGATGACAGCACTGTCATATTGTCTGGGAACGACGTGCGCAACTTGACAACGGATTTCAATGAACTGCTAAGAAAGTTATCTACTTGGCCTCAGCTAAATCAACTTAGGATCAACGCGAAGAAAACTAAGGTAATTATTTTTCGCTCCAAGAACAAATTGCTTCCGTTAAATAATACTACTGCTTTTGAAGGTCAAAAAATCGAAATAGTTGACAGTCACAAAATCCTTGGCGTGCACTTTTCTTCACAACTTACTTGGGACATGCATGTAAATTACCTATGTGAAAAGCTCTCCTCTGTGACAGGTGTCTTATCACGATGTCGTAGTTTGCTACCTACAAAGGCCAAAGTACAGATTTATAATGCTTTATTTCATGCCCACTTAAATTATTGCGCCTTGGTGTGGAGTACAACCACTATAACTAACATACGTAAAATTCTGATGCTACAGAAGAAGATTATTCGCTATATTGACAACATAGACTATTATTCTAGCACCAGAGAAGCGTTTCCTAAGTACAACATTATTAGAATTGACAACTTTTATACTTTTCGTTTATTACATACTGCGCGATATGCTTCTGATTCCCTCACGAACTATATAAAACAGTTGGCATTGTTAGAACGTCGTAGAATTAATGTGAACACAAGGAACCCTGAGACATGGTCAGTTACATATTTCAGGACGCACTACAAACATCAATCGTTGGCATATAACCTACCATCTACTTTAAATAAATATAAAGACATTGACACGGTCAGTAAAAAAGACTTCCGCTTATATTTCGTTCACTTGTAATGTCACATACTGTGACATTCTGTGTAATTGAATTGTGCGTAGCTTATGTTGTTTCTTTAACACAGTCTTCTGCTTCCATGAATTTCTTGCTGTGTTATATGGCCAGTGTTTTTTTTTATTTTGTCCCGAATAGCTAGTATTGCTACATTGGTACGGTGTTATTATTCTGCGTTATTATTATTTATGTTTATTACTTATGCTATAGCCTATTTTATTGTATGTAGCACTTTTTTTATTTATTTTTTCTAGCACTTTTTATGCACATATATTTATTTTCACTTTTTCTTCCTGCAATCTTCATGCTGGAAATCCATGTAAATCGCTGTATATGTACATACGATATGGTATTCTGTTTTTCTTGTTGGTTTTCTCGACACTGCACCGGACTGCTTGCTGTTACTGCCCTGTATAGTCTGGTTGTTGGGTCTCGTCAAGCTACTTATGTAGCTTTTAACCCAACGCAACCATCCAGTATGTATAAACTGGAAAATAAAATTGAATTGAATTGAAATAGATTCACACAAGCTTCTTAATGAGATTCTTCGTTTCTTGGGAGAGCTTGCCAGTGTCCTGTCTAACTACCCTGCCTCCAACTTCCACTGCACACGCCGTAATGATACTCCTCAGATTAATATTCATTGTATCTATGCTAAGGTTGGTTTCTTCACTAAGAGCCGAGTACCTGTTCTGAAGCAAGACCCTGGATTCCTGTGCTTTCCCTCTCAGTGCTAGCTCATGGATTGGCTTCTTGCGTATCATTTTCTGTCGTCTATCTATCTATCTATCTATCTATCTATCCATCTATCTATCTATCTATCTATCTATCTATCTATCTATCTATCTATCTATCTATCTAGGCATATATCTATCTAGGCATATATCTATGTATGTATGTATGTATCTATCTATCTATCTATCTATCTATCTATCTGATATAGCCGCCCACGTCTGGGTTTTCTCCTGATCACATCCTTAACTTGATGGTGATCAAATTATCATGGCAAGATAAGTGCAATTCGCGAATACGTGTACGCGGTAATGACATGAATAACGAAAATATCTCGTGAAATTCGTTGTCAAACGCTTCCCTCTAGACACGTGTTGCACATCTCCGTACACAACAAGCCGCGGTAAGGTGGTATGCACCGCAGATGAGTGACAGTTTATATTTTTCCAATGATAGCAAGGAGAGACATTGGTAGTGTAAATACGAGAGCTTTAAGAAAAACTTGCAACTGCAGCGTTGATCCAATGAAAATTAAAAAAAAAAACATAACGGTCTCAGCACAATTTGAACCGAAGCCGTCTACCAAAGAGCAACGCTAGGTCCCAAAACTGCTTTGAAAAAAATCGCCTATGCAGGCGCAATATTCGTAAAATGTCAATTCTGTTTGCAGACTTGCATATGTGCTTCTATAGTAGAGCGTCACATCGCGTTAACGTCAGCTATAGTTAAGTTTCATTCATTGACGTTGGGCTCTCAACACTATCCACGGAAACATACTCTGAAGCGCAAGAGCTACATATAAGCTTACGACTTCTTGTGTTGGTAATACCTATGCTGCCACTGTCATTGCTATGCAAGACTAAATCACTGGTTATATCAAACATATGCGACCGTTGAACGCATGTCTGTGTGTCGTTTACGCTTTAGCATGGTATCTGAACGTATTATTGAAATATACAGCTCAATCTCTTTCCCTGCACGTACTTCACACAAAATCATTTGCGTAGCACCTTGGATCTGCCGAATTTTCATTCACAGCTTTGAGGCTTCATTCATTCAGTAAAACATGTTAAATTCTCTACGTGGTGCATGTTCTTATGTCGGCTACATTACGTCAATTGAACAACTCCGAAAACATGGCCACCTCAACCTCTTTGGTTGTGTTTCAGGCTCTCCTGCTTTCTGTTTTTTTTTAACGAGAATTGTCATGTACTGCGTCGCTATAATTTCAATCTATTCTTAAATAGTCAGGCATATTTTATATTACAGTGGGAGGGTTGGCTAAAAAATAGAGTAGACACGCGAATCGCAGGATTGTTCTGTGTTGCTAGATTCATTGTTGCAGGGCGGTTGGTTCCCGAAAGCTTACGAGTGTCAATACTTTCAGAGCAGGAACTTTGTTTGTAAATTACGCTCTAGAAGGGGTGCTATTACAGCTTCAGGCATGAAATTTCAGCCAAATCTCTTCCTTGGGAGGCCTTTTGGCAGATTACCAAAGGATTACCAATTGTTCTAAAAATACCAAGAAAGAGAGGCCGTTTCATAAACAGCTATGGTCGAACATTTGCTAGTGCACAACTTTCGAAGACTAGTCTTCGACCTATAAGCGAAGAAAACTAAATTTCTCGTCTCTCATTTTTATAGCAGCGTATACAAACAAGCACTTCAAGTTAGACATTAGCAAATCATTACGTAAGCAGGCAGCGCCACAATCTCTTCATCACGGCCTTTCGAGCACGCAATAATTGCTTCATGTGCCCTCTTCGTGTGGTAAGACAGTCAGGAAATGGAATGACCTAACTAATGACGTTGTTTTAGAGCCATCATTTTAGTAATTTGCTTTATGTCCAAACACGTAATTTTTTAAAACTGTGTTGAGTTCATGCGAATGTTTTCCTGTGTCTTGCATATGTGGGTCTGTGTTTGGTGTAATTATTGCCCCGTAAACTTTTTTAAACCTCAGAGCTGTGTTAGCTTCTATACTTTTTATGTATAAATAATGTTTATCTTGCTATACTCATGATTGTAATTCTCATTCTGCTATAATTATCCACGTGTCATTGCAGCGTTTAAAACAAAGCTAAAATTGCAATGTTTTGCCCTAATGTAAGGCTTGAGGCAAGGCTAGGAATCCCAACTGCGCACGTTTGTCATGGGTACACACCTTTTACTTATCGAGTTCGCATAGTCACTTTGCTTAAAGTGGAGATGGAAATTGGCATGGACTTGGTGTGGTTAAGCTCGACGGAATTTCCGCCCAACCTAAGTACGGCTGGGCGGCTTTCTCTTCTGTGTTACTGTAATGTACACGCAACTTTTTGCGGGTGATAATGAAATGAATCCCAGGCCTGGTAAGATTGACCAGCTGATAACTATTTTCAAGGGCATGGTTGCGTACGATGATAGATTTGAGAAAGATGTTCTTAAGAAGATTAAGAGGTTCAGGTGAATATCACTGACATAAGTAGGCATTTTTAAAAATAGAAGGGGCCACTGAAAGCAGCGAAGCTGTTCAAACGCTTAAGCATACATAGGACTCATTGAAAGGCATCCAATTAAAGCAAGTCGAAAAATATAGCTTAGTAGTTGACGACCTCTGAATAAGAGGGTGCGTATAAATAATCTCATTCTAAAAGGTATCCAAGAAAAATCTTCAGATTCATGGCAGGAAACCGAAAATCATGTAATGTAATTCGTAATAATTAATTTAGGAATTGAAACGGTTCAAGTGAGCGTGCGTATAAAATCGGCAAGAAAAGGCAAGATTACCCTCGACCGATCATTGTGAAGCTCCTCAACATTAAAGAGAAAAGTATCGTGCTAAAAAAGGCATGTCAAGTGAAGGAACTCAAATCACCATGTGTATGGACAAAGGAAGACTTTTTACCGATGGTGGAACCTATTAGAAGAAAACTACGAGACTTCGCGTAAACTGAACGAAGCCAGGCCACAAATACGCGCTTTTATTTGACTAAGATTTTCATATACAACGCAGTTGATGCCTTCGACGAGGCCACAGACAAACTACAGATCGTTCCAACACGTCATGCATCAACCAAAGCCCATTGACCAAAACTTAAAAACGGAGATTTCTCACTGTAAATTCTTGTAGCGAACTTCAATAGTCTATAGCATAAACCGGGTCAGCTGTGTTCCTATAGTGAATTAGGCTCAGCAGATATAGTGTTACGTACAGAAACTTGGCTGTCACCTCATATTGCTGACAACGAGTTGCCTCTTTCTTGTCAATATAAACTATTTGGAAAAGACGTTGTCAAATCACGAGGTGGCGGGTTGCTGATTGCACTGAAAAATATTTTGGAAGCTTACATTGTTGACACTGATGATTTTCATGAAATATTTGGCTAGCCATTAGTTTGCGCCACGTATCACGTGTTGTAGGGGTCTGCTACGCCAACCTGGTGATTATGGTGAATTTCCAGAGTTCCTGAATGTAATATAACGTTTGTACAAAATAAGTGGCCAACTTCACCAATATTCTTAGCTGGCGACCTCAATTACACGGCTATCGAATGACACTCATGCAGACCCAAAGAGAGCTCGAAGAAGCGTGAATTTGAGTTTTTTTATGTACTATCGTCATTTGATTTGCACGAGGCGGCTTCTTATACAGGACGCGGGGAAATTCTTTTTTACATCTAGGATTAACAACAGAGCCAAGCAGTGCCTCAGTAACTGTCGTAAAGGCGTGAGGGATCACAATAGTTTGCATTGGGAATTTATATATGTATGTTAATAACAAAATAGTCCGAAGAAAATCATTTTTGATTACGCATGAGTGAATGTAGTTATGCTCGATGATGAACTTTCAACTTTTTTGGCTCACCTTACGCCATGCTTTCATCTGAGCAATGCAAACATGATCTGGGCCCTTATTCTTGACAAGTTACCAAACTTAAACAAAAGTACGTACCTAAAATCAGTATAGCGGTACCGACGCAAGTGAAACGTTGCATTAACAAAACGAAACGTTTATAATAAAAGGCGTAGTTATCAAACACTGATAATGATTGGAGACGCTATTGTGAACATATGAATTTTGACAAAACTATAACATCAGTAGCTATGTAGCTAAGGAGAAATTTTTTCACAACAATATTCCAAGCATGCTCTTAAGAGAAACAAAAAAAAATGTTGGAAAGTGATTGAACTAAAATACGCCTCAAATATCACAACAGTATAATTAGCGAGAAGAGGGGACATTGTGTCTCCTGCTCAAGTTGCTGTAGAATTTATTTAGTTCTTTTCATCTGTTTTCACGAATTAGAGTCCATTTCGAAATAATACTCGCTTTCCTCATTTAAAAATGACCATGCATTGTTCTGCCACTTCTGAGGGAATGGAATCTGTCATTGACCACCAACCGACTAACTCTGCTACAGGTCTTGATGGCGTAGGCTCTACACTACTCAAACTAACGAAACCTACAGTATGTGAAATTCTCGCCGCCCTATTTTAACAATCCATCGATACGGGATGTGCTCCGAGCGATTGGAAACAGGCTCGTATCATTCGCATTTTCGAATCTGGTGACCCGACCACTGCATCTAACTTCAGACCGATTTCATAACCAAGCATGTGCTGAGAAATTTTCGAACATATAATTTTATCCACCGTCTTGAAGGTTTATGAGAACATGATCTCTTTTTTTTAATCAGCATGAATTTTGCGCGGTCAATGCTGCGAGAAAAAGCTCTTCGAATTGATCACTAACCTCCACCAATCCCTTCGTTACACAATGTTGATGCGATATTTGTTGGTTTTGCGAAGGCCTTTTACAAGATTTCTCACTTGCGCCTAATACACAGGGTAACATGCCTCCACATTAATATTAGAATTATTACGTGGATGACCAACTTTTAACTTGCCGCAACCAACTTTTTTTTGTAAATTATTACTTCTCCTATTTGCTCTTTGGTAAATCTGGCACACCTCAAAGCTCCCTGCTCGGGCGCATCCTAATTTATTTTAATTTATAATAACAGTATTGCTAATGGTATATATTCTACAGTGAGAATATTGGCTGATTGAGTATCATATACAAAACATAGCAGCTGTACATGCTGACTTCTTACTATAGGACTTAGATAAACTCACTATATTTAGTGAAAATCGACAAATAGAAATCAACGTCAACGCACCCAGAGTCATATGATTCTACGCAAAATCTATCCCGTAATAAATAACTGCACATTAAACAACACGTCCACAACCTCATGAAGCTCCATCACGTACTGGGCCATTCGTTTGTAATTTGATTTGACATAGAACGCCCATATACAGGCCATGGTTAGCAAACCATCTGGACACGACTTCATTCGGCTAAACTTAAGTTTAGTGAACACCACAACTAAGCTCTTCGCTTACACCGCTCTGGTACGGTCAAACATTAAACACGCATCTGGAATCCTCTTCAGGCATACCTCACTCATACAATGGAATATTTAAACCAGGAGGAAGCTGCTCAATTTATTATCAATACCTATCTGCCAAGATTAAGTATAACCGAAATAAAGTCTTGAATTGATCTTGTTCATGCGAGATTGCGTAGGCTTGTCACGCTTTTTTCATTTCTTATAAGATTTCTCATAATCCGTCATCACGCGCTGATTTTCATACCAAAAAACACAAACGTGTATTGTCATGACTTGATCAACAACATAAAGTCTAGCCCATCTTCGCTTGTGCCAATCATTTCTTTAACCTCTCGCTACTGCTAGCCATTCGTTACTGCAACCAGCCTCGTAACATTGCAGGTATTACTATTCATGATGCATTCGTAATAGTCTGAAATGTCACTATAAAGATTCAATTCTTGCATGTCAATCTCCCCCCCCCCTCCTTTTTTGGCTTTCTTCTCGACACACTGCACAATATAGTGCAAATTCGTCATTCCTTTGTTCTGAGTTGCATTTTGGTGTCATATCAATTTATTGTTCAGGCATTTCTATATGTCTGAGGGGTTTGAAGTGTGTTATTTTCAGTGTGTGCATATTGCCCAACTTTTATGAGACATAATAATATTGCTGCAACGGAACTAATAAAGTACTATCTTTTTTTCGCGTAGTTCTGTTTGTTTTGAATTGTTATTACGCTATATTATTCATAGTTCTGTACCCCTATGTAATACCTTCGGGCATTTAGAATATTTTGATAAATAACAATAAAGAACAAGCTGATAATTACCAAACGAAGGATTCCTAGAACCAGTGACTGGTGGTTCTGCAGTTGTTTTATTCACCAGTCACGTGTCTATTGACGGGCCGGGCAGTCATCGGTGTCCTTGCTCTCAACTTTTCCAATACGTGACGGCACATATGATAGGAACCAGCCAGAAAGGAACGTGAATTATTTTTGGAATGTATAAAATCATATTATGGTACATTTCAAGAAAATCGTATTTTCGCTGCACAAACGCTTAAAATCATCAAAGCAAAAACATTTAAATCGTGGGTGATGGCTGGTGAGGAGAGTTGGACAAACATCGATAAGAAAAGAAAAAATATAATATGCATAAAAATCTACAAAGCGCATGTTTCCTATGTAGTTCCAGTCTCTTGCTTTTTATTATACTTGTATGTACATTGAACGCATATGAGAGCGTTTTCCATTCTATCGCTTCGTAATATATGAGTGCACGGTACCCACTTGGTACGAATAATGACTGGATGGCATATGCCGTGACTGGTACAGACAGCGAGAAGACTGTCAAGGTTTTCACAATGCTCTAGAAGGAAAGAACGAAATATTGATATATTTCTTCAGTCTGAATGCCGGATGAGTGCTACTGAAGTCTATTGAAGTTTTTTGTCACAGTGAAGAGGCTGTAGCCCTTTAACGACGCACGTTAACTTCGAAAGGATACTTTAGGAGAAGTAATCACACGACGTGTACTTATGCAGCAATAACTCAGGTGTTCTGCAGTAAAGGAAAGGAAGGCTGGTGAAAGCAGAGAGCCATTTATGTGCGCTTTGTTCAAATAACAGTTATCATGCGGACTGAAGCTAGTAGATTACACCACACTTCAGAAAGAGAGAGGGAATTCGAGCTTCCAGATATCGTACGTGTACATTGGTATCATTGCCACTGATACCGAAATGATTTCCGAGAGGCGTCGCTTGAGAGTCATCATTTGTCTCTGAGTGGGCTCATCGTTATCCATTCCGATGATCGGCAGCTATTAGAAATGCTAGTCGTTTGCTGTGTTAGAGTATTTGCGCTATACCATGGACGAGTTGAAAGTTGAGACGTGTGCTCGTGATTTCACTAAGGGTTCGGTATTTAAATGAAACGTGAATCATCGTATTCCAAAAGGACTGCCACTGTTCTTTCTTCTCTTCTGCTCTTCCTGCTTCACAATATGTTTTTTGCGCCTCAGTCTTCTGCACCATGAATCATCGTCATTGTCTTGATCAGACATACACGCAAGGCTGATAAGTTAGGCTATATGGCCTGTCGCATCCTAACATATGTGGTTGTTATTGTTAATATGTTTTTCTCTAATTACTTTTAATGTTTTGATTGAAACGATGTAAATGTTCCTCAAAGAAAAAAAAAACTATGCTCTGGTGTCGTAAAGAGGAACGCTTGCCGACGCCGTCAGTGTGACACTATAAATAGTGGTCATTAATTGAAGTCAGGCGTCGCAAGAACGATAACATAAACCGTGCCGTCACCATTCCATTCATGTAATACCAGCGGACAAAAAGTTCACTTACTTGGGTTTAGAAGAATAAGCTTAGCACAATCACAGAACGCCCATAACATCTTCGAAAATTCCTATGTTTTCTGTAGACTCTGTGCTAACGAGAAAAAATGCTTAAGCAGTGTTTGGCTAATTCAGTGTCTACTAGCAGACGTGTAGTACGTTGTCCCCGAGCAAAGTAAACCAAAAGCCTCTGCACCACATCAGAAAGGCTTGAAACTAGTTTACTGAACATGTTCGACAATTTATGGGGAGAAAGGGAAGAACAACTGGTACGAAACGGTGACACAAGAGAACAATACGGCTGTATCACTCGACGCTTTGGTGAAGCATAAAACCATCTTGCGGTGAGCATATGCAGCTGAGAGTCAGCCGATATTTCAGCTCAGCCGAGCAGTATAAGCAGTGGAACAAATATGATAAGAAAGAATGACCTGACTGACTGGTAGACTCCACGGCTAGCAGCATCGCAGTCTTTGTTGTCCTTTTCTTTGCGCCGTTTCTTGCAGCGACGCTGTATCATATAGCCCGTCTATTTCAAGACAATTGAAAATAGTGGCATCAGGACCACGGACAGTGGTTACAAAGGGCGCGAGAATATTGAACTTATAGTAATTACTTGGCGAGATTTTACCGCCAGATTTTATCAGGCTTGCACTGCACGCATTCAGTGCCACAGTGGCGGCATCTAAGAGGTTCGAGGTCTTTTGTAATATATTTTTCCCTTCGATTGCCGAAAAGCTCTCGCTTTAGTAGAATATTCATTATGGTGGAAAAATAAGGCCAGTGTGCTTTCTCAATACACCCAGTCGGGTCTCGGGGTGGCTGTGTAGCCATTAACTCGATTGTAACACGAGTGTGCCCAGAAAAGAAAAACTTATTTGGTCATTCAATTTTAACACGAGGATCTACTTTTAATAGCGAAAATCAAAAGAAGAAATCACGTTGCGTTTCAGTAAATAAGGTACCCTGCTTTCATTCTTGCACTAAAGACCTTCTTTTTATAACTTCCCTTCACTTACGTTCTTCTGTTTCTGCCTTAAGACATCAGTCCTGTTCGCTGCGACAGCCAATTCCTTTGTAGTGCCAGCCTCAATAAGGCTGTACCATAAGCTATATTCGTAACAGCAGGCAAGAAAGAAAAGTATGTACTGCCAATACGTAAAACGATTGGGAAAGAGTGCCCGAGGAAAGGAACAATCGACCAAGAGTTCCCGTGAGGACCTATCGACCCTAGAAAACTATACGACTCGCAAAACCCGACGATGGTCTTCCTGGTCGTAAGGTCTTACTCCTTGGCACAACTGCGAAAAATTCAGCGGAAAGCACGTCTTGACAGTCATTGCAAGAGAGAAGTTTACGAGGCATAAAAGCCGGTGGCCACTAGACAAGGTTAGAGCGGGCAAAGCAGCAAAAAGAAAAGAAGGCGTTACTTACGGCAGTCATTCAACAAAACATGTTCTACACAGGCTTGGCGAAGCGCGAAAACCGGTAGTACGTATCCTTGGAGAATAATCCGATTTCTGCTGATGTAAGCTATCGGTACTGCTTCATTGAGCTTCCTTGCATCCGAATGAAAGATTTATCCCTGTGTGATTAGGATCCGGGGCCGGGCAGTGACGCCACCTTTCAGCTTTACCAATCTCTTCACACTCAGCGCTCACTCCGGAACATAATTCTTTGGGAATTTCAAGTCAACACGATAAGTATTCTTGTGCCTACGCTCGCTTACACTGAATGAAGTTGCATTGTATTCTTTACTGTGTTGCGTTAGGCATCCCAGCTGCTCCTCACGTGCACCTGGGATTACCTTCAATTATGATAAAACTTTTAAGGTATCGAAGCCATATATGCTGCCGTCTTTAGGTGATAATATTGTACAAACACTTTCCAATGAAATTGAAGGTTTATTTATTTATTTATTGATATGTGAATAATCCAAGTTTTGCGCGTCTTTATAGTTACACTGACGCCTTCAACTATTCCGCGCTTCCATGCGCCATACGACAATGGAATAGCTTACCTGACGAGTCGCGGAAACTTAACTCGGCGAGATTCAGGCAATCTCTTCACGCGCATATTGCCGGCAGGCCACGTTCTGCCGAACTTATCCTACGAAATGACCAGTGGTTACCCTCATGAGCTTGCGCAGTTTCATACATGCAGTGACTCACATGTTGTAGACTACCCCCCCCCCTTTTTTTTTCCACCAAGTGATCCATTGTATCTTTTCTATTCTATTTCGCGTTTTATCATACCCTATACAATACAATACCACTTGTATTTCACTTTTTGATGTTACCTTTTCTGTTGGCTCTTGTATCATTCGCCTTTTGCAAAATTTTTATTGTACCTATTCTTTGTTGTACATGCTGAATTCTCGCATAAAACTTAGCTTTTTCTTGTAAATTGGCTTATGTCTTTGGTGTATAAAATTTCTTTAACGCCCCCACACTAAAGGCCTACGTGTTCTTGTAAGGTATTTCAAATAAATAAATAGAGATAAATAATAAATAAATAAACACGAAGTGACGGCTGTGTCTAAAGAATACATACGTAGTTTTTATAATGGTGGACAGCCAGCACTGCAACCACAAATGACGTTTCACCCAAATTAGAGTCTATTTAAAAAGTCGTTCCGAGATCTGGCTTGGCTCTGACTTAGAATACTTGATTGCGACGCAGAATGCTGGACTTCGGTTCCTACTGGGCTCTTGATATTTATTATTTGCACTCCTCGGGTCAACGCTGACAATGTCTGCTTTCCACGAAAGCTCACGCGTTGAAATTACCCTTGTGAGTTCTCACTGCTCCTAAGTAGATACTATTTAGGTGGCAATCACCTGCGGGCGGGTATGTGCCACTCTCTGGTGGAAAAGTGTTTCACGACGTACGCAACGGGATTGTGACATTATTCATGTCATGACCAGCGCGTCACAGTCTTCAAGCTATCTTACCCTTCCATAGTAATTTTGGTTCACGCAAAGTTAAGGGTAGGGGGTAATCACGAGAGCACCCAGATGTGAGCGGCTAGATGAATAGATATAGAGATGAATAGATACGTAGATAGAAGCCGAAAGTGTTTCCAGTATGCAAAAAAATGCTGTGCATCAAAACACTGACTTGCTGCTTTAATTCACAACTGGCACCTGCTCTAATTATGCTGGCAACTCTTTACCCACAAAAAAATGAGTTCGCGTAGCAATGAAGAAACTGCAGAGGCAATATTGTTGTTATCATTGATGCTTGCATCTGCATACAGCAGATATTCAATGGAGGGGCATGGCTGACTAGAAGGTGAATTCTTCCGATATCTTCTGCATCGCGCTGTCTCTGCAATTGATTGAGGCTGTCTCTTTTCTTACCGTCCAGCATTTGGTCATTCATTCTAGTTTAGTACTACAAATTTGGATTTACGGTATGGACTCTGGTACCAAACTCTAAATATATTCTTTAAGCAATTTTTTATGTAACTGAAAGCAATCGTCAATATATAGAGTATTATATCATGAATAAATTGATAAAATTATAAAGTACTTTTTATTAAAATGCGGAATTGTTAATTTTGGCTCAATTTTCCGGGAACCGTGATCATGCACAAATTAAATCGTAACAGCCTGTTGCTGACGCTAAAAAATAGTGTACGCCTGAAAAAGATAAACGAAATTTAGATTAGTTGCAAAATGTGGAAGCACGCAAAAGCTGTTTTTGTTTGATTTTTATTCTCTTTATGTTCGTATTCTGATATTCGCATACATGTTATTCATATTCACATTCACTGTTTCCCACAAAAACACATTCATTTATGTTGAATCTTCATTCTTTTTTTTGTTTTTTTCTAAATCTCTGCAAGGTGGTCATGTTTTGGATGACTGGATAAATACAAAAGTGAAGGCCCTGTATGAGAGTGGAAATAGCCATTCTGTAACCAACTATCACCCAATCTCAATACTTTCAACTTTCTATAAGCTCATTGAGTATATCACATAAGCATATATCTGAATTTTAGAAAAGCATCATATTTTGTCAGGTTCGAAACGCGGATCTAGGAAAACATTTTTCTACCTGTACTCAGTCTGTAACTACAGGGCATAATTTAGCAGTACCACTGACTTCCAGGAAACAGGTATATGCAGTTTTCAGAGATTTGGTATATCTTTCAATACGGTTTTTCACAATAAGTTTCTGTTCAAATGGGATTTATTTCTTAAAAATATATCCTCAGCTCATGGATTTGTTTCTGTTTATTTTTCAAATCGGAAACAATAAGTCTACTTCAATGAATATTGTTCTCGTACTCCGCCCTGTACTCAGAGATATGAAACCAGACAGACCAAATCCATTTCAATGATGAATTTCAAAAGGTCAATCGTTGGTGCGATAAACGACAGATGTCGGGTAATTTTAAGAAGGCCATTTTCATGGAACTTTCTCACGAACGTGCACTATTTATATCATATATTCAGCGAATAATGTTTTCTATCTTCATAAAGAAGGTAAAAGACTTTAAAGTACCTTGGTCACTCTCTTATTTTAGACAAGCTCTCAAGCATTCCACCCCCACCGTTCACCTTATTGAATTCAAGGAAATTGTTCAACTAACTTTAGACCAGACATCTATTATGTGGTACCCTCACACTAAACGCACATCAACTAAGTAAGAAAAATTCATAAGAGAGCTGTTGGTATTATTTATAACAGTATCGGCCGTATTTTTCACCCCACCGCGGCGGTCTAGCAGCTAAGGTACTCGGATGATGACCCGCAGATCGCGGGTTCGAACTCCAGCTGCGGCGGTTGCAGTTCCAATGGAGGCGGAAATGTTGTAGGCCTGTGTGCTTAGATTTGGGTGCACTATAAAAAACCCCAGGTGGTCAAAATTTTCGGAGCCCTCCACTACGGCGTCTCTCATACTCATATGGTGGTTTTGGTACGTTAAACTCCACAAATCATTCCATCAACCGTACTTCAATATCTGTTTTTTAGCAAGAGCCAACGTTCCAACTCCAACACAGAGAAACAATGTATTGAGATTTAAATGTTTGTTTCAGTTAGTTAAAGGTTACTTATCGTGCATAGCTCATTTTCCGTCTGGATATGCCGCAAGGCAGAGGCGCGTGTTCACTTTGATTCCGCTCACCAACCGTAATAACACATTTCAATCTTCATTTTCCCCTAGACAGTTAACAAATGCAATAGTTTTAACTATGTTGCTTCCCAGTCATCTTCAAATCTTTTTTGCAGCGCAGCTTCAACAATAACTGTGTGAGCTCTATTGCATGAAACGGAGCTGTTTATTTCTATTGCTGCAGTGTTTATTCTTCGTTGGTGGTCATCGTGAATACAGTGCTGGTTTATCTTATTATTTATCCTTAGACATTTTTTATTGCGAATCATCTTCCTTTTCTTTTTTTCTATCTTTGAAAGCCTCTACATACTTCATCTATTTTACTGTTAATCTGTCTGCCAGTATGTAAGCTTGACAAATGTATATCCACTGTTTTAAAACCCTGTTTGTGCTTTGCAGTATTCATAAATAAATCATTTCTAATTAAATATTTTTGGTGTTGAAAAGCTTGCCAAGTTTACCGTATAAGGGCCGTGCAGAGTCGGGGGCTGCTGAGTGGTTATGTGGTCCTTGATACAGTATATAGAAATCCAGCGGGCGTAGTAGGGCAGCGAAACTGGACACTTATCAGAAGCCCTTTGCGCTCTCAGCACGAAACAATTTTCGTGCCCGCCTCGAGTAAGCTGAACGTGCTCGCCATTTTTCTAGGGATCCCTCCCACCCTAACCGGAAAGTCCTATTGGTGAGTCAGCACAATGGTGACGATGGACGACACCGATAGTGTTCAGTGTTCGGCGGGGAAGTGAATTTGGCCTCTTTTTGTAGCGTCTGCTTCTTTTGTTAGGTGCACCGTGTTCCCCCCACATTGGTGGTGTGGTCTTGGGCTGCAGTAGTGTGTGGCACCCGATACCCGACAAAATCAAAAGTCAGCGAAACGAAAGAATACAGTATTGGTGTAGCCGGAAGCTGTGGAAAGCTCCTGGTGCTTTTTTCTTTATTTGGGTGTGTGTGTGTGTGCACCAACACGTACACAGGAACATATAACAATGGTTGTTTCTGCACATAGCTAACAAAATATTTCGCTCACAACCAAGCACGCTGCTACCGAAATTTCAGCGAAACGAATTCTTCAATGCTCTTGCGTTAAAGTTGAAAATGAGCATCGCGCGAACCGACAGGGACGGACAGGCAGACACAAAACTCTATTGGGTTCTGATAAACGCTAGTCTTTTAGAGCGACGTCGCGGGCCAGTGCCACGTATAAAACGGGAAGGCCAAGCCTCACAGCCTCATTGTGGACTCTCTGGACAGCTCTTAGTTGTGGTAGTAACTCTACGTTTCGTATAAGGCAGCGTCCCAATCCTCTTCTTTGAGCCGATTTGGGCGCGGCAACGAAGGGCACCGCCCGAGCATATGTTCGAAGTGCCAAGCCACACCACAATCAGGACAACTATAGAGTCAAAAGTCTCTGCGGAGAGCATGCTGAGGATATCTAGACTTGGATAGGACCTGGTCTGGGGAATTCTAAACATGGTGGTCTGAGATCTGGGCAACTTGCTGTCCGGAAGAGCAAATGACCGCCTACTCAACTGTTATTGTTTGGCCACTTCATTGAATGTAAGTAAAGCGTCCCTAAACACCCCACTGCTAACCTGCGTGACCTACCTCCTAACTAGCGCAGAGGGTTAGTGCGCGCGCCCGAAAGTGAGCAGTGTCATTCAGGTTTACTAGGGAGTCTAGTATATAGAAGTTCGACACGGACAGGAAACGAGCCTTTTTTTGTTTCTCTTCGGTTTTCACTATCTTTTCTAATTTGTTCCTTTCTTTAAATATGCCACACATTTCGTTTTTTTCTCTCTTTATTTCTAATTACTTCAATTTTGATTGTTATTTTAAATGCAAGGCATTTCTTGGCGAACTTCGGCGACATTGAGCCTATCTATCTATCTATCTATCTATCTATCTATCTATCTATCTATCTATCTATCTATCTATCTATCTATCTAGCCTCCTATGACTTTTAGTTCTCCTGGCCGTTTCGATAATGGTATTGATACCAAACTTGGTATGGCATAACATGACTGCATAAAGAACATATTTGACTAGTCATGACATGAAAATCATAACACGTATGTCATGATTTACATTTCATGATCCTGCTGCACTTACGGTGGTTTCGTTCACATGGCATGTTGCAAAATCGGCATGGTATGACATGATTGCATGGCGAACACTATCGACAGACCATAACATGAAAATCATGACATGCGTGTCATGTAACAGCATGACTACACGCCACGCTCATGATGCGCTCGTTGCCGTTTTGCTATATTCACATATACCAAATTCGGTATTACAGTACATGAAATGATGATGAAGGTATGTCACTGGTGCAAAAATGACAAACATGAGATGCGTGTCATGTAACAACAAGACTACAAGCTACGCTCATGATGCGCTCGCGGCCGTTTCGCTAGCGTTACACCTACCAAACTCGGTATTACCCGACGCGAACGAACCATATAGGTATGTGACGCCTCAAAACATGATAATCACCACATGCGTGTCATGTAACAACATGGCTACATGCCACACTCATGATGCACTCGCGGCCGTTTTGCTAGCTTCACATACGCGAAACTTGGTATTACGTGAACTCAAGGGATGACGAAGGTATGGGACACGTGCAAACATGATAATCATAAGATGCGTGTCATGTGAGAACATGACTACATGCCACAGTGAAGGCGCCATTTCTTTTTGACGTGACGCGGTGCGCGTGCTCGCCGGCATTCACTTCGTTGCGTCACGCCGGCGTTGCCACGCCAGGTGCCGGTCCTGCCAAATAATCGCGGGGGCGCGCTGTGCTGCGTTGCTTTGACACATGCGCGTTTCAGCGCGTCCAGCGTCCCTCCGTTACGAAAAGAGAGAGAGAGAAAGAAATAACGTTTATTGCACCCGTCTAGAATGACGGGGGAGGAGGCTTCGGCCTCTGCCCCCAATCATCCCCCTAGCCATCGGCCGGAATCCCTTGGGACTCGGCGGCGGTCAGGGCGAGACCGATGACTTGACGCTGTTCTTCAGCGTCACAGCTGTGTAATAAGGCCTCCCAGAATTCTACGTTTCTACTTGGATTATTGTAGGATGGGCAGGTGCGTTTGACGCATGTGCGTTTCAGCGCGTCCGGCGTCCCTCCGTCACAAAAAGAGGGAGATACATTGATGTCTGGGTAACGCATCGGCGCGAATTTCGCGCTGATCGCCGTCGGGCCGCGCGGAATGACGCTGGGCGCGTCGGTCGCGTCAGACTATAGAGTGCTCACGTTTTAATAACGTAGCGTCGCTGTGCCCAGCGTGCGCGTGCGTCAACGCTACATTGGAGTATATATTGGCCCCTTCATGATGGGCTCGTTGCCGTTTTGCTAGCTCCACATATACCAAATTTGTGTTACTTGACGTCGATGGAGGACGAAATATATGACTGGTGCAAACATGATAATACTGACACGCGTGTCATGTAAGAACATGACAACATATTACGCTAATAGCGTGCTCAAGGCCGTTTCGTTAGCTCCACATATACTAAATCTGGTATCACGTGACGTGAATAGATGACGAAGGTAAACGACATATCCAAAATGATAATCATGACACGGAAGTCGTGTACGGCATAATTTACTTCCAAATCATAACGTTGTGCCAATTTTAAAGTGACAAATTAACCTTTCTTATTCGTGCTTCGCATATAATCGATTCCCACTGTACGTGGGATCTGCCATTTTTTTTTTGCTTTCGTTTTCTGTCTTTATATATCTCGCTTGCTTTCTCTATTTTCTTCTTCTATACGTGGTTCCGCCTTCACTACGCCAAATGGTTACAGCATACGAAAGCCGGGATCCTTGAGCACTCAGCCCCTGATATCATTGTGAAGAACAAAACACTTTATCTTAGCTCAACGTGGCTATGCCTGCGTTAGGCCAAGCCATGACAACATACGACAGTATATGACATCACGGCCCCAGTAGTACCCCGAAACTGCATGACGCACGAGGCTGAAACATGGCGAATGACAAGACAACTAAAGAGTAAGCTCACCACCACTGAGCGTGCAATTAAAAATAAAATGATAGGAAAAAGCTTGAGAGATTGGATGATCTCAGAATGATATGAAAACAGGCAGGAGTTGCAGGGATATCCGAGCAGACAACAAGCAATAAAGTGGACCTGAGCTTGTCGCGTAATGCTAGAACAGACGATCCATAGACAGTAAGAACACCCGAGTGGTTATCAAGGGTTGCAAAACGCAGTCGAGGAAGGCTCAGTATCGGAAGGAGTGACGATATTAGGAAGTTTGCAGTGATAAATTGGAGACCGATTGCACAGGACAAGGTAAGCTGGAGATCTTTGGGAGATCCACTATATCTTCTTAGGCTGTGCTAATCCACTGCCTTCATCTTGCAGTGGACTAGCACAACCTAAGAAGATATAAAAACTTTTTTCCTAGAAACTCGATAAAATATTCGAATAGAAACAATATCATAATTGTGCTGGGTTTGTCGTGGTGCCTAATCCACTGTATGTGTTGCCCGCTTTGTCGAATTGCCCCGATATTCACTAGAACGCTATTTCATGGTGTTTTTAGTTTTATTTTGTGAGTTAGTTAGGTGTCTCATAAATCATACTATGATTTATCGCTTTTGGTTTTGCGGCAAACACCAATAATGATAATAATATAATCTGCAGTTTAACGTCTCAAAACCATGATACGATTATAAGAGACGCTGTAGTGGTGGGCTCCAGAAACATCAACCACCTGGGGGTTTTATAGTGCACCTAAATCTAAGCAATTTGTCTTCAAGCATTACCGTCTCCATCGATGATGAGGCTGCTGCAGCCGTGATTTAATCCCGTGACCTTTGGGTAAGCAGTCAAATGCCATAGCCAGTAGACAACTGCGGCGGGGCTTGTGCTACACCATGACGTTAGCAGAATGCAGCAGTAAAGTAACTTTTTATTACTATACGAAAATTATTCACGAAGAATATAAAAATAGAAACGAATCAATTCAAGTATTGTTAGCATCATAGCAGGAATTCAAAACGTGGCCAAGCTGCTGGTCGCCAAAAGGTAGCGCAATGAAATGATATTTTGGTCAATGAAAACTTCGTTGGCTTATTTATTCTATGATACTGTGTGCGCCATTATTGTTAAAATTGTTAGAAATTAGAAAGACGTCCACAATTTTGATGTCACACAAGAAGGACATTCGAAAGGAAACAATACCGTATGCACAAAAAAACGCCCACGTAAGACATGTTTACAAGAGGGAGAAATAACTTTATTGGGTTGAAAAAGAAGGGGTTTAGGAGCTAGATGGGTGGGGCCCCATGTCCAAGGCTCCACTGGCTTGCGAGCCTGCCGGACGTGGTCCAGAAGTGCTAGTTGCACCTCCGGGTCCGAGCTAGCGAGGAGTGCCTCCCATTGCTCCAAAGAGTTTTCCATTCTATACATACGCTGTAAGCGATCAAGTTCATTTGGCTGTTTAGCACAACTCCACGGGATATGGTAAAGGGTCGGTGGTGAGTCGCGACACCACGGACGATCGCGCCCATACAAAGTTGGATGAATTTTGTGCTGTCGTAATAAGTTTGGATAAACTCCCGTTTGCATTTTACGGAGGTCTATGGCGTCTTCCCCTTTAAGAGATTTGTGGGGGACGCCATATTTCTGCCGCGTGCATCGCCGGTGAGCAAGAAGCTCTCACGGAGCCATCCGAGCCTGGTCGTTTTCCTCCTCCTCGCGAAAGCCGTCGTTGCTGGGTGGTGGTAACAGTGGGAAAGGCTGCTGCTCCGCTCGGTTTGTGAGCGTTCGAGCTAGAGCGTCCGCCCTCTCGTTACCCTCTAGGCCTGCATGTCCAGGGCACCAGACCCACCTATAAGTGTTGCTCAATTCACCACCTAAAAATTTGCAAATGTTTAATGGAAGGCGGCCTTTCGTGAATAGCCTGCACGCCTCTTGCGAATCTGAGAGCATGGTGATGTACGTCTGGCCATCGCTGCGCTCTCGTCTTTTAATCGCCAATGCAATGGCGAAACACTCGGCCTTGGTGATCGATGTAGTGTACACTAATGCGCTGGACGCTATGCTTCTCGTGTCACTGCTTACCATTGTGACGACGCAGCGCTTCCAGTTATACCTAGAAGCGTCAGCGTATAGCACGTTCTCATTGCCTCTGACTAATTTTCTGATCCATTTTACACGCTCCTCTCGCCTTTCGTGATGCCGCTCCTTGGTCATGTTCCTGGGGATAGGGGCGATCGATATATGTCGTCAGACTGGGTCTGGTACGTCCGCCAGCTCCTCGTCCAAGTTTTGGGGTTGCGGTGGTATACCCACCCTCATCAGTATCTCTCTTCCCGACTTCGTCTGGCTGAGGCGGTTGCGCTGAGAGATCAATGTTGCTGCTTTCAGTTCAGCGTACGTGTTATGCAGGCCGATACCGAGAAGCCTCTGTGTCGGAGTGCTTATCGGTAAGCATAATGCTGCCTTGCGAGCCCCTCTGATGATTGAATCTACTTGCTCTTCCTCACTCTTGTTCAGCGTGTGGATAGGCAAGCTGTATGTCAATTCGCTCATAACGAGCGCCTGCAATGAACGGACAGTATCACTTTCTTTCATGCCTTTTTTGTGGAGTGTGATCCTCAGAATTATCCTAGCCACTTGTTTAGTTACCGATTTAAGAAGAACAATAGTGTGACTTGTCCTACCGTTGCTTTGAACCCAGAAACCCAGGATCCGGGCGACGGTGACTTCTTTAATTTTCTGCGTTTCGATTTCAATTTCTATTCTTCCGTTACTTTTGTAGCGTTTGCTGTGTATTTTGATCACCTCCGAGTTTTCGGGTGCGCAGCTGAGACCACTGGTTCTGGCAAAGTTTTTGACAGCCAGTGCCGCCTCTTGCAGCGTCTGCTCTTTGCTGGCCAGGGACCCTTGTGTGGCCCCCAGAGTAATGTCGTCCGCGTAGAGGGTATAACCTAGCTGTGGTACACAATCCAAGGTCCGAGCGAGTCGACGCATGGCGATATTAAACAACAGAGGAGATGTTATGGCTCCTTAAGGCGTTCCCTTGTTTGGCATTCGGAATGGCTCAGACGTAACGCTTGAGATACCAATTGTCGCCTCCCGATCGGTGAGAAAATCTTTTATATAGTTATATATGTTTTCCCCGCAACCAATTATATTTAGCTCTGAGAGTATAGCTTCATGAGAGATACTGTCAAAAGCTCCCTTTAAGTCTAGAGCAAGCAGCAAATGCTCTCCACCTTTGGGAACGCCCTTGAAAACCCCTTCTTGTATCAGGAGGAGAGCGTCCTGTGTTGAGAGACCACTGCGGAAGCCCAGCATGATGGCCGGAAACAGCCCCCTGTCTTGTATGAAATTCTGAAGTCTGGTGTGAACGACCCGTTCGAAAAGCTTCCCCATACATGACGTAAGTGATATAGGTCTGAGTGCCTGCAGGGAAGGCTTTTTTCCAGGTTGCGGAATGGTTATTATTTTGGCGGTTTTCCATTCTGCAGGGACCTTCCCTTTGAGCCAATAGTATTCATTGAATTTTTTTTTCATGCCTTCGATGGCTTTGTCGCTAAGGTTTCTTATGACCGCATTCGTAATTTGGTCTTCACCGGGGCGGTGTTCCTCTTGGCTGCCTGGGCTGCCGCAAAGACCTCCTCCTTTGTTATCGGCTCGTCTACTTTCTCATTTCTAGCTCCACTGTAACTCATGTGTTTAGCCGAGTTACTTGGTACACTATCGATTATATATCTCTCCTTGAGGGCTTTCACGAATTCGTCGTCCGTGCCCGGAAATGTTTCTGCGATTTTCTGCAGTATTCTGCTTGTCGTGGATTTAGACTTGTCTGGATCAAGAATATTTCTTAGGATGGACCAAGTTTTCGCGGTGCTCAGTGTGTTCTGAAGCGAACTGCACAACTTGACCCATCCCTCGGTAGCCAATTTGCTTGCATAGTCATTTGCTTCCTCTTCAAGAGCAGCGATCCTGCGCAGTAGTGTCCTATTCAGGCGTTGAGGTTTCCAACGCTTTAGTAGGCTGCGCCTGCTCTCTCATAGGTGTAGCAGACGGCTGTCTACTGCTGGTGTCTCTACGGTTCTGGGTATTTTCTTCGTAGTCATGGCGTGTACCGATTTTATGTACTCCGACCATGCCTCTATTGAGTTCGGTACACAGTCGGTTGGAGGATCTCGTTTGCTAAACTAAGTTCAATCTGTGATCGCCGCGTCGCCTATTATTCTGCGCATTTTGGGTGTCGATATGGAGACGCTTATAATGTAATGGTCGCTTCCTAGATTTTCCTCCATGTTTGTCCAGGATGCGTCTTTGAGGTTGATGGTGAAAGTGAGATCCGGGAACGTGTCTCTACATACGCTGTTGCCCACTCGCGTGAGCGCGATTGGGAGAGTTATTAAACTCAGGCCCAGCCTAGACGCAGCATTTTCGAAACGCGTTCCCTTCGGTGAGTCTTTTGGGTAACCTCATGTGGTGCTGGGTGCGTTAAAATCACCGAAAACCAATAGGTGGTCCTTGTTGCCTGCGATTTTAACCGTCTCAGCAAGGAGCTCATTGAAGTCTTCGCCTTTGTCTTTTGGAGGACTGTATAGGTTCGCTATTATAGTCTTCGCTTTTCCTCTCTTTTGGGGGAATAAACTCATAAATTAGTGATTGATCTGTAGCGTTCCTATGTACTCATCTGTTGCCGCAATCATCTTGCTCACCAGCGTCGCTACGCGGGGATAATTTGGGTTCTGAAAAACCTAATAACCCTGAAGCTTCACTATTCTGTTACCAATTTTTTCGCAAGCATATGACGTCGAGTTTAATTGGTGCCACATTGATATAACCCTGGAGTGCTGCGGCGCGTTTGTTAAAAGTGCGGCAATTCCACTGCCAGATTTCTAATTGTTCCACACTTCTCAGGTTATTTTTAGCCATTATGCATGGGTGCTTCCGCGTCGTCGCGATTCTCCTTAGATTGTTCGCTATTTCTAGCGGAGGTCGAGCGAGAGCGCTTGTTTATCGCTCTTTGCAAGCTGCTAACAGCGTCATTCACGTACTGCCTTTGAGTTTTTAATTCCCCGCCAACGAAAGATTTTATCTCATTCATGAAATCGACTAGCAGTTTATTAACACTACCTACACTTTCCCTGTTTTTGTCTAGCTGCGCCTGTATTTGCTGCGTTATTTGGTCGTGGTTTTTTACTGTCGTGCTTGGGGTAGGGGTGGATGTACGTGCGTACACCATCCCTTCTTCAACTTCAGCCGACGCCGCGCTGCCCCCCAAAAGGGTAGGTTTTATTGACTGTTGATATGCCATTTTCTGAATACATCCTCCAACTATTCCTGTCGGGTTTTGTGGTCGTAGTTTAGCCTCTAGCCGTCTCTGTAATAAAGATATTGCTGCCTGTAAGTTATTTCGCTCTTCGGCCATTTGTTTTTTCAGCTGTTTGACATCTTGAGTCAATCTCTAGTTTTCTTCCAATATTTTCTTGTATTTTGGATTTTCTGTTATAGGAGCATTGGAAGACACCGCCCCCACAAAGCTCACCTAATTTATGTTTCTCCGGCCGGCGGCTAGGGCGTCTTATGATTCCTCGCAAGAACCCATCTCGGCCGGAGGTGCCTTGTTAGTGTGATGTTGTCTGTCCCTCCTTGAACGAGATCTTGATCGCGACCTTGACTGGGATCTCGATCGGGATCGTGAACTTGACCTTGACTGGCGCTGTTCCTGCCGGTCCGAGCTGAACCATCGAGGTATGTCCAGCCTTTGTGGAGGGAATTCTTCGGACGACTTGGCATCGCCGGTACATTCAGGTTCGCTAACCCAGTCTTTTGGCTGATCTGTCTTCAACTTCTTGGGAGTAGCGACGTTCTTAAGCTTTTTCTTGCACAGACTATCTCCTGTGGGGTGTTCACCGTCACAGATGACACACTTGGGGATGCAGTCGTGTCCTTGCATTTGTTCTCTTGTTTCGCACTTGAGGCAGACATTGACGTTTGAAGTTGGACAGACGTCCGTACGGTGTCCGGTTTGGAGGCATATCTTGCACATCTATACTGTTGGCTTGTATGGGTAGCATAATAACTCGGCACCAATTATGTATACGCTCCTCGGTAGCACATTACCCGTGAATGTGGTAATCGCCGTTTTAGACGAGCCCAACATTCTTGCTCTCTCAATATTCACCCCTTGAGTCCGAACACGTAGGTTTTCCAATAGTTCATCTTGCGAAGTCCCGGCCGGTAATGTACCATTCCCCGCAAGACGCCTTCGGCGTCGGCCACGTTTAAGAAAATTTTATTTCCGGATATATCATACACAGTCGATGTGCACACAAAAAAATGGACAAAGGTGAACAATGCGTATGTACAATGCAAGCTGTTATATACAGCGAAAGAGCTTATAGTGTATGCAGTGACGTACAATGCGAAAATTGTTCAACAAAGGCAGGACATTCTTGCCATCGAGATGATTAAACTTAAATAAACAGTATGGTAATATGAACAAACAAGGGGAGGTCATTCACAGTGAAAGGTGGTGTTTTGCATTCACCTGTGAGGATAATTTGCTCAAGAACAATACTGCACAAAAGGACATGTTTCTAAGGAAGAAAAGAAAACTACACACTGTAATGTCACATTGGTACAAGCTTTAGCCCACCTCCTCAATAGGGGAGGAAAGGCATGGACACTGTTGTTTTTTACGATAATAAATTGCGTAGACCAACGTCGGAGGAAAGCCTCCTCTCTCAGCATGACTAGTTCTGTGTTAAGATGCATAAGCATTATGTTTCTTAGCCGATGTAGTACGGGAAACATGGCTCTCTGGGGGCGTCCCCTCAGGCAGGCCAGTCCCCTTCGTTTTCATAAGACGAAGGCTCCGACAGCCATTAAAAGTACGACAAAGTTATCCCTGTGGCTAGACTTCCACTGCGTACTTGTTTGGAACATTTTGGTAACCATGCGCCAAAAGGTGCGTGCTACTATACATTCATAGAAGACATGGTTCAGTGTTTTGACGCGACCGCATTGCGGACATGTGGCGGAGGGCGCCACGCCCCACGCCGCAAGGCGGTCGGCCGTTGGTAAAGCCTCCCATTCCCTAAGCCAGTTTAGGTCACGGACCTCGGAGAGGAGAGACGTGTTTGTAAAAGTCCAGCATCTTTTCACCCGGCATTTCCGGCGTTGTTCTTCAGATAGGCTTTAAATGCTAATAATTCATTCATGTCGGTGCGGGACATTTCCATAAGTTCTTGAACTGGAAAATCGTTTCGCCATTGTTTCAAATATTTTATAACATGTGTGCAATACATCGGTGGCTGTTCGGCAGCTGATCCCGTGTCGTTTACTAAACCAAAAAATCTTCTAGAGGTTCCTAGCAGATACACTAGGAGTTGCCTGCATCAATACGATGAGTTCTTTAGGAGTGCCCAGGTGTTTTTGAGAGCCAACATGTGGCACATTACATCAAGGTTGGGTACACTGAGCCCTCCCCATTTTACTGGTAGGCGAACCACGTATGCATTGAAAGCGTGAATTTGTCCCCTGATCTTTAGTTGACTGATACCTCGCAGCCTACTCGCTACCTCCATGCTTGGCGTAGATAGGATTACAATGTTCGATCCTGGGTGAACCCGCAACAGAAAGTCATTGCCATTGAAACTTCGTTGGCAGGCATATATCACAGCCCTGGAGAGTTCCAGTCCCAATATGTTTTTCTTTTGCCTGCGCGATAAAACGGTATGCCAGGCATCCTCAGTCCATCCACGGTGTTCCGAACAAGTCGCGTCGCTAGTCTCGTGTCCGAGAGTCGCGTCAACAGACGCTGGTTCGTCATCTTTTGCCTGCCGAGACGAGACGCCACTCGCGTCCGTGTCAGCGGTGAGTGATTCCAGTGCCCGAGAAGGGCCGGGATAAGCTTCGTCAACTTCCATATGGCGATAAAAGGCGATCAGCCCCGGCCAGGCATGCTTGGCAGAATAAAGGAAAAGTGACCGCCGCTCCTGCCAAGTAAGTCTGAGCGCTTAGGTTGATAGAGCTTTCCCGCCTGCATGTTATCGTGTCACAAAACAGGTCAAGAAAGTGAGGTAAACAACGCTCACCTTTGATCTTTGTCCCGTGGCAGCAAAGCAAGTGTCCAAAGTTCACTATCTGCTAGTCCGCGCTCCCACAAACACACAACACCGTCGTGTTCCGCAAGTCGGAGTGCCTTCCGGGACGCGCGACGCCGGCCGTGGTCGTTAAGGTGAGCGTCTCCACAAGGTCATCCAATCTGCCTGCGATGGTTTCTTCTCGTAAAGTTGATTCTGGCCCAAGCTTTGGGTATCCGTAGAATGAGGAGAACTTCACCAAGCAGACTATAAGATTGGTAGATGAGTTTGCGCGAAATTGCTCTTAGAAGGCTTCGAAAAAGCGGAGCGCAGTGTGAACATGTCTTCACAGCTTGGCACCTCCTGGCGGTCCCCCGACATGTTTACAAGCTCGCCAGATACGAGCGTAGGTTCATCATGGTTCCTAGAAACGAAAATGTTGAAACTCACAGATTTGAGTGTTCCGGTAGTTCGACACTTCGTTTGAAGCAAGCCAAACTTTGACAGATGCGTTATTGGTCACAATCGTCTCGCGCGCCTGTCAAGTTAGGGGTTAGTCTGTCTGTCGATCTTTCTCTATGCCGACCGGCAACGTTAGTTGAGATTTATGTCGGATATCCGTGTATAAATTGAACACAAACATGAGGCTGTTGTCCAGAATCCAGAAGCCGTGAAAGATGTGACAGACCTTTTATAGCCGCCACACCGTAATAGCAAGAATAACATTCTGTCACTTATCTAAGCACGCTAAGCAGAGGGCTTATTTCTATGCAAGCGGATGTCATTTGCTCGTGGTAACGCTGAGAGCACTGCCATAGTGGGCCTATATATTTGGTGACAACGTGAGATGGCACGTAAACAATGTGTGTCGGGAGGAGTTGGCGATGAGTGTGGCATCGTGCAGCGTTCATTTGCAACTATTCTTGCATCTTGTCTTTCAGCGAAGCCCTTTAGTTGTCTGAACGCTGTCAGTGTTCTTGTTATGCCTGTGACCATCTGTCATACGGTCTCCGCAGATTCACAAGAACTTGCGGCGCATGGGTTCTTTTATTTTAGAGTGTCATGAGAGTCGTGTGCATAGGGAAGGGAAAGGGGGCCGCTCCTCTGGTTTCTTAGGAGGGGGGCGAAAAGTCTGCCCAATATATTAAATTAATGAGGGGTGGAGTGCTGCGAGACTTTCACCCACCTACCTGAAGAGTAACCCTGCGCCCGCTCAAGAGAATGATGGCGTATGAACATTACACAATGCTGACGCGCAGTTAGTTAAGCGAAACGTGCTACAGCCGCTTGTTTCGACAAAGGAAGTTTTTACACCCCTTACTTTTCCTGCTTGACTTCGTAGAATTCATATCATCCCAACTGAAATAGCCTACTCAAACAAATTATTATGCATATGCACTTATCGAGATTATTGGGATGATGAGGGGGAGGAGCTAATCGCAGAAAGACTAGCCAAACGCGTTTCCGTTTTGCTAGCCTACTCTGTACATCAGAATAAAAAGAACTCAAAATTCCAATGCAATAGATTTTTAAGCTTTACACTCAAGAAAGCTTTAGGAGCCAAGTAAACCTAACTCTTGTCGACGCCAACTCGTGCGGCCGGGGTTGAAGCTGCCTTTCTGCCGTCAGCAGCCGAGCACAATAAACGATTATGTTGCCATGTTGGAAAATTTCACTAAAAAATTTTGTATTTCACAATATAAAAACGTATTTTTAGATGAGTTGGTATGAATGCTAGAGTACTCATTGCCATAAGTGAGATGAAACAGTGACACTTCAATTCGTTGAACTTGAATGCACTCCGGTAGAAAATTTTTTATAAACCTGCAAAAGCACTACACTGCTAGGCAGTGAAGGACATCACTTTTTCCAAGTTCAACAGCACTTATTAGCTAAACATTTTGGCTATACCTCTACAAGGAATACTTATTCCTCGTGGTCTTCTTATTTCTGAGGTAGTACGCTCCCCAAAGTTTCCCCTGCAGACACAGAGGTGCATGTCTCAACGTAATGGTGTCAGGTGACATATTTCTGAAGACGATATACCATATGTATTCTGTATTTCACACAATGTGTCATTAATATGACAATCGAGAAAGGATGCATGGTGAAACAAAGTATGTTCGTAGAACTGAAATGTGGTTCGCGCTAATGTTGTTACACAGAAATGTGCTACCTATGGATAAAATGGTGCTTTGGTGGTGCATTTAGGAGAAGCTGTTCGACTTCAACACTCTACTAGATGCAAATAAGTGCTGAAAATGCGATAAGTGGCAAGAAAGTTCGACTAGTCGCACGTGAAACAAAGAATCCAAAATCTGCTAATTAAAAACGGAGCGGGTAACTTTAAATATTATTGTCTGTGATTACGTAGCCTGAACAGAAAGTTACCATGACGGAAACCTATGTTGTTATGTTCTCTATGAACAGTGTTGCTTGAAATGCGTCATGTTTTCATGAGCAAATTAATTCTTGCTACGACGCATTCCAATGAGACCTGAACAGGCGTGCTATTAGGCCAGAACTTGGAAAGAAAAGTTTAGCCTCCGGAAGAGACATCCTAGGTTAGAGCAATGATAAAGGTTTGCTGATTCGGGGTCTAGGTGAGTTTGAGTGAGATGCTGCGGATGAATGAACATGTGTGGAAGGGTGTTTAAAGTATACGTGCCCCGAGTGTTGCCCTGTATATAGTATACTGAGTAACATAAAATGTATATATAGATATGTAAATCGGTTTCGCCTTCTATGGAAATTCAAGGGGAACTTAAAAAGTTGGTGGAGGGAGGAATACGCAATAAAGGTGAATATACGAACCAATCTTACTGGTGGCAAGATATCATTTTAACATTCGTAATTTGTTGGGATTTTTTTCCTCGTCGTGTGCCACTAGTTTGGAGGTTTCGTTGAGAAGCCTAAACGTGTAAGTACATTGTTGGATATGAAGTCAGCAATATTTTTCTCGATAGGTTATTTTCACCGGAAGTTGTGATCCCTTATGTTATAGTTAGCCCTGTCTGTGTTGAAGTCTATCCTAAATCCTTCTTTCTTTTTTGTCCCACATATCTTTTGGCTGTAGCACCGGTTTTATACCGGGAACATAAGGCTAGATCCTATAGAGAGCTTTGCACCAAAATACTTCTAAATATGAATGGCAGGTGACGCAAACAAACTGTGTCTATTTGGTGCTTCACACATATAAATATTGGAGGTTTCTATACCTTCATAACACGCTTGAGGGAAGAATTTAGGCGCTAGAGTTATCGCAGTACGAGATCTTGGGCAATACAAAAACAAGTCGCCGAATTCTCCACAGTCTGGCCATTTCTTACCATTCACAACATGCTATCAAATACGACCTGCCACGCAAAATCCACAATGAGCTCTTAATACCACCATTAAAAGAGGACATGCATCCTGAGCAAAACAAATGTAGAAGAATCAGTACAGCCAAAGTTATGTTTCGAAGAAAATTTTGAATACAATGAGAAGGTGGTCTTTGTCAATGCATCGCGCTATCTAAATGATCGCCGCTTCTCAACAGCTAGCGTGAGAAGTAAAAAAAACTTGTCCGTGGTACCGTGACTTGTATGTCTCACCTAAGAACTGCAAATATACCATGAAACCAATTTCTCGAATATTTCCTGTTGCTGCAATTAAAAAACGCTGCACACTGCTTTGCGAAGTCTCAGGTTCATTCTCTTCGTCAAATTCTGCAACGCTGAGATGACGCTGGCATTGGCGCTGCTCGTATCATTTGCCACCCTCTCTGGCGCCGTTAACGTGATAACGCCGAGGGAAGCGGCACCGGAAAAACGCTGGCAAAAATGCTGTTTATGTTTCGGGCTTAAACGTACGATTGCGAGCTGTCGCTGCAACAGGGAGTCGCGGCCCGCTGGATCCAAGATCAAGCAAAACTTCGATGAACGGGGTATGCGTAACGGCTCGCGGTCTGCGCCTTCCTTAGAGATTTGAAGTCAGCGTAGCGGAAGTGAAGCACCATCCAGTTAGTCATATAGTTCATGTGACAGCGGTTTTAATGACATTAGTTGAAACAGGGGGTAGCGAAAAACCGAGCCAACCAGTGCAGAGAGAAAAAAAAAATAGAAAAGCTTTTTTTCCTCACAAGAAAACTTCGATGTTTTGTGGCACACTTGCAATATTTTTAGAGGTTTTGTCCTGCCATGGGGTAACCCCTAATGTCCATGATGTGGAGATTTCTGTTTGGGCAGGCTCCATTGGTAATGCAACTACCGGTTAAGTTACAAGCTGTCTTCTGGATTTGCCGAATTCCACAAAACCTCTTTATAAATTGGGCTCCTTAGGTCCACGATGCTGACCTTGGACATATCGATGCGCTGGTCGTTCCCTTTGGGAAAAGAGCACCTACACAATGAAAATGTAACCAGTAATTTGACGCCACACGTTACCAGAAGGCAGTAACGTAAGTACGTTACTCGTTACAGTTAGAAAATCTTAACGAGTATGTTATTAAGTTACCGAAAAACGTAACGTGTTACTTACAACGCGTTACCGCTAAAACTAGTCCTACTAAAAAAAATAGACAGTACTCACAATCGGAGCCTCTGTCGCCGTGCAGCGCCTCTTTCAGCGACCCAATCTGCCCACTATCAATGCCATATTTACTGATGCCACACTCAATGGGCAACGCCTCGACTAGGCATGGTACAAACCTTCGGCCAACGAGACCACGCTCTACGTGTGCAGAATCAACTACGCGATGCCTGCACGAGTACCACTTTTTGTCATCTGGACCACCCTACTGGATAAACTAGCGCCATCAACAATTCCCGGAGACTTCTTTTGAAGAAGTGAAGGGCAAAATAGCAAAATACAGAAATTTTCCTCTGCAGTGGTGCAGAGATCATATAGTTTGACTGCCGACTCGAAGGTGGCGGAATCTAATTGCGACTACGTCAGCAACAAGTTCTGATGGAGGGAAGAATGGTTGACGGCTGTGTGCTTATAAATATTTGCACGTGAAAAGTAGGTAAAATTTCCGGAGCGTTCCACAACGGCGTATGTCATACTCATATAACGCATTTTCGACGTTATAACCTAAATAATAATAATAATAATAATAATAATAATAATAATAATAATAATAATAATAATAATAATAATAATAATAATAATAATAATATATGTATAATTATTATGACTATTACTATTACTATCATTATTATTATTATAATGTTATTAATATTGAAGGTAAAAAACAGCATCCCCCACTTAAGTACACTATTATGCGATTCAAATCAGCACGGGGGTTGCTGTTTGTGTTGCTTGCGCTGTGTTTATTTACCAAGAAATCGGGATCCCCCCGCCGACGCTTATTGTTCACTTCGCCGCATCGAGCTTTACAATGCTCCCCCTACTGCTCCGCCATCTCGGCAGGCGTGAAGGTAGTACTGCAACAAGCGCCGACGCTTACGTTGGCACTCATGGCACTGGCGCAGTGAAGGAGGGTGAAGAGTGAGGCTAAGTGACGCATTAATTGTCTCTCAGGTGAGGGCACCACAACCGCGACACTTGGGGGAGAAAGAGGGAAAATGGAGGGGACATATTAGAGACGAGTGAGAGGCGGGGCAGTTGGCGTGGGGGGGGGGGGTAGTATAACACGCTGCGTTTGTACAACTTAACGCAAGCGAGGAGGGGAGAACGTGGAGTGAAGAAGGTTGGCGCAGCCACAGATATTAGCTCGTGTTTGGCGTGAGCCGCGCAGTTGCCGCAAAAGTGGCGTTTCCACCGCCGTCTCTACCCCACCTCCCCACGGCGCCCACCCGAGATTGTCCTGGAAATCGACCGAAATTACCTCTATTCCCAAACACGGAAAGCTGATCGATATAGACAAGCTTCTTCCCATTTCCTTAATCTCCTGTGCTGGCAAGGTAGTGTAGAAGGCACTGTGCATTCGGCTCACATAATACATAGAGGCTAAGTACCGTTTCTGAAATGCCACGTTTGGCTTCAGAGCACATTTATCGGCAAATGATGCTCCATTTCACATGAAGCACGGCAAAATTGATTGCCCCAGTATAGCCACGTAACCGGAGCGTGCCATTCTGGCAATATACTTCGAAAAAACTTTAGATAATGTCCGGCACTCGGCTATCCTGGCTAACCTGGCTAAAATAGGAAGCGGTCAACGTGCATAAAATTGCTTGCGCAACTTCCTGCACAACCATTAACTGACGATACAAGTAGGTGGCACTATATTAGCCCCCACAATAATAGGAGACTTTGGAAGACCGCAATCTCGCCACTATTATTCAATATCACAATAATAGATCTCCCTAGAGCACTCAGGGAGATACCCGGAATCAAGCATGTAATATGCCCTGATGACGTTACCATGAGTATGAACGAACACCGGCAGCTTGGGACAGATGAAAGAAGCGCTTCAATGGGCCGCGCATACTGTATAACGCATCAGTCGAATATCTGGGCTTCACTGCTCCACCACTAAATCAGAATTGTTGGTATTCAGGCAACGTGGCTATCACAGTCCTTTGAATATCCAACTTAATTAATCCCCCGTCAAGGAAGTGGAAACGATCCGCGTCTTCACAGAACACTATAATAATCAATGAAACAACAAGGTAGCGAATGAGAAGCTTCGTACTACCTGTACCAATATTTCGCGAATGATATCTAGAATTGACAATCGACACCTAGGCATAAAGGAAGCGGACACAACGCACTTTGTGCAAGCTTTTGTGATTTTAGCTGCGTCACTTCTAGATTTCCGTACCTGCGCATCTTGAAAAAATATGAACTCGAGTTAGACCGTCTACTTCGACTTTCATATCGGAAATCTCTCAATCTACCACGCTGGACCATGAATGACAGATTGCTTGCATTGGGCATTTATAATACAGCGTCAGAGCTCTTTCAAGCTCATCGCACAAACCAAGTGATTGGACTCGTAAGTACCGAGGCAGGTCGCGCCACGCTAGACGCTCTCGACCTAAATCCACGAATGCAGGTCACCGATAAACTATCACTACAACAAGAAGGGCAAAAGGTAGTTCATATATGGCCTTCGCCACACGATATGCGCCTCGTAGATCACAAAAACTAATGAGCTGCCAGAGCCAAACTATATAACAACTATTCAAATTGTGAAGAGGCCTTCTTGGCAGATGCCACCGGACCCCTGCACAACCGCGCCATGGCAGCCGTGGTTAACAGAGGACAGGCGACTGCATCTCAGCTACCGGAATAGACATCCCATCCTCGAAAGCAGCCGGTATAGCCTTAGCCTTGCGTAACCCAAAAGCCACCTTTGTTCTCACCAATACCCAGGCGGCGTATCGCAATTTCGCCAGAGGTCAAGTCGAGCGCTTACCAGAATTCATTGTGCAACAGGCTGCGGCCTAGGTAAACGTTCTAGTAACGTTTGCCTGCTGCTCTTTCCGTGCCCAAGTGTCCTTTGCACGATGTTTTGTGAATGCGTTCTTGTATCAAAACAGTTGCTGCTTTGCGGCGATGTGGAGACGAATCCGGGGCCTAATTCGGAAGTCCTAGCAGCTATCGCGAATCTTTCCGCCAAACTGGAGTCGCGTCACGCTGATGTTTTGCAGCAATTTGCTGACCTCAAAAAGAATCAAGAAAATTTGACACGAACGGTCTCCGAGTTAGCAACTAGGATGGACGCTCTTGTGTCAGTTGTCGATACCCTTGACCGCGGATCATGTGCCGCTGACATAACAAACATTGTTTCTGTCGCTGTCCAAAGCGAAAATGCGGAATTGAAGTCAAGGATGGACGAGCTTGAAGACCGGTCCAGAAGGGACAACCTTATCTTTTATGGAATAGCTGACAATGAAACGGAGACATGGGAGCAATCTGAAGCACACGTGTGTAACCTAGCCTCTCAGCTTGAAATGCAAAGTTCTGAACTTTCTGGTAGTATCTCGAGAGCACATAGGTTGGGCGCTTTTTCAGCCACAAAAATGCGACCCATCATCGTCAAGTTTTCTTCTTCCAAAGTGAGGGACCGCATCCTTTCACGAAAAGCCAAACTTAAAAGCTCAGGCGTGTCAGTGGGGGAGGACTTTTGCCGAACCACTCGGCAGTCGCGCAAGAAGCTAATGGAATTTGGCAATGCAAGCGGTCAGCGTTTTTCACTGCGTAACAGCAAACTTGTAATGAACAAGAAAACGTACGTATACTGCGCGGCGACCGATGAGGTTTGTGACGTCTCTTCTAACCAAGTGTCGCATGTATCGAGCGGTTACGCGTCAGTGCATGCTCCCCGCGCCAGTCCCCATCCATAGCTATCTTCATCGCAGCCACATGTCGAGCACGTGTCTGTACTTTTCACAAATACACGGAGCATGATGAACAAGCGGGTGCAGTTATCTTCTACAATTGATTCATGTTCAGCAGATATTATTGTTTGTACAGAGACTTGGCTGTCAGCCAAAATAAAGAACAGTGAAATATTTGAATGCGAAAAATCGTACAACATTTATCGTTACGACCGTAACGTACGTTCTGGGGGAGGTGTATTGATTGGTGTCAGCAGTGCTCTGAAATCTTATGTGGTTAATGTATCTTCCGGCCTAGAACTTATCTGTGTACGAATCTGTCTGCCAAGCCAAGATTTCATTCTCTGCGCATGTTACCGGTCGCCCACCGCCTCGCCATCGTTTTCTGACGAACTACATGATGTTTTAAACAGTGTTGTTATTAGTTACCCGAATTTGCCCTTATTTCTTTTGGGAGACTTCAACCTATCAAACATAAAGTGGCAAAGCGATATTGTAACCCTTACTCAAAATTCGTCTGAGTGTGTTGAATTCATAAACGTATGTTCTGACTTCAATCTAACCCAACTCGTACACAAACACACACGCACTACAGCTACTTGTTCCAACACCTTAGACTTGATCCTAACAAACAAGCCAGACTTGGTTACTTCCCTTAGTTACCTTCAAGGAATAAGTGATCATTCCATGTTACACTTTAATCTAAAGGCACGTGTTTCTTCTAACAAAAGTGTTAAAACCATCCGGGATTACTCTAGAGCAGACATCAGGTCAATAACAGAAGAAATGGAGCAATTCGTCGATGAATTCATGGCGAACTTTGAAGAACGATCAATAGAAGAAAAGTGGTCTATTTTTAGAAATAAACTTTTATATTTAGCTGACCGTTACGTTCCACAAAGAAATGTCCGCACTAATCCCCGTTCGCCATGGTTCAATGCTACACTTCGACGCTTACGCAACAAAAAGAAGCGATTGTTTCGCTCTGCCAAGAGAGTAGACAGACTCAGCCGATGGTCCGAGTACCAAAACGCTAACGCCGAATACCTCCATGAAGTTGCTAATGCAAAAAATGCTTACTTTAACGTTACTCTTCCCTCTTATCTACAAAACAAACCACGAAAATTTTGGTCTCTTGTAAACGGTAACAAAAACAAGATAGTGCAATTAACACACTGTGGCGAATCTGTTCCAAATAATGAATGTTGCAAGCTTTTAAACGATGCATTTTGTTCAGTTTTTCTGCGCAGTTTTTCGTCTTCTGTTTCAACAGCCCCTAGCCATAATTTTTTTCCTATGGACTATATTGTAATAGATTGGGTAGGAGTTAGAAAACTGATCAACAACTTGAATATGTCTTCTTCTGCGGGTCCTCATGCCATAAATTCCAAAATATTGAAATGTACAGAATTGTACTCATCACTAATTCTTTCGAAGATTTTTCATCAGTATTTGCAGTGTTCATCCCTACCTGGCGACTGGAAAAAGGGCAAGGTGGTTCCGGTTCACAAATCAGGTAACACTAATTCACCGGAGAACTACCGTCCCATTTCACTGACAAGCATTCCATGTAAAATGTTAGAGCACATAATATATTCACATTTAGTTAGTTTTCTCGAAGAAAATTCCTTTTTCAACAACTGCCAACACGGCTTCAGGAAGATGGTGTCATGCGACACCCAGCTTTTGTCCTTTACTAACGACCTGTTTGTTAACGCTGATCAAGGTTTCGATACTGACTGCATTTTTCTTGAGTTTGCGAAAGCATTTGACACTGTATCTCACGACTTACTAATTCTGAAGCATACCAAACTCAACATTGACCCTGATGTTCTCTCTTGGATTAAAAACTTTCTTTCTAACCGAACCCAGTACGTAACCGCTAATGACTGTTTATCCCCCTCTTGTGCTGTAACGTCTGGCGTGCCTCAAGGGTCAGTACTGGGGCCGTTGCTCTTTCTTATTTACATTAATGATCTTCCCGCCTGCATCACTTTTTCAACCATTAAACCCTTTGCTGATGATTGTGTATTGTATCTGAAAATTTCTACCCCAGCTGACACCTTGAAACTTCTAACCGATCTTAACAACCTATCCGAGTGGTGCAATAAATGGCTCATGCGTCTTAACGTGTCCAAATGCAAACACATGCGGATTTCGCGTCGTGATAATACTGCTAACACGTGCACGTATAGTCTTCATGCCGCTTCTTTATCACACGTCGATTCATATAAATACCTCGGTCTTCATATCACAAATAATCTGTCTTGGCAGATGCATGTTGACTATGTAACTAACAACTCTAACCGCATGCTCGGATAGTTACGTCACAATTTTTCATCTGCACCTTCATCACTAAAACTAACTCTTTACAAAACGCTAGTACGTCCGAAATTAGAGTACGCATGTGCCATCTGGGATCCTTCCAAACATACTCTAATCCTCGCCCTCGAATCGATTCAAAACCTCGCAGCTCGTTTTGTATTTTCTAACTACTCCCGCCATTCTAGCGTAACTGCAATGAAGATGTCACTAAACTTGCCTGATCTGTCGTTGCGTCGTAAATGTTCTCGGCTTTCACTTTTTCACAAAATATTTCATCACAACCCTATTTTAAAAGAACAGCTTTTCACAAACCCCTCCATTTCATCCCGTTTGGATCATGGTTTAAAAGTTGGTGTGCCATCTAGTCGAGCTAATCTTTATTATGACTCTTTCATTCCACGAACAAGCAGGGACTGGAACCACCTTCCCGCCGCCATCGCCTCCATCACAGATGTAAATAACTTCAAGGTCATCACCCACCAAGAAGTGCTTTGAATGTATTGTTGCGCGTTTTAGTTGTGAAACCCCACTCCTTTCTGTAATGCCCTCGGGCCCTGAAAGTAAATAAATTAAATAAAATGAAAAAGGTTAGTGGTTAGAACTATTATGGGTACCAGGGCACACAGGAGTTATAGGCAATGAACGAGCTCGTGCCTCCACCTGCAATCTTTTACATCAGGCCTCCACTGCTTCATTCACAGCGCACCTTCTTGCTGACCAGGACGAACCCTGGCCGCTCCTTTTGTATACTCACATCCTGCAACAAATGAGGCTGTGTAGACTGTAACCCCCCCCCTACCATAAATTAGATAAGACACTGCAGGTCTTCTGCAACGATGACAATCATAATTATTTCCGAATTCATATGTATTAACCAAGATAGACACTTCGATGTTCAATCCACAATAATGCCTGAGATGGCACTGCGGGTAATCTTGAAAATAAAATAAAATAAAAATAAATTATATCCATAGTGTAAATTCTGTCCCAAGACAGCCACTTTATCTCATATGGACTGGGAGTGCCAAAACAATCCCAATATATCAGCCGATAATAATCCGACACTAGACGAGTGGGAGGCGACGCTGTCCAGCTCTGACCCAGTGCAGCAACAGGCCCTGGTCGACAAAGCCCGGATGGCGGCAAGAGCCAATGGTATTCCGGACTTGGATGTCCAACCACTTTAATGGCTTAATTGTACCAATAAATGTTTTTTTCTCTCTTTTCTCCCGTCTCCTTGCGTTCACGCGAGAGGGGGCTGACGGTCAACGGCTACGAAAAACGCGGACGCGCTCTGGCACACAGGAACGTGGAACGCGTCTCCACAGAGACCGTGGGAGGGGGGAGCATAGGAGAGGAAAGAGAGGGACGGGGGATGCACAAGTGCATTGGAGGTGTGTATGCCGCACTGCTGAGGATGTGTTTCGTTGCCTTCGTCGGTGACTCGAGAGAGAGTGGGGAAGGTCGTAGGAGAGGAGTGAGATTGGGAGGGGCGCGCATGCACTGTTATGCGATGTCACGCCGCAAACACGATTGAGCTCGACCATGAGCCGCTTCGCAAATAGTAACGATAATATAAATTCTAATATTACCAATAGTAATCATACTTTAGTAGAAACATAGTCGTGTGAAACACAAAGAAACGTGCCCAAGTCTCAGGGGAGATTTCTGACTAGGCCCGGCACAGGTGGCTACAGCGATGTGTTTATAAAGTCACAAAAACCATCTTTGTTTTTTTTTGCCAATGAACAGACTAAATACTATTACTTTTCTACAGGCAGAAAGTAAAATAGCAGAACAAAGGAGGGCCAAGAACACATAACAAATAAAAGTAGACCATTGCCATGTCAATTTATAGCTAAGAATCTATAAAGATAGCAATATTAACAATACTGTATTAATACATTACTAATATTATTATCACCATTATAAATACTCAAGAAGGCGCAGCCTTACGTATCCGCCAAACTATCCCCAGGAACTCAAAAATGGCATTGATGCTAGAGTCCCCTAGAGCCAGGTGACGTGGGAATCGAAAGGTAAGGTAACAATGTAACACAAAGGTTTGCCACCGGAAATGCCGATGCTCTACTCCGTCAGCTGCTACCTTCCCTACGTGGACCTCCCGATCTTGATTACCACCCCTACACAAATTCACCGCAGAGTTCTAAATTGACATGACTCACTTTAAGAGGGCGCGACTGCAGCACTTCCTGAAGTAAATTAACCGGGAGAGGCACAAAAACATCACCCCTCCTAGTATCTTTATGTATTTGCCCTCTGCCGATACCAGGAAGTATTTATTAACAAGGTTCAGAGCATGCAGTCAGTCCTTCGACGAGGTTTCATGAACAGTTAAGTTACGAGGTTGTCGAGCTTCTTGACCACGTCACAGACACAGGCCACGAGGTCAAGTTTCAGTGGCTATCTGGCCATGGTAGGATCAGTGGCAATGATTCCGCAGACAACGCGGCTCGCACATCGCATCAAGAAGAGCACACCCTTCCGATTCCTATGTCAAGGATTGACGCTGCAAAGCAACTTCGTCACCTGGCACGTAGTCTGTGTCTGCTGGAGTGGAACACCCTAAGGATAAGACATATGAGGCTCTACCAAATAAACATACTACTGGAACTTCGACCTCCATCCGGACTCCGTCAACGTGAAGCTTCGCTTCTTTGTCGTCTTTGGTTGGAGGTTGCCTTCACAAAAGCATATACAACCTTCAGCGGATTTACCGACAATGCGGAATGCGACGTCTGCTGCACCAAAAAAGACATCGACCATCTGATACGTTATTGCCCTCGATTTGCCTCTGAAAGACAGAAGCTTTCGGACGCATTGCGACAATTACATGATCGGCCACTCTCTATGCAGATGCTACTGGAACACCGTCCTCGCCTTTCGTCGGCTCAAAAAGCAGTTAAAGCTGTCTTGTGCTTTTTGAGGACTACAGGCCTACGTGGCCACCTTTAACTTTTGTGTAGTGCCACCGCTGCATATGCGTCAGCCCATTGACTGACAAACCTTTTTTCTCTTTTTCTATTCTCTTTCCTCTCTCTCTCTCTCACATCTTTATGACCCCTTCCCAATCCCCCAGCGTAGGATAGCAAACCGGGCATGTGCCTGGTTAACTTCCCTGCCTTCTTCTTTCTTGTTGTTCCTCTCCCCCCCCTGCCATTGCAGCTGAGTAAAACCGACTATAACTGACTGGAAATGAATTATTTATACCTCTCTTCAACGCTTATGTACTTGTTGCCACTGCTCATGCTGAGACAACATTTCGCACCTCATTTCACACTACCCTACCGGGCATACTCCTCAAAGAAACAACGCCGTTTTTCTAAAAGCATACTAGAGCATCCTGACGACCTTACGCCATAGCCTCTTCAGAATTAGTGCCGTATTAGCGTCAGTGCTTTATTGCACCGACAGCCCCCCTCTTTCACAGTTTTCGTTACCTTGAGTCACTGGTAAAGAAAACGTAATGGAAGTTTAGACTTTTGCATAATAGACGTTTAAACTATGTTTGAATGCCTATTGCAAGTACAGTTTTCATGTGCCCACTACGCCACAATGCAATAATTTGTGAATCATGAACTGCGAGTTCTTGGGGTATTGCTTGAAGTAAGCCAGCTGCAGATTTTGTCTATGCTGCTTGCAGTAATTATTAATTTATTAGCGCTATTCGAAGGGTTAAGCGTGAGATCACTCCCTAGTTGTCCAATTTAAAGTGTGTAACGCATGGCACGATGTTACACTTGTTTCATGCAGTTTTACGTGCGTTAACGTGACTCCTGGCCCCATATAACACCTCTATCAGTTGTCGTTTCTCCAAGCCAGTTACAAGCACTGGTTTTGGCTGCGTGATAGGACTTATGGTTGCCACGCAGTAGCGTGATGTTGGTTCCGGCATGAGGTTGATAATTTTACAATTCACATGTTCGCTATTTTTTTCTCACAAGTATTGATAATGATGCTTTACGGAATCTCTTCAAAACAAGTGGTTTAATGCTACAGCGTTCAAACGTTTTTGGCTGATTCGCTACTTTTTCACGCTTCACTAAAAGCATAGTCAAAATGTTGTTTTCGGTGAAAAAAAAATTATGTGTCAGAACGCGCCTTAGCCATTAAATTCTAGTGTGAGTTCATTAGCCCTGCCGGGCTTTCAAAATTTACTGGTTTGATTTTTTGAACATTTCTGTCGCCCACGCTGCAATTTATGTAGATATCTTTCGTGAGGACGAAGAACAAGCATTTCGTTGACGCTTTTATCGGCACATATTTCGTGGTAATCTTGTACGGAACTGTCCTTACTTAGAGTGGCGTTGATGGAGACAAATATCACTTATCGACTGTGCAACGAAAGCAAAAGGTGTTTGCTTTTCATCTCAATCTTGGAACAATCAATTCTCTCGCCGCAAATAGGAGGCTGAGCCAGAGCAATATAGAAAAGACAGATGCCCGTAAACGTTTTTTTTTTTTTGGCAGAGCTGGCGAGTCTTCGCTTCCGATTTTGTATTTGATGCTATGACATATAGACAGTTTGCTCTCAAGTGCAGCAGCTGTTCCTACTATTCACAGTAGGCCGTGTGCGGCATCGCTCATTCAAATGTTTTGAAAAATTTTGGCACTGTGTGCCGCGTGTCATTTCACCGAGAACATATGTACGAAGCGGCATTGATACTGTGCAATAATTTGCTGTGCACCATCTCCAAGACACCCATTTTGGAACTAATGAGCTAGTTCTTATGCGCTCCTTTCACTAGCTCTTGTGTTAATTTTCTATGAAGCTCAAAGCCACTCGCCGTATTGATGATGTGTCATCATGTGTTACTGTGCACAACAGGCCCGTAGTTAGAGAGAGAAGAAAGAAGGCTATACGCGTTTTTCCGAAATTCAGGAGAAGAGGGTGGATGGATGAATAGATGAATGAATGAACTTTATTAGGTCCTACGAAACGCGCTTTAGCGCCTTGCGGGCTGCTTGCTTGCCGGAACAGAAAGATCAAGTCCGTCTTCTGCGTCGTAGGCCCGTCGGACTCCCTGTAGCAGTTGTTCAAGTTCGGAACTAGTAATAGCACCCTACTATTTGCAAGGCCTGATGCCTTTACTACAGCGTAACGCAGGGCACCGCCAGAGAGTGCGTTCTAAATTGACTATATCATTGCCAAAGGAACATGTATCAAGGTAAAGAGGGAACTTTGCGAAATATAACTGAATAAAATAAATGTTCTTCTAAAGGGGTCCAGGCCTTCACAACAACTCCACGTTCACGTCGTCCCTGAAAAAAAAAAAAAAATCTGACTTCGGGCCTACTGCACGAAGTTTGGTAGGTTAGGCGAAAGGGAGAGGAGAGATGTGGTGTATAAGTGCATTCTTCAAATGGTTGCATCTTCGACCCAAAAGGGGCCTATTCTGGAACTGATTCCTAGTGCACTGGACTACCAATGTTTTTTTTTTAATAAGAAAAGAGGCACTTCGGCCTGACGCGATCAGTGTGTCACAATCTTGGGGGTGGCTGTGGAACTGCTAAAGCAAATGTGCACATTATTTGCCCGCGCTGTTCTACGCGCAAAGGTGCCTTTTAAGAGGTGAATGGACAGCCCAAAGGTCGCTTCAATCGCTGGAGCTGCCGCTTTTCATAACGCCGGCGTTTCGTCGATTTAAGCCAAAATAGATGCAGGTACAAAATCAGACTGTACTCTGCATCCATGCTTCCCCTCCCAAATTTTTTTCGCCATGCATACATAGCGCAAGATGACCATTGGCCCGTCCTGCACCCACTTTTGACAAAGTGGTCCCCCAACCTGCCAAAAAAGTCATGTAAAGAGCCCTGGTTGGATGCTATAGGATTGAGCTTCTAGCCCTACTTCCTTCAACACAGGCATTTGTTGATACGCGTTTATTACGTAACTGTTACGGCGAAACTAATTTTTTTCAGTAAAGTTTTGAATGACAATATTACACACTAATAGCGGGTAACAGTGCGAATCAACAACGTCGAGAAAGACCAAAGAAGACCAGCGCTGCAGGCGTAGTTTTTGCATCGCGCTGTTATCTACTACGAGTCTTTACCAACAGGCTTGAGTTGGCATGCTTCTTAATAAAACACATGCAAAACACATGCATTTGACAATGAGTACGCATGTCAAGATTATCATGTTTGAACATGTCATTTACTTTGTCGTCAATCATGTAATACGAAATTTCGTATACGTGAAGCTAGCAAAACGGCTGCGAACGCTTTATAACCGTAGCAGCTAGATATGTTTTACATGACACGCATGTCATGTTTTCACCAGCCGTATACCTGTGTTATCAAATTACGTCGCACAACATAAAATTTAGTATATGTGGAGCAAGTGAAATGACCGTGAGCGCACCATGAGTGTGGAGTGTATTCACAACTTACATGACATGCATGTCATGACTTCCACGTCAGGGTCTGTCACCTCTGTTTGCCATAGAGTCATGTCATACAATACCAGTTTTGCAATATGTGATGTGAACCAAACCACTCCAACAGCAGCAGGACCAAGAAACGTAAATCGCGATTTTCATGACGTACATGTCATGATTTTTCTGTTACGACTATTCACTTAAGGTCGTCACACACTCATGTACTATCATACCGAGTTTGCTATAGACACCATTATCAAAATGGCAGCTTTCCACTACTGGTGTGAAGCCTGAAGTAAGTGTGAAGCTGGGCAGCCTTCTTTGCTTCTCTTCAGTTTTCTCTTTTTTTCCTCCTCGGTTGCCCTGCCGTGGTGGTCTAGTCGCTAAGGTACTCGGCTGCTGACCTGCAGGTCGCGGCATCGAATCCTGGCTCCGATGGAGGCGACAATTCTGCAGGCCCGTGTGCTCAGATTTGGGTGCACGTTAAAGAACCCCAGGTGGTCGAAATTTCAGGAGGCCTCCACTACGGCGCCTTTCATGATCATATGGTGGTTTTGGGACGTTACGCCGAACATATCAATCAATCCTGCTGGGTTGCTTTTTTTTCATGCGAAGCATTTTTATCTATCTATCTATCTATCTATCTATCTATCTATCTATCTATCTATCTATCTATCTATCTATCTATCTATCTATCTATCTATCTATCTATCTAGCCACCTGCGACTTTTAGCTCTCCAGGCCATTTGGATGATGGGACGCATACCAAAACTTTTATTGCATGACATGACAGTACGACGAGCATAACTGACTAAAATAACATAAACATCATCATATGTATGTCAGGAATGTCATGATTTGCATGTCTTCGTCTTGCTGCTTTAGCGGTGGTTTCGTTCACATGCCAAATTGCAAAACTGGTACGGTATGACATGACTGCCTGGCGAACATACCTGGCAGGTCCGAACGAGCAAATCATGACGTGAAAGTCATGGAAACCATGACTACACGCAATACGCTCATGGTGCGCTCCCCATCGTTTCACTAGCTTCACACATACCCAGTTCGGCAAACGTGACGTGAATAGACGACAAAGGTATATGACCAGTGCACACATAATAATCATGCAATCACGTCATGTAAGAACATGACTACATGTCACACTCATGATGCGCTCGAGGCCATTTTGCTAGCTTCACATATAGAAAATTTTGTATTATGTGACGGGAATGGACGACGAAGTTAAATGACACGGCCAAACATAATAATGGCATGCGTGTCATGTACACCATGACTGCATGCTACGCTTGCGTGCGCTCGCGCCCGTTTCACTATCTTAAGGTATACAAAATTTGCTGGTAATGCGATGTTACTGGTTGAGGAAGGTATATTACTGGTTCAAACACGATAATCATGATAAATCGTGTCGTGTGAGAACATGACCACATGTCACGCACATGATGCGCTCGGGGCTGTTTCACTATCTTCACATATACGAAATTTGGTGTTACGTAACGCAAACGGACAACCAAGGAATTGACACGTCCTAATATGATAATTATGACATACGTGTTCAATAAAACATGACTGCATGCTACGATAGTAGAGCGCTCGCGGCCGTTTCTCTAGCTTCACGTATACCGAATTTGATATTATGTGACGTGAATGGTTGACGAAGGTATATGACCGGTGCAAACACGTTGATTTTGATAATCGCGTCATGTAAGCGCATGACTACATGCCAGGTTCATGATGCGCTCACGGCCGTTACGCTAGTTTAAGTATACCAAATTTGGCTTTATGTGACGTGAATAGACAACAAAAATAAATGACACGTCGAAACATAATAATCCTGACGTGCGTGTCACGTAAAACATGGCTATTTGCTACGCTCATAACGTGCTCGCTGCTTTTGCGCTATCTTCACATATACCAAATTTTGTATGACGTGACATGAATAGACGACTGAACACAAATGCCGGGCGCAACCATAATAATTACGACACCTAATTCATGTACGGCATAGCTTACGTCCACCTCGTAACGTTGTATTCATATTACTGTGAAAATTCACTATTCCTCATTCATGCTTTGCATATAATAGAATCCCACCTTACGTGTCGTCATCGCACTTGCCCTGAAACAGGCCCCATTACTGTTCCTGCGTGGGAAGCACGACGAACACCTTCACACTTACACGGACAGCTCTGTTTATTCAGTAAGCTCAGCAAGGAGGTGGTTATTTCAGCGAATTCCATTCCTATTGAAGTCAAGACAACGCTTTTGAAGTCATGTGCAGCTGGAGAACTTGCCGCCATACGTGCAGCTTTGGAGTTTATAGTTGAAGAACCTTCGGGAACTTGGTACATGTTCTCGGACTCGAAAGCAGCTGTTCAATGTCTCATGCCACCCTTCTGGCATTGACTTAATGATCAGTTATTCGCTGAAATAGGGCTTCTTCACCAGCAAGCAATTGAAAGACAGCCCAGCATAGCGTATCAGTGGGTAACAGGTCATTGCGATATATATGACAACTACCGAGCATGTGAAGCTGCTAGGTCTGCACATGGCGGTATTCGACACTAAGCCATCACATTCTTAAGAACTGACGCAGTTACAAGACTTCGTTCACTTGCTTGTAACCTTACACTGGTACAGTGCAACTTGGCGGAATTCACAGACGCTCGCCTGCATACATTAGATCCCGATCTCAAGCTTCGTCTTCCCTCAAGAATATCGCAAGATGAGGGGACTCATGTGTACCACCTGTGGCTTGGCATGGCCTTCCCGAACGCATGCTCAATTTTTATTAGAATGGCCAGCTCCACATCGTGCAATTACTGCAGCTGCGACAAAACCATCGCCCATCTTCTATGTGAATGTACCCATTTTAACGCGCCAAGACAAGAACTTGCCGAAGCTCTGAATAGACTAAGTGATTGGCCTTTGTCGGAACAAACATCTACGGTACATTGGTCGAGTCCATCCTCAGCCCAGAAGGCTTTAAAAGCTTTGTTACACTTTTTTTTGCGGACAACTCACCTTACAGACTTTAGTGTCATATTGGCTTCAATTTTGTTTGTATTCTTTTACTATTTATTGTATTTTCTTTCACTCCCTCTTTGTAAACTCTCTTTTTTATCATCTTTTTTGCCTTCACCCTTTCCCCAACCCAGGGTTGCCAGCCGGTCTAAGAACTGGCGAACCTCCCTGTCTTTTTGCTTATTTCTCTCCTCCACTATACGTGGAACCTACCATTTTTTGTGTCCTATTTTTCTGTCTTGTCTTTTCTTTTTGATTTTTCTCCATCAGTTTAGTTTTGTTATCCTCTCTTTGTATTTCTTGCTTTCTAATCACTTGTATCAATTTTAATACGTGCTTTTGCTTATGTTACGCCAAGCTACGACAGCATGTGGTGGGCTGGAACCGTCAAATGCTTCACTCTTAGTATCACAATCAAACTGCCCTAAGCACAAAAAGAAGTGACTTGTGTTTGGCGCACACTCATTATGCTACAGATGGCTCTGCTATATATTTCGCCAGCGTTGCACCAATACATATGAGAAGACGACAGCATACGATAGCCTGGGCCGCTAAAGTGCTCGCGTTAGCCAGTGATGACCCATGAGCGACATGACTTTAGGCTGCGCATATTGCAGTGAAACTGCCAGTCACTGCATCGCCGTCTAGCAGAGCACGCGGCGGTTCTTTTCCTATGTCATTACGATGGTCTTGCCATGCAGGAGCCGTGCGCTCTCTCAGAGGATGTTTTGCTGTCCGGCTGCATTGGCTACAGCAGTTCAGTGCATTCTGCGCAGGTAGATTGCAGCAGCAACCCAAGCTGTGGCACAACCCAACCACCTTCAAGTCATGCGCCGGGTTGCACATTCGTGCCACGCTCACTCATGCGCTTGTCCCCACACCAGGATTCTGCAGTGTGCCAGTGTCACTATGCGCAATGACGGTTTTAACAATTTACTCGCCAGTGTTTATTTGTGCCCTGTTATGCCACCGGGATCCCACGAGGCCAAATATTGTGTGCAAACTTCAACGTCTAGCACGTCAGCTGGGGATGCAGTACCACGGATGCACGTGGTCGTGACCTTTGCCGCGTGATCGGCTCGATACGTCTCCTCGTAGTGAATTCCGTGAAACACACCTTCGTCCATCGTAGTGCAGCCTTGACTGTAATCTTTCTAGCGCTGGTGTGACAGCACTGCGCTTAGGAGTGGATACGTCAAGCTAACACCACTGGAGTAGAATGTCTGCTCGTATTTTATCCGTCGCGATAAAGAATTTTTTACGCCGTCACCGCTGGGTCTAATAACCAAGCGATCACGCTTCTTGAGTGCCGCACCAGCCGTGGTTTCGTTCGTAATTAGTGTTGTGAAGTAGCCGCTGTTTCGTTAGCTAGGGAACTACGCGCTAGCCTACAGATCACTGATCACATTTAAAGAATCACGGACAGTACTGAGTGCGTGACAACGCGCTGTGTCTTTCCTACAAGCAAGCCTTGCCTTAAAATCTAGCTGCTGAGTTAGCCCCTGAGCGCCAGCGTCCACTGAGGCGGGTGCAAAGCTCCTGTGTTGTTGGCGCATAGAAAGAGATTCATCCAACTCGGCGCAGCATGCCGACATCACGCACAGGAGCTGCTACACGACCGCAGCTGTACTGGCCTCTGCTCATCTCTGAATGACCCACACCACCGTCGCCATGGCGGCACAATGATGCGCATGATGATTAACCTGAAAATATCGCGCTACCATGTGCACGCCATAGCTGGTACACAAGGCATACCGAAATAGAGCTTGCTAAACTGCTTACCTCCTTCTTCGCACCGCTGCATGAGTAGGCCATCGGATCCCTCTCAAAAAAAGGATGTTGTCTTTTTCTGGTTGATTGCACGCTCCATGAGAATGCTCTTATGATTATCATTTTTTGTTTATCTTCGACTATCACTCTTATTTCTCCTTTCTTCGTTCTACTGCGTAAGTTGATATGCGTGGTCTGAAGAATAACATTTTTTAGTAAGTCAGCGCTCCGCACGGGTCTTTACTTGTTTGGTCTCTCGGTTTTCAATCGGTTTTTTTCAATATGTCGTACCAACACACCTGAGCAAACACTTTAGCACCCCTTCTTTATCTAGGGCAAGAAGTGTTCCAACAACCTGCGCACTCCCCGCCTTCTCGTGGAACCCACCACCTCAGCTCAAATTCATTCTCTCTGCAAGGATTTATTCTCGTGTAATTCGAACAGGCTCCCCTCAAAAAGCGCAAATGCAACGCCTGATGTGATACAATTCAACTGTTGAGAAACCTAGATAGGGAGCCTTCTTGCGCGCGCCTCACGAATACTCCATAAACCTGGAAGCCTCTCGGCGCCCTGTCTTGCTGGATCCTTCGAGCTGACTTTTCTACAGTGCTGTTCTCCCGCATTAGTGGCGCTTTGCGTCTGTGATCCCTGTCCTCAAGCAAGGCAAACCAGCAATGTCATTCGATTGAAATAAACCCACCTCCCTTACTTCTGTGGCGGGCGAAAGAATGGAGGAGATTGCCCTTTATCGACTGCAGCGGATCGAGGACGCTTACAACGCTTTACCATCACACCAGTGTTTATTCAGATCTCATCGCGGAAGAGCCGACTCCATTACCATGATTTTGAAGAGCCTCGATCGAGCTCTACACGATGAAAAAAATGGCCATTCAGTCGCACCCCCATGCGCCATCATCACTGCTGTGTGCACGCGTGGTTTATAGTGCAAACTCTAGAACTAGGTTGAGGCCTTTTTCACCAGCTGCACATTAAGCGTGGACGTGGGTGGGGCGACAAGTGCGCCACGTTCCGTCAGATACTGCGTCCCGCAGGGCAGCATCATCAGCCTATTTTTGTATAACTTGTTACTCGCGCCACTCACGAAAAATAAAAATGGCTGTTTTCACTGCATGCGCAGTTGTGCAGCTTATGACGTCGCACTTAACGTGTGTGGGCAAATTCGAAATGTTCAGTGGTGCACAGTTGTATAGAGGAGGCCCTCCAGCATTTGGCCGCCTTCGTGAGAAACAACGGCCTCACGATCTCGGCACAGAAGACCAAGGCTCGGTCTCGTCATTTCTATTCATGTGAAGACCAGAAGACGTCCCCAGTACCTTCAGGTGTTTTGTGTGCCTGAAGTTTGGCGTAGCAACATCGGTTACTTTGGCTCGATGATTGACAATCGTCTACAATGGCTTTCGGCGAGACGGCGCATACGCCATACGACGCGTCGCGTGAAATCAGTCTTGCGCAGGTTGCTCACCCGCCGCAACAGCTGCCTCGCTGCCTTCAGCTACAACATATACGGGGCCATGGTAGCATATGTCGTCTACTATGCACTGGTAATATGAAGGCCCCAAACGGCATAGTGGCGACTCATTGACCAGCGCTGCAACCACACGATCTGTGCGTGTCCCAAAATGCCTCGTGGCATTCGTGTGGTTGACGCTCCGCCGAAAGCTCGCGCGTGGCATGTGTAACTCATGGTGGACCTAGACACACTGCGCCACTTGAAGCTTTAATACCGAGCACTCGATGCCGGCTCTCTGCTCGCGGGGTTACACGCAGTAAAGAAAGCTAAAGAAAGACATCACAAAGGTTATTGAAGGGGAACTACAAAGACTTAGACAGTCAATCAACTTCATGAATGAACATTTTGAGCAATTCAAGGTGGAACTTGGCGAAACAAAGAAAGAGCTTGCTGCGCTACGAGCAGAAAACCACGCGATTAAAAGCGAAAACAGTCGCCTTGTCAAGAATAATAAGGAAATACAACAGGAACTCACTGCTCAGCAACAATACAGTAGACAGAATAACCTAGAAATAAAAGGAGTTCCTGTGATGGAGGAAGAAAAATTGCTTTCCACAATTCAATGGCTTGCCAGCTGCCTGAAAGTTGAAGTCAAAGAAACCGATATAGACGTTGTGCACCGAGTGCCATTGAGGAACGCGTGAACACCTAACATCATAGTTAGGTTTCTTTCGAGAGCTGTGAAAGATAATGTTCTTAGAACTGCTAAGAAGTAGTGACTTAATACGAAAGCTTTAGGTTTTAAGGGCATCGCATCTCCAGTATACATAAATGAGCACTTGTGTCCGGCAAACAAGGAATTGCTAACAGCCGCTCTAAAGACCAAGCGGGGAAAAAACTGGAAGTACACCTGGGTAATTGGTGAAAGAGTTTGATGCGGACGGCAAATAATTCACGTGTGCTTCACGTCACACGAGCCGAGGATTTTTTCCAAAGTTGTTTAAGGATTGCCTGCTTGTTTATGTAAACCTGGAGTTTTCTATATTTTTAAATTGCTTTAAGGTTTTCTGAGGTTGAAAACGTATGGCTGCAGCAGGATCATTTCGCAGTATTACATTATAATATGCGCAGCATAAAGAAGAACTTTGATCATCTGCTTTCGTACTTATCAGAGCACTCGTTTAAATATAGATCCATCGCTATAACTGAAACTTGGCTTCGAGAAAGCGAATCAGTTCGCCTACCCGGCTACGTCATGCTTTCGCACCCTAATAACACTGCTACACGAGGAGGGGGCGTGGCGGTATATATCAAAGAATGTTTTAGTTTCGTTCACCTTCATCACATCAATAACTCATGCTGCAGTTCATCGGTAGACAGCTGTGGCGGCTGCATTTCCGATGGAGGCTGAAATGTTGATTGATTTGTGGAGTTTAACGTCCCAAAACCACCATATGGTTATGAGAGACGCCGTAGTGGAGGGCTCCGGAAATTTCGACCACCTGGGGTTCTTTAACGTGCACCAAATCTGAGCACACGGGCCTACAACATTTCCGCCTCCATCGGAAATGCAGCCGCCGCAGCCGGGATAAGAACCCGCGACCTGCGGGTCAGCAGCCGAGTACCTTAGCCACTAGACCACCACGGCGGGGCGAGGCTGAAATGTTGTAGGCCCGTGTACTCAGATTTGGGTGCACGTTAAAGAACCCCAGGTGGTCAAAATTTCCGGAGCCCTCCACTACGGCGTCTCTCATAATCATGTGGTGGTTTTGGGACGTTACACTCCACAAATCAATCAATCAGTTCATTGGTAGAGACTGTTTTTATTAATCTTCAAAATGGTGTTTTCATCAGTGTAATATATCGTCCACCAAATTCCTCTGTGGCTGACTTTATTACTGTGGTGGAACGTACCATGATGCCAATTGTGGCCTCTAAAGCACCTCTTATTGTCTGCAGTGATTTTACAATAGATTTGTCTGGAGATACATGTGATGATAACGTATTCTTGCTACAATCAGGTAATCTGAGAAATGTTATTTCATCACCTACTCGCATAACAGACCACTCGGAGTTGATTACTGATCACGTGTTATGTAACGCTGACTTAGATGTATCGGCAGGCATACACTGTTGCTATTGCGTATCACAATCCCATCTTTCTATTTTTACCCCAGAAACACATTTGTGCTCTTGACATACCTGCCGTTAAGCGAACAACACGTGTCGACTATAATTCCGTGCAAAAATTGCTACTAGGTACGAATTTTGGTGCCCTCTACGATGACGACGTGGACGTCGAGGGTGATAACTTAGTACAATGCACTGTGGATGCCATTGCATGAATAACGCGTAGCTGTTCGCGCAGAAACTACAACCATGCCATATGTCCATGGATGAATAGAAATATACTTGAGGTTTTGAAGCTGAAAGATTTTTACTACGACAAATGGAAAATAACAGGAGCAATGAATATTGATTGATTGATTTGTGGGGTTTAACGTCCCAAAAGAGCAATGAATATTACCATCAAAATTTTAAGCTTCACAGAAATAAGTCAGTAACACTGATAAGAAAATTGAACTAGTGCTATATACTATACCAACCCAGTGAAAAAAATAATAATGGTAACACGAAGATATGGCAGATTTTTAAAGACATCAGTGGCATGGGTAGCAAAAAAACGCATTATACTTGATAAACCAACTCGCGAAATGGCCGACAATTTTATTGACTACTTTACTAATATTGGTCTCAGCCTTGCGAGCAAGTTCCCTGCTCATATGCCGAATATGAATGCACCCTGTGCTGTTACCAATATTTTCGATCTATGTGACGTGACTGAGGATGACATCCGACAAGTTATTTTAAGTTACAAAGGAACAAGGCAGCTGGCCGTGACACCATATCATGAAGGGTTTTAGAGGAGAATATTGATGTTTTGTGTGGTCCTTTATGCCACATATTTAATCGTGCATTTTCCTCTAAAACTTATTCTAGTATAATTAAGACCACAGAAGTAACACCAGTGTACAAATCTGGTGATCGGAATCTTCCGGACAGCTACAAACCAATATCTGTCCTGAGTAGTATCAACGCTACGCTTGAAAAACTAATTTCGTTGCAATTAAGGCGCTTCCTGGGTGACCACAATGTACTTTGTCCCCAACAACACGGCTTTGTTGCTGACAGGTCTACTTCAACTGCTGTTTCGATGCTTACGCAATATACTAATTCCACACTACATGAAGACAACATAGCAATAGCAGTATTTTTAGACATACGAAAGGCACTTGATGTCATTAGTCCTTCCATTTTACTGGAAAAAATGCATTCATATAGGATGAAAGGTAACTCGGTTCATTTTTTCTAGGTATTTATCGGCACGCAAACAAAAGGTACTCATTCGAGACATCAAGTCATCTTACTGTTATATTAAATGCGGGGTGCCACAAAGTTCAGTTTTGGGCCCTATATTGTTCTCTTTTTATATCAATGATGTCCGACGATCCCTACTGAGGTCAAGGGCACTGATGTAAGCGGACGACACTGATTTAGTTTTCACAGCACACTCCTTATCAGATCTACAAAATGACGCAATGACCGATTGATTGAACATTTTTGAATTGTTTGCCAGGAATCAGCTGACTGTTAACTGTACTAAAACAAAGTAAATGGTATTTCACTCTCGTAACAAACATATTGACGCCGAATCTCTCAACCTATCAATAAACAACGCTCATATTCAACAAGTCCCTTGTTTCAAATACTTAGGCGTCACTTTTTATGACCATTTAAACTGGCTTGAGCAAGTACAGAGTATGTGCGCAACGGCAGCCTATGGCTGCTATTCTCTAATAAAAGCTCGCCAATATTTTCCACAAGCTTTACTTCGCACACTCTACTTTTCATTGTGTCATTGTCTCAAAGGTTACTGTCTGGAATCGTAGGGTGTGACGTACAGCAGTTATCTAAAAACTCTTGAACGACTTCAAAAGCGTACACTGAAAATCATAAGCCAAGGTGAATCAGTATGTAATACTTTCTAATCACAGCGCATTCTTTCGGTTCCAATGTTGCGTGAATACAAAATGCCGCTTCAGTAAATAACATATCTAATAGACATTCCCCTTTGCCTGCTGATCTTTTTTCAATTCCTAACCGCAATACGCGACACGCTTCGATTAGTAATTTTCATCTGGCCAAATGTTTTATTCTTTAGGGAGAAAGGCAGATAGAGTTTAGTGGAACAAAATGATGAAACACGATCTTCCTAGAGAATAAAACGGCACGTAATTTTAGCGTGGCATTTAAATAATTTTTTTGTGGAGTCAAGGCATGTAAGCATGTGTGTGTTTGATTCGATTTTTATTGTACTTTTTTAAAGTGTGCCTCTGTATAGAAAGCTAGCTGCAAGCTAATGAGTATGCATGTCTGCAGGAAAAAAATGTATTACTGTGTTATCTGTATTTATATGATTGCATTTGTTTGTTACCTCAAAGCTGGCCTGTAAACTTTTTGATTGATTTATATGTGGGGTTTGACGTCCCAAAACCGCCATATGATGATTAGAGACGCCGTAGTGGAGGGCTCCGGAAATTTCGACCACTTGGGGTTCTTCAACGTGCACCCAAATCTGGGCACACGGGCCTACAACATTTCTGCCTCCATCGGAAATGCAGCCGCTGCAGGCGGGATTTGCTCCCGCAACCTCCCGGTCAGCAGCCGAGTACCTTAGCCATTAGACCACCGTGGCGGGGCCCTGTACACCTTTTCATGTTGCACATTGTGTTGGACCGTCCACTAGCCACTCCAGGCTATCGGTCTAAATATTCTCTGTAATTGCATATATCTATTCGAAAAAATAAAGCTTCATTGATTGATTGATCGATCGATTGATTGATTGATTGATTGATTGATTGATTGATTGATTGATTGATTGAGGAGCAGCTTCGTGTGGCTGCGGAATGCAAGCTTCCCCTCCGCAGCGTGACTTCAGTGAACTGAACTATTTGAGGCGTGGCCAAAAAAATGCCCCACCTCTTGTATGAGTGCCCACTTTTCATTGATTTGTTCAAGTGGCTCGTCACGAAGTACCGTCCCATGGTCAGTCATTCATGACACTGGAAGACATCCTCCATCCCGCCAGCTGCGAGGACAGACATCTCTATATTGGTCTTTGCAATTAAGGTCACCTCTATATGGGCAGCGACACAGGGTGCCCCGAAAGACGCATGCCAACATTTACATTCAGCACTTCTGTTTCGCACGTGTATATTTGTTTCCTCAAAGGACTCATCAATAGACAACAGAGACACCAAGAATGGAAGAAAAGGCAAAGAAACCTTCACAGTAGATGTTCAGTAATGCCGCCCTGTATTGGTGTGTGAGCGTGGGGCTGCGTTATGGCCTTTCCTGATTACGCTGATCTCGATTCGTTTCGTTATTCAACTTATAGCAAGGTGACGCGGTGTAACCATGAGGGAAGGCTACAAAGAGCAGCTGACATAAGAAAAGAAAAATGCTGGAAGAAAGTTTTGGGGAAGCAAGATTACGACTTGCGCGAGAGATTGCGGTGGTTCGTGCCTCATGGCGCAACGGCCTCGCAAAATGTCGCATGGCTGTGCCTTTCCACGCCCCTTGTGTTTGCCGAGGCGGCAGATGTTTGCCCAACTGCTCCAGCTACAATTTTTTGCGCAGGCAGCGCTTGCGCTGGCGCCTTGTGGCTGTGCCTTACGTTTTCCGGTGAGACAGCGTTATTCCGTGCCACGTTACGACTGTGCCGCGGGAACAAAAATCTAGCATGGGGCACCTTCGAACGTTCACCAGAAAATAGTAATAAGGAAACGCTACGCACAGCGAAATATCAAGGCGATGGTTGTATCTGTCTTTAAATTGGTGATGCTTGTATCTCAATAAAAAAATATTGAGATGAGTAGTGTGACCACTAGCTGAGCACGTGCAGCATGCAGCAAATCCGCGTGAATTTTACCAACGAGTCACTAGTACATATATTTAAAGACACGTTAAATAATACAACCCCTCCCTCCCTCCCACCTATGCTGTAACGTGAATGCTGGCGTTTACGTCGTGTTCATACACGTACCCAATCAGCTAAGGATATTTATGTTTGAAACTAGACTTAATAGTGTGGAGACGTAGCTCGGAAAAGTGAACACCACAAATTACACAGACAAGTGCATCCAGCTTGTTAGACTACGATCAAAGACAAAAGAATGCGGCTCTCTAACTACTTCGCACTAAATCGATTCCGCGCAGTGCGTGGTATCTGCGGGAAAATTCAGACCTTTATGCAGTTGTTTCTACAACAAATAAGAGAAAAGGAGAAACACAAATTTATTCATTGCTTCATTGAGGCACATGAAAAAAAAAACGCAAGGTTTACGTGGAAGCGCAGCACAGTCACAGCGAAAGCTAAAAGAGCGGTCTTTCAGAGCCTTTCATAAATATTCATCGGTTACTTGCTCCAAGCACACTTTCTGGCTAGCCACTACGGCAATAATAAGAATAAACTCGGGCTAGTTGACGAGCATTAGCTATGCTATCTTTTTCGTCATTCTTCTGAGAAACGTTGTATCGGCTTAACACTTATGTAGTGTTCCTACTTAAAATAACGGAACAGCATTAAAGCTTCAGTATGGAACTGGCGTCCATCTTAATCTGCTTTATTTTTCACTTCATCCCCCTCTTCTTTCCTGCCCCGGCCCTCGCGCTTCTTCATCTTCTGTCCAAAGGCTCATACCGCTTCACCCTTCCCGAAAAAGAACGGAAAGAAGAGGGGGATGAAGTGAAAAATAAAGCAGATTAAGATGGACGCCAGTTCCATACTGAAGCTTTAATGCTGTTCCGTTATTTTAAGTAGGAACACTACATTATTTTGGCGCAGCCGGCCATCGAAGCCATCATGTGGGTGACGTTCTTCATAGACGAGACCTCCGAGGAGATCATCTTTTCGAAGTACCAAGTTCAAGACGAAGCAGCGGTAGACCTACCTCGTGAGCTCAGCTCGGAAGAACTCGTAAACCTGGTTGTGGAAAAGGCAGCCGTAGACACTACTGAACTACGACGGAAAGGTGCTGTGAAAGTGAACTTGCGTGTGGCGACCTTCAACGACCTAGTTCTTGAACCAGCGCGTCGAAAACACTCAGGATCACGATCTCCGACGGAAGAGGTGAGCCTCGTTTTGAAAGCTTTTCAGCTGCAACAGGAACAGATGCTTCAACAAAACCAAATAATGACATCTCTTATAAGCTCTCTGAATGCTGAGAGACCGACACCTAATTTCGTAGAACCTGATGCTTTCGACGGTGTGTCTTCAAATCCAGAAAGTTGGCTTGATTTCTACGAATATGCCGCTGGAAAAAACAAGTGGCTCTCTGATGAGGCTAAAATCACCAACATGCGCGTTTACTTGAGAGGTGTTGCGCGAAAGTGGTATGAAACATGCATTCTGGAAGACAGTGACGACTCTTGGGGCCAGTGGAGGAAAAAGTTTTTAATACAAAACATGTTTTAATACAAAACATATTTAAATCGATGCGGGAAAAATGTCGGCAACCCCCGGTCTCATCTATAATTGTGTCGATCTTCAGCATAGGAAATGGTATGAGTTCTGTCTGACGATTGAGAACCCTGTAGTCGGTGCATAATCTGAAGGTTCCGTCTTCTTTCGGTGCGATCGTTATGGGAGAAGCGAAGGGTGATACCGAAGGTCGTATGATATCAGCATCTAGCATCTCCTGCAACTCTTTCTTGAGCCACATCTTTCGCTCCCTTGACATATTGTAAGGTGCTTTCCGGATGACGGTCTTGTCAGCGAGTTCGAAAGGAACCTTGTGGGACTTCATCGCCTGAGGATAGCTTCCTATGCATACAAGTTCAGGGTAGGTCGTTGCGATATCCTCCGCGCACTTGACAACTCGTAGATTATCTTGTCTACCCTGATTTGTCTCGTTCCTTGCTACTCCTTCTACTAGAACCACATCGTCCCAGTACACGTTGATCTTTAGTTTCTTTATATCTGGTCTTGATAGCAAAAAGTCGTACGTTACCCCCTCTATCACCAACACTTCGCTCTCTATTTGCTGACCCTGGAACTCGATGTTTACTAAGGCCCACTGATCATGCAACGTTACTTTTCCATCATAGCCTTGTACTCGTAGAATTCTTCCACTATGCAAGCGATTTGCATCCACCAGCTTGGCATTTATAATGGACACAGAAGCACCGCAGAGTTGCAGGAGATGAAACTAGACTTAATAGTGTGGAGACGTAGCTCGGAAAAGTGAACACCATAAATTACACAGACAAGTGCATCCAGCTTGTTAGACTACGATCAAAGACAAAAGAATGCGGCTCTCTAACTACTTCGCACTAAATCGATTCCGCGCAGTGCGTGGTATCTGCGGGAAAATTCAGACCTTTATGCAGTTGTTTCTACAACAAATAAGAGAAAAGGAGAAACACAAATTTATTCATTGCTTCATTGAGGCACATGAAAAAAAAAAACGCAAGGTTTACGTGGAAGCGCAGCACAGTCACAGCGAAAGCTAAAAGAGCGGTCTTTCAGAGCCTTTCATAAATATTCATCGGTTACTTGCTCCAAGCACACTTTCTGGCTAGCCACTACGGCAATAATAAGAATAAACTCGGGCTAGTTGACGAGCATTAGCTATGCTATCTTTTTCGTCATTCTTCTGAGAAACGTTGTATCGGCTTAACACTTATGTAGTGTTCCTACTTAAAATAACGGAACAGCATTAAAGCTTCAGTATGGAACTGGCGTCCATCTTAATCTGCTTTATTTTTCACTTCATCCCCCTCTTCTTTCCTGCCCCGGCCCTCGCGCTTCTTCATCTTCTGTCCAAAGGCTCATACCGCTTCACCCTTCCCGAAAAAGAACGGAAAGAAGAGGGGGATGAAGTGAAAAATAAAGCAGATTAAGATGGACGCCAGTTCCATACTGAAGCTTTAATGCTGTTCCGTTATTTTAAGTAGGAACACTACATTATTTTGGCGCAGCCGGCCATCGAAGCCATCATGTGGGTGACGTTCTTCATAGACGAGACCTCCGAGGAGATCATCTTTTCGAAGTACCAAGTTCAAGACGAAGCAGCGGTAGGTAGGTAGTGAGGCGCACTCGGCGAGCCTGGCGCCGACATGGCTCTGCGGAGTGTCTCACATCGCAAAACTCCGGGCACTTCGTGGTTGCGCGAGGTGTCCCATCGCGTTCGTGTCGTCGCTGCGGCGCAGTGACCTTAGAACCATCAGCTGAGAGCGCCCATCCCACCACGGGCGTCAACCGGACCCGACGATGCCGTCGTACTGCATCGACGTCGTGGACGAAACCAATGTCGGGATTGCGGTGGTGTTGACGACCGGTGACCACTCGCCGCCTGTCGCTCTCAGCAGCCGTCAGCGGCGGCTATGAAAGGCACCGCTGGAACCCGCTGCTGCTGTATATACCGAGGACTAGGCTCGTGAGAAGCAAATTAGGAAAAAAAAACAAATTGTCACGGGGCGTGTGTGCGTCACCTTACTGCCAATACGATGGTGTCCATAATCAAGAATCAGATTCTCAAGCACCTTTCCAAGTTCACCAAGAACCTGTCGCTGGACAAAATCCAGCTGAGCACTCTTCGAGGCCACTGCGAGCTGCGCCACCTGGAGCTCGATGAGCAGGTTCTCACCGAGCTGCTTGAACTGCCCACGTGGCTCTGCCTCACACGGGCTGTCTGCAACTATCTCACTCTCAAGATACATTGGACAAAGTTAAAATATGTTCCTATCCACTTGTGTTTGGACGAAGTGCTGGTTGAAGTGGAAACCTGTGAGCAACTCAGGCCACCTTCGAGCAGCAAGCCCAGCTATAGCTCGGGAGGCCGCTATGGCTTTTCAGATCGTGTCGTCGACGGCATGAAAGTGGTTGTCAACTCTGTAGTGGTGAACTTCCAGTCTGCTTCGTTTGTTGCTTCATTTCAGCTGTCCCGGGTGGTGCTGGACAGCCGAACGCCTCGCTGGGACCCTGGGGACTTACGTCTCTGTCGAATCAAGGGTCCCGACCAGCTGCTGCTTTTCCGACAACTCCAGTGGCAGATGATGCGACTGGAGGCACATGCCCGAGGAGCATATGCAGGGGCACCACTGCGCCTCATCACCAACGGGGCACGCTGCCGCATTGTGCTCAAGAAGCGCCTCGCTGACTGCAGCCTGGTTTCCAGCCGCCTGGTCCTAATCTTGGATGAGCTTCTCTGGGCCTTGACTGACGCTCAGTTGGTGGCAGCCTTGCACCTGGGCCACTCTTTGGCCGCCCTGGTGAAGAAGGCGGCCGCCCAAGGGCGCCGTCACCGAGTGACCAGCTCGACCCTACCAACTCCCGACCACTTCTCGACTTCTGGCGCTCCCCCTGCTTCGTCTCAAAGGGGTGGCTCAGGAGGAACACCCAGGAGCCCCCTGGTGGAATTCTTCAGGCAGCACGACGTGCTCGAGACGTCATATCATATGTTCTGCACTCGCATCGATCTCCATCTTTGCGACGACATGGAGCCCAAGGGTCCCATGCGAGGCCAGACTCGGTCTAGCTGGGGTCCCCTTCAAGGTGGTGCTGCTCTCCAGGTCCTGCTGGAGAAGCTCCTCATCGACTACTACCCTTTCCACGGAGCAGCGAGCCCTCGCAGCCAGTGGCTCAAGTACAGCGAGCCCACATCGGGGCGGCAGACCTGGGTGCAGCATATGCTGTCCCAGTGGGCTGAGGGTGGGCCATCGTCTTCGTCCACACCGGGCAGCAACACACCATCATCACGTGACTGGCGCACGCTCATGTCCAGCTGCCTGCTTGTGCGGCTCGAGGAGTTTTCCATGCAGCAGGTATGCATGGCAGGGCGTAGCCAGCGTCGGCCGTTCCTGGCTTCGGAGGGTGCCACCGTGCTACTTCCAGGGGAAGCCCTGCATCTCGGACTGACCCACTACTACGCGCGACCTTCGCCGGCCACGACACCCGTCACGGCCAATGGCCACGTCAGGAGTCCGGGCTCCGGCAAAGGTCGCGCGTAGTAGTGGGTCAGTTCGAGATGCAGGGCTTCCCCTGGAAGTAGCACGGTGGCACCCTCCGAAGCCAGGAACGGCCGACGCTGGCTACGCCCTGCCATGCATACCTGCTGCATGGAAAACTCCTCGAGCCGCACAAGCAGGCAGCTGGACATGAGCGTGCGCCAGTCACGTGATGATGGTGTGTTGCTGCCCGGTGTGGACGAAGACGATGGCCCACCCTCAGCCCACTGGGACAGCATATGCTGCACCCAGGTCTGCCGCCCCGATGTGGGCTCGCTGTACTTGAGCCACTGGCTGCGAGGGCTCGCTGCTCCGTGGAAAGGGTAGTAGTCGATGAGGAGCTTCTCCTGGCATCCCTGCCGGGGTAGTTCAGGGTAGGTCGTTGCGATATCCTCCGCGCACTTGACAACTCGTAGATTATCTTGTCTACCCTGATTTGTCTCGTTTCTTGCTACTCCTTCTACTAGAACCACATCGTCCCAGTACACGTTGATCTTTAGTTTCTTTATATCTGGTCTTGATAGCAAAAAGTCGTACGTTACCCCCTCTATCACCAACACTTCGCTCTCTATTTGCTGACCCTGGAACTCGATGTTTACCAAGGCCCACTGATCATGCAACGTTACTTTTCCATCATAGCCTTGTACTACAAGGCTAATACATATGATGGCTCTGGTAGACAGCGGTGCTTCTGTGTCCATTATAAATGCCAAGCTGGTGGATGCAAATCGCTTGCATAGTGGAAGAATTCTACGAGTACAAGGCTATGATGGAAAAGTAACGTTGCATGATCAGTGGGCCTTGGTAAACATCAAGTTCCAGGGTCAGCAAATAGAGAGCGAAGTGTTGGTGATAGAGGGGGTAACGTACGACTTTTTGCTATCAAGACCAGATATAAAGAAACTAAAGATCAACGTGTACTGGGACGATGTGGTTCTAGTAGAAGGAGTAGCAAGGAACGAGACAAATCAGGGTAGACAAGATAATCTACGAGTTGTCAAGTGCGCGGAGGATATCGCAACGACCTACCCTGAACTTGTATGCATAGGAAGCTATCCTCAGGCGATGAAGTCCCACAAGGTTCCTTTCGAACTCGCTGACAAGACCGTCATCCGGAAAGCACCTTACAATATGTCAAGGGAGCGAAAGATGTGGCTCAAGAAAGAGTTGCAGGAGATGCTAGATGCTGATATCATACGACCTTCGGTATCACCCTTCGCTTCTCCCATAACGATCGCACCGAAAGAAGACGGAACCTTCAGATTATGCACCTTGGGGTGCAGTCCACAGTACGCTTCTACAGGAGAGACCCCTATTCTGCAGGCAGACCGTGAGTTGGGACTCTTGGAAAACCTCAAGATTGTCGAGGAGAGGCAACAAAAATCACAGGAGGAGAGGTACCGAAAACGAATGAAAAAGAATTTCGACAAGAGGCATCGAGCAGACATGCCAGACATTCAAGTCACCGACCTCGTACTAGTGAGAAAAGGAATAAGAGATTCCAGTGCCAAATTTTATGGGCCTTACTCTGTGACCAAGACAGCCACCCAGAACGGAATTTTGAAGACTGTCTGGTACACTGGTGAACGTGGATCTGTTGAATGTGCTTCAATTGGGAATGTCTTCAAGTATTACCCCAGGAGGGGTAATTAAAAGAAAGCGGGAAGGGTGAAGCGGTATGAGCCTTTGGACAGAAGATGAAGAAGCGCGAGGGCCGGGGCAGGAAAGAAGAGGGGGATGAAGTGAAAAATAAAGCAGATTAAGATGGACCCTGGAACTCGATGTTTACCAAGGCCCACTGATCATGCAACGTTACTTTTCCATCATAGCCTTGTACTACAAGGCTAATACATATGATGGCTCTGGTAGACAGCGGTGCTTCTGTGTCCATTATAAATGCCAAGCTGGTGGATGCAAATCGCTTGCATAGTGGAAGAATTCTACGAGTACAAGGCTATGATGGAAAAGTAACGTTGCATGATCAGTGGGCCTTGGTAAACATCAAGTTCCAGGGTCAGCAAATAGAGAGCGAAGTGTTGGTGATAGAGGGGGTAACGTACGACTTTTTGCTATCAAGACCAGATATAAAGAAACTAAAGATCAACGTGTACTGGGACGATGTGGTTCTAGTAGAAGGAGTAGCAAGGAACGAGACAAATCAGGGTAGACAAGATAATCTACGAGTTGTCAAGTGCGCGGAGGATATCGCAACGACCTACCCTGAACTTGTATGCATAGGAAGCTATCCTCAGGCGATGAAGTCCCACAAGGTTCCTTTCGAACTCGCTGACAAGACCGTCATCCGGAAAGCACCTTACAATATGTCAAGGGAGCGAAAGATGTGGCTCAAGAAAGAGTTGCAGGAGATGCTAGATGCTGATATCATACGACCTTCGGTATCACCCTTCGCTTCTCCCATAACGATCGCACCGAAAGAAGACGGAACCTTCAGATTATGCACCTTGGGGTGCAGTCCACAGTACGCTTCTACAGGAGAGACCCCTATTCTGCAGGCAGACCGTGAGTTGGGACTCTTGGAAAACCTCACTAGTACGAGGTCTCGCCCACGAACCTGCTCCCAGCCACTGCACCCAGGCAGGAGCCGTTCGGCAGGTCTCGGCCTTGGACCTTGAACAGACACACCGGAGCTCGACCTGGCCGACACGTACGGGTCTCACTTCCGGCTCAGGAACGCTGCCAGGAACTCGTCCTCTCGAGCGGCGCACCGCTTCCTCTGCCCTCGTGGCCTCAACCCTCGAGTTCTCTTTTCCGCACCGTGAGTTGGGACTCTTGGAAAACCTCAAGATTGTCGAGGAGAGGCAACAAAAATCACAGGAGGAGAGGTACCGAAAACGAATGAAAAAGAATTTCGACAAGAGGCATCGAGCAGACATGCCAGACATTCAAGTCACCGACCTCGTACTAGTGAGAAAAGGAATAAGAGATTCCAGTGCCAAATTTTATGGGCCTTACTCTGTGACCAAGACAGCCACCCAGAACGGAATTTTGAAGACTGTCTGGTACACTGGTGAACGTGGATCTGTTGAATGTGCTTCAATTGGGAATGTCTTCAAGTATTACTCCAGGAGGGGTAATTAAAAGAAAGCGGGAAGGGTGAAGCGGTATGAGCCTCCCAAATAAGAGATTCCAGTGCCAAATTTTATGGGCCTTACTCTGTGACCAAGACAGCCACAGTCTGTGACCAAGACAGGTTCTATCCTCAGGCGATGAAGTCCCACAAGGTTCCTTTCGAACTCGCTGACAAGACCGTCATCCGGAAAGCACCTTACAATATGTCAAGGGAGCGAAAGATGTGGCTCAAGAAAGAGTTGCAGGAGATGCTAGATGCTGATATCATACGACCTTCGGTATCACCCTTCGCTTCTCCCATAACGATCGCACCGAAAGAAGACGGAACCTTCAGATTATGCACCGACTACAGGGTTCTCAATCGTCAGACAGAACTCATACCATTTCCTATGCCGAAGATCGACACAATTATAGATGAGACCGGGGGTTGCCGACATTTTTCCCGCATCGATTTATGCAAAGGTTTCTGGCAGATCCCACTAACCGAAGAAACAAAAATGTACACCGCTTTTATCACGCCATTCGATCTCTACGAATACAACCGGCTCCCTTTCGGTTGGAAAAACTCGCCAGCGTGGTTCCAGAAGATCATGAACGACGTCCTAAAGCCATTCCTTGGTGTTTTTTGTAATGTGTACATAGACGACATTATAGTCTTCTCCAAAACAGAGGCTGAGCATCAGGACCATCTGTCTCAGGTGTTAAACGCCTTGAGCTTGGCACATCTCAAGGTTAATTTTAAGAAGAGTGTATTCTTTCAACGAAAAGTGGTGTTTCTTGGAAGAGTCTTCGATGGGAACACCAAAAGCACAAAACAAGAGTCCGTCGAGAAGATCTCCCAGTTGAAGAAACCATATGACGTCCATTCACTGCGTGTGTTTTTGGGATTGGCAGGACATTTCCGATCTTTCATAAAGGACTTTGCTGTCAAAACTAGATGCCTCACGCGCTTAACGCAGAAAGAAGTTCCCTTTGAATGGAGTGACGAATGTGAGGGAGTCTACCGTGACTTGGTGCACAGAATTTCTTCTGACCCCGTTCTGCGTATACCAGATTTCACTTTACCCTTTGAATTGAACACTGACGCCTCACATTATGGGACTGGTGCAGTGTTGTATCAAAAATGTATTGAAGCATCTGGCCGAGAAAAGCGACACGTAGTCGGTTACTACAGTTACACTTTCAAGCCGTCTGAAACAAACTACACTACTACGGAAAAAGAAGCACTGGCGGTTCTGAAGGCCGTTGACTACTTCCGCACGTACCTGGAAGGTACGAAGTTCACTTTGTTCACCGATCACCAGGCACTCACTCATCTCTTGAATATGACCCAAACTAAAGGGCGTATCGAGAGATGGGTGAATTACTTGCAGCAATTTGACTTTACCATCTCGCACCGACCAGGACCGCTTTTAACCGATGCAGATGCTCTATCAAGATTGATGGTACAAAACAACACAGAAAAATCTGAAGAAATCAATGAAGTGAAGCTGTGGGAAGGCTCAGAACAACTGGTTTTTGCGGAAGGTCGGTATCAAGTCCCACCAACTCTTGTTTCCAAAGTGCTTTACTTGTACCACGATAGCCCAGAATCTGGAGGACACGACGGCTTTTGGCGTACCTACAACAAGTTGGTCAAGAGGTTTACGTGGCCTCACATGAAGAAAGACGTTAGTCAGTACGTTCGTTCATGCCATGTGTGTCAAGTACACAAAGTCAAGTATAAACAGCCTACGGACACCATGATACTACCTTGCCACTCGAAAGTGCCTTTTGAAGTAGTTCACCTGGATTTCGCCGAACTTAACAAGAAACGGGAAGGAGTCAGAAAAACGCAAGCTTTTCTGCTGGCCATAGATGAATGCACCAGGATGGTCGCGGCACGAGCAGGAAAAGAAGATGCAAATAGCGTCATAACCCTTCTCGAAAGGGACATGTTTAGAACTACGCGGACAATCGTATGCGATAACGGCCCCGCGTTCAAGAGTGAAAAGCTAGTAAGATGGGCTCGAGATCACAATGTATCGATCAAGTTCTGTGCGCCATACCATCCTGCGGCGAATGGGCTTGCAGAACGTGCCATACGGGACGTGAAACAATACATCAAGATGTACGATAGTTTTCCTGGGGGATGGAAATGTTCTTTAGAAGCAGCCGTAAAACATCATAACCGATCCTACACAAGTGGCTTGGGGTGCAGTCCACAGTACGCTTCTACAGGAGAGACCCCTATTCTGCAGGCAGACCGTGAGTTGGGACTCTTGGAAAACCTCAAGATTGTCGAGGAGAGGCAACAAAAATCACAGGAGGAGAGGTACCGAAAACGAATGAAAAAGAATTTCGACAAGAGGCATCGAGCAGACATGCCAGACATTCAAGTCACCGACCTCGTACTAGTGAGAAAAGGAATAAGAGATTCCAGTGCCAAATTTTATGGGCCTTACTCTGTGACCAAGACAGCCACCCAGAACGGAATTTTGAAGACTGTCTGGTACACTGGTGAACGTGGATCTGTTGAATGTGCTTCAATTGGGAATGTCTTCAAGTATTACCCCAGGAGGGGTAATTAAAAGAAAGCGGGAAGGGTGAAGCGGTATGAGCCTTTGGACAGAAGATGAAGAAGCGCGAGGGCCGGGGCAAGAAAGAAGAGGGGGATGAAGTGAAAAATAAAGCAGATTAAGATGGACGCCAGTTCCATACTGAAGCGGTCCTGGACTTTGTGTACTTGACACACATGGCATGAACGAACGTACTGACTAACGTCTTTCTTCATGTGAGGCCACGTAAACCTCTTGACCAACTTGTTGTAGGTACGCCAAAAGCCGTCGTGTCCTCCAGATTCTGGGCTATCGTGGTACAAGTAAAGCACTTTGGAAACAAGAGTTGGTGGGACTTGATACCGACCTTCCGTAAAAACCAGTTGTTCTGAGCCTTCCCACAGCTTCACTTCATTGATTTCTTCAGATTTTTCTGTGTTGTTTTGTACCATCAATCTTGATAGAGCATCTGCATCGGTTAAAAGCGGTCCTGGTCGGTGCGAGATGGTAAAGTCAAATTGCTGCAAGTAATTCACTATGCAAGCGATTTGCATCCACCAGCTTGGCATTTATAATGGACACAGAAGCTTGCGTTTTTCTGACTCCTTCCCGTTTCTTGTTAAGTTCGGCGAAATCCAGGTGAACTACTTCAAAAGGCACGTTCGAGTGGCAAGGTAGTATCATGGTGTCCGTAGGCTGTTTATACTTGACTTTGTGTACTTGACACACATGGCATGAACGAACGTACTGACTAACGTCTTTCTTCATGTGAGGCCACGTAAACCTCTTGACCAACTTGTTGTAGGTACGCCAAAAGCCGTCGTGTCCTCCAGATTCTGGGCTATCGTGGTACAAGTAAAGCACTTTGGAAACAAGAGTTGGTGGGACTTGATACCGACCTTCCGTAAAAACCAGTTGTTCTGAGCCTTCCCACAGCTTCACTTCATTGATTTCTTCAGATTTTTCTGTGTTGTTTTGTACCATCAATCTTGATAGAGCATCTGCATCGGTTAAAAGCGGTCCTGGTCGGTGCGAGATGGTAAAGTCAAATTGCTGCAAGTAATTCACTATGCAAGCGATTTGCATCCACCAGCTTGGCATTTATAATGGACACAGAAGCACCGCTGTCTACCAGAGCCATCATATGTTTGTTTCCTACTTTGACGGGAATGTGAAGTAGGCTAGAGCAACTTAAATAAACAGTCTCATTTGGAGTCATCGGGTGGGACTGATCACCCTCGTTTATTAGTTTTTTTCTGTCGAATACTCCTGAGCTTCAGTGTCGATATTATTCACTCGACCTCTTGGAACACGCCAGGGCAAGTTATCTGTGCGAGTTGCGAGGTGGCTCGGTTCTCGCTGAGCGCGGCTTGCATTCATCTATGGCCAGCAGAAAAGCTTGCGTTTTTCTGACTCCTTCCCGTTTCTTGTTAAGTTCGGCGAAATCCAGGTGAACTACTTCAAAAGGCACGTTCGAGTGGCAAGGTAGTATCATGGTGTCCGTAGGCTGTTTATACTTGACTTTGTGTACTTGACACACATGGCATGAACGAACGTACTGACTAACGTCTTTCTTCATGTGAGGCCACGTAAACCTCTTGACCAACTTGTTGTAGGTACGCCAAAAGCCGTCGTGTCCTCCAGATTCTGGGCTATCGTGGTACAAGTAAAGCACTTTGGAAACAAGAGTTGGTGGGACTTGATACCGACCTTCCGTAAAAACCAGTTGTTCTGAGCCTTCCCACAGCTTCACTTCATTGATTTCTTCAGATTTTTCTGTGTTGTTTTGTACCATCAATCTTGATAGAGCATCTGCATCGGTTAAAAGCGGTCCTGGTCGGTGCGAGATGGTAAAGTCAAATTGCTGCAAGTAATTCACCCATCTGGCGATACGCCCTTTAGTTTGGGTCATATTCAAGAGATGAGTGAGTGCCTGGTGATCGGTGAACAAAGTGAACTTCGTACCTTCCAGGTACGTGCGGAAGTAGTCAACGGCCTTCAGAACCGCCAGTGCTTCTTTTTCCGTAGTAGTGTAGTTTGTTTCAGACGGCTTGAAAGTGTAACTGTAGTAACCGACTACGTGTCGCTTTTCTCGGCCAGATGCTTCAATACATTTTTGATACAACACTGCACCAGTCCCATAATGTGAGGCGGTACCTCTCCTCCTGTGCCACTCGAACGTGCCTTTTGAAGTAGTTCACCTGGATTTCGCCGAACTTAACAAGAAACGGGAAGGAGTCAGAAAAACGCAAGCTTTTCTGCTGGCCATAGATGAATGCACCAGGATGGTCGCGGCACGAGCAGGAAAAGAAGATGCAAATAGCGTCATAACCCTTCTCGAAAGGGACATGTTTAGAACTACGCGGACAATCGTATGCGATAACGGCCCCGCGTTCAAGAGTGAAAAGCTAGTAAGATGGGCTCGAGATCACAATGTATCGATCAAGTTCTGTGCGCCATACCATCCTGCGGCGAATGGGCTTGCAGAACGTGCCATACGGGACGTGAAACAATACATCAAGATGTACGATAGTACTGGAATCTCTTATTCCTTTTCTCACTAGTACGAGGTCGGTGACTTGAATGTCTGGCATGTCTGCTCGATGCCTCTTGTCGAAATTCTTTTTCATTCGTTTTCGGTACCTCTCCTCCTGTGATTTTTGTTGCCTCTCCTCGACAATCTTGAGGTTTTCCAAGAGTCCCAACTCACGGTCTGCCTGCAGAATAGGGGTCTCTCCTGTAGAAGCGTACTGTGGACTGCACCCCAAGCCACTTGTGTAGGATCGGTTATGATGTTTTACGGCTGCTTCTAAAGAACATTTCCATCCCCCAGGAAAACTATCGTACATCTTGATGTATTGTTTCACGTCCCGTATGGCACGTTCTGCAAGCCCATTCGCCGCAGGATGGTATGGCGCACAGAACTTGATCGATACATTGTGATCTCGAGCCCATCTTACTAGCTTTTCACTCTTGAACGCGGGGCCGTTATCGCATACGATTGTCCGCGTAGTTCTAAACATGTCCCTTTCGAGAAGGGTTATGACGCTATTTGCATCTTCTTTTCCTGCTCGTGCCGCGACCATCCTGGTGCATTCATCTATGGCCAGCAGAAAAGCTTGCGTTTTTCTGACTCCTTCCCGTTTCTTGTTAAGTTCGGCGAAATCCAGGTGAACTACTTCAAAAGGCACGTTCGAGTGGCAAGGTAGTATCATGGTGTCCGTAGGCTGTTTATACTTGACTTTGTGTACTTGACACACATGGCATGAACGAACGTACTGACTAACGTCTTTCTTCATGTGAGGCCACGTAAACCTCTTGACCAACTTGTTGTAGGTACGCCAAAAGATACTACCTTGCCACTCGAACGTGCCTTTTGAAGTAGTTCACCTGGATTTCGCCGAACTTAACAAGAAACGGGAAGGAGTCAGAAAAACGCAAGCTTTTCTGCTGGCCATAGATGAATGCACCAGGATGGTCGCGGCACGAGCAGGAAAAGAAGATGCAAATAGCGTCATAACCCTTCTCGAAAGGGACATGTTTAGAACTACGCGGACAATCGTATGCGATAACGGCCCCGCGTTCAAGAGTGAAAAGCTAGTAAGATGGGCTCGAGATCACAATGTATCGATCAAGTTCTGTGCGCCATACCATCCTGCGGCGAATGGGCTTGCAGAACGTGCCATACGGGACGTGAAACAATACATCAAGATGTACGATAGCACTGGAATCTCTTATTCCTTTTCTCACTAGTACGAGGTCGGTGACTTGAATGTCTGGCATGTCTGCTCGATGCCTCTTGTCGAAATTCTTTTTCATTCGTTTTCGGTACCTCTCCTCCTGTGATTTTTGTTGCCTCTCCTCGACAATCTTGAGGTTTTCCAAGAGTCCCAACTCACGGTCTGCCTGCAGAATAGGGGTCTCTCCTGTAGAAGCGTACTGTGGACTGCACCCCAAGCCACTTGTGTAGGATCGGTTATGATGTTTTACGGCTGCTTCTAAAGAACATTTCCATCCCCCAGGAAAACTATCGTACATCTTGATGTATTGTTTCACGTCCCGTATGGCACGTTCTGCAAGCCCATTCGCCGCAGGATGGTATGGCGCACAGAACTTGATCGATACATTGTGATCTCGAGCCCATCTTACTAGCTTTTCACTCTTGAACGCGGGGCCGTTATCGCATACGATTGTCCGCGTAGTTCTAAACATGTCCCTTTCGAGAAGGGTTATGACGCTATTTGCATCTTCTTTTCCTGCTCGTGCCGCGACCATCCTGGTGCATTCATCTATGGCCAGCAGAAAAGCTTGCGTTTTTCTGACTCCTTCCCGTTTCTTGTTAAGTTCGGCGAAATCCAGGTGAACTACTTCAAAAGGCACGTTCGAGTGGCAAGGTAGTATCATGGTGTCCGTAGGCTGTTTATACTTGACTTTGTGTACTTGACACACATGGCATGAACGAACGTACTGACTAACGTCTTTCTTCATGTGAGGCCACGTAAACCTCTTGACCAACTTGTTGTAGGTACGCCAAAAGCCGTCGTGTCCTCCAGATTCTGGGCTATCGTGGTACAAGTAAAGCACTTTGGAAACAAGAGTTGGTGGGACTTGATACCGACCTTCCGTAAAAACCAGTTGTTCTGAGCCTTCCCACAGCTTCACTTCATTGATTTCTTCAGATTTTTCTGTGTTGTTTTGTACCATCAATCTTGATAGAGCATCTGCATCGGTTAAAAGCGGTCCTGGTCGGTGCGAGATGGTAAAGTCAAATTGCTGCAAGTAATTCACCCATCTGGCGATACGCCCTTTAGTTTGGGTCATATTCAAGAGATGAGTGAGTGCCTGGTGATCGGTGAACAAAGTGAACTTCGTACCTTCCAGGTACGTGCGGAAGTAGTCAACGGCCTTCAGAACCGCCAGTGCTTCTTTTTCCGTAGTAGTGTAGTTTGTTTCAGACGGCTTGAAAGTGTAACTGTAGTAACCGACTACGTGTCGCTTTTCTCGGCCAGATGCTTCAATACATTTTTGATACAACACTGCACCAGTCCCATAATGTGAGGCGTCAGTGTTCAATTCAAAGGGTAAAGTGAAATCTGGTATACGCAGAACGGGGTCAGAAGAAATTCTGTGCACCAAGTCACGGTAGACTCTCTCACATTCGTCACTCCATTCAAAGGGAACTTCTTTCTGCGTTAAGCGCGTGAGGCATCTAGTTTTGACAGCAAAGTCCTTTATGAAAGATCGGAAATGTCCTGCCAATCCCAAAAACACACGCAGTGAATGGACGTCATATGGTTTCTTCAACTGGGAGATCTTCTCGACGGACTCTTGTTTTGTGCTTTTGGTGTTCCCATCGAAGACTCTTCCAAGAAACACCACTTTTCGTTGAAAGAATACACTCTTCTTAAAATTAACCTTGAGATGTGCCAAGCTCAAGGCGTTTAACACCTGAGACAGATGGTCCTGATGCTCAGCCTCTGTTTTGGAGAAGACTATAATGTCGTCTATGTACACATTACAAAAAACACCAAGGAATGGCTTTAGGACGTCGTTCATGATCTTCTGGAACCACGCTGGCGAGTTTTTCCAACCGAAAGGGAGCCGGTTGTATTCGTAGAGATCGAATGGCGTGATAAAAGCGGTGTACATTTTTGTTTCTTCGGTTAGTGGGATCTGCCAGAAACCTTTGCATAAATCGATGCGGGAAAAATGTCGGCAACCCCCGGTCTCATCTATAATTGTGTCGATCTTCGGCATAGGAAATGGTATGAGTTCTGTCTGACGATTGAGAACCCTGTAGTCGGTGCATAATCTGAAGGTTCCGTCTTCTTTCGGTGCGATCGTTATGGGAGAAGCGAAGGGTGATACCGAAGGTCGTATGATATCAGCATCTAGCATCTCCTGCAACTCTTTCTTGAGCCACATCTTTCGCTTCCTTGACATATTGTAAGGTGCTTTCCGGATGACGGTCTTGTCAGCGAGTTCGAAAGGAACCTTGTGGGACTTCATCGCCTGAGGATAGCTTCCTATGCATACAAGTTCAGGGTAGGTCGTTGCGATATCCTCCGCGCACTTGACAACTCGTAGATTATCTTGTCTACCCTGATTTGTCTCGTTCCTTGCTACTCCTTCTACTAGAACCACATCGTCCCAGTACACGTTGATCTTTAGTTTCTTTATATCTGGTCTTGATAGCAAAAAGTCGTACGTTACCCCCTCTATCACCAACACTTCGCTCTCTATTTGCTGACCCTGGAACTCGATGTTTACCAAGGCCCACTGATCATGCAACGTTACTTTTCCATCATAGCCTTGTACTCGTAGAATTCTTCCACTATGCAAGCGATTTGCATCCACCAGCTTGGCATTTATAATGGACACAGAAGCACCGCTGTCTACCAGAGCCATCATATGTTTGTTTCCTACTTTGACGGGAATGTGAAGTAGGCTAGAGCAACTTAAATAAACAGTCTCATTTGGAGTCATCGGGTGGGACTGATCACCCTCGTTTATTAGTTTTTTTTCTGTCGAATACTCCTGAGCTTCAGTGTCGATATTATTCACTCGACCTCTTGGAACACGCCAGGGCAAGTTATCTGTGCGAGTTGCGAGGTGGCTCGGTTCTCGCTGAGCGCGGCTTGACCAGTCCGATTTACTCCGACTGAAACAGCTGCTTGACTCGGCGGTTATGCTTGTTTCCGAAGCTGATGGTATGTTCTGAAGACACGCGAGGAGGTCATCTAGAGTCTTTGGTGACAGTATTTGCACTTGCTTCAACACGTTAGTGTGCAATCCATGCATTATTAAGGCAACTACGGCCGTAGATGGAAGCAAAGGCTCCGCCAGCTTTAAAAGACGGCGTTTCTCAAAGAAGTACTCGACAAGGCAGCTTTGCTCAGACTTGAAATTAAGCGCCGTGTTCCATCTTTCTACTGGATTGCTTCGGAATGCAGTCAAAAACTTTTTCCTCCACTGGCTCCAAGAGTCGTCACTGTCTTCCAGAATGCATGTTTCATACCACTTTCGCGCAACACCTCTCAAGTAAACGCGCATGTTGGTGATTTTAGCCTCATCAGAGAGCCACTTGTTTTTTCCAGCGGCATATTCGTAGAAATCAAGCCAACTTTCTGGATTTGAAGACACACCGTCGAAAGCATCAGGTTCTACGAAATTAGGTGTCGGTCTCTCAGCATTCAGAGAGCTTATAAGAGATGTCATTATTTGGTTTTGTTGAAGCATCTGTTCCTGTTGCAGCTGAAAAGCTTTCAAAACGAGGCTCACCTCTTCCGTCGGAGATCGTGATCCTGAGTGTTTTCGACGCGCTGGTTCAAGAACTAGGTCGTTGAAGGTCGCCACACGCAAGTTCACTTTCACAGCACCTTTCCGTCGTAGTTCAGTAGTGTCTACGGCTGCCTTTTCCACAACCAGGTTTACGAGTTCTTCCGAGCTGAGCTCACGAGGTAGGTCTACCGCTGCTTCGTCTTGAACTTGGTACTTCGAAAAGATGATCTCCTCGGAGGTCTCGTCTATGAAGAACGTCACCCACATGATGGCTTCGATGGCCGGCTGCGCCAAAATAATGTAGTGTTCCTACTTAAAATAACGGAACAGCATTAAAGCTTCAGTATGGAACTGGCGTCCATCTTAATCTGCTTTATTTTTCACTTCATCCCCCTCTTCTTTCCTGCCCCGGCCCTCGCGCTTCTTCATCTTCTGTCCAAAGGCTCATACCGCTTCAACTTACAAGAATTTTTGTGCCAATTGTTCATGCAGTGGCTAATGACCATGAGGAATTGTTCCTGAAGTGGTCTTTCACCCTCTCCCTGGGCCGTTGAGTCAAGTTCAGGGGCAAGGTTAAAATCCTAGCTTCCCGCTGAGCTCAAGTGTACTCCTTTAATTGGCGCCACTTTGCAAGCTGCCGCCATCGCTGCTAGTTGTCATAACCAAGGCTTATCAGATTTATTGGAGACTAAAGCGGGAACATTTCTTGTCGCTTTCAGTACGTACAAACTAGAACATTTAGAAAGATTCGTCACGAGCATCGGCTAACAGCAGCTTCGACAAAGGAGCGGTGATGCTAATCCTATTTGATGAAAGAAAATACTTTCCTGAAGCAGCAAATGCTTTGAACATTTCATAAAGCGTTTGTTCGTTCCAATTCATAACTGCATCAGCCAGTCGCAGCAGAATAAAAACATGAGCAAGTGGTGTATTGTTATAGAGCCCCTTTTCAGCGCTAGCCTGCTGTACAGACCTACAGCACAGGGTGGAAAGCATCGGAAAGAGCCTTCAAGAAAAATCGTCACTGCTGAAATGTTGTAACATTCCCTTGTAATATTTTCATTTCCTCACAAGAACATAATTGAGTTATTACAGTGGTGAAGGAAAATTTCGCCTTAGTTGTTGTCCGCAGCGTGCAGCCGACAGAAACCACTGTCAAAAGTGGGGGAGGGCTCAGCCCCCCCCCCACTTTTCTCAGGGGAGGACTTGCACCCCCTTTGCCCCCCCCCCCCCAGTTAATACGCCTACGTTTGTGAGGCCGAGAAATGCACTTTCACGTACACTCGCTGCGATACTTTTTCAGATATTATGCATGTAGGGAATGACTGCGAACTTCTGTGTCTCTCTGGCACAGTGGCCTATACATTAGTGTAGCCCCTTGACATATGCAACAAATTTTCGGTAACAATACCTTCTACATGATGAGGGTAACTGGCCGAGGCGAGTTCAACTTTAATAATAATAGTAATAAGAATATAATAATAATAATAATAATAATAATAATAATAATAATAATAATAATAATAATAATAATAATAATAATAATAATAATAATAATGGTAATGGTAATAATAATAATAATAATAATAATAATTTTATGTACAAGCCTTGGAACAACAATGAAGTATTAGTTTAGGTGCACGGAAAAATAAATCAATATAAGAAATTCAAATAAGTAACACAATACAGACACTGATAAAAACACATAAGGAGTGAAGACATCCAGACAAAGAGAAGTCAGTGCGAAATTGGAAGAGTAAAGAACAAAACTATAATCATAAAATAGAAATGAAAAATAAAAACGGATTGTATACAAATATGTAGAAACCTTCCTGAAAGGCGAAGAGGGAAGAATCTGTACATTGCTAAAAGTTATGTTAGGACAATAACCATATTATTATTATTAAAGCAATAATAATGATATCTTATGTTCTGCTTTCATAACTTACGATATGTATAAGAGACGCCATAGTGGAGGGCTCCGGAAATTTTGACTGTCTGGTGTTTTTTACCGTGCGCTGACACGGCACAACACACGGACCTCTACCACTTCGCCTTCATCAAAATGCAACCTCCGCGGCTGCGACTGAACCCTCCATCTTCAGGTCAGCAGCTGAGCCATTCTATCACTCAGCCTGATAGTCTCACAGATTTCTCCTGAAAATCCTAAAACATTTTGTGTTTGCAAACTTGCTCAAAGCACTCGTAAATTATAATTTTACAAAGCTTCGCCTAACTAGTTTAGAGTGCGCAAAATGAAACTTGAGAATGGGATTATTCTCAAGCGCCTGACGCATCCAACAAGAATGACCGTAATTCAGGAATAACCTGATATCATGGAGCCTAACTTAACGATTTTGAGACGCCCCGCTACGGTGGTGTAGTGGCTGAGGTACTCGGCTGCTGACCAGCAGGCAGCGGGAGCGAATCCCGGCGGCGGAGGCTGCATTTTCGATAGAGGCGGAAATTATGTAAGCCCGTGTGGTCAAATTTGGGTGCACGTTAAATAACCCCAGGTGGTCAAAATTGCCGCAGCTCTCCACTACGGCGTCTCTCATAATCATATGGTGGTTTTGGGACGTTAAGCTCAAGATATTATCAATTTTCAGACAATGCATGGGTTCGCTCAAAAGATTCGAAACTGTGCCGCATCGAATTCAAACAGCAAGTGATTCATTCCAGTGCGATGCAAGGGTGTGTAAGTATAAAAGTGAAGGCTTTACAAAAGAAATAGAATCTTAAAAGTTCGATGCCTTGTATCCTCTCTTCTGTGCCCTAATGTCCGTTGCGCTGACATGCGCTCTTCACACTCTGCAATGAACTTGGTCATTCGCATTCTGCGTGTAATCTTAACAGCATGACCTCAGCCAATGCAACGTTTCCCGAACATTGTCCCACTATCTGCGCCCAGCGTTGCTAAGAGTTCTTCTGGGTTAAAAACACAAACAAATAAACGGCTGCAGCAATGCTAGCTTTCCTCGTGCTGCCTTAATAAAGAGTGCTCAGTGAAACCAACTGCTTGCACACACTACATTTCGTCCTCATCTTACCCTGACTATAGGTTCACATTGCCGTTCCACTTCTCCTAAAGCTTAATCACAGCACCTGCTGCATATGTAACAACACACCGAGCAAACGACAGCAAGCATTAAACTACTGGCCCACCACAAAATCAATGTCTGTGATTTATAACGCACACCTGTCCGTTACGCTGTACTTCTTTGTTCTCCACTTTGAAACATCAGTGCCTGTGAAATCGTCGAGGGAACACTAAGGCACAAACACCACCTGCAAGTATTCCCAGGCATGCGGCGTAGGCACTACGTTTCGCCGACAAATATTTGGCCAAGAGAGCATCGTATGAAAAGCCACACGCCGCCAAGAGACAACATGTCACGCAGCCCGCACTCATTTGTTATGGGATATGTCAGCAATTTTTTCTCGCCTGCGTTTTCAGTTTTTGTGTTTTTTATTGATTCATTGCCTGTTAAGATTACGCTTTTCCTGAGAGATTTGTCGAGGGTGAAGATTAATTTCCCTTATTGTGAAAAGCTTCGTCTGCACCATCACATCTGCTCTCGCTATTTGACTGTGTAGAGTTTCTTCTTGCAGTTGTTGAATCATTCAAAGGATTTTACTTATGTTGGAGAGTACGTAAATGATGTGCGAAATAAAACGAAATAAATGAACTAAAATTGAACAAATAAACCTCAGAATGGTGAAAAACTTGCGCCATGAGAAAGGTTCCATTTTACCCGTACGACTGAAAAGGCCATCATAGGGTGTAAAGTGAAATATTGAATTGATGAAAAGAAGAATCTAAACAAAATTGATAGAAAAGCTGAAATAAATCGATCGCAATACTCCTGAACGTGGCGAGAATACATTCACAGCTTCATCTGCATTACCTTGCTCAAAACAATAGTTGGAGAGATTTGTCAGGTAGAATTGCAAAGCCTCTGATTCGCTTAAAAAGGCATTTCTTTCGAAATTCAATGATACACCAAAAGCGATGATGTCGGAAACCGCATTTTCAACTCAAATAGCTGTGGCAATATAAATTTCAAGCATGGTTCGAAACAATACGTGCATGACGCTTATCCCCTCGGAACACACCGAGCCCGTACTACCCTCTTCACCCAAAACTTGTTTTTTCGACGTCCCACAGAGCACACAATGACACTAACCCACATTTTCCCGTCAGATCAGAGGTGTCCTCCATCCTTCACCCGAAAAAAAGTCTGCGTAATCCCCTTCTTGGAAACTGAAAAGCTCGACCACATCGTTTACAATAAGCCGAAAGGCATGAGAACAATGACCGATGGGAATCTTTAGCCCAAAGCCTCAAGCTAATAACGTGCTTTTTCTAGGCTCTGACAGTCCTGACGTGCGAGCTGTGTGGGCCTAACGGTACTGTTTCAGCTGCGTTGGTACTGCGGGCTGCCACAGGACACGTGGCATGCCCCTTTGCTTTGCACCGTGACTTTCAATCGCCACTTCTTACGAAGCTATCTGCACCACACCGGTGCTCCCACTGCTGAGCACTTAAACTGCTGACCGCTTCAAGTATCCTCAGTTCAGTTCACCGTATAGAAGACTGCTCACTCCGACCGACAGGGTATTTGCAGCCCAAAGCCTCAAGTTAATAACGCGCTTTTTCTAGATGAGTGTGTAGCAACTTGCCTACCTTTGTTTGACTTTTAAGTGACTGCATATTCCCGATTATCCACTGTCTATGTTTCACTAAATATGGGTATCTATTTGCGCAATTACCTTGCCCGTATCGGCTGTTTCACTCAGCCCTGGAAGCTTACGAAGACATGCAAGCTTTTCTGGCTCATTTCGTGTTCACTTAACCGCCGTGACTTGCTGGATGGACGCCTAGGGCTTGTGTTTTGTTCGCTTGCTCATTTGCTCATTTACGCGGTTGATGTTGAGCTTAACGTAGGTCCCGACAAGGTTGACCAAGAGATGGCACTGGTTAATGAATCCACTGCTTCTAGTGAACGTTTTCAAAAGGAAGTGAAGAGCACGCTAAAAGACATTCATGCTACTGTAACAGACGTGAAAAGGTGGCTCTGCAAAATCGATGAGTGTCTTGAGAGCGTTGACAACTTTAGTGAAAAAGTCAAGGATGTCGGCTTTGTACTAAAAGAATCTCGAAGCACTTGAAAAACACCGAACAAAAACAGGCCCATCGAGCTAGCCTCGTTGTGGATGACCTGAATAATCGAATGAGGTGCAATAATCGCATTTTAAAGGTTGTTCGTATGCAAGCTGCTGAAAAATAGTGACACAGAGAAAATTACTCATGAATTCGTCCGTGAAACGTTGAGAATTATCCAGGTGAAGTAGAGCGAGCCCATCGGAGCGGGCAACGCAAACCTCATCGCATTCGACCTGATATGGTCAAACTCTTAAACTTCAAGATTAAAAACAATACTCTGAAAAATGAATTCAATTTAAAAGACCTGGTAACAGCTCATGTGTAGATCGAGGGGAGTTTTTCACCTCGTATGCAACTGATTTGAAAAACGTTCGTGATTTCATGCGTACAAAAGAACAAAAAAATGCGAAGTATAAGTTGCAGTTTCATAAGCTTATAATGGGCAACGACATTTTCAACTTCAATTCCTCCAGTATAAAAGTGATCCCTATCTCGAGACGCGACACTGCTCCGAAGTGTGATTGACGCCCCGTTTCGCTAGCTTCCCATATACATAATTTGGTATCACGTGGAGTGAATAGACAACGAATGTAAATCACACGTGTAAACATCAAAATTATGCCATGCGTGCCATGTAAAACATGACTAGATGCTGCGCTCATAGTGCGCTTGCGGCCATTGCGCTTGCTCCACATACTAAATTTGGCATCATGTGACGTTAACGCACAATGAAGGTAAATTGTAAGTCTAAATATGATAATCATGCAATGCATCACGTAAAGCTTGACTACATGCTACGCTCATGGCATGTAGTCATGCCATGAGCGTAGCATGGCATGACTACATGCCATGCTACGCTATGCTAGTTTCCCATGTATATGGGAAACTGTTTCGCTAGTTTCCCATATACCAAATTGGGTATTGCATGACTTAAATGGACGACGAACACAAGTGCCAGGCGCAGCCATGATAATTGACATGGAAGTCATGTTCGGCATAATTGACGTCCGCCTGATAACGTTGCGATGATTTTAAAATGACAGATGGACGTTCCTCATTTGTCCTCTTCATGTTATTGATTCCCACTGCACGTTTGATTTGCCATTTTTGTTGATGCGATAGGAATGACATAAACACTGTCAGCTGGATTCTGCCGCTGGCATGGGTGTCCGCCATCATTCACCGTATGTGTATACGTAATCATATATGTAAAAATGCAATGAATAAAAATATTCCAGGAAATGCCTCCGGTGTGCGCATTAGAGTGCCCAACGTCTTGTTTGTGAGTGCGTGGCGTTAGCCTCTGAGCCACGAAAAAGCACTTTATTCAACGTTGAGATCGGAAGCTACTTATATCTACCACTTACCGCTGGCGACGCCGACCTCGGGGGAACTATCGTGTTTTCAGCATTACCAGCGAGATAGCGCAATGAGCACACGTAGCCTGAAGCCCCTCAATGAAATTTCAGGGCCTCCGCGTGGCCAGATTGTCACGACGCGGTGATACGCGCTTGTTCGTTCATCTCCTACGCGTACTTTTCCCCGACGAGGGGGGCGGGTAGACGTTCACACGTACGCGCGCTTATCTATCGGTGGTAACTAGCGTATGCTGTGAGCTTTCACCAGAACGATTTGGCTGTAGTTAGCGAGTGCCCGAAGGTCACTGCACTCGCTGCACAGTTTCCGTTTGCGAAAAGAGCACGCTTTAGAGAACAAAATAATTACCTCATTACGTCACTGTTGAGGTCCCCAAACGAAGGGACAAGACGAAAAAATGAAAAAAGGAAGGTTGCCGCATAAGCACTCTTTTCACCCTTCCAGTGCAATCGAAATGCGCTCCTGCCTATTTCCAGGTTCACTGGCCACTAGCGCCATACGTATATTTTAACGCGATAGCGTTAGAGAGCTCGTGTCGCAGAAAACCCGCCGCAGGCGTCGGCGCCGTTGATTGTGAGCGAAAAATCATCTGTGCGTCAGTGACCTAAAAATCAAGTTACCGAGATAGCCGCGGGAGGCCGCTACTTGTCCACGCGTGCGCACTCGATCACACTGGAAAGCCGCGCATTCGAAGAAAAATAAATGCTCAAGGTCACGAGGCGCGGTGGGTTCTTTGCCCTGCCACCCCTCCCTGCCTTGCTCCCAGCGCTTTCGTCGGGAGGAAGAAGAGATAATGCAATGGCAGCAAGCGACAAATCTTCGTAACTCCACTCGCACTGGACGAATTTTTCGAATTCTTGCGGCATTGAATTCGTGAGCAAATAAGCTCTTCTATTGAATTCATTCAAGGGTTGCTTGAAAAAGTGTTTGAGGGCCCCTTTAACGCATTTTGTTCGACAGGTGTCATGATGAAAACGACCCCATTCGGCGAAAACAGCACGCGCTGGTCCAATCTACTGTGTACGTGTTTGTGTGCGTACGTTTGTATGTAACTAAACATATGAATAAGTAGGCACTTAGCGGTGAAAGGGTGTTTTAGGGGCCGGATTCAGCTATCACGTTCAACTCTTAAAGGCGAAGTTTAAGGGTCTTCCAATTGTTACTAATCTTTTCCTTTTTTAACTTTTGTTCCATTCTTTTCAAGAGCTGAAAGTTCAGCCGACTGATTTATCAATAAGATAAAACTCGATCGACACAAATGAAATCCACTGTTTATTGCGTGTTTTGTATAAAAACAGATATATACACCCAATGTCAAAGTGTAGATCTGTAAAGGCAGCTTTAACTTAGAACTGACATACGGACATAATGAGTAAACATTGAACCATGAATATTCGAACCAATGCGAAAATTATCAACAATCGCGAGTAGGACATGTCGTATTTGACCTAATCACGTTTGTTACGACGGCACGCATAGTTTTATTTCAAAACTTGAGTACCAAAAAGACTGAAGTTAAGAGGCATAGAGAGCCTTTACCGATCAGAAGTTTTCGAAAAAGAACGCCTTTAAAAACAGTGCTTCGGCAAGGTGACTTGTCTTCGTCAGGACAACAGCATCACCTTGGCAAAGAAACATTCTCACGGCAAAACGCTGGCTTCATCGGCATTTTCTGTAATAATATTAGAAGTATTTAGTTGATCACGTGTATTCGAATGACATCATTAGAAGTAAAGGCTCACAAATTTTGAAAACCCGCTTCAAGAATTTAATGAGCTGCAGCATTTAATTAGTTGACATTATTTGAACTGCACGCTAAAAGTAAAAGCAACTAAAACTACGTAGCCGAGCCAACACAACCTCAAGCCTTTCAATGAATACATTTTACCGTCAGGACTTCGGTTGTCGCCTTCAAAAATTTGTCACTAGACTTCTGTCAGTCCAGTCAGGCTTGCAGAGAGCTGGGTTTACTCGTATGTACTAATGCAAGATCACTACCTGCTCAAATAACGGTTCCAAACTCTCGTGCTCAGCCGTTGCCTTTAGGAAACGCTGGGAAACATTTCGCGGTACTAGAAATTTCCGGGTTAACACAAGACAGAGCCACGCAAAACATGTGCTGCCCGATTAAGCCGTCTTCGTTTTTTCTATTGAAATAGAAAATAAACGAAGGAGTTTTTGTGATCGTTACTTGGCGACGGCTGCCCCTTTCCACTTATTTGGTAGAAATAAAAATATGAAACAAATTGCATATATACAGATATACAGCCCAACCTGGGTGAGAGGAATAGTTCTCCTATATGGGCAGAACATACACGTAGACTACGCGCTCACTTTTAACTTTTGTCCGCTCAGTATTCGTCACAAATCTTCGTTTCTTCGAAGAACTGTTGCAGCACCTACGTTGCTTTGCCGTTTGTTTTGAATGGCCATGGACCTAGTATTTTATTCAATCCGAATGATCGCTCAGGATGTAACCTATGCAGTTCCTGTTCTAGTCACCTTCGGTGTGTGTCGTGTTTCGGACAGTCGAGCAAGAGGTGACAGATATCCTTGTCGTCGTGGCCGCATGAACATGCTGACGATGTTGCACGCTCAATACGAAGTAGGAAGTGCTTTGTGTAAGCAGTTCCGAGTCGTAGGCGATGAATGAGTGTGTCGATACATCTTAGAAGGTCACGGTCTAATTGGTATTCAAGATTAGAATCAAAAGAATATAGGATCGATTCCTTTGTTTTGTCTGTGAACCAGGTAGACAGGCTTAATTCAAGTTTTGTTATTCTTAAAATTTCATGTACATCATATTGAGATACCGTAATTAGGCACGTTTGCGTAGAATTATGAGCGGTTTTCACCATCTCATCCGCCATTTGATTTCCCTTAATTCCGCAGTGACTGGGAACCGACTGAAATGCCACTCGATGATTCGACTTCGTAGCGTCTGAGAGTTCGTTTAGAATAGACGAAAGGGGTGCCGACATGTCCCCAGATTTCTAATTACTGTAGAGTTGGGTTCTCTTTCCTCTGCCTGTGTTAAAGAACTTGATGTTTCCTGTGGAACCCCCAGACATATGCGTAAGCTTCGTGCTTGTAACAGCTGAAGTCGGTGTAGCAACGTCTGAGAGATGTTGTGGAGAACTGGCGCAGAGTAGGCAATGTTCTGTCGAATTAGTGCACGATGAACGTGGAGGAGAGACGCTGATGCACCGCCTCATTTTGTTCCCGTGATGCGACGTTTAACATTTATGGTGCTGTTCACTTGATTTTCTAGAACAGCAATATGCTGACTTCATCTGAGTGGGCTATCTAAAGTAACGCCAAGGAAGCAATGCTTTCTTGCGATTTCGATTATTTGTCCATCTACATGAAGCTTCAAGCTTTTCAGTCTTTTTCTCTTGACTGGCAAAACTACAGATTTGGCGTGAAAAATCTGCATGCCTCGCTCTTTGAGGTAATCACTTATTGCGTCTGGTCCTTGTTGAAGCCGATGTTCGATCACTTCCAGTGATTTGTGAGACGCCCATATGCATACGTCGTCTGCATACATGAATATGTTCAAGGCTTCGGGCAGTACTTCTGGAAGACCTGCCATTGCAGCATTGAAAAGAAGTGGACTTAGAACGCTTCCTTGGGGTACACCTCTGCTCATGTTGAAGCGATCGCTGTCTCTCTTATTGGTTGAAATGCGTATTTGTCTTTTACATAGGAAGTTGGCAATCCATTGAAGGATACGACCGTGAACCCCTAGTGAGATAAGCCCGTGCACCACAGAAAGGTGGCTTACAGAGTATAACGCCCTCCTAATATCTATAAACGCCGCAACAGTCATGTTTCCACAGCTCATCTGATGTTCTACAAATGTAAAGAGGTTGAAGACGCAGTCCATGGTGCATCGCCGTCGTCTGAAGCCAGCCATCTGTCCTGGAAGTGAGTTGTTAGCTTCAATCCACCACTGTAATATTCTGTCAACCATTTTTTCCATTACTTTAAATACACAGCTAGTGAGGCTGACTGGTGGGAATGAGTCAAGCGAAAGCGGTGATTTACTGGGCATCAGCAGTGGGACGATTCTCGCGACCTTCCAACACATTGAAACGTACGCCTTCGTCCACATGTCGTTATATATCCGTAGAAGAACTGGCATGCCGTTAGGTCCTATATTTTTCAGAACACTGTACGATACGTTGTCGGGACCGGTTGCCGTTCTTGCGCTGGTTAGTGATAGAGCAGTACGCAACTCTAGAAGAGAATACATGTTATCCAGTTGAGCCTGTGATAAAGTGTATGCATCTTGGATTTGCTGCAAAACAGAACTAGGCAGTGCAGCAGTGTTGTGAACCGATTGCCCAGTTCCAGTCAGCATTGTGCAAAACTTATTAGAAACATCACGTTCGGATAATCCAAGAGATATGGCCAGTGCTCTGAATGGGTTTCGCTGGGATACTGGAGGACTTAGAGCAGTGATTGTTTGCCAGATTTTCGGAAGTGAAGTAAATGGGGTGAATGAATTGCAGAAGTCATGCCATTTTCTCCGACTTAACTTTTGCATGTGTTGGTTTTGCATGTGTGTGGCCTGACTCTTCTTGTAATCTTCAAGCCTCCCAGTGCGGCGATAGCGACGTTCTGCTCGTCTTCTAATAGCTCGTAGGCGCTCATAGTCTGCATCTACACCGAAGTGGCCTGCTCGGGCAGCTGTAAACCTTTTCGCACGGGAGTAACTGCTTTTAATGCCGGACATAAGTGTATCCGATTCATCGACTCCCATCAAGTCACGTCCAATATGTTGGCGAAATAGTTTCCAGCCAGTTAGCTTTAAAATCAATGTGGTCATTTGCACTTGCATTCTTGGGTGTTTCATAAGAACTAGGTAATGATCACTACCTCGTGTTTCGAGGTCTGTACACCAGTTCATATCCCGTGCCATGTCAGGAGAGGCTATAGCCAAATCTAGACAGCTGGCATAATTATTACCTCTTAAAAACGTTACTGATTCATCATTCAGTACAACAAGATTACTTCGATCAATTGCTTTTTCGAGTGTTCTCCCACGTGAATCGGTATGTGTACTGCCCCACGTGGTATTGTGCGCATTGAAATCTCCACAGATGAGGGCAGGTCCCTGGGATTTACGTAATAAGTGAACCATAGATGATTTGGAGATGCGTTTCGATGGTTGCAAATAAACACAAATTACGGTGATGGTAAGTTTCTGGAATTGAGTTTTGCACCCTACAAATTCTGGCACGTCCGAGTCCGACGAGTATAAAACAAAAGAGGGTATGTTGCACCGTACGCATAGCAGTGCCCTGGTCAAGCCTGGATTTCTTCTTTATGCACATGTGACATAGTTAGAAATCCTAAAGTTAGGGCCAACGTTGGTTTCATTTAGACACAGAACGGGGAAGCTATACTTAGCAACCAACTTCCTAAAGTGTGCGCTTTTGGACCTAAGGCCATTGGCATTCCACTGAAACACAGCTGTGTTGCGGAAACAGTTGTTCATTTGTAGACCCTTTTTGCTATATAAAATAATTTTTTGTTGTACTGCTAGAGGCTCTAATGAAAGGACTGCGCTCACCTCTGGTAAATTTTTGGCTCGTGAAAATACACGCAAGATTGCCATCAAAGCAAGGAAGAGCATCGACATAACCATATCCACATCACTTGATTTCGGTGCACGTTGCTGTTGGACCTTTGGCTTTGGCGAGGTGAAAGGTGTTGACGCTTGGTTATCCTAAATTGCTGGTGGTTTTGGTGTCCTGCTGTCGCTTTTCCGCCTCTGAACACTTGGTTATTGTCTCTACGGTCCGTTTTGGCTGTACTTTTGTTTTTCTGAGCTGAAGCACGATTGGTTACCGTCGCATACGACAGTGGTGATGAACTCTTTTGTGATATTGAAGTCACAAGGTGTGGATGCACAGTTTCAGAATTCGGACAAGGCGATCCCTTTTTTGGAGCTCTTCTAAGCAAAATTTCTTGTCGCTTTAGTCGAGTTGCTGCCTGGTGTTTCGGACAACCAGCATATGACGCAACGTGGTCTCCATTGCAATTGGCACATCTGGGATGATTCCTCGACGTGAATTCTTTGTAATCATGTGCTCTTGCACAGATTTTGCAGCGAAGTTGCCCATGGCACGATTTGGCTACATGTCCAAATCTTGACAGTTGTAACATCGTGTAGCGGCCTGTAGGTATACTCTTCCACCGGATGACTTGTGAAGCCTAGGAGAATACGAGGTGGCACTGGCTTGTCGGGGGAGAACTTAAGAGTTACACTGCCGAGTAAATGTGGCTGTGCTGAACCATCTTCACGACGGAGCCATTTAGTCTGTCTCCTGACAGAGATTACACCGCTGTCTCTTAAATATTCAAGAAGTTGATCTTGACTGTATCGCACTGGTACTTGTCTAATCTTTCCTAGGTTCCTCGCATACGACTGCGGTATGTACGGTGCCACTTCAAGACCAGCAACATTTGTTAACTCAAGAAGTCTGGCGGATGCAGTAACTGTAGAGACACTTACGGAGAATTTGCCATCTCTGTAGACACGGAACGACTCCACTTTCTCTTTAGCAGCAGATACTCCTTCACTGGCCAGTTTGTTCGGATTGACTTTCCAGAACGAGGCGCTAGGGTCTGTCAGCTTGAAAATTACGGGTATCCCCGCCAGTCGGGCTTTTTTGTACATGACTGTTGTGAAAAGCCTGTCTTCTGCTTCTACATCACAGTTCATTTCCGCGGAGTCGATGACTGTTGCATCGCTGTAATCCTCTTTATTATCAGTTCGCGCCTTCTTAGGAGTAACACACTCGTCGTCGGCATTAGGTGTCGTCGAGGGGCCGTCACAGCTCTCCTCGGGTCCGCGAAAAACGCGATTATCTTGCTGTTCGGACGCATTCATCACTTCGTCTTCATCTGATGGGCGCCGAGAAGAATGGCCGCTACCAGTAGCAGAAGCTTTCGGACGTCGTGGCAGCCTAACATAAGGCTTCGGCGCCTTGGAGAAGTGGCGCCTGGTGCACCGCGAAAGTGGTGGCCGAATCTTGGCTGTAAGATGCAGAAGACGAGTGAGAAAACTTACTAAATTGGCGAAAAAAACAGCAGCGCTAGGAAACTCACGCCAAGTGATTCTTCACTTTGTCTTCTTTCCTTGTTCTTTCCACCACTGCATTCGGATAACGAGCTTGTATATAAAAAGTGAGCGAACTTTTGCACGCATGACGGCAGCCCCTTTCTCTCTGCTCCAGCGAGCCGTCTTCGTAGTTGACTTGTTCGGTGTAGCTCACTGCGGCTTCCGTTCTCTGCCCGCCACATGTTGCTGTCTTTATCTTTCCTGTAGTTGATACGCTGAGAAGGCTAGATAACTGAGCGCGATGCAACTTGAAATATTACTGAGCAAGGGGCGGGAAGGAGTAGCGGCAAGCGCTATGAACGCAAGTCAATCACTGATTGCACTTCGCCTGATTTAAAATTCACGAAATATAGGCCGTTGTGGTAGCTCAGCGGTTAGAGCATCGAACGCGTTATTCAAAATTCATGAAATAAGCAAAAACAAAAGATATATGAACAAAAAATGCGTTGCTTACAGGGGAGTAATTTCCTCGTCCTCAACTATCTTCTATACTAACTAAAGAGGAAAGATGTTGAGGCTAAGAATGGGTGCCTTTCGATGTATCGAATGCTCGGTGGCTGCGTGGAGAAAGAGCCGTAGTTCAGTGAAGAGACTCTTTAATGCAGCACTGAGGCGTCTGTCGGAGCCCAATCCCGAAACTACGTTCTCTATTTCACATTGAAACACCTTCTTTTCGACCCTCGGTTTAACAAAGGGTCTCCACACAAGCCAATAACACGTGTGGGCTCGCACCGGCACAAACAATCTCAAACAACACTTACATAAAAGGCACTGCATTGGTAAAAACTATGTTACTAAATATAGCACGATAGGGGGATAGGTTAGGTTCGCAGTGCGTCACACTCTCTCCCATGCGATGCCATGTTGGCCTCCGTCGGTAGCAGTTCTCACGACCGAGCTCCGTCAGCTCCTTCAATGAACGTTGCTTTGTAGAAGCCTCCTTAAAGGGGCCCTGCAACACTTTTTGAGCGGGGTCAGAAAACACTGCCGATTGGTAGTAGAGGCTCCCGAGAACACGGGAGCCAAATGGTATAGCGCAGCACGTGGCCTAGAATTCACAATAAATTATGAATGTCCGCTAAATATACCTTCTATTCATTCGACAAATCACAAACGTAAGCACAGTGTCACACGTCCCGTTAATTAGGGAGGCGATCGCCGGGCTAATTCCAAGGGCCGAAGTATGGGCCCCCTGAACCGCACCACGAAAGCGTGGACAATTTATAAGTGGTCCTTTTCGGCGCGCCAGCGCACGCCGGCTGTGGCCCAAAGAACAAGACAGAGCCGAGAGTTGATAAGCAAAACAAAATTATATTCTCAATAATGGCAGATCAAAACAATACATAAGTATGCACACTCCACAATAGTTGAGTACAATATGTCACCAATCAAACAACGCACTACACAGTACAATTAGCCACACTCGAAACAACGGACACAGACAACAATACGCACTACAATGCAGTCGCATGCATTGAACAACCAAGACACTTAAAGACTAAAGAGATAGGAAACCTATTCAGTCCAAAGTTCTTGGAACAAAAGTCTGGATGATACTCTTCCGAGAATCACTCACTCAAAGTCCAGCGTTGTTGTCGTTCCGCTGCCCCCGAAGTATCTCTTCCAGGAAACCTCGCCGAAAATTCTCTTCCAGGAAACCTCGCGTCTTCAATTGGCCACTCTCTAAGCTTCAAACTTCTTCACCGGAAACACGTCGGCTTCATACACGCAGTTGCTGCCACGCGTCTTCGCTCGGTAGCGGTAAACACACACTCTTGCCTGTAGCTCGAGTCGTCACCCCTCAGGTGAAAATCACCTTCTTCTCCTGCTTTGTCTCTACGGACAAAACCTTCGCCGACTACACGGCGGAATCCCTACGCGCTCTGGCGCTAACTTCCGACTTCTCCTGATCTTTCGTCTCGGCTGCTCGATTAAATACCTTCCGCGCGAGATTCCAGAAAGTTCTCATCATTTCGTCGGCGCGATGCGCAGCGAAGGCTGGGGGAAAGGTCGAGACGATACGAGGGCCGTCCGCGACGGATGACTCAACCCGGCATCACCACGCCCCTTTCCATCTAGAAATTTCGAGTGCTTGCTCAGCCGCCGTTGTGGGGTGAGGAGGTTCGTGGGCGAAGCTACGCTTCCGAGAGGGGGGGGGGGGGGGCTCGCGCGCCCGGGGAGCCCTTCGATGCTTGTTCTCTTTTTTTTGCGTTGACCTCGCGGCGTCTCTCCCGCGTTTCGTCGCGAGAATTTGGCGGCGCGCCCTTTTTGAGCGCTCGTTCTGTGACAGTTATAGATAAAGGCATGAAGCTTATGCCACGTATATTAGGCAGATAAGATTTCTTCTATTTCAACTTTACACTAGGAGCGAGAAGCCAACCACAAATAAGTTCTTTAGGGAACACAATACAGACTGCGTTACAAGACAAGAGCTTATGTTCGTAACTTTAAAGCTATCTTACATAGCCAGCTCACCATACAGCGAATAGGAGCAAATAGGCAATATGGAAGACACAAAGCACTACTGGATTATGAGTGTGCTTGTTGCTCACATCTATTATTCCAATTGAAGAAAGCCTTTCAAAATTGCACTTAGTCAGGAGAAATATTCTAACGCAACAATTACAACGGGCTCCTACAGGCGCCACTAACACTCACCATTATTAATGATATCAGTGTCTTGCCTGATGGATACGCTGTGTCAGTCACAGAACACCAAAGGAGTGCTCCATGACTTAACTTGCATATGTGCTAGCTGCATTGCATTGCTGCTGAAGTAGGCAAGCCACAGACAGGGAGATGAGGAGCCATGGCTTTGAGGCACAGTGAGCATCACCTTTAGAGATCAACAATGCATACTTAAGTAAGGTCCAATTTGTAGAAAAAATATGTCACTATAGAATCGTGGTGAGCACGTTCGCCTGAAACACAACAGGCTACAGCACTGAGAGATAAAAAGCTACGTCAAGTAAAAGATGCAGTAACTGGCCTTATGTTGTCTGAGGCTTGTACAATAGGTCTTTATCTTTGCAAGTTGTGAACAGCCAGGCGATTTTCACCCACTAACTATTTTCTTCCAGAGCACTTCAACCGCAGGGTGAACCACAAGGCTCAATAAGTAATCAAAGTATTTGTGCTTGTTCAAGAGCACGAGCTTTTGAGCCTCAGATAGTGGGAGTTTCATTCATAAGCTGCAGGCTTTCAACCTTCAACATTCTGAATTATCTCGCAATTATTTTATTATTGTTCAGTAAGCATTATGTGTGAAAATAATGCAGGTATCCACTGCAAGCAACTATGCTTAGGTTTTCAATTTGTGCATAGTAAGTGGTCTTTACTTAATCGTATGTATTAAAGAAAACTAACCTTGCAACCAGTCGTTTGGCAGTTTGTGCCCTCGAAGCTCCCAAGCAGATCGCAGTCTTTCCAGATGAGGCTGCCATGCCTGCTTCCAGGCCACATCCATGTCCTCTGATTGATAACAGTCCCAGCAGTGATATAAACTTGCACAGTTAGGGAGCACGTGTCGTTCCTACATTTGTACCGGTGCTCCAAGTCTTGAGGAGGCTCGACGTGCTAGTGCATGCAACCGATGCATCAGAGAACCTTAAACTCTCCAATACGTGAATGGCCAAAAGCGATATATTTAAAACAATCATTAAAGGCAGAAAAGGCAGTAGGATTGGACGTGTGGGTATAACATGATAAAGGGTTAATAACAGCCCAAAAGACAGGAGAGGGTAGAACAGACGAGACAGAGTGTTGATCAGTGCTCTTTCCTGTCTCTTATATCTCCTCCTGTCGTTTACGCTGTTAAGCACTCTTTATCACTAAAAGCACTCACTTCCAATACTTATTTGACGAAGCTATCACTTCGTCAAAGTGAACAAGTCTGCTATAATTAATTTGAAAGAAGCTGAAGCCTCATGCAAAATCAACGTACCACAGTATATATGTCCTAGTGATGTATACTGCGACCACAGCGGTAAACATCTATAGAACAAATTTTCAAAAAATAACTTGAATTCAAGTGCAAGCTGGCTCCTGGAAAACAAATTTACGTTACCTTTCCCACTACCAAGTGTAATAAATAGACAGGCCCATCCTAATAGTGAAACAAGAACTCTTTTATATCAAATCGCAAAAAAACTGCTGATGTATTTGCCCACCTCTTTATATTATATGTATGTATATAACAGCTGCAGTAAATTTTTTATGCTTGAACTTAACATAGAGGAACAATACGTCTGCTGGGCTTAAATACTTGCACACGTCATAGTACTGCGTGAAGAAAACAAATTTAGTTCCGCAAGGTCAACCCACTGATGGCAAAATTCAGTAGCCGTCAGTGTCATCAGGAACCAAGTGTGCTCTTGGGCCAACAGGCAAAGTACATCTGCAGATTGGATGCTGCCAATGACAGCAATTAAAGGCTGGCCAGGTGTGTACGTTCATTGATAGAGTATAAAAACTGGTCATGACAAGCTATTGTCAAGGCTCTAGTGCCGTGCGAAACGATGGCCAAGTGAACACGGAAACCTGTTTTAGCCGGTACTGGCCTACATAATCATCCAAAGCAAGGCATCGCTGCGAAGTTTGCTCTTTCTGAGGGCCGGAGGGTAGCTTGACGTTCACGGTCTTTCACTGGCACATAGAACTCTCAAGCTCTTATCGAAGAACAGTCTAGGCGCACTGCCAAAGTAACACGATCCACAATAGAATGTAGCATCTGGCAGCTTCGGTTCATCCCATCACGGTGCTCGGACAATGGTAATCACAAAAAGGAGAAGTGACGAGTTAACAAACAAAAACAGCAAACCCCTCTGCCGCAACTTTGCAGGGCGAAACAGTTATCAACGCTCGCTTAAAATTTTCAGTCTCACGAGCACAGCCCCAAAGTCTTGGAAATGTCAACACAGCACCACTGTTCACAACGAACATCGTTTCAGTCCCGAACACTAGACTGCTCACAAGGGTATAGAAGCGTATGGGCTTAACTAGTGGCGAAGCAAGAACTGAACGCCGCGCGTAGTTCATACGTTTCCGTGCGTTCTTGGGTTCACTCATGTAACGTGCCAAAACGCTGTCAATCCAAAATGTCATACAGCACCCAACTGAGAGACTGGAAAGTGAAGCGAACGAACTGTTACCGGAACACCAACACACATTGCAGGCTTCTCGAGTGCTAGTTTTAGTCGATACACCAGCGCCGATCCCCGCACGATAAACACACCGACGCACAGCTTTCGCTGCGCTTCACTGTACACCATGACATTGCCGCAGCTTTCCAAACTGCTTACACGCATCAAAAGAGCAGCCGTAATCACAACGCATCCAATCGAACGCTGAAGTAACTCATGCGAGAAGCGTTTGTTGAAATCGGCAGCACTACACCTACAGTGTTTACGATGCCACGTTGTTTTCCAGTACTGCGCAGCTTGTAGAAACGTAAGTGAGCTCTTAAAAAAACACTTGCGCGTTTTTCACGACGAGACAAAATTTGTTCTTATGTGCGAGGGGAAGATAATATGACACGACAGCGGTTCTTGATGAAAGAAGGGTTTTGTCAACGTCATGGAGTGAGCTGATGTTGAGAGTAGTCCTTCACAACCAATCACAAGCTGCGTCTGTCGGCCAAGTCGTCGTCTGCTTCAACCAGAGCATGCGACAGAGGTTCGCCTTCGCAACACAATGAATCCCAGGTCAAGTGGTCGCTGCGTCGCACATAATACGTGTGAATGGCTCGTTTCACCTTTGAACGATATTCGTGCGCTAAGGTAAACGGCTGGTAATTGTCGCAGGGACGAATTCAGCCAAGGCTTGATCAAGATCCCTGAGGGTTTGCAGATTTTTGGTGCCATTTAAAATTACTAGTGTAATTTTATCCGACTCCTTGCCATATTATCACGGACCATATTGTTCTCGGAACAGTAAAGGCGGAAATGCTTGATTTGTTTGTTGTTGCATGCATTCTCACGCACACTTTTAATATGCTTAGGTTTACAAAGTACGGGCCCGTTCCAAACAAATCCAAAGTGTATCGACAGCTGTGCTTCAGAGATCGTGCCCATTGGACAGTTAGAGCCACTCGAAGTATTCAGGAGCACACAAATTGAGTAGTCTTTATGAACGGCTAACTGAAAAGTTCCGCTCATTTTTATATCTAACAGCGTGTAAAGAATGTGCTCCTATTAACCTATTTGGTGGTGATTCCCACCAATGAGGCAATGGTCTCGAGTTGTACTTCTAATTCGATGAGGTGGAGCGCAACACAACAGCATAACAAGTAAGGTTGATCATGTGCCATGCCGCGTTCGAATTTACCAATCGTTCACGTAGTACATTGGATTGCATCCAACCACAAATCTTTACAAGCATACTTTTACGCTAATGGCATCCAATAGAATCGTTCATTTGCTGTGACCCCAAACTTATTGGTTGACGGTGGTTGTCAATACCATCCACTGCGTACCAGCAAAACAACACACGAAACTCAAAGCGCCGAAATAAATAAAAACTCACGAGCACTCATCAGGCAGCCCTACATAGGCGTGAATTGACTTAAAACCAACCAGGGCACCAGAGTATACAACCGCGGCAGCAAGTTTTAAGTAGCCACAATGTTCCTAAGAGTGGTCCGGATCACTCTTAGGATTTTATCTTAGCTACTCTATTTTTTACGCACAATCCTGATTCGTGAATCCACTTGCGAGCGTTTTTCAGTGACATAAGCAAATATAGCCATTGCACTACTATCGCTGAAATGTTCTTCAGCAGTAGCTTTATTGCAGCGGCCGATGTGAAAAAGATGGACTCTTACAATTTTTTTTTGCTTTTGAATCAACTTACGCGACAAAATTCCTCTTGCGCGAAAATTTGCTTGCAGCTTTGTGATTCCGGCACCTGGTTCGAACCCAACCTCAAATATTGGCCAAGCTTAAAGTAGCCAATAGAAAAATGCAATTATAAAAAGGAAAATTTCCTCGTTTTGTGCGAAATAAGTTTGTTTAATTGTTCTTCGGGGCAAGAAGGTTATACGAAATAAATTATTCTGATATGTAAATAAATTATGTATATAGAAGAAAGTTCACTCTTGCCATCGGTTAACTAGAGACCTTTAGCGCCGAGGTATTGTGTTATTCTTTCTTACTGTTCAATGAAATGTTGCATGGCCACGCACAATTTCCTCTAGCTGTGCCCAAGGTTAAGGCCATGTAGGGACAGCAATATTGAAGAAAGTAAATGCAGTCCAATGATATCGAATGCCATTCAATAATATCTTTCTCAATGCAGAAAAAGTCCAACGACAGATAAGAAAGTGATCTTTTCTTTTCCTTACCCACAAAAAGAACAAAGCGTAGAGAGTGTCAAGCCTAGTTTGCGCAAAAGAAAAAAAAACATTTAACGACGGATTACAATAGGGTAACCAAATAAATATATTTCAAGGGTTCTTTTATGACAATATGAAGTTTTTCAGAATGTCCGTAGATGATAATATTCAGCAAAGTTTACAGAGATGCTGTAGAGAATTCTAGCTTAAGTTTTCTCTGAAACCTAGCCGCTACTGTTTTATTTCCCGAGGGCATGGCTGACGACGAGAAAGAACTCTAGCTGAGTCCTTTGTAATGCTTCGTAATGTTGGAACCACTCCTTATGCAATTCGTTTTGTGAGAATGCTGGTTACACAGTTCACTTTGTGGGACGCCTTGATGTTATTTAATTTCTGTCACGCTACGTTAAATATGTTACGTAGTTTCATTTCGATAAAACAAATATATACGGTCTTTTTGCGAATAAACTCTTGGCGCCTGCAAGGCTCTGTGCTAGTATATTGCACGGCGTAAGAATATTCAGGTGTTGAGAGTGCACGCATCTGAGCTGCCACCACATGTTCAGTATACCGGGCCACTCTGCGGCAACCCATTACATGTCACCGTGGTCAAGTGACCATGCAAAGCAATGTTGGTGACTTCAAATTTCTCGTCCTCCCCAACCTTCTCGCTCGACTTTCTGTGAGAAACACTGAACACTGAAAGGTGCGGCGGCCACACATTTAAGGTCCCCCTTTCTGTTCTGCTTGCATTATTACCTGTCCTATGTAGACATAGTCTTTTACAACTTCAAGTGCACTGTTACCCATCTCGAAGCGCTGCTCTCTTCCGAGGTTGTTGTAGAGTACTTTCGCTTTCTGCCGAGAAATTTTAAGACCCACCTTTCTTCTCTCCTTGCCTAACTCCGTAATCATGAATTGCGATTCGTCTCCTGAGTTGCTCAGCAATACAGCGTCATCGGCGAACCCCAGGTTACTAAGGTACTCTAGATCAACTTTTGTTTCTAACTCTTTTCATTCTAGACCTATGAAAAGTTCCTTTAAGCGCACGGTAATTAGCATAGGGGAGATCTTGTCTCTTTGTTTTACACCCTCCTTCATTGGCAATTTGTTGCTTTTTTTTATGACACACTATGGTGGCAGTGGATCCTCTGTAGAATTTTCTCGGGATGTTTATATATCTTCGTGAACACCCTGATTCCGGAGTGTCTCTATGACTGCTCATATTTCTACTGAATCAAATGCCTTCTCGTGATCTATGACGGCTAGGTATAGTGCTTGGCTGTATTCTGAGCATTTCTATATTACCTGATGGATAGTATGAATGTGGTAGACTGTTTAGTAGCCTGATCGAAATTCAGCTTGATCCTTTAGCTGACTGAATTTTAATCGTCGCCTAATTCTGTTAGAAAATACCCTTGTAAGTGGGTTGTATAAGGCAGAGAGAGCGGTGATCGGCCAGTAATTCTACAAGTCTTAGCCATGCCCTTTCGTATGAATTAAGTTGATGTTAGCATTCTTCCAAAATTCTGGTACCCCACCCCCCCCCTCCCTTTAGGAGGCACTTCATAAACAGGGTGGTCAGTGTTTCGTACGAAATCTATCATTTGCCTTTTATCAAATCGGATGTGGCATGTTCCCTATCAGCTTCACCTCTTTGAATTCTCTCCAGGGGTTTCCTGTCTTCGGTCGACACTGGTGGGATGTCACCTGGCTCACTGCTAGTGCTTACATTATGGTCGTGGTGGTTCCGCCTACTGTACAGATCTATGTAAAACTCCTCCAAGATTTTCACTATAATATCTATATTTGTAGTTACTTTGCCTTCCTCAGCCCTTAGTGCACACATCTGGTTTTCGCTATCCCAAGTGTCTTCTTTACCACTTTGATGCTTCTCAGCTCTTTAGAGCAGAGTCAATTCAGTCTATGGTATAGATTCTTGCATCGGATACTTCGCTGTTATTAATGAACATCTAAAGCTGTCCCAGTTCCATTTTGTCTGTTGTGTTAGAGGCTTTTATGCTTTGGCATTTCTTAATAAACTTCTTCGTCTCCTGGGAAACTTTGCAAGTGTCCTGCCTGAATATCGTACCTTCAACTTCAACAGCACACTTCGTAAAAAACTTGTCAGATTATCAATTATTGCGTCATTGCTAAAACTGGTATCCTCGATAAAAACCGAGTCTCTGTTCTGGAGCCGAATTTTAATTCCGTGTAAGTTCTCTGTCAGTGCTAGTTCATTGATTGGCTTCTTGCGTAGCAGTTTCTGTCATGCCTTCTTTAAGTCCCGATCCAAGTGCATTCCAGAGCTTGTCATTCTGTGGTCACTCCATCGTACCTTGCCTAGCACGCACTTTCACATCCTGCAAGATGCCTGGATGTGCACTCAGTATGAAGTCTATATCGATCTTACTTTCGCCATTAGTGCTCCTCTATGTACACTTACGGTTGACTCGTTTTTGGTAAAAGGTATTCAAGATCCTTAAATTATGTTCCTCTGAAAACCCCATTAATGATTCCCCTCTGGCATTTCTAGTATCAATGTCATAGCTCCCTACTGCCTGGTTCCCGGCATCCTTATTTTCTACCTTGGTAGTTAGGTCACCCACCAGTAAGGTCAACCATCACGTTTTGATCTTGCTCATCACTTATTCTACGTCTTCATAGAAGCTTTCAAATAATACGTCACCATGGCTGGTTGTAGGCGCGTAGGCCTGTACTACTGTCACGGACGGCCATTTTGGGTGACCCCGCGTCACGGCAATTAACCGACGCCGTACTCCCCCACTGACCGTGGGAACGGCGGGCGCATGCATGAAAGAGAGCCAAGGAGTGCAGAATAGAGTGCTCTTCTTTGAACGCCGCCGCCGACGTTTGATCCTTTGTAACTGCGGCGGCGTCTGCAGGGTCGTGGAAGGCCGCGATGTACCCCGAACAAGGATTATACAACGGGACGCACCGTCTGAGAGCCAAACAGTCTGACCGTTCCCACGGGAAAACCGTGGGAAAACCTCTGGTGGCCAAGCCGTATGACAGCACCCCAACAGGTTGTCACTCTCGCTAGTTGAGGGCCCTTTCCTAATTAAAAAGGGGTGGGGTCAATATATTTTCGGGGCGAAGTTTCCATCAATGAAACGCGCATGAATGGACCCATGTAGACGTCTCTTGTCCCCAAGGAAGAGAGCGAGGGGACACGAGGGGGATTTAAGCGCAGGATTTTGCACTGCTAGGCAGTCTAGTAGCTGACCAACTTGGTTTAGAAGCAGATCAATAAGAATCAGTTCTAGAAGTTTTTTGTGTGGCTCTGTATCGGCTGGCCACCTAAACTTAGAAGTTCGTCTAGTTGTGACGCGATATTAACGTCTGCAACGTAGACATCGGGAATTTGCCTCGAGTTAGCTCAACCGGCCCGAGGTCACCTGCAAGCACTAGCCTCCCGGAGCCTCCAGTGTTGCAACACCGCCAACATTGCAGTCGTGCCAAAACTCTCTTTGACTTCTCGCATCCGATCGTCGGGGACGCTACGCTGCCGGTCATCGCACGTATGCCTTCACTTGTTTATATCTTCGAACTTTCTCCTCCGTAGTTCTGTTGTTGTTAGTTTGTGTAGTTTGTAATAGTTCTCTCTTGTAAGCTAATTTATTGTTTTTTGTAAGTATTTTTAGTTGTATGAAGCGTTGATGTATTTTGTTAGTTGTATTGAAGTGTTATTCTAGATTCCGTGTGCTGCAATATCCCTAGAGCAAAGTTCGTTTTGTTTTCTCACGTCTCTGATCTCTTCACTGTCTCTGCTTGCGTACGGAACGAACTAACGTGCGGTCATTCCCGTCGCCGACTTCGCGCTGGTGACGCTAGAGTGGCAGCTTGTAACAAAACTGGCGTCCGCGACGTGGACGTTCCGTAGAAGAGTAAGACAGTGAGGGGTGAACGAGAACCGTGCGGACAGCGTGGTGATAGAGCCGCACAGTTGAAGCGGTTGCATCCTGCATATGATTGCGCTGTTTTTATAGTGGCATTATAGTGACAGTTGCAGTATGGAGTGTATGGATTTTGATAAGTGGATTGCGCACAGTAAACAGTTAGGCCTCGAGGGTGCCGAACTGAGAGAATGGGTTAAGGAGCAGCAGGGACAGGCGTAGGCGTTAGCCAGAGAAGATCGGGCACTGGCCCGGGAAGAAAAGGAAAGAGAGCGCAAACAAAAGAAGAGAGAACGCGAAGAAAGGGAGAAGGAACGAGAAGCAGCAAGGGAAGCGGCAAGGGAAGCCGGAAAACGGGAAGTGCAGTTACTGCAATTAAAGATTCGTCTCAGTGAGAGTAGCAGTGTGAGCCGATCCAGCAGTGAGTACGGCGATGCCGGGGAGGAGCCGAGTTTGAGAATACACGCAGGTAGACTTCTCTACACAGGTAGACGAAGGAAGGGACGACTAGATGCGTTTATACGCCGAATAGATGCGTTTATACGCCGGTTTGAGAGCATCGCCGAAGGACAAAACTGGCCTGAAAGCCAATGGGCGACGGCGCCTTCGACATGTCTTACAGGAGAGGCGCTAAGTGTTTATGGCAGGCTACCGCCTACAGATGCAGCGGACTACACCAAGGTTAAAGCCGCTCTCCTGAAGCGCTTTCGCTTCACGTCGGATGGGTTCCGAGACAAGATTACTAAGAAGAGGCCAGTAGGAGGTGAAACAGCAACACAGTACGCGGCTCACTTAGGACATTACTTCGATAGATGGGTTGAGCTGTCCAGAACTAAGACAGAATTCGAGTCCCTCCGCGCATTGTTTATTAGAGAGAGGTTTTTTCATAGATGTGGTTTGAACCTGGCATTATATTTGAAAGAAAGGAGGGCGGAATCCCTTGGAGGCATGCTTGAGCTGGCAGACCAGTTTTTGGAAGATCAGGGTGGAGCAAGCCTTGTGAAAAAAAAGAAAGATGGTCCCATGTCGAACGAGAAGGGGAAATACGAGAAAGGAGGCAACAGCCACTCACCACCACCACGGTGCTATATTTGCAATCGTGGGAATCACCCGCCGCACTTGTGTCGCAACAGACCTGTCGCTAATGTAGCCATCGTCTGCTTCAAGTGTGGGAAAAAAAGAACATAGGGCATGAGATCTGAAGTTCAAGCAAGAATAGAAATTAAGCAACGTGGAATAGGTAGGCTCGCCTTAGGAGCTCACGGGAATACACCAAATCAGGGACTACAAGGTGATATGAAATGGACATCAATTGAGGGCAGGGAAGCTAGCAGAAACATGAAATTTGAGAAGCGATTGAGAGAAATGGGGGAGAAACGTTGGGCTAGGAAGGTATTCAGCTACTAGTACATGAAGAATGTCGATACAAAATGGTGGAAGCGAACCAGAAAATTGACTGGTAAATACTTGGAAAACAGCAGGGGCCAAACCAAAAAGAATTATCGGTTAAGAAGAAGGTGAAGGAAGCTGAGACCGATATGTGGAGAATCGGCATGATTAAGAAGTCTGCACTAAAGATCTATCGAACGTTTAAGCAGGAAATTGCCAAGGAAAGGATATATGATAATACTCGGGGTAGTTCTCTACTGTTTGAGGCCAGGACGGGAGTATTACGAACGAAGACATATCGGGCCAAATATGAAGGGGTAGACAAGGTATTCAGTGCGTGTGGAGAGGAAGAAGAAACTGCCGAACACTTGGTAATGTTCTGTAAAGGGTCTCACCTTACAGTTTAGAATGATGGCGCAGAGTTCTTCAAAGCACTGGGGTTTAAGGACAGTGAGGGCAAAATAGACTATAATCGGGTAGAATGAACTAGAAGGAGGTTATCTGATTGGTGGCTAAAGTCAAGGCGCGACTGAAAATTGAACCCTTCACTGCAAATCCTGAACCTCACTATTTAAGGAAAAACATTAAATCTAGTTTTTGGTTCATTAGGTATTATGGCTTGGTGGCGCTAGCCACCACCCGATCTAAAGGATACAGCCATATCCGTCCGTCCGTCCGTCCAGCCATCCATCCATCCATCCCTCCCTCCATCCATCCATCCAACCATTCATCCATTCATTCATCCGTCCGTCCGTCCGTCCGTCCGTATGTGTGGTCGTCAGAAGCGTACATGGCAAACATTTCTCCAAGGGTACGACTAAAGCGTTCTGTCATACCATTAGTTTGAGGATGGTATGCCGAGAATTTTTGATGCAGAACGCGACATTCCTTGAGCAGGTCGTCGACGGCGTTTGAGAGAAACTCGCGTCCACGGTCACTCAGTAATTCACGAGGTGCTTCGTGTCACGAAATAAGATGGCGAAGAAGAAAGGAGGCAACGTCTTTTGCAGTGGTAGGAGGTAGCGCAGATGTTTCAGTATAGCCTGCCGAATGATCGATGGCGACGATAATTCACCGGTTGACTCAAAGAGTGTAGGGTAGAGGACCATTATTATCAAAACTGACGCGGCCCAATGTTCTCGCTGGGCAAGTTAAGGGTTGCAAATGACCAGCAGTGCTGTTAGAAGGCTTCTTGCGGCGTTTACATTGGGCACACGGCCGAACGTGCTGGCGAACTTGCCGATACATACATACAGCTAGAATGACACCGAGGCTGACACCGCTAGCAGCCGTATGAATTTCAGTAGGTGCAATGGTATTGAAGTGGCGGAGAACTGTCGGAGATGTGAGCAGCTGGCGAAGCGTCGTGAATGCGCCATCGCAATAAAAATTCCAGCCCTAAAGGTCCGCGATACTGGAAAGAAACTGAGCCAGGGGGGGGGGGGATTACAGAGGCGAAACTGCGGATGAAACGTCAAAAATACAAGCACAAGCGTATCATTCTACGGAGCTCTTTGAGGGTAGTGGGCTTGGGCTACTCGGCAACGGCACACAGTTTGGCAGGTCAAACTCTGGCAAAATTCCTTCTTTTAAGACGATGTGGCCAAGAATCCCGTGTTTCTGGGTGCCAAAATAGCATTTCTTGAAGTTCAGTTGCAACCAGGCTGCCGTAAGGCACTGGAGAACTTGTTTCAGACGGGAAAGATGAGTTCCAAAATTTGCTAAGAATACAACTATGAAATTCAAATAGCAAAGATATATGTGCTATTTAATTCCCCAAAACACTCCATCATCCTTTTGAAAGACGCAGGCGCGTTGCAAAAACCGCAGGGCACCACATTAACTTCATTAAGCTGTCAGGGGTAACAAACGCCGTTTTTGGATGGTCTGGTTCAGCCATTGGCACTTGCCAATATCCAGAGCGCAGATCGAGTGAAGCGAAAAATCCGCAACTTGGATGCAATCCAAGGCGTCATCAATGCGTGGCTGAGGGTAAACATTCTTGCGTGTCGTCTTGTTTAGTCGCCGATAATCCACGCAAAATGTAATTGAGCCATCATTTTTCACACAAAAAACACTGGTGGAGCACGAGGACTGTGTTAGTGTTGAATGGCACCACGTTGCAGCATCTCATCGATGTGTTGAGTGATGACGTCACGCTCAGCTTGTGAGACGCGGTAGGGGCGCTGATGAAGCAGATTATGACAACCAGTTTCGATATGGTGAGCTACAACTGACGTGTGCCCCAAGCGAGGTTGTCCGTGGTCGAAGTAGGCGTGGAAACGGTCAAGTAGTTGACGGAGCTGATTGCACTGGTCTTGCTTAAGCCCGGTGTCCAGGCTGTGGAACAGAATGTCTTTGTCAGGTAGTGAGGGTGCGGTTGCAGCCGTGACAGCATCCACAGCCATCGGTGTCATATCAGAAGGCACATCGAAAGAAATCATGGCAATATAGGCGTCAAGGTGCCCAATACATTCGACATGCAATAAGGCAAAGGGACAAGGGAACGGAGTGCTCACGTAAGTTGCAGTGGAACAATCGGCAAGCATATGACGGTAAATGGGACAACAAGGTTCCGTCGATGAGCTCATTCATGCAACGGCATAAAGAGGACAATTGAATCAGGGACGGAGTTGCAGAAAATGGACACCACGGTGACCAAAAAAGCAGAGATTACGACGTCAGTGACGACAATCGCCTTTTTGGGTGAACAAGGGAGATCTATGAATGTCGTGCTAAACGGAAAGAAAACGAGTTGTACGCGAGTGCAGTTGACAACCGCATGATTAGAGGAAAGAAAATTCCATTCCGAAATGATTTCATCAGACGCGTGCTGAAGGACGACAAATTCAACGATGTAAAGCACTCTTTAAATAACAACACGAGCAGCGCATGTGGCGCAAGGGTGGACGTGGTGCGAACTCGCTGTGCGTAAAGAAATTTCAATCAGTGGAGTCGTCACAATGTTCAGTTAGCGGCAGACTTCACTAATTATACAAATAGCGGCACCTGTGTCGACACGAGCAGTTGTGGCGAAACCGTCCACAAACACGGCTATCTCGTTAGGGGGCGAAAGATGAAACCCTGGAAATTTCGTCGGTGGCGTAGTTGTTGCCTCAGGGACAGCGAGTATTAGTTTTTCTCCTGGGCGTGGTTATAACGGCAAAGCATGGGGAAAGGAGACCGAAGGCATGATGAAGGAGATCGACGTGGGCTGAAATCTGGTCAACGTGAGTGGGGGTGAGGTGCACCAGGTGTAACATGCGACTCTGATTGCCGAGGGATGTTGCCGGAATGCTGAGCATAATTAAAATAGAATCTATGGCGACGACAGTTGCGCGCGCCCTGCCGTGGATTACCGCAGTTGTAGCAGACGGGCTGGTTATCAGGAGTACCCCAAGAGTTTACATGTGCTCGAGGTGGCTATAAGGCTCAATTTACCAGATAAACTGAACTGGTAGCCTGTAGTAGTTGGTGGCTGGACAGTATGAAAGGAGCGGAAGTTGGGCACAAGGTCGGCTGACGGCTTCTGCATAAGTCAGCGGCGCAGTAACAGATGTTGGGGACGCGGTCGAAGGGAGAGCCTCGGCAACTAGCGTCTGAATAGCACGGCGAAGTCAGTCGTCCAGTGCTGTGGGGGTCTCGTTGATGGTGGGCAGAAGGAAGAGCTGTCGAGCAACTTCCTCCCGGAGGTACTGTTGAGTTTGAGGCATCAATACGGTGTAGTCGGGCCACTGCTTTTGCACTCTAAAGCCGAAATATCCGCCATTCGCGTATTAGCGCAACGTGTAAAAATTGGCTGCTTGCGAAGCTCATCGATATTTTAACAGAACTCAATCACAGCCGTGCCACTCTGTGGGTCTTTGGTAAAAAGCATATGAAAAGCGTCGTAGATAATGCCTTTCATTATATGCTTTATTCTGTCAGCCTCCATTATTCGCATCCACTCGGCTACAGAGACTGATCACATCCTCAATGTAGCTCGTGAAGTTCTCACCATTTCGCTGAAATCATCTCCGCAAGCCAAGTTTAGCGGGAAGCTTGCGCATAGTTGGACGACTGAAACATGAGGTCGCGGTCTCTTTGAAAACCGACCAGGTGGGGATGTCAGCTTGGTGGTTTGTGAACCATACGTTGGCCAGATCTGCTAGGTATAAGATGACAAGAGTCATCTTCGCCTGGTCATCGCCCTTGTTAATTGCGCTTGCACGCTCGTACTCTGCCAGCCAGTCCTTGTTATCATGATATTCAGTGCCGTTGTAGACAGGTGGCTCACGCAGTCGAAGTCCACCAGGGCACATGACAGGCGTTGGCGTGGAAGAGGCGGGTGGGGGATCGACGCGCTTGGTAATTGCGGAATCTGATGGTAGCTTACGGCTGCGGAGCTCCAGGACATTACCTAGCGCGTTTCTACCAAATGCAATAAGCGAGTTCACGTATGAACACAAGTTATTATTCAAGAAGCGTTAGCCTCAACAAGTTGGTTCAGGCAGGACCCCGGCAAGCATGAGCCACACGGACGTCAACGTCTTCTTTCACGCTGGCACAGAGCTCGCGCCACTGTGATCCGGTACAATTACTCCCTGCGCAGAAAGGAGCCAACCTGGCGACCTAAGGAAATGACATGACAGGGGGTGTGGCAGCTTCGGCTAGTTGGTCTGTTATGACAATAGTTATAGTGCGAGAACGGAGCGATGACACAGAGACAAGAAGGACACGAAAGACACAAGGGGCACATCCGGAAGCACTTTGCTGCTGGCTTCGACGTCAGCGTTGCCGTCGCCCCCCCACACACATACTATATATATATATATATATATATATATATATATATATATATATATATATATATATATATGTATATATGCTGGCGTGGTGAACCTTATATTCATAACAATAACGCTGACAATAATAAGCCTTAACTCCTGAAGCAAAATGATGAGACTGCAGGGAAAAGCTAAAGCTATACTTATTTATACACGACATACACTTCTTCTGGTATACATACGTAAATATGGCCGGGTCAAGTGACAGCCACGTTGTTATCATATTTACACATCGCAAAACCACAGCTGCTGTAGGGCACTCGAGTGCACGTGGCGTTACTGTATTCTTAGCAACGTTTACAAAAAACTTTCGTCCACCACAGGGCCGGCACAGTGCGTAGAACGAGCGCATGTCTCGTGCGGTGGATGAAGCATTTGAAGTGTTCAGTGAAGTTTCGTAGGGCACGATGTCGAAGCGGAACTACGACGAACGCCTTGCAGGTCAGTGATCGTTGGGCAGTGCTCCTGCTTGTGACGATTGACGAAACTGTTGTGCTCAGCAAGACGCAATGCCCGGAGCCCTCCACTACGGCGTCTCTCATAATCATATGGTGGTTTTGGGACGTTAAACCCCACATATCAATCAATTATCAGCAAGACGCAATGAGGACCGCGTGCACATACGTAGTTTAATGTTCGGTACGTGTACAGTAACTCGCATGTGCGTAATAAAAGACATTTTCTGTTCCACCTCCTATGCTGACCCCCATCATTGTAATATCAACGTAAGAGTAACCACATTCAAGTGTCACTTGCACCGAGCTAAGAGTCACCATGGTCGCAGAATTCTTTCGCCGGTAAGTTTCACACGGGTACAGTGGCGGGACGCTGTGCCGGATTCGTGTCGGAATGCAACCGTAAAGAAGGCGCACGACCGATTGTGTTGTCTGTACAGTTGCTGAATAATTGACGTGAAAACTCTAGGTGTTGTCAGTGCATCTAGCACGCGTTCTCGTCTACTTGCTTCATTGGCGGAGAGCTGCTACTCGTTGTTAATACTTGGACGAAATGGTTTCGCCAAAGGTGTCACGCTGGCCAGTAGTGTTGAACCCTGTTTCATTAGTTTCAGATCGTCACGACACGTGCGCTGCGCAGCCCACGTGCTTTCCGAGCCGGAGAGAGAGTCACGCCTTCTGCTTTACATTCGGATGTAAACAAGAGAGCAGAATTTGCCCAATCAATATGGCCGACTTCCGGTTTCACCACGGCTTCACAACGAGGGACGCCAGGGCCTCTCCTAAGTTTTTCCTTCCTCCACGTCTGGCTACATCGAAGGTGAAAGGAACAACTGAGCGAGCCAGCGCCCCGTGGCTCTTGTTCACGCCCACCACCCCTTCTTCCTCCTTTATTTGCAACAGCTACCACCAGCACGTAATGCACTGCCTGTAAATAATGTAAATAAAAGCTACGGGCTCCTCTCCAGGACGTCCCTCCGAGACTCTGGCTAGCTCTGGTCCAATGGGCAGAACTCTGACCACATCACCAGTAGTAATCCCCAGTATCCAGTAGTCATCATCCCTTTGTACCTGCCCACGGATAGGAACCACTGTTTCGCGAAGCTGTTTGAAGAGCCACGCGGTAGGAACGCGATATTATTATTGTATTTACCAGTGCGTTATATTCGTGAAACCATCTTACCCTCCCATACTAACTTTGGTTCACCTCAAGTTAATAGGGTGACAACGAGAACACCCATCGTAAGCGGCTAGACAGCTAGCTAGATAGATACGCAGGTAGACGCCAAAAGTTTTTGCATTACGCAAAGAAATGCTTCGCATTTAAAAGTAGGCAAATTGACGCAAGGTAGCCAAAGCAGGCAACCATTTGCTGATAGGAGTTTTTCGTGGTTGCACTTCTACCAAAGGTGACTTCAACTTGCTTGTAAGAGCAAAATGTTTCTCCAAGCATTTATGTTTTCGAAACGAGGTGTGCAAGACACTCCATATGTATCAGGTTAATGGCTCTGAAAACCGGAAAGCCCCGCCGCGGTGGTCTAGTGGCTAAGGTACTCGGCTGCTGACCCGCAGGGCGCGGGTTCGAATCCCGGCTGCGGCGGCTGCATTTCCGATGGAGGCGGAAATGTTGTAGGCCCGTGTGCTCAGATTTGGGTGCACGTTAAAGAACCCCAGGTGGTCTAAATTTCCGGAGCCCTCCACTACGGCGTCTCTCATAATCATATAGTGGTTTTGGGACGTTAAACCCCACATATCAATCAATCAAAACCGGAAAATTTATCTGTTTCTGTGAGCAGCTTTCTCTCGTTAAAGATGCAGTCTGACAGATTTAGGTGTCTTTATGTTTAGTCGTTTTAGTATTATTATAGCGCACAGTTTCATTTATTGACTTCACCATCTGCACCTTTTCAATAAGGGAAGCTGTTCTTGCAGTTGTCACTTGTCAGCGCATAATCACAAAAATATTTCGTTTGTGTTTCATCTAAATAAGTATGCCCAGTCGGCCAATTTTATACCAGGAAAAAGGTGTAATACACTTGCTGTACAAAGGAAGAAGTGTTCAGGTACTGTGACTTCAAGACAATAGTCATTATGTTCACTTACGCATGCTATTTTGAACATACGCTGCTCAAATAAAAAGAAGCATACACTGGTATTTAGGGACAAAGTGCTGTTTATTTCTACTTGCGTATAGTATGCATTAGCATAGTTGTGACCTGCGTTGAAGAATAATTCCGGATATGAAACCCATTTCCACGATTCAATAAGGTAATCTCGTATTATATCCAATAAACATGTAGCATTCGTGGTTTATAGCCAATAGAAGCCTTCAAGGTGTTATTCCCTTTTCACAAGTGAAACCGCCTGCCTAACTCTCACCCAGGGACTGGTTGTAGTAAAAGTTTTGTTGCGCGTCAATTCTTAAAAAACTAGCATTTTTTCAAATGAAAGTAATATTATGTAGCTGTGTTACAAACGTTTTGCCATTTTCTGAGAGAGCCTCACTCAATACCACCCTCAAATCTTGAACATTCAATTATGTATACCGCATCATCCCGAAACTACACAAACAGCAGCGGCTTTTTTTTTCATTGGCTGAATATTTATAGTACTATATGAGAAGACAGCGCGAAAAATATTGTTGACTCGGTGTCTCAAGGTGTCGGTATTTCCGATGACCAGAAATAATTAGGCTGGCATTGTTAGTATACATTGTCAATGTTTACGTGTAAAACCTATCTTTCGCAGTTGCCGGAGTTGTTTCATAGAATATACCTATGATGGACGTTCATGTTTGAGTTAAGGTTTATTATGTAATGACATATTTGTTTATTATGGCGACGATACCTGCTTAGAAGAGGATGTCTTGTGGTCTTGGGGCTGAGCGTGAAGTCTGGGAAGTAAGGAACACCACAATATTACCGCAATAGCGTTGAAGAGCTCGTTTCGCGCAAATTCTGGCGTTGGTGTCAGCACCGTTGCTTGTGAGGGAGAAATTATCATCTTTCTGTTAATGAAAAATCGAGCATCTTTGCGTGCCGAAACATGAAGAAAGATGCCATTAAAATTATCGAAGCTTCTTGGTCTCATTGGGCATCCAACCTGGGTCGTTTGCGTGGCAAGATGGTGTTCTACCACACAGCCACACCTCTGCTTGCGAACACATTGCAAATAACTTGCAGGCAAACAAACACGTCCTGTGTTGTGAGTCTTCTCGTAATAATGCGTGGTACAAGCGTACATTACCATCAGGCGTTAGTTTTATGCATCTTATATACAGCTTTATACAGCTTTTTTATACTGCTCTTTTATACAGCTGTTTTATACAGCTTTATACAGCTGTTTTATACAGCTTTTTTTTCTGTCCCAGCCACTTACTGTACAACTGTACGTGGTAAATAAACTAAACTCAAACTCAAACTTTAACTCTAAATGAAATTACGATAACTCGTTAAATTAAAGTCATTAACCCACTACAAAAGGCACACACGTTACTATTAAGTCCACGTAGTGGGTGCATAGCAGATTCGAAAAGATTTAATTCACTAAGTGCCAGTAGGAAGCACCATGGACAGAATATCGCTATTGCGTTCAACACCTAAAGTTGAAGCTTAAGGACCCCCCCCCCCCAGTTTGTTGTGTTCATTGTTGCATCGTAGAACACCGCGAAAACGAAACTGTCCATGCAGGCCGAATGTGGCAGCATGGCGAAAGAAAAAACTTTTTTCTTGCTCTATGGTGGTAGCGAGGGAGAAGGAGGCAGATCCTGCCCACGCCTTCACTTGAGCGTGGTCTGGCGTAACGGGGCTGGAGGTGGCAGTAGTGATCAGCTGGTCCGCTATGCTGCGGCTCATGCAGGCTCTCACAACGGCAACAGAATGAGCGATTACATATGTCATTTAGGCATCTTATTGTTACAAAATTTAATTTCCCTGTCCTAGGCAATCATTATTTCAATGCTGATTGTACCATCAATTTGTTTATGTTGAATTGCACTCATACTAAATTATTGTTGAGCGTGTTTCCCCCCAAATTTATTTTTTAACAGTACAAACTTATATCTGTCTAGTTTATGAGTGAATTCACTTAAAAAAAGGGGGGATGTCGGGTTAATGAAATGGTCAGTATTCATTGCGGTGTCTTGTGTAATGATTACATGAAAACTTTTCTGTAGCTAATGTAATGAGGCTGCTAAAGTTCACTCGCACCAACAAAAAAATCAAGTCGTGTAGAAAGTTATCAACAGTATGGCGGTTTGGTTTACTTCGTATTCAATGACATTGAGGGTGTTTTGTACAAATCAGAGTAAAAGGAAACGTCGGTAGGGCCACAAGTAAGGGCAAGATGGCTGCGTAAGCACTGCGCAGCGTTGCCTTGTCCCTTCTACTACCCCTACCTTTGTTTCACTTTTTTCTGAATTGCACTAGAGACTTCGAATGCTCTCTACAAGTACTCACAAACATGGAGAAGGAGCGTGCAAAATTGAAGAGAACAAGCGAAAATTAGGTTACACAATGGGCCCATTACGAAGGAATGAATTTTATCAAACGTTCAACTTACCATAGAAACACCTTCGAAAGCCATAAATAAAGAAAAAAAAATTATCCACACTAAAATACAACGTCGTGTTTCCATTTCTTGTCCATCGCATAGCTAGTATAGTTCATTGTGCCTAAAAGCTTCTTGATGCTGCTCAAAGAAGCCACAACGACGTTACTCGTTTTCATTGTTCCTGTGATCAAACCCGGGCAGATGGAATTGCAACAATTACAAAAGAATTCACGCGAAACCTTTTTATACTACATATATTTCAATTCATTTCCATGAACGTTCTTGCGTTCTGTGCATTTGCTTCCGCAATGACGTGCTCAAGTTTCGCACAGAATAACCGAGAAAATTGGGGATGCCAGCAAATAACGAAGGAAAAAGTTAAGCGAAGCGCCACTCTTGACCCATTACGTCGTTATCACTAAGTGGCGAAAACATTTATGATTCAATGAGTGAAATAACCACCTAGCCATGTAACAGGTCTTCGTTGTTCGATCCTTTGTGGCCAGTAGGTCGCCCTTGATGCCTTGTTAGGTCTTATTGTTGGTGCGTTGTAATTTTGCCACCCCGAAATAGACTGGTGAAGCTGGAAAAAAGGGGCTACTTGGTGCATATCTCAAAAGTTGAAGAAATGGCGCGAAGGAAGGTGGCGATTAGACAGGCGCTGAATGTTTTCTGGAAAATTAAAGTTTCCGTAAACCTTCACTAAAATGCTGTATGTATATGTATAAATGTATATTGTACCACTATTAGGTATAAACTTTGAATTGATTCACAGTGTAATATGCATTATGTTCATGTTGTGCAGGAAGTGTTCAATATCTATCTGTTTTGTTTACTAGTGGTGTTTGATTCCTTTATATTAAGGGGGGCTTTTGTTGTTTTAAAGTCTCCTACACAATGCCCAACAGGCCTGTAAGGAATTTTAAATCAATAAGTAAGTTACCTAAAGGAAGTACTTCTGAAATAAAACACTAAATAAATAAATAACCTAAGCTCCACAAAATGCTAATAAAGCTAGACGTTTCATTGAAGAAACCAAGTATAGTTACATACATGAATGTATGAAAATGTAGCTTTAAATTTTAGTGACATGCTTGACGTGAAACAGTAGAAACAGAGAAAGTTGTTTGAAGAAACATCCCAAGCCCTTTTTGCACCATGCCACATCTGTCGTATATGAAATCCCGTGTTCATGCGGCAGCTTGTGGGTTGAACAGACTCGGTGGTGCATCAACGAGACCCTTAGTGAACATGCCAGTTCAAGAATAAGTGGTGTCAGTAGTAATCACCAGCCTGTCCACCGTTACATTGTAAGTAGGTTTAGCACAACATGGAAATTTCACGAAAGGCTAACTCATTCAAGTTCTCTTTCTCTCAAAAACTACGCAACACTCACAGCACATTATTGAGTGGAAGAGTGCGTGAATGTGTCAGTGTGCTGCGCTATATACGCGTACATTATGACAAACTACCAACTAGCACAACAACAAGTTTCAAAGTGCTGTCGCTAAAGGCGTGCCATTTTCATGTCACGCACTTGAGTGATATTTTAGCCTAATAGTCTTCCATTCTTTTGTGTATCTGTACAGTTTTATTTTATTTTTTTGAAACTTTACTTTGGAAGACAGCGTCCGGCCTTATGTCACCTCCTATCTGTTTATCCTGTCTTTTTGATCTTTTTTTTTCAATTTACCAAGCACAGTGACACTCTAGATCACGTGATGGCGCCCTGTTGACAGACTTGGATGTATGACGTGGGTGAGTGGGGAGATTACAGCGTAAGATGTGGTCATCAAGAGCGCTCTACCGCGTTGATACGGCCATCCTATAGGCAGATATCGCGTCTGGCAAGAAAACCCGTCAGCACAGGGATTCTACCTGAGCGTGAGAGTGCCTCCCTCTTTTTGAGATTCCTGGGTACGATACGTTTGTTATCACATCTGTGGCAAATTGTCGGCGCCACGAGTTCACATCACCTATCCAATACATAGGAATCAAGGAGTGAGGCGGACAGCACCTAAGTAGAAATAAAGGTTAGTGTAGCTTTCAAGAAGCATCTATGGTGCTTGAAATCAATTCCCAGTTCTCAAATATTTTGGTGGAAGTTTTATTGCCCAGCTCCAAATAGTTCAGTGAGGTCTTCAGATCTTATTAAGCCCCATTGAATACGCTTACAGTACCACATTTTGATATCGTTATTTTGTGTGCGCTGTTCAAAACACCCAAGTAATGCTGTTATAGAATGGCCCCGACATGACTCGCAGAAGCTTTGGTCACATTTCCTGAATAACCATGCAAATATATGAGTCATATTTTGCAAAAACAGCGAAATGCGGAAATGAAAATTAAGGTACATTTCACGTGAACTTAAAACGCGCCTGATTGTCTCGAACTTACAGTTCTACTTACAATGAGTCAATTTCTTGTTGTAAAATGAACTCAGAGAGCAGTTTTAAATAAACAAAAATTACGGCATATTCACGGGGTGAATGATGATAAATGGGCGATGCTCCGGAGGGATTCATCGGTAAACTGTGAATCTTCCGTGTAATTCGCCCAGTCGATCATCATGTAAAGACGTGAGAAACGCTGTGTGTGTATATACACAAATCAACTTTTATTTGTTCTTAGACGATGGATGGCTTGCGATGTCCCTTGCCTCGCGCGCTTGCACATCGGGATTCTGTCTGCGAGCGCGCGCTGCTGCCGCCTTGCGCTCTCTCCGCTGTGCAGCCTTATCCATCCGGCGACTCCGAGCGCGCGCCAACAGCGAACGGATTTTATTACAACGCTCCCCCTAGCGTACGTCGCCGCACTAAATTGAACGATTGCCTTCAACCAATGACAAGCGTCATATGTGACATCATTCCTATTTTATAAGAACTCGCGTCTTTCATCAACTACAAGTACCACTTTCTAGTTTATAACATCTTGCATCTTTTCATCATCAGCTACAAGTACCACCATCTAGTAAACACTACAAGAACTAAACGAGAGGTGGCTACATGCAGGAGACGGTACCGCCATCTAGTGAACACTGCAAGAACTAAACTAGAGGTGGCTACATGGATGGATGGATGGATGGATGGATATGGCTGTGTTCTTTTGATCGGGCGGTGGCTAGCGCCACCAAGCCGTAATACCTAATGAACCAAAAACTATATTTATTTTTTTTTCCTTAAAAAGAGTTTGAGGATTCGTACTTTGCAGTGAAGAGTTTAATTTTCACTCGTGCCTTGACTTTAGCCACCAATCAGATAACCTCCTTCTAGTTAAGTCTACCCGCCTAAAGTTTATTTTGCCCTCCCTGTCCCTAAACCCCAGTGCTTTGAAAAACTCTGCGCCATCATCCTGAACTATAGGGTGAAGCCCTTTACAGAACATTATCAAGTGTTCGGCAGTTTCTTCTTCCTCTCCACACGCACTGCATACTGTGTCTACCCCTTCGTATTTGGCCCGATATGTCTTGGTTCGCAGTACTCCCGTTCTGGCCTCAAACAGTAGAGAACTACCCCGAGTATTATCATAGATCCTTTCCTTGGCAATTTCCTGCTTAAAAGTTCGATACATATCTAGTGCGGACTTCTTAATCATGCCCATTCTCCACATGTCAGTCTCCGTTTCCTTCACTTTCTTCTTAACCGATAGTTCTTTTTGGTTTGGCCACCTGCTGTTTTCTAAGTATTTACCAGTCAACTTCCTGGTTCGCTTCCTCCATTTTGTATCGATATTCTTCATGTACAAGTACCTGAAAACCTTCCTAGCCCAACGCTCTTCCCCCATTTCTCTCAATCGCTTCTCAAATTTTATCTTGCTGCTAGCTTCTCTGCCCTCAAATGATGTCCATCCCATATCACCTTGTACTCCCTGATTTGGTGTATTCCCGTGAGCTCCTAAAGCAAGCCTACCTATTCCACGTTGCTTAATTTCTAATCTTGCTTGAACTTCTGATCTCATGCACAAGACCGCATTGCCGAACGTCAGCCCAGGAACCATGACCCCTTTCCATATTCCTCTCACAACATCATACCTATTGTAATTCCACAGTGCCCTATTTTTCATGACTGCTGCATTCCTGTTACCTTTAGTCGTCACGTATATTTCGTGTTCCCTCAGATACTCGGTCCCATTGCTTAACCATACGCCCAGGTATTTGTATTTATCTGTTATCTCTAGCGTGACCTCCTGTATTCTAAGCTCACTACCTTCGTTGTCATTGAAAATCATGACTGCTGATTTTTCCTTACTGAATCTAAAATCTAACCTATCTCCCTCATTACCGCAGATGTCCATCAATCTCTGCAAATCTTCCTTGTTGTTGGCCATTAGCACTATATCGTCTGTGTACATTAATGCTGGTAGTGCCTGATCAATAAGTTTTCCTTGTTTGACTAAAGAGAGGTTGAAGCCCAGTCCACTTCCCTCTAATTTTGCCTCTAATCCTTGTAGGTACATCATGAATAATAAGGGTGACAGGGGGCACCCCTGCCTAAGCCCCCGTTTTACCTCTGCAGGCTTGGATACCTGTTTTTCCCACTTTATAACTACCTTGTTACCTTTATAGATACCCTTTAAAAGATTAGTGACTACATGTTCCACGCCTAGTGTGTCCAGTATTCCCCACAATGCCTCTTGAACCACGCTATCGTACGCTCCCTTGATATCCAAAAATGCTAGCCACAGGGGCCTGTGTTCCTTTTCTGCTAGTTCGATGCACTGCGTCAGTGAGAACAGATTGTCTTCCAACCTCCTATGTTTCCGAAACCCATTCTGCAGTTCCCCCAGCACACCCTCATCCTCTATCCACGCCTGCAGTCTTTCCTTTATAATCTGCATCGCCAGCCTGTAGACCACTGATGTCACTGTTATAGGACGGTAGTTGTTTATGTCAGCTTTGTCTCCCTTTCCTTTATAGATCATGCTCATCCTGCTAAGTTTCCATCCATCGGGAACTTCACCATCGATTAATATTGTGCTCACTGCCTCTCTCAAAGCCTGCTTAGACTTCGGACCTAATGTCTTTATCAGCCTAATTGGAATGCCGTCTGGGCCTGTTGATGTACTACTAGGAACCCTTTTCTCAGCCCTTTCCCACTCTTGTTGTGAAAATGGAGCCATTGCACCACTTGATTCGTCCTTATCTATTGTGGTGCATAAAGTAATTCTTTGTTGAAATTTTTCTGTCACTTTTGTTCTTATATATTCAATAGCTTCGTCCCCTTCTAGCCTAGCACCTTGGGCTGTAGTTATAAAACTCTGCTCTAGGCTCGTCTCATTTCTTATGGAATTTAGATGGTTCCAAAATTTCGCAGCTGCCTTTCTATCTTTTTTATGTACTTCTGCCAGCCACTGAGCTCCCTTCCTTCTAATCTTTTCATTGATCAGAAGGGATGCATCCCTTCTACAGCTTAGAAAGGTTGCCCATTTTCTTTCAACATCATCTGTCGGTTCACCCCGCTGCTTAGCATGTCTGTGTTCCCTAGAGGCTTCCTGGCGTTTTGCTATGGCTCTCTTAACTTCCTCATCCCACCAACTTTTGGGTTTGTGTCTTCTTTTCCGGGGTGACTTGTCACGCGTCTTAGCAAGCTCTAGCTCAAAGAGTCTAATTAGATTCGTGTATGTCCACACTGTCTTATTATCCTCCGTGATTACTTTCTCAATTTGTTTAGTGGCTATTTCAATTTGCCTTTCTGGATAAAAATTTTCCTGTAGTTGCTCATCTTGTCTCCTTCCCACGTTCACTGCTCTTCCAAAACTTAGCTTGATACGTTTGTGATCGCTACCCAGACTTCTGGAGCCACCTTCATCTATGTGCATTCCCCTGAGCTTATCATACATCCTATGTGACATCAGTGCATAATCTATCGTCGACTGAAGCCTTCCTAACTCCCATGTTATTTGCCCTTCACACTTCTCGGTACTGTTGCAAATGATCAAATCAAGCCTTTCACACATATCCATGATCATTTTGCCTGTCGGGTCGGTATACCCATCTATATCTTCTATGTGCGCATTCATGTCTCCTAGTATGATTATCTCGCACTCTCTTCCTAACTCCTGAATGTCCTTTGATATACACTCTACCATTGTCTGGTTTTCCTCTCTGGCCTTTGCTCCCGTCCACAAGTACACGAAACCAAGGAGTGTCATTTGACCTGCCACTTTCCCTTTTAGCCATAAATGTTCCTTGCACTCCTGCTTGACCCTTTGCCAGTCTGTACTTTTATGAATGAATGCCCCAATACAACCCCCCTTTCTGCTGCCTTCTGTTCTATTACAATATTCCCACGTGTAGTCCAGATTGTTCGGAGGTTGTTCCATGTCCCTGAGATGTGTTTCTACAAAACCGTATACCATCGGCTCTCTTCCCTTAGCTGTTCTTCTATCTCTTACCACTTCAGCCTGTTCCTACCACCCTGCATGTTAATATACCCTATGTCTGAATTGGCTCGGCGCTCATGGCTACGTCTATTAGATGCGGAGCATCTTATACTCGCGCCTTGTAGTGCGCCGTCCGCGCCGTCCGCGCCGTCCGCACCGCTTCTCGAACATTCGACAGCTGACGCGCGCGCATGCGCCGTCGCGCCGTCGCCCACTCTTCCACCACCTGTGCATCCCTTCCTCCTCTACACACCGCGCGCGCTTCACTCCTCCACCATCTGTGCACCCTTCCTCCTCTACACACCGCGTTCGACATCTACAATTCTCCTGATTCTCCAGTGGACGCGCATGTGGCGTCGCGCTTCGAGAACATTCAACAGCTGACAGTGCATGCGCCGTCGTGCTGTTTATATACTCAAGGTCGGCGCTCGCTCGCTCAGTTGCCGCTCGTCGGTTGGTTTGTACGGCGCGTCGACGTCCAAGGTCGCGGTGAAATGAATTCCAACGAATCCACAAACACAATGATCGACGTCCCATCGACCAGCGCCGCCCTTTCGCATACGTGTGTACGTGTTCACTCATTTAACACCCCCTCCTACAACCACGTTAACCAATTTAGCCATCGACCCAAGTAAGTCGCAATTTAACACCCCATTTCACAACCACGTTAACCAATTTAGCCATCGACCCAAGTAAGTCGCACTTTAACACCCCGTTAACCAATTATATGGTCCGCAACCTCAACAGTGTTCCCCCGAGGGAAGCTGCGGGCAATTTTTTATGCTCCGGACTCTACCTATCTTAGATATTGGTGCCACTTTGGAATCGTATCTGTTCATACCACCTGTCGAAGAGTCTCCCTGGTTGTTTTCCTCGTTACTAGCTATCCTGCACCCCGAAGGGCTCGCTTGCCCCCCAAAAAAGCTACTGCGCGTCCTGCAAGTCGCCAACCCACCTCATGACCTAGCCACCCATCGAAGTGAATTCTGTCTCGTTGAAAACCCCCCCACCTATGCACCTCTCTGTTTATTTCCACCACCTCAAAGCCTTTCTCTCGACTCATCCGCCATATCTCTTGGTTTGCGTTGACCACCGCTCTTTGCAGGTTGCTATCACGCACCGGTACCTCCGGTATCGTGCATATCACCTTACCTTAGGAGAAGTGGCGCGCATGTCATCGACGCCTTTCGCCAGTGTGGCTGCTAGTCCTGCTGCATCTCCATTTAGGACATCGTTTAAACCGCCTGAAATTATCACGAGGTTTCGTCTATGAGCTGTCGTTCTGAGCTTTGCGCTCGCTTGCCTCATGACTGCTTCCAGCTTGCGTCCTGGGAACGCCCCAACTGCAACCCTCTTGTCACCTCTTATCCTCTCTTTGATGGCTTCTGTGCATCGATTTAAATTCGAGTCCCCGGTGATTATCACATGCTGTGACTTTTCAGCTGGAGCGTTCTGCACCTGGGGGCTACTTGCACCTGTGACGCCGGCTGCTTTGTTCCCTCCCTGCCCCACCACTACCTCGCTGAAGCTGGGCCTTGCGACAGTTGAACCGGCTAAACCTGTTTTTTCCAAACTTGCTTGCTTTTCTTTCTCCACCGTTCTGGGGGCCGGTTCCCTACTGTTCTCTCGGTAGGTCGCTTCTTTGTTCAGCTTGGCTAGCGCTTCCTCGGCGGACTTCAGTCTTTCTCCCATTGCCCTCGTTTTCTCTTGCTCTGTCGCCAACTAAGTCTCGAGCTTGGCGATTCTCATCAGCAGTTCACTCTGGGCAACCATCATTTTCTCCATTTTTTCCTCGACCTCACATTGCCTACCCTTCGTGTCAGCCTCTTCTCCATCCGCTTCTACGCTTGGGTCCACTTTCAAACCCACTCCACATCCTGAACACTTTACAGTCTTTTTAACCATGCCTTTCTGACACCAATTGTCCCTATACTCGATAATTACTAAACTCGAGCCCTGCACTACGAGAAAAAAAAGTCTAAGATCTACTACAAAAATTTGCGTGTTCAATGTACGCGCACCTCCCCCACGGGGTGGCAAAAGAAAAAAAAACAACAAAAAAATTCAAACACCCACACCCGCACTAACTAATAAATACCTGGTGACTGGCCCCCGAAAAAGCCGTACCATAAAATAAGTGCTACGAAGATTTCAACCGCTGCCTTATAATTATAAAGACAAGCTCAAAACATGCAAGAACACTTATCTGCGCAGTCGATCCGGAGCGCTCAAAAAACACGTCCATCCACCTTGACAGCCCGACCTGCTCCCATACATACAGGGCAGCCCGACCTGCTCCCATACATACAGGGGACGGTACCGCCATCTAGTGAACACGGCAAGAACTAAACTAGAGGTGGCTACATACAGGCTACAGGGGACGCACAGCCCACGCCCTAAGGAGCTTCGCCCCTAAAACTCACAGCATATCCACGCAGTGAATGTTGATGAGTGGGGCGAAGCTTCAGAGGGTTTTGTCTGTAAACCCTCATTTCGTTCGCCTGTCTGTCCGTCTGTCTGTCTGTTTGTCACTCGCACTAGCGCCACTTGCTGGGTCATTCATTAACTAGGCAATCCCGAACACGGCCGCCTGGATCACGATGGCGCGGCGGTGTTCCTCCGGCCGTCTCATTCGGATGGAGGAGGCGTAAGTGCAAAAGGGGGCGTGGCTGCACCGTTCGCCGTATGGCAGCGCGTGCCTACTACCCCTTTCCCTTTGCTCTCTATGCGCGATGGTTTGCGGTGCTCAAAGATGTCACGTTAAAGAAACCACAGACCACTGGTTAGCTGTATACCTTATCTTTCCTCGCCCTCAAACCGCCACAAGTAAAACAAATAGAACTCATGGTGGCTGGCGCTATATTCTTTCTTTTTCTTCGTACCCCAGCTGCTGTCGCGATTGTATTGACCGACGCAAACTCATCCGTGAGCAAGTTTTCAAAAACATTTTGGTGCCCTCTTGTGCACCACATGAGTAGAAAGTGCACAGGAGAGTGAACTCACCCTTATGATTTATTAAATTTTTGTTGACTGCTTCCAGGACAGGGAAATGATCTGAAGGATAACTGAGCTGCATCGTGGATGTTCCCAGAGATACCTCGAGGTACTGAGGCCTTCAATGTGTAAGCTTACATGTTTTACTAGCAGGCAACCTTTTTCGGCAATGAAGGGAAAGCTGTGGGAGGGAAGATTCCTGCAAATATGCTCCTATGCATAGCAGTGCGGTTTGGCACACGTCTCGCAACTCTGTGCAAAGTGATGGCTGAGCGTAACCAGCGTTCATGTGCATATACAGACAAAAATAACGCTTAGCGTTAGAGGTACACGTAGAAGATGGGTGTTTTTTTTTCACGCGTGAAAAAACACACTGACACAAGAACACGCACAAAACCCGCAAACGAACACACACGCGTACAGACAGACGAGCGTGCTCGCATACACACACATTCGCACACACTGTCTCACGAAAGAGCGCACACAGACACACATTCGCACGCACAAAAGAACACACTCGCTTCACACACAAACGCGCGCACGCAGACCGACGAGCACGCGCGCACATGCACGCACATTCGCAAACGAAAAGCACACACACACTTACGCACGCACAAACGCACAAAGAACGCAAACACAAGCGCGCACTCAACCGCACACACACAAGTGCGCCCACACAGGCAGGCGAGCACGCACTCTCAAACACACGAACACATTAGCACACGCTCACGCATGGAAGAACACACACACACAAATGGCGCACGCGCACTATGCCCCACACAAAAGCACGCGCGCGCACACACACACATGCTCATATGCACTCAAGCACCGAAGAACACACACAATCGCCTCCTTAATCGCTATCGCAAAGCGCTCACTTTTCGGCGAAGACTTACACCGTAATGAAGGCCAAAGTGTAAACAGCATCTTCATTGCATCTATCTCGAATTTTCTCTCACGGCTAACGCAGCTTTACGGCTCACACACAGATGCCGAAGACATAATTTATTCAAAACAAGCTCATCATGATGTCACGCTTTACAACGACAAGATTCACTTAAGTGAAAGAAAGCACTTTGGTAATGGGGTGACCGATCCCTGGCACTCATAATTTGCAGGCGACTAGCATCGCCCATTGTTTTCACGCTCGTACTCGCCTGCATATGGCCTGCACTTAGGTGAGAAAGTCACATTCGCAACACTGTCGTACCGTGGGAAACTAGAAATTCCAAGAGTCGTGCCCACAACAAAATTTCGCCGATCATCGTACAGGCGAAAACGACTGTAGCATTACCAGCACTATGTTTTAGTTTTCCACCAATGTGATGCTGTGACGACAGATCTGGATTGCGTACCATAGCTACATATGCAGCATCGACAACGAAAAGATGCATTCCTTGCAGAACAAGGCCGCTTAATTTGACACGCACCGATTCAGGCAGAAACGAGAATGAAAAGCGTGGCAGATCACGCAGTCAGTCAGCTAAATGCGTGTGTCATGAAGGCGAAATTTGCGAACAAGCTGTGCCACACGAAGTTGCCTCACGCTGCTTAGCTCTGTCTGGATCATAGCATTCTACAGAGAAGAAAACTCACTGTGTCAAGCCCGTATAAGAATGCATCTTAGCGTTCCTTTCTTCCAGTCTCCACGTTAACGTCATACAATGTGCATTTCTTCAAGCGAGTCTACGGCGCGGCTCCCTTGTCGCCGTCTGCAGGATGGATGGATGGATGGATGGATGGATGGATGGATGAATGGATGGATGGATGGATGGATGGATGGATGGATTAATGGATGGATGGATGGATGGATGGATGGATGGATGGATGGATATGGCTGTACCCTTTAGATCGGGTGGTGTCTAGCGCCACTAAGCTGCAATAGTTAATAAACCAAAAACTAGATTTAATTTATTTTCCTTTAAATACTGAAATTGGTGATTCGTACTTTGCAGTGAAGGTTTTAATTTTCACTCCTGCCTTGACTTTAGCCACCAATCAGATAACCCCCTTTTAGTTAATTCTAACCGCTTAACGTCTATTTTGCCCTCCTTGTCACTAAACCCCAATGCTTTGAAAATCTCTGCGCCATCATCCTGAACACTAGGATGAAGCCCTTTACAGAACATTATCAAGTGTTCGGCCGCTTCTTCTTCCTCTCCACACGCACTGTATACCGTGTCTACCCCTTCGTATTTGGCCCGATATGTCTTGGTTCGCAATACTCCTGTCCTGGCCTCAAACAGTAGAGAACTACCCCGAGTATTATCACAGATCCTTTCCTTGGCAATTTCTTGCTTAAGGGAGGAGGAGGAGGAGGTAAGTTTATTCACAGAAAGGGAGAGAGGTTGGCCTGAGCGATAGCTTGCTCATACCTGCTACTTTACACAGGGGGAAGGGAAAAGGGAAAAGAAAGATTAATGGATAACGATGGTGATATAGAGAGGTGAGTATGTAGTGTTCTTTCTAGCTGAGACACATTTTATAGCCGTGCACATAGTCCAGTTGTTTCCAAAAAGGTTATAACTGCTCTTGTGACCGCAGTTGCACTGTTGGTGTTTGGCCAAGGGCCCAACATGGTCTCACCAGTTAATGACCTACTGCGATATAGTTCAGTAGAAGAAATCAGTGTTTGTCGTTCACGTGCGTATGCTGGGCAGACACAAAATATGTGCTCAAGTGTTTCTGGCACATCACAGTGTTCGCAATTAGGACCGTTGTTACTGCGACCGATGATATGTGCGTAACGTCTAGTGTACGCTACACCAAGATGAACGCGGTGGATCATTTGTGAGTTGCCGTATGAATTTGGGAGGCATGCGGAACCTTATTTCCGGGTCCCGTTTGTGAAGTCGCTGGTTTCGCTGTTCCGGTTTGGTCCAGTGCTGAAGTGTGAAGCTGCGCATCACGCAGCGAAGCAGGGCGTTCGTGTCAGATCGTGAAAACGCACTGCGTACTTCAGGGGCACTGCTTAAGGCATTTTCAACTTCAGCGTCTTCCTCTTCATTTCCCATCACGCCGCAATGAGTGGGAATCCACTGGAAAGTTATAAGATGACCATTTGTTGAAGAAACCTGAATAAGTCCTGTGATTTCTATCGCCAAGCTGTAACACGGACCTTGCTTCATGATGCAATTATTGATTTGCAAAGCGGGTTTAGCATCACAGAACATCGTCCAGGCTCGAGGTCGCTCTCCGGAAATAAATCTTATTGCCTCTCGGATAGCGACATGCTCTGCGGCAGTTGATGCGGTTTCATTGTCCACTTTGAATCGTCGAGCGATATCCATGTCTGGGATGACAAAGGCTGCGGCGGAGGTGTTTAGCGTGGTAGATCCGTCAGTTTACACGCGCAGAAAATCACTGTACGTTGTATAAATGTGATATAGGGTCAGTTGTCTGAGGCCATCAGAAGAAATGAGCGACTTCTTCATAATTCTATGCATCGTAAAAGAAACAGGTGGTTTAGGCAGGACCCATGGAGACACTGCAGGGGCATTTGGCGGAGAAAACCTTGATGGTATAATATTTTCATGCCGCAATATTGCTCTTGAGAAACTGCAATCTGGGTGAGTGGCGGGTAGTACTGACAGTGGGTGGTGTCTGTGTCTGCTCAGTAATCGGAGGTGAACTCTAAGTGGCTCGCAGAGCGTGTATACACTGATGGGACAAGCCCGAGCCTCTGCCATTGTCCAATGTGTTGAAGTACAGCGCGGTAGACCTAAGCATCTTCGTAAGCATTGAGCTTGAACACTCTCTAGCGTCTTCACACAACTAGGTCTCATATTGGAGAGCACCGGCATGCTGTATCGAATGTATCCCACAAATAGAGCATTGTACAATTGAAGTAGCGATGATTCTGATGGGTCCATGGTTATAAGGTCCATGGTAATAATAGAGATGGGTCCCATCTTGCTCCTGCTACGTGGAGAAGAACGAGAGCAAAGCTCTTCAATTTAGATTTAAGTACTGCGACATGCCTCGTTCAAGACAGGTCTCTGTGTACGACAACCCCAAGAAACTTGCGGTGCGTTACAGCAGGTATCGCTGTCTCATTAATAATTATCGGGTATTGCGACATATGCTTGTGCGTGAACGCAAGCACTGCGCCTTTGTCGATTGAAAGAGTGAGCCCCTGACATTGTAGATATTTGTGTGTGATCGTCACAGCACGCTGTAGTCGAGCTCGCAATTGCGGACGAGTAGTTCTGGATGCCCATATGCATATGTCATCAGCGTATCCAGTGATCTTCACCGTGCTGGGAAGTTCTGCTGCTAGGCCGATCGTTGTGACATTGAATAGGATCGGGCTGAGAACTCCTCGTTGGGGAACACCACGATGAACCTTATATCGATTGGTGTCTCCGTTACTTGCCGTCATGTAAACGGTGCGGTCCCTAAGGTAGCTAAAAATCCAAGCGTACAGTCGTCCACCTATGTCGAAATCTTCAAGTGCGTCAAGGATCGCATAATTCAGCACATTATCGTAGGCACCCTTAATGTCTAAGAAGACCGCCGCCACTAGTCTGGGTCAGCTTCTTTTCTCTTCAACGCTGGTGATCAAGTCGACCACACCATCAATGGCAGATTGGCCTCTTCTGAAGCCGTTCATAAATGCAGGAAAGGAGTTGTTGCTCTCTAGAAGCCAATGAAATCGTGCCAGTACCATTATTTCTATCACTTTTCTGATGCAGCAGGCTAACGCGATTGGTCTGTAGGAGGAAAGTGCATAAGGACACTTCTCCAGCTTGAGCAATGCAATAATGCGACTGCGTTTCCAATTAGCTGGGACTTCTCCTGACTCCCATGAGGTGTTATATTGAGAATACAGGATACGTCGTGCTTCTGTATCAAAATGGTTGAGTGCAGCATACGTGATTCCGTCAGGTCCTGGTGCCGATGATCGGTGGGAGGCAGAAATCGGAGCGTCAAGCTCATGTATTGTAAAACGTACATCAAGGCGCTCGTCAGACGATGGAGGCGCAATGGTAGTAAGGGGCTCATTAGTGGCAAGACCATCAGTGGTGTCCACAATGAGGCTACAGTAGTCACTGGCTATCTCAACTTCTGTCCGTCTCTGATGTAGAGCAAGCAACAGCTTGAAATGGTTGACGTTGTTAGGGAGTTGTCTGCAAACTTTGTACCACCCGCGAGATCTTAGATAGAGGTCGCCTGGGTTCCAGAGATCCACAGAAATTTCTCCAACGTTGCCTGTCAATCTTGTCAAGATGCCGAAGAACATATCGTTGAGCTCGACGACAGGCGGAAAGATCTGAAGGCGACTTCGTTCGTCTGTATTGGCGTTCGGCACGGTGACAGATTGCACGAAGGGCCTGGTATTGGGAGCCAACTGCTGATCTCTGCATCGGTAGGTTAACCTGTTTGGTTGTGTCACGCAGTGAAGAAGCAATGATGTTCTCTACCTCGGATGGATCAGTCGTGTGCTCACAGCCAGACTTGACAGATGCCTTGAACATTGTCCAGGCGGTTTGATGAATATAGTGTGTGTGAGCGTGTGGCGAAACCACCTGAACTGAACATAGGTTGGAAGGTGGTCGCTGTCGCGAGTGTCCAAATCTGTGCACCAACATGCGGAAGACAAAAGGCTTCTGGAAACGAAACAAAGGTTGAGGCAGCTGCTGTAGGACCTGCCACGAACAAATGTAGGTGATCCGTCGTTGAGTACGCTTAGTCCATAGTTGCATATAAAATTAGCTAAATCCTTTCCGTGATAATTCGTTGTAGTGCTACCCCAGAGAGGATGATGTGCATCAAAACGGCCAATCACAATGTGTGGCCTTTGTGCTGCTTGAAGAATGATCCCCAGGTAGAAGCAGTCCATCTGTGCGCTTGGGTGTATGTATCCTCTGAATATGAAAAATGTCCGCTTTTTATGTGTTATAGTAAGGCTCACATAATCATTGCTGGTATGCGACGAGACTTCATGTCTCAAGAACGTCAAATCACGGCTTATACAAACGAGAAATTTGCTCGTACGTTGATCAGTGCGAGACCAAATCTGGATATATCCAGATATACGAAAATTTGAAACCATATTCGGTTCACGTATTGCTGCATTGAAGATACAGCACCAAGAGAACAACGAAGAACACGCGCTGCGGGAAAAAGAAGAAGAGGTTCTCATCTGATCAGTTTGCCAGTTTTCTGGTACAGTTAGAGTGAGTTTCTTATATTTAGCTGCTGCTGTTTTTGCATTGTGACACTGGTGGAGTTGCTGGGTACATATTGGGGACGCCTGACAACAGCCCCGTATCTAGTACAGAAAGACTTCCGCGCATCTACACCCCCGTTCACCGCAGCAGCCGCCGCCTGTTAGGCCTCAGTCCGGAGTTCGGTCCATTCCCGGAAAGCGTGACCATGCCAGAAAGCATGGCGGCGCCTGGAAGTGCTGGCCCCAACACGTCCAGCCCAAGCACGACACAGGTAACTGTTTTGAGCCCTCGACTTCTGGTTGACTTCCATGGAAACGCATATGAGGACGCACATGACTGGCTCGAGGAATTCGAGCACACAACGAATGTTAACGGGTGGAACACCACACAGAAATTGGGCTACGTTTATTTTCCGCTTCAAGACGCAGCCCGAACATGGTTCACGAATCGCGTGTGGTTGTGGTTGTCTTGGGACGAGTTTCGGCAGAAGTTCCTCGACACGTTCGTGAGCACTGAAAGACGAGAAATCGCACAGCGTCTCCTCGAGTCATGGATTCAGAAACCAAATGAATCCGTTACGATGTTTGTTGAGGACATGGCGCAGCTGTTTCGTCGAGCAGATCCCAATATGCCGGAAGCCAAAAAGGTTTGTCACCTTATGCGGGGCGTTAAGGAACAGCTCTTCGCTGGTCTCGTATGAAACCCTCCTACAAGTTTAGATTAATTCTCCAAGCAGGCGACATACATCGAACGCGCACTGCATTTACGTTATCGCCAGTATGACCGCCCAACCCACAGTGCACCAATCAGCGTGGCAGCCACGACCACAGCAACAACACCCGACAAAGGTTCTTTGCGCCAACTAATACGAGAAATTGTACAAGAAGAGGTCAAGAAGCTTGTCGCCAAACCGAATGACTGCGCGATCGCCTCAGTAACGGAAGTTGTACGCCAGGAGATCAGGCAAGCGCTCTCGCTTTCTGAATCGAACACGAGCACTTCCTGGGCAAGCTATTCAGACATAGTCCGCCGACAGCCAGCGAACGTACCGACACCACATCAGTACCACCAGCAACATCCGCCGACAGCGCCTTCCCCTGTGCTTTCATTGTGGGGAAGCAGGCCATATCGTTCGGTATTGCCCGTATCGCGTCGCAAGGTACCAAGTGTTTCCTTCCACATTTCCTCGGCGCCATTTCAACGGAACACCTGATGTCGACACGAGTGTCATGACCCCACGGGATGTTCCTCCTGCGTTTCGGTCGCACTCACCCTCTCCTGGGCGTTATTCTCTATCCTCTAGACACAGCACCATTGACAAGCCAAGAGGGAGATCTCCTAGTCCACGCCGGGTAAACTAAAATAGCGACCTCAGGGGAGAAGGTTGCGAATCGTCGAAGTGCTGAAAATCCCTCAATTCTGCCGAGCGAAGGGAGACACATTTTCAATGAATCGACGAAAGATGTGGTTGTTACTGCCGAAGTTGCAATTACGATTGACGGACATGACGTCATGACATTGGTCGACACTGGCGCGGGCATCTCAATAATGAGTGAGAGTCTGGAAGACACGCTCAGGAAGGTTAGAATGGAATGGACAGGACCGCAGATTAGGGGAGCTGGAGGGCAGCTACTCACACCTACCGGAATGTGCATCTCAAGAATGAAGATAGGGGATGCATCTTTCGTCGCAACTTTCGAACTTTCGTTATTCTTTCTGAGTGTTGCAAACAGAAATCTTGGGGATGGATTTTTTGCGTGAATATGGTGCAATCATCATTATACCGGATAGTGTACTGACCTTTTCAGCGGATCAAAGAGCAGCGCTACACCGAAAATCCCTGCGAGTCATTGACGATGTGACCTTACCTCCGTTATCGTGCCGCCTTGTTTCAGTAACGTGCAGCGAGCAGAATACTGGAGTAGGAATTGCTGAACAAGTATTGACGCTTCTGCTCTCTCACGGTGTTGCAATTGCCAGAAGTATCGTCAATGTTGTGTGTGGTGAAGCGGAGGTTTTGCTGACAAATTTTACCAACGAGCGACGACACATCACACAAGGCACTACAGTTGCCTACTTCGACGAGATCAAGGAAATCTGCGAGTGCTGTGTAGTACAACAAGACGAGCCACAAGCCACGTTAGCCCCACCACCTATTGACGAAAGCACGGATTTGTCACCAGCGCAGAGACAGCGTCTATTAGATTTTCTTCATCAGTTCAAAGACTGTTTTTCATCGACCTCGAGGGTCAGTCAAACGCCACTGACAAAGCACCTGATAATAACGGAGGAGACGGCAAGGCCAATACGACAGAAACCATACCACGTAGCACCGAAAGAGCGTGAAGCGATTCAGGAACAAGTGAAGAAAATGCGCCATGATGACGTCATCCAGCCGTCAAGAAGTCCTTGGGCATCGCCGGTAGTGCTGGTTAAAAAGAAAGATGGAAGCTTACGATTTTGTGTCGACTATGTTGTTGTTGTTGTTTCCCTGTGCAAATGGCTCGTACCTAAAGACCGCAAGCTGAACTGTGTAACAAAGAAAGACGTATACCCATTACCACGCATTAATGATTCGCTCGACAGGCTGAGGTATGCACGCTACTTTTCGTCAATGGACCTCAAATTTGGGTACTGGCACATTGAGGTCGACGAGCGAGATAGAGAAAAAACGGTTTTTGTAACGCCTGACGGTCTATATGAATTTAAAGTCTTGCCATTCCGATTGTGCTCAGCCCCCGCAACATTTCAGAGACTGATGGATACCGTTCTGTGAGGCCTCAAGTGGCAGACATGTCTGGTCTATATGAACGACGTCATTATTTTTTCAAGAACATTTGAGGTACACCTGAGCAGGCAGCTATAGGTAGTCAGGGCAATAAGGTCTGCCGGCCTGACACTGAAACCCGAGAAGTGTCATTTCGGTTTCAAGGAGCTCCAATTTTCAGGCCATGTGTAGAGCCATGAGGGTGTTCGACCTGATCCCGATAAGATTGCGGCCGTCAGAAAATTTCAGGTGCCGAAAGAAAAGAAAGCAGTCAGGCGCTTCCTTGGCCTATGCGCATACTACCGAAGGTTTGTTGCCAATTTCTCCCACATAGCCTCGCTGTTAACGCGACTCACAAGAGAAGACGTTTCGCTCTCAAGGGGCGACGATCAACACGTGGGATTTGACGATATCCGACAACGCCTACAGACTCCGCCTGTGCTTGCTCACTTTGATGAGGATGCTCCTACCATGGTCCACACAGATGCCAGCAACGTGGGTTTAGGCACTGTACTCGTCCAGTGGCAAGACTCAGCCGAGCGTGTGATCGCATATGCTAGTAGGACGCTTTCCCGCGCCGAGTTCAACTACTCCACAACGGAAAAAAGTGTCTTGCTGTCATATGGACGGTTATGAAGTTTCGTCCGTAGCTCTATGGTCGTTCCTTCCACGTAGTAAACGACCATCATTCCCTCTGCTGGCTGACCAATTTGAAACACACGTCTGGTCGGCTCGCACGGTGGAGCTTACGCCTTCAAGAGTTTGATATGATAAGTCCGGACGGCAGCACGCCGACGCCGATTGCTTATCAAGGTCACCAATAAAGCGCGACGGTGATACAGAAGATGACAGCATGGCTATTGTGGGAGTCGCCGACACTACTACGATTTCGTGCAAGCAGAAGGAAGACAGCGAGTTGCTTCCCCTTATTAAATTTTTGAATGGCCAGAAAACTACTGTTCCTAGAAGATTTGCAAGGAGCCTGCTGTCATTCTGCTTACGTAGTGGTGTTCTCTATAACAAGAACTTTTCTCCCAGAGGAAGCACCCACCTACTTGTCGTTCCGACGTCACTTCATGAAGAGATACTATGTGATTGCCACGACGAGCCAGTGTCTGGTCATCTCGGATACACACGCACATTGGCCAGAATCCAACAGATATACTACTGGCCAAGACTTCCAGCTATTGTGAATCATTACGTGCGCACGTGCCTCGATTGCCAACGACGAAAATCGCCACTGTTAAAATCAGCTGGACTATTACAACCAATTCAAGTGCCCACGGTACCTTTTACTCAAATTGGAATGGATCTTCTCGGACCATATCCGACTTCCCATGCTGGCAACAAGTGGGAAATAGTCGCCACTGATTATCTTATGCGCTATGCGGAAACAAAGGCTTTGTCAAGTGGCACTACCGTTGAAACCGCACGATTCTTTGTAGAAAATATCGTCCTGAAACACGGTGCTCCCAAATCATAATAACGGACCGAGGTGCCGCTTTCACGGCCGCGCTCCTTAAGACAGTGCTTGAGCTCAGTGGAACAGCTCGTCGGAAAACCACTTCATATCATCCACAAACCAACGCCTTAACAGAACGCCTCAAGCAGACTATTGCCGACATGTTGAGTATGTACGTTGACGTGGATCACAAGAACTGGGACGTCATTCTACCGTACATCACGTTCACCTATAATACAGCGCAGCAAGAAACTACACGAAGAACGCCGTTCAGTCTCCTTCATGACCGTGAAGTGACGACGATGCTTGACGCCATGTTACTGCACGACTGCAATGACATCGATTTGGACGGCGCATCTTTTACTCAACGAGCAGAAGAAGCGAGGCAGCTTGCACGCGTCCGAATCACCCAGCAGCAGAATTACGACGCCCAACGTTATAACCTGCCACACCGACATGTCGTCTATCGGCCCGGCGACAAAGTCTGGGTATGCAGTCCTATCCGCCGCCGGGGACAGTCTGAAAAATTGCTAAAGAAGTATTTTGGCCCCTACACAGTTTTACAACGCCTGTGCGACGTTAATTACGTGGTCGTTCCTGACAGCCCCTCGACATTTGCCAGCAAAAAACAGAAATTGTGCACGTTGTGCGAATGAAGCCCTATTTTTCGGACTTTTTTACACCATACATCTACTACACCGTCTTTTGTAGAAGAGCATCGGGACGCTGCTCTCTGGAGGGGAGAAAATGCCGCATTGAATATGCAGCACCAAGAGAACAACGAAGAACACGCGCAGCAGGAAAAAGAAGAGGAGGTTCTCTTCCGATCAGTTTGCCAGTGTTCTGGTACAATTAAAGTGAGTTTCCTGTATTTAAATGCTGTTGTTTTTGCATTGTCACAATATAACGATAACAGGAAATTGATATTTAAAAACCCATTGTCTGAAGTCTGACAGACGGCCACGTAGGCCACGAGCATTCCATTGCATAAAAAGCGACTGGCGCATGCGTTCTTCGAACATCAGTGCCATGTTCACTTACTGAAGAACCAGTAGAAGAGTCTCCAAAACCTCAAGTAGCTGCACAGCCGCCTTAGGAGCGGGAGTGTTTAGGCTGCAGAGAATCTTACGCATCAAACCCATGAAATTTTTAAGCACAGCCTTGACACCTACATTGTCCATCTTCTTGTTTTCTTCATTGGGGGTAGGGGCACTATGTGATGATGGCGCTATCGTAGCTCTTGACAGTAGTAAAGACCACTGAGTCTCCGACGTGGGGAGAGCCAATGACTTGTTACATTGTACTTGCGTGGACTGTATTGGCATTTGAGCATCTGTATTCTTCTTTGTGGTTGACAAAAGCAGGCTAGGAGGTGGTGAGGGCATGGTTTTGTGTGTCGAATTCGATAAGCTGTGAGCACTGCTGCTTTGTTTGCGTCGGAGTCGCAAACGATGTTTACGTAGAGTGGTCTCGAACCATCTTCTTCAGGATACTAATTTCATTCTTTATTTTGGGACATTCCTTTGATGTTGTGTCGTGGGCGCCTGAGCAGTTTGGGAATTTCGCCACAGCATTGCAGTTATCACCATCATGAAGGCCACCGCAATGCTAGCAGGTTATTGCACCCTTGCAAACTGCACTAACGTGTCGAAATTTCATGCATTTCTGACATTGCAGAGGTTTTGATACGTAAGGACGTACCGAGTGCCTCACGTACCCAACTTTTACTTGTAGGGGTAACGTCTTCGACCGAAACACTACTTTAACACATCGCGTGCGTCCAAAGCGGTGGAAGCCAAGCACGGGAGCCGACGATGACAGCAGTTTCTCGAGACTCGAGGGTGTTATCTCCCCATCCACATCGTATATAACTCCTGTTGTCGTTTCTGTTTCTTCGTCGTACGCGGAAAATGCGCGAACCGGAATGTTTCCTATCGAACAATCGCTTTCAGCGTGTACAATAAGGCCCTCGTAGTGGCCTCCACGGACAGTATGTCCTTTCGGGTATTTATGCGTATTTCTACGACTTTCCCTGGAGCGATGAGCTCAAAGTATTTGACAGGCTCTGCCTATTTAGAGAGTTCAAGATGTCTGTCTTCGATGTCGGCACATACGAAATGGTGTTCGACCGCAAGCTACTCGCCTTTGTTTGTGCTTGCCGGCCACGGCGATGTCCGGCTGATTTTCCTCTTTAGGCCCCGACGCGGTGATCTAGTGGATAAGGTACTTGGCTGCTGACCCGCAGGTCGCGGGTTCAAATCCCGGCTGTGGCGGCTGCATTTCCGATGGAGGCGGAAATGTTGTAGGCCCGTGTGCTCAGATTTGGGCGCACTTTAAAGAACCCCAGGTGGTCGAAATTTCCGGAGTTCTCCACTACGGCGTCTCTCATAATCATATGGTGGTTATGGGGCGTTAAACCCCACAAATCGATCAATCAATCATTTTCCTCTTCAGGCGTCGGCTTGGTACGAACACGTTGTCGCTGTCCGAAGCCATTTCTTCAACGGAGGAGTCATCAGAATTGTCGACGTGGGCCACGCTTGGGCCGGGGTGAGAACTTGCGTCAGACGCACTATGATGTGGTCGGCCTTTCCCGGTTGTTGGATGGGGTTTTGTTCCCCCATTCTTAGGGGGAACGCCCCTCCGAGGTGTGTCGATTAATGAAAAATCTTGGCAAAAGAATTAGAAAACTCACTGAGCTCGAAGCAGAGGCTGTTCTCTGTGACAACTTCTTCTTCATTGCTGCAAAAGTTTAATAGATCTCTAGTGCGGACTTCTTAATCATGCCGATTCTCCACATATCGGTCTCAGCTTCCTTCACCTTCTTCTTAACCGATAATACTTTTTGTTTTGGCGCCCTGCTCTTTTCTAAGTATTAAGCAGTCAATTTTCTGGTTCGCTTCTTTCATTTTGTATCGACATTCTTCATGTACAAGTAGCTGAATACCTTCCTAGCCCAATGCTCTTCCCCCATTTCTCTCAATCGCTTCTCAAATTTTATCTTGCTGCTAGCTTCCTTGCCCTCAAATGATGTCCATCCCATATCACCTTTTACTCCCTGATTTGTTGTATTCCTATAAGCTCCTAAGGCAAACTTACAAACTCCACGTTGCTTAATTTCTAATCTTTCTTGAACTTCTGATCTCCTGCACAAGACCTCGTTGCCGAACGTAAGACCAAGAACCATGACCCCTTTCCATATTCCTCTCACAAGATCATACCTATTGTAATTCCACAGTGCCCTGTTTTTCATTACCGCTGAATTCCTGTTACCTTTAGTCGTCACGTATGTTTCCTGCTCCCTTAGGTACTCGGCCCCATTGCTTATTCATACGCCCAGATATTTGTATTTATCTGTTATCTCTAGCGTGACCTCCTGTATTTTAAGCTCACTACCTTCATTGTCATTAAAAATCATGACTGCTGATTTTTCCTTACTGAATCTGAAATCTAAACTATCTCCCTCATTACCACAGATTTCCATCAATCTCTGCAAATCTTCCTTGTCTTCGGCCATTAGCACTATATCATCTGCGTAAGTCAAGGCTGGTAGTGCCTGTTCAATGAGTTTTCCTTGTTTGACGAAAGAGACGTTGAAGCCCAGTCCACTTTGTTCTAATTTGGCCTCTAATCCTTGTAGGTACATCAGGGGAGTGGGACAAGAGCGCCGCGTCGCGGCTTGCGTTGGATCTTTTCGAATCACAACTTTTTCAGTGATGCGCACGCCGAATGGAACGGCCGGAGAAACACCGTCGTGCGTGCCCTATCCAGGCGCCCGTGTCCCGAAGCGGTCCCAGTAAACAAATCCATGGTTTTTGGAGCTCGGCTCCTAATATTCGAATTGAAATAATCAAACTCAGCCACATTCATTAAAGCAGCAATGCGACAACAATTGTCACCGAAACAAGCAGCATGGTCTCACTCAAAATGTTTCAATTGTGTCCCAGTTGCTTTCATATCATGTTGGCGATCCTTATATAGGTCGTTGCAGGGCGAGGTGGAGCTTACCAAAGCCCAAAATTTTAATGATAAACTCGACTATAAAAAGTAAGAGGCTATCTTTGTTACTTTTTATTGCCCCTCAGTGATTCTTTTCGAGTTTAGCACTACAGTATAATGTCGTCCGTTCACTCCGACTGGATATACTTCAAGTAAAATACATGTGAATCGAAGAAATTTGGCATCTCTCTTCGTCAAAGAAGAAGGGGTCCGAAACGGCGTGGTATAATATAAACTGAAACATTTTGAAGAGCTTGAATAGTTGCCAAGACGCGAGACAGATGGTGTTGTATTTTAGAAAGAAATATACAATCTTTCACAAGCGCACTGAAAAAGTATAGATTTTTTTCGAAAACGAAAAAAACTGCTTTAGCAGTGTAAAATAGTGAGCCTTTTGCTAGGAAAGACCACTTGCTCTTGAAGGCTATAGTAATCGTCATTACGCCCATAGGACGAAGCACGGCACCAACGAAAGTACAAAGATGAGAGTAATTGTGTCGCAGAATAGTGCTATACCACATATTCGCGTCGTTTTACGCTTATGAAAGCGTAATTAAAAATTTTTGTCTGTCTGCCTGTACATTTGTCTATTTGTCCGCCTTAACGGCAGCAAACGGCACCAAACGGCCAACCCTATCTGCAGCGCCCACCAATATTGCTCAAGGTTTAGCGTTATTAGTTGTGCGATTGTCAATTTAAAAAGCAAATATTGCGCATATCTAAGGCGCCATAAGAACACGTCTATGTTTTGTATGTCTGCTTTTATACCAGCAGAGGCACACACAAGTAACTCTAAGGACTGTAGCGTTTATCACGCTGCGCTGACAGTGCAACGCGATGCTCAAAAAGGTGTTTCCAACGCTTTGCTACGACGGCACGGTGGTGACACCTGCTCGTCGCTCTGCGTTCTACGCCTTATCACCTCCGATACTGGTGCGCATCTTTCTCCGTGGTCGCGTGCGCCTTCGCTTTCGAAGATAGCTGCCAGATAGCGCTTGTGTCTAACCTGCCTAGATGCGCTTGTTCGCCTCCGCTACACGCTCGAGGCATTCTAACGCAGCGCCTTCCGAATACCATTCACCGATTTTCTTGCGCAGAGCATCGAAAAACATTTTGTTCACTCTCTCCAGACGCACGACTATCGTCTTTCGACGACATTTACAGTGTAACATGTAGATTTGGGCCACTTTTTTACGGGCAACCTCAAGCCCAAATCAAATATTCTAATCTATATGAGCCAAATGGAACGTTACTTCTCAATACCAATGATAATGGGTTGTGTCGATTGCAGCCACACACAGATTTGTGGTAATGCGGGGAGAGGAGCTTAATGGCCAAAAGCTGCTTGAGCAGGCTTACCCATATTGTCAGTAGAAATAAAAGTGCATTTTTCAGTTTCTGTTAAAGTTAAATTGGCTCTTCAATAAAAAAACAACTTTTAAACGTGTTTTTTGTATTTGTCGGAATAAAACGTATTCGCACAGCGGTGAATGTTTCAGGGCAGAACTATGGTCGATTGCATGAATCCGAATAAAACAGGTGACTTTGCGTGCAGCCCTCTTCAGGCAGGTGTACAGTCTAAAATAAATATTGAGTGTAAAGGATTTTTCCGTTGCGTCAGCGGGAGCGAAGAGGGTTAACACGTTTATTTTTAGCAGTAATCGAATTGTTCTTTAAAAAATTAAAGGAACCTAAAGCTTCGTCTTTAGGAGTTGAACGCGAAAGCGGCATCTTGTTTGTAGTGCGTATTTCAAGCCCTTATTGCATGAAACCTATTTGAATTTTCTCCGCACTCATTATTCGAGGCCTTAAGAATAAAGACGCAGCAGCGTATGCGCATTTTGTAGTAGGGTACTTGCTTTCAACTACGCAGCCATTGTGATAATCACATACCCTGTCGTCTGTTGGCAACGTACGCTTGTACCACGTGTTATGACTGCAATATTTCATGCTGCATTGTGAAGCGTGTATACAAGACGCGTGCATTTGTGAAGCATGAAAGCTACTTTCCCTGCCTTTCCTAGCAGAGGAAGTTGTTTTCACTGTTCTCACAAACATAGGCATGGTCGTGTAGTAGAACATCCGCTTGTTACGAGAATGACCCGGGTTCAATCCCCACTAAGACCGTATGAACAGTGGTTTGGTACCCACTCTGCTTTAGGGTTCTTTGTCTGTTAATTTATTGCACAATTCTTGATCAAAATGTTTTGCTCAGCACCAATGACACCGACTCTAGAATTTGTGTGAACAAAGCTCTTTAACGTTATCGCATTAGAATGCAAAAAAGGGTAGCTAGCTGGAACAGTTGGTGTGAATCCACGGTAGCAAGCAGCGCAAAAAACAAATGGGCACACAGGAATAAATGACGAGAACAAGTGCTGTCACCTACTTTTTCGGCGCATCTGTCTCGTTTATCTTCCTTCTTGCTCGGACATTCTTTCTCTCTCTTTCTCTTTTCAGTATTTGTATTAGCTAAATGCATTGTGTGATAAGTTAAACGGTCATTTGTTTTATCACGTAAATTTCCTTGACAGGAGAACAAAGTGTTCAATAAGAAATAATATTCGTACTTCAATTTTAAGTCAAGAAGTATAGTCTACCTATCCCATTAAAAGATTCACTGTAATTTTTCTAATTCTCAGAATTGTTGTGGCGATAACTTATTTCATAATAAAACACTTTAAGCATCGTGCACACATAAGACTCTTCAGCGGCTTAGTAGTTTATTAATTTTGGGAAGTCTTGAAGAAAAGCAGGCTAAGACAGTGTAAACAAGAAGCTTTTGAAAAATGATGACAAAATCACGTTTCTTTTATCTTCTCACGTTTTGCTTCAGATTAATTAACATGCATACCCTACAATATATATTGAAAGATACTGCGAAATCCAGGTATGCTGCAACAGAGGATCCCATATTCATGCATAAATATATGCTTAGAAGATGGACCAATAGAACAAGATGTTGATGTATTTACTTGTAGCAGGACTATATAATTGATAGAGAGATATCTGTAGGGCTACGTTTATTGATGTGAATTAAGTGATAATAGGAGACTGTGAACATTTCCTGCATTTTGATTAGGCAGCCTTGCGCAGAAAAAGATTACAAGGAAATCGAACCAGAGTGTACGACACATTATTTGTTTTTGACAAAAAAAAAACGCTTCATTATGAGCACTATATTGAATGAAAGGCGGAGTAAGGTTTTCTGTGACAACTTCCTGTATTATGCGAGCACAAAGCCAGAAGAAGTTTTGATCCATGACTATAAAGAAGCGCGAATCTTGTGTCGTTGTGCATCGAGATAACTTTCTGGCTTGAAATAGAAAGTGTCTCACATTTGTTAATTAGTGGGCTTTGCTGAATACCGATTGTAAAATTGTCGAATTTGAGTGCGCCACCGTAGGCGACTACGTCATTTCGAGAGGTTGTGTCTCTCGAAGTGACCAAGTCCATTGAGCGCTACTGACACTTATGGACCAATTGGACAGGCAACCCAATCGCGAACTTTTCTTTTTTTCTGTGTTTTATTTGTTTTTCCAAGTCTTCATCACTTCTAACTTATTTCCCTCCGCTTATCTTCCTTTCCTTTGTCTACTTCTTCCTCCCGAAAGAGTACTCTGGCCTTGTGCCAATGTGTCTATACACTTGTAAATCCCGTAGTAATAATGAGTATAATCAATATTCTTATTATTATAAATATTATATTTATTATTATTACTCTATAAAAAATAATTATCACACACTCATATGAATTATTACCTTTCCTATAAGTTGTCTTATGAAATTCTTGTTTGAGAGCTGGAGCATACACATTGCAACTAAAAAGTTACATATGAGTATGTAGGAACACCACTGTTGCAGTAAAAAATAAAGAAATAAACTTCTGTGTCACTTGACCGAAATATCCAAATTATTCAGTTATCTCAATCTTTCACATATAAAATACGCCGATATCACACATGAACGTATTTTAACACAGCGCATAGCTATGCGGACACAAAAGAAGAAGAGGGAACAAAGGGGGGACAGTTGCGCTGACTCGCGACTGAATTTCTATTGAAAAAACATAAACAAAAGAGAAACAATTCAACCCTCAGATTAAAGAGTCCACGCTAAGACAAGAAAAACCAGACTAGCTGATAAATTTAAAAACTAAAAAACCTTGATTTGTCCCAGGTGTACTCTCAAAGAGCATAAAATTTAGGATATCGTGATATCTAAGTACCTAACCTCACTATGAAGTATACGGCTATAGAAGGCACGCTAATGGATCGCTCGCTATTTTTATTTTTTTGCTTCAGTTATTTTTGTGTGGTATTATGCCTGTGTGTCTATAAAACTTTTGCTTCATGAAAGATAGGTGCGTAATGGCACTGCGTAAAATGTTGGTACACACAGGAGTATACACTCCCTTGCACAGAACGTCATTGTTCTAACAACCTAATGTTAATGCGTCTACTTGTTTAGCTTATGTATACACGACCACAGCAGAACGGCAAAGGATACTCGATACCCTTCCTGCACTGTCCAAAAAGAGTAACGTGTTTGACACCGCAGCCTTCTTTATATACTCCTGACACGCACTTCCTAAGTTTCCGTTCAACAATCCCGCAAACCTTATTCACCTTAATCTGCATCGAAAAACCTACACGTAATCCAAACAGGCTACATTCCTCAAATGGTCCGATAAGGTGTGTATGTGCGGAAGTACCGCTGAAGATATCCTATGCCTTAGATCTGGATTTCCTGTCTCTGTATTTCCTATGCTCTGGAGTTGCGAGGCAGCGCTGCGGTTTGTGTGCGCCGCGTGCCTGCCTCGCCTGGCTATGATTGCTAGCCTTGCTGCAACAACACGACCGCGATATTTCTCGTGATGAGCGTAAGTGAGGACACGCTAATCTCGAGGAAAATTGTAGGCAGGCAAGAGAGGTTTCCCTACACACGCTGCCTTTCCCCCTCGTCCAGCCGTGGGGTTCAACTCCTTACATGCTCTACGGTGGTTACCTCGGCTCAAGCTCATCGTTTATTCAGCGACGCCTTTTTGGCTTTCACCCTGCTTTCTCTGAACATGCCCTCAACATTACGAAAAATGTTACAGGTACCAGAGTTGTCAGTTTATTCATTATTCCTGAACACTGAACATCGAGATAGTTGTGGTGGTGGTGAAAAACATTTAATTACAGAACAGAGGTGTAGGAACTCTTCAGAGGTTCCTACAGAATACCCGAAGTTTCTCTTCCGGAACCCCATTATTTCAAGCAGACGTCCTAACTCTCTGGATGAAGACCTGCTTTCCCTGAAGGTCTGAGCAGTCGAGCAGAGCCACCTCTCAGTCCTCTCAACGAGGGTTTAGGTGGGGAGTGGTGGCTGAGTTATTTTGGCAGGCCTAAATGATGTGATATGTACCTGCCACGTTCCCAGAATACTGACACTGTCTTCTGAACGTAGTGTCGAAATATTTGACTATGGCAGGACATAGAGATGTGGCGCAAAGCATCAGTACACACTGATGTACCTTTTCAACAACAGTGCTGTACAACCTCTGTTATAATAATGTACAATGAGCATTGAACTACGTTTTTGGACGTAATTTACTTTAGCATTATACAGATTCCTATACACTGCAGAAGGGATAAGCCATGTTTTTTTTATTATTTCATTTTGTTATTCCAGCCTTCTAGGGTACGTAGCAGTGCAGCTTTGAAAGACGGTCTCGGCATGTAGAAGTTCTCTCTTTGTGAAGCTTCATTTTGCTCGTGTATTTGATTGGACTTTGCTCGAAGCATACTTTTTCCTTTTAAAATTTCGCTTTTATCTTCCCGCACGACGGCACGAGAGATTCGATTTCCCGCGTAAGAAGGTAAAGGACATGCCACTGCAATTCAGCTTTCAGCAAATAGGATTAATTCTTGGCGCAGGAAAACAGAATTGTGTCCCATTATCTTGCGTATTTTTTTCTTTTCATTTTTCCGATTTTATTTTTCAAAGTCTCATCGGCGATTTCTCTCCATATTTGATCGTCGTACTCTATTCAGAATTCCTTGTGTTGCTTCTTGCTACGTTGATGCATGATCATTTCGTGGAGCCGATGTGCGCTGATCGGTGGAGTGTAGCTAACCACCATGCAGAGTTTTCGTGGAGGCTGAAACTTTTTTACGTTCAGCCTTACAAAAAGATTTTTACTACAAGTGCGCCACCAAATGACTTCCTGCTCCTGGGAGAAGCTGTTCTAGATAATACCACCGTCAAAACCATAGCTTTGGGTCCTAGATATATATTGATTTAGGTGTAGATGTTTTAAGCCTGTCATGGTGTATCAGTAAATTAGTTTCGCACAAAAAGAAAACTCTCATGCTCCAATGCATACTACACTGCTCGTATAAAACTATATAACACAGAAATTGAGTTTCCTCATTCTATCCACTCTTTCGAAGAATATTCTATCGAGAGAAAACTTAATGTCACAGCATAACAAAAGGAAAGATTTTTCATAGAAAAGATAATGTGTAACAAAGTCTTAACAACTATAAAAAAGACTTCTCGGGCTGTAAATCTGAGCCATCCAGTGCGTATTCACTGACCTACCATGTTTATGAAAGAAAGCGATGCCTTTCACGTGCCAAGGTTTTTTTTTATGGTTTGATGCACTTAGTTTACGTCTTCCTCCAGTGAGTTGGCGTTTCATGAGCGAACCAAGAAATTATTTCACACAGTCTCCAGTGCAAGCATATGAGTGTTGAAAGAACCGTGATGCAGTTGAAGACAGGTATGCCAAGTGGACACACAGGTGCGTAGGTGAGTCCATTTAATTTTTTCTCTCCTTTTCTGTATATATATATATATATATATATATATATATATATATATATATATATATATATATATATATATATATATATATATATATATATATATATATATATATATATATATTTATATAACAAGCAATACGTGGGCGAGATAAACACGCCGTTTAGAACTAAATTGATCAATCATCGGGCACATGTACGTTCCTTGCGAGGCTTTCCACTTTCAAAACACACTACATTGAAAGACCACACCTTTGACGACATCATGATTACACTATTGTAAAACAATTTTTGAACAGTCAGAGAACGGGAACAACAAGAATCCTACTTTCTCTACAAATTCAACACGATAAAAAATAGAATAAATGAACACCCAGGCATTCTGTCAGTGTTAGGATAACTAAAATACGCGAATGCTTCTCTCTGATCAGTCCTCTGCCCTCAGCCTCCCATTGAAACAATATTATTACCCTCTAACAAAGCAGTAAATACTTCAAGCACTGTCGAAATGCACAGATAAATGGTCCCGGCTGTCGTACAGTGTATTCTCTTTTTTTTTCTTCATTTTAGGGGCGAAGCTCCTTATCGCGGCACTCATTCGTTTCTCGTAGTCGTAGTCGTAGTAGTAGTGTGTGACCAGTTTTACATTTTGACCTCCAAGGTGGTGCCGGTGGGAGATTGCTCCTGCGCGTTGTTGAACAACAAAAAAATTCGCAGCGTGCACGTTAATTAAAGGCGCATTCTTCTGTCTATTTTTCCCCATTAGCAGCTATTGGCATGTTTCAGTAGGAAACGTAAACAGAAGTAGAAGTGTTGAACGCCGACTTCTGCTGTCTCTCAGTTCCAGTAGCAGCCATTGTTTACCTCCAAGGTAGTGCCTGGTGAGATTTCTCCTGTGCGTGAATAAACATTGAGAACGTTTTGTTCAAAACGCCGTTCATAGGTGAATTAAACCAACGAATGACGCCAGATGTTTTCTAAAAGCAAAACGAAAAGACGCAAGATGTCTCTAAAGCAAAACAAAAAGAGGACGCCAGCTGCTTAACGAAGGACTCCAAGTGTTTTCTAAAGCAATGGTTTTATAATCAAATCCATATTGATACAGGTTTGTAGTTGCCGATGCTCGTTGCCGTCAATGTGTCCTCGTATGGATAAGGATGCCGAAAGGCGAGCGCGCCGGGCAGCGGCGGCGTGCGCTCGCAGACAGGACCCTGAAGTGAGAGCACGCGAGGCAGAAGCGCGACGGAAAGCTGCGCGACGTCGCTGCCAAGATCCTGCTGTACGCGAACAAGAAGCCACATCAGCAAGGCAGCGTCGGCAGGATACCGTCGTACAGCCCCGCCGCAGTGGTCTAGTGGCTAAGGTACTCGGCTGCTGACCCACAGGTCGCGGGTTCAAATCCCGGCTGCGGCAGCTGCATTTTCGATGGAGGCGGAAATGTTGTAGGCCCGAGTGCTCAGATTTGGGTGCACGCTAAAGAACCCCAAGTGGTCAAAATTTCCGGAGCCCTCCACTACGGCGTCTCTCATAATCATATGGTGGTTTTGGGACGTTAAACCCCACAAATCAAAGATCCCGCCTTACATGAACAAGAAGATGCAGCGGCCCGTCAGCGTCAGCAAAATCCTTCCGTACGGGAACGAGCGGCCACATCAGCAAGGCAGCGTCGGCAAGATCCTGCCGTACGGGTTCGAGAAGCTGCAGCGGCACGTCAGCGTCGACAAGATCCTTCCGTACGAAAACGAGAGCCCGAGGCAGCACGTCAACGTCGCGAAGCAGACCTTGAAAACGTTCGACAGTGGGAAGCGGCGAGGAAGCGCGCAATTCGCCAGGCGAATTAACGGAAGAAAACTTCACAGTATTACCTCCAGGAGCTTTGCCCAATCTCATCATCATTCCCCTTGTGGATCTGCCGTCAATTTTTTTCTTTTACTTCTACCTCTCACTTTTTAACGCACCTTTTTTTTTCTTTCACTGACAGGAGCCAATGCATATAACCAATATTGTTAGTGGTGCAACATTACCGGCTGTTTTATAAGTACTGGCGCCGCGAATCTGCACTCAAAGCGCCTAAGTTTCTCCCCACCCATTCATCGTTAACTTCAAAGGTAGATGAACCATCGCCGAATTGCACCAGTGTTCGCAATACTAAACGGACGTCACACCTTTCGGGAGAAAGTTGGATGCGTGGGGGGCGGGTACTGCCAATGATAGCATGACTAGCTTACGCCTTACTCCCTTGAGATGCCGTCCCTTCCTAAGCCCAGCTTGTTTTTTTTTTTATTTTACTTTTTTACTCTTCCTACCTTATTTTCCTTTCTCCTTTTTTGTTATTTATTTTGTTTCTGTCCCCTCCCTGCTGTCTCAACAAGCTATAAGAACACACAGACAATTTGTAAATAATAATATGCTTAGAAAAACACGGGGCTCCTGTCGAAACGTCGGCCAAATAAACAGTGGTTATCTGAAAGTGCATCTACTTTCATACTTATTTACACGCATGTATATATATATATATTGCTACGGGGTGCCACAAATCACAAATGAACAATGAAGGAAAGAAGACGATATTTAGGGCGAGCTCCGGCAGACTGGGCCCCATATTGTATGCCTGCCTGTTTACCTGAAGGAAAGGTATTTTTCAAACGCCTTCTTCCCGTAACATTTTCGTGGAGAGTGCGGTTCTTTCTACAGCCAACATCCACGACGATTCTACGCAGCGGACGTTCTTTGGCTGCCTGTGCGATGCCTGATTAAGACGAGAACGAGGATTCTTCAGAGACTACCCCAACCGTGATTCGTCCAACTACGCAGCAACCGACAGCGCCGCATCCAGCCGCTACTAACCGCACCGTCGTCCTGAGTCAACCACGTGACCCAGCCACCTTTTCGGGCAGTGACAGTACTGACGTAGAGGAATGGCTTCAGCTGTACGAACGGGTGAGCACTCTGTACAATTGGTATCTGACGCTAATGTTGGCCAATATTATTTTCTACCTTGAAGGCACAGCTAAAGTTTGGTTTTCCAACCACGAGGAACATATTACGGGTTGAGGCATCTGTAAACAGAGTTCATCGATCTCTTCGGCAAGCCCATTGGGCGTCGTAGTGCTGCGCAGAAAGAACAAGCGTGCCGACTCCAGTCCTGCACCGAGTCGTACGTACATACATACAGCATGTGCTCACCCTCTGCCGGAAGTTTTGGCGACAAGATGCCGGAATCCGAAAGGTCGCACACATCCTCAAAGGAATCGCCGATGACGCCTTCATTCTCCTCGTGTTTCGAAACTCATCGACTGTAGACGACGTTATTATTGAATGCCGACGTCGGGTGTTGGCATTATGTTAACACCCGACGCCCACCTGCTGGTTCTGGGATGCCGATCTACGCGGAATAAGATGATGCTTCGCCATCCAGGACCTCCGAACCGAACCGCTTCCCTTCGCCCTCTGAACGCATGTCCCACTGGACTAACCGACGTCGCTCCATCTCACCCTCGTACCGTCAGTCCTCGGAAAACTGATGGGTGGAGCTCCTAGAGGTGAGCCTGCTTTGACAAACTGACCCGAAATTCCTCTACACACGATACCCGGACACAACGACTTGAATAACGTGAAGGTTGACGGTACTTCTGTGGCAGAACTCATTGACACCGGCGCTCACATATCAATCACGAACTCCAGTCTTTGTGCTCCACTCAAGAAAGTGCACACTCCTGCTCCGATCACTGTTGTCCGAGTAGCCGATGGTGCAACACGAGCGGTCACTAGGATGTTTGCCGCCCGTGTCACTGTTGCTGGACGTCATACCGCTGTTCTGTTTTACGTACTGGACCACTGCCCACATGACATCCTTTTGGGACTTGATTTTTGTCGGAGCATTCCGCTCTAATTGACTGTTCTGCTGGTGTTGTTCAGCTCGTCCTACCATACGCCGTTGACCCTCCTGATCCTGCGCCGCCAAAGCTATGCTCCGCCGACTTTGTTCGCCTATCTTGTCGAGCTGTGACGTATATTGACGTCTCTTCTGATCCACGTGTGGCTGACGGCGATTATGTCATTTCACCTAATCCTACAGTCCTGTGTTTGCTCAATGTTGCGTTCCCCCACACCATCATCATAATGAAGGACAACGTGGCATGTCTCCCTATTGGGAAATTTTGACGTTGCTCTTAAGTGCTGCCAGAAGGGATATCCCTTGCAACCCTTGCCCCAACCAGCGACTACCACATATCTACCTTAACAGCGGATACACCATCATCTGCCAGTATTCATTCGGGAAGCACACTGGACTGCATAACTAAAATGATTGCATCTGATCTCCCGTCCGAGCATGTGTCTGCGCTTCGTTGCCTTCTTGCGTCGTATCACGACGTCTTTGATCTCTACGACGAACCCCTAGGTCAAACGACTGTCGTAAAGCATGAGATCAACACCGGCGATGCAAATCAAGTACACATCCAGTACAAATCCAGCAGCATAGCCTACCCTAGCGTGTCGGCGTTTTGTGGCTGCAATGAAGTTTTTTATGCTCTGTCACGACCACACAAACATAAACAAACAAGACTATGAGCATACACCACTCTGCCACTCCGTCAGAACATGTCACAATAAACATACCGGTCATATTAGGCCAAATGCGGCATGTTCAAATATTCTTTCTTTCCATGGGCTGTAGAAACTTGGAATGCATTACACAATTGAACTTGTTGAATGTCGATCTGTGGATCAATTTATCGCAACACTAGAATTCTTTCTTGATTGTACATAAGCATGTACTCAATGAGGTAAATGCTTACTGAAGCTGTGTAAATAAATAAAACAAAACCACTAAGGAAACTGGGTGATTTGTCCGCACGCATTGTGAAAAAAACAACCCGTAGTGTGAAGCTAAGCGTGGGCAGACATTTGTGAATGTACTGTTGGCATAGTGTATCAAACTCCACTGACTTGCGGAATAGTTTACATAGCCGATACAGGTCGTCGTGTGAATAATAGGGCCGGGGAACATCTTAAATGCTTAGAGGAAGGAACAGGCTCGACTTGAGCCCTTCTTTTTACGCAGTACAAATGTAAGCCTGTGCCGAAGAAAATGAGGATTTTGGACAGAAGCCATGAAAAAAATGGCACGTGAAATACTTGATGCATTTCCTATTGCAAAAAAATGGCAAGGCGTGTGTTAGTGATAGTTCCACGGCATTGCGCAAGAAGGAAGAAGCTTTCCTGCAGTATTTTCTGTATTCTTGAATGAGAAGTAGGGTGAAAAGCATACAGTAATCTTACGTCCGCTTATTACATTTTGCAATTTTTGATAAGAGCTTGTAGCGTGGCCACGTGACCACATGAGTACATATATTTGAGCCACGCGTACGTATACAGTTGCTAGTCTAGCCGCCTTCCTGATGATACGATATGTGGTGTTTAACGTCCCAAAACCACCAAATGATCATGAGAGACGCCGTAGTGGAGGGCTCTGGATGTTTCGCCCTCCTAGGGTTCTTTAACGAGCAGCCAAATCTGAGAACACGGCCCTACAACCTTACCGCCTCCATCGAAAATTCAGCCGCCGCAACCAGAATTCGATCCCGCGACCTGCGGGTCAGCAGCCGAGTACATTAGTCACTAGACCACCGCGGCGGGGCAACTGGAATCAAACTCTTATGATAGTTGTTTATTAGGCAGTTTATGAAACATAAGAATTAGTTGATACGTGAACGATCATGATATATGTACATGTTGTGGTCATGAAGTAATGGATACGCATTGGTAAGGAAGTCACTACTTGGAATGATGCGAGGGACTTGGTTTTGTAAGCGCTGAAAAGGTAATAAATGACAATGATACGTATTACCCCAGGAGACAATGCCATGGAGAATATCACTGTGCAAAAAGGAAAAATATAATGACAATAAGGTACGTCCAAAGAAATATGATGTTGATCTAATTAGACCTCTTATGCCGAATGTACAGTTCTGTTAATGAAAGCAATATAAAAAGAAAAATAAAGGTTACAATCAAGTTTAATGCCAAAAAAGATGCGCAGATAGAGTCTAGGATGATATGACCATGTAAATTATGCAGGTCTATTTAGTAGTAGTATTCGAACAGTTCCAAAGATCATATATGTCGTCTCGATACGATTGATTTATAATTGATGTGAAACATACGGCGCAACAATTTGTTTAAGTTCACTGCTAAGTTTAGGGATGAAGCTCGATAGAGATTTGTTCAATATTAAGATTCAGTGTCATCTGCATACAGCACAAACTGTGTAGACCTAAGAGCTCATGATAGCACGTTAATATAGATATAAGAAGTAAGGGGTTTAGGATAGACCCCTGTTGTGCACCTTGATTATATTTTTCTACAACGCAGTTAGTGAGTGGCCACTTTACAACTGTGTTTGCGATAGACCACCAATAATATTTGAAATGCCCACTGTTGCTCGCGCAGTCGTTCGTTTCCTTGAGGCATAGTTGAGGCATGCAGAGGGAATCGAAAGGAAGTCAGGAATTCAGAAGGCGATGCGCACGAGGTGCGACTGCGCTATCGTGATTGCGCTATCACGATTGCGCTATCGCGATTGCGCTATCGCGAATGCACTATCTCGATCACGCTATCACGCTCAACATAAAAGCGAGGCTTAAACAACCTGCAACTTTTCAGCGATCGACTAAGAAGGCACAGTGAGCAAAACGGATTCGCTGTTGAGAGTGAAGTAGTAAAATCTTCTCTGAGCATCTTACAGGCAAAACCAATGACATTCATTATGATTAGCTCTCTGTTTGCGCCTGCTTTCGTATCTTTTACTGTTTCGCTGTCCCTCTTTTACCATTAGTTCAACGCATGCTTGTTCATGGATGCCTATAAGTGGTTGAAAATATGTGATACACTTTTGACGGTGTTACTGCAAGCACGCTCATTGTTTAAAGATTAGTTTTGACTTGAATTTGCTCGAGGCGTGTGAGTTCATAAAGTAATGAGTACATAGCGCAATACGAAAACCTATTAAATTATTTAGTAAAACTACCGCGTGAAAATATCCCTTTATGTTTCATTTTTTTCTTCTGGAATAAGCTTCTTTCTAGCAAGTTGCTGTGAGCAATCTCGTGCGGCAAACGTTTTCTGCAAAACTTTTTCTGACACTTAAACTAACAAATCCGCCACAAAACTCAAAAACAGATTGCTTTAAACTGAAGAAAAAGTGTGAAGACCTACCTCATCACTGAGAAGGAGTGGTTTTGACTTCTAATCATCTTCGCGTAATAGGTTCATTTGTAAAGGCACATAAGAAACGCCAGCCGCAAGAGAATTTTGACGGAAATTTCCCTCATGGAATTGTGCAGCCTATTCGAAGAAATGCTGCTTCACAGGCTATTTTTTTCTGACGAAGGCTTGACCAATTGATATTATTAAATATGTGGGGTTCAACGACCGAAAACAACCACATGATTGTGAGAGACGCTGCCGTAGAGGGCTACGGAAATTTTGACCACTCGGGGATCCTCAATGTGCACACAAATCTCAACACATTAGAGTACAGCATTTTCGTCTTGATCGAAAATGCAGCCGCCGCAGTCGGGATTCGATCCCGCGATCTACGGGTCAGCAGCCGAGTTCTCAGCCACTAGACCGCCTTGGCGGGGTTTTGCTGACGAAGGCGATGACTGCTAAGACTGAATGCCAAGATAACCCGTCACCACTTCCACTAGTGTTCGGCAAAAATGACAAGCACACTGCTACGCACCTAAATAACGAAGCCTCTTGCCAACCCAGACGCCACAGTAAAAAAAAATTGTAGCAATCTTGAAGACTGACTTTTATCGATTGAACGGCCACGGCTTGTCTTCTTTGAGCTTGTTTCTTTATCACCCTTTTGAGCAAAGACAAGAGCACGGGACATCTGGCGTCGTTTTTCTCCTCTGACAGGTGCGAACAAAATCCCCAACTTGAAGCTGCGAGGCTCTTCGAGAACTTGGATCGAGACCACAGTTCCAACCCAGTGAACATTCAATTACGAAATTCCTCCAGCTAAGGACGTCACAAAAATAAAATTGACCGCCTTCCTTACCTTTCACAAAAGCACTTTCGATGCACTTTTAATTTTATCTGTCCATTATTTTCAACCGTCACGAGCACTCAGTCTTCAATTCCTTATTTTTCACTCGCTGGTACTCTTTGCTACGCTAGAAGCTATTACCTTGTGTTTAAAAGAAATTCCTGTTGAGTATAATTTTTCTGAAAGATGGTAGCCGGAACACCCTTCCAGTGTGTGTTCTTTGATTCTCCTGAGGCCACGTGCGCTTTTTTGTTTTTTTTCTTTTTTAACAACCCCTCCCTTGCCCCTACTTCCCACCCACCCCCGTTCTGGGTAGCGAACCGGATGTCAATATTTGGTAAACTCCCGTCCTTCTTCTTTTCTCTCTCTCTCTCTCTCCTGTTTACGTAAAACTAAGGCCAATGGATACGTTATCCTAGATGTCTGTATAAATATTTTAGAATATTTGGGGTGTTTCTAGTGCTTCCGTAGTTTTGTAGGTTCGAGCAGTTGTTCCAATGATCTTGATAACTGTGCTTATCGAAGCGTGGCAAAGGGCGCAGTGACTCTTTTATCATGACCTTGACGAGCTCTTCTCCAAAGCGTGGTTTTTCGTGGCTGCAAACTTGTAGTACGTACTGCAATTAGTTTCTGTATGTTCATTCTTGAATCAATTTTATATCCCTTAGCGATTATTGACAAGTTAGAGATAAATATACTTCTGAGCAAAATGAGTTCTTGCCGCAAGCACAACTCAGCATTGTTAATTCCTGCAACACTGTCATAAATGACATTGTTCGTTTGTATGAAATCTCCGAGTCTGCTCTACGAGTGCGTTGGTCAGGGCTGTACCTCACCATCCGTGCAACCCACACGGGTCAACCGTCCTGAAAATAAATTGAAGATTTGCCACTTAGAGGCCTTTCAGGCGTCGCAGGCCGAGGCGAAAATGGAAGCATGCGAGTCTGCCGCACGTCGATGTTATATCAACGGGGCCTCACTCGAAGTGTGTGACAAACACGCTCGATAAAAAGTAATTATGAAAGTTAATTTAGGCTTGGACATTTTACGTGCTATATGCGAATTAGTCAATATACATGTCCTTGCTTTGTATACGTTCTCAATTGCGTATTTTTTTGTGATTGAACCACCACTTTCTATTCTACACAACGGTCGGTCCGCCCGTTGTGTAGAATTTTTGTTGGCGTTACGGGCGGTAGGGCTAAAGTAAATTTATTCGATCAACGAAAAAATTTGGTTCTGCTTCGGTAAATGCTATACGGACCCAAATGTCATGACGCGAAAGAGTTTGAAAGGCACCTAATACATCGCAAATTGAACTTTCAATAAATGTCAGTAGTCTTTGAACCCCAAATTTTGTTGAATCCTGTACGAAAGTAGAGTTCTGGAGAGTGTAATACTGAATAAGCGACAAGCAAAGATCACGTGGAGGCAGTAGAAGGCGTGATTTAAATTTTTATGAACTTGAATCACAAAGCAAATTATCATACCTGTGTGTCATGACGATTTCGCATCAACACGAAGACACGTCGTATTTTGTTACAGAGTTACCCTGTGAGTACATAATAAAAGGCTTTATACTGCCGTCTATCATAAAGCCTTACAGATATTACGCAGATGCAAAACATTTTTTTTAATTACTTCATAAGTAATCTTATATTCCAGAAGTGAAAATGGCTTGGTATATTCTGAACTTGCTTCAGCGCAGTGCCCACAAAATCAACGTAATGCAACAATGCGTACTGCACTTCGGTTTAAAAAGCCTAGAGATACTTGCACTAGGAGAAACAATGCTTGAAACAGTGAGACTGAACGATTCTTAAAACTGATTTGGATGCTTCTAGGTTGCATCTAGGTCTTACGTGATGCGAATTGCTTATAGGCTGTTTCTACGCCGTTCAATTATATTCAAATTTTTATTTGCAAACTGTGAAACATACAGAAACATCACGACTGGTTGGAACCATAGCCGAAGGCTAGTTGGGGGTCCAAAAATAAATACCTAAGGGTTCAATGTACAAAAAAAATTATATAGCACGCAAACAAATAGTTATCGTGCATCCTTAATTGGCACGAGCGAAACAAGGGAGAGTGAAAGTGTCTGTAAGTGCACGATTGTTTTTAACAGTTCCAACTTACGAAAACACAAGTAAACAAAGGAGATTGTTGCATTATTATGAAGGTTAAATTATGCATGGCTAATACCGGAAACAAAAACCAAATCACTGGGTGACATTGGCATTTTTAACTCATTTCACAAGTTTCTGGCAGACACGCATGTACACCCCCTCCACACATACACACACACACACGCGCGCGCGCACACACATGACATCATAATTGTTTTCATTGATAAACATTGTTCACTGGAAGTAAGTATTTTTTGAGCACCGATGAAAAATTATTCGACTGTTTTATTTCTGCTGGTAGTTTATTCCAAATTTTTGGCCCTGAAAACTGCAGTAGACGTTGTCCGCAAGTATTCTTAATTGGAGAAAGATTGAAATTTGCAGCCTTGTTGCGCGTTGTCAGGTTAAACTAGGTAGTGCTAGGCTGTTTATGCGCTGGTTATCAATGCAGGGAGGTTCAAGTACAACCAATAACAGCCACATACGTGACACAGTTGTCGAGACTCCGGAGACAAAAACCCGTGCAGAAACGCAGAAACCAAGCGCGCGCGCGCCTGTTTCACGAATCTATAGGGCAATGTTGTCGTTGTCGTGGGCCTTCCATCGCTTCGAGTTCTTGTCACACCAGCCATTGCGTTTCCTGTTACCATTCTCTGGTTGTACGTTCTCGGGGTCTTCTGCTGGCCACTGTCACTTAGCAGCCATTTCTTGGGGTTAGCAGCTACCTTTTTTTCATTTTAGTCGATTAGTCGAAAGTGGTAGGATTTACACAATTTGGGTGGCACGTACCTGTTCATGAGCATGATAATGTTGTGGAGTTGAGTTGAGTTGAATAAACATCATTTGCCCAATGGTTGTTGCTGTGCTCGGGGCTAGGCTGCCAGGGATACATCGTTCAAAAAAAAAACATCTTTTGAGGTCCTCGGCGATGGCCCTGGCCCACTGGACGGCCCACACCTGGTCTTCGAGGGCCTCGCTGAGAAGGGCGGCTTCTCATCGCACAGCAAGGCGTCCCATTTCGGTTGGACTCTCAGTTGACGTCATCCTTTCTCGTGGCCTATCTTCATCTCTTTCGCATTGCCAAAGTATATGTGCCATATCGACCCGTTCGTGCGCACACCACGGGCAGCCAGGTGACGGGTGCAGCGTGGGCCATAAGCGGTGCGGATGGTAGGGGTTAGTGAACGTGCCCGTCTGCAGCCTCCTCAGGTCCACCACCTGCGACCTGTCCAGACGCGCGTGGGGTTGCAAAAATTTCTTCCGGTCTTCCCTATAGTGCGCAAGCATGTCGTGGTACGTGGCAGGAAAGTCTTCTCTATAGCAGTCGGCGCACCTCTGTTGCCTCGCCTCTTCTGCACCAACTTCAGTTGCTGCAGCAACGGACGTGGTGGAGGTTGTAACTTCGGCATTACCAGTGCCTGTGGCCACCACCCTGCCTCGGCCGGTGCTCCTCCAAATCACGGTGGCGGCTGCTCCCTGGGTGGCTGCGTCGCGGCGGGCAAGTTGCCTCGCGACGAGGTGGGCGCGCTCGTTATGGTTGGGCGGGATGCCGGTTAGTTTTTGGCTGTTGGCGTTATTGCTGCTAGTTTTACAGCTGTTGTTGATAGTTCCACTGTCCCCCATGTGAGCGGGAAACCACGTGGCCTTGTCAGTAATCTTGCCTGACGCAAAGCCCCAGCTCTGGCGTTAAGCATGCGTGCCACCTCCTCGGACACCCAGCCTTTAATATAGCTCCGAATCACTGATTTAGAGTCGCTAATAATCAGGCTGTTGTCTGCACCACTGTGGAGTACCGCTAAAGCTATGGCCATTTCTTCTGCAGCTTCGGATGATGGCAGTCGTGCTGAGGCCGTGACCCGAACCTTTCCCGTTGTATTCAGGACCGCCATAGAGAAAACAGGCCCCGCCGCCGCTGACTGGACTCACTGTTGATGTTGCCGCTGTCGCTGCAGTCGTTGTTGTCGTAGCAGTAGCAGCGGTGGTAGTGTTTGCGCCTCGACTTCGCCTCGCTCGTTCACGGGTAGGGGCGGGGGTTCCGAGCGCCTTCCATCACTGCCGCCTGCTGACAGTGGATACCTGGCCGCATCGACGAAGAGGACACCCTCTTGGCTTCCATGCGCCTTCAGGATTGCTGCAGCTCTGCATTTGCGTCGTTGCAAGTCGTGAACGGGATGCATGTTCCTGGGGATATTTTCGGCCAGTATGGCTACCCTGAGTTCCGGTAGCAATGCTTCCTTCAATCCACGCGCCTCATGATAACGAATCCCGAGCAAATCGAGAATGCGTCTTCCCTTTCTTGTGCCAGGCAACCTCTCGAGCTGCGCGATCCTCTCCGCTTCTGCTATCTCGTCGAGGGTGTTGTGCACACCCAGCTTCAGAAGCCTACGGGTTTCCGTGGACCGGGGCACACCCAGGGCTACCTTGAACGTTCAACAAATCGCCGCGTTCAGCTTCTCGGTTTCGCTATTGTTCCAGTCGGCATACGCGGCGACATACGCTATGTGGCTCAGCGCGTACGCATATAGTAACTTCGTCACGTTGTCTTCCTTTAGCCCTTTTCTTTTTTTTGTTACCCGATGCACAAGGTGCGTTGCGGTGGCCACTTTCTTTTGCAGTCGTGCTACCAGCTCGTGGTTCGCACTGTTCTCTTCCAGCCACAGGCCGAGCACTCGTATTTTGGGCACCGTTGGTATTTGGGTTCTTTCCTTCGTAGTGACGTGGATGCCCAAGCGACGGGCGTCCAGTACAGCCTGCGTGTGAGGTCCTTTCTTTCGTGGACTATGCAGGATTATTTCGGGTTTATCGGGAGAGCAGACGAGTGCCGTGCCTTCGAGGTGCCGCTCCTTCGCCTGGACGGCCTGCTGCATTCTCTCTTGCATTTCTCCAATGTTCGTATTCGCTGTGGTCCACACGGTCACGTCATCTGCGTAGATCGTGTGATTGATGCCCTCTATTGCGTCAAGACGGTCCGTTAGTCCGATAATGATGACGTTGAAGAGCATGGCAGAGAGCACCGAGCGCTGTGGCGTGCCCGCATCCCCCATGTCAACTGTTCGTGGTGGAGCGCCGTCGACGTTCACCATCGCCTTGCATCCGGTCAGGAAGCTGCTGACGTACCTGTGGATCATTGAACCAAGACCTAGTTGGCTGATCTTGTCCAAAATGGCAGCATGTTTTACTGTATTGAAGGCGCTTTTGAGGTCTGAAACGAGCAGGGCACGCGTGCATGCTCGTTGCGTTAATGACCTGTTCTTTGATTTGCGTCATAGCATCCTGCGTCGAAAGTCCTCAGCGGAAGCCGATGATGTGAGTGCCGAAGGCATCCCGCTTCTGGAGGATCGTCGTCACCCTGTTGAGGCAGGCGTGTTTCATGACTTTTCCGACGCAGGACGTCAGAGATATCGGCCTCATATTTCGAACCTCAAGTGGTTTACCTGGCTTGGGTATTAGTATGACATCCGCTGTCTTCCATTCTTGTGGAATACGGCCTGCCAGCATGCGTTGATATACTGACGTAGCTTCTCGATGGCATGACCATTCAGGTTCCTCAGAATTTGGTTGGTGATCTTGTCATGACCGGGCGCCGCTTTAGTCTTCAGTAGCTGGATTACTGCTCTAATTTCCTGCATGGAAAATTCCGCGTCCAGTTCCTCGTTGGGAGCCTAACAGTATTCCATGTGACTCTCGCCTGCCGGGCAAGCGAGGTGCGTCTGGATGATTTCCTTCACGAAGGCCTGCGGGTCGTCTGTGTACTTGTGTCGCAGCTTGGCCATCTGGACACGAGTCGCCATTTTTGTGCTGGTTGGATCCAGCAGGTGCCTGAGAATCTTCCATGTGCGCCCTGCACTCATGTTTCCGTCCATCGTATCGCACAGCTCCTGCCATTCCTGTTCGCACAGTCGAACGCAGTGGGCCTCAATCTCTCGGTTGATCTCAGCAATCTTCTTGCGTATCTTTCTGTTCAGTTTCTGCTGACTCGCTATTTGCTACATAGATTTCTTGGCCTCTACAAGATGCGCAAGCCGGCTGTCCACCCAGGACGGCTCGGAAACGTTGTCGTCGACGTTTCCGCAGGGCCTGTCACCACCTTCTGGTTCTTTTCGCCTGTCTGGCCATTCAATTTTTTTGTAGCATTTTCACGTCCGTGAAAGGTTCCCTGCACCATTCCCCTATATTCTCTATCGGCCCTTCCTGCTTCTCTCGTTTTCTCTGCTCTAGAAACTTGTCCCAGTCCACGACTCTAGCTTTTTGGCAGCCGTCCACTTTGCCTCTATCCTCTCTCATTGTCATGCACGGGACTCTGTGGTCGCTCCCCAGATCCTCAAAGTTGTTCGACCAGTTTATCGTACCCACGTCTCATTAAAAGTTGAGATCAGGGGACGTGTCGCGGCACGCACCTTGTCCGATCCGGGTGTGCGATGCGGGTTCATTGAGTAGAACCAAGCCAAGCTCGTCCACCAGTTCGGCTAGCCTTTTCCCTTTGGTGAGTCAGCTCCACAACCCCACTGCGTGTGCGGTGCATTGAAGTATCCGCAGATTAAGAGGGGACTGGAGGCGGCCTTCGCCATCGCTTCGCGAAAAAGGGCGCCAAAGTTGTGCGTGAGGCCCCTTTTTGAAGGCGGGCTGCACACGTTAAGCACAAATAGGCCGGTCTTCCGGTTTCCAATGCAGGGCACGACCTCAATAAGGTTGTGGTCTATGTCCGACTCCTCGCTGATATCAAGTGAACGGTCGATAAAGGCCGTCCCTCTCTTAACTAGGGTACACACCTCTATGTCCTTCCGGGTGCATTCGCATGGAGAGCCACATGCCACATAGCCTAGTAGTTGAACCCGGTCGAAAGCTTCTTGCAAAGCAATCACGTCGGGAAATTTAGTTCTCGAGAGAAGAAGAAGAACATAAACTGTATTTGTCGAATCCACACGATTCGAGTCTGGCGTTTTTAGTGGGCCTGGGCACCCACCGCGAATGCGGTTCCGAGACCTTGTCTCGAAGCGGCTTCCTCGGCACGCTGGACGGCCCAGAGTTGTGCTGTCAGGTTCGAGCTGAGCAGTGCGGCCTTCCAACGCGAGCGGAGGCTGGCTGTGGAAGAGTGAGATGAATCGGCACAGTTCGAATTGTTTATTAGGCCCTGACAATCCCACAGCATGTGACAAAGGGTGGCAACCTCGCCACATGACGTGCATCTGTTTGTAGTGTATATTGTCGCGGGTTATAAATGATGGGGGGGGGGTTTATTTAAAAACACGGACAGTAGGACTTGTAGAGACGCTCTCAGAGAAGGCTGCTAAGATTGTCGTCTTCTTCACTCTGCTGCGCTGCGCCTCTCGAGCAAATCCGCGTTCTTCGTTGTCGTCGCTAAATGCAGCTATGCACGCGGCATTACCCTCCCGCCAGAGTGAGCGTCGTCCCGACGCTCAACAGGTAGAGATGCGGCCATCGAGTGTTTACATCACTGAGAGTGATAAAGTTTCATGCGGACCACGTGCACTGTCTCAGGCAGATGCTGGCGACGTTCTGAACAAGAGGAGGCGTCGGGCACGACTTCGTACGTCACGTCGCTAAGACGACGCAGAACCTTGTAGGGTCCGAAGTATCGGCGTAGAAGTTTCTCTGAGAGGCCTCGTCGTCGTACAGGAAACCAAACCCAGACTCTATCTCCTGGTTGATAAATGACGAATCGATGGCTAAGGTTGTACCTTTGGGCGTCAAGTTGCTGCTGGTTCATTATTCTGACGCGGGCAAGCTGCCTTGCTTCTTCGGCGCGCTCAGTGAAGTCTGCGGCGTCTGTCTCTGAATCATTGCAATCGTAAGGCAGCCTGGCGTCAAGCATTGTCGTAACTTCTCTGCCATGAATTAGTGCGAACGGCGTCATTTTTGTTGTTTCCTGGCGCGCTGTATTATACGCGAATGTGATGTACGGCAATATTCGGTCCCAATTCTTGTGTTCTACGTCGACGTACATGCAAAGCATGTCAGCAATTGTCTTGTTAAGTCTTTCTGTAAGCCCATTAGTTTGTGGGTGGTAAGCTGTCGTCTTCCTATGCGCTGTGCCACTGAGCGTAAGCACAGTGCGCAAAAGCTCGGCTGTAAACGCGGTACCTTTGTCTGTTATGACGACAGTTGGAGAACCATGTCTCAGAACAATGTTCTCAATGAAGAACTGAGCCGCTTCAGCTGCAGTGCCACTCGCGATTGCCTTGGTCTCCGCGTATCGGGTGAGGTAGTCCGTCGCCACTATAACCCATTTGTTGCCGCTGTCCGATGTTGGGAATGGGCCCAGCAGATCCATTCCGATTTGAGAAAATGGGGTTTCTGGCACGGGCACAGGATGTAATAGCCCAGCGGGTTTGACAGGTGGTACCTTGCGCCGCTGACAGTCAATGCATGTTCGGACGTAATGTTTAACCTCTGCTGCGATTCTTGGCCAGTAATATTTTTCTTTGATGCGTGTCAGTGTTCTTGTGAAACCGAGGTGGCCCGCAGTGGCTTCGTCATGGCAGGCTTGTAGAATTTTGCTACGGAGAGCTCCAGGAACTACCAGAAGATAGCTTCTACCTGTTGATGAAAAGTTCTTTTTGTACAGAATTCCGTCCCGTAAACAGAATGACGATAAGTTCTTCGAAAACACTCTTGGTGCATTGGCGGCTCGTCCGTTCAAGAATTCTATAAGCGAGTTGAGCTCCCGATCATCTTGTTGTTTTCGAGAAATGATAGCTGCATCATCAACTCCTAAAAAACCTGGGAAATCATCATCCTCTATAGCCGATGATTCAATCGGTGACCTTGACAAACAGTCGGCGTCTAAGTGTTGCCTTCCGGACTTGTGAACTACGGCCATGTCGTACTCTTGGAGACGTAAGCTCCATCGTGCTAAACGTTCAGATGGGTCTTTCATGTTGGTCAACCAACAAAGAGAGTGATGGTCGCTTACGACTTGGAAAGCGCGGCCATATAAGTACGGGCGGAACTTCGCAACTGCCCAAACGACGGCCAGACACTCCTTCTCCGTTGTTGAGTAGTTGGACTCGGCGCGTGTCAACGTTCTGCTAGCGTAGGCAACCACTCTCTTCACACCATCTTGGCATTGGACAAGAACAGCACCTAGGCCCACATTGCTGGCGTCTGTATGGATGGCTGTTGGTGCATTCTCGTCGAAGTGAGCGAGGACAGGTGGAGTTTGTAGACGCTGTCTCAGCTCGTTGAATGAAGCTTCTTGCTCTTCACCCCATACAAATGCGATGTCTTCCCTTGTAAGGCGGGTGAGTGGAGAGGCGATGTGTGCAAAGCCTGCTATAAATCGCCGGTAGTAGGCGCACAGACCCAGAAAACGCCTGACCGCTTTCTTATCAACAGGCCTTGCGAACTTTGCGACGGCTGCTGTTTTATCTGGGTCAGGCTTCACACCTTCGCGACTGATCACGTGTCCCAGGAACTGGAGTTCTTCGAAGCCGAAGTGGCATTTTTCCGGTTTGAGTGTGAGTCCAGCGGACCGTATGGCTTGAAGGACTGACAGTAGCCGCTTTAGATGCTCTTCAAACGTGGCCGAAAAAACGATCACGTCGTCGAGGTACACAAGGCATGTTTTCCATTTCAGGCCGGACAGCATGGTATCCATTAGTCTCTGAAACGTGGCTGGGGCTGAGCATAGACCGAAAGGGAGGACTTTGAATTCATAAAGCCCGTCTGGCGTCACGAAGGCGGTCTTTTCTCGGTCGCGCTCATCTACTTCTATTTGCCAGTATCCACTTTTAAAATCCATTGACGAGAAGTAGCGTGCATGCCGTAGCCTGTCCAAAGAGTCATCGATCCGTGGTAATGAATAAACGTCTTTTTTTGTAACATGGTTCAGCTTACGATAATCGATGCAGAAACGCAAGCTGCCGTCTTTCTTTTTCACGAGTACCACTGGCGATGCCCAAGGACTTTTTGATGGTTGGATAACGTCATCCTCTAGCATCTTCTTGACTTGCTGCTGGATTACCTCACGTTCTTTCTGAGCGACGCGATAAGGGTTCTGTCGGATCGGTCTTGCTGTGTCCTCCGTAATTATACGATGCTTAGTCAGAGGCGTTCGACCTACTCGTGATGTCGATGAGAAGCAGTCCTTGAACTGGTCAAGCAGCTCTTTAAGACGGCATCTTTCAGTCGGTGTTAGACTCGGACCGATATCAACTGGTGGTGTATGTGGAGGTGATTGAGCTGTGGCTTCCCCTTGCATTAGAAGGCAGTCGTGAGAGCAGTCCAGCTCTTCGAGGTACGCCACAGCCATGCCTTTACCGATGTGCCGGTGCTCATTCGTGAAGTTGGTCAGAAGCACGTCTGCGCGCCCATTCACTAAGCTGACAATACCGCGAGCGATGGCGATGCCTTGGTGAAAAAGAAGGTCAGTGATGCGTTCGACTATGGCGTCTTCATTACAGTGCACGGCGCAACACACGGAAACAAGACTACATGACAGTGGTGGCACGCAGACGTCGTCGTCGACCACACGTAACACCCTGGGTTCTTGGTCTGGATCAGTGGTCACAGACCTGTCAGCGGCGAATGTGATCACACCGTCGCGTATGTTGACCACAGCACCGTACTCTCTTAAGAAGTCCATTCCCAGAATCATAGGTTTGCAGCACTCCGGTAGGATCAGAAATGTGGCTACAAAAGCCACATTCTCAATAGTGAGTCTTGCTGTACATTTTCCCGTGGGAGTCATTATCTGGCCTCCAGTACTTCGGATAGAAGGGCCCGTCCATTCCATCCTGACTTTCTTGAGTTCGTCTGCCAATCGTTCACTCATTATGGAGAAGTCTGCACCCGTATCGACTAAGGCCGTCACTTCAACGCCGTCAATCGTCACAGCCAGGTCGGCAGTCACAGTTTTTTCGGCGAAGTCTTCATCGTCGTCTCTCACGTGTTTCGGCAGCAGTGGGGGTTTTTCGGCATTTCGACGGCTTGCAACCTTCCCCCCAGAGGTCGCTGCTTTCAGTTTCCCCGCCGTGGGCTGGGAGACCGACCTCTGACGGCGTCAGCAAAACTACGGCGGCTTGGTGAACCAAAGCGAGCCGGTGATGGTGACCGCGTCCGGAAGGTAGAAGAGCCTTCCCGCCTGCCAGCCTGGTCGTCGTCGATGGGGGCACGGCTTTCGTCGAACTGTCGGCGCATAGCTGTAGGTGCACTACCGCGGTATTCAGCTCGGCGATGTGGGCAAAAACGGCAAATGTGCCCTGGCTCTCCACAGTTGTAGCAGAGTGGTCGACGATCCGCAGTGCGCCATATGTCGGTCTTCCGCATATAGGGTCGCCTGACAGAATCCTGCTGAGCCCAGGCTGCCACAGGATACGGTTCGAGGTACTGCGGCGCTGGCATGGGCGTGGGTCGACGAATAGCGTCTGCATAGCTGTATCCGTTCGGTTGGTACGATACTTCTGGAGCCAATGGACGACGCACAGCATCTGCATAGGTATACGAGTTTGGACGGTGCGGTGGAGCGGAATATTGCTGAGGAGAGGCAAATGCTTGTCGAAGTTCATGGCGAACTATTTCAGTGACGGAGGCTACCGTGGACTCCTGCTGCGGGGGCGCCTGTGACTGCAATGTGTATTTTGCGTTCTCCTTCGCGATCTCCTCACGCACGATCTGTCTAATCAGGTGGCGTAGAGCAAACTCGTTGTTTGCGGTAAGTGCGGCGGCGCCTGCAGCTGCGCCGGTGGCCGGGCGATCAGACTGTCGGTACCGTTGCTGTAGCGCACGCTCTATTGCGGTGGCCTCCCTGGTGAACTCGTCCACTGTTGTCGGCGGATTGCGCACAAGACCAACAAATAGCTGCTCTTTGACGCCCCTCATGAGATGGGTTAGCTTTCGAGCCTCGGGCATGTTGGGGTCCGCGCGGTGGCACAGGCGCACCATATCCTCAGCAAACATGGCGACGCTTTCATGCAGCTGCTGGGTGCGTCCTTCAAGAAGGCGTTGTGCGTTTTCGCGTCGGTCCGCGTTACCGAAGGTGTCAAGAAACCGACGACAAAACTCCTCCCATGTCGTCAATGTTGCCTCCCGGTTTATAAACCATGTCTTCGCGCCGTCTTCAAGGGCGAAGTATACGTGGAAGAGCTTTCCATCGAGACTCCAGTAGTTCGATTTAGCCTCCCGTTCGAACTGCTCAAGCCAGTCTTGTGCATCTTCGTTCGGCCGGCCATGAAATGGTTCAGGAATGCGCATATTCTGGACCGTCACCTGTGCAGGACTCCTTGCCATATCTTGAGTAGGGGTGGTTGTCGGAAGTGTTGCTCCCTTTAAAAGGCCAAATTCTGGTTCAAGACCTTGAAGGCGACGGCTTGAGCGGTGCACAGGCGTCTCCACGCGTGGCTGTCTCGTAGGGCTGGACTCGGGGCTTCTCACAGGGGTGCTGATCATGAGGTGGTAGTACCCAGCTCCTCCACCAGTGTCGCGGGTTATTAATGACGGGGGGGGGGGGGGGGTTATTTAAAAACACGGACAGTAGGACTTGTAGAGACGCTCTCAGAGAAGGCTGCTAAGATTGTCGTCTTCTTCACTCTGCTGCGCTGCGCCTCTCGAGCAAATCCGCGTTCTTCGTTGATGTCGCTAAATGCAGCTATGCACGCGGCAATATGTCTGGATACATGGCGTGCATGAGTATAGGGTTTCTGTATGAATCTGTTTGTAATTGTCTGAAGTGTACCGCTTGCGTTCTGTTTAGCCATTCGTGAGGAGATGGGTATGTGCGTCTTTGTAAGTGGTAATGTGTGGTGATGTCGTGAAACCTGGTCATACGATCCTCCCATGCCCAGATGTCTGCAGTTCCCCGCGGGGGCTCGTCGTCCTCCGGCGATGCTCAGTGAGTGAGGCCTCGAGCAACGCGGTGAGCCGCTTCGTTGGGGGTGCTCAGTCCGGTATGTGCCGGGATTCATAACAGGTGCCTTCGGTTATCGAAGTCGACCTCTCCAGGATGTATGGGATGTCGTTGGAGTATGTGAAACGCCTCTTGCGAGATGCGTCCGTTGGCGAAATTGCGAATAGCTGTTTGCGAATCACTAATCACGTATGTGGCATTGGTCTGTGTGAGGGCCAGTGCAATAGCCGCTTCCTCTGCCGCTTCAGCGTGTGCCGTGTTCACCGTGAGGCTTGTGATGTACTTGCCACGATGGCCGGTAACTACCGCCACGAAACTCTTTTTACTGGTATAACGCGCAGCATCAGTGAAAACCGCTTCAGTGTCGTTGGAGTAGCTTTGAGTAATGCGTTGTGCCCTGGCTTTACGCCGTCCCGTATGGTGTTGGGGGTGCATGTTGCGAGGCAATGGGGGTACGTATACTTGCTCGCGTACCGATCTTGGAATTTCGACTTTGATGCCGTGCTGCGTATGGTACGTGATGCCAAGTTTTTCGAGTAGGTGTCGGCCTGGGCGGGTCTTGGATAGGCGCTCGAGCTGGGAAATTTGTTGCGCCTCCACGAGTTCCTCGAGGGTGTTATGCAACCCTAGCTCTAGGAGTTTGCTGGTGCTAACTCCGGCCGCCAGTCCCAACGCGAACTTGTACGTCTTGCGTATCAGGGCGTTAAGCTTGTCTTTTTCCGCAACTGTCCATTCGTGAAACGGTGCCGTGTACATTAGTTGTGAAATAACAAAGGCTTGTATGAGTCGTATGACGCTGCCTTCGCGAATGCCCGCATGTTTGTTCGTGATGCGTCGGATGAGTTGCATCGTGCTGGTGGCCTTTGCCATTATCTTGCGCAGTGCTTCACCGTTGCCGCCGTTCTGCTCAATCATCATCCCCAGTACCCGGATGTTCTTTACTTTTTGGGATTGGTGAGCCGTTTGATGATGTTACTTTGATTTATTGATTTTCTGAAGGTACGTAGTTTTTGGGCGGGCGTGCCTTTTTCACCGGTCTATATAGCAGTAATTCGGATTTTTCGGCCGAGCAGGTGAGTCCCGTGCCTACGAGGTAATGTTCCACGCATTCTATGGCCACCTGTAAGCGATGCTCGATCTCTCCGTCACTGCCAGTTGTCGTTCAGGTCGTAATATCATCCGCGTATAGCGTGGGGTGCAGTCCATCAATTTGATGTAATTGCTCAGGTAACCCCAGCAGGACGAGGTTGAAGAGCATCGGCGAGATCACCGAGCCCTGCGGTGTACCCGAGCTTCCAATGTTGATTTGATTTGATTCTAGCTGTCCCACTCGCATGCGTGCGGTTCTTCCCGTGAGGAAGTCTCGGACGTAGTTGTACACTCGCATTCCGAGGTTCAATCTGTCTATTGTTCGCAATATGGCGTCGTGACGAACGTTATCGAAGGCCTTCTTCAGGTCCAGGCCAAGGATGGCTCTCGTTGAGCACCCATGATTTTCTATGATTTGATGTTTTAGTTGCAGAAGAGCATCCTGTGTGGAGAGATGTCTTCTGAACCCAATCATTGTGTGTGGTAATAGGTTGTTGTCCTCGAGGTAATCTGTTAGTCTATTGAGGAACGCATGTTTCATCAGTTTACCTACACATGATGTTAAGGAGATGGGGCGCAGGTTCTGCAGCTGCGATTTCTTGCCGGGTTTCGGTATAAGTATGATCTGTGCTTCTTTCCATGGCTGGGGTAACTTTCCACGCACCCAACACTCGTTAATATAATCTTTGAGTTTCTCTAGCGATTTGTAATCGAGGTTGCGCAGTGCCCTGTTCGATATTCGATCTAGACCTGGGGCTGACTTGGTATTGAGTTTGACGAGGGCCGCCTCGATTTCGAAAATTGAGAATTCTGCGTATAGGATAGCGTTCCCTTCTCCCCTGTAGTCCGGATGTACTTGCGGGGGCGTTTGGGATATGTAATGGATTTCGGCTTCCCGTAGGAAATCTTGTTCCGTTCCCCCGTAAGCGTGTATGATTTTGCATATGCCTTGCCTCTGTGAGGTCTTGGTGTTCGCGGGATCTATGAGGTACCGCAGTATCTGCCATGTGCGACTCGTAGTGAGCTGACTATCCATATGCGCGCATTTCTCTTCCCATTGCTGTTGTTGCAGGTTAAGTGCGTGCTTTTCTATTTCTTTGTTGAGCTGTGCTATTCGTTTTCGCAGTCTCCTATTATGTCGTTGTCGTTTCCAACGGCGATGCAGTTGGGTCTTGGCTTGCCACATGTGCAGTAACCGGGTGTCTATTCTATCAAGCCCAGCTGTTGACGGCATCATTTGCGTCGCCCTCTCGATGTCACGCCGAAGTTGCTCGGTCCATTGCTCAATGTCTTTGATGTCTTCAATCTGTTGCTTGTCTCGATTTTTTCGTAGTAGTTCCCAATTGGTGATCTTCATTTGGCGACCGGCATTGTGTTCCTGTGGGCCGCCTTCTGCTTTTATAGTGTTACGTGGAAAATAACAGTTGTCGGTCCGCAGCCACAACGCAGCTCACTGACAACGTCCACTTCTTTACTCTCAGTATGAGGCACCTAACTTGGGTATGCCCCACTATGCCCTCTTTCAGTCAGACGAAATCACGTAACACGACCCCCGGCGGCAAAAGCGCCGACCCGTCGAGTTTACGGGGCCACAGCAGGAGCAGTGTGGTAACGCTTGAGCCTTGATACGTGGACGATGTCCCTTGACAGCAGAGCGGAAGAGGTTGATGGATTATCAGGGACAATTTCATATGTAGTGTCGGTCACTCGTCTAAGCACGCGGTATGGGCCCGTGAAACGAGAGAGAAGTTTTTCTGACAGGCCTGCATGTCGCGTAGGGGACCAAAGAAGAACGAGGGAGCCTTTTGGAAAGTGTTTGTCGCGATGCCGCTCGTCGTAACGATGCTTCTGCGAGTCTTGGGACGCCAATAATCTGCTGCGGGCAAGCTGACGAGCATGGTCAGCTTGGGTAATAGCGTCGCGTGCATATTCAGAAGTATACTGCGCAGCGACTGGCAGGAAGGTATCCAACGGCAATGTTGGTTCGCGTCCAAACAGAAGGTAAAATGGCGAGTACCCGGCAGTGTCATGCCGGGAGGAATTGTATGCGAACGTCACGTAGGGTAGTGCAAGGTCCCAATCACGATGGTCGGCCGAGACGTATTTCGATAGCATGTCTGTCAAGGTGTGGTTTAAACGTTCTGTAAGCCCGTTTGTCTGGGGTTGGTACGATGTCGTGAGCTTATGTTTGGTAGAGCAGGAACGCAGGATATCGTCAACCACTTTCGAAAGGAACGTACGGCCTCGGTCTGTCAGCAATTGACGAGGGGCTCCATACACTAAAATGAGATCGCGTAGTAGAAAATCAGTGACGTCTGTAGCGCAGCTTGTTGGCATGGCTCGCGTAACTGCATAACGGGTCGCGTAATCCGTAGCCACCGCGACCCACTTGTTTCCGGAGGCGGATGTTGGGGAAGGGACCGAGAAGGTCCAAACCAACACGGAAGAATGGCTCTGATGGGATGTCGATGGGCTGAAGATATCCGGAAGGTAGTCCCGACGGCGTTTTGCGACGCTGGCAAATTTCACAAGCGTTGACATAGCGACGTACAGAACGTGAAAGGCCAGGCCAGTAGAAGCGGCGGCGCACACGGTCATATGTGCGAGAGACACCAAGGTGACCCGCGGTTGGCGCGTCATGGAGCTCGCGTAGGACTGTAGAACGCAGGTGCTTTGGTATGACCAGAAGTAGGTCGTGACCATGGGGCGATAAATTACGCCGATATAAGGTGTGGTCCTTTAAGGTAAACATGCGAACGGAAGCGTCTTGCGGTGAAGATTCGAGCTGTTGTATTAGGCGGCTGATATCCGGATCGCGACGCTGCTCGTCCCCGAGATGAAGCAGCTGGTAGATGGAAAGGACGCAGCCGACAGAATCAGTACTCGTAGGATCGCAGTCGGCCACAGGGTAGCGTGACAGACAATCCACATCTTTGTGCAGTTTTCCTGATTTGTACACTACGGTGTAAGAGTACCCCTGGAGGCGGAGTGCCCAGTGGGCTATGACGACCTGTGGGATCTTTGAGGGAGGCGAGCCAGCAGAGAGCGTGGTGGTCGGTAAGAACTATAAATGGTCGGCCGTATAAGTAAGGGAGAAATTTCGCGACTGCCCATACCAGCGCTAGGCAATCGCGGTCTGTGATCGAATAACTACGCTCCGAGGTGGACAGCAGCCTGCTGGCATAAGCTATCACGCGATGCTGCCCACGTTGTCGCTGAGCCAACACAGCGCCTATTCCGCAACCGCTGGCATCGGTGCGCACTTCGGTCGTTGCCGTAGGGTCGAAGTGAGCCAGCACAGGAGAAGTGAGCAAAGTGGTCAGGTCGGAAAATGCTGCTGCTTGCGAGGGACCCCAGGTAAACGTCTCATCTGGTTTGAGTAAATCTGTTAGGGGCCGAGCGATTTCCGGGAAGTTATTGATGAACCGCCGAAAATAGGAGCAGAGCCCCACAGAGCTGCGGACATCTTTGGCGGTTTTCGGCACAGGAAAGTCCTTCGCAGCTCGAACTTTTTCTGGGTCAGGCTGTACGCCGTAAGCGTCAACAATATGTCCAAGTATTGTAATGCGACGGCGACCAAACCGGCACTTGGATGAATTCAGCTGAAGGCCCGCGAGACGGAATACATCAAGAAATTTTGACAGTCTCTCAAGGTGCGCTTCCAAAGTGGGGGCAAACACAATCACGTCATCCATATAACAAAGACACGTAGATCACTTGAATACATGGAGCAGGAAGTTCATCATTCGTTCAAAGGTGGCGGGGGCATTACATAAGCCGAAAGGCATGACTTTGAATTGGTAGAGGCCATCGGGTGTTACAAAAGCCGTCTTCTCTCGGTCCATGGGGTCCACGGCAATCTGCCAATAACCAGAACGAATATCGATGGAAGAAAAGTAGGCGGCACCATGGAGGCAATCAAGGGCGTCATCAATGCGGAGCAGAGGGTATGCGTCTTTCTTGGTGATGTTTTTAAGGTGGCGATAGTCCACACAATATCGCCACGATCCGTCCTTCTTTTTAACTAATACCACCGGGGATGCCCAGGGACTGGAGGATGGTTCAATAATCTCCTTCGCTAGCATCTTGTTCACCTCCTTCTGAATTATGCTCCGCTCAAAAGCAGACACTCTGTAGGGACGGCGGTGAACAGGGTTGGCATCACCTGTGTGTATGCGATGCTGGACAAAGGACGTCTGCCCAAGAGGTCGGTCACGAAAATCGAAAATATCCTGGTAGGCCTCGAGAAGATGTTGTAGGGCTTCAACTTGCGGAGGCGGAAGATCAGTGGCGATCATGTCTACAATTTGACGGCTGTCCGAATGTGTTGCGAGTGATGTGCGCTGCGGTGAAGCAAGTGTGTCTAAGGCAAGCACTTCAATTTGTGAATCGAGCAACGGACACAGGTGGGCCACAGAAATGCCTTGTGGAAGCACATGATTCATGTAGCCGAAATTGACAAGAGGTAGACAAGTTTTGTTATCTGTGATGCTGAGCACCGTATAGGGCACTGCAACATTGTGCGCAAGGAATACGTTGGTGAGAGGCGTAGCGTAATAGTCACCGTCGGGCACAGCTGGTGAGCACAGAAAATCGACGTACGTCACAGTTTTCGAGGGCAGGCGAACAAAATCGCTACATTGTAATCTGCATGCAGGTTGGTACGGGGCGGCACTGATTTGTGGCAGTTCAAGGCGGAGCACACCAGCGGAGCAATCAATCAGAGCAGAATTGGCGGAAAGAAAATCGAGGCCTAGTATGAGGTTGTGGGGACATGTTTCAAGCACGGTAAAAAGGACGACCACTTGATGACCGGCTACGGTAAGTTGAGCTGTGGACATACCGACGACAGGGACTTTTGCACCATCTGCAAATTGGACGACACTGGTCAAGGGGGGCGTGAGGACCTTCTTCATGCGACGACGAAAACGCGAACTCATAATACAGACGTGAGCGCCCGTATCTATCAAAGCTTCAACAGGTGTACCATCAACATATACTTCTAGGGTGTTGCGGTTCAAACGTAAGGGCAACAGAGGATTTTTGGGTAAGGTCGACAGGGCAGCTTCACCTCCAGAAGCTGCGCAGCCTAGTTTTCCGGGGACGCGCGGCGGTTGAACGATGGCGAGGGAGAGCGGCGACGCGTGTTTGAACGAGAAGGGCGGCTTTGAGGCGGTGGCGACGACGAAGCAGGGTCACCGTAGTCCTCAGGGGCAGTAAATGCTGTAGACTGAGTGCGGGTCGGATAACGGTGGTTTGGTGGACGGAATGAGTTACTGTAAGCGGGGTACGAGCCAGAAGACATAGATGGCCATTGACTGTGGCAGTAACGAGCGATGTGTCCTGCGCGACCACAGCGGAAGCAGATTGGCTTATCATCAGCTGTTCGCCATTCAGACGGGTTCCTGGTTCGAATAGAGTACGGACGGCGACGTCTCATGTCCACAGAAGCTATCGAGGGACCAGTATTATCCAGTGTGGATGCAGTGGACAGGATACCAAGGTTAGCGAATTCCTGGCGGACAACAGCCTGGATCAATGCGACAGCTGGCGTTGAGGCGTCGGGCAACGTAGGTAGTTTGTTGGCATCCGGGTAAGCGGCCTCGAGTTCACGTCGGACGATGCGCGTCACGTCTTCGGTTGTAGACGGATGACAAGGAGTGGCTTCGCAAGTCGACGTTGCCGCGGTGGTGGGTAGGCGCTGAAACTGCTGCAAAATGCGTCGACTCTTCGCCTGCTCGAGACGGCGGCACTCTTTGATCACGGCGTCCATGGTCGTTACGTTGGTGAATACAAGCAGGCTGAACGCATCGTCGGCGATTCCTTTTAACACGTGCGAAATCTTGTCGGCCTCAGTCATGTTGGGATCGGCCCTTTGACACAACGCTAAAACGTCTTGAATATAAGTCAAGTAGGGCTCAGTGGACGTCTGTGTACGGACAGCCAATTGCTTTCGGGCATCAAGTTGTTGACCAAACGGGTTGCCAAAAAGGTCGCGGAGCTGTTGTTTAAACATTTCCCAGCTTGTGATTTCGTGCTCGTGGGTCTCAAACCAGGTGCGAGGGGTCTTGTCAAGATAGAAAATGACATTCGCAAGCATAACGGTTGGGTCCCAGCTATATTGCTTGCTGATGCGCTCGTACATGCTAAGCCACTTGTCCACGTTCACGTTGTCCTCTCCAGTAAAGGTACCGGGATCACGGGGTTGCGTTAGGGCGACGTACCGGGTTGCTGTCGTTGCTGAGGTAGGTGGCGAAGCCGTATCCTCGCCCGGAGCCATGGTAGCAGACTTAAGGAGGCGTCCACTGCGTAGCTCCGTTGTCAGAAGAGCACCCAGCACTTCCACCAAAATGTTACGTGGAAAATAACAGTTGTCGGTCCGCAGCCACAACGCAGCTCACTGACAACGTCCACTTCTTTACTCTCAGTCTGAGGCACCTAACTTGGGTATGCCCCACTATGCCCTCTTTCAGTCAGACGAAATCACGTAACAATAGATATAATGTAATCGTCACTGCCTAAGTCTTGCATGGTGTTTCTCCAAGTCACCTTTCGTGTATTGCACGTAAAGGTAAGGTCAGGCGTGGTGTCAGTGCTGACGCTGTTGCCCTACCTAGTTGGTGCCGCTGGGTCAGTGACTCTCGAGGCCGGCGAGTTGCACCGTTTCCCACAAATGCCTGCCTTTCGGCTGATCTTGTTTGTAACCCCACGCCGTATGCACCGCGTTGAAGTCGCCTCCAATGAAGAGTTATTGCCCCTGGGCGATATCGAGTGCTCGTTTGAAGATGACGTGAAAGCGGTGTTTGCGGCATCTCGGACTGCTACAGACGTTGAGTACGAAGATGCTGTCGGGTGTCTTACGCGGTGGAATTAGCTCTACGAGGACATTTTCAATATCCTTGACATGGGTGTCGTGTTCGATGGCCGTGAGCTCTCGCTTGACCAGTGTGGTGACATTTGGATTTTCCTCCTTGCCTGGTATAGACTGGTACCCTGAAAGTTTGGCGGGGTCGTTTGTTTCCTGCAGTATGACGACGTCTGGGCGTTGGGGGATCGTTTTCATGTATTGTTGTAGGTGCGCTCGTTTGTTTTTGTAACTTCTGCAGTTATACTGCCATATTGTATGTTTTTGTATCGAAGGGTGTCTTGCCATGGTTATGTGGTACTACAAGTGTGGCGCCGCTTCGCTATGCGACGTCACCAGCGCGCTGTTGGCAGCTTCTAATCTAGACAATCTGAGATAAATGCTCTCCAAACTCTGTTGAATCGTACGCGTGATAGTCGCGGTGATAGTTTCCTCGATACTGCTCACGCGAGCCTCGAGTGCTTTCACTCGGGTGTCGTCTGCTGCTGCGCGCGTACGCTTGGAACGTAATGACTTTTTAAGGGAGATAGCCGGCCCGCGTTTAGTAACAGGGCCTTCGACCTCACCGTCCTCTACGAGTTCTTCTTGTGTTTCCTGCATTGCCTGTTGATCAGTGTCACTGTGAGCGGCAGACTGGAGCATTTGTATGAGTTCGTCCTTTGCGTAAATCTGTGCCTGCATGCATTCAATTTGTTTTTGCACAGTTTGTATCGTCTGTGTTAACTGAGCTATCTCCGCCTCTATCTTAGTGTGTATTTTGCCGCCAGCCTCCGCGTTTGTTGCGCTTTTTCCTTTGACCACATCTGCAAAGCTCACCGAATCAGTTGTCTTCGCGTCCTCGTTGGGGTCCGTCCAGGTGTTCGGCTGCGAGCTCGGCGTTGCTGCTGCTTTCGCGGTCCCGGTGTGCGGCTACGAGATCGGGAGTGGCTTCGACTGGGTGTCCTGGATCTTGAGCGGGGCTTGCTGGTGAAATAGTTGGTAGCAGTGGCCTCTGCCTCCTCGTTGGCCCTGCGTCGTTCCCGCTGTCTCTTCGTCACGATGTAAGGCGTTTTGTACCTTGCACGGCAGTTGCGGTCCGCCGTCATGTGTGCGCCCCCGCACAGCTTGCACTAGGGGGAACACTGGTGGTTGGGGCCTGGGTTAGGGGCGTCTAAACCACGACACACTTTGTCCTTGGGCTTTGGGCACACGTCTATGCGGTGACCAAGTCTCCCGCAGCAGTGACACATGTCGATTTGCATGCGATACAAGGTGCAGCGAAGGAGAGCGCGGCCATATTTGACGTAAGTGGGCACTCGCAATCCTTAAAACGCCACTACGACGGTCGTGGTGTTACTAAGCCGTTTGGCTGCCAGGGCGTAAGGGTTACGTGCGTGAACGATGCTGGTATGAATGGACTTGGCGTCTTCTTCCAACGGGATGCCCTTTATTATTCCCTTCGCCGTGTTGTCGGGGGCCGTCTCGTACGCACTAACCTCGTGGTGGCGGTCGCCGATGGTGATGGCTTGAAGCTGTCTGTACTTATCGGCGTGAGAGGCATGTGGTGTGCTCACGACGATGATGTTTTGATGGTTGTTGGAACACACCATGTCCTCCCCTGCTTCATGAGCTGGTACGTTGGCCACGCGGTAAAACGCCGATGCGAGGCGCACGGTTCCAGTGGTGGCCACGTCGAAGCCTCCTCGTGGTCGTATCACGATCTTGAAATCGCTCCGTGGGAGTAGTGGCATTGTGCTCTTTCTAATGACTTGCTGCTTGATGTTACGCAGTTGACGACGCGAACGCTGTCGGTTGAATTCCGCTCCCTCGCCGGTGCAGAGGGGACTCCGTTCTGGGTGTTGCTCGGCGCGTTTGCGCAGTTAACTTTGGTCTTAGATCCGATGGTGCACCAATCCGTGCCCTCCAGAAACTCTTCGGGGGAGATATCCTCCCCGTTCACTTGGACTTCCATCGTTGTTGGGCGAAGAAAGCGCCCGCGTCAGAGGAGACGCTCAGCGCGTCTCGTCGGGTGGCCGGCTTTCGTGAGCGTCGGGCCAAAGGAGCGTGGGTTTAAAACCTCTCAAATCCAGCAAAAAGTGTTTTCCCACCTTGAATTTTGGTGTCAGTGGAATTCTGGTCACTTTCCGCACGCGTTGTTGTAAAATTCATGGGCTGAATGACCGAAAATCACTGGCAAATAGTTCTTGGAAGACGGAGCCGACGTGATGCGCGTCCGCTCTCTTCGGCATCCAGCGCGCCCTCTCTTTATCGATAGAGTTTTCATATATTTCTCCATTGTAGCCTTTCTGTTTTTGAAGCCCCTACAATTTTATTGCCAGACGGTGCGTCTGCCGACAAACTTGCGGGACGCAGCCATGGTTGCTATTCAAAGGCGTTGGGGGAACACGACTGTCCGTGCGTCCCTCCTTTTTCAGTGTGGGTGGTGTTGACATTGTTGCTTCTGTTGAGAATGTTCGATGCGTCCCCTCCCAATTCGTCGTGGCCTTGTCCCTGTCGCTGCAACAACAACGTCCCGCGTTCCAGATATTCGATGCGCTTATTCACGGCCGCAGGTTGGTTATTGACCGCAACATACTGTGCGTTCCTTTCGGCGTCAGACTCGTTCAGCCGAATGAGGAGCGTCTCAAACAGTCGCTCTGTCTTGTTTGTTAGTTTGTCTACGATTTCTTCGATCACGTCTATCTTTCGGCCTGCTGGTCGTGCCTGCTTCAATTCTTGCGTGTGATTTTCAGCGCCTTCAAAATGTTAAGAATCGCTTGGGATTTTACGCTTAAAGCCCACCGACACCGGCGCTTCATATTCATCTCCACAGCAAATGTCCGTGTCCCCGTCTCCTACTGCTGAAGTTGTGTCGCGTTCATCGGCTGCTTTATGGGACGAGGAGGCGCCAGAGAATGGGGTCTCTGCGTGGTGTCCTCCCATTCGCTTGAGGATTTCGTTCAGTGTCTGTTGTAGTTTCTCAATTTTCCGCGTTGATTTTTCATTCTGTTTTCTGGCCTTGGCCAACTCTTGTCTAAGCTCCCTGTTCTCTTTCTTCATGTTCTCCATCCTCACCGCCAGGCCGGGGTCGGCGGCTGCCCACGAGCGGCCGGAAAGAGGGTGCCCCTGTGCGGAGTCCGCCTTTGTTCCCGTGACTATGTCACGCCAGGGGATTTTGCGCGGCCCTTTCTGTTTCCCGCCAGGTGTGGCCCCTCCTATATCTTGTTGGGGGTGGTGTCGGTTCTCGCTGCGGCTTCTGCTCTGACTCCGACTTCTGCTCGTACTACGACTTTTGCTCCGTCTTTTTACCGGCGAAGGGGGTCCGGATCTAGTTGAACGACCCATGACCTGTTGCGAGCGGATTCTGGAACTCGGGTGACTAGGGTGGCCTCCTTCCACCGCACCAGCATTGCTATCCGATGGTGACGGGGTTCGCTCTTGAAAGTCTCTGAACCTGGCCTTCGATCTTCCCTGCTTCACTATGTGTTGCACCTCGTATTTGGCCTTGCACATCCGGTCAGCCATGGGGTGCGCCTCACCACATATTCGGCACTGGGGCGTACACCCGTCTTCATTGATGGGGTTCTTTATTCCACAAATTGGGCACAGTTTGATATCTGGTATTGGGCACACGTCAAGTCTGTGGCCGAGGCTGCCAAATTTCTTGCAGAAGTCTATCTGTTTCCGGTATAGAGATACTCTTATCATAACGCTGTTGAAGTAAACCCCACGAATAATTTCGGTTTCCTTCATAGAGCACTATCACGTTGGTTGTACTGCCGAGTCTCTTCGCATACGTTAGAAAGTGGTTTCTTGTGTTCACCAGTGCTTCCACAAGCTGATCTTCATTATATTTAAGAGGTACATTGCGTATGATTTCTTTTGACATATTCTCAGGCGCCGAAGCATCTGCGTTCGTTTCGTACCTCTTTTCGTTGATAGTCAAAACCTTCATCTTGGCGATTTTTGTCGCTGTGCTTTTCTCCAGTGTGCTTATCACCACAATGTTTTGCGTGTGGTTGGGGCAGATCGTGATCATCTCGTCGTCACCCACTCCTGCTCCGTTTCGTATCGCCTTATCAAGACTCGCGCCGCACGTGCTTCTTATATTCAGCCCGTCCCTCGGTCGAACAATTACCTTGATATCGTCCCTGGGAGGTCTGGGCATCTTGCTTGCTCGTAGAACCTTGCTGACAATGCTTCGGTGGCATTGGCGCATCGGGCTTGGTGAACGGTCGTCTTCTTGTCTCACCACCTTGGTTTGACTCGCGCGTCCTCTTTTTTTTCGTGTAACTTCAATCCAGCCATCTGCAACGCTGTCAGCGTCTTCGTCTTCACTCGTGGAAACACTTCTTGTTTGTTCAGTTCTGTGGTCCGTGGCTTCCCCTGTCCCTGCCTCGTCTACCTTCATCTCGGCTGTTCTTTCAGTCTTCGAGTTCAACGCGGTATGCGCCAGGCCCAACCACCACTAGGCCTAGACTCTCACTCGTATAGTTCTTGCAGTTACCGAGCCTTAAAGCTCGTGAAGCTCACCCTCACCCAAAAAGCTTGTATCCGTGGGTTCACGATGACTTTATCTGTCCGATGATGTGCCACTTTTTAGGGTAGAGTTCGAAAAACCTCCGGAAACATTCACAAATGAACGGAGCCGATGTGACATGCGTTTGCCCCCGTTGGCGACCGTAGCGCCTCCTAGTGTTCTCAATAAAGATACGATTTTCGAAAAGCTCGGCTGTCAAAAGATGAATGATGGTGCAATTTAAAAACAAAACAGTCTTTTTTGCTAATCACCAAGTATTGAGTATACATCCGTCTCCTTTATTATTGCGAGACAGCAGACTTTCTATATCAGCACTGTCAAGCTTCGTTTCACTGTGCATAAGCCTGAAGAAATGAAGAGCAGTCCAATTTCGAAATTTGCTCTGTAGTAGCAAATACTAAATGTGTACACGTCTCTGATTCTCATCGTAACTGGACAACTTACTTTCAACACGTTCAGCAGCGAACGGCGTTTCACTGCGAAGGCCCGTGCAGCTGCAAGAGCATCTAAGTTTAGGAGACAAAAAAAGGACGAAAACTTGTGAAAAGTAGGCATAGGAAGGAAGGCTTACTGCTGCAAGCAAGGTGAGTGAGCGTGGTTGCATGATTTAACGCATTCAGTAGATTTCGAATGTTGCAAGTACAAAACAAAGCCACAAGCGTCGCGTTTCCCAAATCGGCTGAGCCAGGTATTTCCCGAGTTTGCCCATTCTACGACGTACTTAAAGCTCTGCAGGGCAATCAGAATCACTCGCAAGCATGCCTAAGCTTTTTATTACCCTAATTTTTGTTTAGTTAGATCATTCTGTTGTGTTTTTTTTTTTCATAATGTCTCTTCTTTGGGTCGTTATTACTATTTTGATTTTGAAGAGAAGCTGCCGTAACTGCAAAAAACTATGTCGCGCAACCACAGAAGCCACTGCTTTTGCTGCAATTTTCCAATTTTCTACCTTAGGCAGGCGATAATATGCACGTATTTGCTCCTTTTTTGCTCTTATTTCCAGAGTGATCTAAAATTTTTGCGTGAAAGAAAGACCGCTGTGGCACATATCAGCAAAAAGCTTCAGAATAGTGCAGTAGAGAAAAATGCAGGCTCCACAGCAGCGCGTCTCAGCCAGCTTGACAGTTATGGGTACTATATGGACCCACAATACCCGCAGGGGGCGCAACATACGCGGCACACAAGAAAAGGAGGACACTAGACGCGCTACTAGCAAATGCATTCATTATTCTCAAAAAAAAGTGGTTTGTGCGTTTGTTTAAGGTTCCCTTTGTTGACTCCTTGGGGCTCCACTGAGCCTGCTGCTTCACTGTCGCAACCCGATGTTCAGCAGTCCTACTTTACCAGCTTGACCCATTTGCGATGACAATTTTATGTGTGCTCCCTCAAGTTCTCAATAAGCCTTTTCCGCGATGGAATAAAAATCAACAACGCAACATTGAAGTGAGGGCCGCATGCGTAAAACAGAAAAGCAGGATGATTCTGATGTCTGATGCGGTTCAGGCCTCAGCTAAACGACGCTAGATGGTTCCCAGGTTGCTTGTGGCTTATTGCTAAGCTCCAGCTAGGTTCTTTGTAGGTTGTTTCTATGCAGGAAGGTTCGAGGTAAAGCACAAACACTCACAGCACATGAACGTTTCAACTTCATTGACAGAAATTAGCGCTGAAACCAAGCGTTTGCCTAATCAACAGATCTTTGGGCATGTAGTTACTTCTGTACGGCTTTCAATGTTTCGGAGTACTCTCAATGACACGATTCTCTTTGCCATTCCCTACTATTCGCTCGGTGTGCGTGGCACTGAAACTGTCTAGATTGATGAGTCTGGAACGTGCCGCCGTGGTAATTATTGGTGCGTCAATTCTTATGGTTTAAAAAAGCTTGTCTCCATTGTTCGTTGAGGTTGTCTGGAAACCCTTGTTGGTGTTTGCAGCCCCCCTATTTCTTCTAATTTGTTGGAATAGTGGTCGGTAGTGGAATTTGCTCAAGCTTTCTGAGACGCAAACGTCCTGCTTTTTAAAGTTTCTTTCAACAGTGTATGTTATGCATGCGAAAGTTTATAGAGACGGCTTAGACGTCGTGGCTGTTAAAACAAAATCACAAGCGTGTTTAAAGCTGCAACAAGAAAGACTAGGCTAATTCATGCTCCAACAATCGTGCAAACGTTGGCAGAATGATCACCGCGTCACAATTACCTGTACAAAATGTTGTAGAAAACTCCATGCGTGATACATGCTTGATATATGTGCGTTCCTTAGTTAGGTAGTTGTTGCACATGCGTTTTGAGTTATGCGCGCAGAAGCTGTACATTCAAGGGCTCTTCCACGCGCCACTACATTTAATTTTCCGAATGCAAGGCGTCATTTCAGCTCTACTTCTGTGTAGTCATGTATCTTTAGCACGTCACCAAGACGACAGGTAAAATTGTGTTACCATTTGTACCAATGCAATATTTTACCACAGCGCTTGAACATACATGTAGCAAAACTCATCATTGCGGAAAGTCTTCTTTCGTAACGTAGCATGTTTAATGTTGCACTGACCAGTTTCTCTCCATCAAACTACACTTTCACTCAAATCCTGGCGATAATACATGTCGTTAGGTAGCAAATCTGGTAAATTACGCTCTTTCGCTGCATTGTGCATTTTCATCTAATTTCAATCTCATCACGCAGATAAGCAAGCATTCATAAAACTTCAATTCATGAGTTTTCTATCAATGTTAACTACTTTCTGTTTCACTGCGTTATTGATGATTAGGCATCTTTATCCGTGTCTTCCGAAAATCATCTGTTCAACTCGTTTTGTAAAACACGAACATCAACATTTATAGGCAAGTGTTCAGTAATTTTATGTGCATGCGGAATAACGCTTCGAATGTCACATCTCGAGAGCTGATAAAAAACGTTGTTTGTATATTTTATTGGAATCAAAGCAGTGAGACTGTAAGATGCCCGGTGTTTCCCCAAAAGCATGGGGGTGTATGATTTCCTGAATACAATGTGCCGTAAGAAACTGTAAAGTGTTCCCATCATGTATCATCTTGTAGAAAAACAGTTGGGCCAATAATACTTGCTGCTTCACCGGAAGTGTCTAGCTGAAAATTATACGAAATGAATAAATCTATTGCACCTTTAGCATTTATTAGAGTTATTCTTCCACTACAAACTATGGCTTGAATCATTTTACTGCAAACTTTTTTTCAAAAATAAGAAATAATAAAATGAAAATGAAAGGCAAAAACAGCACAGGTTAGCTAGATCACGATCATCACGAAATCTTAACGCGAGGCAATGCAACACGATATAATGACTAGTGTACACTGCTGAACTCGTGTCATGCAAGATTGCGCTAACACTCTTGATCTTATCCTAACTACGCACCTCAATTACATGCCATAAATTTGTTTTCTTAAAAAATTAGGCAACCATAAGGTAATTCATGCTACATTTTCCCTCAAACCGCCCTTGCGCCATTCATCCGCGAAACCTATTCGCCTCTAAGATAAAGGTTTTACTTAGCCATAATTATCCATAAACAACGAACTGCATTAATTTTGCCAGTTCTACGAGTCGGCATTCGAAAATCACTCTGTGCAACAAAACTGGTCATTACATCCGGACAAAATGAATGTTTTAGCCGATAAGTATATTCCTGACGTCACTATGCCTTCTAACCACCATAAACCATGGTTCACAAAAACCCTCAAAACGCTTGAGAATAGGAAGCGGTTCCTTCGCTCTGCGAAGCTTAAACCAAATGCAGCTTCGTAGAATAAATACTATAAAGCTGAACGCGCGTATCTCAGGGCAGTTCGTGAACGTAAACATTCCTTCTTTCACTCTGACATTATCCGCATGATGGCAGATGAACACCGTAAATTCTGGCAGACCATTAACCCTGAGCCCAACGACGCTATCCCCATATGCAATGATCAAGGTGATATCCTTTGTGATTCGGAGTTTGCTAATGCATTCAACGCAGCATTTTCATCCGTTTTTACAATTGAATCATATGCCCCCCCTGTCTGAGTGTTCTACTCCTACCACGTCAACAATGCTGACTACAAACTGTTTGGCCGAAGACGTAGCATCAATCATTGATAGAGTGAAGGTCTCTTCATCTGCAGGTGTTGATGATATCGCCACTAAACGGTTGAAAAACACTAAACACATTTCTGCTGCACTCTTAACCTTGCTCTTCTCACAGTCTTTCTTTACAAGCACCCTATTAAACGAATGTAATGTGAACAAGGTCGTTTCTGTTTACAAATCTGGTAACAGAGTTTCACCATTAAACTACCGGCCCATCTCCATAGCCAGTATACCATGCAAAATTATGGAGCATAGCGAGTACACTAACATAATGGACTTCCTCATTTCAAACAGTTTTTTTCATTCATCGCAGCATGGTATTCGCAAGGGGCTGTCTTGCGAGACTCAGCAGCTCGTCTTGCGAGACAAAATTATAGATACTAACACACAGGTAGATGCAATATTCCTCGACTATGCCAGAGTGTTCAAGAAAGTACCTCATCGACGCCTACTAATAAAGCTGTCTCATTTAGGGTTGCATCCAGATGTCATACAGTGAATCCATTAATTCCTTACTAACCGATTCCAGCGTGTGTGCATCAATAACACGACCTCGAGCCCTGTTCCCGTATCCTCCCGCGTCCCCCATGGCTCTGAACTAGGTTCCCTATTGTTCCTCATATACAATGATCTGCTATTAGCTGTTTCTTGCTCTATTCGCATGTTCCCAGACCATTGCTTCATTTGCCAATCAGTAACTAATATCTCCGATTAAACTCAGCTGCGGAGTAGTGTATCTGCTATCCTAAACTGGTGCTGTTGCTGACTAATGGTTCTTAACCCCAGTAATTGTAAAGCAATGTCTTTCAACCATTCACGTAGCCCTCTCTTCTATCCGTACGAAATAGCTAGCAGTCGTGTTGAACAAGTTAGCACTTATAAATATCTCAATGTCACTATCTACAACGACGTTAACTGGTTTCCGCATGTGCCCAACATCATCACATCCTCTAAAAAACTTTAGGCTTTCTTAGGCATCATCTACCAAACGCCCCTCCTCATGTTAAACTCATTGCCTACAAGACTTTAATTAATAAAAAATGAATCCGCTTCCGCAGTCCGGAACCCTCATCATTGTTACCTCAGAGATGCACAAGAGAGGGCACAGAACCGTGTCATCAGGTTTATTCACTCATCATAATCATACAACGTAAACATACCCTCACTAAAAGTGGAATCAGGTCTGCCCTTCCTTTACGATCATCATCGCATTGCCAGCCGATCTCTACTACACAAAATGTACTACAGCTCACTCAATCAGACCCCTTACTTTTCACCACCAGCTCGTGTATGTCTTCGTACGAGCAATTCCTTAAGCGTAGCTCGCCCACAAACCCGCACTGTCACCTTCTTGTCTTATTTTCCCCATGCCCCATTCTAGACTGGAACGGCCTTTTCTACGCAATCGTCGCCATCACCAACCCAGAAGTTTTCATTGAAGCTGTAAGAGCTAGTTTTTCATCCAGAATGGTCAGGTTTCATGCATTCTACTCCCACTCCTTATGTATTGCCCCTACATGGGACCTTTAAAAAGTTAAGTAAAAGTGAAACCTATGAAAGATGATTTTCTAAGAAAAATGATTCATTCATCCAGATAATTCAGTGGCGGACGAAGAACTTCAAGAACAGTTCACTTCTGTATCCTTTGTAAATGCTGGAAAATGCAGGCGCAGGATTATGTCACATGTACTAATGAGCATAAGTCAACACTGATAATAAACAAAAACATTTCAAGTAGGAGAACAAAGCATAATAAAAAAAATCACCGCCATCTTTATAAATTGAATGATGTCGCAGGAGCTCGGAGGTGCAGGGGGTGTTTCTTGGCGAGCATCATTTCTGTAGGAAGGCTCAATCGTTATCGAGCCAGTGCGTGATGCGCACTGAGAAGGAAGCATTGTTGGGAACGGTCCACAGCGCACAGTGCATGTTGTTGCCTCGTCATCCGGCACGTTGACCACTTGCCGCTTTATGCCATAATGACCACTCCCATGAGTCTAATGCCTAACACTCATAAATGGCAGTCGTGGAGCTATCAAGCCTACTTCAACGGGGTTCAGAGCCAGAAATTAAGTGGGCTTGAAAGGACATCGGCGCCTGTGCGTAACACTTATCATTGGGACTGGTCACGTGCTGTCGTGCCTACGAAGCGACAAAGACGAGGTGAACGTTGTCGCGAGGGGGCGAGTGCACGGGCCATCGAAAACCCACGTCTTGGATGGCGGCGTGCCATCTAGTACACGTTGTTGGAATCCCCAGAGAGGCAATCGGAGCGGCGACCTTGAGCGGCGAACGGAGAAGTGTACACTGTCAACACTGTTGTACACGCCGGTAGCCGGTGGACAAAGCACGAGCATAAGAAGCTTGCTGAGCAAGCTCCGAAAAAAAAATCGGCAGATCGCACGCGCTATAGAGAAATGTTTCGGCAGTGGTGGGAGTGGAGCACGACTGTCTCCGTGGCGCATTTGGCTAGCGCGATCGGCTGTTTACCGAAAGGTTGGAGGTTGCGCTATTTGGTTTGACGCGAAACATGTGGAGTGAAAGTGGCTGTGTTGCAATTTTTTTTATTGAGCGAGACAATATCATATGACGGTAAAGATATGTACTATTGCTGCACGCCAAGACATATGTTAAACAGTCGCATGTTTACTGTTGCGTAACAATCGCAACAGCAACGTGGGTATTAGCAACACCAGAAGCCGTAAGCTGATATGTAATGCTTGTGCCATGGAGGATGGCGGCACTAGACACTGCTAGATAAGTGCACTGCTGTGGATGGCGCTTCATTGCGATTTTCGTTAACCCGACAGGACAGCTGTATGATAGGAGCACCTATGTACTGCTTAAAAGATTCGATAGCGAGCACGACAACCACAATTGTAGTTTCACGAAGATTAGAGTCTATATACTTGAAAAGCAGTATCGGGTCCTGGAGTGACTCTGTGGTAAAGTACTTGATTGCCATGCCATATCTGGGGTTCGAATCCTGCGGGGCCCATGTTATTTATTCTATGTGTTTGCTGGGTTAACGCTGCCGATGCTGGCGTTTATGAGTGGAGCTCCATAGGGCAGACCTAGTCCAAAATAGCCGAAACAGAAACTGAACACCTGCAACATAGAAAAGAAAGACATGCGTGTAAATAACCGACTGTGTGTGTACTCAGCTATACGACATCAAAGTACATGATAACCCATGCTGTCTGTCTGCCCATACATGTGTACGTCCATCTCTACCTGTTGCATCTATCTTTCCATCCGTCAGTCCGTCCATCTTTGCGTCCATTCGTTCGTCCATGCGTGTGCCCACCTGTTCTTCCATCCATGCGTACATTGCTTCCTCTGTTCCTTCGTTATACAAGTTGATGACTTCAACGTATGTATTATGGAGCTTAGGTCCGATAGTTTTGCCCACTCGTCGGCATTCAATTCATGGCGATGCACTGACTTGTCTTCACACGCAAAATAAAACTACCAATCTCTGTGTACACGCTGTTCTTTGGTTGATATACACTGTCCATCAGTTTCAGTGCTTAGCACTTGACTACAGTTTATCTTAACCCAACATGACTCTGTATCTTAGGAGTACATAAGTAATGTTTTTAAAATTGAATAGCCATCACTTCATACTTAATTAACGCTTTAGAAACTTTACGGTTCATTTGAAAAGCAGTTGCGAGACCTATAGCTTTTCTGTAGAATACCTGTATATATTACACGAAAGGTACTCTATAAGGATCCACTATGTATGCTCCTCCCGCCTTCGTTGTACTGTTCATTGTACTTCGATCTTTCAAGCGCCAACTTGTTGAAACGAGTGCGAAAAATGTACATTCTATCGAATTCAAAAATATTTTTTTAACCTCAACTCTAAAACATTGGTGGTAAGCGCATGGTTATTAGGAAAAAGTACTTTTGTTCCATCTATTAATTAAAGTCTATGCATTGTGCCGCCACGAATAAACATTGTTTTGTTAGCCGTGAAGATGCCATTCAGCTTCGGGATGTCCTTCAGCGAGCTTTGAAAAAAGCGTTTCATCATTATTTCTCACACCATACGTTATCTTCTACCAGCACCGCTTGATGAGTACCGTATGATATAGTTTCTTCTCATAGGTATGCACAACTTATAGAAAACACGTGTGCAGGACCGCAATGCAGAACCCACTACCTCATCAAGCACACTTCATTCAAATGACTATTCACCTCAAGGACATTCATGATGGTTTAAGTTTTAGAACAAACTGGTACTCCTTCTTGATCATGTGTTTTGCCTCACCCCTGTATTGCTTGTATAACACGATGTAAAGAACTCTCGATGCAACGAATTCAAGCTGTGTTAGCCTTGAGTGTTAATTGGCAATGCTTAGGAGCTTATTGTCGCAATGAGATTGTACTTTTGTTTGCTTCATTTTGTCTTCATTACGCAAATACTTTATTAAACAAAAAAACAGCATGGCATGGTTTTGCGGTAGTATACTTGCTTGCGACGCAGAAGGTTGGGGTTTGATTCCTACTGAGACGCTGACATTTTTTTAATACGAAGCATTTCTTAGAGAACTTCAGCGACATTGAGCGTATCTATCTATCTATCTATCTATCTATCTATATATATATCTATCTATCTATCTATCTATCTATCTATCTATCTATCTATGTATCTATCTATATATCTATCTATCTATCTATCAATCTATCTATCTATCAATCTATCTATCTATCTATCTATCTATCAGCCGCCTACGACGTTAAGCTATCCTGGGCGTTTCCATAACGGTATCAATAATAAACTTGGTATGGCATAACATGACTGTATAAAGAACATATTTGTGTAGTCATAACATGAAAATAATGGCATGGATGTCATGAATGAGATAATTTACAGTTCATGATCCTGCAGCTCTTGCGGTGGTTTTATTTACATAGCACGTTGCGAAACTTGTATGGTATGACATCATTGAATGGCGAAAACAAGCGACAGACCCTAACATGAAAATTATGACATGCGTGTCTTTTAACAACATGACTACATGCCAAGCTCATGATGCGCTCGCAGCTGTTTCGCTAGCTCATATACCAAATTTTCTATTACGGTACGTGAATGGATGCCGACTGTATGAGACTGGTTCAAACATGATAATCTTGAAATGCGTGTCATGTAACAACATGACAACATCGCACGCTAATGATGCGCTGGCTACCGTTTCGCTAGCTTTACTTATACCGAATTTGGTATTACGGGACGTGAATGGATGGCGAAGGTATGATACTGGTGCAAACGTGATAAACATGAAATGCGTGTTATGTAACAACATGACTACATGCTACGCTCATGATGCGCTCGCCGTCATTTCGATCGCTTCACATGTACCAAACTTGGTAATACGTGACATGAATGGAGCAAATAGGTAAACGACACATACGAACATGATAATCACGAAATGCGTGCCATGTAACAACAAGACTACATGCCACACTCATGGTGCACTCGCGCTGTTTCGTTAGCCTCACACATGCCGAAATTTGGCATTACGTGACGTCAATGTAGTTGATGGATATGTGTAGTTTAATGTCCCAATGTACCACCATGTGATCATGAGAGATGCTGTAGTGGAGGACTCCGGAAAGTTAGACCACCTGGGGATCTTTAACCTGCACCCAAATCTGAGCACATGGGCCTACAACATTTCCGTCTCCATCAGAAACGCAGCCGCTGCAGCCGGAATTCAATCCCGCGACCTGCGGGTCAGCAGCCGAGTACTTTAGCCACTAGACCACTGCGGGCAGGCGTGACGTCAAGGCATGACGAAGGTATCTGACTGGTGTGAACGTGATATTCATGAGATGTGTGTCATGTGAGAAAGAGACTACATGCCATAGTCAAGGCCCCAATACATATCGACGTGACGTGGTACGCGTGCTCGCCGGTGTTCATTTCGACGCACCACGCCGGCGTTGCGACGCTAGGTGCCGGTCCAACGATATACTCGCAGGTGCGCGCCACGCGGCGTCGCTTTAAGTCATGCCCGTTTTGACCGCGTCCGGCGTCCCTCCGTCACGAAAAAAGGAAGACGCAGTGTTGTCTGGGTAACGAATCGGCGCTATCTTCACTCTGGTTGCTGTCGGGCAGCACCGATGGACGCTGGACGCGCCGGTCGTGCCTGCCGTGAGATGATAGAGTGCTCGCGTTTTGCTAACGCGTTTCGCCAGCGTGCGCGCGAGCGTGTCCGCTACTTTGGAGTATATTGGGCCCTTCATAATGCACTCGCGGTTGTTTTTCTAGCTCCACATATACCAGATTTGTTGTTAAGTGACGTCAAATAATGACAAAAGTATATGACCGGTGCAAAAATCATAATCCTGACACGCCTGTCATGCAAGAACATGACAACTTACCATGCTCACAGCGGGCTCGTGGTCATTACGCTAGCCCCACATATACAAAGTTTGGTATCACGTGACGTTATTAGATGACGAATGTAAACGACATATCCAAACATGATAATCATGACACGGAAGTCATGTACGGCATCATTTACCTCCACCTCGTAATGTTGTGCTGGATTTAAAATAACATATCAACCTTTCGTATTCGTGCTTCACATATCATCGATTCTCACTGTACGTGGAATCTGCCAACTTTTTCTCCAAGTCCGTGGGGTCAACGCTGCCGATGCAACCTTTTTTTGTAATTGCTTATCACTCACGCGTTAAAATCGTTAAATGAGTGTGTACAATCGCAGTTCCTGAGTAGATATGAAGTTTCAGTCACCTGTGACATATACCTGCCTACTGTTATGTGCCGCTGTCTGGAAGAAAGAGTTTCAACACAGTCGAAATTTGGGCTAGTTGGATATGCGTGGTATAACTGTCAGTTCAAGCGCATGAATAAACAGAAAGGAAGAGAGGACAAGCACTTTCTCGCAACTAAACTGTTTATTAGACAGGGCAGAATATATATACAGGCATTTAAAAACAACGCATGCGTGGGCAGGCAAAAAGGTACACCCGTGGCACATCTAGAAACACAGGGTAAAAGAAGACAGATTATCTAAGAACATAATCTAGAAAACCAAACTCTTTATCGTACAGCAAAACCGAAGGCTGGCTGACGCATTGTTCCCCTTTTTTTTCCTATGTAAAAAGCTTCTGTCAACTCACGAGTTAATTTATCTTTAGATTGAAAAGCCATTTCGGTATCCTGAAAAAAAGGATAACATCCGCACTCTCTGCAATGAGCCGCGAGAAGCGACTCTTTTACCCAGTGTTTCTCAATGTGCCACGGGTGTACCTTTTTGCCTGCACACGCATGCGTTGTTTTTCATAGCCTGTATATATAATTTGCCCTTTCTAATAAACCGTTTAGTTGCGAGAAAGCGCTTGTCCTCTCTTCCTTTCTGTTTATTCGTGCGCTTGAACTGACAGTTATACCAAGAAAGTGTTTGACGATGTACGCGACGAGATTGTGACATTCATGTCACGAACAGCAAGTCGTATTTGTCAAACTATCTTATCTTCTCAAAGTAATTTTCGTTTATCTCAAATTAGGAGCTGATCATGAGAGTACCCAGACGTAGGTGGTTAGGTAGAAACGTACATACGTAGATAGACGCTAAAGGTTCTTGCAGTACACAACGAAATGGTTTCCATTGAAACGAAAATCACAGCATATCTACGAAGTGATTGATGATGAGTGGGGCGAAGTGGCCTTCAGCTTCTCCGTCCATTTGTTCTTGCTTCCGTCCGTCCACGCCATCATCCATGCGTCCGTCCATGCATTCATTCATCTCTCCTTGCGTCAGTCCATCCGTCCATCCATGCGTACGTCCATCCGTCTGTCCATCCGTTCGTCCTTTCATGCGCGCCTCCCTCCGTTCGTCCGTCTGCTAGTCTGTCTGGCCGTCCGTCCATGCGTCCGTCCACGTGCCGCCATCGTACCGACATCGCTCATCTCGCATCCCCTTTGGCACATACCCATTCTAGAGCTGGTATGTGCCAAACGTGTCCCGCCGACAGACAGCGGACATTGCTCGACACTAAGAAGCATCGGCCCTAAAATCACAGCATATCTATGAGGTGAATAATGACGAGTGGGGCAAAGTGGACGGACGCATGGATGAATGCACGAATGGACAAACGCACAGATGAACGCACGGATTGACGGACGGATGGACAGATGGATCACGCATGGACGGACGCATAGACGAACGCAGGGATGGACGCACGAACGGATGAATGTACGAATAGGCGGATACACGGAACAACGATTGGACATTCGGATGGATGGACGAATGGATGCATGGACGGAAGAGCGGACGAACTGATGGACGCTTCGCCCAACTCATCATCATTCACTCCTTGGATATGCTGTGATTTTTATTAGTTATCATAGTACAAGTGACTTACGCTGGATCGTACCACTTGAGTTTTTCAGCGAATATACATTTCGGATGTGTACAAGTGCCACCCTCTACGGCAATTTACGAGAGGTGGCTAACGAATGGTGGCTACATACGATTATGACGAACACTTAGCCTTAAGAGGCTTTGTTCCTAAAAAAAACATTGGCATATTGCGCATGACACCAAGTGACACGTGAAAAGCAAAAAGCGAGGCCTTTCGCTTTCCTGAAAACAGGTCGCTGTTTTTGTGCTTCATCACAAGCAATCACATAGCACGAAGAATTCCTAACAAAGCGCGCACGCGTGTCGATTAACTTACCGTACAAAACATTTAAGTAATGCACTCACAATATCAAGCACCTTAAACCGTTGCTATGTGCGCCTAATGTCCTTGTATTTTTTTCATTCCTTCTTATTACACGCTTCCCGCGAAACACACTGCAGAACGATAACTGCAAGCGCCCGAGTGACAATACGGACGAGTCGACAGAAAACAGAAAAATTACCGTTCTGATTTCGTACTATGCCGAGGACGCAGCGTGCGCTTCCTCCTGCTGGGTAGTCGTGGCGGAATGTGCATTCGAGGCCCGATACGATCACGAAACGAACGCGCTCACCGTTTAGCGGTTCGCTGCCGTGAACAAAAAAGCGAAATTGGCGCTTTTATTGCGCACCACGTTAGCGAAGTAGATACGCACCAAATGTGATCAGACGGACAAGTATAAGCCGCGCACGGCAACACGTAATTTGACTTGCCGCTTTCACCTACAACAAAATGCCATGGCGTGCCTGCATTCAAATTTCATCACTTATTGTCACGGGGTTATTTTCAGTCGGACGTAACTCAGCGGCACCCTTTTGCGTGCTTCCGACTTCATTCTGAGCGCCAGAATTTGACTATAAAACATGTCTCAAATTACGGGATAACTGTGATAATATACGTGTTTTTACGTGCAATCACCAGGATGATTATGACAGACGCTGTCATGGAGGGCTACAGAAATGTCAACCTCTGGTGCTCCTTAACATGCGCTAACACCATACAGGCCTCGGTCATTTACCTTCCATCGGAACGTGACCATCGCGGCCTGGATCACATCAGCGACCTTCGGGTCTACAGTCGGACAACTGGACCACGGGTGACTGAATACGAATTTTCGGGACTTAGGAAAGAAGATGAGGTTTTCGTAAATTGTGAAGGGCTACAACTTTCACATGCAGGCAACTGCCCAGACGTAACTTCAGCAGTGCAAAGTAGATTTGAACCAGTACGTGGAGTTGCTCTGTAAAGTGTACCGATACTTTACTCTCACACGTTGTTGTAACAAACCATATGCACTTTCTAAACAAAAAAAACACTTCTAATGTATATGTATAGAGAATAACACCTCGTGTGTTTTATTTATTCTGGAAGCAGTATGTTGCAGCATTTAGAACCAGTTGGGAAGTGGGTATAAGCTCCTAAAACGAACACTAGTGGCGCGGCTATGGGGGGAAGCGTCGTCACGCAAAAACTCGCTTGCTTCACGGCCGAGTCTCCCCATTTTCTGCGCCCACAATGTGCCAGCCCTCATGCAATATACGGTGGTGATAACTGCCCATTGCTGCGATGCAAATCTACCAAGTTAGAAGGCGGTCGTTAACACTGCTTGTGAAAGTTTAGTGAACAGAAAGTTGCGATAATCTGACGGGCAAACTCTCGTCTAAACGGGAGAGTCGCTGTGCAAATGGTTCTACAATACAGCAAGGTATTTGTTGTTTTCAGCGTTTACGCCAAGAAATTAGTGCTGAAAAGCTTTACGCTGATGATTATAACTCCATTACAACTTGGCGTACAATATGTGGTTACAGTACAGGACATGGACAAAAGAGAAGAACGATGACACAGAAGCTTTTTTTTTACTTACCTGTTCTGTATACTGCTGAGACCCCCAATTTCGCATTCAAAATTACTTGTTACCAACTAGACCAAGTGGTTATTTTTTTACTATCCAATTGATTTTCCTACTTCACCTCATTTTGTATCAAAGCATTGACGGTATATATCAACACGTGCTCAGTTCTCCATAAACAGGCAGTGCACCAAACCCTGACACACGTAGCTATCGGGATACAGGCAGCCAATCATCAAACCATGTCTTCTTGAGTGTGAGGCTCTTCAATGCGCATATATCTGGCATCAAATTAGTTTGCTTTGAGTCGCAATATGTTTTCGGCCATCCTACCTTATTCGCATGAAAACCACTGAAGCACACTCATGTGAAACCGCTCGGCTGTGGTGGTCGCATTCCACAGAAAACGCAGTGATAGGGGCACATGCAATCGTGGTGTCAGTTAATGCTAAAGAACATCATATGATCAAAATTTCCAGAACCTTCCACTACGACAAATCTCATAATTATGTGAAGGTTTCGGAGTCGAAGTTCCACAAGGCTTCGATATAACACACCCGGATACTAAACAAAAAAACAGAAAGCTTCGAGGTATCATGCGGATATTGCGTGCTAAAACTCACATGCATTATGCTGCCCAAATACTTCAAAATATTTTGTTGCCTGCGTTGCTAATATTAAAAAACAGCAAGCTGCACATCTGTAGTGATAGCGCAGATTGAGCTACGTGTGAGCCGGGTCATATGAATGATGCCAGCGTGACTGCCTCAGCAAAATATCGTCTGCAACACCACACAGTACTAAGAGCTGCTGACAGTGAGGTTCATTAGGGCATGGTAAGCGTCTTGATTCACTTAAGACATTTATATTCGAATTTAAGTTAAAGAACATAGAAACACCGTTTATAGTTATTTGTGCAGACTTCCTTATTTCAAACAGTATTTTGCTTAATTGATCTGGTCGAAAGCCATTTTGTACCAAATACATATGTCAAAATTTGATTTCGTGTTACCAAAAAGGCAGGATTGAATTAATGCCGGTGCCTACATTCCATGCCGTCCAGGTGAAACGATGATATACTGAACTTCATTAATTGTGTGACAAACCTAGGTCTCATAAGTAAAAGAGAAAAGCTGACTGCTGAGAGAAATGCTTCTAACAGTATGTTACCTTATAATTACAGAGTTCAGCTTGTAAAGCTTGTCAGAATCGAGAGAGGTTACATAAAGCTCATGACTCTTTATCAAAAAGTTCCAGTCATCTCCTCATTGCCGTTGGACCTCTTAGTTTAGGATAGCTTTAACCACTTCGAAGCAAGTTCCACTGCCCGCGTGATTTTTTTCCTTTTCTCGCGTTGTGCTTGCACTCCCCTCTCATGGGAATAACGACTTCACAGGTGTAGAAGACCTGTTTTATGAACACGATTCAGTGGAACATGTGCCAAATTTCAGGTGCGATGTGGTATCAGGTGTGCAACGAGCTCGCACAATCAGCACACTCGTAAACGCACATGGATAATTGTATGGAGAGTACACGCAAACACGAGGGGCGCGTGAAAGAAATCTGCACGATTCCTGAAGGTATCAATTAGAATTCATGTAATATGTTCCAGCTAGATTCAGTGGCCTAAACACATGTAAAACTACAAACACAGAAAAAAGCAGAAAAACGATGCCAACATTTGCTGAAAACGATGTCGAAATTTGCTCAAAACGCACAGACGTTTGTTTCGGCGCCATGGTGCACCCTTCCCAAAGCGGGAACTGCAGGCTGCGAACCTGTGACAATGTGCGGCGTTCACTTGAAAGTAACCAACACGCAACACTCACCGTGGTGTGACATATGGGAGTGTGGACATCCAACAACGACAGCTTGGTCTCACAAACACAAGGAATCAAAACACGAAGTTGTTTTAGCATACAATCATAAGAGGACTTTCACAATGTACTAAATAAAAAACAGCAATCGATCTTTACTGCAGTAGTTGCCGGGCGGCGCTGTGTTTCCAACAAATTCAGGTTGTCGAAACAAACAATTTCAAGCGATCATCTCAGAGAACAAAGACGAGAGGTCAGGCAGAGCTAAAAATTTATGCATTTCACTGATCCATGCTTGCGTATTTTTCCTCTTGTATGGCTAGTCCGTAAACCGATACAGTTTCACAGGTGGATCTAGTGTCTTCGTGCTGTCTGCACTGTCGGGGCACACAGCAATACTTCAGCCCTCGTTTCGTTCTTGTGGCATCGCTCCAGCTACTGGGGTAATGCTGCTTAGCAAAGCTTGTCTCCCGCTTCAGCTCGCAAAGCTCACGGCAGAGCGCCTAAGTTTTCTAAGTTCCCCGCACCGACCACGTGTGCCGCTGCTGTCGGCTCTCGGTGAAGCAGGCTGAATGGGCCGCGCCCTCTGCCGTGCGTATACCTAGTTTTGCCCGTGCTAGCCGCCATCGTCGCAGCGCGGCGCCGTCGTCACTCCGGAAACTTCAATAATAATTCCGCATACGTGGCAAGTCAGAAGCCACTGAAAAAAAAAAAGCCAAACGTACTCTTCTTTTTACAGTGTACGCAATTAAAAGAGAAAGAATAGTGAATTGTAGGCGTTTTCTAGCTGTATATTAGATGTCGGCAGTGGTACAACGGACCTAACTGCACGCTTTAACATATATCCTGTTTCTCGGACACGCAGATCAGCAATCTACCGCAGGTAGTTTGCATTTCCAAGTTTCGAGTTAAAAACTGGCGCTTTATTTGTACAAGCTTTTGCCCTTTACCACGATATTGCAAACTTAGGTTCTCACACGGTGCAATAAAAAAGAAAAATGCCGTATAGCAATAACACGCTGCAATGCCTGCGCAATCACTTGGTGGCCATATATAGGCTTGTACAGGATTGAAGGATTGATTTTCATTATGTCGAAAGAGCAGGAGACCATATTCTGAATTTTACACTTCTAGCGACGGCGTCACAATGTGAAACTCGCGTGTTAATCAATTGAAGCGACCAGCTGTCTGCCTTTCCTCAAACAGCCAATAAGTGCACGCGATTTTTAGCATTCGGCTCCAAGATGTGATCGCCGAGTTCGGTGTTAGCACTATATAGACCGCATGAATGCTCCACATGAAATCTCATTCCACAGTAAACGAAAAAAAGTAGGACGGGCTAGGAGACTAATATATTCACCTCGACAAAATTACTGATTACAGAGAGGAGTCACACCAGTTCCTGAAATCATCCGGTGGAAAAAGCCACACCGACTTCCATCCTCACTTTTTCGTTGCGTTATTCATTTTGATGCAAATAGGGGAAGTCATAAAAGGAGCGGTTAGGCAAAGATATTAAGGCGCAAAGGGGAGAGGCGCGTAATCACGCTATGCAGATGGCGCCCAAGTGACACTTTCGACGTTTGCTTTTAATAAACACGCTGCGTTTAATGCTGTAGTACGTTACGGGATGCACACATCAGGTATGACAGGTCACATCTGTTCTTGCGTCAACTGTCCTTGAGTGTGTATTGCTATACATTATTATATGTAACATGACACGATGTCACAATCATGTTCGTAACAAACATGCTTAAAAAACATGAATGATTCCTCTTTTTCAGCATCGGTATTACACTAAAGTGAAACGTGTCGTCACCGAGGTAGCTGAGCGTTTATTTCGCATTGTTTTGCCACAAGGGCGAAAAAGGAAATGCTACAGAAACAAATTGCAATTACATGCGAAAAGCAGCAAGCAGCTCGAGAGTTGCAGAAAGCACGCATAAAATGAGCATACACGGCACGAGTGCGAGCAAACAACTGTGTCAGCTCAACATTTAACGCACGCTGCTCAAACAGAAAGAAAGGCGTACGAAACGAACGCACAAGTATACACAGGATGAGCGTGAACTCTCACTATTATTAATTCATTTTTTTAAATATCTTTCCTTTCGTAAACACAGCTGAGGTAGTGACTGAAATGGCCTTTGTAATCTACTGATTTACAAGTCTGATCCTGATAGGCGCACGTGCAGGAGGGACCTTGATCCACGGAGGCGCGCGATCAAAGAAATTCGAGAGACGCCCAACGCTAAACCTAACGCGAGCCCGTTGCGTCATCTCGCTACTGTTGACAAAAACGCGGTGAAGATGATGAGCTCTGAGTACCGCTAACGGTATATAGTGTATATAATTGGCTGAACATCAGCAATCACGGCAACGTACACTCCGTGGCTTAGTGGCCTGTGTCGCGCGCTGCAAAGTGAGAGGTCACTCGTTCGGCCCCCGCTACGGAACATTTCTGTCTCGTTTTTCTCTTTGCAATCTTTAAGTATGTCCTTTACTGCGTAATATCTGTGACTGAAATACATCAGTGAATTCACGGTGGGCCCCAGCACAAAACCGTTTTGTGCTAAGAAGAACGCGAAAATGACGTAGGGCAAACAAAAAGAGCTGCTGTGTGGGTTTCATTTCTGGCTACTTTGCAGAATAATGGAAAGGTAAGCTAGTTGGTTAAAGTCCATGGTGAATTGTATGGCGCAGCGTTAGGACGAACACAAGAACGCGAAAAGACGCAAGTGCTGCACTCTAAACTATAACTTTGTTGGAGAAAACGCCACCTAAATACCCAGCAGCATCCAAAATATTGTCATGAAAGGTGCCACATGAACAATTTCAGCGTGATAATTATTCATATATTTATATATTTATTAAGTATATGTTTGTTTGATTGCTTAGAATATTCTCAAAACCAATGTCAATACATGGGGGTGAGGCAAAAATGCAGAAAAAGAAGTAAGTCACAACGATTCCCAAGTGCATTTCAAAAAGATTACAAGTAGTTCAAGAAGTTATGGCGGCACAAAAAAAAGAAAATACAAGATACATCAAGTATAAACGAAAATCAAAATTGGCGTGTCAATGAAAATATACACATGATATAGGTGTAAATGGTGGGGCCTAGTTTAAAAGAAAAAGAAAATTAGAGAAAAATATCGCATACAGCTTCTTTAAATTGGTTACTCTGCTTGATGGTGACAACATCTGGAGGAATGTAATTCCACACATCAATTGTATGTGGCACAAATGAGCGAAGGCTAGAGGAGGGCCTGCAAGATAGAATGCCGACTTAGTTTTGTTGATGAATTTGAGATGGTGTGTAATGCGTTGCTGAAAGGAGTTGGTGTGAAAAGGGGTAGTGATATATCTCATGAAACAGAGAGACGCGCGCGATTTTACGTCGTAAAATTAGAGATAGTAATTCTAGATTACCTTTCATTATTCTGATGCTAGCGGTCCTCTTATAGTTAGATGAAATGAATTGTGTGGAATTGTTCTGAATTTTTTCTGCTAAATTAAATAATTTATGCTGACTGGTTTCCCATACAGAGGCTGCACATTCGAGTTGAGGCCGTATAAGTGTTTTGTAGAGTATTAGTTCGAAGAATTTTAGTGCACGTGAAGAATTTCGTCAAGGATAGCCGAGTCATTTGTTAGTTTTGCTAATTAGGTATGCAATGTTATTGAGTGATATGTGTTGTTTAACGTCCCCAAACCACCATAAGATTATGAGAGATGCCGTATTGGAGGGCTCCGGAAATTTCGACCACCTGGGGTTCTTTCACGTGCACCGAAATCTGAGGACACTAGCCTACAACATTTTTGCCTCTATCAGAAATGCAGTCGCCGCAGCCGGGATTTGAACCCGCGAATTGCGGGTCAGCAGCCCAGTACCTTAGCCACTAGACCACCGCGGCGGGGCAGGTACGCATTGTGCGTGTTCCAGGTAAGTTCAGATGAATAGTGAGCACCAAGATATTTGTAAGATGAAACACAATTTGGAGGGGTGTTAGCGATATGATAGGTTGGTGAAGGGTTAGTACGGCTGGTAACGCGCATTTGCATTAGGTTATTTTTAGTTCCATCTGCCATGTGTGACGCCATGCACTGATAGCGTTAAGGTGAGATTTAAGAATGGTTGCATCATTGTTAGAAGTTATTTCTCTAAATACTACGCAGTCATCAGCGAAAAGTTGAATATTAGATGAAACACAGGAAGGTAATTTGTTAATATGAATTAGGAATCAAAGCGGCCCCAGAACAGAGCCATGTGGATTGCCCGAGTAAACGGGCCTTGAGGGTGAGTAAGAGTTCTCAGCAGAAACATACTGAGAACGACGGCACAAGATGGATTCAAGCAAATGAGTAGTTGGGGATCTATGTTAAGATGACGTAGTTTGTGCATTAGTAGATTGTGCGCGTTTGAATCAAATCATTTCCAAAAATCTAGAAATAGGTAGTCTGCAAAAGCAGAGCGATCAAGAATAGCTTACAAATGGTCTGCAAATGATGTTAATTGTGTTTTGCATGAATACGATTTGCGAAATTTGTGCTGAGAGTGCGTGAAGAGGGAGTTCGACTTGAGATAGTTGGCAAGATTAGAAAATAATACATGCTCGAGAAGTTTACATGGAACGCTGGTGAGTGAAATGGGTCGGTAAATAAACGGAGAATGCTTGTTACCTGGTTTTTGGAGTGGAATCACCATCTCTATTTTCCATTCGGCCGGGATGGAACACGTGTCAAACGCTTGTTGAAAGATTTTAGTTAGTATGTTGGAACTGTAAACACTCGTGCTCTTCAGAAACTTCGAACTAATTGTATCAAAACCAGGGGGCGAAGAAAGCTTTAATTTATTGATTAGCAGTCTACACCACGCGCATCATTACGTATCGGATGCAATCGGGAAAGATTACGACACTGCGTGATCAGTGGTAAAATACTGATCAATGATGAAACACTAGAAACAAAAACATTGTTAAGAACAGATGCGCACTTTTCAGGGACTATAGCGCTTCCTGCGTCATCCGTAAGGCTTATAGTGTTATGGTCTCTCGGATTGACGACGTGCCAGAATTGTTTAGTCTCAGTTTTATGTATGGTAGGAAGGGTGTTTTGAAAAAGTTTTGCTTTGCGCTGCTAAGTACGAAGATATATTCATCTTAAACGAGTTTATGCGCGTTCCCATAATTAGCACTAGGACAATGTTTCGGTGATCAGTAGAGACGTTTCTTTCTATTGGACAGACGTTTTATGTGATTATATTATATATAAGCTCGTAAACAGCCTTGTGGAAAACATAGTAAGCATAAAAATACTTTATGTTTTTTTTTCACGCTGTTCTCTATACATGTACAACTAAAAAGCCCAGCTTTCTGCACTTCCAGTAACAATCATGTTCACATAATACTGCACATAATATAAATCCAAAAATACCGAGAGAGCCTCGGCATTCGTAGATTTGGGAGTGATTCGAAAGACGCTACTTAATTCAAAACTGCCATTTTCGGCGTCTTATGGTCTGATGGGTGTCAACAGTAAACGAAATAATTTGCGACGTAGTGAGATAAGTCAATTCCTACAGGCAAATGGCTCCGATGACAAACACTACGAAGTATATCGTGTGCTCTCAACAGGCCTTCACATCAGCTGTCTTTCTGCTCAGTATCTTACTTTCCTCTCTAATATTCGGAAGCTTTCAGACGTAAAGTTAAAACAAAAATGTGGCGCAGGGCTTTCTTGCGTGACATCTTGATTCAGACGTAGTCGGTCGGCTGAGGACACCAGGCACGAAAAGTAAGACCCGGTCGTTCACCTAGTGGTTGAATGAAGCTCTGTAGACAAGGTTCGTCTCGCATGAACAAGCTCTCCAGCTGGGTTTACTTTATAGTTTTCAATAATATTACTTTAATGAGGAAGAAAGGCATTGATACTATGGGCAAAACTATCATCACCACGAGAGGAAGGCACAACATCAGCGCTCGAGCACCCTTATCGTAGTCCGCCTGCGTTCTTTAACGGGCTACCACCTGCTTGTTCGACTCGTTCAATAAACCCCTTTACATATGGTGGATTGTGCTGGGTAACCACATCGCCTACGTCCTCGAACTCCGCTCCCGCACCCTGCCGTCGACCATGCAAGTTGACGCTGCCCAACAAACGGTACCTCTTATGGCCGCTACTTGCCCGGCCCGGTTCGCCAGCGAGACCCGCTAATATTTTCGGGCACCGAATACCAGGACGCCGAGGACTGGCTGTCTTCCTACGAAAAAGTCAGTGGACCAAACAGGTGGGATGACGCGGCTAAGTTAGGCACCGTAAACTTTTACTTGGCTAATGTGGGGAAGGTGTGGTATGTAAATGACAAATCCCAGTTCGAAAACTGGGCCGCTTTCAAGCAGGCAATATCCTCTGTTGTCGGTTGCCCTGCCGTGCGGAAGTTGCGTGCCGGGCAACGCCTGCGTACATGGGCACAAAAACCAGGCGAAACGTTGACCACCTATATTGAAGACATACTCGATCTCTGCAGGCATGTCGATGCCGCAATAAGCGTAAGTGCCAAGATACAGCACACAATGAAGGGTGTCGATGACGATGTCTTTGAAATGCTCATTACGAAGCCTCCTGGCAGGGTGTTTGCAGGGGTAACTCTGTGTCAGAGCTACGACGAATTTCGACGGCAACGAGCTCTCACCCATCGTCCATCGCAGCCTAACCAACCGCTCGCTGCACTGGACGACGTGCCTGACCACTCCCGCCATCTATCACAAATGATAGTCTTCGAGCGTGAGGAGGTCGCACGCCAGCTTTTCCACCTGCCTTTTTCTTAGCGCTAAGAGCTCCCACAGCAGCAGCAGGTGCGACCACCGATCCCGTTGGCTGCCATGATTTTACATGTGCTTCAGGACCAGATTTCCGAGGCTATGCCAGAGCCCTTTCCGCAGCACGCTGTCGCCACGCCTCTTATTTACGCTGACGCAGTAAAGAGGCAGCAGCTACAAGAGCTCTCGCCACTCAATGGACTGCTGCATGTCCCCGCTCCTACTCAGTCGTCCGTCGCATGGGCTCCGCCCTTCGCTACCACAACCTCGACTGAGCCGTACGCCGCGTGGGTGGCGCCCCTCGCTGAAAACGTCTGGCACACGCGCGATGACCGGCCGATGTGCTTTGCATGCGGCGGCCCTGGCCATATCGCCCGATACTGCCGCCGTCGCACGCCTGGCTAAAGAGACGCCTGGTCACAGAGCAACTACAGCGACAGAAACTCTTCAGGTTACCCAAATTCGGATCCTATGTCAAGCACGTCTTAACGTGACTACCCGGCAACTTCGTCTAGTCGTCGCTCACTTTCAGGAATTCGTCGCGTCTTGTCAAGCATGCGTCGACGACCAGCCCCTCAAAATGAGGAAAACTAGCCGTCGATGTTCAGTAGGCAAAAACTGCGCTATTAAAATGCTCAAGTCCTCAAACTTTGCCATCAAATATTGTCAAAATTTTTGTAGACGGCTCCCATGCATACGCATTTCTAGATACCGTTGCCACCGTGGCCGTTATAGACGCTGAACTTTGCCACAAGCTACGAAAAGTGATTACGCCGCTTAATAAATTGTGCTTTCGTGCAGTGAATGCGGAACCTGTTCAGCCTGTAGCCGACTGCACTGCCCGGCTCACCATCGTGGAGGACCACTGCATATATGAGTTTATCGTCCTTTTTTCCAGCTCTCAAGATACCTTACTTGGCTGGGATTTCCTATCACGTAATCACACCGTTATAGATTGTGCCCGTTCCAAACTTGAACTGCTCACATTGTTAGACCAGCTCTATGATCACACGCATCAAGCTGCACACAAGCTCGTAGTCAAGGAAGACACCGACATCCCACCGACAGCAGCTCTTTTGCTCCCTGTGTTCTCCAACAGCATGTGTGATGAAGTGGCACTCTTTGAGCCATCAAGCCCTCTTTCCAAGTTGGAAACCACTTCTTCTCTCTTATTCAGCCCTCTCAATTGCAAATGGAGCCAGTGCTCTCTGCCTCACTAATCTCTTTTCGTATAGCATCAAACTGTGTAAAGGCGAATCTCTTTTAAGCCTTCAGACTGTAGTGGAGCATACGCACTAACGTGTATGCGCCTTCCAAAGAGAAGGAAAAACCCCGTGTTCTGATTGCACGAGAACCTGGGCCGCCTTTTGCCAGACTTGTCGTACGGCCATTTTTCGTTGCGACATCGTTGCGACTTCTCCGGTTCAATAAACGTCATCACATTTGGTGGAGGCTGCTGAGATCCCCAAGCAGACCTGGAGCTCCGCTCTCGCAAGTTGCCCGAGAGACCACTGCAAAACATGACTGACGCAGTCGCCAACCAGCCCATCCCAGCCCAGCCAGCACCACCGGCTGTCCCGTCTACCTGCCCCGGCGCTACTCGCCAACGGGACCCACCAATCTTCAGCGGCAGTGGTGAGCAAGACGTCGAGGACTGGCTCTCCTTGTACGAACGCGTAAGCGCCAGTAACAAGTGGGACAACGACTCTAAGCTCGCCTACGTTATATTTTATTTGGCAGACGTAGCTAAACTTTGGTTTACGAACCGCGAAACTGCCATCGCCAACTGGTCTTCCTTTAAGACACTCGTCACTGAAGCGTTCGGCCGACCAGAGGTCCGCAAGCTCCGCGCTGACCAGCGCCTGCGCCACCGAGCCCAGCAGCCTGGCGAGACGTTTACTAGTTACATAGAGGACGTGCTCGACCTCTGCAAGCGTGTGAATCCTTCTATGCCCGAAGAAGAAAAAATTCGGCAGATTCTCAAGGGCATCGAGGATGGCGCATTCCAGATGTTGCTAGCGAAAAGCCCGAACACGGTGGCAATCCTCGTAAGCCTCCGCCAGAGCTTTGATGAATTGCGCCGTCAGCGTTCCATCGCCCGACAGAGTGTCCTACCGCCGGATTCGATCTCGGCCGTCACACTCACAAATGCCAACGTTTGCAAAGAAAGTCTGTCCAACCAGATCAAAGAATTCATCAGGGTGGAAGTCGCCCGACAGCTCTCCCTGCTGCCGCATAGCGACGCGCCCACCGCAAGCCTGCCTACGACACTGCAGCAGGCCATACGCACGGAAATTTGTGATGTCCTCCCTACAGTGCAGGCCCCTTACCCGTGCACTTCAGTAGCGCCTAATCTCTCAGCTGTCGGCTACGCACCACCTGCCCCACCTTCACCTCTCAGCTACGCAGCTGTGGTCGCGCGGCCCCCACCGCATCCAGTCGCCTTATCAGCTCCACCTCCTCCGGCCTCGCCTCCAGTTTACAGGCCCTCACCTCGCTTTTTCCATCGATCTAATGAGTGGCGCACTCAAGACAATCGTCCTATCTGCTTCGCCTGTGGCATCGCTGGCCACATTGCACGCTTCTGCCGCCGTCGCCCCACACCTGCAAACGCATACTTCGGAACTCCTACCTACGCGCCGCAGCAGGCCACCGCATCTGCATATGAACAGAGGCACTCAGACTCGGATCGCCGCCCATCGACTGCTCGTTTCCCATCCCCTCGTCGCCGGTCGCCATCGCCTATGCGTCGTCGACCACCTCCTGAGGAGGGAAACTAATCAGTGCAGTTCCGGAGGCAAGAACTGCAACTTGTGCGCAATTCCCAAGGCCTCCGTTTTCGCCGAAAAATGTTGTTGATGTCGATGTTGAGGGAGTCGCCACATTAGCGTTAATTGATACCGGGGCCGCCGTTTCTGTGATGGACGTCAAATTTTGTCGGAAACTGAAGAAAGTGACCACATCTCTCTGTTACATGGTGCTGTCCACGGCTAGCGCGCAACGCATTCATCCCTCGGCTCTGTGTACGGCGCGCGTCGTCATCCAAGATGTTTTGTATGTCGTACAGTTTTTTGTTCTGCCATCTTGCTCTCATGACCTTATCCTCGGTTGGGATTTGTTATCAGGTCATGAAGCTATCATCGATTGTTCCCGTGCCGAAGTGTCCCTTGTGCCAACATATGAATTTCCACCACCCGACCGGTCTCCTCGGCTCTGCAAACTCATCGCTGACGACGACATCACCTTGCCCCCGGAAGCTTCGGTCCCTGTAAGCCTTTCATGTGTGGCGCAACCTGACGCCACGGTGGTGTTTACGCCATCTCCTGTTTTTACTGAACGCAAGGGCATCGTTCTCCCATTTGCCGTTCTTACAATTGCATCTGGTTTAACCGTAATGCTGGTTACCAACCACTGCAACTACCCCATCAGCTTACTTCGTGGTGAAACGTTGGGATATGTGCAACCTGTCGACCATATCGATGATATTATTCTTCCCGACGAAACGCCATGTCACATTGCCGCAATAACTCATGCGTCTGAGCCATCACGTTTGTCAGCCTTCGACAATGCTATTGACGCAGACCTTCCCCTCTCGCATCGCCGCCAACTTGTTGCTCTCCTTAACAAGTTTCGCTCTTCTTTCGACTTTCAAGAACCTGCTTTGGGCCGCACCACGACTATCACTCATACTATTGACACCGGCTCACATTTGCCTCTGCGACAGCGTTCTTACCGCGTTTCCGCCGAAGAGCGCCGCGTCATTACGGAGCAAGTAGACGACATGCTTAAACGTGGAGTGATACAGCCTTCTCAAAGCGCTTGGTCATCACCTGTCGTTCTGGTCAAGAAAAAAGATGGCACCGTTCGATTTTGCGTGGACTATCGCCGCTTAAACAAGATTACGAAGAAAGATGTCTACCCGCTACCACGAATAGACGATGCTCTTGACTGTTTACAAGGCGCCGAGTACTTTACATCCTTGGATCTGCGTTCTGGGTATTGGCAGGTGCCAATGGCTGAATGTGATCGCCCTAAAACAGCCTTTGTAACGCCAGATGGTCTATATGAGTTCAAAGTGATGCCATTTGGGCTCTGCAACGCACCTGCCACATTTGAGCGCATGATCGATACCATCTTGCGTGCCCATAAGTGGAAAACTTGCTTGTGTTACCTGGACGACATCGTAGTCTTTTCGTCTGATTTCCCGACACATCTTGTTCGCCTCCACGAGATTCTGACGTGTCTAACTTCTGCGGGCCTACAACTTAACTCCAAAAAGTGCCACTTCGCAGCACGAAAACTAACCATCTTGGGACATGTCATCACAAGAGACGGTGTTCTTCCGGATCCCGATAAGCTTCGGGCTGTCGCTGACTTCCCGTTGCCCACATCACTGAAAGCTCTAAGAAGTTTCGTCGGTCTCTGCTCGTACTTTCGTCGCTTTGTGCCCAACTTCGCGTCCATCATCGCACCTCTAACAAGTCTGCTCTCCAACAGCAAAGGTATATCTGCATGGTCACCTGCATGTGACGACGCATTTCGCCAGCTGCGCCGCCTGCTGACCTCACCACCCATTCTTCGTCACTACGACCCCGCTGCTGCCACAGAAATTCACACCGATGCAAGTGGCATCGGTCTTGGTGCAGTTTTGGCACAACGGAAAGGCACGCAAGCCGAATACGTAGTCGCCTATGCAAGTCGCGCTCTCAAGAAGGCTGAATTGAATTACTCCGTGACAGAGAAGGAGTGTTTGGCCATAATCTGGGCCTTGACGAAGTTCCGCCCGTACCTTTACGGCCGCCCTTTCGACGTGGTCACAGACCACCACGCTCTATGTTGGCTGTCCACATTGAAAGACCCGTACGGATGCCTGGGACGTTGGGCACTTCGATTGCAAGAATACGACATCCGTGTAGTATATCGTTCCGGTCGCAAGCATGCAGATGCCGATGCACTTTCGCGATCGCCTTTGACCCCAGATGTGGCTTCTCTGTCACCACTTTTTACCACCTTGTCACCAATAGACACCACTGACATGCTTTCGGAGCAGCGTAAAGATCCATACCTTGCATTGTTACTCGACTACCTTACCGATCCGTCTGCTGTCCCTTCCACGAGAGCGCTACGCCGACAAGCAGCCCACTTTTCCGTGCGAGACAGCATTCTGTACCGCCGCAACTACATGCCTGGTGGTCGGAAGTGGCTCCTTGCTGTCCCAACTCATATGCGCTCTAACATCTGCATGAATTTCCATGCAGACCCTCAAAGTGCTCACGCAGGTGTCCTGAAAACCTACGAAAGGCTGCGCCAACGATATTACTGGCGAGGAATGTATCGCTTTGTGCAGAAATACGTTCAGTCTTGCACCACTTGCCAACAGAACAAGACACCTCCGCGGCACCTTACTGGCATGTTACAGCCGCTCCCATGCCCGGCTCGCCCATTCGACCGCGTGGGTATCGATCTCTATGGCCCCCTCCCATATAGTCGCTCTGGAAACCGGTGGATTATTGTCGGCGTCGATCATCTGACACGCTACGCTGAGACTGCAGCTCTACCAGCAGCGACCGCCCACGAAGTTGCACTCTCCATTCTCCGCAGCTTCATTCTCCGCCATGGGGCTCCACGGGAATTACTCAGTGATAGGGGTCGAGTGTTCCTGTCGGAGGTCATCCAAGCTATTCTCGCTGAATGCAACATCATCCACCGGAAATCTACCGCATACCATCCACAGACGAATGGTCTCACTGAACGGTTCAACCGCACACTTGGCGACATGCTGAGGATGTACACCTCCTCCGACCACAATAACTGAGTGCTGTCTTGCCTTTTGTTACCTTCGCTTACAACACCGCGACGCAAGCGACTACCGGTTTTTCCCCGTTCTTTCTGTTGTACGGCCGCGAACCATCCCACCCACTCGACACCATACTCCCGTACCGCCCTGATGTATCGGAGTGCTCCCCGCTTTCGGAAGTCACCAGATACGCTGAAGACTGCCGTCAGTTGGCTCGGTCTATGACAAGTGACCCTATCGGAAAAATTACCATGGTGGATACTGGAAAACATGGTGGGCGTAGTGGAAATAATAGTGGGCATGGTGGAAATAATAGTGGGCATGGTGGAAATTATGATGGCTATGGTGAGACGTAGTGGAAAATATGGTGGTTATGCCGGGACATACTGGGTGGTATGGTGTACAGATGATGGGTAAAATGGAAATGATGGTGGAAAGCAGAGGCTAGATAGTGGGCAATAATGGGACACTCTGCCCACCATTGCGATAATGCTGGGAAGCCCTAAGCATATGGTGGGTGGTGCTTATTATGGTGGGCTACATGGTGTACCAAGCTGAGAAACTCTTCCCACCATTGCGATAATGCTGGGAAGCACTAAGCAGATGATGGGTGCTGCTTGTTATGGTGGGCCACATGGTGTACCAAGCTGAGAAGCTCTGCCTACCATCGCGATAATGCTGGGAAGCAGTAAGCAGATGATGGGTGGGCTTATAATGGCGAGCAATTTATAGTGTACGAAGCTGGGATCTGTACACTACATGTTCTACCACCATGATTTCCACCAAAGGTTAGGCCTACTGACCGAGCCCGTACAATTGTGTTATCCGTGCTTCCGGGTTTCAGAATACACGATTACGACGATTAAGTATGACAATACAGCGCTGCCATATGACATCAAATAACCTAAATGAAGCATTTTTCATTGTGTATGGTGTCCACTCAAGAAGCAAAAAACATCGATGCGACGCCAATAAAGCACTCCCAGAGAACGTAATTAAGTGTCTTCTCACCGACAGCCGCCGGTCACACTCGCCGGCACTTCTCTAGCTTTTGTACGAGAACTCAGACGTGGCAATTCGTGTGCTTGGTGAACCAATATGATAGCGTAATGTTTCCGGCACACTGCATTCGTTTTGGCCAAGCCGTTATGTAGTTGTTGCTTTAGCGAAAGAGCTACAGCATTGCGCTGGCGCGACCGCCTTCTACATTGCGCGAAAAGCATCCCAATACTCAATCAAATAAATTAAGCGGGCGTATCTATGGAATGAGCCTAGAAGCGTCATAAAGCGTGAGCAGATGTCGCCCTTTAGAACGAGTGCGAAACGGATAATAAACTTGGCAGACCCCGCCGGTAAACTGTTGCTGCTCCCCAGTCCACTTGTTTTTTTTTTTCTTGAAGTTGTGAATTGTAAAAAAAAAGCACTAGTGCCATTAACATAGTGGCAATCGTTACAGGCCGCAGTTGCTTGTGTTTAATAAATGTGCAATTTTTAGGAGCAGGTGTAGATCTTGTCTATGTTGTGTACACCACGAACATAACTTGAGTTGAACCTTAAGTTTGTATGCCAACTAAGTATTTAACACACAATCAACGTCATGTTGGTGTGGCGCAGTGGTTAGCGTCTTCAAATTGGAATCCGCAGGTTGCACGTTCGATCCTTCGTGACGCCTTGTTTTTTTTTTTTTACGGGACGGGTGTTTTTTATACCGTTTTTATAGAATTCTTTTTAATTTTTTGTGGCAGCTCGTCACGGTGATTCTGACGTCATTTCGCGCTCAAGTGTTGCCGGCGCTGCAGCACCCACCATACCCACCATGCGCCATGCTGGGCGTTTCCCACCATTCACCCACTACATTAATCCACTATAATGGTGGGTGGTGGTTTCCACCATGCCCACCATTCGTTTTTTTCCGATAGGGGAGGCTCAAGGTCTACAAAAAACCAGGCATGATGACGCTCATCACATAGCGCCTACGTTTCGTACTGGCTCCCTCGTGTGGCTTTGGGTGCCCCCGCACGTTCCTGGCCTGTCTTCTAAACTTCTGGCGCGGTACCATGGTCCATACCGTGTCATTGACGCAACCTCACCAGTGAATTACATCGTCGAGCCCCTAACACAATCGCCAGATTTGCGCCGTCGAGGACGCGAGACCGTACACGTCGACCGTCTCAAGCCCTACTACGACCCCCTCATTGTGCCTACTCCCTGAGTCGCCAGGATGGCTACTCTTCAACCCGGGGGGTATTGTAGTGGAGCATACGCACTAACGTGTATGCGCCTTCCAAAGAGAAGGAAAAACCCCGTGCTCTGATTGCACGAGAACCTGGGCCGCCTTTTGCCAGACTTGTCGTACGGCCATTTTTCGTTGCGACATCGTTGCGACTTCTCCGGTTTAATAAACGTCATCATAAGACCATTGATATGAGGCACATTTTTACTGGGCAGGAAGAATCGTGCTGAAGTGAGCTCGCCGCCGTCAGTAAACCCCCATGATGTAGAGGCTTTCAAAGTATTCGATTCACCTATCGCAGACGGACTGTCACCATCTGAACAATCTGATCTCCTCCGACTGCTGTACCAGTCCCAAAAATATTTCGATATTTGGAAATAATACTTCTCGGCCGTGGTCAATGTTTGTGACCGAAACCCAATCGGCCTATACTGCCCGTCGACTCGATAAAAAATAGCAGCTCCTACACCATACGGAGAAGCATCACATTCTAAGAACAGCTGTTTTGACAGGTCAAAATGAGTCAGTACCGAAGGGGCATACAATGCTTTTTTAGCTTTTTCAAAAGCATCCTTTTCTGTGGTCCCCCATGACCACCACTTTTTTTTCAAAAGTCGGTACAGTGGTGCCAATAGAGTCGACAGGTTCGGTAAGAACTTGTTGTATAAAGTTAGCATTCCCCAAAATGATCACAGCTATGTAACACTCTGAGGGGTGCGAGCATGTCTGACAGCTTCCGCGTTCTTTTCTGTTGGGTGCAACTCTGCGGAGTCGATTTGCTGACCTAGATAAACTACCGAGGCCTCGCTTGTCCGGCACTTATTGGCACGAAGTTTAATGCGGTGTTCTCTGAATCTTTTCAAAACGTGTCGAAGCTTGACGTAAGGCTTGTCTGCAGTCTCCGCTTGTCTGCAGTCTCCGCAATCAAATTACCATTCAAGAACGCTTGCACCTCGGGTATTTCTTGTAGTATAGACTCGATCGTTCTCTAGAATATTGCCCGTGCTGAAGCGATGCCGAAGGGCAACCCGTAGTAGCAAAACAACCCTTTATGTGTGTTTATAACAGCCAGCTTTCGCGAGTCCTCGTCCAATGCAATCTGATTGTAAGCGACTCGCAGATTCAAGATACTGAATTTTTCTTCGCCTCGCGAAATCGCGAAGATGTCATCAATGGCTGCCAAAGGGTATCACTCCGTTTCACCACAGGATTTATTGTTACCTTAAAATCTCCACAAATCCGCACAACGCCGTTGCTCTTCAATTTTGGTACTATTGGTGTTGCCCAATCTGCAAATGTTGCCGGAAATACTATTGCCAGCTTCAACTAGTCTAGCTGTCTCAGCAGATACCTTATCTAGTAGCGCGAAAGGAACCTTTCCAGTTTTGCAAAATTTTGGAACTGCCGTGTCCTTGATGTAAAGTTTAGCTGGTGGGCTCTTGACTAACCCAAGACCATCTGTGAATACGTCCGCATATTCGGCCATTATGGCACCAGTTCCTTCTGCCTTCTGTTGGCTTGTCGTGCTGCGTGGCGTAGTAATGTGCAGAACCGGCGTTCCTTCTGCTGCAAGCTTCTCCAACAAGTCTCGTCCACACAGGCTGGGACCTTCACAATCTAACACGGTAAGGTTACAGTCAACCTCCGCCAACAAACAATTTGCCTTCATGCCAATGTGCCTAACACAGATAGTTTGCCGAGGTAACAAGACAGCTTTAAATGGGTATTCTGCAGCTGGAGCCAACGGTTGCGATGTGCCTCGTACGTTTTTAGGAACTATGCAGACAGGAGAATCTGTGTCCACGTCCATCTTTATGGTGACACCATTCCATGTGATAAACATCCTTATGGACGGGGCCAAGGGCTCAGTACCAGTGACGGACCAGATTTGCAATGCGCTGGAGTGACTGTCGTCACTTTGTTCTGTATTTTCTGCAGTGAGAGCTAGCATTTTCCGGTGCCGCCTGTCCTTGTACACATGCGAGCCAGGTTCCCTTGCCTAAAATAACTGTAGCATCGACGGCTCTTTTGAAAGCATGTAGCATCTTGGTGACCGTACATGCCAAAGCATTTGTATTGCCACGGCGCGTTTCTTTGCTCCTTCGTTATGGTATCAGACGCGCGCCTTTAACTAACATTCAAAACCGTCGAAGTAACAATGTGTTTATCTATCTGCTGCGAACCATCTTCTGCGCTTTCGGCAGCCAAAGAAAGCGCTTCTTCTTCTTCAAGAGTCAAGTCGCTTGTCGCTAGCAACTGTTTTTGCAAAACTTTCGAGCGAACACATCATACGATTTTGTCTCTGAGCATTCGGTATTCATGAACGAAAAATTGCAGTTCTAGGCAATCTTTCTAATTTAAACAATGAACGCTTTCACGGACTCTCCTTCCTTTTGCTTACGGTGAAAAAACTTGGAGCTCTCCGAGATCTCATTAGGCGTTGGGGCATAAAAGTAATTCAGCCTTGCTACCACTTTCCTGTAGCTGGCAGCGTTTGGCAGACGCTGCGCCACTCTTCCGCATAGGACTTCCATCGTCCTTGACCCCAGTGCAGCAACCAGCAATGCCCTCTTTTTAGCTTCATTGGTACCTTCATTGGCTTCAAAACACTCTTCAACTTTTACAAGATTAGCATTCCACTACTCTGCTTCCTGGTCAAACTCCGGGGGCAGCTTCTGTCGTATAGTCAGCGCTAAAGGACCAGAGACGCCGGGCTAGCGTCGGCATAAACGTTTTCGGTGGGTCACATAAACTCGTCGCCACTGTTACATTGGTGGCAGATACGCCGCCGGAGACATGAACTAGTCGGTGTCACCAGGCAGAAGACAGCGTTTATTGACCACTTGAAACTTATATCTTGAAAGAGGGGAAAAGCGGCGGACAGGGAACAAAGAGAGAAAGAAGACGCAGGCACGAGCTGTTGTGCGATCACTTCGGCAGCCGCTGGCGTTGCAACAGCTATGGTTCTCATAATTACTTATGTATGCCTTCTCTAGTAGAAAGACACACATATAAAATATTGACGTGTTGCTATTGTGCCTCATTCATGCGCAATAATTGATTTTAAATTGACCATCGCCCAAGTATGAACGCCGAAACTTGAGCAATATTGGTGGGTGCTGCGGATAGGACTGGCCGTTTAGGGTATTGTTTGGTGACGTTCAGAGTATCGTTATGATGGACAAACAGACAAACGTACACACAGACAGACAGACACGCAGTCAGAGAGACACACCAAAACTTCTGCGTCAAAACACCCCCCAAAAAGAAAATCGCCTTTAAAAGTGGCTCTCTGAAACTAGCGCCATTCAAGCTCGCCACCTACGTATTGCGAGTCGAGTACGCTACTATTACGTCACGTCAAATCATGCTCGCACGTAGTAAGAAAAATAGTAAAAAATCGCAGTTTGACGGGTCGCAGTTTGAACACAGACGCGCATATCATTTCCAACTAAACATTTCATCCTAATAATACAGGAAGTGCGGCTGTCTACGCATTACAGGCCTCTAAGGCCAAGACGCCAAGTTTCGTTCAGAATTCACATTATATACAAAAAATATACAGAAATTACCGGGAAGCTGGGGCTAGTTATGAGATAATACTGCTGAGTCCAATAGCCATTTCTCGCTTTCACTGCTGATGGACGAGCACAGAAATTTTGTATCAACTGTAATGTTCAATAATTACGGGAGTATTTGATTGAATGAGGAGTGTTCGATTGAATAAAGTGTGCTTGATGCCATGGGCTACAACCTCATCTTGCAAGAGCTCAGCTCCTCCAACTGTGGGCAAAAAAATATAACGCTATACCCTCTCTTTCCTCACCGATCAGACTACAACAATAAACTTAGGATACATTATATAATCGGCTTTCTTATGTCCATTAGAGAAACGCCTCAAGGAGTAATATTAGCTCCTGTACTTTTTAATCTGAGAATGGCCTGCCTTGCCTGACAGCTCGAGTCGATACCAGACTTGAGCTACGCCCTGTATGTCGATCATATACCCCTTTGGGCGACCCTAGACTCTCTCGGCCACAAATAAGCTACTCTTCAAGAAGCAGCTCACATAGTGCATCTATTTGCGGAGAACTGCGGTATGAGTTCCTCCCCAGAAAAATCAGAATTCATTCGGGTGCATGGTAGGGGTTGCCGAAGTAAACCACTACTGTCACTGAAAGTAGGTGACTATTCCATACGAGAGGTAGCGCGTACACGTATAGGTTGCATTCACGTGACATCAGCTTGGCGGGCACAGCAGCGAAAAGGGGCACCAGCTGTGCTGCCAACCGCGTGGCCACCATATTGAGGGCCACCATCATACCAGTGGCCAGTGGCATACCGGCAGTTGAGTCCAGAGCGCACAAGTTATTGCGGGCACGTTACTCTTGTGTTTTGTTATTTTGTTTACATTTGGAAGGTACGATATTTACCATTTGTGAAGCAGCTGCAGCCATGGTTGTAGCGTGCTCGGCTCGCTTGAGCATATAAAAAAATTGAAGACGATGCTAAACGTTGATACACGGACAAAGTCAGAGTTATTTCGTCATACGAGTTGCGAAACTGCGTTCCGAAACCTGGACACGCCATTGGCCGACCTAGCGGGAGTGAGCAGATCATCGCGCCATCTGGGAGCGACGAATAACAACACTGCGTCGCCTCCTGAGCGCACTCTCTTTTTTTTTAACCTGCTCAATGGCCTTGACTTGCACGGCGCCCGTCGCCACTGTCAGCTGTTTTCGTTCTGCCAAGGCGTAATCAGAGCCACGTCAAAGCGTCTAAATACATTTCTTCGAAGGTGGTGCTTGCAATTTCGTGTTGCAATAGTTTCAATGTTGCGCCGTGATCATTTCTGTTACTCCTCATTTGCTCGTTTGAAAGCGTGCGCTCGAAACCGATTGCTCGCGGGAAGTTTGAGATGATGAATCCTCTAAGTGTTCCGCTTTGCGGTTCATAATGTGTCTCACGAACACGACGTGAATGATGGTCGCACAAACAAGACACTGATACGGTGGAGTGCAAACCAAAGCACAACAGAGCCGATTAGTACTTATCACGAATTGGCCTCTTTGTCTTGCGCGCAGCGGTGGAATTCTACTAATCGCGAAACAAATGAGGCACAGGCTGGGATACCATATAATCATGAGAGCACGATGACAAGAAAGTGGGAACATTGAGTATTCGTATTTACTTGCATCTTGTACTGCAATTGCTCTTTTTTTTTTCAGGTGCGACGCTCGTGGAGTCTTTCCAATGGCACCGGCGTTGGCTGCTCGGGCAACGTCGTCTGCTGCCATTGACGGACTTACACGTACTCCAGATCTGTTCTGGAGTTTTGAAATGCGTTGTGTACAAATTGACATTCCACGTATACGTGCACTACGTTCCACGTATACGTGGAACGTAGTGCACGGTTGTGCAAAAGAACACGACCAAGGAAGAGCGCTCATCCTGTGTATAGATATCTTCGTTGCCCCCTAATCCGTCGGGCAGTTCATTTAAAGTACCATTATGTTACACGTATACACCAACTAGCCCAAATGAAAGTGGTACTGCAGCTGGTGTAATTCAGAACACTAGCGCAAAGCCGCCTGGTGGTGACGTCTTCATTCGTCGCCATTCTTGTGGTTCCCTGCGCTACTGTTCTGAAAAACAGTACTTGCATTCAACAGGTGTCTAATCAGTTGTTTGTTTTCACAAAGCGTGGTCAAAGCATTGCAAAAATCTGAAGAAAGCGCTCTACAGCTCTGTTGCCCTTCTAGGAAACTGGGCTCGTAAATTGTTTCCAGCGCAAAGTCCGAGCACACAATGTTCAACAATGATTCGCCTGTGGCACTCTGGCTTCACGTGGCAGTTCTAGTGAGAACAAAGCAGAAGAGAAAGGTGTTCTTCTTTTTTTAGGGACCTTTGGTTTGAAAACTCCTCCGATGTTCAAGCACCAAGGCCGTCCTTGAAACAAAAGCACTCAACAACAACAGTCTTTTTTTTTGCAATAAAGTCATATTACGTGAAACAACATAAATTTCACTTACCGGTACAGTTCAATTGATTTGGATCAACGCTGCATCCCGCTTGCATCCCGCCTTGCCAATCGCTATTTTGCCGAAATGTAAACATCGTGGGTCTCCACAAAATTTGGTAAACTACCGACTTCGCTGCAGCGTCCAGTATGCTGTGCGGTCTATGAAATCGAGCGGCGACGGATTCTGTACAACGGAACACGTTCACCACACGAACACACCACTTATAGCCACGTTATTTCTAGCGCAACGTGGAAAACATAAAAAAGAACAGAGCATCAAGAGAAAGAGCAGCTCCTCTGTCTGTTAGCACGCCTCCTCCACTGCGTCAAAATAACATCACCTTGGTAACATGTTCAGCCCATTTAGGAACCAACTCACCCAAGAACAAGTTCTACAGTCTAGGCACTGCCATGCTGTTTGGCAGGATGCGACGGCGCTCACAATCCTGTTAAACGAAAAAAAAGACACAAGATCTTGTGTTTTAGTTCTTTTGTTGTCCAAAGATGGCGCGCCATTCTACTCACTTCCGTCATTTTGGCCAATGGCGTGTTCGGATTTTGATACATGGAGCCTATGGGGAGTTTCGCAACTCATATGATTGAATAACGTTGAGACAAAGTGGCTATTTGCATTGTGCATTGACCCACTCATTTCGACAATCGAGGGGGCCGAATTTGGCATCAGACATGTTTCGAAGGTGGAACTCTAAGACATAAAGGACTGCTTGGTGGATATACAAGTTTGCGGCGCACGAACGACTCAAAGCCAGGAAATTGTTGGATGCTTGGCTAGTACGTTTGTCCACAAACCTTCGCAGAAAATTCACGGTGGCTGCGTTGCTGGGGGTGCAACGGTAAGATAGTCTGAAGGTATATTTTATATATAAGCGCTAAAGACATGTTTACCTATAAAATTGATATCAGTGCGGTGTTTTACAAATCTAGTGAAAGCGGCGGGCATAACAGCGCTTATGAACTGTACGTGAAAACACCTTTGCATGGGACAGATTAGATTGTGGTAAAGGGCACACATGACGGAAATTTCAACGTGGTTGTCTCTCCCATAGCTTTTGTCGATAGAGTCAAATGAATCAGGAACATTAAAGTATTCATTAAACCAAGAATGTCCACCACCACATCTGAACCGCATGTATTAACGCTACGCCTATTACAGACACACACGTACCCAAACCTTGCCACGCTTCACGTTCATTATCCTGATGTATACCCCAGTGACACATGCCCATCATGTGGACACACGCGGACACTCGCACACATGCTCTGCGAGTGTAAAAAACTCCTCGCGACTCTACCTCAAACAAGTGGGAGAGGTCCCTCAGGAGCTCACTTCTTCCCGACCAGCAATGGGCCGTCCAGCAGGCCCACGAAGCGGCCGCCAGGTACTCCCTGTCGGTCCCTTCGTGAGAGACGCCCGCTACGCGCTAAGCGCATCCTGCAGTACTGAAATGAAGTTTTTGCATTCCATACCAAGAAGGTTACACGCCCCTTGTACTTTAAAGAAAGTGTACTAAGCCAGCTCACTTTAGCGGGAAAAACAAAACAGTGTGCCTCTCATTGAATCTAGCAGTGTACCGCGCATGTAATAATATGAATAGTCCAACGTCGAGTATTCCGCTGTATTGTGCATTTCGCAGACGTCTCGGCCAGGGCATTGAAGCTGACTGCATTGCTGTATTATTGTGATTTTTTTGTTTTCGTGTGTCATTCTCATCTGAATTACTCAAAGCTGTTATAATCCAAACAAAACTCTGTCCCATTCGTAGGTGAACCACTCCCAAGCACTCAATCCTCAGCATTGTTAAAATCAGAATGGCGAAGATGGCTCAAGCACTCGCCACGACGTTTCGCCGCAACCTCGAGCGTACGGCTACATTGGTCGAAAATAACGTCCAGTAGAAAATAAAATTTAACCGGTTTTGCGTTCTCAGGCTTGTCACCTTTAAATTTTGTGCGATGGCTGCACACAAATACAGAACAATGAAACGTCGTTATGGATGGTGCGCGCAAACAACGCCTCAACTTTAGTATCACGCACAGGCACTTACGTGTGTACGTGACCCTAATCATGGCGGCATGAAAAAATGTCTTCTCCGCACTGCCAACGTGCTTTGCGGATAGCCGAAGCATAGGCTGCGGGAGAACAAGGTTGGTCGGAGGTGAATACCACCTTTAACTAGGTCTCTGGGTGCAGTGAGTTAGGCACGTGTACCACATCTTTACACTCTTTTACACACTACTGTTACACAAAATGCGCGCATAGTGCACTGAGTGACGCATCATCGTAAAGACTTTTAGCGGTGGACAGGCTTCGTATAATCCAAGCCTTCGTTATTAACATAATAACGTATGGGCACCCTCATCAAAAGCGCTGTAAGACTCCCATTGAACAAGTGGATTCCCTCACTTGTACCACCTACAAGGCTGCCATTCGGCCTACCAAAGGAAACATCCACAGATTGGCTTCTTGCCTTGGGGATCTACAACACCTTCGAGGAGCTCAGGGTCACAGTCCTCATCTCGCCGCGAGGAAGACTTAGCCCTCGACTACGGGTAGGGAGATGTTACGTGGCTTAGAATATTCTGCACCCTTTCCGCTCATATCCGTGCCCAAACCCTTAATGCTCCCATACCGAAAAACGTGAATCCCTTGTACCACCGATCTCGTCGGAACGCCAGAGCCCAGCAACTCACCGAACAATTCGGAACGGACCCACACAGGCTCTATACGAATGCAGCCAGCTGCGGTATACATGGCTTTTCAATGGCCGCTGTTGGTTCGGTGCGCAGCCCGGGTTTATTCATTTGTGCTTCAGCTAAGACAAATTCGGTGAGCACGGCGGAAGCCCTCGCGGTACCATTCGTTATGAAAACCAAATGAGTGATGGGACATCGATCATATATCATTACGGTTTCTTAAATAGCCTGTCGTTATTTCACTAACAGCCGTGTACCTGCGTTCGTCGCCCGCCTCTTAGGTGCTACAGTGCACCTAAGAGGCGGGCGTGCTACACAGACTTGCGTGCTACAGTGCACTCAGCAGCATCGCAAGTCGGATCAGACATCGGATCGTAACGTTGGTAGAATATTTCTGGGCCAATACTGCTGAATGATGGTTCCAACTGTGTTTGTAAGCGCCTAGCTTTAACTCCCAGACTTGAACGTAACTGGCTTCACCACCTTGAGCCATGTTGCAGGATGCCAGCTGATAATTGGAGTTTAGTAATTAAAATGGCGTTCAATGTCATGAAGTTCTATATTAAAAGGTGGACGAGCCTACAAAGTACCTAAAAATCACCAGATATACGTGCGAAATATTTATTTGCTCTTCAAATAGGCGTAATAGAGATGTTGCGCCACCAGCAATAGAAAAGGGTTAAACATTATAAATATACCTACCGGTTGTTGCATGTATGATTGCCCGTAGCGTGAGAAGTAGTGGCTTCGAGATCTTGGAGTGATGCGTTCTTACTTGTGACGTCCGCTCGGAGACTCCACTCTCAACTGCACTGGAGCAGCTGCTGCTACTGTGCGCGGATAGTCTCCTTCTGGCAGGAACTTTTTCAAACGAACAGACTCACGTGCGCCAACTAACGCCCGCAACGGATGTTTTCGAGTGAAAATACGAATTTTTTTTTTCAGTTTCCAACCAATCTAATCAACCACGAAACCTCCCAGATGGCCAACCAGCTCGACAATGCCACCGACCACATTGCTGATAAGAAAGTGAGACTATGTGATTGTTCACGCTCGTCATATGCAGTTTCCGCCGTGCGGTACTAATTAGTTCGGGTGTTTCCAAATTTCATTATTCGCGGTTTTCTGCTGCATCTAAAAGCAAGTAGATAAAAGCTTGTGAAACGTCGCGGTGTCTCATTGACGACGCGGTGGTGTACGACGCAGGCCAAGTTGTGAAATGCTCAGTCGAGGCCCGGAGTGTAGACTGCATCACCGTCGTGGGTCTGGTTCTGGAAACACGTGGACTTGCAAACCCGCCACACAACGTGCTTTTCTCCTACGGAGAAGGACACGCCATCTCTTTTTCTAGGGATATTTTTTCTGCAACGAAACAATGGTGACAAGTGAACACAAAGATATGTGTGAGAATTGCTGAGTTCTGCCACCCTAACGTTCGAAAATACCTGATGACATATTTACTGCATAGCAGCTGTTTATTTGCTCCGTTCGCCATCAATTCACCGTTTGTTGCATCTACTAGAAATACAAAGCAGTATCAAATTACCCAATTTGAGATAATTGTGCTTGGATTGCTGTTATGGGCATCGGCAGGGCACAATCCTGTGTTGTGTTGAGTAAGACGAGTCTTGAGGGACAAGTGCTCCTGTGACTCGAGGACGGGGCAAGTTCCGCTTTATTGCACCCCCTGGCTGATGCAAATGACGGCGTTTACCTCAGTAATGTTTGTTCAATGATAGCGACACCACGAAGAAGTTCATATTGTAAGCATATTATTCAGAGCGTTTTTCCTTCATCTTCATCTGTATATAATCATCATCACGAAAAAACGTCATCTTCGTTCGAAGCGTTGATCAGGCGATTCGGCCTAATAAACGCCGTCGCGACCCCAACACTGCATCTGTCTTACAGAGTGGTGGAGGCTGCTTCGATCCCCAAGTCCTATCCGACGTCACGTTCCCCTAGAGCTTCGTTCGGGTCACCGCTCGCTTCGCCCTCCGTTGTTATGGCTCAAGAACCGCTGCCTGGAATATTCAGCATCCCTGTCCAACAAACCATTCCTGCGTGGATCGTCAACGCCCGGCAGCATGACTCACTCGTCTTCTGTGGTCTTTCACGCGACGACCTTGAGGTATAGCTGAAAGAATACGACATGACCAGTGTTTATAACAAATGGATTGAGCCTAAAAAGCTTCGTCACGTCGCCTTCTATCTGTCCGATGTCACGAAAACGTGGTTTTTTAACCACGAGAGCAGCTTCTCGGATTGGCCTACTTTTTGCTCAACAAGTCCGCAGGATTTTTAGGAAACCGAACTTTATTCTTTATTTATTCGAAGTATACCTGCAGCGCGCGAAGGCGTTATAGCAGGGGGGTTACAGATTCGAAAGAAACAAATTTTTATTTACAGCAGACACTTGTACACTTGTGAGCCCATTGCACTCATGTATTGTTCTGACAAAAAAAGAATTTGCAAAAATTCCAGTCCTGGAACGGTATTCCCTCAGTTTAAAAGGATGATCAATTCGATTTGACAAATAATACGGCATCTGTAAATACATATCCTTATTGATTCCAGTTTTATTATTAAATATTAGATATAAAAGTTTTAATCAAAATTTTCTTCTACGCGATGAAAGCTGCTCCCAATTCAATTCTTGTTTCATAGCGGTAGAGCTTTCCCGCCATTGATACCGTCCCAGGACGAACCTTGCCGCCCTGTTCTGTATTTTTTCTATCTTATCACTAAGATATACCTGCGCCGGATCCCGCACAGCGCAGGCGTACTCTAAGACTGGTCGTACACACGTCAAATACGCACATTCTTTAAGTCGCTGATGCGAACATCGTAAGTTACGCTGAATAAAATTTAACACCCTCGCAGCTTTCGCGACAACATAATCACCATGTACATTCCATGAACAGTCAGAAAAAAAGAACACACCCAGGTATGTGTAAGTTGTCTTCGTGGTAACTGGCACACCATTTATACAATATCTAGATTCGATCTTCTTTGTCTTCTTTGAAAAACAAAAGTTAATGCACTTATTAAAATTTAAAGGCATTTTCCACGTTGTACACCAGTCATGAATACGCACCAAGTCATTTTGAAGTTGGGAGGAATCCTGCTCACTCTTAATTTTCCGGTAGACCATACGGTCGTCGGCAAAAAGCAGGGTAGACGATGAGATACCAACCGAAATATCATTGATATAAATTAAAAACAACAAAGGACGCAAAACGGAGCCCTGTGGCACACCTGATGTCGCGTCAACATAACTGGATGCTTTTCCATTCAAAACAACACATTGGCGACGATGCTTTAAATATTTTCTATCCAGATTATCACAATCAGGTCTAAATTAATTAACTTAAGTTTTTTGCAAAAGGAGCGCATGCGAAACCGAATCAAAAGCTTTTTGGAAATCAAGAAAAATACAGTCAATTTGCCCGTTTTCATCAATTCTAGAGAATAAATCATGATAAAATTCAACCAGCTGCGTGGTACAAGATAGTCCATTCCGAACTTCCATTCCGAAGTGTCGAAACAAAAGCCTGATGGGCGTGCCCAACATCCCGAGGAAACGTACACTTCGTGGTCCTTGCCCTTTGTCACCGCCTGAACTCGGCGATGACGGAAGCTGATCGTGTTCGCCACATCATCAAAGGGATAGGCCATGTCGCTTTGAACGCTCTGTCTGTTAAAAGTCCCACCACCGCTGAGGACGTCATCAGCACATGTCAACACCTTGATGAACTCCAAGCTATTCGATTGCAATGAGACTACCCAAACGCCAGTGACTGCCAGCCTTCTTCGGATGCGTATATGCGCACGCTTATTCGCACTCTGATTCGCGAGAACCTTTAAGCGCAAGGGTTGTCATGTGCACTCACCCCTCGGCCTCACTCTCAATCTGCTGGTCTGCGCAACATCAGCAAAGGGGAGCTTTCATACATGGTTTGCGCCCTCATATCCAACACTCTGACGCCACGAACGCCGCCCATGACGTATGCGCAAGTCGCTGCCATGCCACCTGCCTTGGTTCAGCATGCACATCCTGTTACTGCGCAGTCCAATGCAACAGCATTTGCACCACACTCGCCTGTCCCTGTGCCAGTACCAGCGCCTGTCACAGCTCCAGTACTCTATGTCCCCTGGCGCTCGCCTCACCCAAAATTTTACTATTGTGGCATTTGGGGCCATTATTCACGATTTCGCCGCAAACGCCAGCAGGACGAACGCCGTGGCTACGACGTTTATGAAAGGGATTCAGTGCCATCCCCGAACAAGTATCAGCACCACCCTACGACACGTTTCTTCTCTCCGACTTCTCCACTCGCCGCACCTCGCCCCTGCTATCCCGGACGCCACCGGTTCCCTTCACCTTTGCGACATTCAACATCTCCTCTGAGACCGGCTGCACCTACTTCTGACTACCACTCAGAAAACTAGCTGGTGCAGTTTTTGGAAGGAAAGCTGCATCGCTAAAACACCAAGACCTCTAGAGGGCCCAGTCAATTAGTTATTAGTGTATGCTGAAGGGGTACCAGTTGAAGCATTGGTGGACACGGGAACTGCTATTTCTGTTATTCATGCGTATTTGTGTTCTCGTTTACGTAAGGTTGCCACACCTTATACTGGCACTCTCTTACGTAGCGCGAATGACTCGCAGATATGGTCATAAGCACAGTGCACCATTAGAGTTTTCATTGTTGGGATCCGGCACCATATTATGTTTGCCGTGTTGGCTACTTGTGCTTTTATGCCTATTTTAAAATGGGACTTTTTTTCTGATGCTGCTGCTTCTATCTCTTGTCAACAACGACTCATACATATGGAAAAACGGATGATATCCCCCCGAAATCATCACGTAACCGGCTACGAACAGTCACCGACTTCTTTGTGCCACCTAACTACAGGCACGTTATCACTGTTATGCCGGACTCCATTGACCACGGCGACGTTTCAGTAACTCCATCAGCCCGTTGTATACACAGAGGTATTGCACTTTCATCGAGTCTTGTCCACTTCTGCAACGCCACCACCTTTCTCGCTGTACTGAATATCACCAATGAGCCAGTTTTGCTTACTATGGGCACTGTTGTGGTTTCCAACGTGGACACACAACCTATCTCTGTAGTGTCTTCGGATACCAGTCTGGTGGAATCACGTTCAATACCAACAGATACTCCACGCACTACGGCTATCGTCAATGCCGTCAGCACGGATCTCACTCTCCCGCAAGCAGACGAACTACTGGCGTTGTTGACCAAGCATAAATCTTCTTTCGACGTATATTTCCACAGCTCTAAACCTGACTTCTGTGGTGGGTCATCGCATACACACCGAGGGAACTTCTATTGTCCGTAGTCGACCATACCGTGTCTCTTCCAGCGAACGCAAGATCATCGACAAGCACGTTCCTGGTATGCTCAGGCAATAAACCATCTGCCCCTCCTCAAGCCTTTGGTCGTCACCTGTCGTTCTCGTGCGAAAAAAAAGACGGCTCGGTGTGATTCCGCGTTGACTACCGCGTCTTTAACAGAGCAACCAGAAAAGACGTATACCCCGTGCCTAGCATTGATGATGCCGTAGATTCCTTACAAAGAGTGGAACATTTTTCGAGTCTTGACCAGCGCTCCGGTTATTGGCAAATTCCATTGCACGAGGATGACAAGGAAGAAACTGTCTTTGCCACACCTGACGACTTTACAAATTGAACGTCATGCCTTTCGGCCTCTGTTTTGCGCCAGCAACATTTGAACGAATAATAGACACTGTACTGCAGGACCTTATAAAAACATGCTTATGTCACCTAGACGACGTTGTCATATTTTCTTCAAAATTTGAATAGCACTTGCAGCGCCTAGATGAAGTTCTGGCGTGCGTCGCAGCTGCTGGTCTTCAGCTCATTACCAACAAGTGCCACTTTGCAAGCAAAGGTAATGAAGTACTCATACATCTCGTCAGCAAAGATAGAATCCGGCCTGATCTCGACAAGATTACCGCTGTTCTTCGCTTACCGGTGCCTCAACGCACCAAAAAGCTCCGAAGATTTTTTGGCCTTGCATCGTACTTCCAGCGCTTTACAAGAGACTTCGCCACCATCGCTGCGCCACTTCACTAACTCCTTTCTTCGGGAACGTCATACGTATGGTCAGACAAACGCCAAGTGGCTTTTGACACACTGAATCGTGCCCTCACGTCTGAGCCAGTGCTTTGTCATTTTGATAATGCCGCAACCACTTTCCTCCATACTGATTCCAGCGAACATGGACTCGGCGCTGTACTTTTGCAACGAACAGAGCGTTCTGACTAACGTTTGATCGCATATTCTAGTCGCACCCTCACAGCAGCAGGGAAAAACTAGACCATCACCACGCAGGAGTGTCTCGCTGTTGTCTGGGTCATCCAGAAGTTTCGACCATATCTTCACGGCCACCACTTTACCGTCGTCACTGATCATCCCGCTTTGTGCTGGTTGTCGACGTTGAAGGATTTGTCTGGATGTCTCGGTCACTGGATCCTTGTTTTCCAAGAATATGAGTTCGACGTTACCTACTAATCCGGCAAGAAACACAACAATGCCGAAGCCCTCAGCCGCTGTCCTTTACCATCCTCATCAGGCTCTCCTGGTTTGTCGCGAACTGTGAGTGAATCCATGAAAGCGTCTCCATCAGTTAATTCACTCGCCACTGTCGACTTTTCTATCTGCCGTCGGCAACGAGACGTTTATATCCCACCAACACAGCGACACTTACTGTCGCTCTATAATGCAGCGCCTTCAAGGCTCCTCTCGTCCTCCCAACGCCCGCGCCAATCGACAGCTGCGGAACATCAAGACTGAAAACTCAATCCTTTACCGGTTTGTCTTGCATCCCGAAGGACAGCACTGGGTTCCTGTCGCTGCTCGTTCCCTAAGGGCGCAGATTGTGGAGGCGCTTCACGATGACCCCCAGGCTGGTCGTCTCAGTTTTCAAAAAAAAAAACCTATGACCGTTTCTGCAGTCGTTTTGCCTGGTCTGGGCTTTCCACCTGCGTAGCGTGATATGTTGCGTCATGCTCACTCTGCCAACGCCGCAAGCGACCCACTTCCTTCCCGACTGGTCTCCTACAACCTCTTTCTTGTACTGGTGCTCCTTCGACGCCATCGGCACTGGCCTTCACGGACCACTACCAATATCAACTAGCGGCAAGCTCTGGATTGTCACAGCTATTGACCACGCGACAAAGTATGCCGAAACAGCTGCACTTCCTTCAGGATCGGCAGAGGACATTGCCACATTTTTTCTGAAGGCAATCTTTCTGAGACATGGTGCGCCACGCATCCTATTGAGCGACCGCGGCAACGCGTTTCTTTCGAAAGTACTCGAACATGTCCTTCATGCATGTGATACGATTCATAAGACGACTTCCAGTTAGCATTTCCGGACTAACGGCCTCACAAAGCGCTTCCATCAAATTTTGACCGATATAATGTCTATGTATATCAACGCCGACCAGACCAACTGCATGGTATACCATCCTGCTATTCGTGATTTTTGCGTACAATACCGCTATGCAGCGCACCACGGGCTATTCTCCAATCTTTCTCGTCTATGGCCGTCAACCGAGATCTCCACTTGACGTCTCCTTTTTTGACGTCTCTGTGAACTCTTCATCGTCATCGAGTGAGCACTTAATCTCTCTCCTGACCGACTGTCGTCGACGCGCCCGCCGCAATACAGAGGCAAGCCAACAAGAGCGGATGACTTGCTACGATGGCGTCCACCGCGTAGTTCACTTCAATACCGGAGACGAAGCACTCTTGTGGACCCCAACGCGCGTTCCCGGCCTGTGTAATAAATTTCACTTACGTTTGATCGGCCCCTACAATACAGCCGAGCAGACGTCTCCTGTTGACTGCCGAGTAACCCCAGTTGTCATGTCTTCCGATGGCCGTTTTCGTGGTACTGAGGTTTTTCACGTGTTGCGCTTAAAACCATTCGTGCGACGTACACCACCGCCATAAACAGCGGCCACGTTGGCCACTTCCGCGCGAGGGGGAAATTAGTGTAGGCACAATATTCACAGCGTTTGACCTTCATCTTATTCATCTGTATATATTCAACATCACGAAAAAACGTCATCTTCGTTGCAGCGTCGATCAGTTGATTTGGCCTAATAAACGTCGTCGTGATTCCAACGCTGCTTTTACATATGGTTACCGCATAGGGCCATTGCTTGGGTATCAGAATATACAAATAGATATCGCTGATTATATATACCGCGTACAGGGTCATCAAGAGTAACCTGACAAAGGCAAGCTGGGTGAGTTTACGGTCACCCACGTATCAAAGCGAAACGCTTAAAACGCTTCGCTTAAGGCGCCTGCACTGCTTTATGCGACAACCTTTAGTGAATGGGCACTAAACTGCGACGGCAGGTTTTGCTTACAAATTTCTGGTAAGAAGTGCTCTAGGCGTAGGCTTGGCTTGATCAGTAAGCTATGTATATGTGTACGTATAACAATCAAATAAATTCATATAGTATCCCATTTCTTGCGTCACTCAGCTACACTTATGAGGCACGCTTAGCCGAGGCGATCCGGAGGCTGCGTCATCAGCTCCCTGCATAGGGACTTTAGTGTCAGATTTTGCATTGGCGCTTCCCCTGGTGAAGGCCGCCTTTGCTTTTATCCTTCGTTAATGATGAGCTGAAGTACTGGGGAAGTGCTGAAACAAAGTCGCAGTCTTACCGAAGAGTGGCGTGTAAGGCGGGTAGAGCAAAAGTCACAGTCAGCAAAGTGCTTGCTGCAAATGATCGGTGAATGCGTGGGGCACTTTATCTGATATTCTTAGTTTCCTGATCCAGTTATTCCTCAGATTCATGTGATTAGGATAGTTGTGAAAACTAAAACCTTTTTCATGGGTGGCTGTTCATATAGTCGCCACGAATTTAAGAAACAAAGCGCTGTGCTAATAAAATGAGCGTTAAAAGAGGACATCCATGGTTGTTAGAACAGCGTCGGTAGACGCCGCATGCAAGATAAACTGTTCAACTACGTGAACCCCCGGAGTGACGTCATCCAAGCGCAGTTTGAATAGCTGCCATTGGTATCATACCAGGCTAATATGTTTAGTCTTGCTGTTTACTGTGATGTGTACAAATATTATGCGCGTGCCGATGTTCGTCCTGATTATGTGACGTAAGCATCAAGCAGTCTGTGCTGCACGTTCCTTTTTAGTTTGTGTTAAATTTTCGACTAATTTTTAAACACTAGTTTTAGCAGCAGGAGTGATTATGATCTTCGAATGAGTTGGTGCACTCTAGCCCCACCAGATTCTAAAACTCTGTGAGGGAGTAGCATTAGTTCCGCAGAGAATATGTCAACTCTATTTCATAAGCATGAATGTACTATAGCAAGGAAGCTTGTTAAGTGTCGTTCAGTCAGAATACCAGCACTCTGTCGATAGAGTGTGCTTACTCTGTGCAGCAGACAGTTGCCAGCACTCCTGAAAAGAGAGTTAAACATTGCGACTTGCCAACTAGGAACGGCGAGCGCGAGTCATGGCTGCCCGCTAGCATGAATGAAGATATTCTGGGGCAGCGCGCACTCTGGCTAGTTGTTTTTATTGAGTAAGCCATCTTGCCAAATTTCTGTGCGTCTCCCTGCCGGCTCAGTTCTTCCGAGTAAAAGACTTTTCGTACCACGTGACAATATGGAACAAGCATATACTCCCGCAAGGCGACTTACCAGCAGTCTCTTGAGGCTGTGATTGTATTCACCATATGTGCTCTTGTATTCGACATGGTTTTTACTTTTTTGCAAATACGCAAGGTGCCAGTGCCACAAATTTGGGTATTTTTATAACACTAGAAGTAACAGCCGTGGAGGCATTCGTTTCTTCCAAAACAAGGTTATATAGCACGTCCTGTTTTTTCGTGTGCGAATGTGATGAGTTTTTTTTTATTTATTTGATTCTTCACAGTACAGTGAAACAGGAGGTGGAGGGAAAAGCGGTACTGACGGCTTGAGGGATCCTTGGCTCTTTTTGAGAAGAATGGCAGCAGCTGAGGGGCATCACAACATTGTCACAATATCATATACTTCGTACAAAGCATCACCATATGATATATTTTCTCCACAGAATATTGCATTGTTTGGCGTAGAGATCATGTCGTAGAAGAAAACAGAAAACGTAGTTTACACATACCTTACACAAGAGATAGACCTGATGCGATCTTCTGCACATAAAGAAATAACTACGTAGTTTACACAACAAAAAGAGCCGCTAATTCAGCGACATCTAAATGAGACACATTTATACCCTTGCTAACATAATTATTTTGAATTTTTAGAAGAGTACATCGAAGCATCTGCCGTAATTAGTAGGGGAGTAAAGAACGTTCCATATTTTCGTATTCCTTGTTTCGTACACCGTTTTCTCAAAGCAAGGATTCTTCATCTCCGTAAACGAAGAGTTTGAGCGTTTCCAGGTAATATGGTACTCTCACAGCTCTCTGCATATACATTGGGTCATTCGCTATGATTATCTTGTATTTTCTAAACAGTGAGTCACTAGGTGCAAGCAATGTACCGTTATCTATTAGGCTTAATATTTTTTGGATATTCAGTAATTTTGTCAAGTGTGTGGCTGTAGTTGTTCTCCAAACCAAATGGCAATAGTTAAGATAAGAACTAAATAGCGATTTGTATATCAATTACTTCACGGAGTTGGGGATGAGGTACCGAATTTGGCTGAATAATAAATTTATCTGGCCTTGTTTTATTTGAATAATGTTGACGTGGTCATCCCATTGGGAAGTACTCCAGAAATGTACCCCAAGAACTTTCACTGAATTCACTAATTCAATATCTGAGCCTCTGAATACAATGTTACTTTCCAAAGTCACTTGTTGATCTTTCGGATGGAAAACTACAGCTTTTGTTTTAGTTGCATTTATTTTTAACCTATTGTTACTTGTCCAGTTGTCTAACTTCAGTAAGACCTCATTCGGCTTATTACAAAGAATAGCATGTGATGCTGAGGTGACAAAGATACCCGTGTTATCTGCATAGAAAATAAACTTACTTTCTGGGGAAGTAGTGACTATGTCATTAATATACAAAAAGAACAGTAAAGGGCCAAAAATGCTTACTTGGATATCCCTGAAATTACATTTTTCTTATCTGACCCTAACTCATTTATCGAAAGAAATTGACATCTATGCACCAGATAGCTTTTAAGTAGCATGAGTTGGAGCCCGCGAATGCCTAAATGGTTCAATTTTTCGAATAAAATGCCGTGGTGAATGTAGTCGAATGCTTGTGTGAAATCTACGAACATTCCTACCACTTCACTTTTTTGCTCAAACTTTTGTAAATTATATTCATTTTGATCCAGTAGGGCGAGTTCTGTAGACCAATTTTTTGGAAGCCATATCGCGATTTCGTCAGGAGAAGTTACGTGCAAAAACAGGATAAACAAATAAAAATAATTTTTGAAACATTTGGAAAATACGAGGAGAATAGATATTTGCCGATTATTTGCAACGTTATGCTTGTTCCCCTTTTTGTCGAGAGTTATTAGGCGTGCCGTTCGAATTTTCCATGGGAAAACCCCTGTCAAAATACAGAGATTAAATATGTATGTTAGTACTGGACTGATCTTCTTGATAAGATATATCACTGGTTTTATGTGCATACCATCGGCATCACAGCTGTGGCTCTTTTTGAAGCCGAGGAATACTGAGCGGACTTCTGGTTCAAGAGTACCCACCAAAAAAAAATCTGTTTGTATTTTCTGTACCCAGGGTGCGGCAAGCACCGGGAGATCAATCGTTAATGTTTCTGTAAACGAAGTAATCCTTGAAAAAAAAAAGGCCATAGCTTCTCCACTGACCAAGTTTCCATCAAGAATTATTTCCTTAATTTCGTCTGTCTTCGGATTGCGGTCCATCAAAGAGTTTATTCTATTCCATGAAACATCTGCTCAGTTTAAACACACAGTAAATGCTTGTATGTGATTCAGCCCCTTGGACTTTTTCTTTACTTAACGCATTTTGGAACTGCTTGAAAGCAATTAGGTCCACCTCGTTGCGCGTACGAATGAATTTGCGAAATTATCTCTCTTTTTCGTCTAGTTTACGTAAAAGTTCACGTGTCATACAAGGTTTATGATAACCTTTACGTTTTTCCGCTGTTTATAAGAGAAGTGTTTTTTGTGTGTATACAGATAAAGGATTCTGAAAAGCGTCATAGGTTGCATTCGCAACATTTGAGTAAAAAACATTGTCCCAATGCAAAGTTCCAATCTCTGAATAGAAGGAATCTAAAGCAGCTGGCGAGACATACTGATAACTATAAGGAACGTCGTTCTGACGTAATGTAGGTGCGCCTGTTCTTACAGAACAACATATTGCCATGGGATCACTAATAGGATAAGTAAAGACGGCACAAGTCGCACGCGATAAATCACAGTTTGTGATAAATAAGTCTATGGTGGTCTCCGAGGACAGAGTAATTCTAGTGGGTCTACTTATAATGTTTTCGCAACCATCGCATGCCATAATAGTTTCGAAGTCACAGCTTTTCGTGTCTCCATGCCTCATGTCATTATAATATCACCATCCAACATAACATCCCTATTGCAAAAACTAGCGCCACTGGGTACTAGCGTCCAGCGCCATGCCTGATTATGAGCCCAGTATTGCGCTGGTACCAGCGCCTCTCAGCGCAAGTACTGGGACGCTGTACTGAGACGCTGGAGCAGCAGCGTCCCAGTACTCTGCGCAAAATGACTTCCCATGGATAAAACGTGGGTGCCCAGTCACCATAAGTAAATAAATATAAAAGTAAAAAAAACAATAAAAATTGAAAAAAAAATAATTAAAAAAATAAAACGCCGCTTGACGGGATTTGAACTCGCTACCACCTAACCTCTAACTAAGTGCTTGCGGAGTTGTCAAACGACTATTTAATCGAAAAACGCGCCGTTCAACTTCATGTGTACAAGTCGTATAGTCAAGACCAACACGATATTCCTTTTCAAATTACAATTGCGTCTTGATTCGACAGTGACGAACGGCTTCCGGGCACCGAATGACGAGCACATATTAGCAAGAGCGAAAAGTTTTTGAAGCATCTACATTTTAACTCTGAAAAATCTCAAATTGACTGGAGGAGCAGCCACAGATTGTCAGCGGTTGCTGCCGACAGTTTTCTTTCCTTTGATAGTCGTTTCTTGCACTTGCTACTGGTCAACAAGAACAGATGATTTACATGTCTTGTTTGGTAGATATCGACGCACACGACTGAATATTGAGTTTTTTTTTTCGCGCAGCGATGTAGGCGTACACAACTGGGGTGCCCGATTACATATTTGCAGTTATATCGATACCTGCAACTAAGAAACCGCTGAAGAAATGACTTATGCAATCCCCTGAAAAGTATGCTAGTACGTTAGTTGACCAACGCGTACCAAATTACCAACTCAAAATTGCGTTTTCTTGCGTACGAGTCAGAGAAGTACCGGCTACTGCGCTCAGAAGGAAGCTTTCGGTGACAGCCTACGTTGCTGAAAGCACGACACATCGATCGTCGCCGCTCCTTGTGCGGCACTGCACACGCGAATAAATGGTTGATTTAGGCTCAGGGATGTCTAAACTGCACTTTAGAGTCATTCTTACACTTTAGAATTGTGCCTACTTAAAGTAAAAAAGTGCTGGCAGCATGTACACCGACGCGGCCGGCACGATAGGCCTCGCTGGGACAGTGCACTGGGTAAGGCCGCTTTCGAGGCAGCTGAGTTGTGATGCTTGAAATTTCTGCATCTTAGCTTCACAATATTTCTAACTGTTACCTAAACTGTGCCTGGAGTAAGTGAAAGGTCAATCAATGCTAGAAATGCATTTACGGATGGCGATGGCGAGCGACAGCCGTTTTTCTGGACTCCACTGGCAGCATACAACGGGCGCGCCAGTGTACAGATATATGCAGTTATATCAATACCAACAATTAAAAAAAACACCCATAGAAATACCAACGCAATCCGCTGAAAATGTATGCCAGGGAGTCAGTTCACGAAGGCGTACCAAATCACCAACTGAAAATTGCGTGTTGTTAAAGATCAGTCGGAGAAGTACCGGCTAAGTGCGGCCGGCAGCTTTCGGTGACAGCCTGCGTAGCTGAAAGTGCGACGTTCGATCGCCAGCGCTCCTAGTGCGAACATCGTCACAAGACAAAATAGTTGATTTATGTTCATGGATGTCTAAACTATACTTCACAGTTATTCTCACACTTTAAAGTTGTGTGTGCACGAAGCAAGAAGCGCCGGTAACATATATACCAACGCGGCTGGCACGACAGGTTTATTACTCGCTGGGCAGGGCACTGGGTAAGACCGTTGTCGACGCGTTGAGTTGGTATGGTAGAAGATTCTGCAATTGAGCTTCGGAACATTTCTAACTCTTACCTGAATTAAGAAGTAGAAGGATAAGCATGACCAGACATACATTTATGCGGTGTGGCGGAATCAAACGACAGCTTTTTTTCTGGCCTCCGCTGGGAAACTTTGCGAAGCGATCGAGAGGGCTCACTTACGTTTCCTCAACTTTGCGACAAAAACAACATTCTGCTTCTGTTAGGAGTGGCGTGCAGCTCCAGGCTTACGAACACTGCAACTTGCAATCGTTACAGCAATACACGGATGATGTGAATATGGCCGGTTTACACGGGGGCATATGCGAAAAAGGTGCATTATAGTTGTTGCGATGCGTACGCGCGCCACAAAACTTACTGTTGGCGCAGCATCTCTCCCTGCCATCGAATCAAGCGTTTTATATTTAACGACATCGAAACAAACCACGGCACACGCTACAATAACATGCACGCTGCAGCTCCGCTGGTAAAAACAGTGCGTGCTCCAGTATTCACCAGCGCTTGCCAGTGAAAATTCCAGTGATTCCAGTGTTTCGCAGTGCGCACCAGCATCACAGTGGTGAAGCCGGTGCACCTACCAGTGCGACACAGCTTTTTCCCAATGCGCCCAGCAAAGTGTCAGTGATGACAAGCGTGTACCAGTGTCTCCAGCGGGTACTAGTGCCAAAAAACGTACTGGCATCACGCTGTTTTTGCAATAGAGATGGTATTGATATTTAATTACGAATATTAGGAAAATATCGAAAAATGCAAAAAAAATGTGCCGAGTTACCATCCGGTGACCGGTAACACACATAAACTATGAAATCTTGAAACTAAACACATAACGTCTCGTCATGAGCAGTAAGTTAAGTGAATTTTTCAAGCAATACGGCTGATAAATAATTTTCAAGTAGCATAGTGACACCACCCCCTCAACGATTCGGCCAAAAAACAGAGAACGTTTTTGTATGAGGTAGTTCTGATTCTTCGGGTATATCCTAAGTTTTCGTCAGCATAACTACATCAAAACAGCCTTTCGATTGATTATAGAGATACTCGTGTTCATTTACTTTGTTTACAATTCATTGTACATTCAAATGAAAGCATTGGAGGAAACTCTTTGTACATTTTCAGACCGCTTCGCTAATTCACGAACGACAATATATCCCGGGTCATCCATTTTACACAGATAGAAACCACGGAACTCTGAAAACATTGCCGGAACGACATTCACTACGAGCGAGTATTGTGTTTCCTCTTGTCCTCTGTGTACCGTCAAATTTACGCTACTATACCATATGTTAAAATGATATCTCACCAACTGTAGCGAGTGTCGTGTATCTTGTTGTCCTTGTGTTCTGTCGAAGTTACGCTACTACACGTTATGTTAAAATGATAACTTACCACGACTGTGAGCCGGTTTTGTTCCGAAAGCGATACAAAACACCTTCCCGCCAGCTGGTTGCGCAGCTTCAGTTTAAAAAAACATAAAATATTTTGCCTAAATCAAGACGTCCGGTCACTGCAGTCACAACAATAGTTTATCGTACGTGAACTTCACGCATTTCAAAAAATAAACTATGGTAAGAAGCGATGTTATAACCTAACACCTATAAAATAATAATATACATTGTGGTTTTGCATCCCTGATTGATTGATTTGTGGGGTTTAACGTCCCAAAACCACCATTTGATTATGAGAGACGCCGTAGTGGAGGGCTCCGGAAATTTTGACCACCTGGGGTTCTTTAACGTGCACCCAAATCTGAGTACACGAGCCTACAACATTTCCGCCTCCATAGGAAATGCAGCCGCCGCAGCCGGGAATCGAACCCGCGACCTGCGGGTCAGCAGCCGAGTACCTTAGCCACTAGAGCACCGCGGCGGGGCTGGTTTTGCATCCCGACACAACAATATTTTGAGGGATAGATGCCATAGTGGAGGGCTACGAAAGTTTTCAGTTGTGGTACTAGAGTGAACCTAACTCTAAGCGCACGGGCATCTAGCATTTCATCTCATTTGAAATGCAGTAACTACTGCTTTAATGTGTTAACGCGACCTTCTGGACAGCATACCAACACAATATCTTCCCCCCAGTCACGACTGGCATTTGCCGGAAGCATGTACTTTCTGCCACTTGTCGCGCGACCCTTACATTTTCAAATAACGTTTTTCACCAGCATCGCTGCAGATTTCAAGCAGTGCTGGGGGAGGATGAAAACTGTATTATCGACATGGTGCGGGCGATAGAGAATGCGTTATATTTTCTTAGAGTCGCGGAAGAAGAAAAAGATTGAGGCAGCCACCAAGCTCAAACAGGGCACGAAAGCGGCGTGATGAAAGCGGTTTCTCGGTAAAGAATGGGAGACTCTATGGGGCGCACTGCCTGGGGACCAACGCGGAGAACTGAAGAATGCGGCAATTTTATCGCTGCTCGCTTGGCTGCCATTCCGGAGGCGAGATTTGATACGATCCTCCCCTGTGCATGCCGCGTGCACTATCTACGGCTACATATAAAGGTAAGGATAGTCGCTGCTGTTGAGTAGAAATGGCTCATGATGGTTGTTAAAACGTAAATATGAAAGCCGCGGAGTATGAGTGAGGTTGCCATATCCGAAAGCCTGACGGCGTGTCCTTTCGAAGCTAGAGCCATTGTCGACGAAAAAGTGTTGCTTGCATTTTAGTAGCAAAGGTGTTTAAGCGGGTGGTAGAAAATTTTTAGCAGCATAAAATTGCTGGTCGCTGTGCGCCACAGGAAATCGGCGATATGCAAAGACAAGCACAGTAGGTACAATTGCTAAAAAACTGTTCGGTGAAGTAGATCACGTAAAACAACATAAAGAGAAAGAGAAAAAATAAAAAGAAAGATCAATAAATTAAATGAAGAGAGAAAAAGGTAGAACTAGAGAGAACGGGGCTGCGATGAGTTCAGTGGTGTTGAAGTCACCGGGAAGCAGAAGCAGCCCTCGTGGTACAAGACTTTCCAAATCCTTCTTTGAATTCTTTGATATCCATTTTTCTCAGTAAAAAAGGGGGCACGAATTTCAAATTGTCGACAACCTAAGTACATCTAGCCTAGTCAAGAGGGCTGCTTGTTCACGGCCAAATTGTTTCTTTTGGATAAAGAACTGAGAATACTTTTCAAAGGGGACAATTAAGCTCCTCCGTCGATAGGTGTCCGTGAGGAGTTGGCCGGTCACGGCAGACTGCAACGAACCTCAGTATACAAGTAGTGACGCGTAGCATCGCTACTTCGGACTCCTCTTTTAGATCATCTTGTAGAGCATTCGGATTAGTAGTCGTGCACCTAGGTCATTCCTCGCTTCTTGCCAACCAAACCAGTCCTCTCAACCAAATCTCCTTGTCAATTAGGGAACCCACTGATGTGCCTCGGTAAACTAGGTCCACTGGGCTCTGTTTTTTAAGAGAAATAGTTATATTACGAAGTGTTGATGACATCTTGATATCTGTAACTGTTTTTCACAAACTGCTGCCACCTTGAAGGGCGTCCTCGGATCCAGCCCAGCACCACTGTTGAATTGGTTCAAAATGACCAGTTTGAACAGGTGATATCCATTGCGCCAGTTATGAACTTTGCTGGCCGGGCACCCAATAAAGCTCCAAGACACTCGAGTCATGGAAGTGAAAGGTTCATGATGGGAGCAACTTGCGCTTTTGCCATAAATATCTGACCTAATGCACCATTGCGGTCGTACCTCAGGTAAGCAAAAGCCCCGTAAGTGGCCTTGCGCTGCATGAAAACAAGCAGCTCATAATTCAAGTCACTGATTCACAAACAAAACATGGCCACTGAATGAGTTTAATGTCACAAACTTCTTCGTACAACATATCTCATTCTAGGTCTAGTTGGAATTCCCCAATCCCAATGAAGTTGTATTTGCCAAATGCGCTGAAATATATTTTAGCGCGAAATAAAAATGCTGCTGCAAGACCGAGAGAGTCAGCGCATTCATGTAGTCATTTTTATCAACGCTGGTACCCCGCGCTCCGCACTGTTTTCATATCACGGCCACCGCAGAGCGAGCTCGGAGCGAACTCGTCAGCCCTAAAAGCTCGGAACACCCTGCATAGCACCCCTGACCGTATTTTCCCTCTCGCTCCGCTCAGCCAGTCGGTGGATGCGCCACTGCGCATGCGCGAGACGGCCAGGCGCTGAACGTGTGAGCGGACCGTCGTTGCGAGCGAAGGTTCACGTGACGCGAAGAGAAATGACTTAAATTACTGCATATATACCGGGAGACCGCACTGCTCGGGAAGTGGTTTTTTGGCAAACACGCTGGCACCAACTCAGTTTAGGACACACAAGGATCTCTGCCTTCTCTGACAAGTCGTCGCCGCCAACCTATTTGAAAAACCGACAATATGGGTGACGTTCTACATAGTGACACAACGACAGCTGGCACTTCGGGTCACAAAGGAGGCTCTCGAGCTGCTGCTTTGGTACTTCCGTCTTAACACTCTGTAAACACTCGCTAGTAAGCGATTTCATGCTTATATTAGTAGGAATTTTGTGTTCAACAGATGACATATTCTGAAATACACTTAGATTTGCCACTAGGAAACACCGTGAACGTGCAGCCTCAGTTTGAATGAAAAGAAGACTTTTGCGATATTTTGCTAAGTGACTTCACTCCCAGAGATCTTTCACAATTGGTCTGAGCCAACTAATGATTTAAAGCCTTCTTTGCGGGTGACATGCGGAAATCAAAGTGTATCAGCTAATGGTTGACGACGATTCCGTAACTCTTTGATTACTTCGTGGTCTTCGGGTACCTCAGCGACAACTTCACAGATGTGTTCTATATCTATTGATTACATAACTTGCTCATTATCATCGCACTGGCTTTGTTTAGTTAGTTCAACTAGTCTTCGACGCCCACTTTGACCTTATTCGTTGCCGAACATGTTGAAGGTAATGTCGATTTCTCCTAGCACCTTGAGGTTCAATTTCCCAGAAGCGTCTTTAAAACAAGTGTGCGCCCTACTCTTATCTGTGATGCCTCGTATGTAGCAGATACCCTTTGCGCCTTTTATCTATCCTCTGAAAGTTCGCAATAGTACTGCATCCAGGCTATTATTGCTATCAGACAGCGTACATGGAAGTACAGCTCGTTGCGTGTTGTAGTGGCCTTAGTGCGAGGCGTTAACCACTGAGCCACTGAGGAGCACCTTGCGTGTTGTAGTGGCGTCGTTATTTGGGCAAATTTACGAGCCCGTCTAGAGCACATCGAAGAAGCGAGTCGTCCACCGAATTGTGAGCAACTCACCTTACGTCGATAGTCTTTTGCTCGATGCCCTTTTGTGGTATATCTGAAGCAGCAGCCAGTCGTTCATAGAAGACGCTTTTTCTTCGAGCCAGGAAGCGATGTGTCGCAGTCTAGCGTTGAGTGTGATGTTTGGAAAAAAAGGCTGGGCTGCTTTTTAACGGCACTGTGGAGGACTGCCACTGATATGCACTTGGCTCATTCTTATGGCTGCGGCAGTTGAGTAGTTCATTCCTGTGCGACTTCTGTCGTTGGTATATGGTCTGCTTCCTGCACTCAACCTCGATGAGCAGGTACTTGAGCAATGGTCGAAGTGCTTCCGAGCTTGGCGGGTTGTTCATATTTCACGCTTCAAGTTGCCTTCATCTGTGATATTCCACCATTATGTCTTGTGGAATCGATTTCATAAGCACCTCGCACAGTATGGCAGAGTAGCAGTATCCTGAGATGCCGAGGCCTTTGAGCCCTCCTACGTTGACTTGAACAAAGTTGTAAAGGCTTCTCAAGGCCTAGCATTTACCGACGTAATGACGGGACCTGGAGTGCGAAGATTTGCCTCTGCTCAGTAATGTGCACGTCTCCGAGCCGCTCCTTCTGTATAGAAATGGCGTCTTCGTAACTGTTGTCTGGCGTCAGTATGCCTATACAATAGCTTTTGCTGCAGGGGAGTCGAGTAGATATTACAGGTAGCGAAAGTAATTAACGTTGTTAGGGCATAGGTTCTCGTGTACATAGTGTCGAAAGATGTCAAAAAATGGAAGTCATTTCGCGGGGACCCGTCGACCTCATGAGATCCTGCTTAGGAGGCGTTGCTCCTATGCCACTGGAAATATCTGAGAAAGCTGCTTGACGCGTCAAAGAAGAGCCGGTTGGCCACACATCGTTGCACCCGGCTGGCTTTGAAGTTCAGACAGCTAGCTCCTGGATGTGATGTTTTAGAAGGTCAATGCTCCCCGCAGTTCGGTTGTCGTATTCTAGCACAGAGTCCATGTCCGACAGCACCTCGTCATTCGTCATGTGGGCCTGCAGTGCTTAGACGAGCCATGGCGAGCTCGTCTGTGCTGTTCTCCAGGCACTGAAGAATGCTGCGAAGCCCCCCCCCCCCAAGTCAAACTCATTTTAGTCTAGAAGTTCATCAACGGCATTGATGATCTTTTTGATGTGTTGCCATCAAGCTGCTTTCGTGTTTCGCAGGCGTTTCACGGTCCTTCTGGAAACCAAGTCTGGTTGAAGCACCAATGTAAATTCTTATGACTTCTATCATAGAATACGCATGAAGATGAAGAGCAGCATCTCGACGCTGCTGTTCAATCCGGTGTAGCGCCTAAGAAAGACCTCACGTGCCACGTGCCATACCTTGGTCTTCTCTTCTTCTAGCGCGCCGTGTCCACTGTTTTTAACAGTAGCCAAGGATTAAAACTGAAGACTGTACAACGTGTGCATGCACGTACCGTGTTACGGATAAGGTATTTGCAATGCTCAGTGAATTCGTGAGGCATGCTGCAGAAAAAAAATGTATGGAAAGCCGTTCGAAGATTTTTACAGTCATCGTCACCGCCTGACTTTTGGTCGGTGCGTGGTTGGCAGAGCCACGATCGAACAATTAGGACAAGACAGAGAGAATATAATTGAGTAAAGTGCCTGATGAGCGTGGGGGTGATTTGGCCCGACAGGACAGAGCGCACTCCTGGCTGCAGAAAAAGAAGTCTAGTAGAAGTGTATTGAACCCTATCTCAAGTCGTTTCCGAAATGTCTATTTAGCGGCACTGCAGTGTTTTGGACAATAAAGTATTGTTCTTCTGCGCACAAAGACAATACACTTCTTTAAGAAGTGACCTTTATGCTCTCTTTGACCACCGAAATTTCTAAATAATTCTAATGTAGAAGCACGAGACGTACAAAGCGCCCGAATCACGAAATAAGTCACTAGTGCCCACGCCTTGTGGAGGCGCGCGCGTCGCAATGCGCGGAACGATGACGCCTAGAGCGCTCCCAACATGCGTCCTTCAAGCGATCTCGATACCGATGACGAAATCGCGCAAAAGTTGCAGAACTCTGAGGACCGCCATCAGTATATAATGTATAAAGCAGCTAACTGTTAGCAAACTTAACAACGTACGCTCGGCGATTGGGTCGTTTTGCGTCATGTGCTGTGAAGCGAGAGATCATAGGTTTTACACCTGTACACAAAACGTTTTCTTGTTTTTTCGCGGTGTGTTGGTGTATAATTTGCAACTTCATATCTGTGACAGAAATACACCAGCGAAACCGTGGTGGACCGTGGCATAACGCACTTTCGTGTTAAAACTAACGGACACCGAGAGGTACAATGTTAACATTGCTTTCGTGGATCAGGCCTCAAGAATTCGAAGAGTCCTGATCTGATAGTGTAGTTATACACTAACGAGTGTGATGTTCTTGGGTAATCGGCATCAGCAATAATCACCGTTGGGGCGGAATGGTTGCGCAATGTAGCCCGCTAGTGGTGCAGGCTTAAGAAGGCCTATATATTCGGGTGATAGGTGGTTTTCAGAAACTTTTTTCTTAGTAAAACAGATGAAGTGCATTAGTTCTCTCAGTCTTTGCTTCCGTCTTCGCGTTGTTCAAGATGCTGGTATGGGGTGCTCCGGAAAATACTAGGCTTAAAAGGTGTTTTTTGGCATCTATGTCATTGAAATCTCACGGCACGACTGAGTAGGCAATTTCGTCAGCCTGCGTTAGACGCGAATGGCACGATGGCTCTACATCGTCATGTCGCCAGGTCCTTCTTTACTTGCAGCATCATGAAATAAAACTGTTTTTCGGCATTTATGTCATTGAAATCTCACGGCACGACTGAGTAGGCAATTTCGTCAGCCTGCATTGGACGCGAATGGCACGATGGCTTTATATCGTCATGTCGCCAGGTCGTCCTTTACTTGCAGCATCATGAAATAAAACTTATATATTTATTGGTAAATAAATTGTAATACGTATTTCAGTAATGTGGCAATAAATAATAATGTAGCATAGCTCGTAAATAAGTAAATCTTTATTCAATTTGGGCGCACTGGCACGCGGAATATTAAAGGTGGAAGTACAAGTAACTCGAGCTGGACACTCATGACGCGCACCGTAGTATTTATACAGTGGAAATCGAACCTTCAAGCCTTATCCTTCGTATTCGCGTAATAGCTCGAATAAATCTGACTCCTCAAGCACAAGTGTGAAAGTAACATATTGATTTGAAATCATCGTGAACCTTCTAAAACACTGCGACGTGTTCTTCACCAAGCGTAGCCAATAAACTTTGCGGTTGAAACCTGAACACACTGACGAAAAACAATGAGCATGAGTGTATATAATTAAAGTGCAATTCTAGGTTAGTTGAACTGGTCATTGTCCGGCTAATGGTTGGTATATAGCTTTACTGACACGTGAAATCAAGTAATGCTGAAAGACAGAAATGACCGTCACTGGTAATTGTGATAAAAAAAAGAGTGGCAAAGATATCGCTACAATACTGAGGGGGCGCCTGGAAGAAGAGGAGAACGAGGTTGGCACGAGCAGTGATCGGCCAGATCCCCGGACTCTCGCATTCATCATCTCCTGTAAATAAAGGCATCTCACCGTAACAAGATTGGTGGAGGTGCTGGGCACAGCGGAGCGATCCCAGGCGAACGATCACGGAAGCGCTACCTCGAGAACTACGCCGAAGCCGCCGACTGGCTGGTCTACCACCGCTCTCTATGAATCCGATTGCTGACGGCGACACCACACACTCTTCGTCTGGCGCTACGTGACCCCGGCACATAGTACCACGAAGCTTCTCTGGGAGGGTCGGAGAAGACGTCGACGAATGGCTGAAACACTTCAACCGTGTGAGTAAATACAATCGTTGGGATGTGGCCTCCCGGTTTTCCAACGTAGGATTGTTTCTTCAAAGAACGGCGTTGTTGTGGTTTGAAAACCACGAAGAAACAATAACGACCTGGGAAGCGTTTGAGAAAAAAATAGCGAGCTGCTTCGGGGACCCATTGATGAAGAAGAAGCGCGCTGAGCAAACTTTGATGCAGCGTGCTCAAGTCCCCGGTGAAAAATGCACAACGTACATTGAAGAGATTCTGAAATTGTGCAAGTCTGTAGACCCACGCATGAAAGAAGATGACAAGGTAGGGCATCTCCTCAAAGAGGTTGCTAAGGATGTCTACAATTTCCTCATCGGCAAGGACACCTTGGCGTCTGTAGCGGACGTAATACAACAATGCCGCACGTTTGAGACCCTGAAGTATAGGCGCATCACTCCCAAGTTTGGTAGACTTGCCACCGTCACCACCGTTGCAAGTGTCGACGTCCCTCCAACATCCTCCTGTGATCTTGCCTCAATGATCAGGCAAATCGTACGCGAAAAACTTGGACGACGTGATGCTGTCAACCTCGTTCTCCTCTTCTTCCAGGCGCCCCCTCAGTATCGTAGCAATATCTTTCATGTTTCAGATACAATCGAAGCACATGAGTACAAGTTAAGCATATTTTCTGACAAGGACGATTGTAGCTTAATTGCGTATAGCACACGACTTCTAGTGCGCTGGTATCAGGTATCTGAAACAAATGGGCCCCTGAAGTGAGATTTCGTGGTCGTTTGTTTGCCTAATCAGTTTGCATTTGTGAGTTTGCTATTCTGACCTATAGCTTCCGAGCTATTTGTCCTATCACGTTGTTAGTCCTGATATTGCGCAGTTTGTACGATTAAACCCCACTTTATACAGATTGGCATACAATCTGTGATTATATTTAGGACAATACAAATAATATCACCTAATTATTTTTGTCTACTACATACCGAACTTGTCAGCTCCACACTCTATTTCCAAAAAATAAGGGGTTGATCGGTCACTTTAGAAATCAGTATGACACCAAAGAGAAACTCTTCCTTGCAGAGGTAATTTACTATTCATTGTGCATTGCTTAGCCACAAGGGCGAAGAAATGATTGGTATAGAAAGAATATGAAATGTGACGCGAAGAACGGCAAGCAGTTCGAAACTCGCCACGCACATCACAAGAAAAAAACAAAACACGCGCGAAATGAGCATACACAGGACGATCTTGGACAAACAACTGTCACGATTCTTACTTCGTGCGTGAGCAGCACGGTCTTTTCATAAACGCGGCCGCGGCAGCAAGCAAAATTGATCATCGTGCTCTCATAATTACTGTAAATTAAACAAAATTTTGCGGTGAAAACACAAGAGGTACGAAGCAGCCAAATCACTAGATATATTTGTTAACTTCTCCCTTTAAAGCCACTCTGAAATTAAGCGCATGCGAGAGTAAGCCACCACGCCATTGAACATCTATACGCACTTACCACGCCATGCGGAGGCACGCGCGCACAGCGACGCGCGAGGTCGCACGACACAACGAAAGCCCAGGCGCTTAACGTGCACCCGTCATGCCATCGCGCTGCTGATCATGAAGCGTGCTGAATTCCAAGCTCTGGCGGCTATCAGTGCTCGGAAACGTGATGTATATGAATGGCTCGCCGTTAGAGAAGGGTGGCTCTGTGGTGTGGTGGTTAGCATATTTTATTTTATATTTAACAATTTCATTCACGTGATGGAAGTATGTAACCGGACTGGACTTGGTTGCACCAGAAAGAACAGGATGCTTATCCCTCTACTGTTCGTTATCCAGGTCGCTTTGTGCTCTACGGGGCATATCGCTGTGGCCGGTGATCCAGCCAGTTTGCAAGTCAACACAACACCTGCGCCGGACCAATGCGCCATGGACGCAACGAAACTGCTACCACCTGACATCAACGAAAGCATACTGCGCAGACAGTGGCGGACTGACACAGTGACGTCAACAGAAGGCCCTCATCTCGACCGTATAAATACCGGGCGCAACGACGGATATTTCAGTGGACTTAGTTGCACCAGAAAGGACAGGATGCTAATCCCTCTACTGTTCGCTATCCAGGTTAATGTGCAATACACTTCTTCCATTCGAGATGACTCCCTGGCCTTGATGGTGCTGCCAAGTCCACATTTTCTTCTTGAAACTGTCAAAGATTGTGCTGATGTTATCAAGATGCTGTTACTAACCGCTGGCGATATAGAAACCAATCCGGGGCCAACATCAGACTCAAAGTCTGAATCCAGTTCGACTAACGACCTACTGAAAAAAATTTTGAAACAGCAAAGGGAAACTACCAAATCTTTGAAAGAATTGACTTCCGACCTAAAAAGAGTCGAATCTGCGGTGACCAACGTTCAAGAAAAGGTTACGTCTATTGAAAAGGACATATGTCGCCTGCAAACGCTTGAACAAAAGTTGACGGTATGTCAGGAAGCCTGTAGTAGCTCAAACATCCAACTTATTGAACTATCGGCCAAAGTAGACGACCTAGAAAATAGGAGCAGACGCAACAATCTCGTAATATACGGTATTAATGAAGAAGTAGACGAAGATTGGAAGTCACTGGAGGCTATAGTTACGCAAGAAGTATTCCAGAAAGTATTAGGCATAGAAGTAAAGTCACCAGAAAGGAATAATAGAGTAGGAAAATATCACAAAGAACGCCACCGTCCGATTATCCTTCGACTTTATGACTTTGCAGAAAAAACCAGAATTTTGTCCTGCTGCAGCAAACTGAAAGGAACGAAAATAGCAATTTCGGAGGATTTTTCAAAAATAGTGCGTGATACACGACAGAAACTTTGGCATTCTGCAGCACAGGAAAGGGCCGAAGGCTTAAAAGTGTCGCTAATTTATGACAAGTTAAAAGCGAACGGAAAACTGTTCGTCTGGGATTCGCAGCACAACCGAAGGGTTAGAATGACTAAATCAGTTACGCCTGCGCAAAGGCAGCCGGAAATTCAAACGAAGAAATGACGGGAGCGTTCTAAAACCCTTCGAATTGTATCACTTAACGCACGCAGCGTTTTAAACAAACTCTTTTGGAAAGCCTAGTACTAAACCACAATCCACATATTTTAGTTATTACAGAAAGCTGGTTGCACGAAGGCGTGCTTGATTCTGAGGTTGTCCCCTCCGCATACAAATTAATCCGCAAAGACAGAACAACAAGAGGTGGCGGAGTAGCGATAGCTATAAAAAAGAATGTGAAGTTTTCCCGTTTAGAGGATATTAGCAACCATGAAAGTGTGTGGTGCCGGATCAATTTCTATGGAAAAAGCATATTCTTGGGCGCAGTGTATCGTCCACCAACTCTTCCCCTGAATATTTAGAGATTATGCACGACTATATTGCACAACACACAAATTCACGTTCGAAGATAATTTTATGCGGAGATTTTAGTTTGCCAGAAATTAACTGGCCTGAATTGGGTCATGATCACCGAGAGGTAGCAAGTGCGGAATCATTGTTGCTAACAGCGTTTAGTTTCTCATAGGCACAACTAGTATCTAGTGCTACGCGTATTGTAGGTTCTTGTTCATCTGTGCTTGGTCTCATGTTTGTAAGTAATTCCCTTGAAAACTGTTGTATAAGTGTTGAAGATGGGATTTCCGACCACAAGATTGTTTCTCTTTCGTGTCCTTTAACACTAGTTCAAAAAACAAAGGAATCCAGAGCTACTTATTTCAGGGACTATGCACGTGCAGATCACGCTGCTATCTTCGCCCTTTTAGAATCATCGTTTCCTGTTTTCGATAAAATTAACAACGTGGACGAACTGTGGACATGCTTTAAAGATATCGTGGGCGATTGTGAAGCTCATCACGTCCCTTTAAAAAGAAAACACGTTGACCGGGATTATCCGTGGGTGACACGAGAGATCATACATTTAAAAAGAAAGATTAAAAGGCGACGCAAGGCCGGAAAATCTGATCAACTACAAGGCCTTATCGCTACACTGAACAACAAAATTCGCAGCGCTAAGTCTAGATTCTATTCTGACACGCTTCCATCATTCATGCAGTCTGAGCCAAAAAAGTTTTGGCGCTACTTGTCTAAGCAGCATTCTGATATTACCCAGCTCACATCGTGCAACAAAATTATCACGCAACCAGACCAGATAGCCGATGAATTAAATGCCTTCTTTCACTCAGTTTTCGCGCATGGGTCCTCTGGAGCATCTTTACCATCATATCTTTTTATTAACCCTATGCCAGAATTGCAGAATAATGAAGAATGTAATCAGTGCCTACTCCGCAACCTTGACACTAAGAAGTCTCCAGGCCCAGACAATATTTCGAACACCTTTCTTAATAAATATGCTGACTAAATAAGCCGATATCTACATAAAATCTACACCACTTCAATAGTTACGCAGACAATCCCTAATGACTGGCGCATGGCAAAGATTAGTCCAATACATAAATCCGGTTCTAAACTACAATCCAGTAACTACCGCCCGGTCTCATTAACCAGCACGTGTTGCAAGGTATTAGAGCATATAATTTTTAAAGCCATTATAACACATTTAGAAACTAACAACCTACTCTACTATAGGCAACATGGATTTCGATCTGGCTTATCGACAGTCACGCAGCTAGCCGAGATTACCAACGACATTGCGAATGCACTGAATGAAAGAGGACAAATAGATGCCGTTTTTTTACATTTTGCAAAAGCATTTGACGTCGTTCGCCACCCTGATCTAATAACTAAAGTGCATGCAATAGGTATTGAAGATAATATTATTACATGGATAACATCATATCTACACAACCGCAAGTAGTTTGTCGCTGTGATCAACCACACGTCAAACAGCCTGAACGTCTTTTCGGGCGTACCACAAGGATCAGTCTTAGCACCAATTTTGTTTCTTATCTACATCAACGACATTCCTATGGTCATTGACTCACCCGTTCAAATAAGGCTTTTCGCAGATGACTGCGTTGTGTACACAAAGGCAAATCGAACTGAGGACCAGATTAACCTTAATCACTCATTAACGAAAATTCAAGCCTGGTGTTCCCAGTGAGGAATGACATTGAACGCGCGGAAAACCGTAGCCATAACTTTCACGAATAAGAAAAAACACTCAAACTTGCTTATACAATAGACAATTTAGAAATTACTAAAAGCGATCAAGTTAAATATTTGGGAGTTACATTAACATCCAACCTTAATTGGGATCCACATATAACTGCTATTTGTTCGAAAGCGCAAGGTAAATTGGGCTTCCTAAACAGAAAACTCCGTAACTTTTCCCCTGCAGTAAAGCTAACCGCCTATAAGACCCTGATTAGACCAGCACTAGGATACGCCGATATATTTTAGAGTCCACATCATAAATTTCTCATTAGTAAAATTGAGCGAGTGCAAAACTTAGCAGTTCGATTTGTGTTTTCCGATTACTCCAGGTATACCAGTGTTACTAATCTGCGTAAAAGAGCCGAACTTCATTGCCTTTCCGAACGGAGAATACGTTCTAAACTTAAATTCCTGTATCTTCTTTATCATGGGAAATATACAATATCCAGATCAGACTATCTTCTTGAACCTTTCAGACATTCCACGAGAACTAACAACAATAAGACAATACGACTGCCCACAAGTCACAACAACATTCACAAAAATTTTTTCCGTTATCAATTGCATATTGGAATCAACTTCCATTAATAGCTGTGAACTGTGACACCGTAGAATCCTTTATTGAAAAGATTAAAACTATAAGTTTTGAACAATAGACGCAAATGTACGAATAGGGATTTGTGAGCAGTTTCTTTCCCTTTGAATGGTTTGTCCTTTTAGCATGATTCTGAACGTTGCATTATAACACTGTTGTTTTGGCTACTTGGAATTCAATAGTTTTTTTTTTCTTGGATTGTGTCGGTGCCTTTCTGTACGTGACATCATTGTTTGTATATACTATGTACCACTCCTGCTTGGACCGAAAAGGTCTGCAGTATACCTAAATAAATAAAGAAATAAACCGAGTTGTTGTGACCTCCAGCTTAAAACACTCGTGTTAAAAAAATTGGCACATCTCACAGATTTTGCGAATCTATGTCATGTGCAGCAGGCGGAAGGAAGGGGACCGTGTTGGAATTTCCTATAACGTGAGAAGTGGTATGTTGTGAAATGACGATAAATATATATACAAGTGTCGCACGCTCATACATATGTTGAAGAGCCGCTTTATCTTTAGCAACACCAGAGTGAATAAGGTTATATAAAAAGCTGGTGCTCGCGAGCAGAGTAGCCCTGGACACTGCTACATAAATTATCTTCAGCTGATGATACCTAAAGACTTTGACCAGACGTGGCAGCTCTTTCAGCGGAGTACATATCTATTTGTAAAATCAGATAGCGAGCGCTGCGACCACTATTCACATTTTACGAACATTAAGATCTATTTTAAAAGTAGTTCCGAGACCTGGTATGGCTCTTTGGTAGAATACTTGATTCGTACGCACAATGTTGGCGCTCATTCATGCTCGGACCTTGACATTTATACTTTGCTTTCGTCAGGTAAACACTGCCGATGTCGACTCTTCAGTTAACGCTCACGCGTCAAAATTCCCCATGTGAGTTCTGCCGTTCCTAAGCAAATGTAAATGTTAATCAACAGTGGCACACACCCGAGCGAAGGTATGTGACACTGTCTGGCGGACGGTGCGTGATGTTGAACGCAACGGGATATTGACATCATTCACTTCTTGAACAGTGCGTCATGTTCGTCCAACAATCATGCCCTCCTATGCTCATTTTGGTTCGCGCCAAGTTACGATGTATCACAAGAGCACCCAGATGTAAGCGGTTCGATAGATAGATAGATAGATAGATAGATAGATATATAGATAAATAGATAGACAGATAAATAGATAGATAGATAGATAGATAGATATAGAGAGAGATAGATAGATAGATGGATAGATAGAGAGATAGATAGATAGATAGATAGATAGATCGATAGATAGATAGATAGATAGATAGATAGATAGATAGATAGATAGATAGATAGATAGATAGATAGATAGATAGATAGATAGATAGATAGATAGATAGATAGATAGACTCAATGTCGCCGAAGTTCGCTAGAAATGCTTCGCATTTAAAAAGAGTGCTAGGTCTGCGCAGAAAATGAAGCGCAGTCCCAGCAAAAGCTGGAAGAGTGGCATTCTTGCAATTGGTTTTAAAATTTCTTGGCGGCACTAACCGAGTGCGCTTATAAGGCACCTGCTACAGCATAATCATTTTTTCCAAATTGGGAAGCACCCGATTCGTCATTATTTGTCATTCCGTGGAGAAGCGAGCTACCCGCTACGCATTTGCAAGGAATTACGTGCATGCTCACGTTGTTGATGTGGTGCATAATGAGTCATGACAATAAAAAATTATTGCTGAGCCTTTAGTATTTGGTTGTAAGCATCAATTACTGACTCGTTACACAATGCTTATTCTGTGACACCTGGTTTCACAATTCGAATTGTGTGATGGCGCCTGCTTGTCAGTTTACTCTCCTACTACCCAGTCTTATTATATGAAATTTGTTAAGGTGGTTTCTTCAAGCATAAGGCGTGGAGTTGGCTATTTTCGAAAGTGTTTCGACCCCCAGCATGATTCTGTGGTGCAATGTTTTACTGCCACTGGTAGAGTCCAGAAACGGGGGTTCGAAACCGCCATTACATTGTACATTTTTTCATGTTTCTTTTCATTTTTACTTAGCATTACAGGGAATCTGGACACCAGCACACAACTATGACTTCAAGAACGGCCCTTGTGATATGATAACAGGTTTCGCTGTAAAAATGTGTTAATAGCTCACTGATCCCTGCAATAATTCAAGATGTGCAAAACGTGTTACAGGACAAAGTTACCTGCCCGTTGCTCTCCGTTTTCATATCACAATGACAAAGACAGAATTCAGGGGTGGAGGGGAGGAAGCATGTCCCACTTCTGCGTGGTCTTATTTCGTCTACCGAAAATCGGCCCCGAAATGGGGCCGATTTGGTTCATGAACAGCGTGGTGAAACAGCCGGACACGGTGCGAATAACGTGCCAGACACAGTGATTGTATAAACACAAAACCTCCTAACGTTTTATGTTTCTAGGCACATACAATAATGCGGCCCCAGCACGGCGTCTCACATGTTGTTTTGCAAAAGGCACGCTTTCAACGGGTCGAAGAGAAACGGAAGTACTCGCATTTCCCGCACCTCGACGTACGCGTTTTATCCGCTTCCTCCGCAGAAGCAGAAGCCGTGTGCTATATGAAAGCCGTAGCTGGAGTCGAGGAACTGACATATGCTATCTAGCACCGCTGAGCAAGGCGTTCATTTCCTACTGGAATGAGTTGTGCGGGCTTTCCATGGCGAGGAGTCTCTCGGGTAACTTTGTCATGCAGCTTGCAGTCATTTGTTATTCTGCACGTGGGTGAAATCTTCGGGTGCACTTAGTTCTTTCGTTTAACGCTTTTCTTCCTCCCGGAAACTTTCATCGACCGTACCGCTATGAATGCGTTGTAGTGGAGAGAGGAAAAAGGATGCTGGCTAATCAAGTGCCAAAAACCAACTTTTTTATTCTGTGGCTGGTGCTTTCTCTGCTCGCGCCATTGTCAACTTCATCGTCGTCGCTACATCGGCAAGCGAGTACTTGACAGGGCCCCGCGCCTTTTATACGTCGTTGTAGTTAATATAGGTCCATTGGTAGTCCTGGGGTTTAGAAGTCGAGTGGTGACTGAGTTGTGAATTTCTTTTTATGGACGTCGGGCTGCCAGTAACGTAGACGTCGCATAGATATTCTGAGTGAAGAACGCGAGCCGATACGTTTGACGAAGAGGGATGTTGGTACGCTTGTGTTCTTGAATGCACCTCGTTGTGCATCTGGAGATGATCGGTATAAAGCTGTTTGTATGCGTTCCCAGGCAGTTGGCATCACTGCTATCTTAAGAAACTGGCAGTCGTAATGAAAGCGACATGGCGCTCACATTTGCGTTTCTGTGGCACGCCACTTGGCAGTCGAGTACGACCCGCTCTGCCAGGAATGCGGGGTCACAGTCATCTCAATTGAAGTCGTCCACTTAGAAGCGGGCGCGTTCAATCCCTGAAGTGTTGGCACGGTTACGGAGAAGCAAAGTGGGAGTGCACCAGATGCGCTGCAGGAGTCGTCACGCGTTGACTGGAGTGCGTGCGCTGTGAACTATTTGACCTAACCTCCAATCATACGAAATCCTTGCATATTTTAACGAATAATTTATATTGTTTAGTAGATCACATAGTGATAATTTGAATAATACGTTTATTCTAGCAGCTGTCATCCCATCCTTACCAGGACCTGACGAATGCAAATCTCGAATCACTTGCGCTAAGTCTTCCTCTGTAAATTTAGTAACTTCCGTCATTGACGCTGGTTTTTGTATATCATAAGGCTTAGTTAATGTAAATATACCGTCGACGCTTTTATCTATGATTTATAAGCATTTCTACGTGTATTCCGAGGACATAATCACAAATTCTATCTTATTTGGTGATGGCAACGTTTTACGTGATCTCATGAACCTAAACAGCGCCTTTTTGTTCCTAGGTTTTGAAAGGTAGTCATGGTGTTTTCTATGATGTTCTTCCTTAGTTAGAGAGACTGTGCGTTTAAAACTTGCCGTGTAATACTTGTAGTCAGAGCAGTTTTGGGGGCACTGGTTATAAATAGGTTTTTTCCAAGCTACGTTTCTTTGTCGGAAATCCCATGCACAGTCTGAGTTCCACCATGCACTGTGGATTGTGCTCTTTGCAGATTCAACCACAAATTCTGCTCTTTTATGTGTTCTTTTCATCAGTGCACTCAGTCTATTGACTTTCGTATCTTCTTGCTTTTCAGAATGAGTTGTCAAAACAGATTCTCAATCTTTTTTTAAGTTGTTATTATTAATAATTAGTTGAGTCTGAGAGCCTGAAATTGTAAATTGGCAAGCAATCTCTCAAAACATTGGCAAATCATCGCTGTTGGTTGCACAATCCCACGCACTCCACGACAAACTAGTAAGTCATGAACTCGCAAAACCTAAGTCTAAGGCTGAAAGAGACCTGTCACTAATATAAGTAGGCGTTCTTGAAGTGAGGCAACACTAGTTGTTACCCGCTGTCCATTCCCACAATCTCTTACCGCATCAATCAGTTCCAAGACTCTAACACGTATGATGGGAATTGAAATCGCCAACCAGAATTTTAATTCAATAACGAGATGGCACTGCAGCGTCTAAACATCGAGTATCTGTTACATATTTGCGAAAATATGCATTTGGCACCAAAAAAGGTTATTAAGGTTATTTCTAAGGCGAGAATTTCATTTTCAGGTGACATGAGCTTATATGCAAGTTTGCCTTAAAACTTATTCCAATAATAATAAAACAATGCCAACCTACACCTTTTGATGGACTGTCTAACGGAAAAATGTGAATCTATTTAATTGAAAAGACTAATTTATTGAGGGCCAATTTTCTTGTAGTGCAATAATATCTGGAGAAAATTTCGATGCAAAGTATATCAGATCAGTTGCTGCAGAATGAATCAATCGGCAATTCATATGAATGATATTAGGTGACCTCATTGTTGCTTTAAAATAGCCCCAGTCAATCAATCAATCAATCAATCAATCAATCAAACAATCAATGTTTCTTTATTGCATCAGAAGTGTACATTGTGAGTAAGTATGCAGGAAAAGGTCCCAAAGTAGTAAACCGCAGGCGGGACCTCCTATGTTATTACAATGAAAAAGCTAAAATATGAATAACGAAAGAGCAAGTCACGGAACATTTCGAACTTTTTTTCTGCAAACAAAGCAAGATATCAAAACTTAACAAAATGTAGCAGTTATACGTTTAATAGAGACTTTTTCAATTTTCTCTTAAAAACACGAATGTGCATTAGGTCTTTCACATCATGTGATAAAGAATTCCATAATAAAATTGATGAAGAAACAATGCTCATTTTTCCATAATTAGTGCGAACTTTAGGTAATAACAGGTTATGGGCGACCGCGAATCTAGTATTATTGGAATTATCCAACAAGGTAATAGGAAAGATGTCGATAGTGAGGGTACGGTGGAAAATTATGAAAAACAAAACACACACAATGTAAACGTACATTTGGGAGATCGGTAATACGTGAAGCTGACGAAAAATCTCGTGTGATGGCGCTTGACGTGAAGCGAAAGTTATGAGTCGAATTGCTTGTTTTTGCAATACCTTTAACGGCCAAATGTGCACCGAATATGAATTACCCCATGATGTTATGCAATAACTGAGATGACTGTGTATGAATGCATATTACAATGCCTTAAGAGTCACAGCCTTGCTTAGCATATTTTTTAAGAAACTCAGCTTAGGACAAGATGTTCTTCTGGTACTTTTTGATTTTTGAATTGACAGGTGAGATGCCTTTTTTTACAACGGGGATCTTGAGCACATTAGTGATCAGGGATCTGTCTCATCTCATCCGAGTCATCCACTTCATATCTGGTAACCTCGCATTGAGACACGCTACTTTCATTTACTGCATCTGCAGCTTGCGTATCCTTCTGTGGCGTATCAGAGTCATACTCCTCTAAAATCTCTGAGGAGTCACCAATGGGAGGTGGTGGACTGCGATTGTTTTCCGCTGTACTAAACATTTGAGCCATTTTGTTCGAGAGAAGACTCACAAAGATTCCTATTGATGCACTCCCTTGCCTTATCCTCTGCCTTTTCAGTTGCTTCCGCAATAGGAACTGAGAGAGCTTCTATTGTTGGTATATTAAGAGCTGTAACATCGTTGTAGCCTTGTGTTCATGCTTGTATTTCAAGTGCGTTCCTTCCGTGAACACCGTCTTCATTCTACTTTCTTTATCATTTGCAGTTGACGTACCTTTCCGGAACAACTGGAAGTATCGGCTGCATGACCTTCATTACAAAGGCAACGCTTTTCCTAATTACTCTGACACTCGCTAGAATTGTGACCTTCAGCACATACCTTACACCTGACCGCAGATCTACAACCTTACATGGTGTGACCATAACGCCAACACTTTATGCATTGGAGTGGACGAGGGGAGGGAGTTTCTACTCTGTAAATTGAAGGTCAAGCCTTGGTTTCTGTTGGTCGGATTCATTCAGCAAAGGTCATGATTACAGACTTAGTTGGTATTCAGTTCTTATTACCCACGCGTCCACACTGATAGACCTAATTAGCACCTGCTACGAAAACAATTCTAGTACTTCGGAGGGTGGCATGTTGGCGTCGACGCCATGCACTAGGCCGCGGGTACATGCTAAATGTGAAGGTATAAACGCGCTGACCGAAGAGGTTGCGAACATCAAGCACTTTAGAAGATTTAGGACACAGGACTGTTCTGGTAAAAAACACAGTATGCCTCCTCTGCCGAACCTCCATTAGAGACTGGAAGTGGACCATCACCAACCGTTATTCTGCTTGAATGATGTTCGGCTTCTTCATCTGCATCAAGCTGTCATTGGTCGGGACTAGAACCACTGAAACACAAGATATGCCGTTTTGCAAAAAAAGATCTACTGGCACCTTCTGATTCGTGGAAGCAGACCAAAGAAAAGCCCCGGCCCAGGCAGAGAAAAGGGCATCTTTTCTGGTCTGAACTGCACAAAAATACTTATCAAGCAACTACTGCAGTATAAGAAACGATGACAGTGCAATTAAAACTACAAGAGCTGCTTATGTTCTTGGCCACACCCTGAGATCAAGTGAGCAAGTGAGCCACACCCAGGTGGCTTGACTCCATTTGTCACATAAGTATGTACAGGACTCGAGAGAACCAGTTCGTTGTGGGGTTATAAGTTTAGCAATTTGATTGCTGATTACTTCAGCGATACATTCGGAGATGCTGTCAACTAGCTGATCTATCACCCTTGCCGTAGCTTTTCCTACAGCTACCTCGACTGCTTGTGCAATGCTCGTTTACGGAACGTTTGATGCACTGTTACGCAAACATAACCATACTCTCTGTCCTTGATTATTGCCATTGCCTCCCTCCTAGAGCATCTCCTTTTATTAATGACCTTAAGTACTCAAACTTCTTGTTGTATAATCGGTCAATCTGAGTAGTCAGCGTCATTTTGTCTACCACATAAACAGCACACGTTCTCTTGTGCCGTATATTCTCGATTTGCGTGGTCTACACCATACCTACTGCATCGCCCCTCTGATTTACTGACCCCGGCACTAAGACCAAACCTCCAGCAGTTCCGGCATTGTAACGGGCGAGACGCCAATTGATCTACTCGAAACACCAGAGGCCACGCTTTAATCTCAGAAGGGCATGAGGTGCCAGCAAAAGTCGCAATCACGGAGTCTGTAGGGACGGGTTTGTTGCCCACAACTCTATTGCATCAATAAAACTGCCACCACTCCTGCCACAAAAAGCTTCTCTAGAATTCCAGTAGGGCTCAGCTGCGCGTCTACACTTCGTACAATTTCTTTTGTGCAAGCCAGATTAGTTGGAACAAACGCGCTCACCGGAAGTAATGCGAAGGACGAACATTTGAGAAGGTCTCTTTCACATTTCTGGTCTAGTGATCTGCATACTATCCCACCACGACCAAACTTCTGCACGTCAGTAACGGTCTGGTAGTTTGTAACACTGCAACGAAGGTGTTTTTGAATGGCCTTGGGGTTGTTCAACTTAATGAAGTGACCACCCAAAGGTACCAGCGTCACGGGAACGCTGCTCACACTACTGTGGAGAAACATGTCAAAAGGAAGGTCATCATGCCGCAGAGAGGCCGTCCATGGGAAACGGTCCTGACCAGCTGAATTCGCGGACATCGGTGCGCCTTAAAACAAGCCAAACAAGAAAAGGAACCTGGTCCAGTTTTACACGTGAGATAACGCGCTAACGATCCCATAAGGGAAGAATACTACCCGGTACTTAGCCAACGAAACCAGCAAGGAAGCTCACCGAGCAAGGGTCACGCTCCGCCATAGTTGTCTGCCGCCGCCGCCGGTGCTGCCGGTGTCCGTAACCAAATCGCTACAAATCAGAAACAAAAACCTAGTACCAATAACACAGAGGAGTTCGAGCCTGGGTCCACTGAGTGCCAGCCCAGTATTCTACCACTGAGCCATGCTGGGGCTTGTGACCTGTTGGCAAACTTGCCTTAGGAAGGCTTGATGTCGGGAAGGCAATTGCGTTATTGTGATCTATAGAGCGTTTTAAAGCAGCGAAACAACAAGCAGTCATCGCACAATGCGCATAGCGTATTGAGTGGGTCATCCAATGCTTCAACCCATTACAAAAGCTCGTTTTTGATCACCTAATACCTGTGGTGGATACCCACTTCAGGCATAAATCATCATCGTTGTCAGCCACAGCATGAACAATTGGCATGAAATACCTTGCATATGTTTAGTGGATACCACGCTTCTCAGAAGAATGACGAAAAAAGCATAGCAAACGCCGGCCTACTACGCCAAAAAGTTTTACTATTATTGCCGTAGTGGGTATCAAGAAAGCGTGCTTGCAGCAGTTTCCCATTGAGTGTTTAGAAAAGGCTCTGAAAGGCCGCTTTTCTAGCTTTCGGTTATACTGAGCTGCTGCTTTCTCGTAGGCAATGCGTTTTTTTTATTTATTCTTCCTATATATCCGTGGAAGGCAGCGCTGTCGCGACCACTTTAGGGTCTGCAGCGCCGTCACACGCAAAAAGGAAAGAACGCCTGTAGGACGTTTACCAATGATTGGTGTTTGCCAGCGTAGCGTTATGCTCGCTGTTGTTTTTGAGTGTTTCATCTAGAATGGCGTGAGTTGTCTGTTAAATAATTTTATTGATTTTTACCTTCCCTGGGAATCATACTGAAAGGTACCTCTGTCCCTCGTTTACTGGGACCCCTTGAACGGAGGCAACAATAGTTAATAATGAACGACATATCTGATTGAAGGATGTAATTCAGAAAAGCTAAATTGGCAGAGCATAGCAAAACATGCAAGAGAAGGTTATACAAGTAAGACAAAAACCACACCTACATACCAAGACTTTTTACAGTGGAGCAGAAGTGACAAAAACAAAGAAACCAAATAAATGGAAGTACCTTGGCCTGCGCCAGAAGTACAGCGGGCTCCAACTAGCTACTGTGCTAGACAGATGGAAGTAATCAAATTGACTCTGCTGTTCTTCATCAGACATAATGACTTCAGTGCAAAAAACAAAAAAAAAGAAATAACTAGTTCAGAAGAGGAGACGACTCTGTGTGCTTGCGCTGTGCTTGCGTGTTTGCCCTGTGCACTGTCTTTTTTTTGTCTAAGCTAGTTGTTTCTTTTAGGTGTGAACCCACTTTATAAGCGATCCCAAACCATCCACCGCCATCGGTGGCGTCCGCAGTCTTCTCTCTATCTTTAAAACAAAGAGGACTTGGCGGGCCGCAGCGCGACGCTCTACCGAATAAGCCACGGACGCGACGCTGATATCGGTGTCAGTAACGCGCCTTATACCCCCTCCCCCTTCGCTCGCTCCTCCGCTCTCCTCGCTCGCTGCAGCTGCGCGCGCACCCCTCTCTCTCGCGCGCCCGCCTTCTCTCTCAGTCTCCCGTCGAGAGCGGGTCGTGAGGGGGAGTAAAGTTAAAATCCGTTGGCATTCGCCAGTGAGTTAAAGTAAACTCCCCCGTGTGATCAAATTGCGATTTCCAGGAACCATTACACCATAAAGGCACCATAGTGTGATTAATAAATATAATAGTGCAAATTAATAAATACCCCTCATAGCATCACCCCGTGTATTCGCATTTAACCATGTTCACCCTCGGAGAAATGCTTGGGAGTTTCTTTTCTTTTGATGTCTGTGATAAAACAATATCATTTCTGTGATGCAACGCCAACTAACACGACAGGAAGTGTTCTTGTGCTTTTCTTGCTCGCGTACATAGGACAGCATCCAATCAGGAACTGGTAAACATTCAATGCTACTCATTGAACCTAAGATACAATGTCCACATAATAGACGAACGTGCTCTTTGCTTATCCGTATGTGACGTGGTGTAACAAATGCACACACACGCACACACGCATATATATATATATATATATATATATATATATATAAATAAATATATATATATATATATATAAACGACGTCATCTAACGAGATAGTGTTGGAGACGGGGATTGACCATGCACGTCCTTGATGTCTGTCCCGAGGAGATGCCTGAATGTCAGACACGAGAAAGGTTCAACCATAGACTATCATCATTCATAATTATGATGCAACACTATAGAACACCTGGAAGCTCAGAGCATTCATACTAGTTGGCGACTTTAAAATTCATGCTATGGACCTGAAGACCTAGCTTTGCCGTCGACTCGTTATGTCATTCTATATCACTCCACGTTCCCACCACGGAGTTTTCATTCAAGTTTAGTTGGCGTGTATAGCTGGACATGACACGCACCACACCATGAATATAAACATATAAAATCCTTTAATGTAACATCGCCAAACCCAATGTCTGAAGCATGTCTCTTCCGAACGGGGTGGTGGAAAAATCAAAAGCTACAACGGAAGACACTCTGATAGATACTAAGCCATGATGAACACCTGCGCAGGATATTTCAGCTTCGTTGGTTTTGACCATCTCAATGCAGTTGTTGCATTCATTTTTCTTGCTGTTGCCGGCCACGTAAATGTTTTGAACTGTTCCAGAAGAGACCCCCTTCGGGAGTCCGTTCTTCTTCCTCAGCGAACAGCCTCGCGGCAGATCAATAAACGTCCACACAATGTTCCGAAAAAAGAACGTCAGCTATTTTGCTCTGAAGAGACTGTAGCAATCTCCAGAGTACACCACAACACTCCATTATACCCGAAGGTCTCTGCCCAGCTACCGAATCATACAAAGAGCAGATGAGCAACTTGTTCCAGCACGTTTCTTTCACTATCTTTTCTTTTAAATGCGAAGCATTTCTCAGCGGACTTTGGCAACTTTGAGCGCATCTATCTATCTATCTATCTATCTATCTATCTATCTATCCGCCTACGACTTTTAGCTGTCCTGGCCGTTTCGATGACGGTATCTATACCAAACTTGGCATTGCATAACATGCATGTATGAAGAACATATTTGACTAGTCATAACATGAAAATCTTGATATGTATGTCATTAATGTCATAATTCTAGGCTTCTGAATGGGAACAGTTAGGGATAAGAGTTAATGGAGAGTACCTTAGTAACCTGCGCTTTGCCGATGACTTTGCATTGCTGAGTAGCTCCGGGGACGAATTGTAACTCATGATTACGGAGTTAGACAAGGAGAGCAGAAAGGTGGGTTTTAAAATTAACCTGCAGAAAACGAAAGTAATGTACAACAACCTCGGAAAAGAGCAGCGCTTCGAGATAGCTAATAGTGCACTTCAAGCTGTAAAAGACTATGTCTACTTAGGGCAGGTAATAACCGTGGAGCCGAACCATGAGATTGAAGTAAATAAAAGAATAAGAATGGGGTGGAGCACATTTGGCAAGCACTCTCAAATTATGACAGGTAGATTGCCACTATCCCTCAAGAGGAAGGTATATAACAGCTGTATCTTGCCGATAGTTAGCTACGGACAGAAACCTGGAGACTTGGAAACCTGGAGAAGGAGGGTTCAGCTTAAATTGAGGACGACGCAGCGAGCAATGGAAAGAAAAATGGTAGGTGTAACCTTAAGAGACAAGAAGAGAGCAGAGTGGATTAGGGAACAGACGGGGGTTAAGGATATCATAGTTGAAATCAAGAAGAGGAAATGAACAGGGGCCGGGCATGTAGCGCGTAGACAGGATAACTGCTGGTCATTAAGGGTAACTAACTGGATTCCCAGAGAAGGCAAGCGGGTTAGGGGGAGACAGAAGGTTAGGTGGGCAGATGAGATTAGGAAGTTTGCGGGCATAAATTGACAGCAGCAAGCACAGGACCGGGTTAACTGGCGGAACATGGGAGAGACCTATATCCTGCAGTGGACGTAGTCAGGCTCATGATGTTGATGATGATGATGAATGTCATAATTTACATTAAAATGGCCCTGCAGCTTTTCGGGTGGTTTTGCTCACATGGCATGTTGCAAAACTCGTATGGTGCAAAATGATTGCATGGCGAAAACAAGCGACAGACCCTAATATGAAAATCATGACATGCGTGTCATGTAACAGCATGACTACATGCCACGCTCATGATGCGCTCGCGGCCGTTTCGCTGGCGTCACATATACACAATTTGGTATTACGGTAAGTGTATGGATTGCGAAGATATGTGACTGGGATAAACATGGTAATTATGAGATGCATGTCATCTAACAACATCACTACAAGCCACGCTCGTCTCACAATGTGCTGGTGGCCGTTTCGCTAGCTTCGCTTATACCAAAATTGGTATTACGGGACGTGCATGGATGACGAAAGTATAATATTGGTGCAAACATGATAAACGTGAATTGCGCGTCATGTAACAACATGACTGCACGCCACGGTCATGATGCACTTGCGGCCGTTTCGCTAGCTTCACATGTACCATACTCGGTATTACGTGACACGAACGGACGACATAGGTATATGAGACATCCAAAGATGATAATCATAGCATGCGTGTCATGTAACAACATGTATACATGCCACACTCATGAAGCGCTTGTGGCCGTTTCGCCAGCTTCACATTTGCCAAAGTTGGTATTACGTGACGTCAATGAATGACTGAGGTATGTGACTGGTGCAAACATGATAATTATGAGATGCGTGTCTTGTGAGAACATGACTACATGCCACAGTCAAGGTACCAATACGTTTCGACTTGACGCGGTGCGCGTGCTCACCGGCGTTCATTTCGTTACGTCATGCCGGGGTTGCCACGCCAGGCGCCAGTTCTACCGTATACTCGCAGGCGCGCGCCGCGCTGCGTTGCTTTGACGCATGCACGTATGAGCGCGTCCAGCGTTCCTCCGTCACAAAAAAAAAAGGAGACTCAGTGCTGTCTGGGTAACGCATCGGCACGAAATGCAGCATGTCGCATTTCGTGCCGGTTGCCGTCAGGCCACGTCGACGGACGCTGGTCGCACCGGTCGCGCCTGGCGTCAGACTATAGAGTGCTCGCGTTTTGCTAACGTAGCGTCGCTGCACCATGCGTGCGCGCGCGTCAATGCTGCAATGGTGTATATTTGGCCCTTCATGATGCACTCGTGGCCGTTTTGCTAGCTCTACATATGCCAAATTTGGATGCGTGACGTCAATGAATAACCAAATATATGACTGGTGCAAACATGATAATTCTGACACGCGTGTCATGTAAGTACATGATAACATACCACGCTCATAGCATGCTCGCGGCCGTTCCGCTTGCTCCAGATACACTAAATTTGGTACTACGTGACGTGAAAAGATGATGAAGATAAACTACAAATCTAAACAAGATAATCATGATACGGAAGTCATATACAGCATCATTTACCTCCACCTTGTAAAGTGGTGCTGATATTAAAGTGACATATCAACTTTCCTCATTCGTGCTTCACATATAATCGATTCCCACTGTACGTGGCGTCTGCCAATTCCTTTTCAAATAAACATTTTGATACATATTTTGTTGTTGTTATGATGTTGTTCCATTGTAATTTATTGCTTGTTTTTTCTTGGCTATATTCTTGTACAGTGGTCTTTTGTTAAAGCACCGGGACCATGCCTTTTTCAGAGGGGGCAATGCCACGCTCCTTCCTCAAGCTTTCTTACTACCCCTTAACACTGTCACTGATTCTCAGCGCAAACCACGCTTGTAATGTTCTAGAAGCTTCAGAACTGTAGCAGACCGTTTTGTTAAGATAACGTCCACTTCGCGAACATCAAAGATCATTCTGGAACCTACGTGGCCACAAGAAAATACGCTAGAACATTCGACGGCGCGTGTATATTTGATTGATATGTGGGGTTTAACGTCCCAAAACCACCATATGATTATGAGAGACACCGTAGTGGAGGGCTCCGGAAATTTTGACCACCTGGGGTTCTTTACGTGCACCCAAATCTGAGCACGGCGCGTGTATATTTGCTGACGCGCTTCAACGCTTGTCAGATAATCGACGGCTGATGCTCGGTGCACCGCTATCAGTGCCAGTGTGTATCGCTGTAATCTGACCTTCCATTCAACGGTCGCAAGTTCAGCCTAATAAAAGGTAGAATGTTGGACCGGCAGTCTTTTTTCTGCACCATCTCGACTCCGTAACAATATAATAATGCGACAATTCTGTCACGTGCGTCGCCAAACCACTTTCGCCAGACACGTGTGGCACGAGTTAACCTTGAGCAGTAATGCGGTACTTTTGTATCGCGATAGTATTAATTGCAAATAATTTCTTAGCAAACTTCAGCGAGTTTGAGCGTATATATCTATCTAGCCGCTTACGTTTGTGTACTTTCGTGATCACCCCCTTAACATGGCGTGAATCAAAAATTTGCATGGGAGGGTAAATGGTGTGACGAATACGACGCACTGGTCGAACCATGAATAATGTCACATTGCCGTCGCGTACGTCGTCAAACACTTCCCGCCAGACAGTGGTACATACCCACGGGCGAGTATGTGCCACTGATAAGCGTGTAAGTACCAGACGTGATTGACACTCAGTATCTACCGAGGAACGACGAGAACACTCATGGACAATTATAACACGTGAGCGTTAAGTACCCACCATCGGTATCGTCGACCCAAAGAATGCGAAGAATAGAAGTCAGTATCCCAGCTGGAATCCAACCCAAGCATTCTGGTTGGCAATGAATTCTATTACAGAGCTACGCCAGGTCTCAGAATGACTTTTGAAACTGACGCTAATCTTTGTGAAACGTCAATAGTGGTGGCAGCGCCGCCTATTCAATGTCGAAAACACTACATATGTACTGTTTTGATACAGCCGTCATGTCGGGTTAACGTAAATTGTGGTTAGGTGCCATGATCTGAAGCTTATTTATGTGGCAGTGTCCAGGGCCAGCATCCTCGCGAGCATCAGTGCTTCATATCAGCTTCTGGTGGTGCTAATACGCACGTTCCAGTTGGCATCATTGTGCAAGTGCAAGCTGCACTCTAAGTCAAATGCTGCTGGACTACACGCCCGCAGGCAGGAAATCAAGTCAAATTATTGCCGCTTCTAGGCGGCTCCGTAGCCGTGTTGCTGAAAAACCGGCCCGATTTGAAGTGGCATTCAGAATAGCCGGGACAAACATTCGTCGGGATTTTAGGTCAAACTTTTTCTCGCTAGATACGGCCTGCGGTTGGGCTTGACTTTCCGTAGGCTGCCCGGCCTTGATGCGGTGGCGGGAAAACTATATTCGCGAGATTACCGTGCAAAGCACAGCCCTGGAATCGAACTCAGGAACGCATTTACGTGAAGCAGATGACTTACCCTTTGCACCACAGCGCCACCACATCGCGGCGAGTCTTTTTGCGGGGTATATACCTACCAAGTGGGTTTCGCAAACCGTCTTCGGAACCTTGAACTGTTTTTGCGCCATGTGCATGCATTTGATCAGCGAATAGTTTGTAAGGCTTCATAAACTCAAGACAACCACGGTGAGCACCTTCAGCTCCGACTTCGGTTTATGGTGCGACGTTCCGCAAGAACGATTAACGTGTGTCTGGGAGTTGTTTTAGTGCTTCCCCGTGAACTGCCGGTGTTACGCTCACAGAAATTCGCGGACGAGGCTGTGTTCGGCTGTCGAAACCTCCGTATGTTTTTCGCACGTGCGTGTGCTGTGAAAAATTTGGCTGATTTGTTTCGGGAGGTACACGAGTGTCAGTGACAGCAGCCTATTCTCAGCTGTTTGAAGACAATGGGTTTTCGCACGTAAACGTTGCATGGGTATTTTAGCGTGCATACTCTTACATTCGCATTTCGTGCGCGCGAATTGCCGCGAGCTGCACACTGGGGCAGTAGCACCTTTTTAGCATTTCAACAATTACTTATTTCTGCAATTAGAATTTATGTGCATTAATTCGCTATATTGAGTACTTTTCACTCATTTTCAGTCTTTAACTGACCTTATTTATAGGGAGTGGCTACAACTACCTTTACTCAGCATCACATCGCTGTTCAAGTGAATGCTAAAACGCGCGCCAATGTCAAGTATGACGTACACAAATTTGCGATGGACGGGTCGGTCTCTCTCGAAATGAATAATGCCTCTGCACATCTCTTTCGCGAACGTCGGCATGCAGTTGGGGTCAAGAAATGGTGCAGAACGAACCTCAAAATATTTATTCCAGCTGCTAGCAGTGGTCTTTAGAAAATGGGGATTTTTATAGCCGGTACATTATCTCCACAGCAGTACACTGGTTGTCTTGGTCGTGGTTCACTGTTATAAATCCATGCTTGAATATTAGAACAGTACCTAATATTAAAAAAGTGAGCAAATGTCGGTCACATACGCTTCCTGCTGACTTCGATTGATTCATTGATATGTGGGGTTCAACGTCCAAAATCCACCATATGATTATTAGAGACGCCGTAGTGGAGGGCTCAGGGAATTTCGACCACCTGGGGTTCTGCTCCCAGATCTGCACCCACGTGCACCCAAATCGTGCACATCCAAATCGTGCACCCAAATCTGAGCACACAGGCCTGCAACATTCCCGCCTTCATCAGAAATGCTGGCGCCGGAGCCGAGATTCGAGCCCGCGACCTGCGGGTCAGCAGCCGAGTGCCTTAGCCACTAAACCACCGCGGCGGGGCTCTCCATCTGACTTCTGCACCTGACTTCTGACTTCTGTACTTGATGTTCATCATCAAATTACGCAACCACCAATGAAAGATCGACCAATAGATTTTCGATTTTGATCTTTTTCTGTCTCGCGGTGTTCGGTTTTTTTTTTTGTCATGCTTTCCTAAAATCATCACTTCCACTTGTTTGGTAGAACATGAGCGTCAAAATACATAGGCCAGTGTTTCAGAAAGCTGTCACGCATGCACTAGTACTCATTTATTTAGAGCATGACACAGTGCCATACCTCGACAACTGATGAACGGAAACTTGTCTGTCCTCTTTTATTGAAGTCAAAAGAGTAACAATAGACTGAACATCCCAGTGTATGCCCAAATGCAGAGAAATGTATGATATTGTTACGCCCTCAGTAGGCGTCTGGGGGACGAAACAGAAGCTAGGGAACCAGTCCCCAGCAGTTCTTGGCCGTATCACAGAGAGCCACGAACCTTCTCCGGGAGGGCCAATGACGACGTGGACTCATGGCTCAAACATTTCAAGCGAGTAAGCAACTGCAACAAATGGGATGCTGCCTCCCAACTGTCACGCGTTGTTTTCTACCTCACTGATGTTGCCCTCGTTTGGTATGAGAACCATGAAGATATTCTGACAACATGGGAACGCTTTGTTGAAGAAATCAAGAAGTGTTTCGGCAACTCAGCTGCAAAAAAGAAGCTTGCCGAGCAGAGTCTTGCACAGAGGGCCCAGCTATCCGGTGAGACCTGCACCGTGTATACTGAAGAGATTTTGAGGCTGTGTAGGGAAGTCGATTCCAGCATGTCGGAAGAGGACAAGGTGGGGCATTTGCTGAAGGGAATTGCAGAAGATGTTTACAACTTCCTTATTAGCAGGGAAAGCCTGACTTCAGTGTCTGACGTTGTACGGCACTGCCGCACGTTTGAAACCCTGAAGCAGCGCAGAATAGCGCCTAAGTTTGGTCGTCTGGCAAATGTCACCTCAGTAGCCAGCATAGAAGCGGCCTCAACTGGTGACCTTTCGGCAACCATCCGCCAAATTGTTCGGGAAGAGTTACTCAGACATGGCGAAATGACACGTGAACGGGCAGCTGCCACGTCTCCATCCTATTTCCCGCAGGACACCACTGCCCCACAGCTTACAGTTTATGAACATCCATCCGTCAACGCAACGGAGGTTGCAGGGCCTCGGCGTATTCAGCAGTCAAGTCCGGTTTTTTACGAGCGATCACAGTACCCTCAACGTTTCCGTTCCGTACGCCCATACCACCCACCGACAACTGATTTCATTGAATCTCGGGCTTACGCGAACGCTCGCAGACGTGAACACTTCGAAGAACGGCGACGACCTCGTCCTGCGCCTGTGTGCTACAACTGTGGTCTGACTGGTCACATATCGAGGTATTGCGATCGTTCGCGCATACCACGCTATGATCAGTGGACAAGCTTGACCGATAAACCTGCTGTCCCACCTTTTCAAGGACACTGGCCCACCGACTCAAGACCCGGCAGCAGCTTCTGGCACGGACACTGGCGCAACAACTCCCCTGCCTCTGATCGAAGTGTGACGCCACCTCCTGCGCCTCGATCCCACCGGTCTCCATCGCCACGGCGCCGCCCATCGTCACCACATCAGGAAAACTAAACAGTGCGGCCGATGGGGGTGAGGTCGCTGGTGACTTGCTGCAAAACGAAATACCCCCGTCTGTGTTGATGTTCAAGAACAAGGTAGAAGTTTTTGTTGATGGTGTGTGTACGATGGCTTTGGTGGATACTGGTGCTACAGTTTCGATTATGAGTGCTGCTTTTAAACACCGTTTAGGACAAAAGGTGATGTTTTTGTGGGAGAAGGCAACAACATTCTGTGGCGTTGGTGGTAACTCGCTGTGTCCCATTGGTGTCTGTACCGCAGAAGTGTGCTTGGGTGATCAAGTGTTTGTCACAGAGTTTACGATTATTCCAAGGAGCACACACGACATAATTCTGGGGATTGACTTCCTTCGAATGTGTGGCGCCACTGTTGATTGTAGAAATGGAGAGGTGTACATATGTGATGCTGCCCCTGGAGAACTATTAGAGAATTCAGACAGGGAGCACGGTGCGCTCCGGGTCAGTGAAGATAGCATTGTGCCGGCATTCTCTGCAGTCTGTGTTCCTGTATACTCTTCACGCATTGAAAACAGTGACAGTGCGTTCGACGCATTAGTGGAGCCCTTTCATCTCAGTTGCATTAAGAAGAACACATTGGTGCCGCATTGCATAGTGTCACTCGTTCAAGGACGCACAGGACTATGGGCGGTAAACTGTTCAGCTGAGTCGGTGGTTCTACCAGGAGGACTGAAGCTTGCCAAGTTCAAAACATACTCACCGATGGCAGTGGCTGCCCTCAGTGATGCTCCAGGTGGGGCCTCAGCCAATACTTCTACGGCCGATTCAAAACTTTTACCTATGATCGACAAGTCACTTACTACTGACAAACGCCGCATGCTTCTGGACGTTTTGTCGAAATACGTGGCGATTTTCGATTTTTCCCATGACCATGCGCCCTCGATTCCCGCGTCTCGGATTCTCCACAGGATAAACACGGGAACAGCACAGCCCATCCGCCAGAAACCCTACCGAGTGTCGCCGTCTGAGCGCAAGATAATTGATGAACAAGTGCGTGATATGCTGCAGAAGGGTGTCATTCGAGAATCATCGAGTCCTTGGGCGGCTCCCGTGATTCTAGTCAAAAAGAAGGATGGTACCTGGAGATTCTGTGTGGACTATCGCCGTCTAAACTCCGTCACAAAGAGAGATGTCTACCCTCTCCCACGCATTGATGACGCTCTAGACTGCCTCCATTCAGCATCCTACTTTTCGTCCATAGACTTACGCTCAGGCTATTGGCAAATACCTGTGCATTCAATGGACAAAGAAAAGACGGCTTTCGTTACTCCGGATGGACTATATGAATTTAACGTGATGCCTTTTGGTCTATGTAACGCGCCCGCTACATTTGAAAGATTCATGGACACCATTCTGCGCGGCCTGAAGTGGAACATCTGTATGTGTTATCTTGACGACGTTGTTATCTTCGGGCGTACATTCAGTGAACATAACGAAAGGGTAGAGCTGGTTTTGAAATGTATTCGAAATGCTGGCTTGGTTCTTAATGCAAAGAAGTGTCATTTCGGAGCTCGACAAACACTGGTGCTGGGACATCTCGTCAACAAGGATGGCATCAGGCCCGACCCGAATAAGACGGCGGCTGTTAGAGCTTTTAAACCACCTGGCTCAGTGAAGGAGCTTCGGAGCTTCTTGGGCCTCTGCTCTTACTTTCGCCGATTTATTCCCGCCTTTGCAGAAGTTGCCTTTCCACTGACCTGTCTTCTCCGCCAAGGTGCTAGTTTTGAATGGACTCCTGATTGTGAAACTTCTTTCAACCAACTGAAGTTCTTGCTCACGTCGCAGCCTATCCTGCGGCACTTCGATCCTTCTGCGGCGACTGAAGTTCACACCGACGCAAGCGGCATTGGCATAGGTGCAGTCCTGATACAGCGATGTAATCAAGTGGAACACGTAATCGCATATGCCAGTCGTACTTTAAGTAAGCCGGAACGCAATTACACTGTGACCGAACAAGAATGCCTTGCACTCGTCTTCGCTGTGCAGCGATTCCGCTCATACCTATACGGTCGTCCTTTCCAAGTAGTTACGGATCATCATTCTTTGTGCTGGCTTATCAACCTTCGGGATCCGTCAGGCCGTCTAGCACGCTGGGCCCTCCGGCTGCAAGAGTACAACTTCACGGTATCGTACAAGAGCGGCAGGAAACACGCGGACGCAGACTGCCTTTCAAGGATGCCAGTTGATGCTACAGTTTGCGACGCTGACGATTTCGATCATCTGATTGCGTCCGTAGCACCAGCGTTCCCGGATAAGGCCACCTTTGAAACTGAGCAGCGGAAGGACGTGAGTTTGAATCCGTTATTCGTGATCGCACAAGCATCCACTCCGGAAAGCCGCTTTTGCGTCCGTGATGGTCTACTGTACAAGAAATCCATCTCCGGCACCGGTTCCCGCTTCCTGCTGGTGGTTCCAGAGGCACTACGGTCATCTGTTTTGTACGCCATGCATGATGACGCCACTTCAGGTCACCTCGGAACGACGCGCACTCTTCATCGTACCCAGGAACGCTTCTACTGGCCACGTATGCGCCAGTCAGTTGAGTTGTACGTGGCCAGTTGTGCGCAATGCCAGGCGCACAAATCTCTCTCAGCAGCTCCGGCCGGACATCTACAACCTGTGACGCCTCCCAGTTCTCCGTTCGAACAAATTGGCATTGACCTGGTGGGCCCTTTTCCGCGTTCATCGAAAGGCAACAGATGGATTGTGGTATGTGCTGACCATCTTACTCGGTACTGCGAGACTGCTGCCCTGCCATCCGCGACTGCTGGTCAAGTGTCGTCCTTCCTTCTCCATTCTATCATACTGCGTCATGGGCCCCCTCGCGTCATCATAAGTGACCGTGGACGTCAATTCACGGCAGACGTTGTCGAACAACTTCTCCGTATGTGTGGCTCAGAGCTCAGACACTCGACGCCTTATCACCCGCAGACGAATGGTATCGTCGAGCGAACAATTCGAACACTGGTGAATATGCTTTCTATGTACGTTGCTTCGAACCACAAGAACTGGGACGATGTCTTGCCGTTCGTCACATACGCGTTTAATACTTCCCAACATGAGACCACCGGCTACAGCCCGTTCTTCCTCCTCTATGTTCGCCCCCCCCCGTTATACTCTGGATACAATATTTTCCTTCTCTGATCGGGACCAATCAGAAATCTCCCTAGCAGAAACTCTTTGTCTCGCCGAAGAAGCTCGTCGTCTTGCTCGTTTACGTACAATAGCCTCGCAAGACAGATCGAAAGTTCGTTATGACAGCAAGCACCGGCAGGCCACATATATTCCGGGAGATCTCGTGTTGGTGTGGAAGCCTTTACGCAAACGTGGCTTGTGCCAAAAACTGCTCGCGCACTACATCGGACCTTTTGTTATCCTTGACCGCCTGAGCGCAGTCGACTACCGCATCGCACGTCTTACAGCTAGCGGGAGACGTTCCAGAAAGACAGAGGTCACGCATGTCGCTCGCCTGAAGCCTTTCAGTCAACGCGACACTGCATGAAACGCGCGGCGCGCTTTGTCTGCGAGGGGGGAAATGTTACGCCACGTATGTGCCGGACGAAGAAGGAAAAAGAAGCAAGGGGTGTGGAAGAAGAAGATCATCATCATCTGCCTGCGCCGATACGGCTCGTCCCTCGAACCGTGTATCAATAAACCCCCAGACGCCTACTGAGGGCGTAACAATATCTTGAATATAGTGTGCCATATAGCACTGGAAAATGTCTCCGTCTCAGACCATCTTGTAGAAAAATTACCATCACAAGACATAGGGACGAAACAGCGACACACAAATGCAAAAGCGTGCAGGCGACGGTGAACGTCACGCCGGCAACCGGGCGCCGAGCTGGCGATGGCAGGGAGGGGGCGTTTCTTTTTCTATTTTTTTTTTGCATCACGCTTGGGGCTGAATGGTTCTGATTAAGTTGATGCCGGCTCCTGGCGCCAGGCTGGCGCGACGTAGACGGCGGCTCTCCCCCTGTTAGGAGCGAAGCTCCTTAAGGCGTGGGCTGTGCGTCCCCTGTATGTAGCCACCTCTCGTTCAGTTCTAAGTATTACGCTAGCCACCGCCCGATCTAAAGGGTACAGCCATATCCATCCGTCCATCCATCCATCCGTCCGTCCATCCATCCATCCATCCATCCTTCCATCCATCCATCCATCCATCCATCTATCCATCCGTCCGTCCGTCCGTCCGTCCGTCCGTCCATCCATCCGTCCATCCATCCATCCCTCCATCCGTCCGTTCGTCCGTCCGTCCGTCCGTCCGTCCGTCCATCCATCCATCCATCCGTCCATCCTTCCGTCCGTCCATCCATCCGTCCATCCGTCCGTCCGTCCGTCCGTCCGTCCATCCATCCGTCCATCCGTCCATCCGTCCGTCCAAAAGATGCAAGATGTTATAAACTAGACGGCGGTACGTGTAGTTGATTATCAAAGATGCGAGGTGTTATAAAATAGGAATGATGCCACATATGGCGCGTGTCATCGTTCGATATAGTGCGGCGACGTACGCTAGGGGGAGCGTTGCAATAAAATCGAGTGGGCAAAATGTACGGAGGATTCATGGTTTACCAGGTTTACCTCCGGAGCTTCGCCCACTCATCATCATTCACTTCGTGGATATGGCGGCATTTTTTTCTTATTTTTTCTTTCTTGCGCCTGCTCTTACCATCTGTATGCGTGACTTCCGTGCCACGTGGATGTCACGGGTATATTTTTTCATTGCTGGGCTCCCTATAGACCGGATTTTAGCCAGTACGCAGGAGCGCGCCGCATATGTGGCGTTCGTTATCCGGCACCTGCCTAAGAGTGCAGTTATATAAACATCTGGAAGTCTTCAGCATATTTTTGTGCGTGCGACATTTGTGCATATATTTAGCGTCATTTTATGATGCGTCGCTCAATAAACACAATTGCGACACGCTCAATTTCCTCCGCATGCTTCGCATAACACCGATTCCCATGGTACGTGGGATCTGCCGAATTTTTTTTCTTTCGAGTCTTCGACAACCATGCCCTTCGAAACCGACGTTAGTCAAAACCGACACTCGTGTGACTTAGAGTGTCGCAATCGCAACAGCGGGCACGCAACTGGCTATCGTTGGCCGCGGAGCTCCGGACAATTTTTATAAAACACTGCAGCATGCTCTAAGCCTGCAGAGGTACTTCCTTAGCACATAATTGGAGTTTGTAGATAATTCCACAAAAATTTTCAGTAGCACGACCAGCGAGTGACAATATTGTTTCTCTTCGAAATACTTCCAGTCGAGCTTCCAGTTTCCTGACTACTTAGGAAACACTCTGCGAAAAAGTAAACTAAAAAAGTTGAAGGTTTTTGTACAATGAAAAGTTTCATTGGGTATATGATATCAGATCTGCGAAGAAAGACAAGAGAGAATACCCTTACCCTAAGCTTGCTGCATTTCATGTGCTTCCCACCTTCTCGCCTACGTGCAAGCGAAGCGCGCGCCCGAGCCCGAGAGTTGATCTGTCCACATCATACTCGGCCACCCTGCGAAATCGAATGGGAAGCTGGCCTAATAATCGCTGGAGCATAAAAGCGCAGATATTAATCATCGCTGGAGCATAAGCGCTACGCCCAAGTTGTTAGCGCTATATGGACACCTGAATTGTCTCCGTTGTGTGGCCTTGGCATTTGCGGGCCGAATGATTTCGGCTCCGCAGCAACTAGGCGTATGGGCTGTGAAAAATGCATGTGGTAGTGGACGTTCGCTGTGTGTTGGAGGTAACAGTGGCGTGTTTGGAGAACGAAGCCAGAACGACGTCCGAGGTTAGATCGGTGTCTGCACGAGTTATCGGTCCTTTTTCCGCTTTATTGAGAAAGTGAGTCTCATCGGCCTCATTGAATAAAACCGGAGTAGGAATGTCACGTGCTTCGTTAGAAAATAGAATCACTCATGGCTTTGCGACAACTGAGCGTGTTTTGTGCGTCATCTGAGCAGACCAACTCTCGAAGCTGTGGAACCAGCATCAGTTTGTCGGTGAGCACGTCGATGAAAGTGATGGGCTTCTTTGGTGTCTTCCCTGAGCGCCTGCCCAAAACAACAAAAACTGCTGTCTGCGTCTGTCGCAGCGAAGGCAAATGTGTGGTTTTCTCCAACAACATGGCCGAATGAGGAGTGGTCTCGGCCTCTTAGCATCGCATAGATTGGTTGAAACCAATAGCAGATGGCGGAACGTGCATTGAATATCTCACTCTAAGGAAGCCAGTGAAGCTCTTCGGTTAAAAGGGTTCTGAGGAGGGGGGAGGGGGTCGTGGAGCAGGAAATATGTGGTTTGGAGTCCTAAATCTCTCTGTGTGGTCCGCATGGCCATCAGCATCCACGATCATGTCTGCGCAGTGACTCCTGAAACATATTAACAATCGAGCTGTTGCCCTTGACAAGCTCTGTCGGCGAAAAAGGTCTCATTGGCGCACGGCAACGATGCGCCAGATGAGGGCTGCACCATGCGAGCTCGATTTCGAAGGAAGCGCAGGTTCCGGAATGCCCGAGCTGTTTCGTTGAGTTTGCGCGGCTCATACGTTCCATTATCAGTGGAGACTAGGTTATTGGAAAGAGGGTGTCAAGCAGGAGAAATGGGTGGGAAAAGGTTGATCAGATTAGCACACCATTCAGGCCGCGATCACTGCCTGACGCCTGCGTAGGCATGCCATGGCACGGCGGCATCGCGAAGGCAGTCAATGGCCACCAGTTACTTCTTATATTCCGGCCAGGAATAGAGGCGGCGGAGAAAATTCTTAGTCTCCATTCGTAGAAAAATGCCACCGTGGTAACCATGAAATTCCGGTAGTCCCAATGGCACCGCTGATGATAAGGTGGTGTGCAAAGGTCCGCAAATTGTCGCGGCGAGATGGTCTCATGAAACTTGAAGCTGGGCGAGTTGGTTAATATTTCAAGACAAACTTAGATATGTTCTAGCTCCTGGGCAAGCATTGAGGCTGCCCTCACGACGTCCGTAGGTTTGTAGAGAGTGAAGCCAGAGAATCCCGAGGAGCCGCAGTGATGCTCACGGAAAGTAATGGCGTCTAATAACAACTTTCCTAATTCGTAGAAAATTCGATCATTTAGTCGGTGTAGTGCCGCCATTTGAATATCTAAGACTCTTATTTTTAAGAAATACAAAAACAATTGTGAACAAATAGTATAGATAAAAGACAACGACTTCATCACATAGCTCGTATAATTACGCAGTCGCCTACTCATAAAACATTGTAAAACATGCCGCGCACAGTGCTCTTTCGACTTCAGTATTACTTGTAATGCATTGTATTAAGGCGATGGAAATAAAAAGAAGCTATAGTATACCTTGAAAAGTAACAGAGCTACGGGGTTTGTGATCACTCTTCAAATTGTGGTCACGCTTCAAATAGACGGTCTCAATTCTTGCATTTTTTCACATAAGACGCCAAAAATATTGCATATAAGCTGGGGTGTTCATTGCTACGCAGAAAAGTTCTGATTTTCAGTCCATTGTACAGCCGTTGCGCAGAAAGACATGTTCATGTTTACCACAATTCCAGCCCCTGCCACGCAGTATGTTTTTCACAGTAAGTTGATAGCTCGTGAAACGGTACTCGCCTTCGACGGAATCAGAGAAATAAGGCCCGTATTTACAAACGCTCTTAGACTAGGCCCTCCACCACAACTCCGTGAAGTGAAAGAAAATGCTTCTCCTCAACTCGAGGGGTAAAGGGCATTCAAGGATGTCCCTCAACGTTTTATCTGACAAGGAGTCCTTACCGAAGGTGTCCTCCACCTCAACGCACTTGAGGGACACACGGGGCGAAGAATTTGCAAAATGCGTTGTCTAAGGCTAGCTTTTAGCCTCAAAACAAGAATTTTTATTTTTATTTTCTATTCTAAACAAATTCTGTATGTTCTTTTGAGTCGGTGGTACAGCAGAGCAGATGTTTGTAGCATGTTGTGACGAGTGAGCTCCAGAAATCAATCTGTCTGGCAACTCAACATTCTAGAATATCATCGAGACGCAGCAGGTTATCATATTGCTTTAACCACACTAAAGATTCCAACACTTGTACGTGCAGCTTGCACATTATTTTGTAGGCAATGTGATGAGTAATTGTTCGCTCGAGACAGGGATCATTTCGAAAGGGGACACACGCTGTGTGCTCTTGTTTTTTTTTCGCACAGATATACTCCACAGACAGAAAACAAGTATAAAATAGTGTAAAACAAAAGACCACAACAACTGAATCTTAACACGACCTTCTCAATTCATCTTTTTCGCCATAGATTTCATTGGATTAAAATGCGATTTAACGACTGCTTCGCAGACGAATGAACTGTAGTAGACGACCTCATTTCTCTGCGAGTGCCATCGGTTTTTAAATCCACCGTGGACACCTGTACTTCACATTTGTTAGTGTTAACAGCATCAAAAGCGAGATGTCTTAGTTTACTCGACATATTATTCAAATACAAAAGCCTATTTCAACTAGCCACTTTCTTGCGTGCGCGATGCTGTGCAAGGGCCCTTGTGCATAGCAGACGACACAACACTCCGCTCGTTGGCGCGCACTGCACGCGATCAAGGCTGTTTATGTTTGTGCGCACTTCGAGCCTGTGTGTTGCATATAGGCTCAATACTGATATGAAAGAAAGCAATAAAGGCACCGCTAACAAGGAACACTCGGCGCGCTTTGTGTACTCTGAGGAGGAGCGAGAGCGCTAGCTCCTGTGGTCACTAGTGTAAAAGTATGCGGGTGTGATTGAGAACCGTCGAACAAACAGACAGCACTTCTGTGGAAGCAAACAACATTGCATAGAGAAACTTGTGCGCTGTCTATGACTTCTGACCACATATCAAGCCACGACAAAAGCAGCAGCTCCATTAACTCTGGGACAACCTTAAGAATCAATGAAAAAAAAAGGACTACCAAGAAAAAGGAGACAACCACGCAACACGCAAGCAAATTTAGGTTATGTATCTCTTGTTTTGTTGTTCTTTATTTTTCTTTATGCATAAAGACTGCCGCTAATTTACTTTTGTGCACTGTTTTATTAATTCTGTACATGTATACTGGGAAGCCAGTCAAACCATTTTACTTAAAAGGTCCCGCTCTGCTTGTCAGCGGCAACAACAAGAGCTTGTTTTTGGCTAGCATGACATGAAACCTTAAAGGAGTCAACGTAATTCTTTTCTTCTCTATTTGAAAAAAATTGATACATACTTCTGTGCACTTTGCTCCTGTGAATACAAATATAATTGTACATAGGCACAAAGAAAACTTGCAGAAATATTAGAAAACTGTTTGATGGGGATACGAATATTTCAATGATAATAAAAAACTATTTCGAGGGCTTAAGAAATTGCATGAATAATATTTATATGAATAAGTCACGAAGTGTAGTTTCTACTGTAGTGGAGTTTTTAATACATAACACCTGCTGGTCATTGCGCTGGTGCTTTTCGACACAATACCCTAAAAACGACCCGCTCCTTGTCTTTCATAATGACTTGATTCAACATAATTAGAACGTACCCATTGAAATTGGAAGTGCTTTTGGAACGATTCAACAATCACGGCGCAGTTGCCTAGCAAAAACTGAAACATTTAGGTGTTTTTGTTTTCACTCGGCCTCCCGCTGATTATCCTAAATGACGTTTCTTTATAGCCCCCGTGGGGTACTCCGTTCATGCAGCCCCATGAGCCCATCGCTCGCACTTGTGGAAGCAGTCTCATTGCATGTGTTGACGCAACTTCCAAACCTTTTCGGCAGTGGCGATGCACACAGAAAGCATACTGTTAGACCCTCCGCCTGTCGCCATAGATCTATGGTAAACCAGCGGTAGGACAACAGCGCAACATCACTTGGTATTTAGCATATAGTATTGTTCGCTCATTTTACAAGTATTGCGGGAAATGTTAAAGTGTTATCATCTTCGCTGCATGAGTATAACGAAACAGCCGCGGTGTTCTCTTGCCTTCGCCACCTAACCACGTTGTGACTCCTTGACAATGTGCATTCGAGGTCACAGTTGGGCTGACTCCAAAATGTGTATAATAGCTCACGCGGTTGACAGTTTAATAGCTATTTTCCTTTTAAAGCAGCTCGTGAAACTCTTCTTGAGGTTGAATCACTGTGGCGATGTCTTGGCGTTCGCCTCATATAACTGTTTTTTTTTCAATCCTGTTAACGGGGTTTGTTTCGCTTCACTGACTCCATTATTTTTGGTCTGCGTGCATATTTTATTTTTTTAACACATATGTGACATTACTGCATACTTTGCTGTCCGATATGGCTACACTATTTCTTCAATGGTTTCTTCCTTCTCCTCCTGCCAATGAATGTCAATTTTTTACATATTTTCACCCGTCAGTTCACTATATTTTAATATAATTGGTATATGCGTGTAATCTGTATATAAGTTAATGTTCCGTTTCGAACGTTTATACTTCTGCCTGCTGCTGGAAATCTGCTTTGGTGAATGCAATTACGTAATGTGCGTTCATTTTGCTTGACTCAACACCATGCGACAGGCTTTTGTCACCGGTTCCTTCACTGGCGTCTTCTGGGAGGCCTGCCTCGCCTACAGTCTCTGTCGAACCAGCGGCTTCCGGTGGTGTTGCTGCAGACCCATATGAATTGAAGGAAGAACCAATGATGCCCACAGCTGCCTCTGTGACTGAACGAGCAAGCCGGTTTGGCTCCGGCATGTCTGCGGTCGAGCATGTGCTGGCTCGAGAGGCACAGGGCCGGATCGTTTTCAGGAAGAAAAACGCCGATATCAGGAAGAAAAAAAAAACAAGCTCGATATAGACTTGCTTTAGCTTAAAAAAGCCATTAAAATAGTGGCAGGTATCTAATTCAAGCTCACAGAACCATTTCATTGAGGGAGTGTACAAGGGGTAGTTGTTTAGAAAATGCTTGTCACACAATAAATATTTGAATTTTCAAAACCAATTCTTTCTCTCCTGTTTTCTGCCCTAGTGCCGCTTCCAACAGGACCGCCTTCAAGTTACGCAAAGATAAATATGCGACGTGGGATATATTTAATAAAACAGACTCATATGTTCCAAAAAACATTTCGTTTATCAAAGAAACAACACAAAGGTCTAATGATGAAGTAACTAGACCGTGCATACAAATCTAAAAAAGGAATAAAACTGCTAATATTCAGTTAATGCACCTCGCGGCAAGACGAGCACGTGATATGCTGCCGCTTAAGGTATCGATGGGAGCCAGCAGGGGCAGATGCCACTGCGGTTGCTATGGCCGTTGTGTAGCTGAAAACAGTATGATGTGAGGGCAAGGCTCATTACGCATTCAGGCTACATTGCGGAGACCAGCGCAAGCGGTGATTATAGACAGTGTGTTGTCAAGCCGGTTATAAAACTCCACGTGAAATCACGAAAAAAAAACACGTTGCTTCCGGATACCGAACGCTCGCTCCTCTGTATTTCGTGTTCGTTTGTGGGCCGCTTGATACCTGAATGAAAGAACCGGTTGGTCATTATTAGACATGAAATAATGATCAGCTTGCAAATGAAGCCCTGCCATGGCAAGGGATCCTGCCCAGAACAGCCATTTCGTTATTTCTGGTGCGTGGTGAGACATACCGGTCCTCGGGGCTGTTTGATAGTCTTGACGTGTAAAACAGCGTCATCGAGAATGATTGACATGCATAACCTGCTTCAACAAATATCAAACCAGGTAGCCTTTCGGTCTTGAACAGGACTCTTGCATGACTGTTGTCGAAAATTCTGCTGCCGTGCACAGATCTCGCCCAGCCGAACACAACATCAAGAAATTGAAGTTGGGGCCCAGTGATGGTCTATAAACATAAAGAAATGAGTGTGGTTGTAGCGCGAGCTGGATCAACTATCAAAACACTATAACAAAGTTAAAAGTATACTCCTAGCCTGAGTGCGGACCACTTTAAAAGCCTTTTATGTGGCCTCTCAAATTTTAAGCGATTCAATATTTCAACAGCTTTCTGACAAAATAGCGTGCACAATAAACTGACATCATATTTTTTCGTATCCAAGGACACATATTGTCAAGTAAGTCAAAATTCTTAACTGCGCTGCTCTAAATATGCTTATTCACAGGTAGAAAACTTATAAAAGGAAACTTTTTCGTAAGTACATGTAAACTTCTCTGTTAACGTGAATAATTAAAGTATGTTATCCTGACAACTAGAAATGTCGGTATATGTTCAGTCTGAGAAGATTTGATGCGCAGAGGTGATATTTGACCTAGCAACATGAAGTCTACATGGGCTGGGTGGTACTTCCTTCTAAAAAAGTACAACTCTTTTGTTATTTTTTGTGTGTGTATGCAAAACACTTGAGAAAAACGTTTTGCCGAGTGTGTGAGTGCTCCATGTTTTAACTGCTCAGGTAATGAACGCCAGCACATAATTTTTAAAGTCTGATTTTGCCATGTGTATGGGCTGTTTTGCCCAGACGCCATAATTTGCCGATTCTCTGCATTGTTTCATTTCCTTGCGCACTGGGTGTTGTATACCCGCTATCTGAACAAAAATTTAGTTGTATGTGTGTGCTCTTCCTTATGTGAAATTCACTGTATGTCGAACAACGACGATGAAGTGATTCTGGCGTAGAACACTGCTGTCATTATCTGTAATTTTTCAAAGTTTTTCTGCGGCTCTGTGAAAGACACGGTTCCAGTGACTGCGGCGATGGACGTGGGTTCGCCTGTGTTTCCAACGAAACCATCGGCGTCGTCTGCGGCTACCACGAGAAAGCGTACGGGCCACCCGAGTGATGCCGACAGCGAGGACACGCTGATTTACTTACGGCCAGCGACGAAAGCTCCAATGAAGGCGACTTCGTGCCTGTGACAAGACGGCAGAGAAAAAGAAGACCAGTGATTCCGTCTCAAAATACAAGAATGCGACAAAGATGCGAGAGCCCACGATATACACAATTCTGTTTTTGCCGGTGGATGCGGCTTATAGTCTCAACCGGCTCAATCGTCAAGCCACGTCTAGGTCTCTTGAGGAACTCGCCCAGGGAGAGATCGCGGACGTGCGCATCAATGGCCGTAAGAATATCCTCGCCGTAGACGCCACTCAATGGAGCACATTGAAAGTGCTGAGCAATGTCAAGATGTTGGATAACATCAATGTTCACTCTTATATACCTGATGGCCGCGACTCTACGGCAGGCGTCATTTACGACGTCGACATTTAAATCAGCGAAAGTGATTTTGCTGCTCTCATCAAATCGGTGTCTGCAGAACTTACCATACTGCAAGCTCATCGCCTTGGCAAATCACGCTGCGTGAAGCTCATGTTCAAGAGTGACAGCCTTCCATCGCAAGTCAAGGTCGGCCATTTTCGGCACACAGTGCGACCCTTTGTACCGAAGCCCCTTCAATGCTGGAAATGTTATAGATTAGGACATATCAGTGCTGTTTGTACGAACCTGCCTGTGTGCTCGCTATGCTCACAATCACATAGCGCAGACGCTTGCCAGACAGAACTTCGAAAATGTCGAACCTGTCATGGCCCTCACGAAGCATCGTCAAAAGATCGCCCAATCATGAAAAAGGAAATGCAAGTGTTGAGGCAAATGGTCCGGGATGGCTCAACTCACAGGGAGGCCGCTGCCCAAGTACGACGCCGGCGGTCTCGTCGCCGGAGGCCCCAGAGGAGACCCAGTGCCGAAGCAAGGATTGAACCTCACCAAATGACCGCCAGCATACCACCTCAAGCATCCAGACACGCCGACAACAAATCCTCCAAGCAAGACAAGAGCATCACCGGCTCGTCTGAAGCATGGCCAGCGCTGCCAACGATAGGCCCGCTGTTTGAGCCGCCGCATCGCTCGTCTACAATCCGTTCGGAACGAGAATGCGGTGATTGTCGCGACAAAGAAATCGTAGCCTTGGTTAAGGCCCTTATAGATACCATTCGTACGTTCCTCACTAGAATTGACAGTCCGGCTGCTAAGAGTGCACTTCAGTTAGTGGATGCGCTGAAGCCGGTGCTATCAAGTCTGGAAAGACACCACGGCTCCGCCTCTGCAAGCCTTTCGTAAAGGGGTCAAAGGAGCTTCGATATTTCAGTGGAATGCCCGAGGCATCAAGCCCCGCATTTCTGATATCCGACAATTTGTGTTTAAAAACCAGTTTCCAATTATTGTTATCTGTGAGCCACGGCTATACAAGCATCACCGGCTCGCCTGAAGCATGGCCAGCGCTGCCAACGATAGACCCGCCGTTTGAGCCGCCGCATCGCTCGTCTACAATCACTTCGGAACGAGAATGCGGTGATAGTCGCGACAAAGAAATCGTAGCCATAGTTAAGGCCCTTATGGATACCATTCGTATGTTCCTCACTAGCATTGACAGTACGGCTGCTAAGACTACACTTCAGTTAGTGGATGCGCTGAAGCCGGTGCTATCAAGTCTGAAAAGGCACCATGACTCCACCTCTGCAAGCCTTTCGTAAAGAGGTCAAAGGAGCTTCGATATTTCAGTGGAATGCCCGAGGCCTCAAGCCGCGCATTTCTTAAATCCGACAATTTGTGTTTAAAAACCAGTTTCCAATTATTGTTATCTGTGAGCCACGGCTACACAATGCAATACGACTATCCAGGTACGAAGCCTTCAAGTCCGCTACCTGCAAAGAACAGAGTAAAGTCATTGTATATATCAGATGCGACCTTACCTATACCGAGCACCATGTAGCACCTCACGATGACAACCAGTATGTCTGCTTGACAGTTAAACGTAGAGACCTCAATTTCACGCTTGTAGGCGCATATATATCACCTTCAAACCGTTTTGAACCTGAAAGACTACGTGCACTGTTAACAGCCACACCTGGACCATGGATCATCACCGGAGATTTAAACGCTCACCACCCACTATGGGGAAGTCAGAAGACAAACAGTCGCGGAAGGCAAATACTCTTTTTTGCTCTGGAGCAGCAGCTGCTTTGTGTAAACGACGGAAGCCCAACGTTTCTACGGGGAACGACATACAGCAGCTGCCTTGACTTGACATTTGTGTCACGAAGCCTAAATGGAAAGGTCAAGTGGTTCGCAGACTATGAAACTCATGGAAGCGACCACATACCAACCTATTTAAAGATCAAGGGCCTGGAAAAATCGCCAAACTACGACACTTTGACTCGCATCGACTGGACAAAGTTCAGGTAATTGACGGAAAAGAGGTGTGAAAAAATAAAGCGCCTCCTCTTGACACCCTCGAGGATATGATTAGAGGTGCTACTCAAGAAGCGACCTATCATATTCAACATACTTAAGCATATTGTCAACATCAAGCGGAATTGGAACGGCTCAGAGCGATCCATCGTCGTGCAGAACGAAGATGTAGGCGCACTAAATCCATTCACGACTTGAGGGAGGCAAGGCGCCTACAGAAAAAAATTAAGCGGCGAACCAAATCACTTCAGTCCTTTCGCTGGAAATATCTGTGCGATTCGTTGAATCCACACAAGCCTTTGACACAGACAGGGAGGATTGTTCGTGGCCTACGAACATCGCCACATCAACATCACCCCTCCAAGTGTCTTTCTCTCCAGCAAGGCCGCACCGAAATTGAAGTAGCAGAAGATTTCTGCATGAAAATTGACGGTCAGGCGTCCGCGTGCACCACGCACCACCTAGAAAACGCTCCAGTTTCCAGAGATTCAAGAATAGACACCTTCTTTCCTCTAGGGGAACTACAAGCGGCCTTGACGGCATGCAAACAATCTTCATCGCCTGGTCCAGATGGGATCACGTACATGGCTCTTTGCAACCGCGGAGAAGCAGCTCGATGGGCCCTTCTACCCGTGTACAACGACTCGTGGAGCAGCAGATTTATCCCTCATTCATAGAAATCCAGCCGCCTCGTCCCTGTGCCTAAACCAGGTAAATCTCCTCTGCACTTGACCTCTTATCGCCCCATCGCGCTTGCCAGCTGTTTCGGGAAAGTGATGGAGAGGATGACTTTGACTCGCCTAGAGTGGTACCTGGAGCACCACGAGGTATACCCTCATGCTATGACGGGCTTTCGGCGTGGCCGGTCCGCAATTAATAACGTTATAGAGCTGGTCTCATCTGTTCAGCATCAAAAAAGACTGAAACGTTTATCTGCGGCGTTGTTCTTGGGCGTGAAAGGTGCATACGATAACGTATCACATGAAGCCATTCTGTATGTCATGGAAAATGTTGGATTAAGGGGTCGCTTTTACCAACGGATCCACAGCTATCTGAAAGGCAGAGCTTTCTTTGTACAGACGGAGAATGGCACAACAACGCATCATTGCAAGCATCGTGGTGTGCCTCAAGGTAGTGTTCTTAGGCCCACACTTTTCCTTCTAGCGATACTGGGCCTGGTTGACGCACTTCCAGAATCTGTCCATCTATCAATATATCAAGATGACATCTGCATCTGGGTGTCAGGCGTAACACGCCTTCATTTGCGTGCCCGGCTTCAGAGAGCGGCTACTATAGCGAGAAAGTACGTGGAGGAATGGGGACTAGAGCTGTCATCAGAGAAATGCTCGCCTATAGCATTCACGCATAAGGGGATGAGCCCATATGTTATTAAAAACAACGGACACACCATCAACTACGTGAAGACCCACCTATTCCTCGGAGTCATAGTTGATTGAGACCTCTCCTGGAGCCCTCACATCGCCCACATGAAAACTAAACTCACCATGATCACCCACGTACTGAGGTTTCTTGTTGGAAAAACGTGGGGTGCATCGGTACGAGCAATGCTTGAACTCTACGCTGTTCTGTTCCTCGGTTATATGCGATACAGCTTACCCTTCCTTTGCGGGATCCGAAGAACAAAATTGCGCGTCTTCTGGTCGATCCAAGCCCAAGCACTGAGAATATGCCTTGGTCTGCCGAGATTCGCGTCTGCAGCAGAGACAGTCATCATTGCGCGTGATTATCCAGTCAACGCATATATCCGCCTAGATGCTTTGAGAATGCACATAAGACATTTCGCTCGGCTTCCATCTCATGACCTCGCCTCACTTCGAACTTCTAGGCCCCACTCAGCGTTCAGCGCAACTGTAGCTCAGCATTGCGCAGTGCTTCCATTGCACTTCACGCAAGCAGCACGGCCGCCGATACCATTGTGGTGCCTACACCCTTTCAAAGCTTTCTTACAATTCCTGGCATCCAAAATAAAAAAAGTCGTCGCATCTAGCCCTGAAACAGGCCACATGACCCTTACTGAAAGAGAAGCACAACGGACGCCATCACATTTACACGGATGGCTCGGTGTCTTCAGTAAGCTCTACAGGGGCGGTGGTTATTCCCGCGAGGCACATCACAATTGAATTCATGACATCGCATTTGACGTCGTCGACAGCTGCAGAAGTCGTCGCCACGTGCAGCTCAGGAGTTTACAGTGAAAAAACCTTCGGGAATTTGGTCTATCTTCTCGGACTCGAAGGCAGCTCTTCAATGTTTTATGTCACCCTTTCGCCGGGGACCTAATGAACAGTTAGTAGCTGAAATAAGGCTTCTTCATCACCAAGCATTAGAAAAACAGCACAGCATAGTGTATCAGTGAATACCAGGTCATTGCGCTATATATGGCAATGACCGCGCAGATGAGGCCGCTAGATCTGCACTCGATGGTACCCAATACACAGCCATCCCGTTCTCAAGAACCGACGCAGATACAAGACTTCGTTTGCTTGCACGTGACCTCACACTGGTACAGTGGAACTCAACAGACTTCACAAACGTGCCCCTGCATAACTTGGATCCCGATCTGCAGTTTCGTCTTCCCCCAAGAATATCTCAAGCTGAGGAGACTCTTCTATGCCAACTGTGGCTTGGAGTGGCATTCACGAACGCATACTCTTACCTCATTGGAATGGCCAGCTCTTCTACATGCACTTACTGCAGCTGTGAAAAAACCATCGCGCACCTTCTGTGTGAGTGCACCCATTTCAACGCGCAAAGACAAGAACTCACAGCCGCTCTGGATAGAGTGGACGATCGGCCTTTGTCGGAACGAAGGATTCCAGGTAATTGGCCAAGCCCATCCTGAGCCCAGAAGGCTTTGAAAGCTTTGCTGTGCTTTTTGCGGACAACTGGCCTCAGAGACAGACTTTAGTGTGTTATACTCTTTGATGTTGCCTTTCCTCTGTCGCAATTTTTTTAAATTTCTCTCTTTCTTCGCAACATTTCTTTTTAACATCTTTCATTCCCCTCACCCCTTTCCCCAGCACAGGGTGGCCAGCTGGTCTAAAAACTGGCTAACCTCCCTGTCTTTCCGCGTAAACTTTCTTCCTCCTCCTCACTGTCTATTCGTCCATACGTCTGCCTGCCTGTCCATCCGTCCATCTGTATGTCCATCTGTCTGTCTATCTGTCTGCCTGCCTGCCTGCCTGCCTGTCTGTCTGTCTGTCTGTCTGTCTGTCTGTCTGTCTGTCTGCCTGTCTGTCTTTCTGTCTGTCTGTCTGTCTGTCTGTCTGTCTGTCTGTCTGTCTGTCTGTCTGCCTGTCTGTCTGTCTGTCTGTCTTTCAAAGCCATTTCACATGACACAAAAAGCAGCAATTTTCAGTCTGCAAATTCGCTCGCAGCGAAAAAAAAAGAAGGCCAGTTTGCTCCCGCTGCAGCAGTTCGTGGCAAGCTTTCACACTGTTGGAAAGTTTTGCTCTGGTCGCCGAGGCAGGAGCGATTTTTGGTCGGGACCCACCTGTTATATTCAGCTTCGGTTTTTACTTTGTGTTCTTTCACCCCCAGGAGACGCGTCTGTTCTTTATGTATATATTCGATGTGTTGCGTACAATAAACGTCTTTTTGTACGGTGGTGCTGCCGGTGCTTCTTACGTCTTTCGCAAACACCACATTGGCGACGAAGATGGGATAAACACGTCAAGCTACCTTCAGCATCGAGTGTCGTCCGGGTCCGCCCTGCCATGAGTTTCTCCGGCCTTGCTCCGCCGCCGCCGTTCCTCCCGACGCCCGGCCGGCCGTCGCTTCCATAGGAGGAGTGGGCGCAGACTTTAACAGTCTACCTTCTAGCGTCCGGAGCAGCTGAGTTCCCACCAGCGCGACGCAAGGCCATTCTTCTGCATTGTTTGGGGGCGGAAGGGCAGCGTGTTTACCGGACTTTACCCGCAGGGTCAAATGCCGCAGCACCAGCAAGCGCCGCAGCACCGGAAGTACAAGAGAAGCCTCCCGCGGCCGCTACTGACGAGTACGAGGCTGCACTCATCACCTTACGGCAGCAGTTTTCCACGTCGTGTAACGTCGTCGTCGAGCGTCATCGTTTCCACCGCCGCAGCCAACACGCAGGCGAGTCCGTTCATGACTTTGTTGCTGCTTTACGGGAGCTCGTTTCGCATTGTTCGTTCGCTTCACAAGATGATGCTCTGCGAAACCGATTTGTTGCCGGCGTTGTTTCCAACCGCGTACGTGAATGGTTGCTGCTCGAGGGTTCTTCCCTTTCGTTCGAGAGCGCAGTGCGAATCGCTATTCTGTTTGAGCAAGCAGCTGAAGAGCTGAAGGAATTTTCTGCTTCGGTCGAGCCTGTTTCTCTACGGCGTCGTTCCCAGTATTCGCATTCTTCGCGAAAATTCAATTTCCAGCCAAAAGCGCATTTTCAGCAAAACTCTCCAAGCGCTAGTAGTTCGCGTGCGCCGCAGGGGCCCCGCCCCCCTCGGCGAGACAGAGATAGCCGGTCCGTTTCACCACACTGTTTCCGATGCGGCTCGCGGAATCACAGCGCATCAGCGTCACAGTCCCCTGCACAGGGAAAGAAGTGTTTGTTTTGCGGTATCAAGGGCCACTTTCAGAAAGTATGCAACCGCAAGCGTCAAATGCAAGGCAGGATTCGTGAAGTTGGCATCGATGACGATGCTTTGTCTGGGGGAAGTTCTGAGCAAGTTTTGACTGTGCAGCATCCCGCTCGCAGCGCAATTTACATACAAGTATGCGTAGTGGATGTCAAGTTGTCATTTCTTGTTGACTCAGGATCGTCTGTTTCAATTCTATCAGAGCAAGAATTTCACCAACATTTTCAAAGCGGTTTGCTCCTCCCAGCTCCGCATGTCACTTTGTTTGACTATTCGAAGCGCTCAATCTCCGTGCTGGGCTGTTTCTAGGCAGACGTTCAGTTTAAAGGGCGCTCTGCACCACTTCTTTTCTACATCGTTTGCCAAGAAACTTGTCTGATTGGCCTTGACAGCATTAAGGCCCTAAATCTTCGAATACAGGGCTCCACTCTTGAGTGCCTGCACACGTCCGTTGCCCCGCCGCCGCGTGTTAATGACCCGACACCTTGTCACATTCCGATGCAGTCAATAGAGCAACCCAGGCAAGCAAACCTTCCGCCAGCCTTGGAACACGACTTCGGTTCACTTTTCAGTCCCGAGTTGGGTCTTGATAAGCGGTTCACGCATCGTGTCAAGATTCGGAGAGGCGTGCAGCTGGTACCTTCGAAGCTGCGCCGTCTTCCATATTCACTTCGGGAACCAGTGTCAAATGAACTTCACAGGTTGCTGAGCCTTAACATCATCGAACGCATCGATGCTTCTGAATGGGTTTCGCCCATTGTTGTCATTGACAAGAAAGACGGCAACATCAGAATTTGTGTTGACCTCCGGGAGCCTAACAAGGCTATTGTACCAGACAGCTTCCCGTTGCCTCATACAGAGGAACTCCTTCATGCCTTGGTAGGCGCGACACACTTCTCAAAACTTGACTTGGCTTCTGCCTACCATCAGGTTCTTTTGCACCCTGACTGCAGGGACTTGACAGCCTTCATCACGCATGAAGGACTTTTTCGGTTCAAGAGAAGTTGCTTTGGGTTAGCTTCTGCCCCAGCGGCATTTAAGAAGATGATAGCCACAATTCTGGATGGCTGCCCTGGTGCGTTGTTCTACATTGATGACGTGATAGTCTTTGGGAAAAGTGCAGAAGAACATCTTTTGAACCTAACAAAGGTCTTGCAGAAAGTCAAGTACGCAGGCCTGAAATTGAACGACAAATGCCTTTTCGACGTTCCAGAACTTTCTTTCCTAGGGCATAAGGTCACTGCACAAGGTATCTCGCCGCTTCCAGAGAAAGTAGACTCGGTAGTTAACACCCCAGTGCCAACAGATGTTGCTGCCCTCCGTTCATTCCTGGGTCTTGTAGAATACTATTCCAAGTTTGTTCCCCGCTTGGCCCAGGTGGTCGAGCCTATGCGCGTTCTGCTTCGCAAGAATGAGCCATTCATCTGGTCAGCCGAAGCAGACAGCAGTTTCCGGAGTGTCAAGGAAATGCTGTCTTCAAGTACAGTTGTCCACATGTTCGATCCATCACTTCCAGTCATCGTGTCGACCGACGCTTCTGACTGTGGGCTGGGAACCGTTCTGCAGCAGCAAAATGGCCATGAGCTCCGCACAGTGGCTTTCGCGTCTCGTACCTTGTCACCAGCGGAAAGAATGTACTCGGTCGGCGAACGCGAAGCGTTGGCATGAATTTGGACGTGCGAACGATGGCACACTTACCTTTGGGGTCGCCATTTCAAGATTCGAACGAACCATCAGGCGTTGGTATCGTTGCTGTCTTTGCAAGGACGTGCCAGAAGGCCACTTCAAATTGCACGCTGAATTACGCGACTCCTATGCTTCAATTTCTCTGTCGAGTGCCGCAAGGGGTCCACCAACACGGTAGCAGATGCTCTTTCTCGGCTGTCAGCTCCTGCCGCGCAGGCACAGCTGACCAAGGATGAAGAAATTGTGTCGTTGGTCGAGTCGGCTTGCGTGACGAAGGAAGAATTCAAGCAAGCCGTCCTGAACGATGGTTGTCTGCAAACGGTCAAGTCGTTCGTGCTCTGTTCTTGGCCACCACAAAAGTCCATACCAAAGGAGGCAAAACATTTCTACTCTGTGCGCGAAAAACTTTCTGTTGTTGATGACCTTCTACTGCGCGCAGAACGCCTCGTTGTTCCGTCCTCACTCACGGCTCAGTTCATCGCCGTTGCCCACAAGGCACATCCGGGCATCACGCGCACAAAGGCGTGACTTCGTGAGCTATTCTGGTGGCCATGGGTGGACAAGCAAGCTGAATATGCCGTGAAAAACTGTCACATCTGCCTGGAGGCAGATAAGTCTTCCAAAACATCGCCAGCGCCATTGCAGCCTATTGACTGGCCTGAAAGGCCATGGCAGAAACTGGGCCTAGACATTGTTGGCCCATTGGAACATGCACCTAACAATAGCCAATTTGCTATAACACTGGCCGATTACCATTCCAAATGGCCAGAGATATATTTCTGCAGCGAAGTGGCCACAAGCACCGTGAAAGACTTCTTAACCAGTGTTTTTGCCCGTGAAGGATACCCGGAAGAGATTGTTTGCGACAATGGACCACAGTTCACTTCACGTGAATTTGTAAGCTTTCTTCAAAACCGAGCCATCAAGCTGTCTCATTCGTCTGTATATTACCCCCAGGCGAATGGGCAAGTCGAGAGGTTCAATCGAACTCTGAAGAACTTCAGCCAGGTTTCACTCCTCGAAAGGAGACCTATCCGACAAGCGGTTACGGACTACCTCTCTATTTACCGCTGTACTCCACAGGCTACCACTGGAGTTGCCCCAGCAGTTCAGCTGCATGGGCGAATGCCCCGAACCAGATTGGATGTTGTGGGGTTTTCGGCACCAGTGTTTGCAAAAGACCCAGCAAAGGAACTGGCGCGACTGCGCCAAAGGGTCCGGCTTCAACAGCAAAGCAGTAAGGAGTACACGGACCGCCGGAGAGCTGCTAAGCAGCCAAAGATAGCTGTGGGTGATTTCGTTCGTATCAACAAGCCGTCCGTTCGCTTCAAGGGGGATCGCTCCTTTTCCTCGCAAACTGACGTGTTGGGGAGGAGGGGACCTGCTTCTTTCCGACTTGCAGACGGCCGCACATGGAACGCCTCCAAGTCTTCCCGGGTTTCTGAGAGGGGCACGAGTCCACCATACCAACGTTCGCAGCTACCTGCGCCACAGCTTCCGGTTCAAGTGCCGCAGCCTGCCCTGCCGCCACCGCCTTCTCCCGAGTCGCAGCCGCCGCCTCCTGGCGTACTGCAGTCTGCCGTACCGCAGTCGCCTGTTCCTGATCCGCAGCTGCCTGTACCGGAGCCTGCCATGCTGCAGCCTCCTTCTCCTGGGCCGCAATCGCGGTCTCCTGGTGTACTACAGAGCTCTACAAGCTCATTACCAGCTCCGGCCGTGCAGCATCCCCATCGGCCGTCCCGAGAGCGCCGGCCACCGGTCTGGCTCAAGGACTATCAGACCCACTAGTTGCCTGTGTGTATAGCAGAGTGTGTATGTAATGTAAATATGTATGTGTATACAGCGTGTAAAATGTTCAGTGCATGCATAGGGATTTCTTACTAACACTTACTAACAACTAATCACTACATATAAGGGAGGGAGTATGTTATAATCAGTTTCGGTTTTTACTTTGTGTTCTTTCACTCTCAGGTGGCGCGTCTGTCCTTTATGTATATATTTGATGTGTTGCGTACAATAAACGTCTTTTTGTACGGTGGTGCTGCCGGTGCTTCTTACGTCTTTCGCAAACACCACACCACCGAAATAAGGCCGGGCCCAACAAGCCGTCGAAATAGCGTAGAGGGGTTTGTTTTCATGATCGCCGATGCTGTGCATTTTAAGTAATTGAGCTTGAAGAGTGTTGCTTAAATGAGGAAACAAAAGTGCTCTTCTTTGCCGTTTCTAGAACCTAATATCATAACATATAAATTGTTACATCATATTTGAAAAATTCTACAGTGTCTGCCACAACGAACGGCTGCAAGAAACGTTTCCCACCACTCCAGTCACAGAATGAAAATCGCGGACTGTTCGCGGTCCATGTGGAACGAAACTGCCATTAGCGGCGGTTGCGAACACAGTGGTTGGAGCGAACGCAACGAGAATCATCAGGAGAATACTGCGGATTCTCTCCGTTGGACAGACTTTTCGAGTAGAGGGCGATTTCTGCAGCGCGAAAAAGTTCGCGATATTCCCGTGAGGTGAATTTTCGAGACGAGGAGCGTCCATGAATACAGGCCTGAATACCACGACGAGTGGAACACGAGCCTCACTCCTGAGTCCAGTTAGCGATTTCAAAGAAGTCCGATGGTGGTGTTTACCAACTGTTTCACAACTTGGTGAAGAAGCGTGATGGGGGTGTTTCGCAACGATGAGTGTTTCACCACTTTGGTTCAGCACTACCAAAGCTACGGTGTGTAAGAAGACCAGACACTTGCGCACCAAAACATAGTCCAGATATAGTGAGTGCCTTAAAATTAACTGAGTTGACTAAAATTTGCGTTTGTTTGGTGTGTGTTACGCCACATCAATATGCAATAAGTTTGTTCTTCGAATTTAGTTATTAAGCATAAAATTATTTTTCTCACTTACCGCCGGTAACTGTGTTTACAAATCAACATGACAGCACTCATGCAGACGCGACCACCCGCTTTGATTCGAACTTGCGCTTGCTACACGCCCACTGAGCTGACAGCAACAAATGAATAGTCAAATCCGTCATCGATTTGGTGGATCTTACGCTGAGGATAAAACACCAGATGTGTTTTGTCATTATTAGCGAGATATTGTGCTTCCTTAGGTGCACCTGCTATGACTAACCAGCGCCTCCTCTATTTTTGCAGTGCACATGTGAATGAGCGGATTTCAATAGGAAGCGGCCGTTGGTGCTAGTGCAGCATTTCACCACCCGGCGCCGCAACTGGAGTATAGATGCCGCCGCGTCGTCTATCGCGCAAATAAATGCAGCGGCTACAATGGAAGCTGTTATACGGCTTGGTTTTCGGCTGTATTAGAATTGTTTAAGATGTAATGAACACTTGGAAACGAGAATCGTGAAGCACTTGTCGTTTTGGACACCAGCTCATTTAAATGGCATATGTCGTTCGCGACTACTTGATCGAGGCGCTCGCGCGTCGTCTGCTAGGCCAACACCAGATAGCTGATGCCAGTAATTCGCGGGAAGTTGTTCTGTCACCATGGCGTTCATTGGACTGAGTTGCTTTTTTGACTAACTGATATTCGATTTTTGAGAGAATCCTTTGCCAAGAGCTAATAATAAAAGCTTGGGTGTCTAATTTTCCCCGATGCTTGCTGTTATGTAGTGGCGTAGTACATTATGGGCAAGCCTGGAGTTCATGCAATAAATAGCAAACAAATGCCCCTTGACTGCTTCCAGGAATATAGATCATCATCCTTTCCCTTCGCAAACCATTACATGTGTTGCCACCGAAAAAAGTAAGTGTCAAAATTGAGGAACTATGGCAGGTGATTTCATCATTTTAGAGCCTACACAATCAAATCATGATGAAATAAACAAGAACAGCTCCATATACTGTGCGATTTCTGCCATAATTGCATATGTTTTGAACAGGCGCTGTTAAAGACTGTCAAGTAATGCTGACTCTCAACTTGAGCCAAGTTGACAGGTATGAAAAATGCGGCCTGTGGTCAGTTGCTTGAGCTTGTCTATGAATTCATGGACGGGTTGTGATAGCCTTATTGTGCAGATGCTCAGCTCTGTTTTTTTTTTCTTCTTCCCTCTGGCCTCTTCATTCGGTAGCGAGCAGAGTCGAGCCGAATGGCTGTGTGGTGTCTGTGGGCTCCCATTCAGCTTCAGGGTGCAATGATAGCGTTGCACGCGTCAGTGATCGCGAGGCAGCGTTGTTACTGATAGACTCATTTGTTCACTGTTCGGATGCAGCACATTCCCGTTTAGTGATACCAATTGTCATGTTGCCAAACGTGACGGGCTGCCTTCTCCAACCACAACTTATAATGATGATGATGATGATGTTGATGATGATGACCTGTGATGGATGGCGCTCATCCACGGAGGGGGATGGGTCAAGAACCGGGCGGCAGGATACTTACAGAAAGCTAAAATGAAAATAAAGCCAATCTGAAAAGTAGTTTAGAAATAATACTACCAATAAACAAAAATGTTTGCTGAGCAAGCGGTCAAAGCAAATCTTGTTTTTGACAGACTTAGCTACCAATTATAAGCTAAAGATCTGAAAAGGTTAGGGTTCTCTACCACGGTAATCTTTTAGTTGCGTTGACGTAATCAAACACAGTGGAGCATATATCTCTGTGGCAGTAACCAAATGAAGTTCCGCCAAGTGATAAAATTACTGGTAGATTTACTTGTAGTCCTAGCTTTTGTAATGGGGCTACTAAAATATTTTTTTTGATAAGAATAACGATGACAGAATAAAAAGAAATGCTCAATTGTTTAAATTTCGTTGCACCAAATGCATAGCGGTGACTCCTCGAGTCAAGCTTTGTTAAGGTAATAATTTAGTTGTGGAACTGCGCAGCGCAATCTGGTATAAGTGACTTCTAGCTGGCGAGATACACACCACTGTTTATTCCAGCAATACCTCAAATGCTAGAAATCTTTGAATTTACCAAAATAACCTTTTCCCCATTGCAGACAAGCATTTCTGAACGTTAGCGCTGTCACGTAAGCCATATCAGGCAAACCTGGGATGGTGGGCCCACTCGGAGATAATGCTGCTAAAGAGTCTGCCATTTCGTTCAAATATAATCCGCGGTGTCCCGGTACCCATAGCAAATGCAGTTTTTTTTACGTTTTTTTGGTACTAAATGCCGAAACGTATTCTTCGGCTTTGTATTTACTGCCGCAGAAAGTGCATTGCAAACTGATAACAAATCTGTAATGATAACTGCTAATGACTCGCTTGAGGGCAGTTTGCATAGGGCAAGAACAATAGCCAATAATTCTTCAATGAATACAGGGGTATAATCTGGGAGTCGAATCGAAAAGGACCAGTCCAAAGAAGGAGAGAAGATGCCAACCCCAGCCTTTTCTTTTGACACAGATGCATCAGTCGCAATGATATTGCTTATGTCTAGGTGAGCTAGATAATCTGCTAACTGGTCATTTAAGTACCTATGTGCCAATTGTTTCGCGTTATGAGGAAATATATAATCAAATTGTATGCTAAGCATTGACTTTAGGTTGTGTAATGGACCAATATGTTTATTTTTACCTATAAAACACGCGGGTTGTAAATGACGGCTACATATTAGAGTGTAGTACGAGGATTTATTAGGAGACCAATCGTTCTGCATGAATACTGCAAGCACACTCGCCACGAACACCAGCGAGAGCTGCAATTTCACGAACATACAGCCATACAGTGCATTAGGGTGATAGCCCTAAATGCCTCATCAAAAGCGAAAATTGTTCGCCGGTGGCGTCTTCTTGCGTCGGCGGCGTGAACACGAGTTATGCAAAAAATTATGATTACGTGAAAAGGTTCTCATATGACGTCACATATCATTATTGTTTGGAAGGTATGTGAAGGTCACATAACTTCACGGCATCTTTTAACATCTTCGCTTAGTTGAAATGGGCCGATCAGGAGGGCAGTGCATAACCAGCTGAGGGAATGAAAGCTAGCTTGGTCTCGAATTCTTTAGGCAGTAAAAAACCATGTTGTGTGCAGAAATATCTCGGAGGCAAAAAGGAAATATTCAGTGCATTGAACTGGAAGAAAACGAGGATAGTTTCTGCCTTTCATTCGTCTCAGATGAATCGATAAGGGGACTGGCGAGCTTTTTTTTTTGTAAGTAATGTGAAATGAAAAAAAATTCTTAATATTTCCGTCAGACATGCAGCGTAGGACACAGCAGTATCATATATTGAGGCATGCAAATAGTGATGTTGCAATAGCTTGAAATAGATAATAAAACGCGAATGCTGTGAAACTCGATTGCATATATCGAGCCAATAGCATGGCCTGACAGAGCCAGGTGAAAACAGCGCACCGCTAGGTATGTGCAACTGTTCATGCTCCCTTCACCAGTGAAAGCCGTCGAGAAGCATGAATTCAAAATTACTGGCACGAAAACATGAATTCACGAGCTGCCTAATACGGGCGTCCGTGCAGCGCCAGCATCCTGTAGTCTACTCGCGCAGCGCCATCAGTCGGTAGCGTCGAGCGAAGGCGGAGCGCTCGAAGGCCTGAAGAGAGCGTTCGCCCTGGCAGTGAAAAAATAGAGGAGCCGTTGGACAAACGCACCGAGGCAGTGCTTGGGCTGCATCGCCAGACTAAGAACGCTGCATCTCCAACGGACATGCAACATGACACAGTGCTTCGTGTGCGTCGGATCCTCCTTCAATGAAAACCAAAAAGAGAAAAAAATGACAGCATATCCATAGGGTGAATGATGGAGAGTGGCGCGAAGAATCCGTCTGTCCATGCGTTCGTCTGTGTGACCGTCCATGCGTTCCTCCGCGCGTCCGCACGTCCATCCTTGCGTCCGTCCCTGCGTTCGTCCTTGCATCCGCCCCTGCGTCCGTCCATGCGTCCATACGTCGATGCAGCCATCCATGCGTTCGTCCATGCATCTGTCTGTTTGTCCGTTTGTCCATCTGATCAACACTCCAAGTACCACCACCTCGCATCTTTTTATCATATGTTCGGATGGGTGGATGGATGGATATGGATGCACCCTTTAAATGGGGTCGGGGCTTGCGCCACCAAGCCATAATACTTAATGAATTAAAAACTAGATAGATTTTTTTCCCGTTAAATAGTGTGGTTGAGGATTCATACTTTGCTGTGAAAGGTTTAATTTTCACTCGTGCCTTGACTTTAGCCACTAATCAGGTAACCCCTTTCTAGTTAATTCCCCTCGCTTAATGTCTATTTTGCCCTCCCTGTCCCTAAACACTAATGCTTTGAAAAACTCTGCGCCATCATCCTGAACTATAAGGTGAAGCCCTTTACAGAACATTATAAAGTGTTCGGCAACTTCTTCTTCCTCTCCACACACTGCATACCATGTCTACCCCTTCGTATTTGGCTCGATATGTCCTGGTTCGCAATACTCCCATCCTGACCTCAAACAGTAGAGAACTACCCCGAGTATTATCATAGATCCTTCCCTGGGCAATTTCCTGCTTAAAAGTTTGATAGATCTCTAGTGCGGACTTCTTTATCATGCCAATTCTCAACATATCGGTCTGAGCTTCCTTCGCCTTCTTCTTAACCAATAATTCTTTTTGGTTTGGCCCCTGCTGTTTTCTAAGTATTTACCAGTCAATTTTCTGGTTCGCTTCCTCTATTTTGTATCGCCATTCTTCATGTACAAGTAGCTGAATACCTTCCTAGCCCAACGCTCCTCCCCCATTTCTCTCAATCGCTTCTCAACTTTTTTTTTTGCTGCTAGCTTCCCTGCCCTCAAATGATGTCCAACCCACATCACCTTGTACTCCCTGATTTGGTGTATTCCTGTGAGCTCCTAAGGCAAGCCTACCTACTCCAAGTTGCTTAATTTGTAATCTTGCTTGAACTTCTTATCTCATGCACAATACCGCATTGCCGAACGCCAGTCCAGGAACCATATAGAAGCACCGCCACCAAGCGGACATTCCAGAGACTAAACAATAGGTGGCACACGCACACTTTCTTACGGCTTGCGCTTCGTGTCTACTTCCCACATTTAACCACCTCGAGTTCATGGTATATAATAGTTCACTGTATTCATGTCACTACGGCCCAACGCTCGCTAAACCTTTCTAAAACCAAGGAGGTTACGCCCAGTAAGTATAACGTAGCAACCTTTTCCTGTCAGATAGTGCTCAATGTACATGCCAATGGCTCCTAATGGGTAATGAGAGACAGGAAAATTTGGCTTTTATTTAACGCACAGGCTGCGAATTTTTTATTGTTAAACAACGCACAGAAGAAATCTCCCACCGGCACCTACTCGCAGGTCAAAACGTAAGACTGGTTACGCACTACGACGAGGTATGAACGGGTGCCGTTCTAAAAGGCTTCGCCCCTAAAACATTTCAGGGAGAGACGTGAACGAACGCGTCGACAGAGAAGCAGTTATATAAGATCCAGGTGAAGCGCGGGAGAGAAACAGCCACAGAATAAGGTTATGCGCCAGCATGAGCGTCTACCGATCTTTAGCAAAGCAACAAATCCACGCTTCAATTTCCTGGTGTGGTTCCGTGTTTAGCAGTTTTACAGTATATTTAAGTCAATAAACCAGCCTTATCTTAAATGAGCGCGTAGAAACAATCCAGCGAGCACACGCCGTGAAGACAGTGAGCAGACGACATGGTGCGGATGAATACATTTGGAAAGGCTAATCGCCCTTCTTATGGGCTGAGAGGTCTTGTAGCCTCCACAATGCTGAAGGGTACTTTTGAAACAACGTATAACATGATTGTCATCGCTAGTACATATTGTTAAGTTTAATGAACTTCGATTTAAATATTTGTAAAAGACGCACAGTATTATTCCATGAGAAATTATTCTTTTTTGCGTTATTTACTTCATTGTATCTGGAAGTGGGCTTATGAGTCTTGTCATCAGTTCACTGAAACCTTGAAAGTTCTTTCGCCACTTTTTTTTTGCCTTCAGTATCCCGCTGCGTGTGAACACCACGCCGACTAAGTATAAGGGTTATCTTCGAAACAGTACAGGCCACACCTGACCGAGAGTCAGATCTTTGAAAGGCTGCTGACCCGTACACTCAAGAAGGGCTACAGAATAAGCGCATTTTCTTCCTTTCAGCCCACACTAAAGGCAGTATATATGTGAGCCGGTCGTACTATCGCTATTACTCCCTAGTTGCACGACACGCACTTTACCACACTTAGTTTTCTGGTGGACAAACCTCAAGATTTGAGGAATAAAGTGGACGTTATGCCCACTCGAGCTGCTTTTTGGTGCAGTACAGGTCAAAAACTTCACTAACAAAAACGATTAAATCGTGATCACGGGTGGTAGTTGTCGCGATGGACAGATGTCACTAGGCGCCAGCGTGAATGTGTGCATGACAAATAGTGCAGCAGCTGCAAAACCCCAACATATTGCACGAATTAGAATGTATCCCTGCGCAATAAGCACTATTTCTATCAAGACTCGATTCTTTTTTTTTACTATACGGATTCTTTTGAACGAGAGATCAGCCCTGTTTTTTCCTTTGGCATCTTTTAGTTTATGTGTCACATCGTCATATGCGTGAAAGCAATACGTCAATCAAGTCTTGATGGACCCCTGTATAAAAACTTCCATGTTAAATATTAAAGAAAGCTGCTGTTGGCGCATCATGTTATCCGCGTTTTATACGTCATCCTGCGGGCCGTGAACATATTTGCTATAATTTGTCGACTAGGTTGCGGTATGTTTACAGCTGTAGAAAAAAACTAAACCAGCTGTGTGTTTCAGACCCTGGAAAAACTGCACAAACTTACTAAAAGCTTCGCTTTGTAATTATTTCAGCTGGTTGAATACTGTAGAAATGAAGTGGGCACGCAAAGCGGGAGAAGTCACGGCAGTATCACTGTGCGTGTTGTGGTAAGTAGTGGTATATATAATCGGGAGTAGTGGCACCCGTGGCTCCCCGACACGAAATCCTGGACTAAGAACAACTTCGCTATCCAAAAATGGCATGGTCCCTTTATGCGTTCACTTTAGGAGGCCCGAAGGTGTAGGGCATAGAGTTTCTCACAAATACCTAGAGGGAAATCTGGCGTCATTGTCTGTGCCAATTTACTAAAGGGCGATGTAGGAGCGCTGGTAATGACGGTATATGTGTCTGCGAGGCTTGTGTTAGCTGGTGTTGAGCGAGGCCTCGGCTCCAAAGCGAACGCGACTGCTTAACTAAAGCTTCTCTAAAACAAAACGTTAATAGCTGGATATAATTCTCGCGTCTTATATTCTAAAATAAAAGTCCACTCACCTTGACGGCACAACCAAATGGCGAAGGAAACAAACAGACGACATAAAGGTGGCGGAACGATCGCTCACTATGTCGTCTGCCTGCCAAGTTTAGTGGCCGTTGGTTACTTCTTACGCTTCGTGAAATTGTACATCTACGTAGAAGGTTCTAATGTTGAATAAAACACGTTTCTGCGGAATGACAAAAATATTTAGTTTATTACGTGCTCTTTTAGTAAGAAATCAATTATTTTACGTGAAGCCAGACGCATTTTTGAGGTATACAAATCTGAGTCAAGTTCTAAGCTCACATATCCCGTCATTCCCTTGCATCCAGCAGCTCACTAGCGCCAGATTTCCATATAGATGTAATTCTGAGAAACACTATGCTGTAGGGTACCACACGCAGGAAAGTTACTGTACTGTAGTTTCAGAGGTCAGCATAAGTTGTCAAACGCGTATTGTTTTGGCAGGCTTGCAGTCGGTTTCATTATAATGAAATCCGAAGCAGCAGCTTTCGGCCCAAACTGCGCATGTAAGCGCAGCATTGGTGTAGCAATGGTGAAATGGGATGGTTTCTTCCAGAATAACCACTTCCCTTCCACCGAAAAAGAAAACGCAAGTATGAACATAGATATAATAAAAGCGCAGCTGCATCTCCCCCCCCCCCCCAATCAAAAGACATATCTGACCTCACCCATGCCACCATACGAGGACAACTTTCACGATTTCCATTGAAGATTCGGGCACCACATTCGACAAAAACTTCACTCGGTTCACGCAGTTTTCCACGCTTCTACACGACACAGAGTGCTGATACTAGAAGAAATACGTACGTTTCCCAGTTTACCGGTGCTTATGCCGCATCCTTTACCCGCAAGAACCAAGAAGCGCTCCGCTACGCCACCCGGCAAGCGTGACTGGCCGGCTTCCGCAGGCGATTACGCGCTCAAAGGGCGTTATGCCGCTCTTCTTTTTCGGCACTTTTCCTTTATTGTTTGCGTTTGTTCTTTACTACAACAAGCAAAGCGTCCTACAAAATGAAGGCGAAAGGTTGAGGGCCCTATCGATCTGAGGCCAACGCGTGCGCGGCCGCTTCAAGAAAACGGAGCGCCTATTTGTAATTCATATGTGACCGCATGCCTATACCGAGTCCCCATTTTCCATACTGTCAACATCTTAGGTTTCCCGGCGCTTTCGTGGTTGTGAGAGCCCGAATGATAAAACAACCCACAAATACAATATTGAACTAGACCAGTACTAACAAAAATTTCAACAGAAGCACACCGTATGCATGGCTAAAATTAGCCCACTAAAAGTAGGCTCATTCGAGCACCGCCTGAACGGTAAAATATCTATCACTATGAGAAATCACTCTATATACTTAAACTAACTGCTTTAGTTTTCTGTTTTCTTCATAATACGCAATTTATCTCACTAGCGCACGTGGCCGTCGCAAGGATTTTGCGGTGGGGAGAAAGAGTTGTTCACGAAGAAGAAAAAATGAGAAGGCTTGTGCGTTTCTGCCCTCCCTCGTTCAGGGAGGCTGCCAATAACACCAATCTAATTTCTTCTTTCTTCATGAATAACTTTTAGAAAGCACTTTTTAAAAGAATTACTCTCTTATTCTGTTATCGTGAAAAATCAACAAGGTGTTTTAAAGCTATAGGTTGAAATTTTTACATAATGCACATATTCTTCTATGTAGCAGGGCACCACTCGTTTCAAGACCTATCCTTCATGGTGCATTGTGCCAGGGTAATGGGTCCATCAATCAAACAATCGTTTGAACACGATTCAGCACATTTGGGAATCAAGGAATCGGAAGTAAAGATGATAGGAAGAAGCGATGATAAAAACAAGGAGTGAGAGGCATGGCAAAAGGGTCTTGTCAGCGGATTGAAATGGTAAATTGATGCCGGTCGTCTGGAACAGTTCTCGGAATAAATAGATGGATTGATGCTATGAAGCGGTAACGTACGTGTCACCAGGCTTGAACGAAAAAAACCGAAAATAAAGCTTTCTTTCAAGTTGCCCTAATTCTTTATCTGTGAGCGCCCGCATGCGCACTATAGCGTAGCGGCCTATCTAATCGGCAGCGCCACCTGCGGCGCCTTTACTCAGATAAACTCCAAGCCCAAGCGAGGGCCGGGGACACGTTTTATCAATCTCGCTCCCGCCTCCGGCGCGGTCGGCACGTTTTCATGTTCGAATAAAGCGCATTCTTCTCGTTCACAACGCCTCTCAGCCTTCATGCCTAGCCCGCCCAGCCCTCACAACTGGCGCAGTCGACTCCGAACCATGCCTGGAACGTCGCCTTTTGCCCGCCTCGTGAAGTGATCCGCCGGACTAGCCGCGCGGCGCTCCGTCCTGTGTTTACCGTCCGCCGCCCGATACGCCTTTCGGCCGCTTCGTCCGAGTCATTTCGTGCCTTTGCCTTTTGTTTCGCCGACCGTCGTGCTGACGCCCACCCGCCCGATGAAGTAGCTCGCCTGCAGAGCCGAACCAACTTGACCTGCCCGCCTTTTTCGTCTCTCGTGAGTCTTGTGCTCCTTCTGCTAATTTCTTGTGAACGCCATGCCGCTTGTGAACTGGAACGAGGCTACGCCTGAGGACCTCGCCGGCTTTACAGCAGACTTCCTCCGTGAAGAGTTGGTTCGCCGAAACCTGGACGCTACGGGGCCGAAGGAAGAAGTGATCAATCGTCTCCTCGCCGATATAGCCCAAAACCGCTCAATGACGCCTTTGTCGCCTTCCCCAGATTCCTCAGCGTCCAGCCAGCGCCCGAACACTACGCCGCTTCCTTCGAGCTTCGATGCAGCCCAAAGTACCGAGTTGCTGACGGGTTTACTTCAACAGCTCCTTCAAGTGTCACAACGCGCTGCAGCGCCAGTTCAGGTCACGACCCTTCCAGACCTGTCCGCATCGCTTCCTACATTTAATGGAGACGGCAGCATTTCAGCGTCCCACTGGATTGAAGAGTTGGAACGAACTCGAAACCTAGCTTCGTGGGAGCCTTCAACCGTACTCGCCGTCGCTCTGGGAAAGCTCCGTGGAGCAGCCGCGGATTGGAAAGCAGTCATTGGCCGTCAGTGTCCCACCTGGGAAGCCTTCAGGCAGGCTTTCTTGGATCAATTCAGCGCCAAGCAAACCTTACTACAGTGGCAACAAGCTGTTACTTGTCGCGTGCAAGCGCACGGAGAGAACCTGGTCCACTATTCTTTGGCGAAGTTGAAGCTCATTTCGGGATGCCCAGTCACTCTTACCGACACTCAGCGCATAGAGTACGCCCTTCAGGGCATTTCCGACGAGAACCTGGCCACTACTATAGCAGCACAACGGCCAGAAACCGTCGCCGCCTATATGGACATCGTAACGCAGCTTGACCAAACATTGAGCCACTTGTCTCGTCGACTCCCACGCCCAGGGTATTCAAGCACCAAACTAGTAATGCCAAGCCCACAGGTGCCCCACCACAGTGAAGAGGGCACGAATGTTCAGGCGGTACCAGACAAAACAAGACAGCCGCAGCGAATCGCAGCCCTACCACCAGACCAACAAGAGGCTCGGTACCTGACCATCTCTACGAGGCACGGCGCTCCTGCCTACCGTTCTGGCCAGAACTTGGCCGAAGCCGTGTGTTTTCAATGCCGCCAAAAAGGACATCTAGCTTCAAAGTGCCCATCCAGAGCTACTGCCACACAGTCTACAACGCATCCTTCGCCAGCTCTTCACAGCACACTTTCCGAGACCCTTGATGGATCGCTGGTCCAATGCGCCCTTGTAAACGCCACAATTGCTGGAAGCGGCCAAGTGGACGCATTTCCAGACAGTGGTTCCAAGGTGACACTTGTTTCTCGTCACCTTGTCAGATCTTTGCCCCTCCTGCCCTGGACCAGACCCCCTCTAGTTGTCGTTGGAGGAACGACAGTGGCTCCTGCTGGTGCTATCTGCTTGAAGATCTCTGTGGGACCCATCACCGGTTTGGTGGAAGCCGCCGTCCTCGATAACAATGCCATGCCACTTATATTGGGGGAAGACTGGTTTGCTGCCAGTCACGCACAGTTGGTGTTCCAGCCACCCATGCCAACTGAAATTCGTCATCCCACCACAGGAACAAGTGTGCGGTGCTATGAGCGACTGTTGCCCAGGATGTCGAACGCTGTTATGATCCAGGGGTCATCTTTCAATTACCATGTATCTGGACACCACAGCTCAGCAGGCCTCCAGCGAATGCCACTCCCAGGCCCAGATGAACCCCCGTGGTTAGCACTATCTTGTCAATATGAGGTTTCAAACACCAACGGCCCGTCTTCTGAATACAGGCGAGGTGCTTCTTCAACAATAGAGGTTTGCATTGACCCATCCTTGCCTGCCGCTCAGGTTGGTAGCCATTTGCCAGCACATCAACAACGGGAAATCACGAGCATTCTTTCGAAGCACGCTGAAGTATTCGCTCGTGAAGAGGATGACTTAGGTCTGTACGAGGGTGTTGAACACTCAATCGACCTTCTTCCCGATGCTGTGCCATACAGTCGATCCCCTTACCGTTACTCTGCTGCAGACCGTCGTTTTCTTGAGGCTCAAATAAGCACACTCCTTCGGCAAGGCATCATTCTACCAGCCTTAGGACCTTGGGCATTCCCCGCAGTGGTTGTCAGCCGAGGTAGCAAGAAGCGCCTTTGTGTTAACTATGTGCCCCTAAACAAGATGACTGTGAACATCGTGCAACCACTTCCACATGCGGATGACATCATGGATGACATTGCTGGGTCACAGTACTTCGCCTGCCTTGACCTAAAGTTTGCTTACTGGCAAGTTCGCGTTCGTAAGGAAGACCAGGCAAAAACTGCTTTTGTGACCCACTATGGCACCTTTATGTGGACCCGCATGCCATTTGGGCTGAAGAACGCACCTGCCACTTTCCAGCGAGCCATGCAGTCAATTTTTGCTAACCTGCAGCCCCATTGCCCAAAGTGCGGTGTGCGGGTGTACTTGGATGATGTTCTGGTTTTTGCGCCAACTTTTGACGAGTTTGCAAGGTTACTCGACGAAGTACTTGGTGCACTCCTTGCCAGTGGATTCAAAGTTTCACTTGACAAGTGTAAGTTTGCTTTGAAGTCTATCAGGTTTCTCGGATTCATTTTGAGCAGGGACGGCAAGCAGCCTGACCCTGCCAAAGTCGAAGCCATCATGAAAATCCCACAGCCTGCAAACAGCAAAGCAGTTTTGTCATGGCTCCAGACAGCAAACTTCTATCGCCGATTTGTGAAGAATTTCTCTCGGATAGCAGCACCGTTGCAGAGTCTCATACGGTCTGAGGAGTTTGCCTGGACCAGCGACTGCAATGAAGCCTTTCAGCGAATTCGCACAGCATTAACAGAGGCACCTGTACTGGGCCATTTTGATCCAGACGCCCAAACCACAGTCACAACAGATGCCTCAGGAACCGCAATTGGTGCTGTGCTCTCTCAGAAACAGGGTGGAAAAGAAACTGTGATCGAATATGCGAGTCGTGCACTCACGGCCGCAGAGAAGAAGTTGCATAGCAACGTTTGGGAGTGTATTGGTGTCCACTGGGCGGTTACGATCAAGTTCCGACACTACTTGCTCGGCAAGAAATTTTGCCTGTTGACTGACAACTGGACCGTTGCATGCTTAACAGCCAACATCAGGCCTTCACGTCGTTTTACGACCATGTTGATGGATCTTACAGAGTTCGACTTCACTGTGCAGCACCATCCAGGCCGTCAAAACGTGGTTGCTGACATGCTGTCACGATTATCTGCAGCAGTCCTCCATCAGACACAGTCTCTCGCAGCTATGCAAGCAGAAGACAAAGAGTGCCAGGACCTTCGTCGCTCTCTGTCATCTTCAGAATCGTGGGACCATGACCTTGCCATAATTGATGACATCCTGTACCATAGTGACGCGACTTCAGGTTCTCAAGCTATTGTAGTGCCAGCAAAGATGCGCCAGGCTGTCCTGGAGGTTGTTCATGACGGTGGAGGCCACATGGATGTAACCCGGACACTGACCAAAGTGAGAGAACGTTACTGGTGGCCAAACCTTACGTCTTCAGTGACCCACTACGTCACAGCATGCCAGATCTGCCAAAGCAACAACCGCCCAATATCTAAAAGTGTTGGCAAAATGGGTCTCATGCCAGTGTCGGATGTTCCTTTTGCCTTAATTGCCATTGATCACATCACAATGCCGGCTGCTTCAGGAAAGAAGTACATTTTGAATGTCATTGACTTTGCCACGCGTTTCATTGTCCCAGCGGCTGTAACTTCAACATCAGCTAAGGAAGTTATAGCACATTTACAGTCGGTGTTCTTCCGCTTTGGTTGTCCTGATGACTGCATGTCTGACCATGGAGCAGCCTTTGAATCTCACCAGTTTAAGCACTTCATGCACATGCACGGTGCTGAGATTCATTATTCAGTGGCATACCGCGCAGCCAGCAATGGTCTTGTAGAGAGAAGCAATGGGACTTTAGTCTCCGTTCTTCGTAAGCTGTGTCCAACGGACCAGACCTCCTGGGCAAGCAAACTCGAAGAAGCTGCTTTTGCCATCAACACAAGCTATAGCGCCAGCAGCTGTTTCTCTCCATTTGAACTACTGTATGGATACGTCCCCAAGCTCCCATATCAACGCCACCGTCCCGCCACAGCCAGGACCCTACAAGACCGTCTCCTAATGCTGTCTCAGAACCGGGCCGTAGCAGCAAGTAATACCGAGGAAGCACAAGGGAAACGGAAGACAGCATATGATCAGTCCCATCGAGACCACTCCTTCCAAGTCGGCCAGTTCGTCTGGGTGCGCCGCCAAGAGCCTGTAGCAGATGGAACTGGAAAGTTGGCACCCAAATTCAAGGGAATATACCAAATCACCAACCAGAAAACACCCGTTACGTTTGTCGTTAGCCGCGTAACTGGTCAAGGTCCTCGTGATCGACTCCAAGACAGGATAGTGCACGTCTCTCAACTCAAGCACTACGTGCCACCTTATGTCGAGCCTTACATTGTGAAAACCCAAGAGTGGCCTTTGTGTGACTTATCTGGCTCTCCCAGTGTTGGCAATGAGTTATCTCAACCACCAGTTTCCCTTGGCCCTGCAGTTTTGCCTCCAGCGGTACCCTCCTCGCGACCTCACCGCCAAAAGCGCCCACCCGAGCGCTTGAAGGACTATTCTCTCTCGCAGTGAAGCCACCAAGTAGTGCTCCTTTCCTAGACCAATGGGACTTGGTCAGACAAGGAGGGGCCGGATGTGAGCGCCCGCATGCGCACTATAGCGTAGCGGCCTATCTAATCGGCAGCGCCACCTGCGGCGCCTTTACTCAGATAAACTCCAAGCCCAAGCGAGGGCCGGGGACACGTTTTATCAATCTCGCTCCCGCCTCCGGCGCGGTCGGCACGTTTTCATGTTCGAATAAAGCGCATTCTTCTCGTTCACAACGCCTCTCAGCCTTCATGCCTAGCCCGCCCAGCCCTCACATATCTACTTAGAAATAATCGATCCTATTATAAGAAAGAAAACTCTAAATTCACGGTCCATCTCTTAGATACACGGTCCTTCTCTTCGCGGTCTATCTTTATTCGGAATGATCTCTTTTATCCTACTATTTCTGTCCTATCCCTCTGCTTTGCATTATTCAATACTCTGAACGCCAGTTATTTGCTTTGATCGCAGACGTGTTCAGCTCTGCGAGCTTGTCCCTAAAACCCAAGACCTCAATTGTGCTGGTACCCACACGTTTACCTGCGTAGTGTCCGCCAAAGTCAAGCAGAACATGTTCCATTGTTCTTCTTTTTCTCCTTCGCTTCTCATGGTTCTTACCCAATGCAGGGCATTGGCCGAGTGTTAGGTGAATTTTTTAAAGACGACAGTCTTTCTTGGGGACCTTTTGACGCAAAAATTTTGGTCTGTCTGTCTGTCTGTCTGTCTGTCTGCCTGTCTGCCTGTGTGCCTGTCTGTCTGTCTGTCTGTCCGTCCGTCCGTCCGTCCGTCTGTGTCTGTCTGTCTGTCCGTCTGGCTGTCTGTCTGTACATTTGTCTGTTTGTACACTCTCACCAGCATCGGGTACTTGAAACGGCCGACCCTATCCGCAGTGACCCCTAATGTTGCGCAAGGTTGAGCGTTCGAGCTTGTGCAATTGTCAATTAAAAAGCAATTATTGCGCATGTCTGGGGCACCATAACAACACGCATATATTCTCGATATGCATCCATTACTAGAAAACGCATGCATAAGTAATTTTAAGGACCGTGGCGCTTATCACGCTGCGCTTACCATGCAACGCTTGCACGGAACGGGGAGTGTTTCCAACGCTTTGCTAAGACGAAATAATGATGGCACCTACCCGTCGCGTCGCGTTCTACAGCTTATCCCCTCTGAGACGGGCGCGCATGGCCACGCGCTTTCTTTTCCAAAAGCGACTGCAAGATGGCGCTCATATCTCACGTATGACGTGACTTGATGTGCTCGTTCACCTCCACTGCACGCTCGAGGCACTCTAACACCGCGCCTCCTGAATACCATTCACCGATTTTCTTGCGCAGAACATCAAATAAATGTTTTTTCACTCTCTCCACACGCAAGACTATTGTCTTTCCACGACATTTGCAGGTTACATGCTGATACGGGACCGATTTTTTTCTTTTGTTTTTAAGTGTTTATTCGCAATACTTTTCGTTTAGGCTAGGAATAGGTAATAAAAAAACATAATGACGGAATATTAGTATTTAAACGTTTAAAAGGATGAAGAATTGAGCTCAATATTTTTTTTAGTCTGATAACTTCCTCCAATGGTAGTAAACATCCCTGTGACTGTAGCCCAGAGTGGAGGGGCCAAAAGAAAGAAGAACTGATTCGGGTATTTCTAGACCCAAGTTTCGAAGAGGTGGTGCTACGAATTTTCTCCTCAATGACGTGTACCGGTGACTAGACAAAAAGTAATGACTAATTGTTTCTTCCTCCTTTTTAGAAGGGAGAGAGAGGGAAGAATTAGCTCTGTATCTGCATGTTAATTTGCACATGTCATCGAAAGACGATAGTCCTGCGTGTGGAGAAAGTGAACAAAACATTCATTTGATATTCTGCGCAAGAAAATCGTTGAATGGTATTCTGGAGGTGCTGCGTTATAGTGCCTCGAGCGTGCAGTGGAGGCGACCGAGCGCATCAAGCCACGTCACACGTGAGACATAGCGCCATCTCGCAGTTTTCTTGGAAAACGAAGCACGTGGCTCTGAGACGGGTATGTGCGCCCGTCTCAGAGGAGATAAGGTGTAGAACGCAAGGCGACGGGCAGGTGCCACCACCGTCTCGTTTTAGCAAAGCGTTGGAAACACTCGCCTTTTTGTTCAAGCATTGCATGGTCAGCGCAGCGCAATAAGCGCTACGGTCTTCAAAATCGCTTATGTAGGCCTTTTCTATTAATAGACGCACATGCAGAATACATACATGTTGTTATGGTGCCCCAGACACGCGCAATGATTGCTTTTTAATGGACAATTGCGCAAGTATGAACGCTAAACCTTGAGCAACATTGGTGGACGCTGCAGTGGGGGTTGGCTGCTGGTCAAACAGACAATTGTACAGACAGACAGACAGACAGACAGACAGATCAAAATTTTTCCGCCGAAGGTCCCCAAGAAAGACCATATTATCTTTAAAAGCGCTCGACTATTCGGTGCACGTTAAAGTTGAGGGAAGTAATCCAGCAGCGAAGTTAGATTGTGGCCACTTCCATTATTATCGACCGCAATAACTCACTGTTTCAGGGAAATAATATGTGCTTATATTCTGGAGAAGCTGTCAAGACCGGGTCTGATATGCATTTTCTGAAAGTTAGGGTATTGTAATGAATGCTGTCAGTGGGAAAACCGGAATGATTGGTGCCAAAAGCGCTTTCTTTGCTAAAGTGTCCGCGCTTTCGTTTAAAAAGAAATTCTTGTGTCCTGGTACAAAAATTAGTATTCTGAGAAGCTTTAGAAAAGGCGCTTCACCAGATGGAGAGAGAGAACACATGGATAATGAGTCAGTGATAATTGCTAAGACTGTATTTAAACTGGGTAACTTTCGGAGAGCTAATATTATAGCCATAAATTCAGCTATAAAAGCTAGGATAAATTCAGGAAGTCATGAAGAAAAAGACTCTCAAGTTCAGGGCGGAATATTTTTTTGCCAGCTTTCTCCTCAGTTTGTGATGCATCACTTGCAATAGCCACATTTGTTGGCAGATTATTTAGATGCCCTTGTAACAATTCATTCAAAACACCGTGAAGCAGTAACTTCGCATGGTTCAGAAAAATATCGTGCTGGGATGTGTCTGTGAATGTAGGTTGCATGGTCAAAGGACGCACATCATGAATTTGTACATTTACGGAGTCGAGTATTATTTTTACAAATAAGATTTGTGGCTTGCGGAATCTAGGCCAGTGCTCTGAGAAAAAAAAATCGTGTTTGTAGATGAAAATTATTTCAGTATGATTGGACTGTGTTTCGCACAACCGTAAAAAAGTCTGCACTGCAATTAAGATGTATCGGCTTAACAGGGGTGGTGTTCTCGCTACCGAATTTAATACTGCATTCGCCACATATTTTCGAAGGACTAAGAACAGCCGTAAAGCCTCTCACTCTAATAGGACTATTCGCCGAAGCTTGTATGCTGGCGCACAGAAAAAAATACCACAGCCGTATTCTAATACTGGTCGTACGTATTTTTTGTAGACCAACAAAAGTGCTTTTTTTCTCATACCCGATCCGCGGCTCCTCAGCCTGCGCAATACACCCATTGCCCGTGCTCCTTTTGTTATATTCAATAGGATGCCAGTTTAGAGGATCATTATATATGACTCCGAGGTATTTTAATGAATCGACTTGCGGGATATCCTGCAGCTTGTCAATCGAAGATATACTCACCAGATAATTACCAGGAAAAACTAGAAAGACACACTTATTTGTATTAAGACTTAACTTTAGTCCATCTGGCCAATTCTCGAGTTCGCTCAATTACGACTGTAAATTATATTAAAGGCGATGTATGTCAGCAGTCATAGCAAAAAAGAAACGTCGTCCGATTAAACATCAGTCTGCAACCCTGGTCGAAGAGAAAAAGCACACCTCAATGTGTTAAATACTACAAGCGAAAGTATTGATCCCTAGGGCATACCCCGCGTTTCCTTAGATCACCCAGAAAGTGTATTATTCTTCCTCTTTTTTTACTGAATCTCGCTTTGTAGCTTCGCGATCCAAGTCAACCCGACCTCTCTTTGAACAGTAGAATGCTTCCCTTTCAATTATCATTACATCGTTAAAGATCGCCAGTGGTTTCTCATAAACATGCGTGTTTGTTTAAAATGCAGCGTTGTCAAACGTGGATAGCTACTGATAGAAGCCATTATTCAATGAATTTACTAATAAAGAGGCTCTACGCAACTATCCCAACATCACATGAAAGCGGTAACTTCACTTATTCCCGAAAAACTACTCCCAGTTGCGGGAGAAATTTTAACTATGGTAGTCTACGGAAACGGCCAAACTTCGGGAGGTTCTCTGGGCACAAATTAGAATTTGGGCTCCAAGTATCACATTGATTGGTATAATTCTGGGGATTTATCAGATTTGATGACTCACCTACTCCTGGTCATGTCAGCAGCCCTTCGAATGCAGAAAAGCCTGTTCCGAAGCTCCAGTTTTCAAAATAAGATTGCGCAGTTTATTGCGGTAGGTCTCTAAACCAGTTATTTATTCGCACTAGCACGTTGAAGTTATAGTCGCAAGCGCATTGAACAACAATAGGTCAAAATTGATGACACTTGCCGGAAGTCACAGGTACGGTAGCCGTGTTCTTTTAAAGACGATAGTCTTTCTTGGGGACCTTCAAGGAAAAATTTTGGTCTGTGTGTCTGTCTGTCTGTCTGTCTCTGTCTGTCTGTCTGTCTGTTTGTACATGTGTCTGTTTGTCTGCTCTAAAGATACCTCAAACGGCACCAAACGGCCAACCCCATTCGCAGCGCCCACCAATAATGCTCAAGGTTTAGGCGTTCAAAGTTGTGCGATTGTCAAGTAAAAATTGGCCCGAATATACATGTTACACTGTAAATGTCGTCGAAAGACGATAGTCTTGCGTCTGGAGAGAGTGAAAAAAACGTTTATTTGATGTTCTGCGCAAGAAAATCGGTGAATGGTACTGCAGGCGCTGTGTTAGGGTGCCTCGAGCGTGTGGCGGAGGCGAATGAGCGCATCTAGGCACGTTAGACACAAGTAATATCTGGCAGTTATCTTCGAAAACGAAGGCGTGCAGCCCGCGGAGAAATATGCGCGCCAATCTCAGAGGTGATAAGGTGTAGAACGCAAAGCGACGGGCAGGTCGCCTTGCGTTCAGACATTTACAGTGTAACATGTATATTTTGGGCGAATTTTTTTTCCTCGTTTCGTCGCTACTCAGTATGGCAGCCATCCTCCGGATGGCAAATGACCAAATTAGAGTTATTTGCTTTGGTTTCTGCTAAGAGTCTTTCGTCGGCGTACCAAAGTTATCATACAAAAAATAAGTGGTTTCAGGGTATTGTAAAATATTGAACACCTTCTAGGCGCTCATCTCGTTTTGACATAGAGTATACGGTCAATAAACAGACGAACGCAGAGAGGTTTCAGGGACAAAGCGTCTTAGGGTGTGGGTCGTTCAATCTTAGTATGTTGGATTAGCCGTTTATAATTTTAGGATTGCTCACTAGATGGTGCAGAGTGCATATGCCATTCCAAATATTATCTCCGGGTGGCTTTGACTGTTTTCAATTAGGCCACAATTAAAGAGAATAGATCGAAACGGTAAGACAGACAGACAGACAGACAGGCAGGCAGGCAGGCAGGCAGGCAGGCAGGCAGGCAGACAGACAGACAGACAGACAGACAGACAGACAGACAGAGAGTGGACGGAGGGACAGATAAACAGACGAGTGGTGGCGTGCTAAATGACATCATTTTAGAAGCTCTTGTGTGATAGAAGAACGGACAGACTTTCAACATGCGGATGGGTGGATGGACGGACAGACAGACGGACAGAGGAACGGATGGACGCGTCGCCCCACTCATCTTCATTCACTCCGTGGATATGCTGTAAATTTCATTGAGGATTATGACGGTGATAGTTCATTCAGATAGTACCAATATTTTCACCTCTGCCGCTGTGTACAGACCGTTTTCCCGTAGAGGAGTAGTGAAACCTCAAAACTGTGCATTTTCATCACTCTCCCTCTCATCACCGCGTATTTGATTCCCGACTGATGCTGGGGTTTGCGGATTTTCGCGTTTAGCCTTGCGCAGCACGTGAAAAGCAAACAATTTTCATTTTTCGACGTGCTTTAGAGGTTACGCTACCGAAAACTAAAATTTAAGATGACAACACGTCCACAATCTATAACTGCATTGTGTTTCGTTCCGAGAACAACAATAAAAAGATGAAAGACTGGCATCCGAGGCACCCGAAGTGCACCATGGGTCAAAATCATTTTCCTTTTGTAATATATTTCATCCTCCAACAAATTATTTATTATATAAGGTGTTCTCACTTGTGGACATTTGTTCACCACATGAACTGGCTTGCCATTTTGCTTTGATGCGGGCACATATTATCATGTGCAGCAAAGAAAAGCAACGTCAAAACTGATGGTTAATAGAGAAATTGTTTCGCCATGAAATCTCCTATCGTGAAGTAAACATTCCTTATTTCTATGCAACAACACAAGAGTTACAGTGCGTACGGCTAGCGATGGCTAAATGTGTGCAATTTGCAGATAATTGAATTCGCCTTTTCCAAATCTCGGACAGAAAGGCACTCATGATATAACTGTTTTTTGGCGTAAGACTGCTCCTTTAGCATCCTTTGATGGCACGTCCTATCTATGTGTCAATTTTTTGACGACAAAAGTGGCAGCGTTGTGACAATGGTATTTTTTTTTCTACAGCAAGCTTGTTATCACGAATAATGAACCGACGTTCGTGAAGATCACGTCGTTAACTGAACATGTGCACTCCTCGTGAAGCTTCTTAGGTATTCGCCAAAATCGCAGAAGTTCGAGCTCAATGGTTGTACATTCGTTTTTTATCGTGTGCAAGTCAGGAACTTTTACATATGACGACGACACGAATCAGCACAGCTGTTTGCGCTCTCTTCTTTCTATGAACAAGTCGTCGCAAGCGATGGTCTTTTACCGAATATAGAGTTACTTAAAATCGAACCAATAACAAAAAGGACACACACGTGTCAGTGTAAGCAATAATTGAGGGACTTGACGTGCAGCTTGCGAATCGCGTGCGTATTCGCTTGTATTCACTTGGATTTTGCGTATTACTTCGAGAGAAGTTTGTAAACCTAAGGGCCCCCCCCCTATCAACCACATCCACAAATACAAAGAGCCAGTGCATAATTCTCTTCCAGCGTTTCTGGTCTCTGCGGCACAATTTTCGACGCCAGCTGTACATGACGTCGAGATGAAAGAACCTCTCCATTGGCCGATATACGGGATAAATGTTTTGTGGATTGCCGCCACCCTGCTTCGGCTTGCAGGCTCATGCCTGGTATGTCTTGTCTTACGTGTCTGCCATGCGTGATAAAGTGATTTCACTTGATTCACAGCGTTTCGCATATGCGTAACTGGAGATAACCGGGTGTAATAAGAAATGGCAGCATATCCTCGGAGTGAATGATAGAGAGTGGGGCGAAGCATTCGTCCGTCCATTCGTTCTTGCTTCCGTCCGTTCCTGCGTACGTCTGTGTAACCGTCCATGCATCCATTCGCCCGTCCGTTCGTGCGTCTGTTCGTGCGTCCGTGCCTGCGTTCGTCCATGCCTCCGCCCCTGCGTCCGTTCATGCGTCCATCCATGCATCTGTCTGTGTGTCCATTCGTCCATCTATTATACACTCCAAGTACTACCATTGATTGATTGACTGATTAAAACTTTATTTTTGTCCTGAGAAGACGCGGGGGAGACCCCGCGCCACCCGGCTAATCCCACGTTGGGACCATCAAGCCGAGCTTGGCGGCCCGTTCACGGGCACTCTGGACGGCCAGGGTTTGATCCTTAAGTTCGGGGCGGCGTAAAAGCGCAGCCCACCTGTCCTCGCTGAGGATGGGGCCATCTCACATTTTTTCATCATATAATCCCCATATAGAAGCACCGCTATGCAGCGGACATTCCAAGGACTAAACAAGTAGTGACACACACACACTTTCTTACGGCTTGCGCTTCGGGTCTACTTCCCACTTTAACCACCTAGAGTTCACGGTATGTACTAGTTGACTGTATTCATGGCACTGCGGCCCAACACTCGCTAAACCTTTATAAAACCAAGGAGGTTAGGCCCAGAGAGTATAACGTATCAACCTGCTAGGAGGGGATATTGAGACCAACCCTGGTCCAGACCTGGCTAAAATAGCGAAACAACTTAACGAAATCGCTAATGATATTAAAGAAATCAAAGAACAGCGGCTTGGAGATATTGAAAGGAAACTTGATGCCTTAACAGTGCTTGAAACCAAGGTCTCCTCATGCCAAGAACAGATTGCTTCCATGTGTACTACAATTCAAACCCTTGAGAACAAGCTAGATGACCTCGAGAATCGTAGCAGAAGGTCTAACCTTATCATTTACGGATTACCTGAAGCTGAGGACGAAAGTTGTGACACGTTGGAACATACTGTAAACCAAGACATAGTCAAAGGCATTCTTGATTTGGATCCTGTGGGTATAGAGCGCATTCATAGGCTGGGAAGGCCATCGCCTAGAAAAGTAAGGCCAGTACTCTTCAAGCTGCTGAACTCAAGGGACAAAGTTGCCATTTTGAAAAAAGGAATCAAATTAAAAGGCACAAATTATTCGATAGGCGAGGATTTTTCAAAAAGAGTCAGAGAGCTGAGAAGGAAGCTCTGGCAAAGTTCTAAGGAAAACCGCGAAAATGGAGAGAAAACTTCGCTTAGTTTTGATAGATTATACATAAACAAAAAGGCCTATGTCTGGGATGACGAGAAAAACGACAAAGTTCCTGCACAAAAAAACGAAATCGCAGAGTCAAGCCGCCCAATTACGCGAAGCCAAAGGCAATTACAGAGCTAATTGAAAGGCATGTCAGCGTCTCAACTGTACGCTCCTCCGATTCATTCACTGCGAAGATCACATCATCCTGCTCAAACACAAAAAATGTGGTTAGTGAAAAACAACTAAGGCTACTGAATGTAAATGCACGCAGTATCATTAATAAGATAGATTCACTGGAAATTCAATTATTGCAACATGATCCGCACATAGCCGTAATAACTGAAACTTGGTTGCGAAGTGAAATAGGTGATGAAGAAGTTTTTCCACCCCATTACAACGTATTTCGCAAAGACAGGGCCACCAGAGGAGGGGGCGTAGCCGTCCTAGTGAAGCCGCCATTAGAAGCTAGGATTCTAGCAGATGTGGGCAGTCTTGAATGTTTATGCCTACAGATTACGAGCTGGGGCCATAGCTTTCTTTTGTACGCGTGCTACAGGCCTCCAGACTCAGCTCCAGATTATCTAATCACGTTGCAAGCACATATGTCCCTGTATCTTAATAAAAAAATATTTTTAATAGGTGATTTCAATTTGCCCACCATCGACTGGGACCGAATGCAAACTTGTTCGAAGCCTAACAAAAATGAGAATGCTATTTTTAACATCATGCTCACACACGACCTAATTCAACTAGTTAAACAACCTACTCGTGTACAAGGACAGTCGAGCTCTATTTTAGACTTAATGTTTGTGAATCGCGACTTTTCTGAGCACTCTGTATTAATAGAACAAGGGTTATCGGATCATAGCCTTGTCAGCGTATCTATTCCGCTCCTGAAATTCGTTTGTTATAAAAAACCGTCCGTTCAAACTTTTAAAGATTATTCTAGAGCAAACGACGCTTGCGTGATTGAACATATGGAAGCGGCCTTAGTTGACTTCAGCAATGAGGACAATGACGCATGCGCTCTTTGGGATCGCTTTTTGGAAATATGCCGCTACTGTATCACCAACTTTGTACCGAACAAACGTAAAAAAACTAACAAACGCACACCTTGGATGACACGCAGTATCATCCATCTAAAGCGGAAAATTAAAAAATTTAAAAAGAGGCATGCCCAGCGAGATGTGATCCAAAAGCTACAAAGAAGCCTGGCAAGTGAAGTGCAACAATCCAAAGACTATTACTTTAAAACGTTAATGCCAAACTTTATTAAAAGCGACCCAACAAAGTTCTGGAGTTATCTATCCGATAACAAAAAGCCAGTGACGTCAATTTCTGTCAAAGGGCGCACGGTTACAAATCGCAGTGACATCGCAAATCACTTCAACAGTTATTTTCAGAGCGTGTTTGCCAATTCAGCAATATGTGTACCAGAAACGTTTTTGTTTGAACCATGTGAAGCGAATTTCATTTCTTATTCTGGTTTGGTTTCAATGCTTTTAAACTTGAAAGCAAAAAAATGCTGTGGTCCTGATGACCTTCCCAATGTGTTTCTTCGGCGTTATGCTGAATGCGTCGCCAAATTTCTTGTTGTAATCTTCCAAGCGTCCCTGTTAACTGCAACACTACCACGTGACTGGAGGATCGCTAGAGTCATCCCTATCTTTAAAAAAGGGGATCGATTAATTCCGGATAACTACCGTCCTATATCTTTAACTTCAACATGCTGCAAATTAATTGAACATATCATAGCCAACCGTATTCTTGAATTCTTTGAAAGACACTCGATTCTAACAAGCTTCCAACATGGTTTTAGGAAAGGCTATTCGACTGTGACTCAACTGGTCACCGTCACACACGAGTTTGCAAAAGCCCTTGATAATAATGTTCAGGTAGACACAATTTTTCTTGATCTTAGCAAAGCATTTGATAAAGTTCCTCATGACAAATAATTCAAAAATTAAAAAATATAAATCTTCCCGAAAGTTTGGTAGCATGGGTGTCTAGGTATCTGATGAATAGAGAGCAGTATGTCTTGATTGATGGTCATGCCTCGAGCTGTCTTCCTGTCACATCCGGAGTGCCTCAAGGTAGTGTTCTGGGGCCGTTGCTTTTTCTGGTATACACAATGATATCGTCACTGTAGTTACACCCACCACTCATGTCCGGCTGTTTGCAGATGACTGTATTTTATTCCGTGAAATCTCCAGCATGCAAGATCAAATAGAACTTAACAAAAACCTGGACAATATATACAGTTGATGCAGGGATTGGGGCATGGTTGTCAACGCAGAGAAAACTGTTTCCCTCCGCATAACGCGCAAAAAATCTCCATTCCAATTTCAGTACACACTGGGATCATGCGCGGTGAACCAAGTCAACAGCTTCAAATACTTAGGCGTAACGTTCACTAGTAATCTTTCCTGGAACTTGCACATAGAAAACATCTGCTCCTCCGCTTTTCGAAAACTGTGTTTCTTGAGACACAAACTTCGAAATTCGCCTCCAAGTGTTAAACTTCTTTGCTACCATTCATACGTTAGACCAAAACTTGAGTATGCTGCTGTAGTATGGGACCCGTATACCAAAAATAACATCGATAAATTGGAAAAGATTCAGAGGAAAGCTGTCAGGTTCATTTTTTCAAAATTTCGTCGCACGGATTCTCCCTCTGAATTAATGATTGCCAATAACATTCCCAAGCTTCAGTTAAGAAGACAAAAATTTCGTCTCGATTTCCTCTGCTCACTTACTAAACATGAATTGGCTATCGACCCCTCCCTGTATATATCCGCCCTGACCACAAAACACACGCGGCACTATAACCCTAGATCGCTAACACCATACCAAGTGCATACCGATACTTTTAAATTTTCATTTTTCCCGCGTACCGTCGCTGAATGGAATTGCATTGCTGAGCCATACTTATTAGATACTGTATAGCCCCATTTTTTGTTAGTGTTGTTAATTGTGTGTTGGATTGACAATGAAATGTCCGCCGTTTCATTTTTGTCCCTTTTGCTATTTTTGTATTATTGTGCTATTCAAGTGCTCGTCCTGCCAGGACCACAACTGTGGTCTGCAGTATGTATTAAATAAATAAAATAAATAAATAAACCCTTTCTTGTCAGATAGTGCTCAATGTACATGCCAATGGCTGCTAATGGGGAATGAGAGACAGGAGCATTCGGCTTTTGGATAATGCGCACGCTGCGAACTTTTTATTGTTCAACAAAGCACAGGAGAAATCTCCCACCGGCACCACTTTGCAGGTCAAAATGTAACACTGGTTACACACTACGACTACGACTACGACTACGAGGGATGAACGGGTGCCGCTTTAAGGAGCTTCGCCCCTAAAAAAAGCGAGATACTGAGTGTCTCTATGCAGGTTCGGACATTTCACGTTTTTTAGGGTAGCGAAGGCGAGAAAAAAATTTCTGTCACGTCTTGAAAATCGGTGTGATTGAGGCGCCCGTGAGGGATGCTACGTAACACACGAAATGTGCAAGGCCAGCTATATAAAAACATTCTAATCATATACCCATTTACACATGCAACTTGACAACTCACTCTAATAAAGTCATGCTCACCGCTTATGCCTATCGTCAGTGCCTCTGTGGGAACGTCTTGCTGGTGGCCGGTGCTTTTCATTTGAACACTTTGAAAGCTGACAGCTTAGGCACAACTTACTAGCGCCTAATAGCGAGGTGTTAATGTGTTTTGCCCATGAATCACGAATGACAGCAATATTTTGTGAACTGACTTGATACGCTTCATTCACCTCGGTAGAACCACACTCACCAATTCAGCGGTGAAACATTGCATATGCTGTAGACCATGCTGCGGCAAGAAAAATGGCAGCCCATTTGTGACTTGGTGTATAGAAAAGGTCGACATGCGCGATTCTTGCGTAGTATGAAACGTACCAGACAAAACCAAAGCGCGCATTCCGTGAAATTAATAGATACAAAAGTGTATTTCCAACAATACCAGTTACCATCTCAAATCAAACACGTTTCTTCCATAAATTGAAGGCAAGTAATTTGCTGGGTACGTTTCTTTTGCTCAACACAACCTTAATTAAAACGAGTCTGCGTTATGTGCGATGTCACTTTATGCCAACACTGACACGTGAGCCTTTCACTTAAGGGCCTATTGATGTCACTGTTAACAGGTCACTGCCACGTTAGGATTAAGTTTTCGTCAGTGCTTCAATAAGGCAAGCTGGACAAGAGCCTTGTTGCTTGAATGTAAAAATTCAAGTATTTCATAATGACATTGTTTTTCCTATATAACCCTAAGTGTCATTAGTAGTAGGAGCATTGTTTGTCTTGCTCTGACTGAACCATACTCGGCCTCCTCTCGGTAACAGAACGAAAAACACAGGTTAACTCGAGTGTGCCGTATTGTTTGTTTTCATCCAATTACACTGCCTACAAGAAAGCAGTTCACTTTTATTTTATCAAGAAACGTTAGAATACTTGTAAATACTACTAAAACATTTTTGTGACTGTAAAGAAAATGTAAATCGTTAAAGCACAAGTTATTAATGCCCATCTTCGTATATTTTGCAGATATTTTTTTTCAGTTTTGCTTCTAAAAAAAGTGTCGTTCTCATTGCGACTCCGACTGAGTTGAGATCGAGATCCTCGATCAAGTTACGCGTACGACGTATTTAGCACTAAAAAAGATAAGTCGGCGCTTATATGCATTTCTACTTCATGCGGAGAGGACCGAAATTGAATCTAAATGCCACGAGCTTGAAATGAACAAACACGCCAGCTGTTCCATTTCCCTTTCTCAATTTTTCATAAACGAAGAAGAATCTCACTTTTTGCATGAGATTCTTTGCATAAGGGTAGAAGTTCAGCACGAGAAATATGCAAAATAGTCTTGAAGAGTGCATTACGGCGCAGCTAAACCTTTTTTTCTTTAATTTGAACGCATAACGCGTCGTAATAAGTGAGGTATCTGCGGTGCCAGAGCACCACCATTCTTTACTCTAGATAGATATGTGGAGTTCAACGCCACAAAACCACCATATGATTATGAGGGACGCCGGAATGGAGGCCTTCGGAAATTCCGACCACCTGGGGTTCTTTAACATGCACCCACATCAGTGCACAAGGGCCAACAGCATTTCCGCCTTGATCTAAAATACAGCCGCCGCCATGGATATGCAATACTGCGACCAGCGAGTCAGCAGCGGGGATCCTAAGCCCTAGTATACTGAACAATCTATGCGAGAAAATGGAAACGGCCATGTTGAAGTCAGAGTCCTAAATAATAAATAATAAGTAGAATAATTTTCTCGCCAGCTTGATCACTGGCCAACATTCCCGTAACCAAGAAATGTTGACTCCCAACTCCCTCGAATATATTTCAAATTTGTATGTGTTTATGTACATGCACCCACACGATTAAACATACACAAAGTATACTTGAACCTCTCCCTACCCTTTAAACCACCTACATATATTCTGGCTATGCTCCTTCTCAATACCACAGCGAGAAAGGAATCGCACGTCTCCTCTGCAAGTATACCGGTTCAAGCGTACACAGAGAATTTTCAAATATAAATTTCGATTAGACTTCATACTTGAAGAAAACTTTGTGTGTATTATTGAAATGTTAATATGCCCAGGGGCAGACTTTTGAAATAAAAAGAAATATAAATTCCTCTTTGCAGGAGAAAACAGCGCTGGCTTCCTGGTCAGCACCACTAACACCAAAGAAGGTCTCGACAGCATTGTTAGCATGTCTTACAGAAAACGGCATATAAAAGCTTACTTCATTCAATGGCGAGTCCTTCTTCATTTGTTCGATTCTGCAAGATTTATATCATTTTCCACTATCTCACCCCTTCCTAAAGCAAGGTAGCAAGCGCCTCTGCAAAGTGAGTAAGCAGACTATTTTTTTGTTCATTTCTTTCTCCCATGTGTCACATGCACACATATCTTTCTGCTATACTCAGCGTACCGAGAGAGCAAGTGCAATATGTATCAAAAACATATCATATGCAGTTTGGGCCGGTAATGCATAAGACTACCTTATTCAGTGACAAATTGCGTGTTACACGGAAAGCTAACGCACCATGCAGAAATGTGAACTTAGTGTGTTTAGCATTCATTAGGCTAATATGAAACAAAAAGTGTGGAATAAAGGAAACTGAATTCAAGCGGTGGATTTTTCAAGTTACAGGTGTGTTGTATCACGTCTTCCGTTTTAAACACTCTTTGATAAATTTTGACGTTTTATCATATGCCATCCTTTGTAACTACAAAGTATCACGTGACAGTGGCGTGACTATGGAAAGGGGCACACTTAGTTTATGTAGATCTTAAGCTTGTGGCTCACACCGGCAGTGGGGGATTGGCAAAAAATCAGGTAGCTTAACAAAAAGGAATATATTTATTCAAGTACTTGCGAAAAGAATATTTACAGCAATATTGATTTTTTTTTGTAAATTGTTCGCGACAAAAAAGTTTGATGAATTCGTTTTTACTGAAGGAGCAATAAATAATTGATATCAAAGAACATTTTTCAGTAGTCTACATTGGCTAACTGAGAACCTTGTGGAATGGAGGTTATTGAGTAAACCACTTCGACTGCACAATGAATTCTTGCACAGCCTCATTTGTTGAGATAACTGTACCCTCTTCTTTTTTAGCGGAAAACAGGAGGATTTACCATATTTTTGTGATAGATGCACATGTATGCTGCTGCTGCTGATGATGATGACAACTTTATTGGCATGGAGAGAAGACGCAGGAGAGACCCCACGATGATGAAAGCTCTCTGATAGGCGGCACACATTTGTGTAGTACGCAACAGTTTTCAGGGCTAACGATTGCCTCGATTTTCAATTTACCACGTATATTTAGTGGAATACTTGTGGCTCATACGCGGTAATGAAGCCCACAAGTTTTACCGTGTATCCCTCTAATAAAACAAGCGACCAAGGACAGCTTCACGGTGAATATGCGCAGTTTGCTTTGGTTGCATTAGGGCAGATATGTCAATCTCTTTTTTTTTTGTTAAGTTGCTTGTGAAGATTAAGGAATATGAAGAATAACAAACACTATTTTATTTACCAATAGGAGCCATAACTCGTGAAACAAACGTTATAAACTGATTAGTGATGACACGTGGAGCTTACTTGCAGAACTGTCATGATGACAAACTGATTTTTACGTTGAAAATAGAAAGCGAGAGAGATTTGATATTAATGCGATACTACGCTGCTGCGGCGATGACAGCTCATGGCAAACTAGGACGAAGTGACTTCACTGTGACTTCATTGATTAGGCTACCCCGAAAAAGAATGAATTACACTGTGGCAAGAATGTCAGTGTCAGTACCGAAAGCTTTGGCTTATACGAGAAAACAAAGAAAATAAAATAATGGAACCACAGACACGCGCCGCCTGTCCGTAATCCGATGAAACGAGTGCCTGTCATGGCGCTCTCTGAGAATGGTCGTCCATGTCAAACTGATCCCGAAAGAAACGAACCGCACTCACAGAGAGGAAAAAAATGAAAAAGCATGTTCATTAGGCAGCATGAAAGCAAGCAGCGAAACGGCTACAGAACGTTCCAAGCAGTGAGATTGCCTAACCAGTTTGTCTTCACTTTTTATTTCTTTCATGCAACGCTCGCTCCTCCACTATTCTTTCCGTCGCCAATACGGTACGTCGAAGCACAGAGATGTACTGAAGTCTTTCAAGGCTCTCAGAACTCACACTCGTATTCACAAACGCTACTCGATTCAACCCTTCGCTCAAAACGACCTTTGAGGGCTGTTTTTCGATTCACCAAATCGGCTTGACTTGATGTGCACCCTAACTCCAGGAAATCTTGAGAGTTTTTCTTGGCATAGTCAAGACAGCGAGAGGCTATATTGAATCAGTCCTTGAGTGAAGTTTGAGGGTCAGCATGGCGTCCATGCAGAACGTGTCTTGCTTCTTCGACATTGCTCTATGACTCGAGCTTTCCCCGCAGCATTTATTTTGAAAGTGACGATGCCCGTTTGCTGCGGAGCTGTTTGCGAGCACCTCGGCAGCAGCTGGGTGACACAGTGGCACTGAGACAGGCGGGCATAATCTCAAGAGCACTCGCTAGTGTCGTGATGCGCTGAATTCTTAGCACGAGCCAGTGGATTACCTGATTTATTATTGTCGTCCTGCGAGTGCTTAGAGTTTTACTACAAGCGTCGGTGCTTTCACGCGTTTCGATGCAGCTCGTACACCGCATAACTTCGAACGTGGCGCGAAAGACTTGAAAAACTGAAAAGAAGCATAATGCAAAAATTTCGATGCGCTACATTCACCGTATATTCCTGTGCTGCCTCCTCGGTAGATATTCGCTACCGTAACAGAATACGACGAAGCATACATTTGCTAGGCGATCTCCTCCGTCAAAATAAAGTACGTACGTTCTTCTGTTGTTGCTTCTTTCACACTTTTCTCTCTTCTTGATTATATTGCTATGATCAAGCAGAAGAAAGTTTAGCGGGAAAAAAATATCAAAGAAACAAAACAGTTTGGATAAAACAAAATATCATGCAATGTGACCCGATGAGTGTGCAGTTGTTGGTAATGCGCGGGATCCATAAGTTCGATATACATTGTTTGTGTATCTCAGAATACTTATCTACAACCAAGCGCAGCCTAAGAATATCAAGCAGGGAGTCATGCTCAATGAAGTCTGCAAGCATGCGAAAATATATGGAACGTTTTATGAAAACATTAACAGATACAAATGAAGTATAGCAGATAGACATTATTATTTAGGATTGTTTGAGTTTCAAGCCTAATATTAGCACCTCTAACAAAGCAACGTTATACAATTCTAAAAGGACACGCAGGATACGGACATTCGTGCCAATATAAAATGGGCTGGCAATACTTAATGACATTTCTCTTCAGACACGCGAGTGTCTGACCCAAACGTTTTGAAAAAAAAATGAAACTCAATAGCTCTAGAAGCTATCTGTATATTCTTCATTAGCAGTAATATTGATAAAAGTGTATGCAAGAAGTAACGAAAAACGCACCGTTGAGGTCTCACTACGTTTTTTTTTTCTTCATTATTGCCGTTGTGCAGGAACTACGCGGCTTATAGAACACACACCAACGCTCGCTTTAAACTTGTTGTATTTGCAATGTGTAGTGAATTATTGGTGGCTTTGTGTAAGGTGTGATGAAGAAATCAGGCAAACATGATAAGGCTGGTAAGCCCACTTACAGGGTACACACAGGAGGAACTACGTACAGGAATATTCTTCATGCTATTCGCAGCAGTTCCTTCACTGTAGAGAAAAAGACATCTACAGATATGCACAAACAATAATCAGGACTGCAAATATGAAAATTAAAACAACTATTTGCGTAACCAGAGCAAAAGGCCGATTGAGTCTAATGGGCATATTCGAGTCCTTCTTGCACGTAGTGCCTTGCCACTTTAACATGTTCGAAAGCCGGCCACCGGTAATCAACGTAAAGTGATGAAGTCTGGCTAATTTAGCAGGTGAAAGCAAGAGCGACGCGCCAAACAGCGCATCTACCGTTCTCTTTGAATATGCCATCACTAACGACACTGTTTATCTCTGTGTTATCAGCCGTCAATCTGGACACTTCGCTTCGTGGCTACTTATCGACGCTCGCTCATCCTCATCCCCCTATGCGAGGGGAACAGCATCGGCATTGAGGGCGAATCGTATGTTTAGTCTTGAATGGCGATACTGGCATAATTGCTCCTATTTGCTTTAATCAGTTGGGCACTGGTCAATGTTTTTTTTTTCACATAGCCTTTCTGCGCCTGCACTCTCGTTCACAATGAGAATTCCGCCGGGCACTCACAGGTTTCTTTTCTACAGAGTTTAGAGAGAATTGGGCGTTTTTCTCAAAGCGTTTTAGCACCGAACCAAAATCCATGTCTTTATGTCAGTTACAGAGTTTTTAAACAGGCCAAAGCTGACAGTAAACTTTGCATAATTTTGCATAAATTTTGCATAATTTCTAAAACAGAGAATATAATAACCCATTGAGACCAAGGAGTATTTATAGTCAAATTCAAGTGGGAAGTAATCACTATTAGTGGCTGTATTAGTCACTAATAACACAAATTCATCATCCATTCGAATACATGTAGCTGCGTCATAATTTAGACTTGTATAGTTATTTATACATATTTATAATGTATCTAATTCCACAGAAATTTACCTAATGCGCCTGTAGGACATACACATCTTACATGATGTGAAATAAGGTCACACATGAAGAATGCAGCAGGTTTACAGACACTCTGAATGTAGTCCAGAATACTTCCCTCATTCATGCCAGTCGTTAAAAAGCTGTTCACAAAAGTAAGTGGCGCGCAGCCTCGAACTACAAGTTCTACTACTAGAATTTCGTGGTCAGAAGGTATTGTCCGGAAAACAACGTTCACTCTATGACATAATTTGTATTCTATAGAAAATGCTACTCCTGCTCTTTGTGTATTTCTAAATAGGCGAAAACATTTATAATTTTTCAATCAAAAGTTTTTGAGATGAAGCCAAGTTTATTGGTATAAAAACATCTGAAGATTGTTGCTAGATAAAGTATGATACATCTGTGACCACAAAAAAATATGGAACGGCAGTTTCATTGTATACTCTACGGTACCCTACCTTGATGATAGCAAGCAGCCACCATTGCTTGCTGCATAACAAAAAAACTATCTTTAAAAAGTCATTTTTCGTCAAAGGCTCCTAATGTTTTTCTTGGTTTTCGGATTAGATCTATGATACTTGGAAATTGCAAAATTGCACGTTTCAGGATTGGAACATCAATCTCTACTTCCTGAATATCATATAAACTAGAAACAGACAGATAGTGCTGATGTATACTGATCTCCTTCTTATAGTGCATACTCCAACCACTTTCTGCATACTTTTTGTTGATGTTCATGAAAAGATTTAAATTGTGGAATACTGAAATGCAACCAACAAAATCTGAAGTGACTTGTGCCAGTGAGGTTTTCGCATATGGCTGATTCTGAAAAATGGGTGGCATTTTCAAATCATGAGAAATTATACCTTTGAAATTTTTTTGAACTCGCCATGCACCCACTCCGTGGTCTTCAGGCAACACATCCAGTAACGTGTGAACATATTGTAATGAGCGACAGTTACAGGGATACAAGATTGGAAATCTCTCCTTGCGTTTGTGCACGGCAGGTCCTTCAGACACGCCCCATCTGTGCATCTGACTGTAAATATATAAATAATGGTTTTCTAGCACCACCACCAGCTTAAAACTACGAAGCCGTTATGGTCATCAGACTCAACACATGTTCTGACACCCACTGGCAAGGCACGCTTGTGAGGTTGTATGACGGACTATTACTGCCATATTACGTGATTTACTGTGAAAGCTGAGTACACGATGCGTCATCAACGTTATTTTGACTACATTTCCAAACAGACGTGTGGCTGTGGGGTGGTAATAAAGAGAAGAAAAGTGGCTGATCTCTCTGTAAAGGAATCAGTATAACACGAAAGGGTTACAGAGGTAGTTCAGCGTTTATTAGGCATTCTATAGGAACAGCAACAAATTGCAAGGTCACGTTGGAAACAGCAAGCAGGTCGAAACTCGGAGCGCACACTTCAGTGATAAAGCACGCACGAAATCATCATAGACGGGAAGAGCACGGACTAAGAACTATCACAGCACGACACTTAAAGTCCACTGTTCAAACAGAAAGACGCGAGAACTGAGTGCACAAGTGTGCATAAGACAAGTTCAAGCAACTGTCAATGCTTCCTGAGTCATGTGTCAGTAGCACGCCTCTTTTGTAAACGCAGCCGCGCAGCGCGCAAACTGACTCTTATCACCTCCCGAATTTGAATGTGATAAGTGCGTGCGTGAGAGAGACTACGCTTTCCTTGAAGCATTTAAACTATTTTGTTTTTGCGCCCTGCTTGAAAGTATGCCAAGCAGTTCTTCCCCGACACCAAACATAAAGGCTCCCCCCAGGTTGTAATCACCATAGATCACAAACACCCTGGTTGCCATCGTCACTCTTAACACCACGCGCCCAAAGTATTGCGCTTCTATTGCCCTGCACTGTACATTTTTTTGATTGATTGATTGATGTGTGTGGTTTAACGTCCCAAAACAACCATATGATTATGAGAGACGCCGTAGTGGAGGGCTCCGGAAATTTTGACCACCTGGTGTTCTTTAACGTGCACCCAAATCTGAGCACACGGGCCTACAACAGTTCCGCCTCCATTGAAAACGCAGCCGCCACAGCCGGGATTTGCACCCGCGACCTGCGGGTCAGCAGCCGGGTACCTTAGCCACTAGACCACCGCGGCGGGGCTGTACATTTTCTTGGTGATGCTGTAGCCTTCACTTAAACTGTACTCTTTAGTGCAGGTGACTGCCAGGAAGCTGTCCTATTTAGTTCCCGTCGTGTTGAACACTGAATGCCTGAAAATAAATTTAGGTGAACTTGCGGCAAGTGGTCGCTCTTGCTCAAGCAAAGCAAAAAAAAAACAATGGTTCCTGGGACACCGCAGTCTGAAATCAAGCATATAATCGAAGCAGGCGCGCGTGGCACTTGTCATTTGCATTGATGATGCCTTTCACATCGGTGAAGGGTGCCAGTGTCAGTGTCACGTGAATGCCAGTAGCGCTGAGAAAAGAAATGCCAATGCAATTATGTTTATATATATATATATATATATATATATATATATATATATATATATATATATATATATATATATATATATATATATATATATATATATATTATGCCACGTCAAAGTGTCAGTGTACGTCGAGATTTCACGTTCGTTATTCTGCAGAGTTCAATAGGGCAAACTATACGATGTTTGCTCTGCACTTTTCATATGAGACACAGCCTACCGAATGAGCGCTATCATCGACTTGAAAACGTACATAGAACAACACATAGTGCTAGGCACAAGGAGACATAATACCATTTTCTCTATTATGAGTTCAAGACGCACTTCAAGGAAATTGTATGTTGTGTAATCAGCAGTGTAGTTTTTTTTTTCATGAACCACACATTTTCACTGGTTTCGTTCCTGCTGGCGGACATGTAAATCCCGGATTAAGGCCTCGTCAGGACACGTCTAGTCTTTTTTGCCTTACCTCGTGGACATGCTTCACGCTCTTATTAGCGTGTGTTTGTATGAAATAAACAAATATATTTAAAAATTTTAAATAAAAAAGAGATAATTACAGAGTTAGTATAGGTGGGATATGATTGGCAACAGAATTATTTGAATATTGACGAACTCAAATCTAGAGAGCCATAGGCCCCTCGAAGACCGAGTTGTGGGCGGGCGTGGCACTTAGAGCGAATAGCAGTCGAAGACCCACTGCGATGTCGTGGGCCCTCTGGACAGACTTAAGTGTGGAAATTGCTGCTCTTAGTAATTGGCTCAGAAGAAAAGGAGCCAGGCGAAAACACTGGAAGCCTTTATCAGAGGTAGACATTGTACTTCACACCGGAAGTGGCACCCCATTCCGAGAGTGGACGCTATTAGAGTGCTGGGCATGATTATAGAGTCTTTTGACTGTACTTGTCCTGATTGTGGTGAGGTTGGTGACTTAGCACATATGCTCTGGCAGTGCCCCTCGTTACGGGGCCTAAGTTGGCTCACAGAAGAAGATTGGGACTCAGCCTTACGAAGTTAAGTTGCTACCATAACTCCGGACTGTCCAGAGAGCCCACGATACGGCGGTGAAGCTAGGCCTCTCCGTTCCTACGTGGGAGCGGCCCGCGACGTTGCTCTAAAAAAGTAGCGTTTCTCGGGACCCAATGAAGTTCTTTGTCTGTCTGTCTGTCTGTCTGTCTGTCTGTCCGTCTGTCTGTCTGTCTGTCTGTCTGTCTGTCTGTCTGTCCGTCTGTCTGTCTGTCTGTCTGTCTGTCTGTCTGTCTGTCTGTCTGTCTTAGGAATTCTTACCTTATTGCTGCTCATCGATGGGTAGAGAGGTGTTTAGGACTCGACACAGCCAAATCCTGTGGCCAAAAGAGCGTGTGACATATACACTCGAGACACGACTGTGACGGGCCAGGTTCAATCATATAAATGAACTGAGGTGTACGATACAAACAGATTTGCAGTCTGATTGGGCTAACCTGGCGTTTTCTCAAATTTTTTCAGGGTGAACGAGGTGAGGGTGGGGGCAGAAGTTATTTCTCTGGGCAGACGGTAGTGGGAAAGTTTCATTGAAAGTACAAAACAAACTTTTTTGGTGATGACAGAGATGCGGTCACTGACTAGACTAGTGTGAAAAAACACCGATGTTAGCGTGGGTAGTGTGCTTAGAGAAATAAAGGAGCACGTATGAATTCTTTGATCATACTAAAGGGACACAAAGAGCAAAACAATTATTTTGCGCATGCTTAAATTAGAATTTAAAAATACCGAGAACACAACTCTTACCAAGACACGGCGTTTCGTAAGCGAGAAATTGCACCAAAAGAAAATGTGATTAAAAATGTCACATCTAGATTTTCGCATTGGACACTGGCGTCAAAAATTTTGAAGGTGTCTACTGGGTCCTACATACTTTTCAATCAATAAAATTGAAGTATATAGTCATATAAGAGTGCCATTGTTGTAGCATACGAAGTTCCGGAAAATATAATCAGGACGATGTGGAAAAAGTACGAGAAACATATTTTGAACTTTCTTCAGTAACGCGTGCAGCTTTCGACGCCAGATTTGAAAGTCAAACTTCAAGCTTGATTTTTTCAACGAATATCGACTTTAATATAGTGACCCTTAAGACATTACAGTTCTCAGAGTGCAATTTATCAATATAAACCAAGTCGGTGTTCCGCTTTAGCTTCTCTTTAACACAATCCAATTAGGCACGCTAACCACTGTAACGGACTATTTAAAGTAACCTTTTATGGTCACACAAAGTCACTCGCACGGATACCAAAACGTCTCAGCGCTTTCACCTTGATTTGGTAAGTGAGCTCATCTTCAACTTCTTCACGATACCCGAAAAGAAGACCTTTCGTGTAACTCTTGACTATTTGCACATGGCCACCTCACTGCGAGCCTGGCTAACCACGGTCATGACGTACGTCATATTACGGGCTACCCAGTGCACCTGCTTCTTAGTATTACGTCCGGGCGGGTTAACTGAGTGGAAACAAATAGAATTCAACGCACCTCTATATGTTGGAAGTGCTCTATAAACAGCAATGTGGAACTGCACTTGCTTGCAGTTCCTGGCGAATGCAACAGCACTCTAGCGAAATTCTGCCTTTTGCATAGTCTCTGATCTTCAAGGGATGAACACACCGCAGACGACTGGCTGGAAAGGGATGAAATGACCCGATACTGTGACGTCACCAACTTTTTTTATTATCTCAGCGTATTTATCTACCACCAACCCCTAAATACGACTGATTCGAATCAATAAACTGGAAGCAATTACGAGCTAGACCTTCACCGACCCCATTCGTTTCAAGAGGATATATCCAGATATCTATCGAGATTATACTTGCAAGCTATGAGGCTGGTCTCACATATTACTTAGGCGCATTCTCATTTCATTTCATTTATTTATACTGTTAGCCCAGAAGTGGGCCGTTACAGGGTGGAGGTACAGACAATCATTTGCGAAGAAGAAGTACCGTACAGGTCTCGAGATAATTTCTCGGTATTATTGTGAGCAGCAACTCGAAGTTATACATAACAAGAAATGGAACACACATGCAATGCAATACATACGCGCAGAACAGCACATGACACATTAGAGGCGGCACTTTTGCACCGCGCTGCAGATTTGAAAGACAACTACTACAGTTCATACAACCAACAAAAAGTTCACACGCACACCACTGTTATTCAGAAAATAAACGTTTTAGATTCTGTTCAAATGATGTAAGCGAGGAACAACCAATTATAGGCTCTGGCAGCATATTCCAATCTTCAATAGCACGTGGAAAGTAACTAAACTTAAAGCAATTGTTACGTGGGACTAGGGGTGGTATGTACATATTATGGCGTTGTCTGGAGTGTTCTTGTGTGTTGACCTGGAAGCAATCTGAATAGTTTAGTTTAAAATGATTATAAATTAACTGGAAGAGGAATTTCAGACGCTCGATCCTCGTCCTAAGTTCAAGACTATCCAGTCCAGCTTTTTTACAAAGTTCAGTATGAGAATGATGTCGGCGATATTTATTAAAAATAAATCTCGCACCAAGTCGCTGTACTTTTGCTATTTTATTGCAGTTTGTCTTTGTGTAAGGGTCCCAGACAATTTTAGAATATTCGATAATAGGTCTGACAAGGGTTTTGTAAGTAAGACACTTTATATCAGATGGGGCGGTATAAAGGTTACGTCTAAGGCTATACAGTGCCTTGGTAGCCCTGGAGCATACATTATCAATATGAGTGTTCCACCGGAGGTCGGGCGTGAACCATAACCCAAGATATTTATAGTTTTGTACACGCTTAAGGAAAGCATTGCCAATCTGGTAGTTGTGATCTAGAGGTGCTTTCTTTCTAGTTATAGTCATAAACACTGTTTTTTCTGTGTTCAAACTCATTTGCCATTCTTCGCACCAATCCTTTATTCTTTGAAGATTGTTGTTTAGATTAACTTGGTCATGTTCAGTCTCGATTCTGCTATAAACAACACAGTCATCGGCAAACAACCTTATCGGGACCGTAACCCGGTTTGGTAGGTCATTTATATATAACAAATATAAAAGGGGACCCAGCACGCTCCCCTGGGGAACTCCAGAAATAACTGCAACTGCTCTAGACTGTTTATTTTTTATTTGAACAAACTGCTGCCGGCAGCTGAGATAGGATGAAAACCATTTTGTCAAGTTGTTATTTCAAAACGTTTTGTCAATTTTAAACAGGAGCTTTGAGTGCGACACTTTATCAAATGCCTTTGCGAAATCCAAATATACCACATCAGTTTGACCATGCAAATTGATAGTTTTTGAAAGATCATGAACAAATTCGATTAACTGTGTAGTTGTAGATAAGCCTCGGCAGAAGCCATGCTGCTTCGAAAATAATAGATTGTGCGTATCAAGATAGGACATCAGGTGTTTGTTAATAATGTGCTCGAGTATCTTTGAACATGTACTGATAAGCGAAATAGGATGGTAGTTGCGCTCGTCCCGTGAGGAGCCACCTTTGTGAACAGGGGTAATTTTATCCCGCTTCCACGCTAGTGGAAAAGAGCCACTGCGCAGGGACGACTGAAATATTTTTGTAAGGAAGCGAGCCACCCATTCAGCGTATCTGTACAGAAATTCGTTTGGTATACCATCAGGGCCGGGGATCTTTCTTGTATTTATATTAAGTAAAAGATTTAGGACACCCTCTTCGCTAATTACCACATCATCGATCGGCCGCTGCAACGATGACCTAGAAAACTCGGGCAAAATGCCATTACCATGAGTAAACACAGAAGCAAAAAAAGAATTGAAATCATCAACACGTTGTTGAGTTATTTCAGGTGGCCTCGGGGAGCTTGCTGGGGTAGTTATAAAGCGCCAAAACCTTGAGGGGGCTTCCTTCAAGTATTTCGTCAATGTCACATTGAAGAACAGATCCCTGGATTGTTTGATCAGACGTTTCAGTTCTTGTCTCATTGAAGAAATGCAAGCTGTTCCTTCAGGGGTACAATTTTTTGCACAAGATTTTTGTTTCCGTTTTAGTTTTCTTTTTGTGTGAATGATTTCTCTGGTAATCCAGGGATTGGTTTTACAAATGCGTTTTCTAATCCTGGGTACATAGCTGTCTATGCACCTCCCTACAACAATTGAAAAGAAATGCCATAGCCTATCAGTGCTGCAGTCAGGGTTGTAAAGGACCTGAAATTCATCAAAGGACCTTTCAAGATAGTCCAAATTAGACACATCATCAGCCGCCATAAAATTCAATACAGTGCTAATACAGTGCTCTGGGAATGTGCCGCTTTAGAAGAAGAAATTGCAGTCTCTCCCAATGATGCTGCGGCTCGGTGGAGTGCTGCGCTGAGCGACTCCTAACTCCAGGATGAACTTCGGGCCATCCAGCTAGCCCACTAAGTGGCGAGGAGGCAGTCTCCGGCGCGGCTCGGGGATGGTCAAGGCCCAGGCCACGATTTCGCCAGAATTATAATAAAGTTGTTACCACCACTCCTTTGGTTGCTCACTTGTTCTAATGCGTCACGTGTGACCGAGTCAGTCTTATGGCCGTGCCGTTCGCTGGGCGTTGAAAATGAGACTTAAGTCATTCAAAATATTTGTACGTGATGAACACAAAACAGCAACTTCAGAACAGCAAGTACCTGGTTGCTTGGTAAATAATAATAATAATAATAATAATAATAATAATAATAATATTAATAATAATAATAATAATAATAATAATAATAATAATAATAATAATAATGAACAGCAAGGTTTAACGTCACAAAACCACCATATGATCATCAGAGGCACCATAGTGAAGGGCTCTAGAAGTTCCGACGACCGGGGGTTCTTTATTACGCACCAAATGCTGGTTCTAAGGTACAGCAAGCTTATTCTCACAAATCCGTGGCAGCGGCTTATTGATGTCATATCAGTGCCGCTTCGACGGTGGGCGAGCTCCGCTTGCCGAAGCTCCTTCTCCAAGCGCTAATCAGCGCTAAGAAGAACACACACACGAGATAAGGAATGCATCATTTTAAAACATAAATGCAGTGAGGTGCAAGGGTCATGAACGTTTTGATTTCTGCCAAAAACAAGTTTTGTAGGATATGCTCCTTTGTTAACCAGGTCTTTCGGTGCAATAAGAAATTTGAAATTTAGGACGAACAGAACTCCTAAATGTATGCGTCATATGATTACCGTGTTTGTACAAAATTATCTTTTTGTGTGGTAGAGCATATTCCGGACAGACGGGACGGTGTATTACCACTTCATTGAAGCAACGAAAAGCTTCTTCGAATAATTCGGCTCATTTTCATTCATATAGGTACTGTCAATTGCATGGATGCGCCTTGGTTTTCCGAAGCAAAAAAAAAATTCTTTACAAGCATTGGTACCAAACAAATCAGGAGGTGATATACGAATATTTTCTTGGTAATGAAAAGCATCGTTGTGTAAGCGAATCATCAGTTGAACGTATTTTGAGAACGACTTCAATTTCCTGCGGCAGATTTTTTATGAATTTATCTAACATAGACTAGACAGCGACGGCGATATACGTCACGTGTAACTGCAAGCACTGTGAGCTCACTGCACTTTGACTGTAGCCTGAAAAAGAAGCGTAACTGGCTGCTGCCCAGTTTGCTGAGAAATCAAACAATACCTTTTGTTTCGAGTTTTTTCGCAGGCATTTGTGTGCAAAACGTGTCTTTCCTAGCTTTTTTGACGAGTGGGCAGCCGAAAGCAGGAGATGTTGAATTTTTGTTAAATTTAGGCATTATGACAGCGAATAGATATTTAATTACCTTAATTTGGGCGTTAATTCTGTTGCATATTTTGAGTGGTAGTTCTGTTGCATATCACGCGTTGAACGACTTACTTAGCCGAAAAGAGTACCATGTTAAGTAAAACATTCGAGAGGCTGGTTTCAGCCTCTCAGCAAAAACTACACATTTGTCTCTCTCAAAGTTTTAACAAGCGAAAAGAATGTTTGACAATATCATACTGCATGACAATATCGAAATTTGCATAATACTAAATTCCGTGAAACACTGTACTCTAGGTAATACATAGTTGTTTCATTGGCGCAAAGTATCGAAGCCCATGCATTAATGTATGAATGTGATGAGTTTAGCGCCATCCCTTATTAAAAATCAATTGACTTTTATAAACAGGCTAATGTCATTCGACATCACAATCTTTAAACTGTCTAATGTCAGTCTAATGCGCTTTCCTAATGCGTACCTAATGTGAGTCTAGTAGTAATTGGCCACCGTTAGTCTATAGAGTTATGAAATTACAGTTTCTGATGACTATATTCTAGCGTAAGTCTATAGAGGCCCGACATGAGAGTTTCTGATGACCATTGGCTACCATTCGTCTATAGAGTCCTGACATCTGAGTTTCTGATGGCCATTGCCTAGTGAAGTGCTATCGAGCATATGCATTAGGTTGACATCAAACGTCGCGTTGTAGACTAAGGTCCTATGCCATCAACAGAACATTTGCTGGAAAGCAGATCAATCAATTGCTTCCATTATTAATATGAAATTGTGCACAAATAACAGGATTGTAAAGGAAATACCATCAGACCACTTCCACTAACGAACAGATCATATTTTTTTACACGTCAGAATCTTTCGAAGCCTATAAATAATGCTGCAAGTAAATAATGCCTGCATTTGGAAACACACATTACATTGTGAAGCAATTCAGTTCGGATAAGACAATAAATGGAGCTAGTTCGTCCTTCATTACAATTCTTGCAAACGTCCTGTTTCATAAGTACAAACAAACAAAGAAACACCCAATGACACATTTCCTGGAATAACTGCATTTGTATTTAATTTTCGACTTTATACTGATTATAGGGTCTTTTGTAGCACCGTCGTGGTCGCTCCGCTGCTGTATTTAAAACCTGCAAGAGAAAACAGAAAAACTTAGAAGGCACTGAAGCATAGTTTTAGCGCAGCACATGAATAGACATTACAATTGATGAGTTATGCCTTTTTTAAATATTGATACACATTTATCAGTTATATTAAATAATCTCTCTGAATTCATTGTCGAACCACAAAGCCTTGACTTAATGCTGCGTTGAAAAAAAACTAACTACTATACATCAGTTCAGAGGGCTGCCGATTGATCAGTAATTGGAGAGAAGCCAGCTATCATGAACAGAGGAATCAGCTGAATCAGCTTCTCTAAGGCAATATTGCAGAATAACCTCCTTTCATGATGCCAATGGCACCCAATGTATGACTACGGCATGCAACAGTGGGTCTATATTCCACAACTTTGTTTTACACGAAGCTTCCACAATAAAATCCCTCTTCTTTAACTGAGAACTATTGAGGGCGCATGCTCAGATGTGCAAAGTCATAGGCGTGTGCAGAGTTTTCCTACACTTTGGTGGCAGGGAGGTTCACCACGGCACTCCCCCTTACTTAGTTAAGTAAGCTTCCAATTTTGTAGCCCCCGTCTTAGTTACCAAGTTGGGGGGTAGAGGGGCTGCCCCCACTTTTATGCGCACGCCTATGTGCAAGATGAAATTGAGCAACAAACAGGCACATGAAATGTAGAGCTACGTCTAGGTGATACAGCTGCACAACTCTAGTGAAAACAAATAAAAAATTATGCTTTTTGTTACCTACAGTATAATACACAGATATGCATGCTGTGACATGTTACACGTAGTTTCCACACATCTTTCTACAAGCAACAGATTGGAGGAAGGAAGCGAAACATTTTTGTAACCTTGATTATTTTTGCATATTATTAATAGCTAAAAATACATTATTTAGGTACCTTGAAGAGGTGACAAAAGCTTTATAAAAAAGGAAATATTTTTACCTAGCTCCACGCCTTAGAGTGCACAGTTGCCCATGTTCACTAGCCAGTATTGTAAATTATGGAATTGATCGCTGGTCATTATAGGCACAAGAATCTACACTGGGATGTGTTGGCAATTACTGAACGTTTTGATAGGACAAGGATAGGAACTCTTTCTAAAGAAAACTTTAAACAGCAGAAAAAACATGCACAATCAAAAGGGCGACAACACGACTCCCTTTACTCTATTGATATTTTGCCGTACCTTACAAAAGTTTCTAGGCAATGAATTACCAACCCGACCAAACACTTGTGTTACTCAAGTATTTAAGGAAATAGCACATCACAGTGTTGAACCCATGACTAGTTTAGACCATGCAGATGCCAAACATATCGCCTGAACCCTTACGTCACAGAGATAATACAATTCAGAGTGTATGTAGGAGCTCAGCGAGGAAATAAAATGTACACTCAGAAGTGAACAACGTCATGAGCTAAGACGCCGACACAGAAAGAATAATGGATGCAGCAGCCCATGTATTTGCTTGCACTCCTGTTTCCTCCCAAGTATGTACCAACATGCCCAGTATGCTCAACATATATGTACAGCACTCACGGATTAAAACATGACATTCATAGCGCATGGCCGTCAATGCATGTGCCGCTTCTCATGGGTGCTCGCAGAACCAGGACGTTGCACTGTTGTATAGAGTGAGGGCAAAAACAGCTAAAGAGCAGGCTTACTCCTTCCGGTCGCTAAAGAGTTGGCATTTAGTTCACAAAGTGCACACTGCCAGCGTGACGCAGCAAGGCTCGCGCATTCTTGCATGCATGGAGCTCGAATCGATGGGGACTGTGCGAACCATTTATATAGTGACGCTAGCAGACAACGCTCTCTATCGGCGCCCTTCGACGATAGGGCACGTAGGCTGCGCAAGTAAGTAATTGGATACCGCTAAGATGTTGTGCCTGAAATGCGCTCGTTGACATAATAAATTGCTGCACAAAAGCATAAAAAGCTTTTCAAAGCTTTTTTGTCACAACGAAAAAGAAAAGCACCAGCCATGGACCTGTTTCCGTGCAGCAATAAAACAATAACCAAGTACTTTTTTGTCTTGCCCCAAGCAGTGAATAGTGTGGCTATTTTGCGTGGCAAGCATTTGTAGAGCTGTTGGCTACAGAATAAGGAGCGAGGTTCTCACATTTTTATTCAACAATAGGCCGCAGTTTGTCCTAACAATACTAATACATGATGTTATTTCAATGTTGCGAGAAGAAAAGCATGCCACACATTTTCTTTCTGTTCGAGACAGAAACCACGAAGTAAACTTTTCAGGCTTTTGTGCAGATGTTTATCATGTCTACAAACGCACACAAGGCGCAATCTACTAACTGAATCCTGCGTCTTACTTGCACATCATACGTACTGCATTGCCTAAGCACGCAGAACGAGAGGGTCGTCTGCTGGCGTGGCAATAAAAGTGGTGCGCAGCGGTGAGTCAGTTTGGTAGACATGCGAATGTGTGCGAGCGTCGCAGCGCTGCCCTGGTAGTGTACACGTGGTGAACTACAGGCCGACAATTTGGCAATCGGAAGGAGTAGCCATGCTCCATAGGTCTACCCCTTATCGCCCTATACCACAACGCAACACATTGGTTCTGCGCGCACCCATGAGTGGCGGCACATGTACCGTCGGCCACACGCTCCAAGTGCCCTGTTTCAATCCGTAAGTACTGTACTTCCAAAAGAGCATGAATTCATTCAACAATTTAACTTTGCAGTCCGACAAAGCTATTCAAGGCACTATCACACAGATTACACTTCTCTGTATGATAGGCCTCTATGTCTTGTGAGCAGTGTTGCATAAACACATTCATGGTATTGTCATAGGTTGTAGTGGAAACATGTTCCAAACATTGTGATGAAACATGAGTATGTGCTGCCTCTCAAGAAAAGCTGTCCCTAATTCAGAAGATCAAACTCTCAGGCATAAGGATTATCTGAGAAGCCTTTGTTTTAAAGGAGTAAGTACTTGCATGTTGCACAATGTTACTTAAAACAAGATTGCACTACAACCTAAAAAATACCACAAATCTGCTCATACACGTGAAAATTCGAAAACGAGCTGAAACAACAACCCTCATGACTTCCTTCGACACGAATTCGCCAAATTCTTGCGGCAGAATGTGCACATAGCAAAAGTGTGCTTATTTGTAATCATTAAATTTTTAAACTTCAATGTTGTTTGCAGTCCATTTAAAAAGCACAAAAAATGAATGACACTTCCACTTGTAAAAAAAGAACTTAGTTAAAAAAATCTTTTATTTCCACTAAAATATTTAAGGTAAAAGCAATCATCACGACAATAAGCAAAACATGACTCTAAGTAAGATTTCACTGCACACAATTTCATGGCAGTCCAAACAAAATAGATGTTCATGAAGGAAACTTGAAAAGACCGACAAATCCTATAAGAGGGAATGTCGCTGCAGTCAACTTTCCAACATATGTGATATTTAGCACAATGTAACACAAAGACCATGAGAGAGGACGCGGCACGTGCCCCAACTTCATATAAAATTTTTAATTGCAACCGAAGCACTGAAAATACATGGTAAGCATCATGCCGTAAATTTTTGTGCTTCCGTATCAATAACCCAATTTGTATAAAGTGCACCGGTCTCATCCTTGTGTTATATTGAGCTAAATATTACCTATTGTTTAACAAACAATGCTGAATGTTTTTCCCTGCGCAACCCTTTAAAAAGAACTCTTGCCTTGCTCAAGACAGCAGTGACAAGAAACATCTGTTCCCATTATTACAACGCCTCCAAGTGTCACAACGTTGGCTCCGGGCACATTCCATGTTCAAGGATTACAAACCAAATGATGCATGTTCCATGTCCAAGGAATACTGCACTGAAGTGCAGGACATAGGCTTCCCACACTTAAGCTAAAAGACAGTGTATGCTATACCTAAATAGGTACTAAGTGTCCGAAATATCACTCTGTGGTAACAAAAAGAAATGCCTACCACTTAATAAGTCTCGTTAGGGCTTGCAGGAAGACCGCTCCAATTGCACACTGCAACCTGTCCTCTGTGTCGGGACCATGAACAGCTGCCATCGCTGATACATACAAAAAAGTTATCACATAATATTACTTTCACACACAACAAACGTTACACACAACAAACGTTCACACACAGATAGCGAGTAACAAACATGTCTTAGCAAAGTGTATACTGATACATTCACCGTAGCTGTTGCATTGCACGTATGCGTCCGCTTCAGCTACGGGAGGTGCGGGGTTCAATCTCCAGTGCCAGCCGGCTACCCGTCGGTAGCTAAACAGGGTACAGGCGGGCTTCGAAGGGCTGTGACGCGTCGCCGCAGTGGTGAAGCTTACTCTGCCTGGAGGACTCTCAACCCGTGGCGCGGGACCCGGTATATTCATACAATAAAGGGTAAATTTTTGAATAAAGGGATCATGGCACAATCAAAACAGGCAATATTGGACTAGCCCCTTCTTGCTGACAATTGACAGAGTACCAATGAAAGTTTCGCATTCACAAAAGTACGTAATAACACTATGCAGAGCATGCACATGTGTGTGGGTGATCTAAATGATGAAAACAATATTTGCAAAGAGTGCATGGTTTATGCACACATGGCGTGTGTAAGAACGACCCATATATATTGTATTACATCATAAATGTAAGCTATTCAGAAAAGAAACTGTTGGTAATCTGAAGCAAATTACCATGTAGTTTGACTTTTGTTCACACAAACTATCTGTAGGATTTCTTTTATTACATAAACCCTTCGCAAAATTATTAATTTTCTGAAACTCTCTGTGAACATCTGGAAACAAAAGAATAAGATCTTTTTGCTTCTAATTTACTATTGCTTCTAATTCACCCTCTATTAAAAAACTTGCATATCAGATTAACGTTCGGTCTAAACTGCAATACGCTTCATCTATCTAGCACCCCTCACAAGCATATCTCACCTACGAATTAGAATCCATCCAGAATCGCGCTGATCGCTTCATAACGTCAAACAACTCGCGTAAATTTAGCATCACTGAACTCAAACGCACACTTGACCTTCCATGTCTCCAATCACGTCGAATAATATCGCGTCTCTGCTTGCTTCACTCTTTCTATTATCCCCCACTTGCCAGGCACCCTCGACTTGAACCCCCGCCCTGAATCTCGCCGCGCCTCAACCACAGCAAGCCAATCGCACACATGCAGTGCCACACATCATAAATGAAAGATGCTTTTTCCCCCATGCAATAACCCTGTTGAATACCCTCTCCGACAGTATTGTTTCTTCCACCGACCACCCAACTTTTCGCGAAAAAATAACAATGCATCTTACCTCAATTGAAATGAATTCCTAGTTGAACCATGTTAGTAATCAACTTTTAGTGACTCATGCATTAAGATGCTGATCACCTATGTATATTGTTGTTTTATTTCCAGTCTACAGAAGTAGTTTTTTTTCTTCTTGCTTGATTCCTTTTTTAGAGATGTTCTTTATTCATTTCTTCGTCTTTTCTTCCTTTTTCGGCGTTTGTGTGATTGAGAGTCCGTCATATAATGCTTGCCCCCGCCTTACGTAATGCCTCCGGGCCCTTAAGGCTTCAATAAATGAAATGAAATGAAATGAAATACTAAATCCCTGAATTATACACATAGGTTATACATCCTAGTCACACAAGCAGGTAGGCAATATCAGTACAACACTGATGTAAAAAAGAAAGTGCGGAAATACAACTTGAAGCACCTGGTATGTTTCAAGGAGAAAACAAAGATTTATATAGCTAACAAAAGTTCACGCAAATATTGCAACAAAGGGTGTCATGTGTTAGCTTAATTAACTAAATTGAATTCCCATATTCGTCTACTAACACTCGATATCAACATATCTTCAATGCAGCGGTAGGAGTGTACTCTTAGTTTCAGCATATAGTGTAGATTACTGAAATACGTATATTTGAAGGTAGCTCTCTTGTGAGGTAGCTTGTGAGGTAGCTAGAGTGAAATTCTAACCATAGAGAAATTACATGGATTTCTGGCACAAAGATTCGGAGCACAGCCAGGAAAACATCATTCGTGTGTGCTTGACAGGGCTGGGCGTTTTTCGATCTACGTGCCCAGTCGTTTGATTGTTTTGCGCGTAAAAGCACACAAACTATCGAGTTAGGTGAACGTGAACTGCTCTCGCAACACCAGTATGTTTAAAAGCAGACACTTTTACAGGGCGACAAGGGATCAAAGGATAATCACGTGCAGTAAACACCCAAGGAATGACAGCACGACAAGAGGCTTGCATAACCGAACGATAGATCACGTAGTGCACCGCGAATCTAAAACAATCAACGCACACAGCGACTGTTTCTTACGGTGATATAAAATAAGCCACCTCGAAACATACCTTTCTTTCGGGTCTCTGGTTTGTCATCCCCGCTGTGCCAACAAGCTGCCCCGGCCATCACTTCCTGCATACCATTTGTCACGCAATGAAGTAACCCAGTTACGTAGTTTAGCGACTTTCTTCAACTTACCCAAAATTTGGCATAGGCTGTGCACTCTTCAGTCGCCCTTCAAAAAGCTCACGCTCTCACATAACATCAGTCACTGCTTGTCACACAAGGGGTCAAGCATTGTCTTCGGAAGCACACTCGACATTTTATCACGCGAACAACTCGAGTAATCGATAAATGGAGGAAGAAATCACTTTCAAAGCGAACATGAAGGCGCGCGTCCGTTGTGGCTGTTTGGAGCAGGCAACGTACGGCGAGTTGTGCTCGATGAAAGCAGCAGAACTTCCCGACACGCGGAAACTATCTCGTAGACGAAATCCAAAGGAGGATCAGTATACAATTCACGCAATATCTATCAACACGGCAAATATGTAACCGCGGACTTGCTGCACATGTTCTTGCGTGAAGCTGGTGGTGAGCCCGCAGTACAACGATGCCTGTTGCAACTGCTTATTTACAAGCCTAACCAAAATAAGTGTGCAGGTGGCAGCACTATCGAGTCACTATATGAATATTTCAAAATAACAATCAAGTGTATTTATAACTTTTCAAGCCAAATGAAGCCTTCTTATAATATTAGTTTGCAATATGTGTAGTTGTGCAGTTGTTTGTATTTTGTTTTGTATAACAAAAAAAGGTTTCACAACATGTCATCAGCAATGGCCATCTCTGAGTCTTTGCAACACAATGCCAATAAGTACAGATCTCAAGGGCAATGCTTTTGCAGCAGTGGCTTTGTTCTCGTGCAGAAAAGAATGAATGGCATGTATCCCTGCTCTACAGAGAAGAAAGGTATCTGACCGGGTGTCCGTTCCTTTACGTCTCTAGGCAGTGGTGTTCTGTGGTGGCGTAGCTAGAGGTTGGCACACTGAGTCCGTTACCCCTTTCTGCCTTCCCCCTCCCCGCGCCTTTCGGGCGATTTTTTTTTTTGGCGTGGTATACATAGACAAAAATGACAATTCGCCTGCTCCCCCCCATCCTTCCCAGAGATCAACGAGGGATTCCTTTTCTTACCCTCCCTTGTTTTTTCTGTTTTTTTTATCTACGCCGCTGTCTCTACGTGACAGCTAGCGTTTTGACAGCAAAACAGTGGCAGGGTGAGAGGTATGAATGTGCAATAAAACTTCTCTCTTCCTCTCCATCACGCCTTCGCTCTCCACCACCTACCGGTGTCGTTGAGGTGGGAGAGGGGCACACATTTGGCAGCTGCCGCTCCCAGCCATATCTTTGTTGTAAAAGTATGACTGATGTTTAAATACGCTTTCATATGCTCACTACAACAATACGATGAGTTTATCTCCTGTGCTGCCCTCGGTGTCCACTGAGACCCATCATGGTGGTCTAGAGGCTAAGGTGCTCGGCTGCAAACCCGCAGGTCGCGGGATCGAATCCCGGCTGTGGCGGCTTCATTTTCGAAGGAGGCGGAAATGTTGTTGGCCCGTGAACTCAGATTTGGTTAAAGAACCACAGGTGGTTGAAATTTCCGGAGCCCTCCACTACGGCGTCTCTCGTAATCATTACGTGGTTTTGGGATGTTAAACCCCACAAATCAATCATCGGTGTCCACTGATCGGCTAATACAACCATCCCCCTCCATGCAAATGGCAATTGGCACGTCTATACAACTGTTCGGGGTACCGCTTCAGTGTAAGCGATTGACGCTATGCTTGTTAGATTTAAATACATATTCGAAATTTATACGCGCAAGGTGGTGGGAAGCACCCCTGAATGCCCCAGTAAAGTTTGCCTCCACATCACGCTTCTGGCACAAATATCTTATCAATAATAATAATAATAATAATAATAATAATAATAATAATAATAATAATAATAATAATAATAATAATAATAATAATAATAATAATAATAATAATAATAATAATAATAATAATAATAATAATAATAATAATAATAATAATAATAATAATAATAATCGTTATTGTTGTTTTTTAGATGCACATGTACAACCGTATAATTTTTTTCTGGGCACGCTATATGAATAAGCAAAAAATAAATCATTGATTACTAATGAAATCGCAAGCCTTAGATGCCTCAATAAAAGTAAAATTTGACCGTTGGCAGCGACTCGCATCCTGCAATGCAGGGAACGATAGATGCATGCAAAAAGGAATCACCCCGAGATGACGTGTCATTGTAGCACCACATGATAAAGTCATTACATCGCACACAATCCCATCATAGCTTGTCCAAAGGCTGCAGGCTGGCTGATTGGCTACGCAAAACGGTGTCTATAACCGTGGAGGCAATGCATAACCACATTAGTTGCAGAAAGTTTTCGAAGGGGGCAGGATGAACACATCAACTGATTGGAAAAAAGAAAGAGATGGCTATCGCCTTCGAGTTGTCTTACGTAAAATAATGCATAAGAGACCCTGGATTATTATTATTATTATTATTATTATTATTATTATTATTATTATTATTATTATTATTATTATTATTATTATTATTATTATTATTATTATTATTATTATTATTATTATTATTATTATTATTATTATTATTATTATTATTATTATTATTATTATTATGGTCTAGCTGATTTACACTTAAGCATGTGTACGAAGACATCTCCTTCATGTCGATGTTATATTTACTGAAACATGGTCGAAAAATCTATGGAAACACAAACTGTTCAGTGTTTTAGATTTCCAAAAGATGACATGTACGTGAAAGTCGAGATCAGCAAGTGATTGAATTAGACTCAGGGGCACGTTAAGAAATCACAGATCGTCGAAATTTCTGAATCACTCCGCTACGGCGTTCTTCATTATCATATAGTGGTTTTGGGATCTAAAACTCCCGCGATTATTACATATAATAGTAAGAAAATGATTGTTTGTTGGCTCTAAAAGGTTAACGAAATTTTTTTATTGTGATGTGTTTTGACAGTAGGACACACAGTGGAAAGACTGCGTACTTTGATCATCAGAAATTCTGGTGTTTGTTGTCATCTGAGTCTCTATAGTACACCTGATGCTAAGAGACATTAGACTTTGCAGGTCTTATGTGAATCTAGTGACTCATTAGGTTTGCATTAGCTGCACATTACACTCTCACAATTCATTTTCATGAGGGATTTCACCAAAACTCACTTCTGAAGCGGCTCTGAACATTTTGGATGCACCACAGGGGACACATTACTCAATTGAATAATTATAGGCAATTTTGCTTGAGTTGCGTATAGATTGCTTATCGCTTGTATAGTCATAAACTTAAACAACAAGAACAACAATTCATACGAACTGTAGGGGGGTACTACAGAGAGACTTGTTGATTATCTGTGCAAGATTATCACTGCGTGGTGAACATTTATCATTCTTGGTGATCTATTTTCAGTAGAATGTTGCCTAAAGAGATGTCCCTTCACGGCGTATATGAGGAGCAATAAAGGTGAGGTGAGTCTCGCCGCGGTGGTCTAGCGTCTAAGGTACTCAGCTGCTGACCCGCACGTCGCGGGATCAAATCCCGGCGGCGGCGACTGCATTTTCGATGGAGGCGAAAGTGCTGTAGGCCCACGTGCTCAGATTTGGGTGCACGTTAAAGAGCCCCACGTGGTCAAAATTTCCAGATCCCTTCACTACAGTGTCTCTTCTAATCATATGGTGGTTTTGAGACGTTACACCCTAAGTATCAATCGATCAACCAACTCTTGAAAGTGAGGTGAACTGGGAAGGGGAAAAGAAGTGCAAGCTCCTTTGATCTATGGCAAATATTTGTTTGTGCGCATGACGTTATCTGCAAATATAGCGCTTAAGACACATTTTTCTTATGTTTCTTATAAGGATATCAAATACAACAAAAATCGAAGACTTTTATTGAAAACAAAAAGAGGCGCGTGTCAATTGCTTGAAAACCCTTCAGAATCGTTTCAATAACAGTTAAAATGGTGGTATTTTCTAGGGGCGAGTCCATCATTCATCACGTTGGACATGTAAAGGAAACTTGCTAGCTGTTAGCCTATCTTCAGTCACTGAAGTGATTCAGTAAACTGCAGGACTTGCAACAAAATCATAAAAAAAGATGGACAATTGCCAGGGATGCATTGTGCTCTATAACGCCTTATACGTGTTTCACCAACTGTGCGAGCGGAGTGGTCTACTTCCTATCTACATCGCCTTGTGGGGCTTACATTGAGCTGCAGGTATAATATCTGAACCTCCATCTAAAGGACTACGCCAGCTCTCTGAATGGTGCACCGTCTACCCCTCTGCTTATTCATTGCCGGAAGGGTGGGTTTCGCAACTGAGTTGAAGAAAAGGACTGTAGTGATGCGGCATAAGCACCAGCGAATGTGTGAAATTGCTGAAGCATTTCAAATTATAAAAGCGAAATACAAGCGCATAAGGCATCTTTAAATATCTCCAACTGAAGCTGAGGTTTTGTGTATACGGCAAGCGTGATTAGATGCTTGGTCGTGGGTGATAAGATTGTGTCTTCATTTCTGTGTATATATGCCATATTTTTACCGATAAACTTTCAATTGATAAACAGCGCTTGGATTTTTGTGTTTCCTGAGCTCTTTGCGCTGACCGCCATGATTTTTCATTGACGCTTTGATTGTCTCGTGAAAATGTCCAATACATCGAGGATTATTGCGAATCTGCAAGCGACCTTCACGTCGCTTTCCTATTTATTTTCAATGAGAGTGGATGAACCATGCCGATTTTAGACGGATGGTCCTGCTTGCGTAAGCAAGTTATTCACGCGTAAGAATCTATAATGTAAGACGTTCGATCGTTTAGTTTTAACGCATTTACACACCAATCAATGTGCGCTCAAGCGGCCAAATAGTACCTCTGAAGGCGGCGAATTGAGAAGCTTCATATTGTTTTTGCGTCAAGCGATTGCAAAATTGATGCAGTTGCAAAACAAAGATGGTGGTATGGAACTGTGGGACCTTTTGTCCTGACAAGACATGTCTAGCTTAGCTTTTGTTTATCTTGCTTCTTTTTTTTTCGTTATCACACGAGTGCTTTAGTGGAGTAATTGTATCGGTAACTTCTCGTATAAAAAGGCAATGTATCGTGTAGAAACAGTCCTACTTTTTGTAGGTGAAATTTATTGATTCGGCTTATTATTCTAATGAATAAAAATGAGGAATGTTTAAAGCGTAGAACAAGCAGTAAGTATTTATGTGTAATGCCGCAAATCCTGATGAACGAGTGGTGTGAAATGCCTGGTAGCTTTCAATTGTGTTATCTCTCTCAGTCAGCAATCGTTTTGTTCCGTGACAGTCGTCTTCAAGTCATTGAGGGAGTGGGATCACAATCGCTAGAGGCTTTGATAACGGGAGACTTTGATATCGACGCTAATGCTTTGCAATTAGGAAGGAACAAACCTCTGCGATGCCTTGTTCGTGTTTGCAGAAAGCACACTGTTGGGAGATATATTCACACTGTTGAGAGACGCGTTGAGAGATATAGGTTAAGGCAGCACCGGTGCCTGCTTCATTTATAGCTGGTGTAACATAGTGCTATTCCGCTAAAATAAGAAGACTATACCACTCATGATGGTGGTCTTGTGGTTATGACATTTGACTGCTCAAATGAAGTTGGCAGGATCCAATCATGGCCACAGCAACGGCATTTTTGATAGACACGGAAATGGTAGAGACCCGTGTGCTCAGATGTAGTGCTCGTTAAAGAACACCGCATGGTCAAAATTTCCGGAGCCCTCGACTATGACATTCTTCATTGTTATATCGCGCTGTGTGGAGGTTGCAGTCCAAATTTTTTTAATCAATCGTACGAACCTAATCACCGAAAAGAGCTGCAGATACCCACACTTGGAGACCACTTAGGCCCGTAGGAGAATATTGAGCATCACGTTATTCAATTTGTGTTCATACTATAATAATTCATCCATGATTTTATGACTGAACGTGCGTAAAAGCAGATATGTTTTTCTAGGTGAAACTCTTCCACAATGCACTTGTGGTTGTGGGTACGAACTTGCGAAATGACAGGTTACGTGGTAATGTTTTCTTAGAAAAGTTGATATTGTGAAAAGGACCGATCGAATGGAGAACGACAAAGAAATTTTCTTTATCGGCAGCCCAGCCGAATGGAGATTTCTAAACGAATTCGGTTCCCAAAACAATGTTATCTCTAAAGTAACGTAACATCAGTTTTACGGCCAATTCTCCATAATAAGGTGCGCCAGGACACCAAGAAAAAACGAGCAACTTCGGTTGTTTGCGCAATAAAGAATATAGCACATACCCACTCTTGGGGATTGGAAGGGTGTCGTGGTTTTGAAAGTAGTAGATAATTTGTAGATGTAGATGTAGATCCTAAATTTTTGACTCACACCCACCCTAGCAGATTGGCCGAGAATGGGGTGGCTGAACTGAAAAAGGAATACATATATTCAAAGACTTGCGAAAAAATGAATACCAGAAACATAGTTTTTTTTTGTAAATAATTCTTCAGAAAATTTTGGATGTAGTAGTTTCTACTGAATGAGCAATAAATGACTAATATAAAAATTTTTTGTCGTTTACATTGGTTCACTGAGAATTTTCAGTATTCAGTTTATTGATCAAATCTCTTCGACTGTTCAATTAAATCTTGCATGGCCTCGCACACTTCCCCGCTGCTGTGCCCAAGGGTACGTGCACCTAGGGATAGTAAATCTGATGTTGTCGAAGCTAATCCAAGGATTTGTAACGGTATTTATAGTGATACTTTTCTTAATTTGGACAACCAATAACGAACCAATAGCTTCTTTGTCGTTGTTGTTGTTGTTGTTTTCCTGTGCAAATGGCTCGTATTCAAAGAAGGGGATTGGCCGATTATAAGGTGAATTTGCCCTAAACTTTTAGCATTGCATCATTTCTACAATTTTTTTTTGTCCTTGACCTGGCCAAGTGTCCTCGCGTTGCTTTTTTGTTGTCACCACATGCAAATGCTCATGGCAATATTTTAGTTTGTTCAGCATTTTTTTAAAACAATGCAGAAACTTCACACTTTGTGTTAACACCACAGGAGTGAAATGACGTGTAGGCGGTTTAAATTAGATCGCAGTGCAGCATCTGTCGCGATAATCGAAGATGAAACATGAACTTTTATATAACCCCAAAAGTCTCGACACCAATAGAGCAAGGCAGTGAGTGACTGCGTCATTGATTCGGACGCCGACTAATTTGAACCTGCTGTATTAGTACTGGATATAAATAGAAGCCATTAACTGATGCATAGTTTGCCTTTCCGAGATGTCATGGGTGTATTTATCTCGTAGTATTGGCAGCATACTTAAGCGACTATTTCTGATCCTATTATGATTGTTTCATATATTCCTGTGCCATTGCTAATGGAGATAAACTTGAAGGAATACTAGTGAAGGCACCGAAAACAGAAATTAAGTATGACAGCAGGTCGTACATCGCCATGCATATGTGCTTCGATTGCGCACAAATAACTCTTTTGTGGACATGCATTGTGAAAAATGCGTTATTTCAAGCAATTTGGCAATTTCCAGCAGCTACGGTGCCCTGTTTTCTTCAGGATCTTTTTTTTGGCAATCGGCTGTCTGAAAAAGTAGTGGCAAGTGCTGTATTTTTGTATTAAGGTCGCAAAAATGTCACACGAACTCAGCAATGTTTCCAAATTGGCGATTTCTGCATGATTCAGAGTGCATAAGATTTCAGAAGAAAAGATCAGATGTGTTATTTTTTGCAGCACTTATTTCACAACAGCAAATACTTTTTCCCTTAAAACGGTATTTACTACTTGCACAATGCTTACGCCAGGTCGAAAACAAAATAAATAAAAGGTCTATATGCCATGCAGTTAGGTAAGAAAAAGATTTGGCATGGCAAGAAATTCTCCCAATGTGTTGATCAAGCATGAGCAACTTTTTGTACCTCGGGAAAGATACACGCATCTCTAGAAAGTGAAGGATGACGAGTGGGGGAATATACGTACAAATGTTTATAATATCTATGTTGACGTCACGACTAGCATAGTTGCCGTTATAGTAACTGTTGCGAATTTGTGTTAATTTGAAGTGTTCTTGGTGGGCGTTTCGCTTTAACGCTTTGTTTATAAAGACTTCATTCCCATAGGTGGTTTAGATTATTGTGTCACAATTATGACTGATATTAGTGTATTGTTAAACATTTTGTGGTTGTTATCTCACATTCACGCATCTTTTTGTGCACTGTAAGAAAATCACTCCGTGGTCGGTGCAAAACGCTTGTCTTCAAGTGACTCGCCTATTCAGACTAAAGACATTTACTCAAGCTGGCCGCCGCAATTGCGTGGCACAACCAGGACACGTTTCACTGATGGCTCTTTCCGGCCAGCCGGAGTGATTGCCTGGTGCCACAGGAGCATTTTTTATCGGCCTTTCGCTCCGGCTGGCCGGAGTGGTTACGTGGCATCTCCGAAGCATTTTCCGCGGTTTTCGGTTTTTTCACTTCGGCTATTCGAAACTTTTGAGTTGCACCTCCGCAGTATTTTGCGAATATCGTTACTTCGTCCGCACGGAATTTTAGTGAGATGTATCAGTATTCATTTAAAAATGGTCACTTCTCTTTTTATTTTTTCTGTGCTGGTCGTGTCACCCGTTGGTTAGATGAAGGAATCCTCAAAGCAGACGCAAGCACTGCAGAGTTACTGTGTTATTTTTCACAGAGCTCTAGTAGAGGAAGTTCAAGAAAATAGTTGAGGCATAATTCTTTGATTTATTGAAAATGAGCTGCCATTTCCTGTCGATGCACAGTATTTGGAAAAAGGAGACAAAAACAAACAAGCCTGCGAATTACCAACAAAAATAAAACACAAGAAGAGAGATCACTTGAAGTCAAAAGACCTTAAGTTTGAAGCGCGGCGCTTCGAAACAAAGCCCAGAGTGCTGCAAAACGACGACGACAAGTGACGAAAGCGTGGTCACCGGGAACAGCTGTTCACCATTCCCGAAGGATCATTCGTCTGCTTTATTGATGACGCAAGGGTTCAGCTGATTAGTGCAAATGTAAGCAAGAAATATGCATTAGAAATGCAATTCACGTGAGGGGCGTGAGAACTGAGGACACTGAACCACGGGTGCTCGCTAAATCCTGTACAGTCTGCAAGCACACGATAATACTAGTTTCTTAAATCGACCAAACGCGCACACAAAAAAACGGTCGAGCGTTCAATATCAAGAAGACGATCACATGTACTCCAGTGTCAGAGAGCCAAAACGTCATAAAAACACACCTCCATGACGCGAACAAAGTTCAAAAGGGGCAGAAGTTTCCGATATATTTCTAAATTGATATTCCTACTCTTGCTCAAACATTCGAAAGCATTTTTTTACTAAAATTATCGAATAATTGTATTCTCGAAGACGGCAGCAGGGATGCTTCTGCCCATTATTTCCTAAGTTATTCAGACATCATTGCTGACAATTACACTCGCATATCAGTCACTTTTTATTGTCACACTTCCAGCAATTTAGGCGCTTACAGATTGTATGTTTGCAGCCTGTCTTTCAAAAAGTATACCTTCATTGTTCTTTGCAGAATAGTCTTCGAAAGAAGTCGGCGTTGTTCTTGTTTACTTTTTTATTTGTTCGACCATCTCTTTTTTGATACTTGTCGTAGTGAACATTTTTAAAAGTAGTCTTTGCATAAGCTAGGAATGCTTCAAAACAAACATCCTCAAGCACAAAGTGAAGAAAAGTTCACTACTATGTAACAAAATAAATTAGAAGTAAAAGGTACTAACATCACGCCAGCTATGCCAACTGCATTTTCATAATATAACGGCAGATGTAAGGGAAGGTTGATCAGTTTACTCAACATACACGTCCGTGCAAACGTCCGGAGGTCACGGAATCTGATGAAATGGAGGCGTCACGACGTGCGTGCCAGGATTCCAGGAATTCTTTTTGCCCCGTTCTGTCCACAGGCCAGAGTTTTTGCGTTGTACAGGTCAAAACTATTCTCGCATTTGAGCCCTGATCTTACAATAGAGACAGAAACAAGCGTTTTCTAGAAAAAAATGGCAATGTAGGAGAGCATTTTGACAGTAAACCTGTTTGGTCGGGAGAAACAACTGCAGTGTCCACCCCCCTCTCTCCATCCCCAAAAAACTGCATTCACGGCCACTTCAACAGGACCAGTGGTGTTGGTTATGGTTAGAAGGAAAAGGAGGCACCTAATTTCTGCAGCACAGTAGATAGAGAGCACGATGCAGCGCCTGCACGTAGCGGGAATGGGAGAACAGTGGATAGAAGAGAAAAAGGTTAGAGGTTTGTTTTCCCTCTGGTATGAAAAGAGAAAAATGCGGGAGCCTGGTAGCTAGACTCTCCCATCATCAACACAAAACGTACGGCGTGATCCCACGATATCTCTCCGCTGGCTTTAATTTTGCTTACAGTGTGACGGATATAATCGTACACGACAAGCTCCGACATTTAGAGGCTTCACCTCTCGAAGCGCCTTCTCGCTCCTGCCAGCAATGCCGCCAGCAGTCACAGCTTGCGACGGATGGCAAGCCTGTTCAAGGTGTTCCCAAAGGCCTTATGTGTATCCCTAACTAACAGTAGTTCCCCCCTGTTCCTCTTATTTTGCAACACCACTGCGAAGCAAGCGGAAGGAACGAGGCACCTAAAATACAGAAAAAGACGTGCAGAAAGTAAGCGCCTCTTTCCTAAACGAGCTCTCATCAACAGTAGGAAGACATCCGCCCTTTATGGCGATGCCGCGCTGGGGAAGTAAGCAAACTCACCAAAGCAAAACCAAAGCAAGACAAACGACCATGAGACGCCTAGTACTATTCATAAGAGTGAGAGCCCCTCAGGCCTCAAAATGCAGGGTGATGGTTGTGCCCTGATTTTACATCTATCGATTTCCTATTAGGCAACTCTCTCGGCACAGCTTTGATCAATCGCCTCGAAACGAAGAGGACGTCACGGCATAGGAAGTTGTAGCTTTTCAAGTGTCGTTCCTGTTTTTTTTTTCATCCATGTCGCACTTATCGTTATCTTCCTCGACGACGTACCCACTGAGCTCTCTTGTTGTATACTATTTGTTTCGACAGATTATCTCACAATTATTTAGAGTACATCACATTGTGAGTTTTTGAACTTTGGATACCAAGCCTTATATGTATTGAATTTTTGAATCCGCTGTTGAGTTGTGTTAACCATTACTTTTCCATAAATTTGTTCCTAATATGAAACGTCACATATTATAACTTTGGTACAAATATTCATATGGTTCTTACGTGTTTTCCCAACAATCAGTGCCCTCCACTACCCCTAAAACAGTTTTGTACTTTTTTCTCGTTCAACTTTATTATTTTAACTCTTTTTTTATTGTGCAAGTGTCAAAGCCATAGTCTAAAGTTGTGGTTTTTGTTTCGCACAACGTGCAGGTTTGGTTATGCGCTTGGGAGGTCCGATGAGCCACCTCGAAACGCTACCCGAAAAACAAGTCCGTTTGAATCAAGCATTGTATAACAATAGTTGTTCGATCTCAATCTTATTGTGTCATTATATATATATATAATATTCAAAATACCTTACAGGCCCACTGAAGGGCATTGAGTAAGGGGGCATCAGTATGCAAACGAAATAACAATATAGGAGAAAAGCAGACGAAAATATATATAAAAAGATTACAAAAATCAAGGTGCAACAGCGTTATACAATATTAGAGTGCAACGAAATTAAGCTATCACGAAATTTTCATGGTTAGAAATGTATACAACATGATCCGGAAGATTGTTCCAATATGCAATGGCTTGAGGTAGTGATGATAAGTTAAATGCTTGCGTGTGACCATGAATGCGCATGAAACTACGTGCATTGTGAATGCGCTGGGAAGTGCGCACAGGAGAATAAAGTGGCAAACAGTGAATTTCATTTATATAAATGTACCTATGAAACAGACACAATAGAGCAATGTTGTGGCGTATTTCCAGTGACTGAAATGCAAGGTCTTGTTTTATTAGTGTAATGCTTGAATGATAGTCGCAGTTTCCAGAGATGAATCTCGCTGCCCTATTCTGCATTGCTTCCACCATACATACCAGGTAACCTTGATATGGTGACCATGTGCGTGAAGCATACTCCAGCTGTGGGCGAACATAAGTAATATATAATAATGCGCGTACGTTAGAGGGAGCGTTGTGCAAGTTTCCGCGGAGATATCCGAGAGATTGAGAAGCTTTCTATGAGACAGCTGCTATATGCGTAGTACCGGATAGATCCGATGTAAGGTGAACGCCTAAATATTTGTGAGATAAAGTAGCTGAAAAAACGGCGTTATTAATCTTATAGTGAATTGGTGAACTGGTATGCTTTCGGGTGAACGAGATTAACTCGCATTTAGAGGCTTTAAAGAACACCTGCCAAGTTTCGCACCACCGGAAGGTTACGTCAAGGTCATTTTGGAGAGCGCAATAATCAATAAAACATTTATTATTGCGGTATATGGTGCAATTGTCGGCGAACAATCTACCTCTGAGTGAAAGGTTATCGGGCAAATCATTAAACTATAGTAGAAAAAGTAACTAACCTATTACACTGCCTTGGGGAACACCGGATGTGACGTCGCAAATGTTCGATGAAATGTCGTTGGTTACGGTAAGTTACTCACGTGAAGAGAGTAAGCTTCGTAGCCAGGACACGATTAATGAATCAATACGGAGTGCAGCCAATTCAAAGATTAAACGAAAACTAGGGACAGTATCGAATGCCTTGGCGAAATCAAGAAAGAGGTAATCGGTTTGTTCGTTAGCATTCATATTAAAGTGATGGTCAGTCATGAATTCGAATAACTTGGTGCAGTTATTCGAATTCACGACATATAAAGGAAGGAAGCGTATATTTAAGGGCTTGTTTTCGTTACACACAAAATAAATATATCTAACAGGAAATAATGCAAGAAAAGTATAAGGGAGTTATTATACCTAGCTGTTATGTAAAAGTGAAGAAATACAAGCGAATGAAAAGATACCTTGCACTGTGCAGGAACCGAACCGGCGACCTTCGAATAACGCAAGCTATACACCCCGAATATCTTGCTGCGCAGTTAAAAAAATAGCTCACATAATTATTCCTAATTTTTAACAACTTAGGTATATTTGAAAAATCTGGAAAAACGATGTCTTTCTAAAACTCTTTCGTTTTTGAAGCGCGATTTTCACGTCTGTGAAAGTCAAAGACTGTTCATATTGCCCCGTTCCATTTCACAAGTTCTTGTTGTCGTTCCGAAACACCACATGATTCTCGGCGCAAACCGCGCCTGCAGGTTTCGAGAAGGTTCCGGACTGTAGTAGATCATTTGGATAAGATCACGCCCACTGTGCGAATGGTACAGATTGTTCTGGAACCTACGCCACCGCCAGCGATAACGCTAGAACATTCGACGGCAAGGGTATAAATGCCGACGCGCTTCGCCGCTTGTCAGTTATTGATCGAAGGCCGACGCTGCGTTCGCCGCTATCAGTCCGGGACTGCTATCTGTGCAATACTGCTGCTGTAATTAGACTTTCCCTTTACCGGGCCCAGGTTCGCCCAAATAAACAGTTAAATCCCGACACGAAGTTTTCTGTCTTTGGCCACGTCACGACCCCGTGACATCTGGTGGAGGTGCTGCTTCGTTCATGTACCGGACGCCCCCGTCAAGCCGTGAACCCAGCCCCCTTCGCGGAGAAGACACCGACGCCAACCAAGAGCAGCGAACGAGCCGCCGACAGCAAGGTCTCCTACCGCAGTACGGCCTGCTACAAGACAAGGCGCGGAAGACCAAGACCATGACCTCGACTGCAGCGACAATGACAACCGGAGCGTCCCAGCCCGCGATCGTCATTCATCAACCCAGGGAACCACCAACGTTCCATGGCTCATCGTTTGAAGACCCGGAAACCTGGCTAGAAACATACGACCGTGTGGCCGCCCTCAACCACTGGGACAATGAAGAAAAGCTCCGTCGTGTGTACTTCTACCTGGAAGGCACCGCAAGGACCTGGCTAGAGAATCGGGAGTCCACGCTCCGAACGTGGGATGTCTTCTGCGGCGCATTTCTGCAAACGTTCGCAAGCGTCGCTCGCAAAGAGAGGGCCGCTGCTCTACTCGAGACCCGGGTTCAGCTACCAAATGAAAAGGTTGGAATTTTCACAGAGGAGATGACCCGCCTATTCCGTCACGCTGACCCAGACATGCCTGAGGAAAAGAAAGTTCGTTTCCTCATGCGAGGGGTCAAACAGGAGCTCTTCGCGGGACTAATGAGGAATCCACCAAACACCGTCCAAGAATTTGTATCCGAGGCGACCACCATCGAAAAAACGCTGGACATGTGCACCAGACAGTATAATCGTCGCCTGACTCCAGAATGCGCTGCTGCTCAAGCCAGTGACTCCGACGACCTGCGTGAAACGATCCGAGCGATCGTGCGGGAAGAGCTGCGCAAACTGTTGCCTTCGGCGCAGCCTCAAGTGGATTCGATCGCCGACATTGTGCGAGAAGAAGTCCGGCAATCGCTTCGAATTCCTGAAACACCGCCGCCCGAGCCAGAAACTATGAGGTACGCCGCTGCAGTGCGCCACAACGCTCCTCCCCGTCCACGCCAAAACGCCGCCCCGTCACACTTCTGTCGCCAGACGCCACCGCCGCCACCACCCCAACCGACGTCCTACCATTCCCCAGTGGGCCAACGCAGTGCACCGAGAAAAACGGACGTTTGGCGTGCACCTGACAACCGCCCGCTCTGCTACCACTGCGGCGAGGCCGGGCACACATACCGCCGTTGCCAGTACCGACAGATGGGACTGCGTGGCTTCGCCGTCAATGCACCGCGTCCGCAGCCAGGAGATCGGCCACGTGACATCGCCGACTACCTGGCAGGAACTCAATGGACACCACGAAGTCCTTCCCTTTCGCCGTCGCCCAGCCGCCGCATGTCACCGCACCCCCGGCAGTACTCTGGCCCAACGCGGGGCCGGTCTCCTAGCCCGTATCCGGGAAACTAAGGGCAGCAACCGATGGAGGTGCGGTTGCTGCGCGACGAACTACCGAAGATCCTCCGGCGACGACGCCGACGCGACGGAGCTTTTTGAACTTAACCCCAACCAGGAAAAGCCCTGAAGGCAAAAGCTCACTTACCAAAGGTGGCCGGACGACGCAACATGGCAGCAGCGGAACAAGCCGTCGCAGCCGTGACCCGACGCCACGCCCTAACTGTAATGCGAGACGGCGAACTAGCGACCTCGACGTTCTTATCGACGGCCACAGTGTGACTGCTCTCGTCGATACTGGAGCCGACTATTCTGTCATCAGTGGGTCGTTCGCCGCGAAGTTAAAGAAAGTTAGGACAGCTTGGAAAGGCCCTGAAATCCGCACAGCCGGAGGTCATCTCGTAACGCCTGCAGGAATCTGCACAGCGAGAGTCACCATTAACGGCCGTATTTATCCTACAGACTTCGTAGTCCTACAGCGTTGCTCGAGAGATGTCATCCTTGGCATGGACTTCTTATGCCTCCATGGTGCTGTCATCAACCTAAAAACAAGGTCGATAACGTTATCCACAGAAGAAGCACTACCGCCACGCACGCCGTCAGGACACCATGCCTTGAATGTGCTGGAAGAACAAGTCACCATTCCGCCTCGCTCAAGCGTCATTATTTCAGTCGGCGCTCCTAAATCACCTGACTTGGAAGGCGTCGTTGAAGGCAGTCAGCATCTGTTGGTCACCCGAAATATTTGCGTCGCAAGAGGAATTGCAGAGCTGCGGGGAGGCAAAGCAACGGTTATGCTCACGAATTTCAGCAATTCTCGGCGCAAACCGCGCCTGCAGGTTTCGAGAAGGTTCCGGACTGTAGTAGATAATTTGGATAAGATCACGCCCACTGTGCGAATGGTACAGATTGTTCTGGAACCTACGCCACCGCCAGCGATAACGCTAGAACATTCGACGGCAAGGGTATAAATGCCGACGCGCTTCGCCGCTTGTCAGTTGTTGATCGAAGGCCGACGCTGACTGTCTCTCTCGTGCGCCTGTCGACCAACCGCTACCCGACGACCCGGATGACGACTACTTCTTGGGAACGATAACTACCGACGACTTCGCTGAACGACAGCGGGCCGACCCGGAACCTAAAGCCCTAATAGAATACCTCGAAGGCAGGACCGCCGAAGTCCCGAAGGTATTCAAGCGTGCACTTGCGTCGTTCTTTCTACGAAACGGTCTTCTACAAAAGAAAAACATTTCACCGCTTCGAGCTAAGTACCTCCTTGTGGTGCCTTCAGCTCTGCGACCAGAACTCCTGCAGGCTCTGCACGACGATCCGACGGCAGGGCACCTCGGTGTTTCTCGCACACTCGCGAGGATACAAGAAAGGTACTACTGGCCACGTCTTACCACCGACGTCACTCGTTATGTGAGGACATGCCGGGACTGCCAGCGACGCAAGACACCGCCGACAAGGCCAGCGGGACTTCTGCAGCCAATTGATCCACCTTGCCGACCTTTCCAGCAGATTGGTATGGACCTACTGGGGCCGTTCCCGACGTCGGCTTTCGGAAACAAGTGGATCGTGGTAGCTACCGACTACCTCACCCGCTACGCCGAGACAAAAGCCCTGCCAAAAGGCAGTGCATCCGAGGTAGCTAAGTTTTTCGTCGAAAATATCGTCCTACGTCACGGCGCCCCGGAGGTCCTTATCACCGACAGAGGAACGGCATTCACTGCCGACTTAACTCAAGCGATCTTGGCATACAGCCAAACAAACCACCGCCGGACGACAGCGTACCACCCACAGACCAACGGCCTCACCGAGCGGCTTAACAAGACGATCGGCGACATGCTGTCAATGTACATCGATGTCGAACACAAGACGTGGGACACCATTCTTCCGTATGTGACCTTCGCATACAACACGGCGGTGCAGGAGACGACGCAGATATTTCCATACAAATTGGTCTACGGAAGGAGCCCGGCAACGACGCTCGATGCCATGTTACCCAACGTTACCGACGAAGAAAACCTCGATGTGAGCGAGTACCTTCAACGCGCCGAAGAAGCCCGACAACTTGCGCGTCTTCGTATCAGGAATCAACAGACGACCGACAGCCACCGTTACAACCTTCGACGACGCTTCGTGGAATACCAGCCCGGTGAACGTGTTTGGGTGTGGACGCCGATACGCCGACGTGGACTAAGTGAAAAGCTTCTGCGACGGTACTTAGGACCGTACAAGGTGGTTCGACGTCTCGGCCCACTTGATTACGAGGTTGTCCCCGACGGCATCACGAACTCTCAACGACGCCGATCGCGACCTGAAGTCGTCCATGTCGCGCGCCTCAAGCCGTTTCATGCACGTTAACAAACTGAAACAGTGTTTTTTGTATTATTGTTGTATTGTAATTTATTCATTGTACTTTCTTGCATTATTATTGTACCTTCATCTTTAGTTAAAGCATCGGGACGATGCCTTTTTTCAGAGGGGGGCAATGCCCCGTTCCATTTCACAAGTTCTTGTTGTCGTTCCGAAACACCACACGATTCTCGGCGCGAACCGCGCCTGCAGGTTTCGAGAAGGTTCCGGACTGTAGTAGATCATTTGGATAAGATCACGCCCACTGTGCGAATGGTACAGATTTTTCTGGAACCTACGCCACCGCCAGCGATAACGCTAGAACATTCGACCGCAAGGGTATAAATGCCGACGCGCTTCGCCGCTTGTCAGTTGTTGATCGAAGGCCGACGCTGCGTTCGCCGCTATCAGTCCGGGACTGCTATCTGTGCAATACTGCTGCTGTAATTAGACTTTCCCTTTACCGGGCCCAGGTTCGCCCAAATAAACAGTTAAATCCCGACACGAAGTTTTCTGTCTTTCGTCACGTCACGACCCCGTGACAATATTTACAACTATCATATTTCTTGTATGAATAGTTGTCCCCTGTATTTAAAGTTTGTGTAGTAATATTTTAAGTAATGAACTTCGTTCATTACTTAAAAAAAACTGTTGGGCAATTCAAAAATAAAGAAACACCCACCTTCAATTTCACTCCAAATTAGTCAAATTGTCCCAAGCAACCGCATTATTATATTCTAGAAGAACATGCTGCATCATTTGAATTAGAGTGAACTTACAAAGTTTCAAACATTGTGTTTTCAGAGCATGTTCAGCGCCACGTATAAATGACGTACGATTGAAAATCAAGTAACATGCTTTTTTCTAGTATGGCTTTGCGAAATAACAGTAATTAGGTTTTTTCTGCAACTGAAGAGTTTTCTCTAAAAAACAAAGAAAAATAAACAATGACCTCTCAAGTGAAAAGCATTTGATGAGTTCGCGACTTCGCTTGTGTTCTTTATCACTCAGTCTAAAGGCAGACCATCCAATCGTGCCTCTTTTTTTTGTGCCGCGAACAAAATTTTTATAATATATGGTAACCAGGGAACTTTCTCAATGCAATATCATGCGCTATTCTGATCAAGTTGAAAAAAAAACCATTTAAAACACAAGATACCCTAAGAAAACGAAACGAGCTTCTCGAAAGCAGTCGTCAAGAGTTTTAATTTTTCTGGTCAAAATTGCACATTTACAAACCATATGCCATTATCAGAGTTTAAAACGTGTCGATTACGTAAATGCCAATGGCATGAGTCCTAGCAACGGACGAAGCATGTTTTGTGAGACGCTTACCTGGATTGCATAATAAAACGCACTGTGACAGGTTGCTCTTCACTAAAGTAAAGTTTTCACTAGTTACATTTTTTTTTTGAAATCAATTTCTCAAGGTTTGCATAGTTGTGACCGCGCGATCGCACTATGAACGCTACTCAATTTACTGTAAGGTACGGAGTGTGCGCCACTGGATCCCCCATACAACCCATGAAACACAATGCGCATCCAGAGAACTGCTTGGGCTGCAATAAGCAAGGCAAAGTGCGTCATGTAAACTACGCAATCTATATGCCAGCTTTCTGTACTGCGGCAAAACTAGTGCAGCGTGGGACTGTGCTCCTCAGATTGCGTCGCAGTGCTCGTCGGTCAGCACTACCACTCTTTGTGTATTCCTAATTTATATGAAAGTAAGAAGGTAGCCATAACCTACACAATTTTTTTGAGGCTTAACTGGTATTCTATGAGCACACATAGACCCGAAAAGGTGCATGCTGAACGTCTACAAGCACTGCAATGAAGTCGCGAATAACTAAAATGCAATGAAAAAAAAACTGCTTTGTTCAAGCTGGAAAACTCGTTTCAACTGTTTTGCACGTAGAAAGCAAAACGCACCATTATGAAGTGGTTCTACAAGAGTCGTTAGTGGTGCTCAAGATTACGTTGCATCTTCTTGTCCCCGATATATTTTGCGCACAACTAGTTTGGAGTGGACTAATATGCATAACATTGGAGGAATAATCGTTTTTGTTATATTTTTGTAAAACACTTCTTAATCAGGGAAAGTACCTACATAATGTCATATTGCAAAGTCATAAAAATGCATGTTCTTGCTAAAGAGAAGTCATTTACATGGTAGCAAAAGCACTCTGAAAACGCAATTTTTGAAAAAGTGTAAGTTTGTTCTTATACAAACGATGCAACATGCTTTTCTGGAATGTAATAATGCAGTTAATTGAGAGTCATTCAAGTATTTCGAGCAAATTTGAGGGTAAGGTTTTTTATAAGAGATATATGAATTGACAAACGATTTGGTTTGTTTATGTTTGGAGAACAAATTTCAATTGTTTTAAAACAACCAGACAAAATGGAATGCAGGGAATAATTATTCACATAAATAAACATGAGTGCTGTATATAAAAATAATACATGACTTTCACATAAGCAAGAAGTACGCCCTAAAAACAGATATGGCATTTTTCATGAATTTTTTTAGAAGTAGCCCACAATTAGGAAAGATCATGTGAGCTATTTCTCCATTACTTCTATTTAAGCTACGCAGAAGGATATTTGTGGTATATAGCTGGCATCGTTGTTACATTGATATTAAATTCACGAAAACGCGCTCTTCGTAAAAGGGCGGTCGTCACCGGGCGATGCTTCTCAATTTTTCCTTGGTTCAGAACATTTTCTATCTAAAAAATAAAGTGTGATTTCGTGCTATTCGGTCATACGGGCAAGATATATAAAGTTATTATGTAAATCGGAGGCGCCAAGTACACCACGTTTCGTATCTTTCGTGGAATCGACCTTATGAAGCTGACATCATGCTTTGCGTTTAGTGAGGCATATAAAGTTTTCGCGTCAGAGATTGTGTTCGATGCGGAAATAACACTGGCGCGAAAAAATGCGAGACCCACCAGGGCAAGAAACCGGACAGGACTAGCACTGGCTTCAAACTGAAATTTATTTAAAGAAACAAGGAAAGGTGAATGGGATAGCGTACGTGATCACCACTCATTCACTTGCCTCTCATGACCGATATGGGGAAAGACCCAGGAAACCGAAATAACGTACAGAGGAACTTCTACTTCAAGCGCAAGTTCTGACGTTTCTGCAGTGTCAGTTACTCTACTTATAGCCAGGTTGAGTCACTCAAGAAATAAACAGCTGTAGCCCCCTGTCAGCTAGTTCCAGTATTTGTTTAAACGCACACCAAGGAGCAGGTTTAAGTAACAGGTTGTTTCTGGAGTGGATAAATCTGCTGGCTGGGCTGGTTGCCTGGAGTGAATGTTCTGCTTAGAAAACACCCGAGCTACTTCTCAGCGCTTTGATACCGTGTCGACGAAGATTAGTTTTCCTGAACATGTACTGACAGCTACTTCCCAACGGACTGGTAGGCACCCATGGGAAATGGGTCGTTCCTGGCTGCCCTCGTACTCTTTGATTAGGTGTAGCAATAAGCTTCTTTTTCGATGATCTGCCACAGAAGCAACAGTAGGGCAGCCACTGGCTTTGCTTGCTGATTGGATTGATCACCTCGTACCCACATCACGGGGCACTGCACCTTGGGGTCCTTGGAGCATACTAGCGGTGGTGTGCATGAGCTTCGCCATGACAATTAAATAAAGTGGTCATGGTCGTAAGCAACGTAGTGTCGACCGCAAAGCTTTTAATTATTTTGCCCGGGAAAATTGTAGTGTCCGCAGAGAACCATAGTTGGGTTTGCACAAAACAAATCGGGAAAGCCATTACTTAGTACTGCAAGCAGGTGGGAGCGTTAAACGAAGAAACTGCTCGGCAAAGTGCAGCGCCGGCAGCACCCGAAAACGAGATAATAGTGAAAGGAATGAGGAACTCAAAAAGATAGAAAGATGTAGTGAAGAGAGGCAAGTAGAATGTAAAAGGAAGATAAGAAAAGGGAACAAATAGAAATGGGGATAGAAAATGAACACTACAAGATATGCGGCAAAGATTTCAAAGTAAAAGGAATTGAAAGTTTGGCACCCACCTTCATCGTCTTGTTCTGTTTTTGTGTCTTTTTTATTTTATGTTTTTATTTGATACTGTCAACCCCGTGCTTAGGGTCATTACAGGGAGGGTTTCACAAAGTACATAACGTTCGCACAAAAAAGAAAAATTCAAAAGCACATATAAATATGAGATGAATAACCAACAATAAAAAATAAAAAACAAACAACAGTGACTACACACAAGAATCAACGAAAAAAAGTTTGACAACAGAAGTTAGCAAGCATCACTACAAAGAAAACTGGCCAATGCATTTTCAAAATCCACTGATGTTGTTTGTTGCACAACCGCATTGGGTAAACTATTCCGCATACTTATTGTTTCCGAAAAAAAGGAGTGGCGGAAAGCATTCGTGTGTGTGAAATAAGGTTAAATTGCTCTAATATTATTAAGACAATCATATCGCCTTCCAGGGGGCTGAATATATAAATCCTTATTTATCTTTGTTTGCTCGCTTTTGAACTTAAAAAGAAGTTTGAGGCGATGTTTTAGCCTGTGATATTACAAAAACTCAAGCTCACAGGACTTTAACAAAGCTGTGACTGAGTGTGTGCATCGGTATCTACCGCATATGAAACGGACTGCTAATTTTTGTATTCTTTCAATTGTTGTCCGCAACACCTTTTGGTGAGGCGCCCATAAAATACTAGCGTACTCTAAGAAAGGAGGTATGAATATATTTTAAGCAGTTAGTTTTACATCTGCTGTGGCATGTTCCAGTTTTTTAGGAAATACAGTTATTTGTTTGCCTTAGAAGAGATGTTATCGATATGCGAGTGCCATTTCATGTGTGCATAATGCTAACTCCTAGGTATTTGAAACAATCGGAGTTATTTGAAGAATGACTTCCGATGTGATACATGAATGACGATTTCCGCCCACTAGAGTGAACATGCGTAAATGTCGTCTTGCTATAGTTTATTTCTATGTCCCATATTATAAACCATTGATCTATTGCCTGTAAGCACCCGTTCAGATTAATTTGGTCACCTTCGCAAGTAACTGGGGAATGAATCAAGCAGTCATCCGCAAAAAGTTTTATTTTAATGGGAGCCTCAACTATTAACATAGATCATTAACAAATATCAGAAAAAGAATTCTTACTAAAACAAATCTTTGGGGAACGCCCGAGTACACGGCCAGTGGTCCTGAAGTGTGATTTTCAATTTTTACAGGCTGTTGACGTGCGGATAAATAGGACTCAATTCAATTTAATACTTCTTCGCTTATTCCTGATCTATCAAGCTTGAAACGTAATTTACTATGAGAGACCTTATGAAAAGTTTTCTTACAATCGAAGCAATTTACATTAGTCTGCAGAAGGGCATCGCTGTTTTCATTGAAATCATGGAGCGTTTCAGCTAATTGTGTCACAGTAGAAAGACCATGCCGAAACCCAGGTTGGCTTGTGCAAAGTAACTGGTTAGAATCAAGAAAACTAAGAATATGTTTGCTAATATATGTTCCAGAACTTTACAGCAAACCGACGTCAAGGATACGGGCCGGTAATTGTTTACTAACGAGTGGTTTTCGTTTTTAAAAATCGAAATTACAACTGCATTGCGCCAGTTTTGTGGAAGTGATCGCGTCTCAACCAATTTCACAAATATTATTTTTAAATAAAAGGAGACCCATTCTGCGTATCTCTTGAGAAACTCTGTTGGTAAGTTATCCGGACCACTTCCTTTCTTCGCATCCAGCTCAAGCAGTAACTGAAAAACACCTCCGCGGTTGATAATAACAGCTTCTATCGCAGTTGTTGCATTGTTACTGATGGATGCCCCTATCTTATTGCCCTGGTCGATTGCGAAAACGGTTTGAAAGGAGCGATTAGGAGTATCTGCTAAGTCTTAAACTTTTGTCAGGATACAATCCTCATGTTCGATCTGCTCAATTGTTTCCTTTCTGTGACTGGTGTAATGCCAGAATTTGGATGGCGAACTTTTAAGGAAGTTCATAAGCGTTTGGCCAAAGAACACTTTTTTTGGAATTCAAAAGGGCTTATTTCAACTTCATTTTTATAGCTGCAACTTCCGTCGAGCTTTTTTTACTTTTCCTTAATCTCTAATTTCGCCGTTTCTTATATATAATACTGCGTGTTAACCAGGGATTTCGTTTACGTGTTTTCTTATTACGAGTAGGGATAAAGCGATCAACGCTAGTTACGACGTTGGCCTTAAACATCTGCCACAATCGCTCCACAGATTCGAAATGTGACGCTCGCTTGAAATTATTAAAGTGGAGCTCCAGAAAATCTATGATGAAAGTGTCATCTGCTTTTTTAAAGTTGTTTACTTTTACCGGAAAGGACGATTTCTCTAAACTGCATGCACTAGTTTTAATATACTAAGGACAACATTTTGTGGTCGAATATGCCATCTAAAGTATTTAAAACATAGTCTGTTATGTTTTGGGACGAGAACACGAGGTTTAACAATGACTTCAACAAACCTGTAACCCTCGTTGGTTCATGCACAATTTGTTCCAGGCCATGGCAGAATTTCATTTCCAAAGTTTGTCGCAGCTAAGTGTTTCAGACTCACCCGGCAAAACATTTTGCCAATATGCCGCGTTTTTCAGCAGAGGTGATGCTCTTGAAGATACTTGTAGGGTAAAAGACGTGTGTGCTTTGCGTTCAAGATGGTGCACCTTGCTATTCGAAGTTTACTTGTATGAACAGGTGGTCCGGTCAATTCACGCCACAAATGAATTTATTTGAGTTTCAGTTCGAGTGAGAGAAATAACCCAAAGTTTACTCTGCTTTCTCACACTTCTGATGTTCTCCACATCTTGGCCATGTTTCCTTCTTTTCTTTTTTGCGTGTGTAAATAGGCGGTCACAATGTCGTCAATAAACCATGGAGCATCTGGATTATACGAGCTTATAGTTTGAGGTAGATTATCAAGGTTTCTATTCTAATTTTTTGAAATTCATCACACATTGAACGCACGCTCATAATCGCATTTTGTGTGGCCCCTTGTAACCATCAGTCAAATAAATTTAAGCCAGCTTATATTTACTTTTACACATGGCACAAACAGTCTATTTATTAGTAAGTACATTCGCACTCGAGTGATATTCTTTGTTCCATGAGAACGCTTAAATGTGGGACATGCATCATGAACTACAACATGAATAGTTATAGAGTGTTACTGCAAATCATATGCAAGGTATTTCACAGCTTAATCAAATGACTGCTGTATCAGCTTAGCAAATACGTCAATTTTGTCATGTATTAAAAGCTGATCAAGCGCAAAACAAGCGCAGTTTAGGAGAGTGGTTGTGCACGTCAGGCGGAAAGGCGTTGTTTTGACAAAAAGGCGAAAATATATAACTCCACTCAGACTATCTGTGACCAAATAGAAATATGCTACCAGTATAGTTCAGCTTGCACAATGTCACACCTGTTCTCATGCTAAAAAGGTAGCGCTTCACCTTCAAAGTCACTGCTTTAATTTCTGATTGGTGCGACTGCACGCCAAAATGGTCGCAATTTCGGGCACTTTAAATATTTTATTAGCAACAAAGCTCTCGCCCTGGCTTGACAGGCTTGCCAGCGTCTTCCTGTCGTCACGGTGTATCGTGTAGTCAAGGTCATGTTCATGTTGAAGTTCAAGTTTATTTGAGTTGTTAGTTCATAAAAGAGAACGTCGTGCCAAGTTGATATACAAGAGGAGGCGCGAAAGCGCAAGGCTGCAGGGGGACCTCCTGTTTAGCATTAGATAACAACAATTACTTGATTAGCAGTTACCATAAAAACAGGTAAGCAAATCAATTGATAAAACCAACACAACAAAGATACGAGTAAATGAGAAAGAGTGGCATAAACAATATAAAAAGACAGAAGATTAGTATCTAACCGAATACAAATCTCATTGTTTTTTAGAAAACCAATCGTCGAGCACTGTTTGATGTGAGATAGAAATAAGTTGCATAAAGATGATGCTGAGAAATGGCAATGTGGCGGCCAAAATTAGTACAGGTAGCAGACAGTAAAAACATCCATTTGAATCAAATCTAGTTTGGTTACAGTTATACAGAGCATCAGGACAAAAGACACTTAATGGTACAAGTTGGTTCAGTGCCTTGAAAAACAGGATATTATTATGATATTTAAATAAAGTAGCTGTAGAAAGCATCTCAAAATTGCGAAATCTCGAGGATGCACTAGTGTGATAATAACTGAAGATTATATGTCTAATGGCTTGCTCTTTAATGTGGTGTATGGGAGATAAGTGGGTTAGGTATGTATTTCTCAAAGTAGTGCATTGTTACTTAAAATAAAAACATTGTAGGCGCTGGTTAGACTTGAAGTAATAAAATAATTACGTGCTCTTAATATTGTAATCCGAATACTATGTGCTAGTTTTTTGCCTAAATGCATAACATTATTTAATATTGTATACGCAACTCGAGAATGACTTTAAAGAAGCAGCCTTCAGTGTCAGGAATAATGAGTATGTCATTTGGTTTATTGACAACTTAGGAGGGAACAGCTTCGCAAGTTGAATGAAATATCATGACCATGTTTTTTGATTGGGTTAGTATTGAGAAAGTCAAATTATATCAGCTTAGATTCTCAAATAGACCAATTTGTGTTTTAGCATCAAAGAATCAATTGAGTTATCAGTGACTAGTATGGTTGTGTCATCGCATGCCGGCATAAAGAAAATGTTGAGAGTTAATACCAGAAAGGGGAAGGTCATTCGTAAAAATTGAAAGTAAAAGCGGGCCAAGAGGGGACCCTTGAGAGACACCTTGATTAGCAGTAAAAACCCTGAGGTTGTAGAGCGACCATAAACAGCCTGTTGTCTGTTAGAGAGGTAACGTTTATTAACTGTTAGGGCAGGTCGAAAAATATCCCTAGACATGAGTTTGGTTTCCTTAAATGTAGCTAAGAGGGTGAAAACTTTTGTTCGGTAAATGAACAGTGATCCGGCTACTTCACCGGAGTCATCAGCTTCTCTAATCTTGTCAGTTAAAGTTATCAACGCGAAATTGGTTGAGAAAGCAGGTCGAAACCACTCATTATGGGTGAAAATGTCAAGTTAAGACGAGTTACTAGTGATGCGTTTCTCGCTAGACTTCTCCAACATTTTACTAAAAGCTGATGAGATAGCTTTGGGGCAATAGTTAGATATGGAGGTTCGCTCATCTTTCTTGAACACTAGAAATAATTTGGCCTTTTTTAGTTGATATCCGAGGAACCCTGTCTCAAGAGTTGATTGATAACACGGGAGAAAATGGTGGCAATGTGTATTGCAATTACTTAATGATGGACGAGTGAATTCTGTAAAGTCCAACAGAGATTTTTTCACGATTATAAATAATGCTGCTAATTTCATTAGGGTCTGTTGGGAAAGGTAGAATTATTATGAAGCCATACGTGAGATTTATTCGGTGTTGGGGGTCGACTAGAAGCTTGTTTTTGGCAAACTGAGCTCAATTCATTCGCAATGTTAATTGGCTGATCTAAAGCACAGTAAGCAATTAGAAGCTCAGTGGCACTTAATTCGGAAGTGTTCATGTTTGTTATCTAGAGATTATGGGGAGCTGAGTAGATTTCTTAGCATTTAGCCACTGTGATGCTCTCACGAACCCATTTGCATAGGTGAAACGAAAAATAATCAAATGCTATGTTACCATCAGTGCACGTTTCAATGAAAGACAAGTTCACATTTTTTATGCAATTCATAAACTAATCTTTGTTTAAAAGTGGTTTAGAAATTGTTAAATCGCGATTATATATGAAACTTTCACATAAAAAGAAAACGGAATATTGGCCAGTAACATTTACCTCAAGTACACCACGCTACTCAGGTGAAAGGAAGTTAGAAAGAACGTGGTCAATGACTATGCTAATGTGCCCAGGATCGCATGTAATTTGAAGTGGGAATGAGGACTCGTATTCAAAACCCTGGAAACAATTTGCATACTCTGTGCGATTAGTAGTATCACCAAGTAAATAAAAGTTTAGACCACTCACTTTAACAACACTCTTCCTTCATAAGTCTGTCATAATGTTTTCTTCACTTGCTGATGTAATCCAAGTATAGCATCATAGCGACACAAAGTCGACAACATTGGTGGCGAAATTGCGATGAGATCATAACGTGACGAAGCACCTTATGGGTCATGACTTGTAGGGGTCTGATACCTTCACGGTGTGTCCTGTAGTCATGACTCCTCCTAAAAACAGCCATGCGTCGCAAAAAGTGAGAACGTTCCGCTACCTGCCACTGGTCAAATGAATATAAAGCAAGTGACAGTGAGCCCGAAAAATAGCTGGCGATGTTAAAGCAGATCAAATATTCATCCCTACATTCCTTAGAGAAATCAACCAGGAATGTAAGGAAAAAAAGAGGTATAAGCGAAGAAATTAAATTAAAAGTTGTTTGGACCAGGCTCTTTGTACTTCAGCCCTAAGGTACGTGGCCTTCTCAGTCCAGGTAGCCATTGCTCGCTGCCACCGCCCAAGCCCAGCTCGCCAATTGCAGCTGGCTGTTAGGGACTTTTGTCACCAGCAAAGCCTCCCACTGGTCTTCGAATACTTCCTCTGGGTCCGTTTCTTTCTCTGCGTTTTCACTTGGCGGTGAAGACGGTAGTAAGTTCAGATTGTTGGGACACTCCAGCACCATGTGGCGCAGAGTGTCACGTGTGTCTTGAAGACAAAACATGCAGCCCCTCCCGAAAGTCCCTGGATACATTGTGTGCATCATTGTTCCGTGCGAGAAAGCTCCAGCTACTAGTCGTTTCCATATCACTGCCTGTTCCTTTCTCAGACTCCTGTAAGCCAGCGGTCACCACTTCCTCTGCTTCCTGTTGTGTGTTATAATGTCTGCGTACTTGTTCGGTATGCGCTCATGCTCTGCTATGATAAGTCTCTGCTATGACAAGGCTGCCGGAAGTCGCTCGTGGAACACCTATGCAGACGCGCAGTTCCCTAGCTAATAGTCTTTGAAGTCGCTTCTCTGAAGTGCGGGAAAGGCCGTGTAAGACTGCTGCAGAATATGCAACTTTTTGTCGTATTAAAGCATTGTGAACAGCGAGCATGGATGATACAGATCCGCCCCATGATGTCCCAGCAATTCTGCGGAGTATATTCACTAGCGTATTCACCTCGTTCTTGAGTTTCTTTATGTGAGGTGCCCATGATAGCTGCCTATGAAGTATTACTCCGAGAAAGCGATGCTGTGTTACAATCATTAGTGGTTCTCCTTCTAAATTGAGATTGAAGTTCTTTAACTTCTTGCGGGTTAAGGGCAATACACCTGTCTTTGCGTGCGATAGAATCATTCTTCTTTCCTTTGAAAAAGTTGTTGATAACTTTTATTCCGTCTTGCTATGCAATCTGAATTAACCGTACGTCCGTGCCAGATGCCCAAATGCACACGTCATCTGCATATAAGGATATTTCAACCTGCAAGGCAGTCTTTTAGCTAAATCAGCCATAACACAGTTGAAAAGAAAAGGGCTGAGTACGCTTCCTTGTGGCACTCCCTGTCTGACATCGTGTTCTGCACTTTTTCCTTCGGCTGTCTGAAGGAATGTTTTGCGACCTGATAAAAATTTGGATACCCACCGCAAAGACCTGCCGGACAGTCTGAGTTCCAACATACTCAGCAGTGCATGAGTGTGACTGGCTGTGCCAAATGCCTTTTTGATGTCCAAGAACACTGCGACCGCCAAACTACCACAGGCGCATTCATGCTCCACATACGTTACTAAGTCCAGTATTGCATCCATTGTGCATCTCTGTTTCCTAAAATCTGCTAAGTAGTTGGAGAATACACCAGTTCTGTTGCACCACCATTGAAGTCGCGCATCAATCATTTTTTCCATTACCTTACATAGACAGCTTGTTAGACTGATTGGACGGAAGGATTCTACGTTCAAGGGCGTCTTAGCCGGTTTTAAGATCGGAATTATGCGAGCAGACTTCCAAGACTCGGGTACAATTTCTTGCATCCATAGATTATTGTAAATATTGTCACAGGTTCGTGACGTGGCCGAAGACAGGAGACTTCGTGTTGAGATTTAACTGTTTATTTGGGCGAGCCTGTGCCCGGTAAACGGAAAGTCCTACTACAGCAGCAGTGTCGCACAGATAGCAGTCTCGGACTGATAGCGGCGAACAGAGCGTCGGCCTATGATCAACAACTGACAAGCGGCGAAGCGCGTCGGCATTTATACTCTTGCCGTCGAATGTTCTAGCGTTATCGCTGGCGGTGGCGTAGGTTACAGAACAATCTGTACCGTTCGTACAGTGGGCGTGATCTTATCGAAATGATCTACTACAGTCCGGAACCTTCTCGAAAACTGCAGGTGCGGTTTGCGCTGAGAATCGTGTGGTGTTTTGGGACGATAACAAAAACTTGGGAAATGGAACGTGGCAATATCTAAGAGAATAGTTGTGACTGTGGGCCTAAGGTTCTTTAGCATATTGTGCGTAATGCCGTCCGCTCCAGAGGCCGATTTTTGACGACATGATACTATAGCACAATGCAGCTCCCTTAACGTAAATACAGGGTCTAGTTGAGGATGCTGGGCCCAGAAGCAAGCATTAATTTTCTGGCTAGCTAACGCGACAGAATTATCAAATAAGGCACATTGTGATAAGCGGGCCTCCCTCTCTTCGCAACATTTCTTTTTAACATCTTTCATCCCTCTCACCCCTTTCCCCAGCACAGGGTAGCCAGCCGGTCTAAGAACTGGCTAACCTCCCTGTCTTTCCGCTTAAACTTTCTTCCTCCTCCTCCTCCTGATAAGTTGACAAAATTCATCTGCTACCACAGCTTCCGGTTTGTCCAAGGCTACAGCAAGAGCACGAAATGTGAAGCTCTGTGATACAGGGCCACTAAGTGCTCGAATTGCAAGCCAAATTCTTGGAACAGGTGTGTTGGGAGAGAGCGTGCCACAAAAATCACGCCAGCATCGTTTACATAAATTTTCTAGCCGTCTGCGCATTACACTGTGGATTTTCTGTGCATTTTTGTATGCTTCTGAACTTCCGCTGCGTCGATATGCCCTTTCTGAACGTCGTCTGATGACTCTTAGATGTTCATACTCTGAATCGACTGCAGCTTTGTCTTGTGGAATAGGGACTTTCTTTGTACATTTATTCGCGTTATCTTGCAGAAATTCAGTAAAGTTTTCAACTGACGTGAGCTCACTATTTTGGTTTGTTAGGTGGTACCGAAAAGCTTTCCAGTTCGTCAGTTTGCTGTAGCATCTGATGTCGTCATTTCGCAAGTAGGGGTGATTTATTAAAATGAGAAAATGGTCACTCCCACGTGTTTCTACATCCGTAGTCTATACTACACCATTCACTAGATCTTGGGAACACATGGTTACATCGATACAGCTCGAGTAATTATGCCCTCGGAGAAAAGTTGGGGAGCCGTCATTCAAAATTGTCAAATTGCATTTGTCTGCGGCACACGCAACAATATTTCCACTTGCATCACATCGATCACTACCCCAGATTATGTTGTGCACATTAAAGTCTCCGCATATAATCGTATATAAATTAGAAATGTTGAAGATATTTGTTAGCACTTCCACTGAAATGCGGCTTGAAGGTTGTAGGTAAAAATTGATCACTGTTACGCACTGCGCACCAAAGAATACTTTTCAAGCGATGAATTCCGGGAAGTCCGAATCACTTGAGTGAACTTGGTGAGAAGGTAGGTCCTTTCTGACGCACAAATGCACTCTACTAAGACCACTTCGACAAGATGACCGATATATGACGTAGTTAGGGAGGCGGAAAACATCATTCATTCCTGCCTCTTGGATGCAAAGTATTGTAAAGTTATACTGCAAAAGCAGTTTACGGAAGTCAGCACACTTCCTTCAAATACCATTGGCATTCCACTGGTATATGGAGACATCTTTGTAGCGCTTATTCATATGCTACTTGTCGCAGGTTTGACCCGAACTGTTGACACAATAGTGCTTCCAGAGGCAGCAGGGCTTTTTCTTCTGGCAGGTTGTCTGCTTCCGGTAGAGCAGACAGGATTGCCTTAAGTGCGGCGAAAAGCATTGGTATAATCAATTGCATGACTGATGCAGAGGCACGGTCTCCATTGAATGGTTCACTTTCTGAGGCCTGTTGAGAATGACGTGACGTTTCGATGTGGTAGTTGGGGCAACCACTGGCACTGTCGGTTTTGCTACTTTTCGGCAAAGATCGCGTGGGCGTTCGCAGCTCTGACGCGTAGGTTGGATAACTTGAAGGTACTTCTCGTGAGTGGTCTCTCGGGTGTGCTCTTGGCGGTTCTCTTGGCTGATCTCTTGGCGTGCTTGTCGGTTGTTGTTGCGGTGGCCGCTGAGGTGGATCACGTACAGGATGAACAATCTCAAGGTTTGGAGACGGTTCATTTGGGCACCGTCTTCTTCCATGGTTGAGCTCATGCCGACGCATTTTTGCAGCAGCTTTACTTTGCGGGCAGCCTGAATATGAGGCAGCGTGATTACCTGCACAGTTTGCACACTTAGGCTGAAGAACTGACTTGCACTCCTTATGATGGTGTTCTTCTGAGCAGATCTTACACCGGCGTGTGTTACGGCAACTTTTCGCCATGTGTCCGAATCGCTGGCAGTTATAGCACCGAAGTGCTGGACCAAGATATTCTTCCACTGGGTGACTGGTGAATCCTAAGTAGATTCTTCCTGGAATTGGGCGGTCATCTCGAAAAGTCAGAATCACTGAGTGAAGTGGACGCGACGTTACTCCTCCATCTTCCTGGCGGTAGTATTTTATTTGCGGTCGCGCCGATATAACCCCTGCATCTCTCAAGTACTCTAGGAGTTGTTCATCTGAATACTGCAGAGAAACATGTTTTACTTTCCCAACGTTCCGAGTGTATGACTCTGGGATGGAAGGCTTAACTTCCAGGCCAGCTACATTCGAAAGCATCAGAAGACGCTTGGCTGAAGCAACGCTGACACTGAAGCTTCCATCTCTGGTCGTTCTGAATGACTGCACTTTTTCTTTAGCAGCGGAAACTACTTCGGCTGGCACTCGATTGGGGGACACTTTTCAAAAGCTATCACCTTCAGCTATTGGACGAAAGGCAACTGGGATACCTTCTGCTCGTTTCTTTTTATAAGTAACCAACGTAAGTAGTTCATCTTCGTCCATGTCTTCTTCATCACTTAGGTAATAGATTGACGTTTTATCATCGAAAGGATTCTCTTCTAAACGAAGCTTTTTGCTCTCAGCTTCATCGTCTTCCATTGCTGCTGTGCTCGCTTGAGCCATTTCGCAGTTGTGAATGAGCAAACGGGCCGGCTTTATGATGCTTGGGCACACCTGTAAGCCCCCAGGCTTTTCATTGTGTCCTGCACTATCACTCATGTAGTTTAACGCACTTGGATGAGCATAAGGCTCGTGGCGATGGCTACCAACCACCGTAGTGGTCGCGTACTAGCCAAGTCTTTGATAAAGGAACCTCGTACCTGTAGGGCGCCGAGCCCTCGAAGTCTTCACCCGACGTCTTGTTGGCACACCGCGAAGAAATGGATGTCAGCGTAATAGTTCGAAAAAAGAGCACAAATTGAACAGTGCACAAAAACAGCGACCAAACAGATCCTACCCAAATCTTCCAGATTTCTTTAGTGATGCAAAACTTTTGCGATACTGAATATTGTGAAAGACAAGCATAAATACTGTAGGTTCACGTTAGCGTTCTCATTATTCAGAATCATGAACTGTTTATGCACTGTGAAAACTTGGCAAGCCGTTGAAGTCGCATTTTGACATTAATACCAATCGACGAAAATTTCAACAACCTCAATAACGCCATTCGGAATTTGCCGCATGCACATAATTAGCGTGCAGAACATCGTTGGAGCAAACTTAAAAGACAAAAGAAAAGACTCGGAAAAGCTCACATAATTAGGCTGATTCTCACTTGGCTGTTCGTAACCTGATTTCACTGCTACCAAAAAAAACTATTTGATGCATGTCCTTTACTACTTTTTTTCAGGTGTAAGACAAAAATTTGGTCATACAGCAGATAATGATGCCCCCAATGATGCTAAAGTACAGAAAGCAAGTGAATTTTGATAAGTGCAGACTTTTTGTACTACGCATATGAAATCATTGCTTTTTAGGGGCAAACTGCGCATGTGTTGGCCAGCGAATAGTTTATCGTGCCACATGGTTACACTGGCACTGACAATTTGACATGGCTCCGCTGGCCCATGTGTGTGCTTACACTGTTACCGTTAAGATAAAATGTTAATGTTTTCATTGCATGGATTGCTGTTTGTACTAGAAAGCTAACTGCCGAGATTTGTTTACGCTGGTGCTACTAAAAGTACACTTTCCCTATTTACACGGGTTTTGGCTTGCACAAAGCATAACACTTGGGCCTACATTCACAATGCTGTTCATGCGCAGGCCTTTATAACAGCGTTTCTTGACTCGCATTTACCCTATTTTGTGCAGATGTTTCAAGGGTTTAAAAGTGTCACAGCATGTTGACCTCTCCCACTCCGAAACATTCTCGTTCAAAGTTATGCAAGAGTGGGCTTAACTTTCTTGCGCACCTCCTTGCTGTTCCAAGATCCTGAAGCGTTATGCTCTCACTAGAGGTAGCAGTGCTCCTAATGCTTGTATTTCCATCACTGTGACCAAGTATGCGATGTTGGCTTGAATGGTAGCACATCCTCAACAAATGCCTTTGTGGAACATGTAGAAGGCAGTACAAAATAAATAGGCAGACATTCACACCAGGCGCTAAATTCTAATAATGCTTTTTTTAAAACCACCGTGCGCTTATTCTAATTTGTCTAACAGAGCAGTAACCTGTTCGGCTGTGAACCAACAAGACGTTGAACTAATAAAAGCTTCACATATTCTTGCGCTCAGATATATATGTATCGGCAAGCTATCTAGCTGTGACACTGTCAAACAAAGAATCAGAATATCTGTGCATGCCTCAAGATATATTCCTTCGTTCACATATCTCGTGGCTTTGACTCGTCAACCGAGTGAACAAGTGCACCCTAGTTTCCTAAATATAACGCAGTTTTTGAAGGTAGCACGGTCTACATTTATTTGTCTATGGTTTGTCCAGCCGTTTACGTCAGGTACAAGAAAATATACTGAAAATTATCATGTAGCTTCTGCAAACGGTTGCTTTTAAGCAGGCTTTGCATGCTTGGCTTGTGCCTACAGGTGTTGCACAATTCAAGACGCAGCAGCGTATGATAGAATAGTAAAATTGAGAGCAACTGTGTGCACGACCTAAATGTGTATCTTAACATGAGCGAAAGTTCGTGTTATTTGCCACACACATGATCTCGCTTAGAATGCCCATTGGAGAATGGGCTCATAGAAATGTCACTCAGCTGTGTATAGGAAACAAGTTAACTGAATCTAAGAGTATCTTTAACTGCTACAAATATGCCTTCTCGAGGTGCTGCACATTTTCTTTCAGAATATTGCTATCTGAGACATCATGTGAAGAGTGTCTACCACATCAGCATTTATATAGCTTGCCAAGTAACGTTTGGCCGAACCTACCATTTTTTTTCACATTTCGTTTGCAGTAGACAACCTAGAATGTAAGCGTTGCTGCAGTGTGTGTGACTTATCGTTATGTATTGATTCTGGCATGTTAAACCTCACACTTCTCTTTTTCTCGCAGCAATGAAATGCTTCACATATGCCTGCGGTGACATTCTGCTGCGCTAGCCTGATGGAAACACCAGCTGCGAAACTCGAGTCCTTCAGAATTGGAGAAGTTGCCCTTCTCTCACCAATGATGACACAGACTGCCCTATGCTAGAAATTCAAGATTGTTTTTCCACGGAAGACGCAGAAAACCTTTGATGTATTATGGCGCTGGTTTACTGCTGGCTGTGGTGTGGCGAAGTCTACTTCTACGTGTGCTCACACGTGGCCTAAAAAATAAAAACAATAAAGCGTTTCTTTTCCTTTCAATATTGTCTACTTTTTGTGTTAGAAGCACCCAAGCAGTGCTTCTCCAAGGAGCTATCGCCATGTATTAAGCGTGTGATAAGCATACTCGAGATAAATAGTAATTTCCACAAGGAGTAACTGGAAGCACGTACAGTTGGTCCTCATAGAGTAACTGCGAAGATGCGGGAGGAACGGTAAATAGTAACTGTTGGTCTTAGGGGAGCAACTGGTGAGAGTAACTGTTGGTTCGCAGAAAGCAACTGGAGAGAGTAACTGTTGGTCCCCCGAAGCAGGAACTGAAAGAAGAGCAACGGTTCCTCCTCCTACAATTACTCCTTTAAGGGGAGTAATGGTAGTGGCAATGTAATTGCTCCCGGAAAGAAGCAACCCCTATACCCCCGTTGCTCTCTTTCGGCTTAGAGTGTGGTTCTCCGCGGGAAACCCATGTCCCGGTGTTCAAAGGATGGTTGTTTCGTCTATTTTGGTGTTTTTGAAGACATGTAGTGCTGTCTTTATGATCCTTCCCTTGATATATCTTCTGTACGCGCCTTGCGAATTTGTTATAACGGTTGTGCGCGTATTCTTGCATATAGCTATGACCAGGGCTATGCCAAGCTCTCCCGCTGTACTCGCGCTCTTTGCTCGTATTGATGTTGCTCTCAATTCTTTGCTACTTTTGTCGACCACGCTTACAGCAAAATGTTACTTTCTAAAGTAAGCCTCTACTCGGCGGATCTCACATCTTTTTTTTTTGCTGTTGGTGCATTGTAATATCTGATTGAGCAGTTTTATCCTGACTTGTCTTCTTTTTTCGTCGTACTCGGGATGCATGTTCCTTGGTATAGTACTTCTGTGTAAGTTATTTCTGATCTCATACGAAATATTCTTAGGCGCGCAAATGTGATCCGCAGGATGGTAGCTCAAATCTTGGAGTAGAGCACTATCCATATTTCTCAGCTGCAGTGCAGTCTCTCAAGCTGGTTCGCATAGTGTGCCTCCATGAACTCTTTCCATGTGTTGTGCACTCTAATTTCGAGCAAAATATCCGCGATGTCGAAGGTGACATGCCATTGGCAGTCTTGTGGAATTTACTCTTGAACCCATTATCTGCGTGCTTCACTCCTCGTATGTTTTTTTTTTATTTTCGTCACTTTAGAGTTTTCATGTATACTTGTGAGAATGAAGATTTTGTTGAGTGTTTCCTTCTTGCGCCCTTAACGCTCTTGCTGAGATTTAGGCTGCTGCTAGCGACCACAATGTATAGACCATTTCACAGTTTACATACACAGACCCTTGATGACATCTGCTTTCTTCCACTGATGTGCCTTAGTAACAACGGGGGGCAAGAAGAAGTTTAGAAAATAGCCAGGTCATTTTCTACACTTTCAATAAATGACAAAATATATTCATATATTTGTTCTTTTGAGCTACATAAAAGATACAAAAGATTCCTTTGTATTTTACGCATGTGATTTTGTGTGAAAAGCAATACAGAGACCTTCCTTAACATTAAAAAAAACATAAAAACGTACTTTTTAGTTTCGACGTTAGAAGCTGGTAAATGAGGTGGCCGGAAGTTTTTTGGGGTACAACGAATGCAACCTTGGAACCGTCAATACGTGCTTACACACTTCGAAAAGTCATGCCTTGTAACGATGGAAGCAGGTCCAGGAGTGCAGCACAAACACAAGAGCTTTTAGGGAGTGCACAACAGCCAAGGACTCACTGTTGTGATTTTGTCGATCGTATATGCTATTGAGCTATTTCCTGGCAGTAATAACGTCAGATGAATCACGCTTTCCTAGGCGCAAAGAACGGTAAGAATATAATGATGCCTCTACACGTAGGCGCATTATTCGACCTATGTAATGAAGAACCTCATCAGTGATACATTAGCTGTTGATCTTCGCCATTCCTGTGCTTTCAGAGAAACCATGCATGAGGCCCTACTACTTCATGATGGTCGAACTACTCGCCCCTAAGCTGCTAATGTATTGTTGTGCAATGCTTGTGTCGTCCTTTGTGCTTCTTTATATTTATTTTGTCCCACAAAGGGCACTGCCTGCATAGCGAGTGCAGTCCCTATTAAGTGACAAGTCATGTTCTCGGAAGGTGGCAAATGATTATTTGCCCACGTCATTTCGGATAGATGCATGCTATACTGTTTCAGTAAAACTTTGATTGCAAGGCTGTCATGCTTATATTGCTTCGTATGCTATTCCTCTTATGGTATTTCCCCAGCGGCGATACGGGCCGTAGTGCCCAATAACAAACACACTCATTCGCTGTCGAGAAGAGGCGTTTTTGTCTGGAAGAACGTTTATCTTGTACAATAGCTAAGCAGCACTCACCAATAGTGTTGGGCGCTCATCAATACAGCTGTTTATGTTGCATCGACATTTGTGTGGTCACAATGTATGGGGGCATATTGTAAAAATATATATATATATATATATATATATATATATATATATATATATATATATAACACCAACAGTTCAAGAAATATAGTACTGTTTTTCAATGAGTCTATTAATGCTTGATTAAGACTTGCTACAGTGTTTTGTTATTACAATATACTACAGGTAAATGACAATGTTTGTGTAAGATACGACGTTGACATGTAATAGCATGTTGCCTTTATTTACAAAGATGGTGCTTTGGTCAGTATGACTTAATGTCATGACATGTAAAGCTTCGACATCTTGTTAATGTAGTAAATCTGAAAACGTCGAGCATTTAGGGGATTTTTTTATCATGTACAGTACCGTGGCTAGGACAAATACACGTGGAACAGCATTGTGGCACACTCCAAGAAAAGAAAATGTCATTCAACTTTTTTTGCGAGTCCTAAACTGCCAGGTATATTCAGCTGACGTGTCTGCTTAAGAAGAACCATTCAATACGTGGCGAGTGAAGGCTACTCCAGAGGTGTCACATATACACTTTCTTTTTTGAAGGATTGTACGAACTCTAATTTCCTTATGAGAGTACCCACAACGAGATTTTCTTTTTAACAATTATGTGTGAGGAGAGAGACACGACTTTTATTCAGAGGTTGCCTCAGATCATAGTGACGGGTGCTGGCGTAAAAGTAAGAATAAATTTGTGCGCGTCGCTCCAGGTTCAGTATAGGTACGCGAACTAAGTAGTCCGTTTTAGAACAAAAAGAGTTAGTTACCTGGAAATTGTTACAAACTTGGAAATCATGATAATGAGATATTTATTATTTCTCAATCACCACTACAGAACATATACCAATCCCTTACTAATAAAACTAAATTGCTTTAAAATTACTTGAGCCCTTCCCTATTTTATGTACATAACGATTTTATGAATGACCAAATTCGTGTATCTCTGTTTATTGGCAACGCAGCACTTGAATAAAGTAGGCAAGATGAGAGGAGGAAGTGCTTGATGTAGTCCTCCACCTTTTCAGCCCACTCCAGGATGGCCTCTCAAATGTAAGGCTTTGGGCTGCGCAAAGAGCCTCATAGTGATCATCACTTTAAATTAGATGTTTCGCAAAAAGAGTAAGATGGTGCGCCCTCATTGTTTCGTTCACCTATGATGTAGGCGAGGCGCGGAATTCTCAAGGCGGAGATTGGCGACTGGAGGGATGACTGCTTTGAAGCAGGTAAGCGCACGAGTCGGCAGCCGCCGCCACAGAAGCTCACGCTCGAGTGGCTATTTTATTTATTTATTTATTTATTTATTTATTAGTGCAACATACATTGCCCAAGTACGCATTATTGTAGGGGGGTGAGGAAAAAAGCAGTATTACATTCGAACAAAGCGCGCGTTCGCGCCGTCGAAAATAACACACGTTTGCGCAGCAGCTTCTGCGCATTCACAAAAAGCACAAATCTTGTGGTGATGAACAAAAAGCATCGCATTGAACATCAACAACACACTAGTCCAAATTATTCTATTCGCGAATGGTAAAAGGAAATAAAGAATTTGCTAAAGAACCAGTACGACAGCTGACCTCGAAGATTTTTTTTTTTGAGTGATCATTTTTATGTGGCACGTAGTGTGGGCTCATCATGTGTAAACTCTTGTTAATGTGGATTTCATTACAGCATATAGCATAGAAAAACTTTGATCGCAAAACTTTGCTCCGCTGCTCAAGAGGTTTCCATGCTAAGTTATACCTAATGCATATATTAGCGCATGTGTGACGGAAAAGAGCGACGTTTGAGTCTGTAGTGTGTGTAAAGTGAAAATTTTGTTTTATGTAATAAGCCGATTCCACGCTGTAAACGGTGTTTTCTGCGTAGCGAGTTATGACACTCCGAATGCTTTCGCACACACCACAAATTCTCTGACACGGTAATCACTGAGGTCATTTCTATGAAGTGTGACATCCATTTCCACTTTCTTGCAAGTGTTGAAATGGTGGCTGTGTATATTTCTTCCAACTTTTCTTTGAATATCTTCCACGGCTGTGGTTCTAATTAATGAACTCCTCCGTTTTTTTTGTTAGCAATTTGGAATTCCTAGCGCAACTGAATGGGTGAATCATTTGCAGCAAACATTAAAATGAATATACAATATTACCGCTCAATTTCACACTCTTGCAAAGTGGGCACTGTTTCTAATCGACTTGACTAATTAAATGAAACATCATGACGTAAATGAGGATAACATTTTCTCTGTTTTTTTGCTTATCGCAGGATGACCGTACACGAAGGCGGACGCTTCGAGAATGTTACACCCTCTTCAAGAATTGCAAATGGCTATTAAGCAGCCTTCATTGCGGACTCGAATATATAATAATTGTTGGGGTCTAACGATCCAAATACATGCTGGCATTGATATAGCGGCTGTATAGGCAGTGGTCACAGGGGCCGCATTTTATCGGAGCAAACAGACGGCTCGACATCTTAGATTAGGGCACTCCTTAAGCATCAACACGTGGTCGTAAATTTTCATACCCGTCTCCTACAGCGTCTATCATAAAATATTAAGGCTCCTTCCCCACACCACCTCCCCCTTAATGTCAAACCTAAAGATCTTCAGAGCTACACAACCTTCTTTATTTTTAACGTGAAAGTGTTGAAGAACTCGTTTCGCAGAAACTCCTGTGTCGGCGTCGTTGTTTCTGAGTAAACAATCGTCATCCTTGCGTGACAAAAAAATTGAAAAGAAATGCAAATAAGAGCAATCATAAAGAAATTCGCGTCGGGGAGAACCTGGGTCGCTTGCGGGGCACACGGGTGTTCTACCACGCAGCCACGTCACCTTTTGTTCCCGTACGCCTTCGTCAGTAAATAAGGTGAAAATAAATGCCTCTGCTTCGAAATGTATTAAAAGTAACACTGATGCTAAACAAACACACGCGTTCTCTATATCTTTCACATAACAACATCAAATATTGGCGTAATAGTGCGTGGCACAAGCATAAATTACCATCGAGAATCAGAAAGCGGGGTTGCCATAACGGCTTCTTAGTTTAAAGCTGAGAACCCACTACAAAAGGCACACACGTTATTGCACCCTCAAGACAAGCTAGTAGGTGTGGAGCAAGTTCGAAAAGATTTCATTCACTAAGTGCTTGAAGTACGCAATAGGAACAGAATATCGCAATTGTGCTCAACTCTTAAAGGTGAAGCTTGAGGGTGCCCATTTTTTTGTGTGTGTTTGTCAATTGGTACATCGTGGATCGCTGCGAAAACGTAACCGTTCACGACGCATGTGGTAGCGAAAAAAAGAGAGACACAGCCCATCCCGAACCTCGCTTGAGGTTCCCCCACTGTTTCTTCCGTTTTATGTTTCTTTTCAGATCTCTTTATTTCTTGTTCTTTTTCCCATTTTCTTCGTGGTTTGCTCTTTTGTTCTAACAATTTCTTTTTTACTTCCTCATTTTTTTTCTTTTTCTGCCTTAGTTTTTTTCCGCTTGCGTCCTTTTACAATATTTCAGCCTGCTTTGTGTTGTCATGTTTTGCTGTCCAAAGCAACAATGCCCACAGGCTTCTTGATGGATCTCCCTTAGTGGGTGAGAGCCACAAAAAAGGATCAAGCAAGCAAAGCACTTTGGCGTGAACGCATGATCAAATATGCTGCGGTAAGCTGAGACAGGGGCTTACGAAAAGAAGCACCTTTATTAAAAAAAAGAAAGTGCTGTGAACTTCTCGGGCTGAGACATATATCCCCGTTTAGGTGCCGGCCACAAGCCGACGAATAATGGACGGTTCTTTCCAAAGGCGCGGTTCATATCGTACTCCAATGCACGGAAAAAATCGAAGTCCCGATCCTGATCTCACTCTCAGTCACCTGGGGCAAGCATCTGGGCAAAGCGCCCTGTTTTCCCGGCATCACAGGCATCCCTGTCCCCCTAAAAGTAGACACTCTTGGGCAAACCGGCAACTACAATTGCTACGACGGAGCATCAGCAACCACAGGCTTTGAAGACTCGCAATGTCAAGGCAGCACCTCAGGAGGTAAGTTGTGGGCAGAGTCCCAGACAGCTCAATACCCCTCAACCTTCACAACATAGCACGTCCCGGCCTCCTCCACCCTGAACACAAATTTCGATCCTTTCACCGAAATCACACAGCTACGCCGTGACATGGAAGCGCGTTACGCACAGATGCATGTGCAGCTGTGCGCATTGTAAACACTATACTATATTGTGAAAACTATACTAACACTTCACAAAGCACGCTGTCACTAGTGGAAGGTGCGTATCAGGGACTGGATTCAGTTCTCAGAGTGCCGACAGAACTTTCACGAAGAGTCAGAGTATGAGAAATGGCTAGTCTCTTTTTGATGACCTAGGTGTGTACGCCCGCAGTCATTACCACAAGCACAAACCCGGACGGGGACCCACACTTACTCTATATGTGGGAGGCGTGTAGAAGGCTCACGCGGCGTTGGAAGCGCCAACGCCTCACTCGCAAGCTTCACCGGCGTATCGACCAACTATCATACAAGGCACAAAGATACCTCCGGCACTTCGTCTGGAACAGCTGGCGGCGTTTCGACGAACGTCTTTCTGGTACCCTGGACACTGCGAGAACATGATGGATACTTCGCGCCCTTATTAAACCATCCACTACCAAAACGCAATCTTTTCACCAACTATATCGCTTAACATGTATGTAGATAAGCGATCTATTCGGCTTCCTCAAAGAACTTGAACGACGTTTCATCCCTACCAGCCCCATGGTAAAGTATCCCGACCACCCACAGGAGGTGAAATCTAACAAGAAACTTGACGTGGACATAACGGTCGATGAAGTTCGCGTAGTTTTTCAAGATCTGCTTGGTTAGGCGGCACCAGGATTTGATATTCTGCCCTTCACAGCATTAGTGACTCTGAGTTATCTGAGTCATCTAAAAAATGTCTTCTTTGACTATTCGCATAACGGTACACTACCGCAGGTATTGCGTCACGCCGACATCTCCTCAGTACCTAATCCAGTCGAACCCATAGCTATAGAAAACCTGCAGCCGGTATCCTTTGCCTCATGTGTTGGCAAATAAATCGAACACGTTCTTTTACGGAGTCTGCAGTCTTTCCTCCAGCGATAGTCATTCTTCTCGCACTCACAGTTTGGATTTCGGGCACACCACTCTACGCAGGACGCGCTTCTACAGCTCAAGGATGAGGTTCTAGGCCCGTGGTCGCGTGCCCAGAGAAAGGCCACCTCACCATCGATCTTAAAAGAGCATTTGATAACGTGGCACAGGATTTACACCTGCAGAACCTCGCTGACTGCCATTGCGACACCAGTATGTATAATTACATTCGCTCCGTTCTTCGCGATAGCACAGCTGGCATCGAGATAGGACTACACCGTTTGGACGCGATTCACCTTGCAGGTCGCGGCTCTCCTCATGGATCAGTTCTGTCCTTGATTCTGTTCATTATTACCCAACATAACAACATAACAACATAACAATCTGGACGACGCGAGGCTCAGACGGGGCCATTCACGATTGTCTAATACAGTCATCTTACAGCGTTACCACCTAAGCACGACAATGCAGCTTCAACTGTTCCCCTGAAAACTTCGAGCTTGTTATTATCCGGGCGCATAGCGTCACACCACCACCTCAGATTGTCGTGTACGTGAATGGCGTTGCCGTTCGTCAGGCGAAGCGTGCTCGAATACATGGCTGGCACGTTCAAGCAAATGTAAAAGCGGTTCACAGTCTCTATTTGGTCTCGACAAACCGAATAGATTCTTGCCATAGTACGACTTGTATCAAACATGCGCTCGAAACTGCGAGATCCCGATCTGCTGCGGCTGGCGCACGCCTCCGTAATCACTCCCATCACATATAATCTACCTTTCTACGCATTTACCCCTAATAGCAAGCGCGGGTCAATCTAATGCTGCTAAATTCGACGAACTTCGTCCATGGCTTCCTTTACCGCACAGCCACGACACGTCTACTAGCCCTAGAGACCCTTAACACACCGTGAACTAATGAAAGCTCAGTGGACCAACCAAGGGCAACTCCTTTTGCTCACACCCACTAGGAGACACGTGCTCTTGTGATTTGGATACCAAGTCTTGCACAATCACATCGAAAACACCGTTATAGGTGTCCCACCTCGCATTTGTCGAAGCTTGAAGGTGCATCCGCTCCCCCGGAATATGAGTCCTGAGTATGACGGGGGACGCCGCCCGGCGTTCGGTGCCTGATGCGCATGCTCAGTGACATCGCGAAAGTCGATACATTATACACCAATTCTGCACGATGCCGCAACGGGTATATTGAGGTAGTGTTGGATGGCAACGCAACTTTACACACCGCTGCCTCTTTGCAGAGTTCTACTCCTGCAGATGGTGAAGTCGTTTGTGTTGAAATTGCTCTCCGACAAGCTTTTGACATTGCTGGAGAGATTTACATATTGAACGATTCACAACATGCATGCCGAGCCTTTTTGACGGAACGCGGCGTTTCCAAGGCTGCCCACCACATCCTACTCAAGGCAACAAACTTCGACATATTCAGCCCACTACGTATTCACTTGCTCTGGACTCCTGGTCACACCTCCCTGCTGGGTAATGATCTCGCTGAGGTGGTCGCTCAAGAACTTGCCCTCTGAGCCACCCGGCATGGCTAGGCTTAGAGTCATGATCAAATGGGCCCTCTACTCACATCAGGACACATAACGGCACATTACATCAGAGCTTGACGCACCATGCACCCGCATTCACCGTCATTTTCGCGAGAGGAAGAGGTGGCACTTTGCCACCTTCAAACACATACATTTCGTAGCCTCCTCTCTATGCACATTTTCTACCCTGACCGCTACACAGACTCTTTATGGCTGTGACAGCTCCCCAACAGTATTTAATCTTATGGGTAAATGCGCCACAAATCTATTTTCCCCGTTTCGCTATTCTATGCCCCTTCCACACCAAACAGCTGTCAGACGATGCCTCCTGCGAAGGGTCTCCCGAGTTCCGCCAGACCGTGATTCAGCGGGCCTGGTTGGTCGTCGAGATTATCATAGAGAACCCGGACTAGGGTTCTCACTCACATGCTTTGGTTATACATACTTATAAATTGTTTTCTCTATCTGGGGGCTGCATCACTTCGTTAGATGGCCCACGGATGGTCGTCTAGAGCAAGGCTGAACAGTAGAGTAACCCAGCACGTTCTTTGCAAGGCTGAGTCCCGTATGAACCGCTCCTCTGTCACGCTCCCAGAACATGTTAACTTAATGTTGATAACAAATCGTATCGCAGAATTCTAGCGTCAGCGTTGGTGTCGGCGGAGGCACGGGCGTCGTTTGTTGCGCATGAATAACCATGATATATGCGTGACCAAAAAACCAAGAAAAGCGCAAATGAATTAATAAATCAGCGTCCTTATTTCCATTTCTGCGTTCTGAGTTCTGTTTCCTAATAAAGCTGTTTTTTTAGAGGCATACGAGGGTTTCATATTTTATGGCTGCTCAACGTTGTTTCATTTTTATTTCTCATGCGATGTCTGTTTGTAAAGCTATTTTCACCGACAAGTGTTATGTGTTTATCAGAGGCTAACACCCGAGTCAATCTAAGCCAAGCGGTCCAAACAATTTTGGTGGCTATATAAATTGTTTGGGTCATTTCATCTTCATTTCATTCATTTTCATTCATTTTATTTACCCTCAGCGCCATATGGCATTATAGAGGGAAGTGGAAATGAAGTTTACAAGGAAAAAGAAAACACAGCATGCGAATATACAGCATCGAAAATACATATTATACAACAGAATGTACAGCAGAGAAAATACAGCATGAGAATAAGCAATGCAACAAACGTAAAAATAAAAATGTAAAGAAAAACTCCTGATTACACAATAGTAGCTGTGCAATGACAGTGAACATAATACAATTTTAAGTAACGTTTAGCTCATACAATACTGAGTAAGGTTTGACGGAAAATATTGTTATTAGTAATAGTGACGATGTCTTCGTGAAGGTGGTTCCAATCTACTGATGTAAGAGGTATAAATGATCGAGAAAAACACTTGGAGTTGCAGGATGCGATTCCAACCTTATGACGATGGTCAATGCGAGGGGATATGTACTGAGGATTGAGGATTAATTCGTTATGTAGGGTGGGATGATGAAATAATTTGTGAAATGTACTCAAACGAGATATTTTCCGACGGGATGCAAGGGAAGGAAGGCCTAGGCTGGATTTCATTGAACTGATACTGGCGATGCGATTGTAGTTAAAAAGTATGAAACGGGCGGAGTTATTCTGTACGCGCTCGAGTGAAGTAACCAGGTTATCGTGGTAAGGATCCCACACTGTTGATGCATATTCAAGTTTGGTATGTAATGATGTTTTGTACAACAGAAGTTTTACTGCAGAAGGTGCTTTTGAAAAGTTACGACGTATGTAGCATAACATGCGATTAGCATTATTAGTAATGTATGCGAAGTGGGGTGCCCAAGATAAGTTAGATGTGATAAGAATGCCCAGGTATTTATACGAGGAGACTGCATCAAGCGGGAAGTCGCTTAAGTAGTATTTAGGTGGGGTGTTAGCAGATCTAGTTACGCCCATTACCTCACATTTAGCGATGTTTAAGTCCATTCGCCATGTGCTGCACCAAGCTGTTACTTTGTTACGATCAGATTGGAGGCTTAAACTGTCATTATTACTAGTTATATCACGAAAAATGACGCAGTCATCTGCAAAAAGATGAATGTTAGAAGAAAGTGAAGACGTGAGGTCTATAATATAAATTAGAAACAAAAGTGGACCAAGAACTGACCCTCGCGGTACACCTGAGTGGACCGCAGCAGATGACGAATTGTGATTGTTAGCAGTAACATATTGAACACGGTTAAACAGATAACACTCATTCCACTTGAGTAAACTATATTCAATATTTAGTAGGCTCAGTTTGAACAGTAGTAGTTGGTGACAGACTTTATCGAAAGCCTTACTGAAGTCTAAAAAAACACATTCAGCACTTGATGAACGATCTAAAATGTGATGCAGTTTGTGGGTGAAATATATGAGCTGTGTTTCGCATGAAAAATGTTTGCGAAAACCATGCTGTGCTGGTGTAAAAAAAGAGTTCGATTCAAGGAAGTTCATGAGGTTGGTGAAAATGACATGTTCTAATAATTTACAGGAAGTACTTGTTAACGAAACAGGGCGATAATTTTTCGGAGAGTGTTTATTGCTAGACTTAAAGATTGGGACCACCCTCCCAATTTTCCATAGTGTAGGAATGGTTGATATATCTAAGGACTGTTGAAAGATTTTTGTTAGTATCACTGAACTGTAAGTAACGGTGCTTTTCAGAAATTTGGTACCAATATTGTCATGGCCAGGGGATGAGTGAATGGGCAAGTTATCTATGAGTTTAGCGATACTGGAGTGTTCAATGGAAATTGGTTGCATGGCAACGTAATTGAAGTTTTGCACATGGGGTTGGATGACGTTAACAACTCGAGAAAAGTTGTTTTTAAAAGTGTCATTAAGTAGATCGTCCTTAAGATATTAAGCGTACCCGTTCAATTTTTCACCGTCTTGGATCTTGCTAAAAATTGTGCAAGTATATGTGAATGTGAGAAGTTTCGCTCCTGAAACACAAGCTACGATTGCTCCAATGCGATATCCAGCACAACTCTGATGGGCGAGGCATGTACAGGAAGATAGAAAGAAAAGGGCACGTAGGAAAAAGAACTATTTAGGAACAGAGGCACTAAGGAGGGAAAGAAATTCTTCGTGAGCCGAGATTCGAGTGTCGTTGTGCTCGTGCCTTTCGAGGTCGAGTGGCTAGCAGAGGAGAAATCACAAGTTGATGGGAGAGAGAACTGAGGAAGAGGACAAATGTTAAGTGGAGGAGGAGAGCAAGAGAAACCATCCAAAGAGACAGAAGCTGAAAAGAAGAGGCCGAAAAAATATAGAGAGAAAGAGGGAGAGAGAGCAAAACACTTATTCACCTTTTCGGGTGTTGTCAACATAGCAATAGCAGTAGCACGCGTTGCTTCCCAACAAACTTCCAATAACTTGTTTTTATAGGTGCCAGAGTAATAAAAACACTTTTTTTGCTTTCTGGTAAAAGAAAGGTGCCCAAAGTTATCCACTAATCCCAATAATGTTGCGTGTGGCTTGGAAGAAAATGTATTTCAGTTATTTGGCTGACCAAGGGGAGAAAAGTACAGACTGTTGGGCGAGTTGGTAATTCATTTTAACTGAGTTGTGCGAAAAATTGAAGTACAGAAGAAAGACACCTGGACACAGCGCACATTAAAAAATGAAACTTTATTAGAAAAAATTAAACAGACATAAATATTTGTTTACTGGAACACGTGTGGTGAAATAAAATTAGTTGAGCAAAAGGTGTCTTTTTGTCGTACTTCAGTTTTTCGCGCAACTCTGTTGCGATGAAGAAAAGTGTTGAAATAGAGCGGGCTACTCACTATAGCATTCGTTCCCCGCTAATGCTTTTAAGCTACGCTGGTGTGCAAAACGAGAAGCCGTCCAGCACCTCTGTTTGTAAACAGCGAAAGGGTCTATAGAGCGATAGAAATAGAAAAAAAAGAGAACTAAGAAATACGCATAGAAAGAAATGAAGGCTGGAGAAAGAAAGTTAGAAAGTCCCGAAAAGAGAACGACATAAAGAAAGAAACGAAAGTAAAAAATGAAGATAGGAGCAAATCAATTAAAGGTAGATGAAAATCGAGAAAAAAGAGAGAGCGAGAAAAGACAAAAGGTGGGTGAGAATGACGATCAGAAGCGCGCCACTAGTTCTGCTGCTTCGGACCACCTGTGCAGAGCTGCCCTACATATTACTTTAAGAGTATTGCTTCGACAACACGCAATTTTAGCAATTTTTCAACTGCACATTATTATGACCCGACGACCACGAAAGGTTTCATAAAAGCGATTAATGATTATTTTTCTAATATACAATTATTGATTATCAATCTGCGCTATTTAATATGATCAGATGATTAAATTAGTACTGTGAGGGCTCCGAGGTCGCATAATGAAAACAGAGGTGTGGAGCAATGTTTAGACAAATAAAACAATAAAGTCGCCACTTAAGAACTGTTTCCTCGTTGTCAGATGTCGATAGTGTTGTCTGACACGATAGTGTTCCCAAATGATATGTGGCCCTCCTCACCAGGCAAGCCAAACAGCGCGTCTGATAGGCGAGGGAAGAAGGAGCGCATGAAGACGCGCCCGAAGGGTTCCTCTGCGGGTGGTTCGGCTGCAGCCACGCGGACCTGCTCCTGGATTGCGTCCAAAGCGCGCTTAGCTGCCATTACGGCACCTTCGTCCTCCACGGGTTGGTCGTCTTCGAGCGTTGACACGTAGTCCTCCTTGGACTTCATGCACGTGAACGTGATGCACATGAGTGCCACCAAAAACACGGTCATGGCCGCCGCAATGCCCGCGAGCTTCAATGGCAGCAACAGCTCGGCAGACGTGAGTGCTGATGAGCCCGAGCACGTCATGCTGCGGGGCGGTTCATAGTCGTGGCACGTGCACATGCCATTATTGCACGTGGCGAGCGCGATGTCGCGGCAGTCATCCTTAGTCTTGCATGACACTTTGATACACGCCCGTCCTGCTGGCAGATTCACGGCACGATAGCCACTCTTGCAGATGCACACTTGGTCTTGTTGGCGACACTCTGCGCCATTGATTCGGCAGGCTCCTGCAGAGCACTTTCCCACACTACTCTTTGAGCACTGGCTTGAGCGCTGTATGTCGAATTCGTGGTGGCAAATGCACCGACCACCTAGGCACCGTAGCCTTCCAGCCCCGTCTTCGCAGTCATTGTTTTCAAGGCAGACCGAAGGTGAGCACACGCCGTCACGGTACACGTAGCCGGCGACACACTCGCAGTGATCGCCCACGCACTCAGACGGCCCGTATCGCCGCTGACAGTCTTCGGAGCTAGCACACTCGGAAGCAAGGCAAGCGTTGTGGTGCATATGAAAGCCATGCAGACAGACGCAGCTGGCACGTGTCTCTCCCGCCTGACTGCACGTGCTCTTACCGAACTCGTCGCAGTCGACGTCTGACGAGCATGGCTTGGAACAGTGGCCGTGCAACAGTGATCCAGTCCACCGGCTGGCACTGCCCAATTCACACTTGCATCTCCGTGCCCTCGAGTATTGCTTACACATTGCGCCGAGTGGGTCGCAGTCACTGTCGTTGCCGCAAATCATTGCTTGCTGAACCCGGTTCAACCGGACACGCAGGGCGAGTGATGCGGAATGTTTCGTACCACGCACGTGGGCCATCAGGTAGCCATTCAGGAAACGGTCGTAGTCTGCGTCACTTCGAACACGAAACTCAATGCGTTCCCAGAAGGTAATGTAACTCTCTTGGCTATCATAGAGCGTTGTGTGCGAGTGCAGCAGGTGTCCTTCGACTGTCCACGTTACCTGCGTGTCGCCGAAAGTTGTGAGTTCGTAGAAGATATATGCCTGCTTGCGGGTATTAAAAATGAGAAAAGCCGCTCGCGGTGTCTCCTTGAGCCTGAGACTGATCCCGAAGTTGCGTTTTGAGTAGCAGCCATACAGCCGGTTCTTACCGTAAAACTGCCTCTTGGCAGCGCACTCGCAAGCTTCGCATGGCATTCCCGGCTTCTCTTCACACGAGCTGCTCCACATGCACACCCGTTTTGAGACCGGCAGAACCTGCACAATTATGCGGAATACATGCTACAAAAACTTCCCCGTGTTGATCAATCTGTAGATGAAGCGTTATTCGTCTGTAAAGAGGAAGTTAGGCCTATATATTTCTACAAACACTCATTTCTGAAGAAGGGATGCTGCGCTGCGCGGGCGTTAGCAGTAAACCAGGGTGCCACGTGCTGGGGGCGTAGCGTACGAGAGGCATTGCACACGCCGGTAGCCCTACACTCATTCAATCTGTGGTCGCGAGTGAGCTGTTCCGTTGGACCGAAATGTTTTGAGTCAGCACACATTGCATGTGTGACTCTGGAAACGTCTTGTTTGTCATATACGCCAACAACCATTAACCATGCATGCGAGAAGGATTACCACTGCAAATTCGTTGAAAGTCTCAAGGCTTCATCTTCGGGAAATAACGAACCACTTTTGAAACAGCGAATAAAATAACAAATTATAGAATACTTGTACTATATTTACACCACTATCTCTATGTGGTATCATAGCGATTTGCCGCGATGTTTCCGTCATGCGATACCTGTTCTCCACGCAGGCACTCCGATACATTCGGTGGCTGCGGGTACGCTGTTCACATTTAGAGGCAGCACTTTCCTCGCATGCGGCCCCACACCAATAATGTATGTCTCTCGCGCATGCTATATATGTTGAAATGAGCTGAAACACAGCAATAATTGCTCCAGTTTTCCCGTGTCAAACAACCCAGCAGTTCGTTGTTATTTCTATCGGGCATCATCACGGCATCCTGTCCTGCTGGTGCAAAAAGGTAGCTCATCCGCCAAACCCTCTTGAGAGGATTTTTAGGTCATATTAAATTGTTTTATCTAGAGCCTGGTGAATTGGTGCAATGGGCCTGGAACAATCCCAGGCCTTGGCCAGGGGTTCCGGGCCCTCGGCGGCTTACTCGGCTCGTTGTACGAATCAAAGTTGGTAGGTTTGAGCTGAGCGACTCAAACTCCCCACGCGCCCGCAGGTTTTTGGTGCTTAAGGTGGCATCACGGCTACTGTTTATTAGACCTGGACATTGTCATCTTATAAGATATGCTCAGGGTGGCTCTAGAGTCACAGTGTCTGGACTTGACTGCCGTGTGCATATCTGGGTTTCTATGTGCATGGTAGCTGGACTCAGGGAAAATCAGGTTTTTAACTGTGGAAATATGACAGCATGTTGATAGAAAATATATTCACTACTGAAGCTACCTAGTGCAAGCGCACTACTGCGGTCCGGGTTGATTTGGTGTTTACGATGTTTTGAGTGGTGCGTAGGTTAGGGTCAAAGAGTGGCGGACTTTCTGCATATATGCACTCGTTGAACAGAGTACGGTTCAGGCGTGACTCTATAAGGGATTGTCATCGAGTAAACGGGACTTGCGATATGTAACCGGCGTAAGGCAGAAACGACGCAATCATGTCGCATCAAGCGAACAGCCTGTTTCTGTTTGGTTACGTTTGAAAGGTGACTGCACAGAACTATAATTTAGCAAAACGCACCCTAATCAGGCAGGCCACTGCCATTTTAGTCACTAAATGACCCTTCGGGGAAAACTAAGTCACTGTCATTGATTCAAGATTGAAAACTTTTATAGCACTGTGCAAATGGTGCCATTGTGGAGGAATATTTATTACACAATAATCAGAGTATTAAGGGCCGGCAAAAAATGCGCCAGTCCATTCTCTCCATCCGCTAGCGGCCGCATGCCTTTGCAGCCAATTATATTGAATAATGTGAAATAATAGGCGTATTTTGTTATAGAGGTGTATAAGAATGAACATCGCGCGTGTATATACTTTTATACATTGATTGAAATTATCAATTTTATTTTATGCATCCACAAAGAACTGCACGATTTACTTGCTTTCAACCTTATCCTCTTTTTGTTAGGCACACGGGAAGCTACACCTCTGCAGTGGGATTTAAAGAAACTATATGAAACGCTCATTGCCACATAGTGGACGAAGGCAGCTCAAGCAGGGAGATTTTTCTGCTTGCATTCGTGAAATGCCTATCAAGCATCATAGCCCCGCCGCAGTGGTCTAGTTGCTAAGGTACTTGGCTGATGACCCGACGGTCCCGGGATAAGATGCTGGATGCGGCAGCTGCATTTTCGATGGAGGTTAACACGCTGTATAACCATATGCTCTGATTTGGGTGAACGTTAAAGAACCCAAGGTAGTAGAAATTCCCGGAGCCCTCCACTACGGCGTCTTTTATAATCACAATTTCGGTTTTGGGACACTCAACCCAAAATAACATATCATGCATTATGGTAATGGAAGGAATCCTCAAGTACTTTATGGTGTTACCCTTATCAGAGGTGATCAAGAGATGGCTCAACCTGAATTCTCTAGCTTTCTCGAGCAGTCGCAATTCTGCATGCTCTCAATTTAGACATCGCGATTTAGCTGGTAGCCTTACCCCGTATAACGTTTCAATTCTGCTAGAGTTGCTCCACGGAAAAGTTGTGACTTTTCATAGTTTAATGCAATGGCATTAAAGATCTCGTTTTGCCGAAGTTCCGGTGTCAGCGTCGGCGTCATTAGTTCTGAGCAAAAAATCATCTTCCCGTCACCGAAAAACTGGTCATTTTGGCATGACCGAGAAATTATGAAAGACGCAAATACAATAAATAATAGAATACTCTGTGTCTCAGTACGAAACGAGCCTGGGTCGTTTGCGCGGCAAGCGCGGGTTTTACCACGCAGCCACGCCTCGGCTTGTGAATAGAGTGAAAGTAACTTCCTCTGCTTGAGATGCAGTGATTGTAACTTTCATGCTTTACAAACGAACGCACCCTGTTTACATGCTTCATTATAGAACATGAAATATAGCCGTATTGATGCGTGGGACTAGCGTACATTGCCATCGGGCATAAGATCATGGGACTATTATAATGACTTATTCACTTACAGCCAGTCGCCCACTACAAAAGGCCCGCAAGTTTTGTACCCTCAAGTGCGGGGCATAGCAAGTTCGAACAGATTCCATACCCTGAGTGTTTGAAGTTTGCACAACAAACACAATATCGCTGTCACTTTCAACTCCTAAAAGCGAAGCTTAAGGGTCTAAATCTTTTATGAAGATAAACGTTCAGCAGTGAGCCAGCAGCTAGTGCTCGTGTTATATGAATATTTTTTTTTCGTTTTATTCTTGAGTTCTTGTCTCACGTATTTCCATTAGACATTTCAAAGATTCGCCCAGCTTGCCGCTTCGAAACATCCATACAAATTTTGCGCGTATACAAGGACATGCTAACTGTATTTTTCACACAATTATTGCAATGTCACAGTTTAGCATACACGGACTCATCGGTTGGTGTTCTCTACAAGGCGATGTGCCAGGTTTGTTTGATGCAGCATGCAAGGGAGACCCTGCAAGGCTGAGCAGCAGAGGAGGCGCTGGTTGCATGCATAGCTGAGACGGATGTTCTGTCACTTCACGCTTCTGTATTATTATTTATCTAATAATATTTACGCTGAATACTTTTCTTGTCAAGACTACTGAAGAACCATCATACTGCATTGACAGAAACGCCGGTTTCCTCTGGGTTTGTCGGCGCGGAGCACCGTGCATGATGCCACACAGCCCCGGTGGAGGCTAAGTTGTCACTGTGCATAAACTGGTCCTCGTAACATACGGGCGAGACAAACACAGATTGAAAAAACTTCGTGAACATGGGACTCAAATTCTTATGCAGAATGAACGTAGAAAACACGCTATAACAAAACTTCTGAAGAATGAATATACAGAAGTAAAAAGACTGATAGCACAGCATGGTTCGCACATAGACGTAAAGTGTTCTCAAGTTTTTTTTATAGAAAACATTTCCACCAGCATGTATGCTGCAAAAGCCAAATTCTGCCGCTTACCTGCCAGGCCACCAAGCCACTGTCATGCTGCGTCCTCGCCCAGCAGGTGTAGTGCCCTGAATGCTCGGGTACAGCATCGGGGATGAACAGCGCGTGCTCCACAGTATGAACCGCAGCGTGTCTCCTCCGTGGAACTCGCACCACGAATCGACTGAAGGGGTTGCCGTCGCGCGTGCACGTGATGTTGGCGTCCGCTGAGGTGCGTACAACGTACGGAAGCCGTACCGCACTCCCCGGTGCCCAGAGCTGTGTGTCAGTACGCTTCGGACGTATGGAAAACCGTGATGACTCGCTGCCATGACACGGTAGAAATAGGAGCACCATCAAGGTTATGCCCGATTCAAACATGGTGTTTGCGGTTGTTAGCATGGTCAAGCGTGGCACATACCCACTGAGGAGCCAAGGTTTGTACAGTGAGGCAAAGTTGCGTGCTGTGCCAAACGCGGACTAGAAAAGGCCTCTTTCGCTGCGCAAGGCCCGTCTACAAAACCAGAGAACTGCCTTCAACGCCTTCAAGCTTGCCCTGGCGATGTTCTGGCTGAGTATTGAGTGGTTTTACCATAGCACTTTTCATTTTCGAGTTTCTAGTTTATCTGTTTTGAATCTACCCCTATCATTGATACCCATGTCTACTAATTTTTCTGGCAATACGCAATGCGCCTGCTTGGCGTCCCTGCCGTTTCATAAACTGCCACTAGACTCCTTTTTCAGCATCAAAGCCAACAACATTTCAGTAACACAGGTATAGACAAATGGAGGCTTCATCAGACTCATGAATCCTCAGATGGTCCCAAAGAAACTTAAGACTGCGTCTAGTCATTTCCAGAACAACTCAGGTGCGCGCCCATTCAGACCAGGAGGTATCGTGTGTAGGCCAACAGACCAGACATGTGCGCAGAATATACTCAAATGCCCCTTGTTTGCTGCAACCCCGGTGAGTGCTTTCATTGCGCTTCAACCTGCATGTACCAAGGGCGTTGTACAGTGTTCCTAATCCAAGCTAATTCCATCTATGACCCTAGACAGGCTCTCTGGAATAGGAGTCATAACGATTAGGTGAAGTAATTGTTTAGCCAAAAACGAGAGAATTCTTACTGAAACTGGCATCGCGACATCTGTGGGCATAACATGCCCGTAAGAAATAAACTGGTTATTTCGTCAGAAATAAAGTAATGGCCATTCATCTTTCGCCTAGAGCCTATCGCCTACGAGGAGGTTGTATAGAAACTCTGGAGTGGCAGACTCAACCTCCGCCAACGGGAGCAAGTGAAGCCACCACCGGTCATATTGCTAGAGGAAAAACAGGGCAAAACCACCATAGACCACAATGGAATGCGCGAGGTGCGCGCGTCGGTTTGCAGCTCCACGATAAAAAATGAGATGGAAACCACTTTTAGGTTACACAAACGCAAAAATGCCTCGTCTTCTTTATGAAACAAATGATGCCATGCACCTATTGTCAGGTGCACGCTTTCAGATCAATCTGTTGCCAAGGGATGCTTCGCATAGCGAGCTTCATGGCGCACTATCATGGTACAAGAGAGTAATAGTATATACTGGTTGTTTTAAGAAATGTGCCTGCAGATACTCAAGATCAAAGAGAACGCGGCATTTGCACGCCTCTTTCATATATCTGCTTGTGCGTGTCGGCAGATTACCAGAGAGTATACAAGTAAGTTGAAATTATTAAAGCTAAATGTAGAAAAGAGAGCTAATAAGGTAAAATAGAAGTCACCAGTAATTTTTCTAGCGTTATCGAATTCGAACCAATTTACAGGCAGAACCAAAACTGCAGCACCGATGTCGCATGCAACCGACCAACTCCAGGAGACGTGCTGCAGGAGACGTATATTCCAAATGAACCCTTTATAAGAACGATGGCTGTGGCGTTAGTTTTGCATAATGATTATCAATTTCTGTTGGCGATGTGTGTTGTTATGGCAAGCGTAGCCTTCAGAGGTTTAAACGAGGTAGCTCGATGTTTGATATAACGCCACTCACTCATTTTGGCAACTTTGTCTATCAGCGTTTTGGTTTCGGTTTTGTCGGCAAGGTACAACGGATTTTAAAGGTGTCTAATCTTGTTTTAGACACAATTGCTTCTTTTCGTGACTATATTAAAATTGAAGCTACGTCAAGGAGGTAGGAACTAACAGGTTTCTGCAGATGTGCTCGGAAAGCAACAAAAATCGAATGTGCACTGCCAGTCCGCTGTCCGGTTGTTTGCCCCAGATCCAGATCCCAAATTTCCACCAATATAACTTCATAAACTAAAGAAAACGGATCATTTATTTTCCGTAAAGATGCGACAAATGACGCTGCATGCGCCTGTACGTTGTGCTCAACACACACTCTAAAAAAATGTACACCCTAAAAAGTGTAAAACGGTGTACGCAATAAAAGCACACATAAGAATACCCTTTTTTACACCCCATATTTAAAAAATGAGGTGTTCGCGAATAAAACACCCTAAAACACCCCATTTACACCCTTATATTTGGGGTGCAATGAACAATGCTACAAAAGATTGATTGATATGTGGGGTTTACCGTCCCAAAACCACCATACGATCATGAGAGACGCCATAGTGAAAGGCGCCGGAAATTTCGACCACCTGGGGTTCTTTAACGTGCACCCAAATCTGAGCACACGTGCCTATACAAGGCTACAAACACACGACATTTTCGGGCCGTTTTGCTTGTACTGTTAGTATACATTAATCATCTTGATACCAGCAAGGCTCCTTCTATTAGCTACTTGCGAGTCTAGTAATGAATTAAAGCAGGAAGTAATGTGACCGAAACGCAGTTTTCATCGATAAAGCACGCAAACTACTATAAGATGGAAGATACAATATGAGCGCCACTTGTTCAATAGACTAAGCGCGAAATCTCTTGTACCTGTTTCTTTCATCTGTGTCATTTGCGTGATAAGTCAACACTCACAAAGTGCACTGATTTGCCTGAACAAGGTAATGTTGCGCCCATTCGTGCAGCCATGCAATGAACACTCCTCCCCTCCAGCCGTCCTTTATAAGATCGAAGCTTTTAAAGCTGGAGATAAAACGCCCGCCACCTGCAAAAAAACAGACAAAAACAAACAACAACAACACAGTTGTTTAGCCATAACCACCACGTCAGCAGGCCAACAGGTCCCTTAAAAACGAACATTGACGTCATGTATTTTTAGCAGGCACGTCTTAGTTAATTACTGTAGTGAATGTTCCTATTCATGTGTCCTTAAAAGTGCGTCATGGAAATTAAGAAGAGAACACCGACCATAAAGAAAAATGAAGAATAAGGACATTTTGGTGACCTTGTCGCAGCCTTGCTCACAATGACGGGAGCCTTGTTGACTAAAATGTGAACAAAGCTCTCCTCAGGGGAGCCGAAACGCATTCTCTAGTTCTCTCTCTCTCTCTCTCTCTCTCTCTCTCTCCATTGTTTTGTGGATCTCCTTATTTTAATTTTTGTTACTTCCCCAGCAGACGTGCTTCGGTCAAAGCCTTGACTCTGTTGGTTGTGAGAAAACAACAGTGATGAAATATTTTCAAGCGTGGTCTTGTTCCAAGGACTGCAAGCTAAGTACAAAGATATTGCCGCAGCGTGAAGACAGAAGTAGTAATTAACAGGTTGAGAAAGTAGCAGCAGGTCAGTCTTTTTATTTACTGTGCGCCACAGCATTCCTCTTCTTTCTTGTTATTGCCTACTGCATAAGAGCATGCAGATGCGCGTATGCGCTGTCGTCTTCGTCTTCCTAGCAGTACACATGTGTCAATATTTTCTCTTCGAATAGTGTGACGGCCGATGCATGCAATGTTGCAATGTCTTTACCGAAATTGAAGTGCTGATAAAATATCGCCAGCTTCACCCTGAATGTGCAGTCCCTATAGACCCATAGAGCTAAGCAAAAAGCATAAGCTTAGTCTTTTTACCAAAATTTACTACATTAGGTCGGTGAAGGTGCGCTAAATATTGCCACCAGCACGTAGTTAGTGCATCAGACTTGAGCAAACGACAGCGAGATGATGCAGAGATTCGTCCAATCAGTGATCATTTAGAGGGCCAGGGCGCAATCATACCACGTCATTTATCCCGCTCGTTGACGTCGTTCTGCCTGCGAGGCGGTGTGCTGTACAAGAAGAACGCTCGTTCGAACAACCGTGCTTACCTCCTGGTGGTTCCTCGAGACATGCGAGACGACGTCCTCTTCGCTTGCCATGACGAACCCACATCCGGTCATCTGGGCTACTCAAGGACACTTGCCAGAGTGAGCGAGAGGTACTATTGGCCAGGACTTTCAGCAAGCGTAAAGAAGTACGTCAAGAGCTGTCGGGAATGTCAGCGCCGAAAGCAACCATCTGTTAAGCCAGCTGGTTTGCTTCAGCCCATTGAAGCACCCTGCACGCCGTTCGACCAAGTCGGCATGGACATTCTCGGGCCATTTCCTATGTCTGTGGACAGCAACAAATGGGTGATCGTCGCGACCGACTATTTGACATGCTACGCTCAAACCCAGGCGATCCCACGAGCCACGGCTTCTGAGGTAGCAGAATTTTTCATGCGCCACATCGTGTTACGACACGGTGCTCCTTCCAGTATAATAACGGACAGAGGGACGGCATTCACGGCGCAGCTTACGGACGAAGTTTTCAAACTGAGCAACACCAGACACCGAAGGACAACTGCGTACCACCCGCAAACCAACGGAATTACCGAACGACTGAATAAGACCCTCGCAGACATGATCTCAATGTACATCGACGTACAACACAAAACATGGGACCGGATCTTATCTTACGTGACCTTCGCGTATAATACCGCGTTGTGCAAGAGACCACGCGATTCACGCCATTTCGGCTTCTCTACGGCCGCGAAGTGCAGACCATGCTAGACTCAATGCTACCGTGTCAGGACGAAGACGAGTTTGCAACAGACGCCGAAGAATTCGCAGAGCGTGCTGAGGAAGTCCGGCAACTCGCGCGACTTCACATCGGCCAGCAACAGCAGGCAGACGCACGACGCTATAATAGCCGCCACAGAGAAGTGTTTTACAGCCCCGGAGATCAAGTTTGGGTGTGGACGCCCGTCCGCCGCCGTGGCCTTAGTGAAAAGTTGCTGAGCCGGTACTTTGGCCCATATAAAGTGTTACGCCGCGTCAGTGACGTGAACTACGAAGTGGTTCTGGACTCAACACCCCATGCACGGAGCAGGACACGGCTGAGGCCGGACGTCGTTCATGTGTTGCGCATGAAACCATTTATTGCGCGTTGTTCGTAACTTTTCCTTTACCGTACAGCTTTATTTGTGTTTTTGTTTGTTTTGTGAACTTACTTTCTCGTTCAATGACGTTTCCTATATTGGCACGCTCTTCAATTTTTACTTTCACTTTATCCGAATTTTCAATTTTTTTCACGTGCCTATGTAGTAGCATCGCGGTGCTGCTATGTACTTTCCTTTCCTCTTTTTGGTACTTGTTTTTTTTTCTTTTCGGAAGGGGGGATAATGCCACCAGCACGTAGTGGGTTGACAGCAAGAGCGGCTCTCAATCTGGAGGAAAAAGAAGATCGCGTGTCTTCTTCTCTGCTCGAGAGCCAGCCACGACTGACGCATCGTCCTAGTGCTAGCTACCTGGTGGTTTAATAAATCCCCCAGTACTTGTGACTCATCGTGACAATATTGCTGCTGAATATTACAAATTCGCGTTCTGACTAGTAGCTCGTGCTGGCCGCACTGCATCGTCACAATGTTCACTGCGATTCAGATGCACTGTTAAAGAAAGAGCATAACGCAACAAATCACTGCCGAAAAAATGAGCAGCGCCCGCGCTTTCAGCAGAGGGCTGAAGCTAGCGTTAATTCGCATCTAGCCGGTCTGACAGCGCCACAAGGTGCCATCAAGTCTCGTAGCATAGACAACTTTGGCTGCCCGGTATTGCAGCGTGCCGGGCGCACAGCGCGGGAAAGGGACCGACATCGTCTTACATGTCACTGCGTGCGCTGGCGAGAACCCCTCCCGTGTGTGTGTGTGTGTGTGTGTGTGTGTGTGTGTGTGTGTGTGTGTGTGTGTGTGTGTGTGTGTGTGTGTGCGTGTGTGTGTGCGTGTGTGCGTGTGTGTGTGTGTGTGCGTGTGTGCGTGTGTGCGTGTGTGCGTGTGTGCGTGTGTGCGTGTGTGCGTGTGTGTGTGTGTGTGTGTATTTGTGTGTGTGTGTGTGTGTGTGTGTGTGTGTGTGTGTGTGTGTGTGTGTGTGTGTGTGTGTGTGTGTGTGTGTGTGTGTGTGGCTTCTCGAGATCGGTAGAGTTTATTAGTTGGTCTTTAGTTTGAATGTGCCTGCGCTCTGTGTTCGAACTGTGTGTTCTGTCAGTGCTGATTATTGTGAAGGTGCACCATCCTCAAGACTGGACCTGTGGATTCATATTGTGGAGCACTCTAAGTGAAATAGTAAGTACCACTCTCACGTTGTTCCGGTCAGCGCTTTGTTAACTGCGTGAGCACGAGAATAACGCCTTCAAAAAGTTTTGTTTTCAAATACTTGATGACAAATGAGCCTTTCTTTACTTAGCGAGAATATTTTCCGAACTGTTTCACGGGGATGATGGCAAAGTGTGATTGTGGGCAAGTTTTTTTTGTTTGTTTAGATTGTTTGGAGTACAAAGCAGAGTGAGCGTGCGCCGCTGAGGTTCAGCGAACAAATCGAACAAATTTTTGCGGTGCCCTTTTTTGGCAGCCGTTTTTAACGGGGCCCGCTCGTGCTGCACATCAATTTTAGTTTTTTAATTATTACATGTTTGGGGACGGTGTCTGTTAGCTCTAAGCATCAACCGTATGTAAGACGCATATGCTTGGGCATGTCGGTAGTTCATTTACTTTCTTTTTTTTATTGCAGAAAAAGACCGAGAACGGAAAACAAGGGCGTGGTGTCCATGTCGTTCTTTTCGGTTCTTTTTCGTTTTGTGCGGTAACACTGCCGTGATAAATCGGATTGGCGCATCGGGTGACAACACAGCATATTGATTCGCGGTAGGTGCGCCTCGCGAAGTTTGCTTACTTGCTCATACATTCCATTTCGTTGAATTCGTCTTCACCGGTATTTTCGTTCACACGCAACGTAGCCTGACACTGCCGACAGCCGTGCCTGTGTAGCGGATCGAGCACTGAAGCTGGACTTTTGTTCGAACAGACCTTTCGTCTGCGTGTGTGGTCCAATGGCCTACTTGAACAGGGCAAACGCTTGTTTGAACATAACTGCTTACGTTCGAGCACATTTTATTCAGATTGTTTCCATGATGTGTAACTTTCAAAATATTCTTGTTATTCAGAGTTTTATTGCCATCGGATCACTTTGGCGTTTAACTTCGCTAAGTACTTCAGATGTTAAAGGTATTTTCGTTATGTGAAGCGTATTTTATGTTTATTTTGTTGAACAAAAACACTGCACGATATCTAAGCATGTGTTGCAGCCAAAGTGCAAGACTGGTCAGCATACTTATCTGGGAGCACAACATGCACAGCCACTGAACAGCCTACGCTGCATCGGGAAGGGGGTGTGCTTTCTCAGCCTGCCAGCATGATTGAAACAAATGGCCCTAATTTAGCAGTATGCATTTGCCATTAAGTGAAGGTAACAGGGTCACTTTATTCGAAATTTCCCAGCCAATTTTGCGGCTACGACAAATGTGTTAGAAAAAAAATTGTGCGGATTTAATGCTCTGAAAACAGTGAACTGCTTGAATATTTCGAAGAAAACAAATTTTGGTCACGTGGTTGCCTTTCAAGCTTTCCAGATTGTTGTTTGAGTGTTTGTGAAAGAAATATTTTACAAGTACCACTCCTTTTTTTTATACCAAGTTTGGTACATGTTAAGTAATGGGGCTTATGTTAGGTGTTTGAAACTCGGCAATATTAATGCAAATTTTCGGCCAAATACGTCTGCAAGAATTTAGCCAAAGTGTGTTATGTTTCCATTTTCTTATTGCGATAATGCACTTTGTATGAATATCTGAGCTGCGACTTTTTACTTCACAGAAAAGATATTTTGATGAAAAATTATTTTAGACATCTTAGGCTGTTAACCTCTACGAGAAAAAAATCACTCATTTCACAGAATTCTCATTTTTGTCCGTATTGTGACGCAATTTGCACCATGTGGTGGTCCAAATGAAAATCACCTCATACCTAAATTGAAAGCAAATAAACAGTTCTTTGTATGGGACAAGTTTCATCGTTACAATTTCTATGTTAAGGAATCAAATAGTTTTGAATTTTCCCATCAGCGGCTATGGGGAACTTCGAGGCGTATGACCAAATGGCAAATGGGGAACTTGGAGCTTCAAAAATCATTCAGTGGCGAAGCTCTTGATGCCGAGGGTCGTACCCTCCACCTTAGTCGTGCTAGTATTATGTAGCCACTTGATGAAATGCACAATAGATAGCGTTAGTGGTTTTTACAGCATATAATCGACAAAATGATGATTCGTGGGGCGAATCATTCATCCGTACATTTGTACTTTCGTCCATTCATCTGTGCATTTATGCATCCCGGCTTCCGTGTGTCGGTCTGTCCGTGAGTCCCTCCGTCTTTCTATCCATTCCTACTGGCGCCAGACTGTATGTCCATTCGTTTTTGCGTCCGGGCGGACAAACGCTACGCCCCACTCATCATCCATCACTCCGTGGATATGCTGTGACCTTTTTTTTTTCAAAACATAAAATGCTATGACAAAATTTGGCACATAATAAGAACTGTTTATTTGTTTTCGATTCAGGTGCAAAGTCTATTTTAATTCAACCACCATATGGTGCAAGTTTTGCAAGTTTCGTCTTATTATAGACAAAACAACTTTTCTTGTGAAATTTGCGATTTTTTCTCGTAAAGTTTGACAGCTTGAGAGGTATAAATACTTTTTTCTCCAAATATACCTTATGTGTATGAAGTATTCACTCCTCCGATATTCATTCAAAGGGCACCATTCATAAAGAAAAATGCAGATATAACACATTTCAGCTAAATTATTTGAGGCGTATGTGGTCGAAAAGTAGTAATAATATTACAGAGCTTCAAACACTTTACGCAAGCCCTTCACTTAACTTGTAGACCATATTTCGCACGGAAGAAGAGATAGTTATGAAATAATTTTTTTTCACAAACATCCAGACGAGATTCCGGGAAGATCAGGAGGCACTCACGTGTCCAAACAATTATTTGTCTGCAAAGTATTCTAGCAGTTACCTTTTTTAGCAGTAAAATCAGCGCGATTTTTTTTTCGAATACATTTGAGGGTGTCACCAAAAGGCTGGGATGTCTCATGTGGAATGACACAATAGCCAATTTTTCCATTACATAATCTTGTAAATGTGAGCGAGTTCAAGAACACTAGTATCATTCGCATTTTAACACGTAACTATACATTACTTATTTTACAAGTTACTTGCACTGAATATCTTGTCAATGCGCACACCGTCATGTATGCTCAGTGGCATTGTGCTTTTGTGCAATACAGATAAAATATGTATATGTTGTTTCGCGTTGTACTCTATTCCTTTTGATAAACTAATCGAATGAGTACCATGGTACATCTGCAGAAATACACATGCAGCTGTGTTGATGCATACTTAAGCATAGAACTTGACATTCAATTAGGTTGGTCGATGCATGCGGCTACTGGAACATTATCAACTTGGAGCAGCACCTTTTTATTTGCCTGCGCGAGCAAGCTGGAAGGGTAAAGTAAGGTTCATATCTACGGCACGAAAAGTATAATACTTCTGCCACAGCGCGCTTTTTATGGCGTTTATTGTTCAACATACCTTTTCTGTAGTGGGGAAGAGGGAGAGAGACAGTATCTAGTTGGAGTACCTGAAAGACGACTACGACGAAGAGCTGAGCTCGTGACAGTGACTGACGCCTCTTGAACCAGGCAGTTGGTTTTATTCAATAAACCCCCTTATAATCTGGCGGAAGTGTTGGGTAGTCTTCGAAGCTGGAACTACGAAGTCGCACCTTACCTCCAGTGCCCGAAATGCCGGAAGAACCCTCCACCCAAGGTACCTCGCAAGTTCCCGCCTCTACATGCCTCGGCGTGTGGCCACTGCGTCACCCACCGATCTTCAGCGGCACTGATGGCCAAGACGTTGAGGAGTGGCTGGCGACTTACCACAAGGTGAGCGCAGCGAACAAGTGGGACGATGCGGCTAAGCTGACCTATGTAAGCTTTTACTTGTCCGGCGTCGCTAGTCTCTGGTTGCGCAATCACGAAGCCGACATTGCCAGCTGGGATTCATTCAAGGCCTCCTTTCCACAAGTCTTCGACCGCCCTGCTGTGCGAAAACTCCACGCAGAAGAACGACTTCGTGAGCGCGCTCAACAGCCAGGACAGACCTTTACCTGCTACATTTAAGACGTTGTTGACTTGTGCAAGCGGGTAAACCCAGCGATGCTCGAAGCCGACAAAATCAAACAAATCCTCAAGGGCATATGCGATGACGCATTTCAAACGTTGTTAGCCAAGGACCCACAAACCATTGCCGAACTCGTCAGCTTGTGCCAGAGTTTTGATGAATTGCGCAAGCAACGCGCCCAAACACGGTGCTCTCTGGAACAACGTGATTCGATCGCGGCCTTGACTCTCGGAGACCAGAACGACATGCTGGCTCGCATAAAGCAGTTCGTGCGTGAGGAGGTCGCTCGGCAGCTCTACATTTTATCGAGCGCGCCCAAGCCAGCACAAACGCAACCTTTGGCCCCAGATCATCTGGCCCCGGCCATAAGGCACGTCATAAAAGATGAGGTAGCGGACGCTTTGCCTTTCGCTCGTTCACCACCTCTGGAGGCCCCACCCTTGACGTATGCGCAAGTCGTAGCAGCCAGAGCACCTCGACAGCCCACTTATGCTACCTCACCAATCCCTGTTCGGCCATCACCAGTTCCGTTCCGCCGGCGAATTGCAGCGTTTCCGAATCCGTGGCGCACCGCAGACAACCGCCCGATTTGCTATTCTTGCGGTTACGCAGGACATGTGGCTCGCCTGTGCCGCCGCCGCCCTCTCGTTCCGATCGACAACATGCAATAATCGTCGCATGACTCTCGGCGCTTTAACAACACGGCACATCAACAAGGATCCGCTTCACCCGACCGCCCTCCCTCAGTCAGTCACCGATCTCCATCTCCCCGACGCCGCTCCCTGTCGCCTATGCGCCGTCGACCCTGCCCTTCAGACGCGGAAAACTAGATGCCGCAGTTCCGGAGGCACGAACTGCGTCGTCGTTGAAAAAATCAAGTCCACGCATTTCTCCGACAAACCTCATCGACGTTTTTGTGGATGGTTACCGTACCCTTGCGCTTGTGGACACTGGTGCTGCCATTTCAGTAATTGATTTGAAACTTTGCCGCCTGCTTCGTAAGGTTACCACGACGCCAAAGGGGTTGTCCCTCCGTACTGCCAGTGCTCACCATATTCGACCATCAGCTGCCTGTACCACCCGCGTTCTCATCCAAGATGTTTTGTATACCGTTGAATTTCTTGTGCTACAGGCGTGTTCTCATGATGTGATCCTCGGCTGGGATTTTCTGTCTCGTACTTATGCGGTTATCGACTGTGCTCGTGCTGAAGTGACCTTCTCTGCGTTATGTGCCTTGTCTCCGGAATTTCCGTTGAAAAAGCTGTTTGTCACTGACGACATCGACATACCACCGACTAGCGCAGCCTTTGTTGCCGTATCTTGTGCCGATGTGTCTAAGCCTGCGGTGTTGTTTACGCCTTCCCAAACATTCCAAAGTCGCAAGAGCCTCGCGTTGCCGTTTGCAGTTCTAGATATTTCGGCGGGCGCTACCAATTTGTTTGTCACAAATTCCTTGCCATCTCCCACAACCTTGCGTCGCAGAGAATGTATTAGAACATTCCAAGACTTACACGTTTCCTCCATCTTCGACCTTGATGGTGAAAGTGATTTGCAGCGTATTGCATTGACGCCATCTGCCCATTCAATTGTCCACGAAAATAATAATTTGTTTGGCCCCTCAATTTATGGCGAACTTGAAGAACCACACCACGAAAAGCTTCTAGAACTTCTTCACCAGTTTCGCGGATTGTTTGATTGCCAGCAGACGTCTTTAGGCCGAACGCACGCCGTTGTGCATCAGATTAACACCGGCTCCAGAGCGCCTCTGCGACAGCGTCCCTACCGTGTATCTCCTGTGGAGCGTCGTGTAATCACCGAGCAAGTGGCCGACATGCTTCAACGTGGCGTCAATCGGCCGTCCAGCAGTCCCTGGCCTTTACCTGTGGTACTTATGGGGAAAAAAGATGGCTCGATTAACTTTTGCGTCGATTACCACCGTTTAAACAAAGTCACGAATAAAGACGTATGCCCTTTGCCGCGCATCGATGATGCCCTGGACTGCTTGCAAAGCGCTGAATTCTTCTCATCACTAGACCTACGGTCCGGTTATTGGCAGGTCCGCATGGCACCATCAGATTGTCCAAAAACTGCTTTTGTGACGCCCGATGGGCTATACAAATTGAATATAATGCCCTTCGGCCTTTGTAATGCGCCAGCCACATTCGAAAGGATGATGGATAGCGTCTTGCGTGGGCTAAAATGGAAGATATGCCTATGCTACTTGGATGATGTCGTCGTTTTCTCCCCTGATTTCGCAGCCATCTCCATCGTCTCAGCGAAGTCTTGAGCTGCCTCACGAGCGCAGGCCTTCAACTAAACATCAAGAAGTGCCACTTTGGAGCTCAGAAGCTCACAATACTTGGTCACGTTGTCTCAAAACAGGGCGTCCTCCCAGACCCAGAGAAGCTTAAACCTTACTCATCATCAGCCGCTTAAAACCTTAGTATGATCCCCTTGTGCTTGCTTCGCCGTGAGTCGCCAAGATGGCTCCTCTTCACCACCGGGGCAAATGTAGTGGGGAAGAGAGATAGAGACAGTATCTAGTTGGAGCACCTGAAAGATGACTACGACGAAGAGCTGAGCTCGTGACAGTGACTGACGCCTCTTGAACCAGGCAGCTGGTTTTATTCAATAAACCCCCTTATATTTCAACCATTTCTCACTGGAGTGGAGCCTGATGCCACTGAATATGCTTGCTATGCACTCAATTTATACTTACACATAAGAAAGCAGTTAGTTATGCAGGGTGCATACTGTATGTTGCACTCTTTGGAAATTTTAAACATTGTTCCTTGTGTATTTATTTTAGGTTTCCAGGATTGAATTTCCTGTACAGAAAGAACAGCTCCACCCCACTTCTCTCGAAGGCACCAGTCATCTCAGCAGCTGAAGATGATTGTGCAATCAGCAGTGACGAGTGGTTTTGCAGTTAGAAGTATACGAACAATGATATTACATTATTACGACCCCAATTACACTACTTTGTCGAGTATTCTCTTTTTCTTATGTAGAAATTTATACTGTGAGATGTAATTTGTTGTAAATGTGACTCCAGAAACTCGCTTACTCTTTCTACGTGCTTTTTTTTCCTATTGTAGAGGTGTCAATCAACGCCTTACTTCTCAGCCGTTTGCCCGACTAGCACAGATGTTTTTGAAAGTTGTGGAGTATTATTGTATTGAAAACAATGAATTTCTAGTACAGAGAGAAAAAACTTGGTTACGTGAGATATTTCAAGATGTTGCAGAATGCCATGAGAGTCCTGTTTGTCAGACTCTCAGTTTTTCTAAAATAAAGGCAGATGTTAACATGTGGGCTTAAATGTTTTTTCTTAAGCGTTATGTTTGGTTGAACCTTAGGCTACAGGCTACTGCTTGCACTACTGTGGTGTGGTGCGTGTGTGTGTGTGTGTGTGTGTGTGTGTGTGTGTGCGTGCGTGTGTATGTTTAAGTGCCTTCCGCCTCTTTGTCGTTTTCGGACCAGTCTACGTACACATATATACACTGGTCTCATGCGACTCATTCAACACCATTGCACCTTATTTTATCAGCTGCATGCATGCAGGTATAAGTGCAATGCGTGACACCTGTATCTTTCTTCTTCCCTGTCAGCCGCAGAGAAGGTTCATATATGCTTCTCCCTGAGAACAATTGAGGCTTGGGCCAGTTGGTGATGCATATTTGATGGAATGAAGTGCTATGGATGGCTCTCCTCAACACACAAGACTAGTCGTCACCTCCTGTGCCTGCTTTCGTTGTCCCGTTAATCGCGCTTCAATTGATCAAGTATGCTTATCCATATAACTGCTATCGTTTCAAGGGGGTTTTTATTGTTAAACCCCACTCGCATGGGTGTAGCTTTATCCAACACCCATTGTTTAGCGGTGTTCATAAGCACCCAATTAAGTAGGACGTAACGTTTCTTTACACCCTACGGTTTCAGGGTGTTTCTAAACACCTTATTGGTTAGGGTGTTCCTAGACACCCTAAAAGGTTGTTCCCACGAGACAAAACAAATGCATCCTTATGGGAGTAAAATTTTTTAGAGTACACTGCGAAACATCTACACCACAAAAGGTGTAAAACGGGTATATGCAATAAAAGCACCCATGTGAACACCCTTTACCCATCACTTTAAAATTTAAGGTGTTCGTGAATAAAACACCCCCAACACACATTTACACCCTTATATGGGGTGTTATGAACAAGGCTACAAATGATTGATTGATATGTGGGGTTTAACGTCCCAAAACCACCATATGATTATGAGAGACGCTGTAGTGGAGGGCTCTGGAAATTTCGACCACATGGGGTTCTTTAACATGCACCCAAATCTGAGTAGAGGGGCCTACAAGGCTACAAATGCAGGATATTTTCTTGCAGTTTTCCTTATATTGTTAGTATGCATTAACCATATTGATGCCAGCAAGGCTCCTACTACTAGCTGCTTGCGGGTCTATTAATGAATCAAAGCATGAAGTAATGTGACCAAAACGCTGTTTTTATCAATAAAGCAGGCAAACTACTATAAGACGGAATATACAATAGGAGCGCCGCTTGTCTAATAGAGTATGGGCCCGTTCTCCTGTATCTGTTCCTTTTATCGGTGTCATTTGCGTGATAAGTGAACCCTCACAAAGTGCACTGATTTGCCTGAACAAGGTAATGTTGCACACATTAGTGTAGCCATGCATGGAGCACTCTCCCTCCCCCATCCCCCATAAGATCGAAGCTTTTAAAGATGGAAAGAAACCATCCACCACATGAAAAAAAAATAAACATCTGCACAGTTGTTTAGCCATAACCACCACGTCAACAGGCCACCAGGTCACTTAGAAACGAAGATTGAAGGGATGTATCTTTATCGGGCACGTTTTATATAAATACTGTAGCGAATGTTCCTCTTCATGTGTTCTGAAACGTGCGCCATAGAAATAAGGTAGAGGAAACCGACCATAAAGAAGAATGCAGAATTAGGACATTTTGGTGACTTTGACGCAGCCTTGCTCACAATGATGGGAGCCTTGTTGACTAAATTTCGAACAAAGCTCTCCTAGGGGAGCCAAAACGCACTCTCTAGTTCTTTCTCTCTATCTCTTTTTTGTGGATCCTCTTCTTTTAATTTATGTTACTTCCCCAGCAGACGTGCTTCTGTGAAAGTTTTGACTTTGTAGGTAGTGAGAAATCAACATTGATGAAATATTTTCAGATGCGGTCTTGTTCCAAGAACTGCAACCTAAGTACAAATGTATTGTCGTGACGTGGGGCCTGAAGTAATATTTAAAAGGTTGAGAAAGTAACAGCAGGTCAGTTTTTTATTTACCGCACGCCAGATTGTTCCTCTTCTGTCTCGTTATTGCTTGCTGCATAAAAGCGTGCAGATGATGATGATGATTATGAACCTTCAGCTTTGCTGGCACTCGCCCACAAAGGGGGATCGGCCAAGAACCGGGCGGCAGGATCATCAAGTGTGCTAATGCAGGCATTCAGGTAGTTTCGTAGCCGTAAATAATAACAATAGTCTAAGAGGGTAATCTCTTGGTTGCCCTTATGTACTCGCAGACAGCAGAGAAATCTTCCCTGTGGCTATAACCTAATGTAATCCCCCCGAAGGATAAAATTAGTTCCACGTTTATTTTTAAACCTAGCTTCTCAATTGGTTCGACCAGGTATCTTTTCCTTTGATAAGCATAACGTTGACAGGATAAAAAGAAATGATCTATTGAATCTGATTCCTTGCAAAAGAGACACAACGGAGATGCTGTAGTCCAGCTTTATGTAGGTAGTAATTCAGATGCGGAATTCTGCATCGTAATTTGGTGATTGTAACTTCTAACTGCCGAGATACACACCACAGTTTGTTCCAGCAATATCTTAGATGTACGAAGTCTCTGACTTTATCCAATAATAATTTTTCTATTTATTTGTGCAAACAAGCCTTTCTATATCTGAGTGCTGTCACGTAGGCGAAATCAGGTAAAAGAGGTAAGATTGATCCGCTTAAAGATGCTTTGGCTAATGAGTCTACCATCTCATTTGGATAAATCCCGCTGTGGCCGGGTATCCATAGCAAGTGAAATGTTTTCAGGTTTTCTGGTAATAAACTGCTAATCATACTCAATAATGTCAAATTTTTTGCTGTAGATAATGCAGTGCATACTGACAGAGATTCGGTAAGTATAACCGCTTCTGATTCGCTTGCAGGAAGTTTACGGAGCGCTAGAATTATAGCAAATAATTCAGCGATGAATATAGGCGTGTAATCTGGTAATCGAACTGAAAAAGACCAGTCGAGAGAAGTACAGAAGATGCCTATTCCAGCCTTTTCGTTCAATACAGATGCATCCGTCGCAATAATGATGTTTATGGACAGATGAGTCAAGTAATCTTTTAACCGAATATTTAAATATTGAAGGGGAAGTTGTTTCGCATTACAGGGGAAAATATCATCAAATTTAATTTCAAGTTTTGAATTAGGTGTCTTCGTTATGCAAATCTGATAAATATTTACATTGAGAGGCTCTAGCGACGCTTGGACGAACTTAATCTGAGGGGAGTGTAGTCTAGACCATTGTGTTCCAAAAAATGCGGTTGGTTCTTGAATAAAAACGTATGAAGCTTGTCGCAGAGTTGAATTGTATATTTTTAAAAAAGTTTGAACGGTAAGTATTCTAAACCGAGTTAACAAAGGTGGAAGGCGCGCTTCCGCATACAAAACATTATTTGCCGCAAATTTTGGGAGTCCAAGACACAAGCGCAAAGCTTCTCTTTCTACTAATATTAATTGTCTCATCTTGTAAGCCGCGCTGCCTGAAAATAATACACACCCGAATTCCATAATAGGCCGCATATACATCTTGTAAATCATTATCAATGAACTCCTACGCAATCCTATTTTTCTGTTTCCCAATTTGCGTAACCACCCCAAGGCACGTGACGCTTTACAGCCAACCTCGTCTATATGGCTTTTCCAGTTTAGCGTCCTATTATATACGATGCCTAGGTATTTCAGGAAATTTACCTGGGGAATGAGCTCGGTACGATACACCAGGGAAATGTTGACACGATACTTAAAAGAGAATGGCAAAAGCGCACTTTTTTTGACGTGCAATGACATGTGGATATTGTAAAGCCATCCTTCTAGCATGTTCATGTAATTCTGTAATGCCTGATACAATGAGTGCAGTTCACTGTTTGTTGCGAAGAAAGCAATATCATCTGCTTAATATACGTAAATTTGGATATCCTGATGAGTTGGAATGGAACTTAGTAATAACTTGAATAACACCGGGGATAATACTGAGCCCTGAGGTACACCTTGTGTCTGCTTATATTTATTAGAAGAGCATCCATCCAAGAAGCAATGAAATTCTCTGTCTTTCACAAACTCTGTAATTCATGCTGTTATATATTTTGGAAAGCGATAGTCTTGCATCTGCTGGATTAGGATAGGATATTCCACTTTGTCGTAGGCTTTAGCTAAGTCTAGAGTGACTAGTGCACAGTATTCGCGGTGATGCCGAGCCAGCTGTATGCGACTTTCCAAATCCTCATGTGCACACCAAATGGAGTATCCCGATCTAAAGCCAATTTGTCTGGGGTTTAGTATTGTATGTTCATTGATGTAGTTTATTATATGGGCATTTAAGACTCTCTCTACAAGCTTGACCAGGTTAGATGTCAATGAAATAGGCCTTATGTTATCCAGAGTGAACTCCATTCCCTGTTTCTTAAGTATCGGAATTATTTTGGAAAGCTTCCGATCGGCCGGAATCCAAGAATTTTTCAGTGAATAACTAACTATACTAAGAATTTCATGTGGCGGTATTTCGTACAGCACTTTAATCATTGTAGAGGTCACCTCATCAGGTCAGGGAGCAGCGGGCGGTGAGCTCTTCATCACATCCGCCAGTTCAGCTAAAGATACCTCCTGGAAATCACAATCCACCCTTAATTTCACCATGGACTTTGGCATAATTGTCGTAAATCTGGTTTGCAAGCCTTTAGCAATGGTTTCTATGAATTCAGAGAGTTCGCTAGGAGACAAAATGTTAAAATGACTGCTTTCTGTCTGTGGAATCATTTTTCTCGCACGTAAAAACCTGAAAAGCATTTTCTCATTTTTGGACTTTGACAAATAATTAAATCTATTCATATCATAGTCTTCTTTTCCTTTGCGCACTAGACGCTTAAAATCGGCGGCCATGAATTTATGATCACCCCAATTTTTGGGGCATTGGTTAATTAACAGCTTTTTCCAAGCTGCTTTTCGCTTTCTATACCCCCTGACGCATTCTAGATTCCACCACGGGCTAAAAGATCCCGCTGTGTTCGAGTTTACAGTAAACGTTGAATTTTTTAGTGATCCTTTCAACACCGCACATAGACTCATAGCTCTAAGGTCTCCCTGCATTTCCTCGCGCAAAGTTAACGTAGATTTTAAGTCTTTTTGTAATTTAGCATAATTTACGAATGAGCCAACTTTCCCTGCCAAACTAAACCTCGGGAACTTAATTTCGAACGTAATGGGAAGGTGGTCGCTGTTTGTAGCCCAATTTAATTTATTCCACGAGGATATGCTTAAAGTGGAGCTGGAAAATGTGAAATCAATAGTCGATTTAGAGTTACCTTTTACAAATGTAGCAACGTGTGAGTTCAAGCAGAAAAAGTTAATATCAAGCGTCCATTCCCACAAACGTCTTCCGCATACATCAGATTTGAAGCCCCAAGACACATGGTGTGAATTGAAATCACCAGAGAGTACTATTTCTTTTCTGCATGAAGCTACCATAACATCGAGGCATCTCGTGTCTTGAACTCCCGCAGGAAAGTATACATTCACAAAAGAGAAAGGCGAGCAGTCTGGTGGTGTTATGTCTAAGACCAGAATTTCGTAATTCGTATCCATACACTGATACGATATCTTGGCTCGGTGACTAAATTTAGTTGATATTAAGAAAGCCAGACCGCCACCTCTACTCGGCCGATCCAGCCGTATTAATCGATAATTTTTCATGTAAAATTTTTTACCCTTACCAAGCCAGGTTTCCTGAATGGCAATTATATCGGGAGAAATTTGCGAAAAAATATATTGTAAATCTGCAGTTGCCGACCAAATAGACCGGCAGTTCCACTGCAGAATTTTTAGGGAACCTTGATTTTGATGCTATACCAGCAGAAGAAACTGCCTGATCCAGAATATCTTTTTTCAGGAAATCATTTTTTGAAAGGTTCTCAAAGAAGTCTTTCTTTGACAAGTATTTTTTTGATTTTGGGTTCTCAGAAGACTTTTTAGAAGGGGGAGATCTGTTACGTTTCAAAGTTCTTAGAGATTCTGTCTCCATATCTGTAAATTCTCCTGAATCATCTGTCACAGGTTCTGACTCAGCCTGAACTCTATTTTTTGAAGGTCCTGCTTTCGGAGAGATAGATCTATGACTGTCTGATTTTCCTCCTCTGTACCCCTTGGAATCAACAGAGTGTGCGAATCCCGATTTTGCACAGAAACTGTACCAATGATTTGTGTCAGCTGTTGTGTTAACATATCAGCCAAGGCTTCAAAAAGAGTAGCTTCCAGACGCCGCATTGCCTTTTCAGTGGACTTTTCAATAGCCTCAGTTATAGACTTTGCGAGCGATGCATTCATTGCCGCTGTGTGCCGGGATGTTATGCCTGCGTAACCTTTCGATCTTTCATGCATTTCTGCTACCACCTCCCTCCTAGAGCAACGCCTGCGTTCTATGATTTCTAGAACGCCCATTTTTTCTTTCTTTTGCGCCACATTCAGCAGAGTCTGCAGGGTGCGCTCCATTACACAAGCAGCACTTCTGGTCTTCGGATTTGCAATCGCAGCTGTCATGACTCTCTCCGCACAGACGACATCTAGCCTGTGATCTGCTTCCTTTCATGCTGTGGCCGAATCGCCAACATTTTGAGCACTGCAAAGGTTTCGGGGAAAGTGGTTGTACTTTGTAGATTAGTGGCCATGCCTTAATTTCTGTTTGCCTAACTCTTCCTGCAAAAGTTACTATAACTGATTCAGTAGGCGATTTTGTTTTATCGGTTGTTTGGGTGCATCGATAGACTGAAACTGCCCTAGCTACAGCAAATAAGTCAAGAATTTCTTGAGGTGCCAGACTCGTATTCACCCCACAGACTATGCCCTTCGTACATGCAAGATGAGCTGGAATAAACGGGCTCACCGGCTGTGCAGCAAAGTCAGAGCAATTCAGAAGCTCTCGGACGCAATCCTGGTCTGCAGAGCAGCACAGGATACCCCCTCGGCCGAACTGGCGGACCTCCGTAATCTTCTGGAAAAGCGACAAGGCTTTCTGAAGCTCCACTTGTATCACCTTCGGATTCTTCATTGGAATGGAACCCCCATTTGTAGAAACCAGAGCCACAGGGACGTAGCTATCTCCACTGCGAAGCAAGGTATCGAGCGGCCAATCCTTGACCGGTAGTGAGGCCAGCCAAGGGGAGTGCCCTTGGCCGTGTGATGAGAAAGACATCAGAATATTCTGACTTGCCTGACCTCCAAAGGGCTGCAACAACGTTTCAGTTGAGAGAAACTAACAAGAAATACGAGGAATGAGAAGCAAACCAAATCTTAGCTACAAGGATCCTGCCGCTCGACGATGAGCCGATCTCCGATGAGCCACGTAGCACCAGCACCAATGTTCTGTGGTGGCACCACCGCCCGGGGTTCCGTGCGTGTATGCGCTGTCGTCTTCGTCTTCTTTGCAGCACGCACGTGGCAATATGTTCGCATAGATAATTGTGACGGCCGATGCATGCAATGTTGCGAGAAGCAATGTGCTTGCCGAAATGAAAGTGCTGATAAAATACCGCTTGCGTGACCCTGAATGCGCAGTCCCTTATTTGATATGTAGGGTTTAACGTCCCAAAACCGCCCTATGGTTAGGAGAGACGCCGTAGTTGAAGGCTTGATTGATATGTAGGGTTTAACGTCCCAAAACCACGTTATGATTATGAGAGACGCCGTAGTGGAGGGCTTCTGAAATTTCGACCACCTGGGGTTCTTCAACGTGCACCCAAATCTGAGCACATTGGGCCTACATTTCCGCCTCCATTGCAAATGTAGCCGCCGGAGCCAAGATTCGATCCCGTGAGCTGGGGGTCAGCAGCCAAGCACTTTAGCCACTAGACCACCGCGGCGAGGGAAGCACAGTCCCTAAAGACCCATAGAGCTAAGCAAAAAGCACCAGCTTAACTTTTTTACCAGTATTCACTACACTAGTTCGGTGAAGGTGCGCTAAATATTGCTCCTGAATATTACAAATGCGTGTTCTGGCTAGTAGCTCGTGCTGGCCGGACTGCATCGTCACAAGGCTCACTGCGATTCAGATGCACTTTTAAAGAACGAGTATCAAGCAATAGATCGCTGCCACAAAAAAAAAGAAAAAAAGCAGCACCAGCGCAATCAGTAGAGGGCCGGAGCCAGCGTTAAACCGCATCTAGCCGGTCTGAGAGCGCCACAAGGCGCCATGAAGTCCGTCTCCTAGACAACCTTGGCTGCCCGGGATTGATGCGCGCGCAGTGGCCGCAGAGTGCTGGAAAGGGACCGGCGTCGTCGTACATGTCACTGCGTGCGCTGGCGAAAAACTCTCCCGTGTGTGTGCGAGTGGTGCGCGTGGCTTCTCGATCGGTAGAGTTTATCAGTCGGTGTTTAGTTTGAAATGTGCCTGCACTCTGTGCTCGACCTTTGTGTTCTGTCAGTGTTAGTTATTGCGAAGTTGCACCATCCTGAAGACTGGACCTGCGGATTTGTATTTTGGAGCACTGGAAGTGTAATAGTGAGCACCGCCCTCAAGTTGTTCCGTTCAGCGCTTTGTTAACTGCATGAGCACGAAAATAACGACTTCAAACAATTTTGTTTTCAACTAGTTGGTGACAAATCAGCAATTGTTTTCTTAGAGAGAGTATTTGTCCGAAATGTTTCACGGGGATGATAGCGAAGTGTGATTGTGGGCAATTTTTTTTGTTTGTTTAGATTGTTTGGAGTACAAAGCAGAGTGAGCGCTTGCCGCTGAGGTTCAGCGAAGAATTTGAACAAATTTTTGCGGTGCCCTTTGTCGGCAGCCGTGTTCAACGGGGCCCACTCGATGCACTTTAACTTTAGGTTACTAGTTAATAGACTCGTTATTAAATGTGTGAAGACGGCACCTGTTAGCTCTAAGCATCAACCGTATCTAAGGCGCATATGCTTGGACATGTTTGTAGTTCATTTGCTTTCTTTTTTTCTTATTGCACACAAAAACTGAGAACGGAAAACAAGGGCGTGGTGTCTATGTCGTTCTTTTCGGTACTTTTCCGTTTTGTGCGCTAATACTACCATGATAACTCGGGTATGCAACACACAGCATATTGCTCGCGTTAGGTGCGCCTCACGAAGTTGGCCTACTTGCTACTACATTCAAATTCGTTAAATTCGTCTTCAACGGTATTTTCGTTCACCCGCAACGTAACGTGACACTGCCGACAGCCGTGCCTATTGAGACGTCCCCCGGTACGCCACCGATTACCAAAGAGAGGGAAGACCACTCAACCCCTCGTCCATCTGGTTCCCTCTTGGCTATGTGTCTTAATATCTTACCACATACAAAGATTCGTGCTGGGACCGGGAAGTAAGAGACGCTACGACCTGTTCCTGTTTACTAATTCAATTAATTCATTACTAACTGCAAACATCGCGTACCCGCGTACATCAACCCCTACACAAAATTATAACTCACAATTTAGACACTCGCAACGCTCGACACAGGGCAGGCACATAAAGAAAATAACTGCAACAATACAAGGGTATGCATATATAAAGAAAACACACGAAGACACAAATGATGAAGTTATAAAACCACGCAATGTCTCAACGAGCCGGTTCCCTGCCTGCAAATATCGTCTAAATAGGGTGCCTAAAGTTCGTCTCACGAATGGTCCGTGTTGTCAGTCTTCATAGTCTTTGTCATCTTCTTCGTCTCTCTCAGCGATTTCCATCTTAATCTTCTTTCATAACGTCGTGCAATCACTCGCTTCCTCGTTTCCCATCTCTAACTTTCATTCCTCGTCATACCGTCCCTGCCTCAGTCATCATGTCATCGACTATAATCGCTATCTCTTCACACCATTATCTTCCTTTTCCATTCCGTCTCTCTACCATCTCGAGCTCATCCCATCGTATCTCTCAATTGCCGTTCCGTAGTCCTTTTTCGTAGGCCACGACTGCGCCCCTCTGTGGCACCTAACCAATCGCCCTTGTTGACACGACACATTTCTCTGTCAGTCGGTGTGTATCATCTTCGACGGCCAACCCGGCGGCCCGCACCAGAAGAAAACCCTCTCCCAAACAAAGCCGAGCAAGTTACAATGTACAAACTCAAGCCTCAGAGAGAGATGGGCGAGCTGTCCCAAGACACGTGAATTACGGGCAAACAATGGTCCCGATGCTTCCGACAAATTGCGTCGTCTCTAATGGCCAACGTCCGGAATTAGCAGTGTTGTGCCAAAATATTTCGGCCGAACCAATTGCCCCGGTTTCTGGTACTTGATGAGCCGATGTCCAGAACGGGTCTCAACGTTACCATGCAGCTCGGTGTCTCCCTCGAAATTCTCCGCAGCCGCCGCTTCTTCGTCATTCAACGCCGCGTGTGGCCATCCGCGCAGAACGCAGTAATGAGCCCTGGAGCCACGGAGGCTGACGGAAAGTCAGGCCGGACCCGGCACCACCACTGCAGTGGGGTCGCATTCACCGAACCAACAAAAGGTGCTCCGCTGCTCCCCCATGCCACAAATCTGAAGGGAGCGCGCGGATTATTGCCACCGTACACTGTCACACTGTCTGTAGACAACAAGGCGCCGCCCAGTCCTCGTGTTTGCTCGGGGGGGGGCGAGAACAGTAGAACTAATCCTTCCAGGTACTCCACTCCGGAATGCCTATTCCTTACCCCGAAGGTTTTCTTTTTTTTTTGTGGGTTTAAGAAATGAACGTAAACATCTTGAAATGGCTGGGGTTCCGTTCGTGTTGGCGGGACGCGTCACAATCGCTTCATCTTGCAGAAAAATTTTCCTAGCGGGGAAATTCAAACAAGAGAATGCGGGCGCATAACGCCTTCGGATTGCGCAGCGAAATTGAGAGATTTAGGCAGTCTTAGGAATACGGTATGTGCTAACACAGCACACTTGTGATACAGCCCTGGCGGCAGCGTGTCGCTGAGAGGAACCAATCTGTGAAAGTGGCTGTATCATCACCCACCACGAAGCGCTTTGATTCCGTGTGTATACCGCGCACAACACACTTGAAACCTTGAGTATCACCGCAGAAACTAGTGGATGACGCGTGGACAAAACGCACACTAGTCACAGCTGCTCGTCGGATTGTTTGGCACGCAACGTTCAGTCAAGTGTGCCGGAAGGTTCACTACCATGCGAGCACATCACACACTTCGCCTGCAGTGTCCACTCTCGGCACAACCGAACAGAGAATACACACATTTCAATACCCTTTCATTCCGCACATGCACAAAGTTTTAGGACCTTACCGAATATCTCAAACCAAACGAAAATCGGGATGGCGGGAGAACATAGGTCATACAGACAGCAATACCTAATTACCCTCGCGTACCATCTCCTGCCCGGCCTCTGCTGCACCTGTCGGTGAGGCAAAGGGACCTTCAACGCGAATTGCGTGTTCGGAGGGGCTGAGAAAGTAGCCTATATGCCGTCCTATGCAACTGTGACATTGGGCGTTGTACATCAATAATGATCACGACGCCCTCTGCCTCATAACGAGGCGCGACGCTTCCGTGCGGGGAGACGCCGTGAAACCATTTCAATTTGAACTTTCACCTCACCTCGTCCATACTGTGGCTGCTTCACCTCTTCCCACAAGCCAGCCATACCCACCTCCTATCAAGGCACGACAGTATTGTGTAGGGAAAACGACGTAGCTTGTCTGTTATGTTTACTTGTCTCATCTCATCACCTGTTGTACAGCGTAACTCGACCAACCACCTCGCATAATCTACCTAACTTGGGCCACACATGCCAGTCACATATTCTGTCTATCTAAGCCTTACCGTTTCCCAGACCAGTCCTTTTCTTTTCACACCCTCTCTTCGACAAGTGGTGAGATCTCGGTAACCTCTATTCACTGACTCTATGTTCTCCGCATCACTAGGTGTTAGTCGATCCCAGGTAGCACCACTCACTCAGTGATCAACATAAGATACTGCGAGCAACAAAAAACCACAATAACCGGGTGAACTAACTGCTCCATTTCAAAACACAATCAACGAAATAAAACAAGTGCACAAGTCAAAGCAAATTAAAACAAAAAAAACTGAATCTTCGACCGAAGGTCTCCACTAAAATAACAAGGACAACGACCGAGCAGAAATCATAGAACATAAAATGGCATACAACATTGCGGACTCTTATGACCCTAGCCGATCCCCGAGCGCTCAGCGTTTACCCGTATGCAGACTTCTTCCCCGACTCCGAGTCCCGGACCCTCGTTGGATGGTCCGAACTTCCACCTACTCGACTCAGTCGCGAAGTGAGGCATATGTGAAGCTATCTTATAAGACCACTGCAGCACATGCCCAGTTTTGGTGCGGTGTACGTCGAGTGTGCTGCAGTTCCCCTTTGGCCCCACAAAAACCACCCCGTTGCGATCTAGGCATTCCTCAATCTCATCTACTCTCTCTAATGTTCGTCTACCACCGTGTCGACCAAGACTCCGACAACCGCATCCTCAGAAAACCCATTCTCATCCAACTTCATATCTGCTACTCCTACTAGTAATTCCTCATCGTCTCGTGGGACCCTCGAGGTAGAAACCTGAGCTAAACCATCTGTATCTGCTCTAGCAACTTCAATAGCTTTTGTTTCACCCAGTGGCACCGGCGTGCGAGCGTTCCCTCCAAACACACACTCGTCCAATGGCGGAAAATCCTCCTCGATCACGGAAATTACCTTAACCACATTCGCACCCGCTGAACCGCGACTCGTTTTTACAGAGCTTGTTTCCTCACGAATATTTACGATCGCGATAGATCTGTACGCGTCACAATCATGAGGAGGAGTTGCGTCTAGAATTCCAGATTTGAATTTTGTCACCATCTCCTTGTCTCTGTGAATGCGGCTGCCACCCGTCGAATTCCACTTTTGTCGCCGGTACCGTTAGCATTCTCGCCAAAAAGGACCAAACCTGCCACAGTTATAGCACCCACCGGGATAAGGGAGCTGCTTCGGGAATTCCTGCCAATTTTGTTTCACCTTTTTGCGTACTGCCAAGCTCTCAACAAGTTTTTCGAGGCGGTCAAGATGGCTATGCATCTCATGAATATCCATGTTGTCGTCTACGCATCGAACGGGTAACGTATTGCTCCACGACACTTTCTCACTCTGTTCCTCCTTGACCGCTATGGCAATGGCCTCGTCAAATGTTTTCGGGTCCCGAGAGAATACAAATCTGCGGACCGGATCCCTCAGGCCTAATAAAAATTGCGAGAGCAATTGTTCGGCCAGAATTTCACGGCGCAGTGAAGCTTTCCCCGGATCCTGACTATCGGAGCTCGCCAGGGTGCCGGTCCCGAGGATGCGCAAGCGACTCGCAAATGACCACACCTCCTCATCTGCCCTCTGCCTCGTGTTTAAAAACCTTTCCATTTTAAAGATAACTGGCTCCGTATTGAACCTCTTGAGGGCCAAAAATTTGAACTCAGAAAAAGTAGCGGCCGCAGCGACGTCATCATCCCACCAAGCAAAATCGTGTGCTGCGCCTACAATCTTGCATCGTGCTATGCAGACCAGCTCACTGTCCCGCCATCCACCCAAGCGACCAACCTGCTTCAAAATTTTCACGAAGACCCCAATATCCGGACCCTTCTCACCTCCTGTAAAGGATGAAAGCAGGTTCGTTAACATTAACGCACTCATTTCTAGTGGGTCGTCCCTGTCGGTCACCTTGGTAGACTGCTCGTTCATTTTGCCGCCCCCTTCCCTAGTACGAGGGTGAACTCTCGCACCGTTGCCCCTGCAGTAATCTCACCGCTGCCACCACTTGAGACGTCCCCCACTACGCCACTGATTACCAAAGAGAGGGAAGACTACTCAACCCCTTGTTCATCCGGTTCCCTCTTGCCTATGTGTCTCAATCACTTCCCACATACAGTGATTCGCGCTAGGACCAGAAATTAAAAGACGCTACGACCTGTTCCTGTTTATTAATTCATTTATTTATTACTAACTGCAAACATCGTATACCCGCGTACATCAACCACTACACAAAATTATAACACATGATTTAGACACTCGCAACGTTAGACACAGAGCAGGCACATAAAGAAAGTAACTGCAACAATACAAGGGTATACATGTATAAAAAAAACACACGATGACACAAATGATGAAGTTATAAAACCACGCAATGTCTCAACGCGCCGCTTCCCTGTCTGGAAAGCTCGTCTAAATAGGGTGCATAAAGTTAGTTTCAGGAATGGTCCGTTATGTCAGTCTTCTTCGTCTTCGTCGTCTCTCTCAGCAATTTCCATCTTAATCTTCTTTCACAACGTCCCGCAACCACTCGCTTCCTCGTTTCCTATCCCTAACTTTCATTCCTCGTCATACCATCCCTGCCTCAGTCATCATCTCATCGACTCTTATCATTATCTCTTCACACCGTTATCTTCCTTTTCCATTCCATCTCTCTACCATCTCGAGCTCATCGCATCGTATCTCTGAATCGCCGTTCTGTAGTCTCTTTTCGTAGGACAGGACTCCGCCCCTCTGTGGCACCTAACCTATCGCCACTGTTGACAAGACACATTTCTCTGTCAGTCGGTGTGTATCATCTTCGACGGCCGCCCCCGCGGCTCGCACCAGTAGAAAACCCTCTCCCAAACAAACCTAAGCAAGTAACAACGTATGAACTCAAGCCTCAGAGAGAGAGAGAGAGATGGGCGAGCTGTCCCAAGACACGTCAATTACGGGCGAACAATGGTCCCGATGCTTCCGACAAAGTGCGTCGTCTGTAATGGCCAACGCCCGGAGTTGCAGTGTTGTGCCAAAATGTTTTCGGCCGAACCAAATGCCCCGGTTTCTGGTACTTGATGAGGCGATGTCTAGAACGAGTCTCAACGTCTCCATGCAGCTAGGTGACTCCCGCGAAATTCTCCGCAGCCGCGCTTTTTCGTCATTCAACGCCGCGGGTGGCCATCCGCGCATAACGCAGTAATGAGCCCTGGAGCCACGGAGGCTGACGGAAAGTGAGGCCGGACCCGGCACAGGCGCTGCAGCAGGGTCGCATTCACCGAACCAACAAAAGGTGCTCTGCTGCTCCCCCATGCCACAAATCTGAAGGGTGCACGTGGATTATTGCCACCGCACACTGTCACACTGGTTGTAGACAACAAGGCGCCGCCCGGTCCTTGTGTTTCCGCGGGAAGGGGGGGGGGGAGCGAGAACAGTAGAAATAACCCTTCCCGGTACTCCACTCCGAAATGCCTATTCGTTACCCCGAAGGTTTTGTTTTCCTTTTTTGTGGGTTTAAGAAATGAACGTAAACATCTTGAAATGACTGGGGTTCCATCCATGTTTGCGAGGGCGTATTGAGCACTAAAGCTGGACTTTTGTACGAACAGACTTTTCGTCTGTGTGGGTGGCCGAATCGCCTATTCGAACAGTGAAAACGCTTGTTTGAACATCACTGCTAACGATCGAGCACATTTTATTCCGCTTGTTTTCATCATGTGTAACTTTCATAATATTCTTGTTATTCATAGTTATATTGCCCTCGCCTCACTTTGGCAGTTAACTACGCTAAGTACTTTATATGTTGAATGTACTTTCGCTGTGTGAAGCGTATTATTAGTTTTTTTGTTGCTCAAAAACACTTTAATGTTATACATACTGCGTGGTATCTATGCACGTGTTGTAGCGAAATTGTAAAACTGGGCAGCATATTTATCTGGGAACACAACACGCACAGCCACTGAACAGCCTACGCTTCATCGGGAAATAGTTATGTTTTCTCAGCCTGCCAGCATGATTGAAAGAAATTGCCCTAATTTAGCAGTATGCAAGGGTCGTTGAGTGAAAGTAACAGGGTCGATTTATTCCAAAATTCCTAGCTAATTCGTCGGCTATAACAAATGTGCTTGAAAAAAAATCGTGCTGATATAATGCAATGAGAACATTGAAATGCTTGAATATTTCGGAGAGAAAAAAATTTTTAGGTCACGTGGTTGCCTTTTAAACTTCTCAGAGTGTTGTCGGAGTGTTGTTTGTGAAAAAAAATATTTTACAAGTACCACTTTTTCTTTTTATACCAAGTTTCGTACATGTTAAGTAAAGGGACTTATGTAAGGTGTTTGAAACTCAGTAATATTGATACGATGTTTCGGCCACATATGCTTGCAACAATTCAGCCAAAATGTGTTATGTTTGGATTTTCTCATTGCGATACTGCACTTTGTATGGATATCTGAGCTGTGACTACTTACTTCACAGAAAAGATATTTTGATGAAAAATTATTTTTATACATCTAAAGCTGTTAACCTCTACGACAAAAGATCACTTATTTCACAGAATTGTCATTTTTGTCAATATCGAGACGCCATTTGCACCAATTGGTGGTCCAATTATAATCACCTTTTATATAAATTGAAAACAAATTAACAGTTCTTTGTATGTGACACGTTTCAACAATGCAATCTCCATTTTAAGGTATAAAATAATTTTTGAATTTTTCCATCAATGGCAATAGGGAAATTCGAGGCGTCGGCTGCCCTATGACCAAACGGCAAATGAGGAACTTGGGAACTTCAAAAATCATTTACGGGCAAATCTCTTCAGGGTGTGGGTCGTTCCCTCCTCTGTAGTCGTACTAGTAGTATGTACTAGCTTCATGAGTTGCACAATAGATAGCGTTAGTGGTCTTCACAGCCTATACACGGACAAATTGATGAGTCATGGGGCGAATCGTTCGTCTATACATTTGTGCTTTCGTCCGTTCGTCCGTGCATCCGTCTGTCCGGGCTTCCGTCCGTTTTCTGTTCGTCCATACTGGCGTCAGACTGTCTATCCACTCCTTTGTGCGTCCCGACTGACGGACGCTTCGCACCACTCATCATCATTCACTCCGTGGATATGTGATCTTTTCCTATGACGAAATTGCTATGAAAAAATTTAGCACATGAAAAGAAATGCTTCTTTGCTTTCAATTTAGTTACGAAGGCTAACTTAATTTAACCACAACATGGTGGAAGTTGCGTCTCATAATGGACCAAACAACTAATTTGTGAAATTCGCGATTTTTTTCTCGTAAACTTTAACAGCTTGAGATGTCTAAAATAGTTTTTCCTCAAAAATAGCTTATGTGGATTAAGTACTATTTCCCAGATATTCTTTCAAAGAGCAGTATTGATATATAAAAATGCAGATATGACACACTTTGGCTAAATTATTTCAGGCGTATGTGGCCGAAAATTGGTAATAATAGTACTGAGCTTCAAACACTTTACAAAAGCCCTTCACTTAACTTGTAGACCAAATTTGGCATGGGAGAAGAGATACTTATAAATAATTTTTTTCACAAACATCCAGACGAGATTCCGGGAAGCTTAGGAGGCAGCCACGTGACCAAAAAATTATTTGTCTGCGAAGTATTCTAGCAGTTACCTTTCTTTAGCAGTAAAATCACCGCGATTTTTTTCAACTACATTTGAGGTGGTCGCCGAAATAGCTGGGACGTCTGACGTGGAATGACACAATAGCCTACTATTCCATTACATAATCGTGTCAATGTGAGCCAGTTCAAGAACACTAGTATCATTCGCATTTTAAGACGTGACTATACATTACTCAATTTTACAAGTTACCTGTCCTGAATACCTTCTCAATGCGCATAACGTCATGTATGCCCAGTGCCATTGTACTTTTGTGCAATACAGATCAAATATGTATATGTTGTTGCACGTCGTAGTGCACTCTTTTTATTAAACTAATCGAATGAGTACCATTGTAGATCTGGAGAAATACACAAGTAGCTGTGTTGATGCATAATTAAGCTTGAATCTTGACAATCATTTAGATTGGTCGATGCATGTAGCTAATGGAACATAATCAACTTGGAGCAGCACTTTTTATTTGTCTGCGCGAGCAAGCTAAAAGGGTAATGTAATGTTCATATCTACGGCACAAAAGGTGTAATTATTCTGACACAGCGCACTTTTTATGGCGTTTATTTCTCATTATACCTTTTCTTGCATTTCCCACTGCAGTGAAGCCTGATTCCACTGAATATGCTTGCTATGCACTCAATTTATACTTACACATAAGGAAGCAGTTAGTTATGCAGGGTGCACACTGTATGTTGCACACTTTGTGAAATTTCGGTCATTGTTCCTTGTGTATTTACTTCAGGTTTCCTGGATTGAATTTCCTGTACAGAAAGAACAGCTTCGCCCCACTTCTCTCGAAGGCACCAGACATTTCAGCAGCTGAAGATGATTGTGCAAGCAGCAGTGACGAGCTGTGGTTTTGCATTTAGAATGTGGTTTGCATACCAACACTGAAATTACATTTATTCAGCTCCAATCACACTACCTGGTCAAATGTTCTCATTTTTAATGTCGAAATTTATACTGCGAGATATAATAGGTTTTAAATGTGACTCCAGAGACTTGCTTACTCTTTCTACGTGTTTTTGTTTCTAATTTATTGGTGAAATTCAACGCCATACCTCTCAGTCATTTGCCTGACTAGCGGAAATGTTTTTGAAAGTTGTGAGGATTTATTGTATTGAAAACAATGAATTTCTAGTATTGAGAGAAAAAACATCGTCACGTGAGATATTTCAAAATTTTGCAGAATGCCGTCAGAGTCCTGTTTGTGAGACTTGTAGTTTTTTTTATAATACAGGCAGATGTGAACATATGGGCTCAATTGTTTTTTGCTTCGGCGTTGTGTTCGGTTGCACCTAACGCTTTAGGTTACTGCTTGCACTACTGTGGTGTGGTGAGTGTGTGTGCGTGTGTATACGTGCGTAAGTGTCTGCCGCGTCCTGCTTTGTCGTTTTTAGCCCAGTCTACCTACACATATATACACTGGTGTTATGCAGCTCATTCAAGATCACGACACCTTATTTTATCAGCTGCATGCATGCAGGTATAAGTGCAGTGGGTCACACCAGTATCTTCCTTCTTCCCTGTCAGCCACAGAGAAGGTTCATATATGCTTCTCCTTGAGAACAGTTGAGGCTTGGGCCAGTTGGTGATGCATATTTGTTGGAATCAAGTGCTATGAACGGCTCTCCTCAACAAACAAGACTAAGCGTCACCTCGTGTGTCTCTGCTTTTGTTGTCCCGTTAATTGTGCTTCATTTGATCAAGTATGCTCATTTATATAACTGCCATCGTTTCAAGGGGGTTTTTAGTGGTACACCCTACTCGCATGTATGTGGCTTTATCCAACACCCATCGTTTAGGGGTGTTCATAAACACCTACTAAATTAGGGTGTAACGCTGTTTGACACCTTATGTTTTCAGGGTATTTCTAAACACCTTATTGTTTAGAGTGTTCTCAACCACCCTAAAAGGGTGTTGCCCATGGGACAAAAATACACCCTTATGGGTGTGGAAATTTTTGCAGTGAAAACATTGGTTGGTTGAGCGTACTTCAGTGTAACTGTCACTCTATGTACTAAGCCTCAACCATACCTACATTACTTTTGCAACCCTTTTATTATTGATACACTGTATACACAAACAAGCCGAATTAGGAATTCTAAGGGCGTGATATTACCTTCATTCCCACTTATGCACCCATAGGGTGTAACCAACAATAAGAGTATTATGGATGTGCGACCTCAATTTAACTTTCTTCGGAAATAACGTGGATAAATGGGGGGAGACAGGAGGTAAATTCACATTCTGATGTCATTAGCCACGAACGAGACCACTAGAAAAGTTATATTTCACCTTCACTCGCATGTTTTCAATGCGAATAATTTCTTAGCGAACTTCGGCGACTTCGAGCTTATCTATCTAGCTATCTACCTATCTATCTGTTTATCTATCTAACCATCTATCTATCTATGTATCTATCTATCTGTCTATCTATCTATTTATCTATTATGATTGATATGTGGGGTTTAACATCCCAAAACCACTATATGATTAGAGAGACGCGGTAGTGGAGGGCTCCGGAAATTTAGACCACCTAGGGTTCTTTAACGTGCACCCAAATCTTAGCACACGGGCCTACAACATTTCCGCCTCCATCGGAAATGCAGCCGCCGCAGCCCTATTTATCTATCAATCTATCTATCTAGCCACCTACGATTTTTATCTCCCCTGATTGCTTCTAAAACGGTATGGATACCAAACATGGTATGGTATAACATGAAAGCATGCCGAGCAAAAGTGACTAGTCATAACATGAAAATCATGATATGCATGCCATGAGTGTCATGATTTACATTCATTGGTCTTGCTTTTCCTGTGGTTTCGTTCACATCACATGTTGCAAAACTGATATGGTATGACATGACTGCGTGGTGAACATAAGCGACAAATCTTAACATGAAAATCACGACGTGCGTGTCATGTAACAACATGACTAGATGCCACGCGCTTGATATGCTCGCGGCCGTTTCGCTAGCTTCGCATATACCAAATTTGCTATTACGAGACGTGAAATAATGATAAAGGTAAGGGGCTGATGCAATCATGATAACATGAGATGTGTGTCACGTAACAACATTACTAAATGCCACGCTCATGATACGCTCGCAACCGTTTCGCTAGCGTCAAATACATCGAATTTGGTATAATCGGACATGCATGGACGACATAGGTAAATGACACGTCCAAACATGATAATCATGATATACATGTCATGCAACAACATGACTACGTGCCACACTCATCATGCGCTCACTACCGTTTCGCCAGATTCACATATGCCAAATTCGGTATTACGTCGCATGAATGGATAAGGAGGGTGGCAGCACTTTTGCATATCTGCACTCGTTGAACAGAGTATGGCTTAGGCCTGACTCTATCAGGGACTGTTAAGGAGTAAATCAGACTTGCGACATGTAACCAGCGTAAGCCAGAAACGACACAATCATGTCACACCCAGCGAACTCTTACATTTATTCTTTGCATTCTTCGGGTCGATGCCAACTATGTCGAGTATTTCTTCGTGCTCTCGACTTGAAATTGTTCATGTGTGTTCTCATCGTTTCTGGGTAGATACTCATTGTCAATCACCTGTGGCGAAATTCCGTCTTCCAGCGGCACGCACTGGTAGGTGCGTGCCGCTGTTTGACGGGGATTGCCATTGTTTAGCGGGAAGTGTTTGACCGCGTACGCGACGGGATTGTGACAATATTGATGTCTTGACCAACGCGTCATATTCGTCAAACCATCTTACCCTCCAATGCTAATGGTGGTGGACGCCAAGTTAAGGGGGTGACCACGAGAGCACCCAAGCGTAAGCGGCTAGATAGATAGATAGATAGATAGATAGATAGATAGATAGATAGATAGATAGATAGACAGATAGATAGATAGATAGATATATAGATAGATAGATAGATAGATAGATAGATAGATAGATAGATAGATAGATATATAGATAGATAGATAGATAGATAGATAGATAGATAGATAGATAGATAGGTTAAAAGTCGCCGAAAATTGCGAAGAAATGCTTCGCATTTAAAACTGCTTTTTGTTGTCGTTTCTACAATAATTCGTTTCCCCATGACCATGCAAACACGCAGTCGTTCTACCCCAACGTTCTTTTCTGCTTGTCAAGTGCATCGAGGGGGAAGCAGCCTTGTATGTACAATGAGGAGTGGGGCCGTCTCTGCACCGGAGAGCAACGCCCTACGTCACGGTCAACCCGTTTTTGAAGAGAAAACGGGTCGGAAATCCTCACCCCTTACAAAAACCGGTGACGTCGTTGCGACAGTACGCTGCGTTTGACGGCTGTGGGAACGATCCCTTAGACGGTTGGATGATGTCTTCGCGTAGAATTTCGTTGACCTGTCACTTTACGGCCTCACGTTCCTGCGTCTAAACTCTCTAAGGGCTCTGCTGTAGTGGTCTGGCGTTTTACTCTGTTATGATGCGATGTTTCGCGGCTTGGGTCTGTCGCATTTTCGACGACAACGAAAAGCAGTTTTTCTATTGCAGGAGCAGGGCTTTGAGCTGTTCTTGCTTATGCTTCAAAAGGCTTGGATTCGCGTCGAAAGCTGGGTGAGGAGCTTCATTGCTCGGAGTAGGTTTTGCAGAATCGGCAAGGCTGAAAGCATTGGTCTATTGTGTCTTTGTTCAAGTGTTTTAACGTTGCTGATATTCGTGAGCATAACTGTTGCTTTCCCTCCCCGCCGGTCGTCAATTCATCTTGTAACGCAAATATCGCGGTTGACCAACAGGTGCTCACTGCCTTCAATGATGCCTTCGAAGTCTTCTGGTTTCGGAGTGTCGACGAAAATGTTAACGCTTGAGTGAGCTTGGACGGTGACTTTTTCTTCAAGCACAATCTGGGGCGGGTTCCTGTTCGCGTACGTGGTGGCAGCACTTTTTGTGTGGCTGTTTTTACCGACTTAGTTCTCAGGTCGATGACCGCATCAAAGAGGCTCAAGAAGTCTATTACAAGAACGATATATCTCAGGCAATGCTGTAGTACGACAAAATTTGTGGAATAAATGCGGCTCCTAATGGTTACTCTGACTGCGCAGCTTCCTGCCGGTGCTCTTAGGTGACTTAACACTGTAAGAATTTGAGAGTCTTCCTAAGCAGTCTTACCTTTGTTCTACTTCACGGCGAAAGCACCACCACTGATGACGGAATAGTAGGCTCCGGTTCGACGAGAGATGTGACTTTGTGGCCATCGGTGACAATGTCGAGGTCGCTAGTTCGCCGCCTGTCGTGTCGGTTGGGTCGCATTGTCAGATCGCGGCTACGAAAGTTTGGACCACTGTTTCGACGTTTCATCATCATGTCTTCTTCTGGCCACGAAATTTGGTTGTCGGGAATGCGTTGCGCCTATGGTGGGTTCTTGACATTGTTTCACGGTGTCGTAGTCGTCGGCGGAGGATCTTCGGTTGTTTATCGTAGGGCAACCACACCTCCATCTGTTGCTGTCCTTAGTTTTTCGAATACGGACTAGACGACCGGCCCCGGGTCAGGCCAGAGTACGGCCGGCAGTGAGGCGACATGCAGTGACAAGGTGAAGGCGAACGCGAAGATTCTTGGGGCGTCCGCTGTGTTGCTACAAGGTAGTCGGCGAAGTCGTGTGGTCTTTCACCTGTGGTCTTTCACCGGTCGTATCCCTGCGGCGGAGGATCTTCGGTTGTTCATCGTACAGCAACCACACCTCCATCTGTTGCTGTCCTTAGTTTTCCAAATACAGACCAGACGACCGGCCCCGGGTCAGGCCAGAGTAAGGCCGGCGGTTAGGCGACATGCAGTGACAAGGTGAAGGCGAACGCGAAGATTCTTGGGGCGTCCGCTGTGTCACTGCAAGGTAGTCGGTGAAGACGTGTGGTCTTTCACCCCACTGTGCACGTGGCGCGTCGATGGCTAAAATACGCAATCCCATTCGTCGGTACTGGCAGCGGCGGTAGGTGTGATCAGCTTCTCCGCAGTGGCAGCAGAGAGGTTGGTGGTCGGGGGCACGCCACACGTCGGTTTTCTTCTGATTGTTGTGCTGGCCAGCGGGTGAAAAAGTATGGCGTCGACGATGGCGGTGGTTGGCGGCGGAACTTCGATGCTGTGGCTTTTGATTTGGGCGTGAAGAGGAAGCATAGCGTCGAGCTGCAGCAGCATAGCTCATTGCTTGCGGTTAAGGTTGCAGTGCTTCGAAAACTTTAAGCTAATGCCGAACTTCTTCGTGGACAATGTTGGCAATTGAGTCAACTTGACGCTGCACCGAGGGTGCACGACCACTTGGATGACCTCGAGCAGGTCGTTGGAGCAGAGTTGTTGAGCTTCTGCGTACTCTAGCGTCGAGCAGCAATGAAATTGTCCGGTCTGCATCTCCACCGTCTTTTCAATCGTTGACGCTTCGGAGATGAGTGCCTTGGCAGTGCGCGGTGGGTTTCGCATCAGAATCGCGAACAGCTTCTGCTTCACTCCTCGCATAAGGACGCAAACTTTCTTGTCTTCAGGCATCTCGCCGTCGGCGTGGCGGAACAGCTTGGTCATCTCTTCCGCGTAGTATGTCACGTTTTCATTTGGGAGCTTCGGATGAGTTTTAAGGAGCGCTTCACCCCTCTCCTTGCAAATGACCCTCGCGAATGTAGCGAGAAACCTGGTGCGGAATATGCCACATTTTATGAGGGTGCGCTACTGGTTTTTGAGACATGTACGAGCGGCATCTTGTAAAGTAAAGCACGCAAGACGATGCTTGTCGTTGGGCCAGGTATTGAAAATGGCGACTCGGCGGTCTTAAAAGGTTGAACCGCGGAAGGTCGGAGGCTCCTTAGGTTGCGGAGCAAGATCTGTGCAGGCGTCACATGGTTTGTCTTTGCAGTTGTGGCTGTGGTCAGGGTCTTAGTCTGCCGGGTCTTCTCGCGTAGAGGCCTGAACTCTGGTGGTAGAACCTTTGCCTGTGGCTTGTTCGCTGCTCGGGGTGGTCTTCAATGTCTTCACGACTAGCGCTGGATTCACGGCTTGACAGGGAGGTGCAGTACATGGAAGGAGCAACACCTACACCACATGTCACGAGGTCGTGACGCGGAAGCAGACTGGCTGTTCAAATTAAACTGTTTATTCGCAGAACTTGTGGCAACAAGTGGCAACAAAAGAGAAAAATCAGATTACTGCAAGGCACTCGCACTGATAGCGGTGAGCAGAGCATCGGCCTTCAATCAACTACCAAGTGGCAAAGCACGTCGTCATTTATACACATAACATTGAATATTCTAGCGTTATCGCTAGCGGTAACGTTTGTTCGAGAATGTTATTATAGTTCACGCATTTGGCGCAATCATAACAAAATGATCTACTGCAGGCCTGAAGCTTCTAGAACACTATAGATGCGGTGGGAGCTGAAAATTACTGACAGACCTACCGCGGTGGTCTAGTGGTCGAGATAATCGGCTGCTGACCCACAGGTCGCGGTATCAAATCCCGGCTGTAGCGGCTGCAGTTCCAATGAAGGCGCAACTGTTGTAGGCCTGTGTGCTCATACTTGGGTGCACATTAAAGAACCCCATGTGGTCGAAATTTCCGGAGTCCTCCACTACGGCGTCTCTCATATACATATCGTGGATTTGGGACGTTAAACCCCACAAATGAAACCAGAATTACTGACAGATAAATGGGCTGATAAGAAAACATAAGGAAGGAATGTGGCAATACGATGAAGATGTTCTTCACACACTTTTAGCTCTCGCCCATAAAAAGAAATCGGTTAAGAACCGGGCGGCATGATCTTTAGAATAGTGGGATATAAATCTAAAAACCACCAAAATGTATAATATCAAATCGGAAGTGATAAAGAAAAAAGCTGCACAAGATAGCGGGCAGGTAATCAGAAAGGCTCATAAATGAATATAAGAGTAACAATAACTAACAAGGTAATCTTTTGTTTCCATCATTTACGCAAACATGGCGTAGCAAACCTCCCTGTGATTATGACCTAATGCAACCGGCGAGTACGCTTCCCTTTTTGATCGAGCCCAAAGAGGTTGGTCTTCTAAGAAGAAGCTGGCGCTACATTTGACGCGAATAGTGCGGTATGTAATGAGATCATAGTCTGTGACGGTTTCTGCTCAAAGGTCCCCGCATCGTGGTTTCTAGTTCTTTGAGAGCAGCAGACCTCAATCTGCTGCACGACGGTCATTAAGGTGTAAACCCGTGCAAAGCAATAGCTAGAGATTTGGTGTGGTGGCCAAGGATTGCCAGAGACAATAGTATATGGTAGCCTAAGGCGAGCAGGGTGCACGCACTCGGATAATATCCAGCGGAGCCACTGATTTCCACACTATTACCGGGTCGCACATGGGAAGTTTTGGGTGCTGATCTTTTCCACATCAAAGCAGACACGTTTCTGATTGTCATGGATATGTTCTTCCGCTTCCCTGAAGTCATTATATTTCTATCATCTACAGCTACTGCAGTCGTGGAGGTGCTCAAGAGCATATTTGCTTGACACGGCATCCGAGAAGTTGTGAGATCCAATAACGGGCCACTGTTTTCTTTTGAATAGTTCGGGAGGTTCGCCGATTTCCACAGCGTCTACGCCCGTGACCAGCAGCCCCTATTTTCCTCAATCCAATATAAAGGTTGAACAGATGGTCGGCAAAGTCAAGGGACTTCCTGGCAAGTCAATCGACTGACGTTTAGCCTTACTCAGTTAAATACACCAGGCGTAAATGGGTGCAGCCCCACTCAGCCCCTAATGGGAAGAAAAATTCAGAACTCAGCTACAGAAGATAAAAAAGTTGCTGCAACCATCTAGGTCTGCCAGACACACAGTGGCTGCTCGAGATGCGTCCTACGAGATGAAAGGCTTTGATCAGCATCATTGGGCTAGGCTGCTGCCTCTACTGAAGACGGGACAGCAAGTCCCGTCTCCAGTAGAGGAAGGACAGCTAACCTCCCTGTCCTTCCTCTTTCAATCCTCCTTGGGTTCGACCTGAAGGAGTCAAAGCTACTGTATTAAGGGAGGGCCAGCGACTTCGCTCTTACATCATAGAGATAGACCAAGGTGCAGTACTGCTGTTAACTGATGACCGCTGTCGGGGCTCCTACAACCAAACCAGACCGATTCTGCAGCTTCTACATGTGCACCGCAGGATGCTTCCCCAACAAATTCGACAGCGGACATGCCGGCTCTGTATCGAACTCAATAGCCAATGTCGACCGTGATTCTCACGACGATGGTGTTGTGAGAACGCGTAGTGGCCGCCGTGTAGTTCCCCTCGTCCATCTGAACCCTTAAGGTTAAACAAGTTCTTGAAGGGAGGAGGTGTGGTGCCACCTGCGGTATTTTCCGCTGTCTGGTGGCACCGGCCACATCGGTGACGGGGATGACCATCACCTAATAAAGCACGTGGTTTTGTGATATGGACAAGTGTTGTCGCACCTTTTGTGTCTGGCTTCAACGCGTCTACATACCATCTCAGCCGACCTCTAATACATATCTAGGCGACCTCCACAGGCCTCTCATCACAAGCCGGTATGCTGCAGGCGATTATTGCCCTCCTTGCCGTGTACGACACGCTGCTGCTTACTTCTGCTTCTCCCCTTCTTCACATCAGTTCTTCTTTATCCAAGTCTCCTTTCCCCTAAAAGTAACTAAGTGCCACGTCGCCTTATGGCTGACAGAAATTCGGTACGTTCTTCCTTCTTCAGGAACCCCTACATCCGCAGCCACGCCAAATAGATGCGGAGTTTCCCATTGCGGCGCACATCACGCTAACATGATAACATCATGTTCGCGTGTTGTGATCTCTAAACAGCAAGCATTTAGGTATCTTGTGGCCTGAACCCTGTACGCCTGGAAATTGCAAGCAGGGCACTTGACTAAATACTCTTAGAAAGCAAATTACTCTTAGAGGCCTAAATTGAAAGAAACGTTTGCGATTAAAACATGGTAGAAGGTTAATTTACCAGCGTCAAAGAATGGCGCTGCAAGCATGCTCCCGCTTGACAGTTCCGCCTTATCTTTTTACAGCGACAACTGTTATGAGATAACAACTCAGGTCACGCATAGTTGTCCACCGCCACCACCGCAGGAGCTGCCACGAGCACAGTGAGGCTGCAACCCAAGCCCGATTGGTGCCAGCACAGTATTTCGCCCCTAAGCCACAACGTACTTAAAACTTGTTGGCAAACTTGCCCTATGCAGGCTTGATTTCGAGAAAGCAATTGTCTTCATACGAATTATAAAGTGTTCAAACAGCGAAAGACAGACCAATTGTTGCACAATGTGATTAGCGTAACGAGTGGATCGCCCTACGCTCCAATGCATTACAAAAGCTTCTTCTTGTTCCCCTATCAACTGTGGCGCATACCCACTTCAGCCATATTTCCGTATCGTCGTCAGCCACTGCATGAACAATTGGCACAAAATTCCTTGCAAGTTTTTAGCGGATACCACGCTTCTCAGAAGAACGACGAAAAATAGTATAGCAAATGCCGGCCTGCTACCCAAAGAATTTGTCATTACTGCTCTAGTGGGCATCAAGCAAGTGTTCTTCCAGTAATTACCCAATGAGTGTGTCGAAAGGCTCTGAAAGGCCGCTTTTCTTGCTTCGCTGTTACTGCGCCGCGCCTTCCACGCAGGCGTGGCGTTTTTTTAACTACGGCAGACCCCTATATAAAAAGACGGACGAAAGCCAGCACATAGTGTACTCAGGTTCTGAAAAATGGGATGGAATAAAAAAAACTTTATTTCAGTCCTACAGGACGCGCTTAGCGGGCGTCTGCCACGAAGGGACCGACAAAGTACACTATAAAAATTTTTACACCCATAAGGATGTATTTCTTTTGTCCCATGGGCAACGCCCTTCTAAGGTGTCCAGGAACACCCTAAACAATACGGTGATTAGAAACACCCTGAAACCATAGGGTGTAAATAAACGTTACACCCTACTTTATTAGATGTTTATGAACACCCCTAAACAATGGGTGTTGGATGAAGCTACAACCATGCGAGTGGGGTGTACACTGAAAACCCTCTTGAAACAATAACAGTTATAAGGATGAGCACACTTGATCAAATGAGGGGCAATTAACCGGCAACAAAAGTAGAGACACAGGATGTTACGCTTAGACTTGTGTGTTGAGGAGAGCCGTTCACAGCACTTCATTCCATCAAATATGCATCAAGAGCTGGCCTAAGCCTCAATTATTCTCAAGGAGAAGCATATAGGAACCTTCTCTTCTGCTGACAAAAAAGAAGGAAGATACTGGTGTCCCCCACTGCACTTATACCTGCATGCATGCAGCTGATAAATTAAGGTGCCATGGTTTTGAATGAACTGCATGAGACCAGTGTATATATGTGTACGTAGACTGGGCCGTAAACAAAAAAGACGCGGAAGGCACTACACACATACACACACACACACACACACACACACACACACATACAGACACACACACCACAGTAGTGCAAGCAGTAACCTGTTGCGTAAGGTCCAACCGAACATAACGCCGAAGCAATAAACAATTAAGCCCATATGTTAACATCTGCCTTTATTATAGAAAAACTGCAGATCTGACAAACAGTACTCTGATGGCATTGTACAAAACTTTGAAATATGTCACGGGACCAAGTTTGTTTCTCTTTATACTAAAAATTTATTGTTTTCAATACAATAAATCTCCACAACTTTCATAACATTTCTGCTAGCCAGGCAAACGACTGAGAGGTATGGCGTTTGACTGACACCTATACAATAGAAAAAAACACGTAGAAAGAGTAAGTGAGTTTGTGGAGTCACAGTTACAACCTATTAAATCTCGCAGTATGAATTTCGACATTAAAAGAGAGAATATTCAACAAGGTGGTGTAATTGAGGTTGTAATAATGTAATGTCAGTGTTGGTATACTTCTAACTGCAAAACCACTCGTCACTGCTGCTTGCACAATAATCTTCAGCTCCTGAGATGACTGGTGCCTTCGAGAGAAGTGGGGCGAAGCTGTTCTTTCTGTACAAGAAATTCAATCCCGGAAACCTAACATAAATACACAAGGAACAATGACTGAAATTTCACAAAGAGTGCGACATACAGTGTTCATCATGCATAACTACCTGCTTTCTTATGTGTAAGCATAAATTGAGTGCATAGCAAGCATATTCAGTGGCATCGGGCTCCTAAGCAGTGAGAAATGCTAGAAAAGGTATGCTGAGCAATAAACGCCATAAAAAGCGCGCTGTGGCAGAATCGTTATGTCTTTCGTGCCGTAGATATGAAGCCTACTTTACCCTTTCAGCTTGCTCGCACAGGCAAATAAAAAGGTGCAGCTCCAAGTTGATAATGTTCCACAGGCTGCATGAATGAACCAATCTGATTGAATGTCAAGTTCTATGCTTAAGTATGCATCAACACAGTTGCATGTGTATTTCTGCAGATCTACCATGGTACTCAATTGATTTGTTTATTAAAAGGAATACAGTACGACGCGCAATGACGTATACATATTTTATCTGTATTGCACAGAAACACAATGCCACTGAGCATACATGACTGCGTGCGCATTGAAAAGGTATTCAGTGCAGGTAATTTGTAAAATTGAGTACTGTACAGTTACGTATTAAAATTCGAATGATACTAGTGTTCTTGAATGGGCTGACATTGACACGATTATATAATGGAAGAATTGGCTATTGGGTCATTCCACATCAGACGTCACAGCCATTTTGGTGTCCACCGCACATGTATACGAAAAAACAGCAGTGATTTTACTGCATTAAACAAGGTAACTGCTAAAATATTTCGCAGAAAAATGATTTATTGGTCACGTGGCTGCCTTCTGAACTTCCCGGAATCTCGGCTGGATGTTCGTGAAAAAATTTATTTCATAAGTATATCTTCTTCCATGCCAAATTTGGTCTACAAGTTAAGTGTAGGGCTTGCGTACAGTGTTTGAAGCTCAGTAATATTAATACCATTTTTCCACCACATACGCCGCAAATACTTTAGCCGAAATGTGTTATATCTGCATTTTTCTATATCAATGCTGCACTTTGAATGAATATCTGAGGAGTGAATTCTTATTTCACATACGGTATATTTGGAGAAAAGAAATATTTTAGACCTCTCAAGCTGTCAAACTTTACGAGAAAAAATCACAAATTTCACAAAATAATTGTTTGTCTATATTGAGACGCAACTTGCACCATGTGTTGGTTGAATTAGAATAGACTTTGTACCTAAATCAAAGCAAATAAACAGTTCTTCTCATGTGCAAATTTTGTCATAGCAATTTATGTTTTGAGAAAAAGATCACAGCATATCCACGGAGTGAATGATGATGAGTGGGGCGTAGCGTTCGTCTGTCCGGATGCACAAACGAATGAACAGACAGTCTGACGCCAGTATGAACGAAAAGAAAAACGGACGGACTCACGGACAGACCGACACACGGAAGCCCGGACGGATGGATGCACAGACGAACGGACGAAAGCACAAATGAACGGACGAACGATTCGCCCCACAAATCATCATTTTGTCCGTGTACATGCTGTGAAAACCACTAACGCTATATATTGTGCAACAAATCAATTGGCTACATAATACTAGTATGACTACAGAGCAGGTAATGACTCACGGTCTCAAGAGCTTTGTCCTTAAATGACTTTTGAAGTTCCAAGTTCTCCATTCGCCATTTGGTCATAGGGCAGCCGACGCCTCAAAGTTCCCCATTGCCGTTGATGGGAAAATTGAAAAAAAAAAATATTTTATTCCTTGAAATAGAAATTGTAATGATGAAACTTGTCACATATAAAGAACTGTTTATTTGCATTCAATATTGGTAAAAGGTGATTTTCCTTTGGACCACCACATGGTGCAAATTGCGTCACAATACGGACAAAAATGACAATTCTGTGAAATGAGTGATCTTTTCTCGTAGAGGTTAACAGCTTAAGATGTCTAAAAATAATTTTTCATCAAAATATATTTCCTGTGAAGTAAGTAGTCACAGCTCAGATATTCATACAAAGTGCAGTACAACAATAAGAAAATGAAAACATAACAGATTTTGGCTAAATTCTTGCAGACGTATGTGGAAGAAAATTTGTATTATAATGCTGAGTTTCAAACACCTTACATAAGCTCCTTTACTTAACATGTACCAAAATTGGTATAAAAAAGGTGCGAGACTTGTAAAATATTTTTTTTCACCAACAACACTCAAACAACAGTCTGGAAAGTTTGAAAGGCAACCACGTGACCAAAAACTTTTTTCTCTCCGAAATATTCAAGCAGTTCACTGTTTCCAGCGCATTAAATCAGCACAATTTTCTTTCGAACACATTTGCCATAGCCACAAAAGTGGCTGGGAAATGTCGAATAAAGTGACCCTGTTACCTTCACACAATGACCATTGCATACTGCTAAGTTAGGGCAATTTGTTTCAATCAAGCTGTCAGGTTGAGAAAGCATAACTCCTTCCCAATGCAGCGTAGGCTGTTCAGTGGCTGTGCGTGTTGTGTTCCCAGATAGATATGCTGCCAAGTTTTACATATTGGCTGCAACACATGCTTAGATACCGTGCAGTATGTATAACATTAAAGTGTTTTTGCGCAACAAAAGACTAATAATACGCTTCACATAGCGAAAATACCTTTACCATCTGAAGTACTTAGCGACGTTAAACGCCAAAGCGAGGCGATGGCAATAAAACTCTGAATAACAAAAATATTTTGAAAGTTACACATGATAGAAACAATCTGAATAAAATGGGCCCAAACGTTAGCAGTTATGTTCAAACAAGCGTTTGCGTTGTTCAAGTAGGCAATTCGACCACACACACAGACGAAAGGTCTGTTCAAACAAAAGTCGATCTTCAGTGCTCGATCCTTTACATAGGCACGGCTGTCGGCAGTGTCACGCTACGTTGCGGGTGAACGAAAATACCGGTGAAGACAAATTTAACGAAAGTAAATGTATTAGCAAGTAGGCAAACTTCGCGAGGCGCACCTAACACGAAACAATATGCTTTGTTGTCACCTGATGCATCAACCCGAGTTATCATGGTAGTGTTACCGCACAAAACGAAAAAGAACCGAAAAGAACGACATGGACATCACGCCGTTGTTTTCCGTTCTCGGTCTTTTTGTGCAATAGGAAAAAAAGAGTAAATGAACTACCAACATGCCCAAGCATATGCGTTTTAGATACAGTTGATGCTTAGAGAAAACAGGCGCCGTCTCCACACATGTATCAATTAGAAAACTAAAATTGATGTGCATAACGAGCGGGCCCTTTTAAAAACGGCTGCTAGGTAAGGGCACCACAAAAATCTGTTCAATTTCTTCGCTGAACCTCAGCGACGCACGTTCACTGCTTTGTACTTCCAACAATCAAAACAAACAAACAAAAAAACTAGCCCACTTTCAAACTTCGCCATCATCCCCGTGAAACAGTTCGGACAAATGTTTTCGCTAAGTAAACCTATGCTGATTTGTCATCATCTAGTTAAAACAAAATTGTCTGAAGGCGTTATTCTAGTAATCACGCAGTTAACTAAGCGCTGAACGGAACAACGTGAGGGCGGTACTCACTATTTCACTTCGAGTGCTCCACAATATGAATCCACAGCTACACTCTTCAGGATGGTGCACCTTCGTAATAATCAGCACTGACAGAACACACTGGTGGAGCACGGAGCGCAGGCACATTTCAAACTGAACACCGACTAATAAACTCTACCGATGGAGAAGCCGCGCGCACCACACGTACACACACGGGAGGGTTTATCGCCAGCGCACGCAGTGACATGAAAGACGATGTCGACCCCTTTCCCGCGCTGTGCGCCCGGCGCGCAGCAATACCGGGCAGCCATGGATGAAGGCGGGCAGCCACGGTTGTCTAGGCGACGAGACTTGTTGGCGCATTGTGGCGCTCTCAGACCGGCTATATGCGGTGTAACGCTAGCTCCGGTCTCTGCTGACAATGTGGGCGCTGCTTTTTTTTTTCGCGGCAGCGATCTGTTGCGTTATACTCGTCCCTTACCAGTGCATCTGAATCGCAGTCAACTTTGTAACGGTGCAGTGCGGCCAGCAAGAGCTACTAGTCAGAACGCGCATTTGTAATATTCAGGAGCAATGTTTAGCGCACCTTCACCAACCTAATGTAGTGAATTTTGGTAAAAAGCTAAGCTGATGCTTTTTGCTTAGCTCTATGGGTCTTTAGGGAATGCACATTCAAGGTCACGCAGACGATATTTTATCAGCACTTTCATTTCGGTAAATACATTGCAACATTGCATGCATCGGCCGTCACACTAATCGATGAGAACATATTGCCACGTGCGCACTGCTAGGAAGACGAAGACGACAGCGCATACGCGCATCTGAACGCTTTTATGCAGCAACCAATAAAAAGAAAGAATAGGAACACTCTGGCACGCAGTAAATAACTATACTGACCTGCTGCTTCTTTCTCAACCTGTTAACAACTACTTCTGTCTTCACGTTGCGGCAATACATTTGTACTTAGCTTGCAGTCCTTGGAACAAGACCACGGCTGAGAATATTTCATCAATGCTGTTCTCTCTCTACCTACAAAGTCAAGGCTTTGACCGAAGCACGTCTGCTGGGGAAGTTACATAAATGAAAAGAAGGGGATCCACAAAAAAAACGAAGAGAGAGAAAGAGAACTAGAGAATGCGTTTCGGCTCCCCTGAGGAGAGCTTTGTTCGCAATTTAATCCACAAGGCTCCCGTCATTGTGAGCAAGGCTGCGTCAAGGTCACCAAAATGTCCGTATTCTGCATTTTTCTTCATGGTCAGTGTCCTCTTCCTAATTTCCATGACGCACTCTCAAGGACACATGAAGATGAACATTCGCTACGGTAAATAAATAAAACGTGCATGCTAAAAATACATGACGTCAATGTTCGTATTTAAGGGACCTGATGGCCTGCTGGCGTGGTGGTTATGGCTAAACAACTGTGCTGTTGTTGTTTTTTTTTTGCAGGTGGTGGTTGTTTTATCTCCAGCTTGCAAAGCTTCGATCTTATGGGGGACGGGGGGGGGGGGGGAGTGTTCTATGCATGGCTACACCAATGTGCGCAACATTAGCTTGTTCAGGTAAATCAGTGTAATTTGTGAGTGTTACTAATCACGCAATTGGCACAGATGAAAAAAATGGGTACAGGAGAATTGGCCCTTACTCTATTGAACAAGCGTCGCTCCTATTGTATCTTCCATCGTATAGTAGTTTGTATGCTTTATCGATGAAAACTGCGTTTCTGTCACATTACTTTCTGCTTCGATTCATTACTAGACTCACAAGCGACTAGTAGTGGGATCCATCTTGCTAGGAAGCGCAGCCACTATTACAAAAAACACAAAACACAAGCGCTTAACTTCAACTAAACGTTTATTGCAAACGTCAGAGTTTACAAAGGAGGTGAAAAAAGAAAAAAGAAAAGAAGAATAAAAAATGGTAGACAACAAAAAGCACACGTGCCAGTCCCGTACATTACTATCAGTTATTGTCTATCACACCATCCAAAAAACATAGTTCTTTCCGCGTGAGCGAGATAGAGGGTGCACTAACACAATCAAAATCATTGCGTGTCATTTCAGCTGCTTCTACTATCAAACGGGCTAACAAATCTCTGTTCCGATATAGCACGCACGTGCTATCAAAATAAAGCACACAACCACACTCCTTACAGTGGATCGCCAAGTGACCATCAGTACCCTTCTGCACTTTATTGTGGTGCTCTTTTAGCCTTTCATTAATGCATCTTTCAGTTGTTCCCACATAAACAAGACCACATGACAAGGGCACTCTGTAAAACACCGACTGTGCACTCTCAACATATTTATTGCGATGCTTAATTTGGCAACCTTTCTTTTCTTTTGAAACAGGACAAGTTTGGTGACAAATTCTGGACAATTTTTCAGGAGCAGACATAACCACTCGGACGCCCACCTTATTACCAATCTCTTTAGGTTTTGTGCCACACTATGGATATAGGGAAGAACAGCCGTTTTACGCTGCTGCAGGGAAGTGTTAGGTAGCGTATTAACACTTCCCTGCAGCAGCGTAAAACGGCTGTTGTTCCGTATATCCATAGTGTGGCACACAATCTTAAAAAGATTGGTAATAAGGTGAGCGTCCGAGTGGTTATGTCTGCTCCTGAACAATTCTCCAGAATATGTCACCAAACTTGTCCTGTTTCAAAAGAAAAGAAAGGTTGCCAAATTAAGCATCGCAATAAATATGTTAAGTGTGCACAGTCGGTTGTTTACAGAGTGCCCTTGTCATGTGGTCAGCGCGAGCAGGACCATGTCAGGGGGCTAACCACTTCCTTTTGTCCTGACCGCGGGTAATGCTTTTTGTACTGTCCGAAAAATAAATAAACAAATAAAAGTATATTAAGAAATGTGGAAAGTCCACCAATACTAAAAATATTCTTTCCTCTGGGATTTTTCTTTTATTGGACTACTGCGACAGGAACGCCGACGTTCACCTCTGCGAATTCCTCAATGACACAAGAAGGATAACCTTGTAAATTATGTAATAATCAAAATATGCTATTCAGTGACCCGAAATTTCGCTAACTTCTGGAAAATATTTTTCGAATTATTTCATGGCCGATCAAACTTCCTACTGTGTAAACGAAAATACTTGCAAAGCGTTCTGTATCTAGACTGGTATTTTGATTTGCGCTAGCTGGTGCATATTACTCAGTTTGAAGAAGGCAGCACAACGACACGAGGAAAAAAAAACAGAGACAAAGAGTGCTAACAACTGATCTTTTATTGCCGTAACCTGTACATACATATGTGCCCGAAAAAAAAAAAGGGAGACAGAGGCGTGATTGGGACGAGTTTAAAAGCAACGTAACAAGGCTTGTTTTTATCAGTAAAAATTACCAAACTAAAACAATAAAACACGATAAAGACAATGTAAAGAACTCACGCAGGCATGACGACTGAGAAAAGCTACTCTATGATAAAAACTGAGCACAAAGGATAAAAATCCACAATCCAAAAAACCTTTAGGATGCATAAGTTCAGCGTCACACAACGATACAGATAAGTCTAGAAAACCTGAAGAAATGACACAGAAAGAAAAAAAAGGTTTCTTGAAGTCTTTTTTAGAGTGAAAAGTAACAAACGTGATATCCAGTTTCATGGCATTGTTTCTGAAATGCTACCTGTCAACGCCACCTGAGCCTGTATGCACCTGCAAAAACACCTTCAAGTAACGGCGAAGTATGATCTCTTCGTTATTTGTAAGTGTGAGGACTCCCTCTTGCACTTACAAGGTTTGAATTCTGGTTCTTTTAACGGTTTCTCTGGTGACATCGAAGAACTTTATTACTCAGTGCCATACAAAGGACTGCCACAGGCTTTTCTAAATAGGGCGCATGAATATGATGAATTTCTGTTCATTCTGCTGATGACTTGGTCAGAGTTTTGAAATTCTCTTTGACATTTTTAGCTGTTAAATATGGAGACAAGATGTATGTTCAAAGAAAGGGTATATGTGTCTGTTCGGCCGTGGCTCCAGTTTTGTGCGATCTTTTCCTGTCGGTCATTGGTTGCCGTATTCAAAATACTCTGCAAGTATCGCAAGTTGTCAAGACATACAAATATGTTGATTTTCGAGTAATTTTGAATGATGTTGCCGACCTTGACATCGTCATTGATGACGTTTCGCATGCCTTTCAGAGTAAACGTCAAGGCCTCAAATTGACGCATGAAAGGCCTGATAAGCGAACGTTAAAGTTTCTTGACTTGTGCATGTTTTTCGTGAATAACCATATATATATCTTGGAAGTAAAATCCTAGATCTAAAAAACCTTTGTTACCTCATGACAGCGCCCATTCAAAGATGTTAAGCGAATAATTGCAATTAACTGTTTGCACTCAGCCCTAAATAAGTCATGTCCACATGCTACATCGTCTACCTTCAAAGCACAGGTTACCAGACGTAAGCAGGTGGAATATCCTCCAGAATTACCCCTTTGCGTTTTTTTAACCAGCGGATGCTTTTGTTTCTCGTTGATTTGGAGTTACTAAAACCTGAAGAACACAAATATATTTTTTGAGCATCCCATGATAGCACAAAAAAATGGCTCCATGTTCCAAATATGGCATCCCAGAGGCGCTATGTAGAATATGCAGAGTTTCACCCGAGTTTGTGAAATTCGAGATGTTCTCGAGCTCTGGTGACGCCCCCTTATGAACGAGCCAACAGTGCAAAAAACTCCCAAGCGATTCCTCGTGGGTGAACATAGTTAAGTGTGAATTCACGGGGTGATGCTACGAGGGGAAGTAAAGTTAAAATGCGTTGGCATTCACCAGTGAGTTTACGCAAACTTCCCCGTGTGATCACATTCCATTTCCCAGGAACCATTAGACCCTCTCGGGAAAATCTTGGAAAGTTTACGCGTATATGTGAGAGTAAATTTGTACTATAATGATCTTCATGTGCGCGGCCCGCTTCACCCGCTTGCGCTCGGCATCACGGGCCCTTCGCCGCGCTGCCTTGTCTTCAACCGGCGCGACATCTTCAACTATGCGTGCAATGCTCGCATTCCATTGCGTTGTACTCGTTGTTGGAGGTATCTTTTTTTTCTTTATTGCCTTCTTGACTACAGGTCAAGCTAATATGACAATCACTATCACACGTGTTTCATGCGTGACAACGCGTCAAACAAAGATATTACATCTTCATTACAGTCGGTAGTCTTATAGACATCTCGCACTTTTATAACAGCTTCCACGAAACACTCGTTAACAGATGGAACTCTCACATCACAGTGTCTGTACGATAGCATACGATAGCATAAACCGAATGAAGACCAAGTACTAATATAACATCCAAATTTCGCACAGAACTATCACAAGGCAAAAACCGAATTCCATATGAAGTAAGAGGTAAATCTTTTTTTAAAGTCCTCTGTAAAATGTCCCAAAAGAAAATAGCGTTCTTACAATCAATAAACACATGTTCAATGGTCTCAGGTTTGTTACACAGAAGACAGCTGCTTCCCCATCGTACATACATCCCTCTCTCTTCAAGCCACGTTTTTACTGGCAAGGTTCCCGTATGAAGTTTAAAAAAGAAGGTTTTCACATTGGGTGGTATACACGTGTTTTTCACTCGCTTTAGTACGTCATGACCATATGATTTTTCATACCTTGAACGGCACAGGGGCACAGGAAAAACATTCTGTATTAGTTCTTTCATAGGGCGCTTTCTTTTCACATTAGTTAGGTAATCTATCGAAAACCTCGCCCTTAAGAAACGATATGAGAACACAACTTCGCGCAAGAACGGTGACAAGGTGTATCGTTTTCGCCTGTCTGAAGATACAAAGAAGTCAGGCATGTGGTGTAACAGCGTTGTTTGAAATAAAGAACGTAAAAAAGAGTCTCTCTGGTCTCTAATGAGCAGGAAACGGGATATTACTTGGTTAAGAAACAGATGGCACAGAGACAGCCCTCCTTGCTTAACTCGCCGAAACAAGTTCGTTCTAGATGTTCTCTCCCACGTAGAGCTCCAGATGAACGTGGCGAATATCCTGTAGACTTTGTGAATGGTTTTACGCTTACAACTAAGTACTTGCAAAAGGTACATAATTTTAGCAGCCAGAAACACGTTGCATACAGCTCACCGAGAGAAAATTGATAAGCCACGACCGCCCCATCCTTCGGCGGTCGCGCGCAGTTCTTCAGCCTTTTCAAGCCAAAATGCTTCACTGTCTTGATACCTGTCCAATGGTACCCCTAGGTAACGACTAGGTGTCGTGAGCCACTGAATATTTCCAAAAGAACTGGGCGTAAGGTCCCAATTACCATGCCATAAACCAATGCTTTTTTTTGTTCATTAAACTTCCACTCATGTCACAAAACCTTTGAGCGATTTTTAATAACGAAGTGACACTCTCTCTATTAACTGCAAAAAAGGCAATATTGTCGGCGTAAGCCAAAACGCGCACTTCACATGACTGTAACCTGAAACCATTAATCCCTGCATGATGAATCACTTTCTGACACAATGGTTCCAAAAATAGAGCGAAGAGCAAAGGACTTAAAGGACACCCCTGGCGCACGGAGGAAAGTACTTGTATGCGCTGTGAGAGTTCTCTATTTACAATTAAATATGTGGTTGAAATTTTATATGACAATTTAATACTTTTACATATGATCGCACCAAGACCAACGTACTCAGCTAGCATGAAGAGTATATTGTGTGGAACCATGTCGAAAGCTTTGGCTAGATCAATTTGCAACATAGCTACTTTTAGAAGCGCAGCGTCACAATACTCCAAAATGCTCCTGGCAACATGAATATTCGTGAATATGCTCCTACGCTTGATGCCGCAAGTCTGATGTGACCCGACCAACTTGTATATAACTCCTTGGAACCTCCTAGCCAGAACTTTCATAAACACCTTATAATCTACGTTTGTTAGCGTGATTGGCCTGTATCCTGTCACTTTGCGTAAAACATGTTGTTCTTTCCCTTTAGGAATCAGCACGGTGTGTGCTCGATTAAACGATGGAGGCAGAGCTCCGCGATCTAAAGACTCTGAAAAAACCTCATGCAATGCGGCGGCCATATCCTCCTTGAACGCCTTGTAAAAGGCGGCATTAATGCCATCTGGACCAGGTGATTTGCCCATGCCGAGATCATCGATAGTCTTCTCAATTTCCCCTATACTAATAGACATTTCCAATAAATTTGTGTCCTCAGCTATAAGTGTCGGCATTTCTATCAAGAACTCATCTACAAAACCCGGCTCCTTTGGTTCAAGATAAGCAAACAAGTCCTGATAATAGTTTTCAAAAGCTTTCATAATATCTTTATGTTCTTTCAATATTTTACCATTCCATTCTATCTCTAGTATGTCGTGAGCTAGAGCATTTGCCTTTTCATCTGACAAGGCTCGCTTTGTCGGGGCTTCACCCACGAGGTATCTCTCAGCTCTTGCTCGTATAATTGTGCCTTTATATTTATCTTCTTCAAGACATTCAATTTTGTTTTTGACAACCTGCAGTTGATGTGTGAATAAGCCCGGGTTTTCTGCTTCAATATTCACCAAATCATTTAGCTCTGCCCGTAGCTCACGTTTCTGTTTTCGAGCTTGATACTGCATGTAGCAACCACACTCTATTGCATTCATTTTTATCTTTTGCTTAAATAATTCCCATCTTTCCGTGGCACTCCTTTCTGAGTTTTTGAAAAAATTCTCGATTTCCTTCTTTGTCTTATCTACAAACCCTTCGTGCGTAATTATCTTAGTATTCAGTTTCCATGTTTCCCATACAACCTTCTTTTTGCACTTTCTACCTATCTCAAACAAAACTAAGCAATGATCACTGAAGGAAACAGCATAAACGTCATAGTTCTGACATGAAGGTACTATCTCAGAACAAACATATGCTCGATCTAGTGGTGCGTGACTCGAACCTTGAATATGTGTGAAGTGCTGGCGACTGCCACCCATCGCAAACAGAGCTACGTCATGTAAAAAGTACTTATTAAGGCTGTCTCTAAGCAAACCAACGCTTTCATCACCTAAATTAGCAGTATACGTGCAATCTTCTTGGGTCAAAACACAATTGAAGTCACCCAACAGAATCACACATTTCTGACATTCAAAGTACGCTTGCATTTCCCGAAAAAACAAACATCGGTCTCTCGAATTTGTAGGTGCGTATACACAGATAACTCTAAATTTAGTGTTCCTGTAACAAAAGTCACACAAAACAAAACGCCCATGTAGGCAAATTTTGACCTCTTCCACTACAATACCAAGAGAGTTCTTGACAAAAATAATACATCTGGCTGATGCTCCCACTGCATAGCTCACACACGCATTGTACCGCAATGAAAATTCTGCTACCAAGCTATCAGTCGCGTCCTCAGTACTAACAACAGTACCAGTTGAAACGCTTGATGCAAGAAAAAGACCTTGACTTGCTCGCGGTCCAGGAGACTATTGTTGGAGGTATCACAGTCGAGGTTTATGCCTGCGATGGATCCATACATATGACAACTTGCCAATCTCGAGCAAGTCGTGGCTGCGCACGCGCAGCGACGGAGTGGAGGGCGGAGCGCGCGCAATCACGTGGTGTTTGACGTCGCAGCGCCGTTGCTACACACTCTCTTCTCCGTTCCTCGCACCGTTGCTAGGGGAGAGGAGGAGGCGCACCGCGGACAGCCGATTCAGGGTCGCTTACAAAGTGCATTCGCACTTAAAACGTCAAATCCACCCCTCAGCGCGCTGAATTTCATTGGTTACGATTGAACCAGTCATCGCGTCAAGGACAGCCTACTAGGGTTGGTGTTTTCAAGCCAGAAGCATCTCCTTTCAGTTTTTTGTCGTTTCACTGAGTGCAGAAGGGCACCCCGTCATCACTGGGGACTGGCAGTGGAAGAGACGCCCATCAACTGAGCTCTCTGAAGCGGTTCTCGTCGACGAGAACGCTGTCTATGTTCCACAAGAGCACGGGAACACTCCGAAGTTCACTGCAAGAAACGCATAGCGGCGGGCCAGTGACACGTGGTACGCGTCGCGCACGAACGCTGTGACACGCAGTCAGTGTTTCTGGACACGCGCGTGCATGAACAAAAGGGACAAAAATTGCGAATCCCACGTACAGTAGAAATCCATGATATGCGAAGCATGAATCAGCAATGTTGCTATGTCACTTTAGAGTCAGCACAACGTTGCAAGGTGGAGGTGAATGACGTGGAGGTGACATGATTTCCGTGTCGTGATTATCATGTTTAGATGTGTCTATTACCTTCGTTATTTATTCACGTCACGTGATACCCAATTGATTATATGTAGTGCTACACTCTAAAAAAAGTTTACACCCATAAGGGTGTATTTTTTGTTCCATGGGCAACACCATTTTAGAGTGTCTAGGAACACCCTAAACAATAAGGTATTTAGAAAAACCCTGGAACCGTAGGGTGTAAAGAAACGTTACACCTCATTTTATTATATTTTTATGAACACCCCTAAACGATGGGTGTTGGATGAAGCTACACCCATGCGAGCGGGGTGTCACTCTAAAACCCCCTTGAAACGATGGCAGTTATATGAATAAGCACACTTGATCAAATGAAGTTCGATTAGCGGGACAACATAAGCAGAAAAAGGTGGTGACGCTTAGTCTTGTGTGTTGAGGAGAGCCGTTCATAGCACTTCATTCCATCAAATATGCATCACCAACTGGCCCAAGCCTCAATTGATCTCAGGGAGAAGCCTATATGAACCTTCTCTGCGGCTGAAAATGAAGAAGGAAGATACTGGTGTCCCCACTGCACCTATACCTGCATGCATGCAGCTGATAAAATAAGGTGCCATGGTCTTGAATGAGCTGCTTGAGACCAGTGTATATATGTGTACGTAGACTGGGCGGAAAACGACAAAGTAAGACGCCGAAGGCACTTACACACGCACGCACGCGCGCACACACACAAACACACACAAACACACACACACACACGCACGCGCGCACGCACGCACACACACACAAACACACACACACGCACCACTCCACAGTAGTGCAAGCAGTAAACTGTAGCGTAAGGTTCAACCAAACATAACGCCGAAACAAAAAACAATTAAGCCTATATGTTAAAATCTGCCTTTATTAAAGAAAAACTGCAAGTCTGGCAAACAGGACTCTGATGATATACTCCGACATTTTGAAATATCTCACGTGACCAAGTTTTTTTTCTCTCTGTACTAGAAATTCATTGTTTTCATATAACTCTCCACAACTTTCAAAAATGACTGACACCTATACAATAGAAAAAACACGTAAATAGAGTAAGCGAGTTTCTGGAGTCACATTTACAACCTAACACAGCTCGCAGTATAATTGTTGACACTTTAAAAAAAGAGAAAACTCGACAAGGTAGTGAAATTGGGGTTGTAATAATGTAATGTTAGTGTTGGTATACTTCTAACTGCAAAACCACTCGTCACTGCTGCTTGCAGAATCATCTTCAGCTGCTGAGGTGACTGGTGCCTTCGAGAGAAGTGGGGCGAAGCTGTTTTTTCTGTACAGGAAGTTCAATCCTGGAAACCTAAAATAAGTACACAGGGAACAATGACCGAAATTTCACAAAGAGTGCAACATAGAATATGCACTCTGCATAACTAACTGCTTTCTTATGTGTAAGTATAAATTGTGTACATAGCAAGCATATTCTGTGGCATCGGGCTCCACTGCAGTGAGAAATGCTAGAAAAGTTATGCTGAGTAATAAACGCCATAAAAAGCGCGCTGTGGCAGAATCGCTATACATTTCGTGCCGTAGATATGAACCTTACTTTACCCTTTCAGCTTGCTCAAACAGGCAAAAAAAAAAGGTGCTGCTCCAAGTTGATAATGTTCCATTAGCTGCATGCATCGACCAATCTACGTGAATGTCAAGTTCCATGCATAAGTATGCATCAACAGCTCCATGTATACTTCTGCATACCTACCATGGTACTCATTCGATTAGTTTAATAAAAGAAATACAGTACGACGCGCAACAACATATACAAATTTTATCTGTATTGCACAAAAGCACAATGCCACGTAGCATACATGACGGTATGCGCATTTACAAGGTATCTAGTGCAGGTAACTTGTAAAATAAGTACTGTGCAGTTATGTACTATAATGCAAATGATACTAATGTTTTTGAACTGGCTCACATACACACGATTATGTAATGGAACAGTTGTCTATGGGGTAATTCCACGTCAGACGTTCCAGCCATTTTGGCGACCACCTCAAATGTATTCGAAAAAAAATCACGCTGAATTTAGTGCAATAAAAAAGGTAACTGCTGGAATTTTTCGCAGACAAGTAATTTTTCGGACGCATGGCTGCCTCCTGAACTTCCCGGAATCTCGTCCGGATTTTTGTGAAAAAAATTATTTCATAAGTATCTCTTCTTCCGTGCCAAATTTGGTCTACAAGTTAAGTGAAGGGCTTGCGTAAAGTATTTGAAGCTCAGTAATATTACCAATTTTCGACCACATACGCCTCAAATTATTTAGCCTAAATGTGTAATATCTGCATTTTTCTATCAATACTGCACTTTGAATGAATATCTGAAGAGTGAATACTTAATCCACATAAGGTATATGTGGAGGAAAAAATGTTTTAGACCTCTCAAGCTGTCAAACTTTACCAGAAAAAATCGCGAATTTCACAAAATAGTCGTTTTGTCCATTATGAGACGCAACTTGCACCATGTTGTGGTTGAATTAGGTTAGCCTTTATGACTAAATTGAAAGCAAAGAAGCATGTCTTTTCATGTGCTAAATTTTCTCATAGCAATTTTGTCATAGGAAAAGATGACAGCATATCCACGGAGTGAATGATGATGAGTGGTGCGAAGCGTCCGTCACCCGGGACGCACAAAGGAGTGGATAGACAGTCTGACGCCAGTATGGACGAACAGAAAAACGGACGGAAGCCCGGACAGACGGATGCACGGACGAACGGAAAAAAGCTCTAATGTATAGACGAACGATTCGCCCCATGACTCATCAATTTGTCCGTGTATAGGCTGTGAAAACCACTAACGCTATCTATTGTGCAACTCATGAAGCTGGTACATACTACTAGTACGACTACAAAGCAGGGAACGACCCACACTCTGAAGAGCTTTGCCACTAAATTATTTTTGAAGTTCCAAGTTCCCCATTCGCCATTTGGTCATAGGGCAGCCGACGCCTCGAATTTCCCTATTGCTATTGATTGGAAAATTCAAAAATTATTTTATTCCTTAATATAGAGATTGCATTCTTGAAACGTGTCACATACAAAGAACTGTTAATTTGCTTTCAATTTAGATAAAAGGTGATCCTAATTGGACCACCAATTGGTGCAAATTATTGGTACTCGATATTGACAAAAATGACAATTCTGTGAAATAAGTGATCTTTTCTCGTAGAGGTTAACAGCTTTAGATGTATAAAAATAATTCTTCATCAAAATATCCTTTCTGTGAAGTAAGTAGTCACAGCTCAGATATTCATACAAAGTGCAGTATCGCAATGAGAAAATGCAAACATAACACTTTGGATAAATTCTTGCAGACGTATGTGGCCGAAAATTTGTATTATTATTGCCGAGTTTCAAACACCTTACATAAGCCGCGTTACTTAACATGTACTAAACTTTGTATAAAAAAAGAGCGGTACTTGTAAAATATTTTTTTCACAAACAACACTCAAACAATATTCTGGAAAGTTTGAAAGGCAACCACGTGACCAAAAATTTTTTTCTCGGAAATATTCAAATAGTTCACTGTTTTCAGTGCATTAAATCAGCACAATTTTTTTAAACACATTTTCCGTAGCCGCAAAATTAACTAGGATATTTCGAATAAAGTGACCCTGTTACCTTGACTCAATGACCATTGCATACTGCTAAATTAGGGCCATTTGTTTCAGTCATGCTGGCAGGCTGAGAAAGCATAACTCCTTCCCAATGCAGCGTAGGCTGTTCAGTTGCTGTGCGTGTTGTGCTACCAGATAAATATACTGCCTAGTCTTACATTTTGGCTGCAACACATGCTTAGATACCATGCAGTATGTATAACATTCAAGTGTTTTTGTGCAACAAGAAAACTATTAATACACTTCACAAAGGGAAAATACCTTTAATAACTGAAGTACTTAGCGAAGTTAAACGCCAAAACGAGCCGATGGCAATAATCAATCAATCAATTAATTAAATCAAATTTTATTTTCGCTTCAGACAATTCAGCGCATTGTCGCTGCGAAAATAGGGGATTAGAGAAAAAAGCTGCGCTTGCGCAGCTTGACGAAACTCTGGTCACCCGTACAGCAGTAGTGACAGGGCAAAACATCTAACAAGTCTATATAGCCAAAGTATATACAATGCGATTACCAAAAGTAGTTATGTAGACTACGGTGTTCTAATGAAAAAAAAAACATCAATGTATGTTTTAAGTTACAATCAATTTAGTGAAACCAGCTACTGTAAATATAGAAACATGAGTAGTTCTAATACATTTATATAAACAGATCTAGTAAGGTTTTGTTGGTAAAGTTAAGAACGTCAACATTTCTTTGTTCTAGTTCATTTAGTGTGGTTGCGAGTACATAATCAAGTTTTTCTTTCCCATAATGGGTACGCGAGAAAGGAACGTGGTATGGTGGGTGATACCTGAAAGGATAGGAAATTGTATTTGCTCGAAGATTTGCAATTTCTTCGAATAGCTGTGTTCTTCCTAATGTGGAATTTTTGTATGTTCTCAGTAATTTATATTTGTATATGTTGATAGTATTCATAATTTTATGTTTGTGGAATAAATGTTCTGTGTTTTCTAGAAACGAGACGTTTTTTATATAACGAAGTGCTTTTTTCTGGACCAAGAATATTTGCTGTAAGTTTGATAATGTTGTGTTTCCCCATATTAGCGTGCAATAATATAAGTGAGAGTTGAAGAGCGTGAAATATAACATTCTTTTAATGCTAACAGTAAAGGTGAGACGGTTTCGGCTTAATACACCGGCTGCTCTGCTTAATTTTGGCAATAGGGTTCTCACGTGTTCATTTCAGGACATATTTTCTGAAAAAATTACACCAAGAATCTTAATACGTTTCTCGATTTTGATTTGAAATGGCCCAAGAGTTATATAATCGTCGATGCTTCTTAAAATTATCGGGGCACGGAACAACACACATTTAGTTTTCGATTCGTTTAAAGTGAGCTTTTTGAACTCATCATCATCATCATAATCATAATTTTTTTTACCCTTAAGGGCCCCTTAGGGGCATTACATAAGGGGGGGACATTTTTCTAAATACAAAATCAAGGAAAAAAATTGAAAGTTGTACAAACACACGAGCAATACTTTTGCAGGATCCGAGAACATACGCACAGAAAATGTATTTATACAAGTATAAAAACATGTGCGCACAAAATTTACACATACAAGAGTGCAAAATACAGTGACAGTGGTAGAGTTTTAATGGGCTTCTAAGTTTAAGTGAGCTGTTAGTAGTTTGAATGCGCACGAGTCATGCTCTGAGACGATGGCTTCCGGTAAGTTATTCCATTCCTCGATGGCGACAGGAAGAAATGATTTATTGAATGCAACGGTCGTACCGAAAAGACGTTGGAGGCTTCTGGAATTAAATAGCCGGCGAGAAAAGCGGGCGGGAGAAAGCAAGAGAGAACCATGCAAGCGAGGAAAATAATAGTATAACTTGTGAAATAAACAATGTCGAGAAAGTATACGTCTGTCAGCTAGATTCTGCAAGTCTAAAGACTCCTTTATAAAAGTGATGCTTGATGAGGGATCGTAATTGGACATAATGAACCAGGCAGCCCTATTCTGTACGGATTCCAACAGATTAATCAGATAGGTTTGGTGAGGGCTCCAAATGGACGACGCGTATTCGAGCTTCGTACGAACGAATGTTACGTACGCAATTTTACGAACTGTAGGAGGTGATAGGCATAACGTTCTTCGGATGTAACCAAGCTTCTTTGATGCGTCAGCAACTAAGTGTGTGATGTAATCCGACCACCAGATCTGTAACTTATGACAGAATGTATCACCCTTTCGTGTTATGGTCTCCAAGTCTCTTTCCTCAAGAAGTACCGAGCAATCGTCAGCATATGTAGTATATTTAAAATCCTCATAGATTCTCACAATATCAATAATATAGAAAAGGAAAAGAATCGGTCCTAGTATGCTACCCTGAGGAACCCCATATTCAATAGGCCTAAGGTGTGATTTGCATTTATTTAGTTCAACGTATTGGTAGCGCGTTTTTAAATAAGATTTAATAAGTTGTAACACTGTCCCACGTAAACCATATTGTTCTAACTTTTCAAATAAAATTGAGTGGTTTACCTGATTGAAAGCTTTACTAAAATCTAGAATTATACCCAGTGTCATGACCTTATTTTCAAAGTTGTGTAATTTTCCTTTTTTTTTTTTGAACAAGAAGTGCTGTCTCAGTGCAACGTCCCTTTCTGAAGCCAAATTGCTCAGATTTGGGTGCACGTTAAAGAACCCCAGGTGGTCTAAATTTCCGGAGCCCTCCACTACGGCGTCTCTCATAATCATAGAGTGGTTTTGGGACGTTAAACCCCACATATCAATCAATTCTGAAGCCAAATTGGCGATCTGTTAATAGGTTATATTTTGTAATAAATTTCTCAATACGACAATTTATTGCTTTCTCGATTCCTTTGAAAAGATAGGCAATATTGACACAGGACGATAGTTTCTTAAGCTATTTTTGTCTCCATTCTTGTAAATCACTGAAACTCTAGCCACCTGCATGCAGTCTGGAAAAAGCCCAGTAGAGATAGCGATGTTACATATGTGTGTAAGCAATGGTGCAATAAGGTTTATAACGTATTTGATTGGTTTTATTTCTAAATCATCCACATCGCGGCTACGACTATTCCTAAGCTTCAGATACAGCATTGTCACTTCAGAGACAGATGTTGGCTGCAAGTACATTGTGTGGGATAGTCTCGATATACGATTAGCAGCTTCGTGACAGTAGGTGCTACTTCCAATTTCAACAAAGAAATTGTTGAAAAGGTTGGCGAGTTTGTTCCCGCCAATCGTTTTGTCATTTATGACGAGGTTGTCGATCGTCTATTCCTTGGTATTCCGGTTTAGTAACTCGTTTATTTTTTTCCACACTTTGTTACCACTACGCAAACATTCGTTGTCAAATACACGCTTATATTATTCGTTTTTTTATTTTAATGTCTTTATTCAACTTATTTCGAAATTTCTTAAACTCTTTTAATTCTTGCGAGCTACGATTCTTAAGAAAGTTGGCAAAAAGCTTATTTTTATGTTTAATAAGCTTGATGTATTCATGTGTGATCCACGGTTTGCGCACCCTTTTTTGTTTACGGTAAGTCCGTGATGGGAACGACTCTAAATAATGTTTTTTGAAAATTTTTATAAATAAGTCATAACACTTATTGCTGTCTTCAAGAAGAAATACTTCTCTCCAATCTGTTTTAGAAATCTTATCCCGAAACACCTCTAGCGCTTGAGACGATATATCCCTGTACACGAACTGAGGCCACTCCCTTTGTTGCAATGAACTGTTACGGTTAAGAATGCAAAGTGTAGGTAGGTGATCACTGACGTCACTGTTGATAACGCCAGAAAGAATGCCATCAGTGTTTCGGTTAGTAATGAACAAATCTAGCACAGATGCTGATGAAAGAGTAACGCGTGTAGGTGTTGATATAAGATTTTGAAAACCGTTGCTTTGTAATAATACAAGCAAAAAATCATTCGCCGCACTCAAGCCTTTTGCAATGTCAATGTTCATATCACCGCCTATTGTTAGTAACCATCTGTTTTCACTGGCACATGAAAGCAAAGAATTGAGAAACTTCAAGAACGCCGAGATGTTGCCACTCGGTGGTCTGTACAGAACAGCGAACAAATTGCCATTTTTCTTAATACAAATCGCTTCGATATCACAAGTAACAGTGCTAAACTCTGGTAGAATTTCAAAACCTGGTATAGCAACCTGAATATAAACTCCACCGCCCCTACAATTTTTTCTGTTTAGAAAGAAATGATCGTAAGACGGTAAAACAAAGTGATCCGAATTCTCATTGTACCAAGTCTCAGTGAAAATAAGTGCATCGAAACTAATATTGCAGGATTCTAAAAGGGCGTAGATTTCACCAAATTTACATTGCATGGGTCTAACATTTAGATGGAAAACCTTAAAAAGCTTCTCTGGGTTGTCAGATATGATACCACGCATGTCCTCAGGTAGCAAGTAGTTAGCATCCATGTTTCTACATTCTGGACAATCGAAGTGTTCGCGCAGGGGGCGCGCATCCTTATTCTCTGACGGTATGCTTGTCCAAATCGCTCTCGCGTTTTATTGTCACGATGGATGAAGTCTCATCGCGACGGGCAAAAATGGCACCGTTTTTTATCCAGACAAACTTCCAGCCATGTTCGCGCTTGCGCGCTATTGCCATACCAAGTAGTCTCTTTAGATACTGACAAAGGTGTTCATTTACAAAGATGGGATGATTTGCCTCACTTTTAGAAGCTTCTAATGATAGACCCAGGCTTCCGCTCGAAAGTTTTGTTTTCTTAGCCTTCTCTAGAACCTTGTCTCTCTTTTCGCGCTTCACGAACTGAACAATAATTTTCTTCTTTGTTTTGTCTTTCGTTGCCACTCTGTGAATTACGTCTATATTGTTCGCGCAAACGTGGTCACTGATGGCCGTTCCAATTTGAGCAAGAACATCTCCCAAACACTCATTCGGTGTTTCCGTAACACCTTTGATCTCAAGGTTTTTGTTGCCCGAGAACTGCTCAGTTTTGACAAGACTGGTTCGACATTTCATAACTTCCCTCTCTAATGAGCGAACTTTATGCTGGAGCACTTCCTTTTCTTTTTTAAGAGAGCTGTTCTCCGTCAAAGTAGCATTAAGCCGCAAGTTAGCATTATCAACATTTTTACTAATGAAATCCATGCTGCACTTCATGTCGTCGATCTCAGTCCGCAGCTTTCTATTTTCTGCACGCAGGCTTCTTTCGAGAGATTCTTTCAAGTTCTTAAATTCATTCCGGAGTTCATCTTTGAACTATTCAACCTGTTGTGAAACATCCTTTGTCATTTCTAATGGTCACAACAACGAACAGAAAGTGTCACTCTTTGTGGCAGCGGTGACAGCGATAATGTCCTAATATACTTTCAGAAATATTTGAACATTTCGCTAACCTGTAATGTGCAACATTCAAGAATTACGCCTGCTGCTCCCCCGCTGTCACCACTGCCAAATGATGCGTCCGTGCAACAGTGGTAGTTTTAGAGCCGCGCGGTGGTCACGTGCTCTGTCGTTTAGCGTGCGCAGTCAGGACCTGATGAACGAAGCCTATGCGCTGCCGTCCTCTTTGTACACTTGCGCTGTCTTGTGGCGCAGTCCCACGTGTCCGTCGAATATCGCTGTCAGCACGGTTGCATTGACGCCTGTAATGTACAACATTCAAGTATTACGCCTGCTGCTCCGCCGCTGTCACCGCTGCCAAATATGTACAACAAGAATATTTTGAAAGTTACACACGATGAAAACAATCTGAATAAAATGGGCCCAAACGTTAGCAGTTATGTTCAAACATGCGTTTGCGCTGTTCAAGTAGGCAATTAGACCACACACAGAGACGAATGGTCTGTTCAAACAAACGTCCAGCTTCAGTGCTCGTTCCGCTACGCAAGCACGGCTGTCGGCAGTGTCACGCTACGTTGCGGTCGAACGAACATACCGGTGACTACAAATTTAACGAAAGTAAATGTATTAGCAAGTAGGCAAAGTTCGCGAGGCGCACCTAAAGCGAGGCAATATGCTGTGTTGTCACTCGATGCATCAACCCGAGTTATCACGGTAGTTTTACCGCACAAAACGAAAAAGAACCGAAAAGAACGACATGGACACCACGCCCTTGTTTTCCGTTCTCTGTCTTTTTGTGCAATAGGAAAAAAGAGTAAATGAACTACCAACATGCCCAAGCATATGCGTCTTAGATACAGTCGATGCTTAGAGATAACAGGCGCCGTCTCCACACATGTAATAATTAGTAAACTAAAATTGATGTGCATAACGAGCAGGCCCCATTAAAAACGGCTGTTTGTTCGCTGAGCCTCAGTGGCGCACGCTCACTCTGCTTTGTACTCAAAACAATCTAAACAAACAAAAAAAAACTTGCCCCCATTCGCACTTTGCCATCATCCCCGTGAAATAGTTCGGACAAATATTCTCGCTAAGTAAACAAATGCTGATTTGTCATCAAGTAGTTGAAAACAAAACTTTTTGAAGGCGTTATTCTCGTGCTCACGCAGTTAACAAAGCGCTGAACTGAACAACGTGAGAGTGGTACTCACTATTTCACTTCGAGTGCTCCACAATATGAATCCACAGGTCTAGTCTTCAGGATGGTGCACCTTCGCTATCATCAGCACTGACAAAACACACTGGTGGAGCACAGAGCGCAGGCACATTTCAAACAAAACACTCACTAATAAACTGTACCGATCAAGAAGCCACTCGCACAACACACACATGCACGCGGGAGGGTTTTTCGCCAGCGCACGCAGTGACATGTAAGACGATGTCGCCCGGCACGCAGCAATACCGTGCAGCCAAGGTTGTCTAGGCGATGAGACTTGTGGTGCTTTCAGACCGGCTAGATGCGGTTTAACGCTAGCGCCGGCCCTCTGCTGATAACGCGGGCGCTGCTTTTTTTTTTTTCTGGCAGCGATTTGTTGCGTTATACTCGTTCTTTAACAGTGCATCTCAATCGCAGTGAAAATTGTGACGGTGCAGTGCGGCCAGCACGAGCTACTAGTCAGAACGCGCATTTCTAATATTCTACAGCAATATTTAGCGCACCATCAGCGACCTAATGTAGTGAATTTTGGTAAAAAAGCTAAGCTTATGCTATTTGCTTAGCTCTATGGGTCTTTAGGGAATGCACATTCAGGGTGACGCAGGCGATATTTTATCAGCACTTTCATTTCGGTAAAGACATTGCAACATTGCAGGCATCGGCCGTCACACTATTCGATGAGAAAATATTGCCTCACGTGTACTGCTAGGAAGACGAAGACGACAGCGCATACGCGCATCTGCACGCTTTTCTGCAGCAAGCAATGACAAGGAAGAAGAGGAACGCTCTGGTGCGCAGTAAATAAAAATACTGACCTGCTGCTACTTTCTCAACTTGTTATTACTCCTTCTGTCTTCACGTCGGCAATACATTTGTACTTAGCTTGCAGTCCTTGGAACAAGACCACGCCTGAAAATATTTCATCACTGTTGTTTTCTCACAACCAACAAAGTCAAGACTTTGACCGAAGCATGTCTGCTGGGGAAATAACAAAAATAAAAGAAGGGGATCCACAAAAAAACGGAGAAAGAGAGACAGAGAACTAGAGAATGCGTTTCGGCTCCCGTGAGGAGAGCTTTGTTCGCAATTTATTCAAGAAGGCTCCCGTCATTGTGAAAAAAGGCTGTGTCAAGGTCACCGAAATGTCCTTATTCTGCATTTTTTCTTTATGGTCGGTGTCCTCTTCCTAACTTCAATGGCGCACTTTTAAGGACAGATGAAGAGGAACATGCGCTACAGTAATTAATTAGGACGTGCCTGCTAAAATACATGACGTCAATGTTCGTTTTTGAGGGACCTGATGGCCTGCTGGTCTGGTGGTTATGGCTAAACAACTGTGTTGTAGTTGTTCTTTTTTGTTTTTTTTTTGCAGGTGGCGGACGTTTCATCTCCAGCTTTAAAAGCTTCGAACTTATGGGGGTCGGGGGGAGGGGTGTTCTTTGCATGGTACACCAATGTGCGCAACATTACCTTTTTCAGGCAAATCAGTGCACTTTGTGCGTGTTAACTTATCACGCAACTCACACAGATGAAAGAAGCAGGTAAAGGAGAATTGATCCTTACTCTATTGAACAAGTGGCGCTCCTATTGTATCTTCCATCCTAATAGTAGTTTGCGTGCTTTATTGATGAAAACTGTTTTTCGGTCACATCATTCCTGCTTCGATCCATTACTAGACTCGCAAGCAGCTAGTAGTAGGAGCCTTGCTGGTATCAAGAGGGTTAATGTATACTAACAGTATAAGCAAAACGGCCCGAAAATGTCGTGCATTTGTAGCCTTGTATAGGCACGTGTGTTCAGATTTGGGTGAACGTTAAAGAACCCCAGGTGGTCGAAGTTTCCGGCTCCCTCCACTACAGTGTCTCTCATTATCGTATGGTGGTTTTGGGGCGTTAAACCCCAAATATCAATCAATCATTTGTAGCCTTGTTCATTACACCCCAAATACAAGGGCGTAAATGGGATGTTTTGAGGGTATTTTATTCAGGAACACTAAATTTTACATATAAAGTGTAAAAGAGGTGTTTATAAGGGTGTATTCATTGCCTACACCCGTTTTACATCTTGAAGGGTGTACATTTTTTTGAAAGTGTTGCGAAACGGTCGTGAGCATGCTAAAAGCATGGTATGTTATGCTCTTGGATGAATCGTGTCATAATTGTCACGTTTGCACAAGTCATATTTCGTCATCCTTAGATCACGTAACACCAAATTTGGTATATTCGTAGCTGGGAAAACCACCGTGAGCGCATCATGAAGAGCCCAATATACTCCAATGTATCGTTGACGAACGCGCACGCTGGGCACAGCGAAGGTACGTTAGCAAAACGCGAGCACTCTAAAGGCACCGTTCCGTCAAGTTTTCCAGTCTGACTACAGCGCCAGAATACATAGCCTAGCGGATAAAAAAAGAAACCTTGAGACGGCTTCGGTGAAAACTGAACGCAACGCGAGCGTCTCGCGCTCTGCATCTGTCGGCGAATTGTGCCCGGGATACATTTGGGACACGAGCACTCGTCTCATTTCTGCGTGTCCATAACGGCGAATGTCAGAAACTTTAAGACAGGGCCGTGGGAGCAATGTAGCCCCTCTGGTCAGTGTGTGGTGCCTATAGTCTGACACCAGTCGTGACCAGCGTCTGTCGGCGCGGCCCGACGGAGACTGGCGCGAAATGCGACATACTGCTTTTCGCGCTGATGCCATAAAGTAACATTACTCTATGCCGATGCGTTACCCAAACAACACTGCGTTCCTAACTTTTCGTGACAGAGGGACGCCGGACGCGCTGAAACGCGCATGCGTCAAAGCAATGCAGCGAGGCACGCGCCTGCGAGTACACGGCAGAACTGGCGCCTGGCGTGTCAACGCCGGCGTGACGCGACGAAGTGAACGCAGGCGAGCATGCGCACCACGTCATGTCGAAATGTAATGGAACCTTGACTGTGGCAAGTAGTCATGTCCTCACATGACACGCATCTCATGATTATTATGTTTGCATCAGTCGCATACCTTCGTCATGATTTGGCGTCGTTTTATACCAAATTTGGCTTATATGAAGCTAGCAAAACGACAGCGACCGCATCATGAGTGTGGCATGTAGACATGTTGTTACATGACACGCATCTCGTGATCATCATGTTTGTATGTGCCATTTACCTTTGTCGTCCGTTCGCGTCGCGTAATATCGAGTTTGGTACATGTGGCGCTAGCGAAATGGTCGCGAGCGCAGCATGAGCTTTTCATGTAGTCATGTTGTTACATAAAACGCATGTTTTAATTTTCATGTTAGCGTCAGTCGCTTGTGTTCGCAATGTAATCATGTCATAGCATAGCAGTTTCGCAACATGCCATGTGATCGAAACCACCACAAGAGCTGCAAGACCATGAAATGTAAATCATGACATTCATGACATACATGTCACGATTTTCATGTTATGACTAGTCAAGTACGTTCATCGTACAGTCATGTGATGTCATACCAAGTTTCGCATTGATACCAATATTGAAATGGCCAGGAGAGCTACATGTCATAGGTGGCTAGATAGATAAATAGATAGATACATAGATAGATAGATAGATAGATGCGCTCTAATTTGCCGAATTTCGCTAAGAAATGTTTCTCATTTGAAAAGCGTGTCGCATGTTTTATATGCAAAGAAGCTGCCACGTAACGTTTACCGCATCAAACGCCTAACCGTCACACTGGCACCATCACATTCACGAGTTGAACTTGGACCTTCTCAGAATTAACAAGTTTGTATCACAGTTAACGCGTCCATCAGTTTGATTGACAGACGGCCGCGGCAAATATTGAGTCAACCCACCACTTTCGCTCTGCCGAGGAGCAGTGCTCACGCCCCAACGCCAGAAGCGCACGGTTCATCTACCAGCTTTATCGAGCAGACTGTGCACACACGCACGCAGAAATAAAGGTTATGTCACCATGCAGCTACTATAAGGGAGGTTTAGAATAGCGCACCACGAGCCTTTGCGGTGCGGTCGCTGCTACTGAGCATGCGTCGTAACGTGAGTCGCCGTTCGCATTCTCGGCGCGTCCACAGAAAACCCGAAATATCAGAGAGTTATAGAATAGCGCACCGCGAGCCTTTGCGGTGTGGTTGCTGTCACTGCGCATGCCTCGTAACGCGAGTTGGCGTTCGCGTTCACTTCCCGCGCGTAGAAAATCTGAAATAGCGTGTGGCGATCGCGGCCCGCATGTGGCCAGCAAACACTGCATTAGAGGTTACGGTGTCGCTGCGATCGTGTGATGCAGCTTGCAGCAGGGCAAACGCTATTCTAAAAGTCATATGGCACCCACAACGCCCGCAGTGCTTGGAGACGGTATTCTACAACTCCCTATTGTGTGGCGATCGCGGCCCGCCAGGCCCTCAAAGTGATTTGTGTAGTTTCCGTGCATTTGGCTTTGCGGTTGGGGCGAAAGTCCCAAGACTTTTTCCTAGGGGGAGCAAACACTATTCTGAAACTAGTATGTCGCCCACAGCTAAAGCAATGGCCGCAAAACCTGCGAACCGCATTCCAAACCCCCTATGTCTACTATTCAATTTCACCACGCTCACGCCATATTCAATCACAGTCGCTTTGCCGACTAGATGCGAGCGCCCCTGGTGACCACGTGTCCTTACATTTATCCGCGGTACTTGATAGAAGCTAAACGAGCAGCATGAAAGTTCTGCGTGTGCAGCCTCGCTGCTTTCGTGATTGGTAATTTCCATGCTGCAGGTGGAACGGAAGAACTTGTGTGAACACGCCCACGAACACGCCTGTGGAAGGCGTGCGCTGAGTTGGCAAAAATACAGCACGACAATAACGCTCACGTCACGGCACTGCTAAAATGTTGAGCGAGTGGTGGCACTGACATGCTCGCGCGTGGTGTTTTTATGATAACCGCCGCAAAACGCTCAGGTGCGTTTCCAACGCCACGCGCGTTCGTGTAGCTATTTTTATCAACAGTGCGATCACGCGCTCCGCACTGTATTCATGCGGTGGCCACCGCAAGTGAGCTCGGACGATGGTACCTATACTCTCTTTCACCACTTTGGTTTAGCACTATACCAAAGCTACGGGGTGTGAGAAAGCTGATCGCTTGCGCAGTGACACATAGTCCCAGATATAGGTGTCTCGAAATTGTCAGTATTCTCTGAAATTGCCGTTTGTTTGGTGTGTGTTACGTCACATCAATACGCGATACGTTTTTCTTCGTCGCATTTGTTTTCTACTCTAATAAGTATTTGTGTCGGTTGCCGGTGGCATTTACGGTTACGAATCAACATGGCAGCACCCATGCAGAAGTGACCGCCCGCTTCGATCCGAACTTGCTCCTACTAAACGCCTACAGCACTGACGCTAACAAATAAATGTTGAAATCAGCCATCGATTTCTTTCATCTTACTCTGAGGATGAAGAAACAGGTACGTTTGGTCGTTATTAGTGAGATATGCTGCTTGCGTATACCTCTATATGATAGCTGGCATTGGATAAGCCTAACGCGCCGTTGCAATGGCTCGGCTTGTGTAGCCAGACTAAGAACGCTGCACAGGTCGTGCTCCAAATGATGGACATGCAACCTCGCACAGCGTTCCGCATGAACCCGATCGTCCTTCGGTGAAACAAAAAATATAGAGAAGAAGCATTAAAGCGAGAGGCGGGAAGGAACACGTCGAGAAAGAAGCAGTCATGCCAGAGCCACGAACAGCGATGGAGAGCCACAAAGTAAAGTCATTCACCGGCATTAGCGTCTACCGATCTTCCGTAGAGCCACGAATCATATTGTAAAGATGCGAAACTTCCTGAAGTTGAAGGGTATCGACTTGTTTGAAAGTTTTACTTATTTTTGAAAAGTTAGCAAACTACCCATGTTACATGCGATAAGAGTGCAAGGACGATTCCGTTAGCACACGCCGTAAAGACGGTTAGCAGACGACACGGTGTAGATGAATACATGCGGAGGGGCTAAGCGCCCTTCTTATTGGCTGAGGGGCCCTGTAGCCTCCTTAGTGCAGAAGCTTCTGAAACAGAATATAGATTCTGTAAGAACTTCTGAAGCAGAATATAGATTACTGCAGGCCTGCTCGGTGTGTCGCCCACGGGCTCTGACGTCACTTCGTTCTGACCAGTGTGTTTCACTGCACAGACGTGCCTACGTTTTCTCTCGTCATTCGACAGACATGAATTGCCAAGCTTGACGAATGTTTTTGTGGCGTGCTAGTCTTCTTGCTGGCGGCTTGAGAAGACCATCTTTTTCTGTGTCCATGAACAGCAGCGTGGACATGTGATGCGTTTTGTGCACTGGATATTTGCAATCTGTACAGCAGGAAATCTGACCGGTTGGGAGATGCTGCGTGGCGAATTGTCGCGGCAAAGGGACCGATGCTGCGAGTGTTCTTGTTTCCCAAAGACAACCGAAGAACGAAATGTGAGCGTGTCGTTCGTCACGCTGACATCGGCATTCATTTTTTTCGTGACATGAAAGTACGTGTGTCCGTGCTACATATTTTTAGGGGCGGAGCTCCTTAAAGCGGCACCCGTTCGTCCCTCGTTGTCGTAGTCGTAGTCGTAGTGTGTAACCAGTGTTACATTTTCATCTGCAAGGTGACGCCGGTGGGAGATTTCTCCTTTGCTTTGTTGAACAATAACAAGTTCGCGGCGTGCGCGTTAAATAAAAGTCGAATGCTCCTGTCTCTCATTCCCCATTAGCAGCCATTGGCATGTACATTGAGCACTATCTGACAAGAAAGGATCGCTACTTTATAGTCGCTGGGTGTAACCTCCTTGGTTTTAGAAAGGTATAGAGAGCGTTGAGCCGCAGTGCCATGAATACAGTGAACTAGTATATACCACGAACTTGAGGTGGTTAAATGTGGGAACTAGACACGAAGCGCAAGCCTTAAGAAAGTGTGCGTGTGCCTCCTCTCGTTCAGTTCTTGAAATGTCCGCTAGATGGCGGTGCTTCTATATGAGAAATATATGATGAAAAAATGCGAGATGGTGGTACTTCGAGTGTTGAAAAGGAGGACGAACGGACAAACAGACTTATGCATGGACGGTTGAACGCATGGACGGACGCAGGAGCGGATGCATGGACGAACGCAGGGACGGATGCACAGATGGATGTGCGGACGCACGAACAGACGCACGCACGGATGGGCAGATGGACGTACGGGTGGCCACACAGGCGCACGCATGGACGGACAGAAACAAGAACAAGTGGACGGACGTATGCTTCACCCCACTCTCCTTCATTCACTCCATGGACATGTTGCCATTTTTTTAGTCGTTCCAACGGCACCATCGCCACTATGTTTCTTCTTGCTGCAAAATTAAGGTGTTATGTTTGCTTCTGACGTGTTGGCGTAGGCTCAGACATGAAATAATAAACGTGCGTAGAAAAACATTTTCGGAACAGGCACTTTTTCTTAAGGTTCAGTAAACATTTTTCATTTGGTGATTAGCGCCGCGGACTTGTATTATCTCTGATCATGGGGGTGATAATAATTGAAAGAATGCTCTTGCTCTAGTTAGTGCCTCAGTTTCGTGCATAGTATTTTCGTGCTGGTGTTCATATCGTGTAATTGAAGTATTATTGCGGTCAGCACCAAGTCTAATATACCTCCTTGAAATTCAGAAGCGTGTAGACACTTACAATAAATTGCTTTTTTAATTGGTGTTTAGATGTGTAATCCCTACTTCAGCTAGAAAAAATCGGCAGATTCCACGTACAGTTGGGATCGATGATATGAGAGGCACGAATAAGAAAGGTTAACATTTCACTTTAAGGTTAGCCCAACGTTACAAACTGAAAGTAAATGATGCCGTACATGACTTCCGTGTCATGACTATAACGTTTGCATGCGTCGATTACCTTCAACATCTAATCACGTCACGTGTGACCAAACTTAGTATATGTAGAGCTAGCGAAGCGGCTGCGAGCACGCGACGAGCGTGGTATGTGGTCATGTTCTTACACGACATTCGTGTCATGATTATCATGTTTGCACCAGTCATAAATTTTGTCAATCATTGACGTCAGATAACACCAAATTTGGTACATGTGGAACTAGCAAAACGGCCACGAGCGCATCATGGAGGGCCCAATTTACTCTAATGTAGCGCTGACTTGTGCGCACGCTAGCAGCAGCGACGCTATGCGTAATCAAAACGCGAGCACTCTATAGTCTGACGCCAGGCGCGACCGGCATGACCAGTGTTCGTCGGCGCGGCCCGACGGCAACCGGCGCGAAAAGCGACATGCTGCATTTCGCGCCAATGCGTTACCCAGAAAACACTGCGTTTCCTTTTCTTCGTGACGGAATGATGCCGGAAACGCCTAAACGCGCATGCATCGTAGCAACGCAGTGCGATATGCACCTTCGAAGAATATATTGTCACGGGGTCGTGACGTGGCCAAAGACAGAAAACTTCGTGTTGGGATTTAACTGTTTATTTGGGCGAACCTGTGCCCGGTAAAGGGAAAGTTTAATTACAGCAGCAGTCTTTCACAGATAGCAGTCTCGGACTGATAGCGGCAAACGCAGCGTCGGCCTTCGATCAACAACTGACAAGCGGCGAAGCGCGTCCGCATTTATACCCTTGCCGTCGAATGTTCTAGCGTTATCGCTGGCGGTGGCGTAGGTTCCAGAACAATCTGTACCGGTCGCACAGTGGGCGTGATCTTATCGAAATGATCTACTACAGTCCGGAACCTTCTCGAAACCTGCAGGCGCGGTTTGCGCCGAGAATCGTGTGGTGCTTCAGAACGATAACAAAAACTTGTGAAATGGAACGTGGCATTGCCACCCTCTGAAAAAAGGCATCGTCCCGATGCTTTAACTAAAGATGAAGGTACAATAATAATGCAAGAAAGTACAATGAATAAATTGCAATACAACAATAATACAAAAAAACACTGTTTCAGTTTGTTAACGTGCATGAAACGGCTTGAGGCGCGCGACATGGACGACTTCAGGTCGCGATCGGCGTCGTTGAGAGTTCGTGATGCCGTCGGGGACAACCTCGTAATCAAGTGGGCCGAGACGTCGAACCACCTTGTACGGTCCGAAGTACCGTCGCAGAAGCTTTTCACTTAGTCCACGTCGGCGTATCGGCGTCCACACCCAAACACGTTCACCGGGCTGGTATTCCACGAAGCGTCGTCGAAGGTTGTAACGGTGGCTATCGGTCGTCTGTTGATTCTTGATACAAAGACGCGCAAGTTGTCGGGCTTCTTCGGCGCGTTGAAGGTGCTCGCTCACATCGAGGTTTTCTTCGTCGGTGACGTTGGGTAACATGGCATCGAGCGTCGTTGCCGGGCTCCTTCCGTAGACCGATTTGTATGGAGATATCTGCGTCGTCTCCTGCACCGCCGTGTTATATGCGAAGGTCACATACGGAAGAATGGTGTCCCACGTCTTGTGTTCGACATCGACGTACATTGACAGCATGTCGGCGATCGTCTTGTTAAGCCGCTCGGTGAGGCCGTTGGTCTGTGGGTGGTACGCTGTCATCCGGCGGTGGTTTGTTTGGCTGTATGCCAAGATCGCTTGAGTTAAGTCGGCAGTGAATGCCCTTCCTCTGTCGGTGATAAGGACCTCCGGGGCGCCGTGACGTAGCACGAGATTTTCGACAAAACACTTAGCTTCCTCGGATGCACTGCCTTTTGGCAGGGGTTTTGTCTCGGTTTAGCGGGTGAGGTAGTCGGTAGCTACCACGATCCACTTGTTTCCGAAAGCCGACGTCGGGAACGGCCCCAGTAGGTCCATACCAATCTGCTGGAAAGGTCGGCAAGGGGTATCAATTGGCTGCAGAAGTCCCGCTGGCCTTGTCGGCGGTGTCTTGCGTCGCTGACAGTCCCGGCATGTCTTCACATAACGAGTGACGTCGGTGGTAAGACGTGGCCAGTAGTACCTTTCTTGTATCCTCGCGAGCGTGCGGGAAACACCGAGGTGCCCTGCCATCGGATTGTCGTGCAGGGTCTGCAGGAGTTCTGGTCGCAGAGCTGAAGGCACCACAAGGAGGTACTTAGCTCGAAGCGGTGAAAAGTTTTTCTTTTGTAGAAGACCGTTTCGTAGAAAGAACGACGCAAGTGCGCGCTTGAATACCTTCGGGACTTCGGTGGTCCTGCCTTCGAGGTATTCTATTAGGTCTTTAAGTTCCGGGTCGGCCCGCTGTCGTTCAGCGAAGTCGTCGGTAGTTATCGTTCCCAAGAAGTAGTCGTCATCCGAGTCGTCGGGTAGCGGTTGGTCGACAGGCGCACGAGAGAGACAGTCAGCGTCGGAGTGTTTTTTGCCTGACTTGTAAATGACAGTAATGTCATATTCTTGAAGTCTCAGGCTCCATCGTGCGAGGCGACCTGAAGGGTCCTTCAAGGTGGCTAGCCAACACAAGGCGTGGTGGTCGCTCACAACTTTGAAGGGCCTGCCGTAGAGGTAGGGGCGAAATTTCGACGTAGCCCAGATGATGGCGAGGCACTCCTTTTCTGTTGTGGAATAATTTGCTTCTGCTTTGGATAGCGATCGGCTGGTGTAACTAATAACCCTTTCAAGTCCGCCAGCCCTCTGCACAAGAACGGCGCCAAGACCTACGCTGCTTGCGTCAGTATGTATTTCTGTCTCGGCGAATTCGTCGAAATGGGCAAGTAACGGAGGCGTCTGGAGGCGATGTTTCAGCTCCTGGAAAGCGTGTTCCTGTGGCGTTTCCCACTTGAACTCCGAGTCGGCCTTGGTAAGGTTAGTGAGAGGATCGGCGATGCGGGCGAAGTTTTTCACGAACCGCCTATAATAAGCGCACAGGCCCAGAAATCGGCGCACGGCCTTCTTGTCAGTGGGCGGCGGGAAATCGGCGATGGCGGCTCTTTTCCGTGGATTGGGACGAACTCCAGACTTGCTGATAACGTGCCCAAGAAACAAGAGCTCCTCATACGCAAATCTGCACTTTTCTGGCTTCAGTGTGAGTCCGGACGTCTTGATGGCTTGAAGTACAGCTTCAAGGCGCCGAAGATGCTCGTCGAAACTCGAGGAAAACACGACGACGTCGTCCAAGTACACAAGGCAAGTCTGCCACTTCAATCCTGCCAGTACTGTATCCATAAGGCGTTGAAAAGTTGCAGGCGCTGAGAAAAGGCCGGTGGGCATCACCTTAAAATCGAAGAGGCCGTCCGGTGTTATAAACGCCGTCTTCTCTCGGTCTCTTTCATCGACTTCGATTTGCCAATAGCCAGTCTTGAGGTCCATTGACGAGAAGTACTTGGCGTTATGGAGCCGATCAAGGGCGTCGTCTATTCGTGGGAGAGGATACACGTCCTTTCTTGTGATTTTGTTCAGGCGGCGATAATCGACGCAGAAACGTAGGGTCCCATCCTTTTTCTTCACTAACACCACGGGGGATGCCCACGGACTCTTGGACGGCTGGATAATGTCATCTCGTAGCATTTCATCAACTTGTCTCTTCATTGCCTCACGTTCTCGCGTCGAAACCCTGTACGGACTCTGACGGAGTGGTCTGGCATTTTCTTCGGTTATGATTCGATGTTTCGTGATTGGGGTCTGCCGAATTTTCGATGACGACGAAAAGCAATCTTCGTATTGCAGGAGCAGGGCCTTGAGCTGTTCTTGCCTATCGTTCGGAAGTCAGGGATTGACGTCGAAAGCTATGGGAGGGGCTTGGTTCCTCTGAGCAGGTTCCGCAGAATCGGCGAGGGCGAAAGCACTGGTGGCTTCGACAATTTCTTCGATGTATGCGACCATTGTTCCTTTGTTCACATGTTCGTATTCATTGCTGAAATTCGTGAGCATAACCGTTGCTTTGCCTCCCCGCAGCTCTGCAATTCCTCTTGCGACGCAAATATTTCGGGTGACCAACAGATGCTGACTGCCTTCAAGGACGCCTCCCAAGTCAGGTGATTTAGGAGCGCCGACTGAAATAATGACGCTTGAGCGAGGCGGAATGGTGACTTGTTCTTCCAGCACATTCAAGGCATGGTGTCCTGACGGCGTGCGCGGTGGTAGTGCTTCTTCTGTGGTTAACGTTATCGACCTTGTTTTTAGGTTGATGACAGCACCATGGAGGCATAAGAAGTCCATGCCAAGGATGACATCTCTCGAGCAACGCTGTAGGACTACGAAGTCTGTAGGATAAATACGGCCGTTAATGGTGACTCTCACTGTGCAGATTCCTGCAGGCGTTACGAGATGACCTCCGGCTGTGCGGATTTCAGGGCCTTTCCAAGCGGTCCTAACTTTCTTTAACTTCGCGGCGAACGACCCACTGATGACAGAATAGTCGGCTCTAGCATCGACGAGAGCAGTCACACTGTGGCTGTCGATAAGAACGTCGAGGTCGCTAGTTCGCCGTCTCGCATTACAGTTAGGGCGTAGCGTCGGGTCACGGCTGCGTCGGCTTGTTCCGCTGCTTCCATGTTGCGTCGTCCGGCCACCTTCGGTAAGTGAGCTTTTGCCTTCAGGGCTTTTCCTGGTTGGGGTTGTGTTCAAAAAGCTCCGTCGCGTCGGCGTCGTCGTCGGAGGGTCTTCGGTAGTTCGTCGCACAGCAACCGCACCTCCATCGGTTGCTGCCCTTAGTTTCCCGGATACGGGCTGGGAGACCGGCCCCGCGTTGGGCCAAAGTACTGCCGGGGGTGCGGTGACATGCGGCGGCTGGGTGACGGCGAACGGGAAGGACTTCGTGGTGTCCATTGAGTTCCTGCCAGGTAGTCGGCGATGTCACGTGGCCGATCTCCTGGCTGCGGACGCGGTGCATTGACGGCGAAGCCACGTAGTCCCATCTGTCGGTACTGGCAACGGCGGTATGTGTGCCCGGCCTCGCCGCAGTGGTAGCAGAGCGGGCGGTTGTCAGGTGCACGGCAAACGTCCGTTTTTCTCGGTGCACTGCGCTGGCCCGCTGGGGAACGGTAGAACGTCGTTTGGGGTGGCGGCGGTGGCGTCCGGCGACGGAAGTGTGACGGGGCGGCGTTTTGGCGTGGACGGGGAGGAGCGTTGTGGCGCAATGCAGCGGCGAAGCTCATAGTTTCTGGCTCGGGCGGCGGTGTTTCGGGAATTCGAAGCGATTGCCGGACTTCTTCTCGCACAATGTCGGTGATCGAATCCAATTGAGGCTGCGCCGAAGGCAACAGTTTGCGCAGCTCTTCCCGCACGATCGCTCGGATCGTTTCACGCAGGTCGTCGGAGTCACTGGCTTGAGCAGCAGCGCATTCTGGAGTCAGGCGACGATTATACTGTCTGGTGCGCATGTCCAGCGTTTTTTCTATGGTGGTCGCTTCGGATACAAATTCTTGGACGGTGTTCGGTGGATTCCTCATTAGTCCCGCGAAGAGCTCCTGTTTGACCCCTCTCATGAGGAAACGAACTTTCTTTTCCTCAGGCATGTCGGGGTCAGCGTGACGGAATAGGCGGGTCATCTCCTCTGTGAAAATTCCAACATTTTCGTTTGGTAGCTGAACCCAGGTCTCGAGTAGAGCAGCGGCCCTCTCTTTGCGAGCGACGCTTGCGAACGTTTGAAGAAATGCGCCGCAGAAGACATCCCACGTTCGGAGCGTGGACTCCCGATGCTCTAGCCAGGTCCTTGCGGTGTCTTCAAGGTAGTACACACGACGGAGCTTTTCTTCGTTGTCCCAGTGGTTGAGGGCGGCCACACGGTCGTATGTTTCTAGCCAGGTTTCCGGGTCTTCAAACAATGAGCCATGGAACGTTGGTGGTTCCCTGGGTTGATGAATGACGATCGTGGGCTGGGACGCTCCGGTTGTCATTGTCACTGCAGTCGAGGTCATGGTCTTGGTCTTCCGCGCCTTGTCTTGTAGCAGGCCGTACTCCGGTGGAAGACCTTGCTGTCGGCGGCTCGTTCGCTGCTCTTGGTTGGCGTCGGTGTCTTCTCCGCGAAGGGGGCTGGGTTCACGGATTGACGGGGGCGTCCGGTACATGAACGAAGCAGCACCTCCACCAGATGTCACGGGGTCGTGACGTGGCCAAAGACAGAAAACTTCGTGTTGGGATTTAACTGTTTATTTGGGCGAACCTGTGCCCGGTAAAGGGAAAGTCTAATTACAGCAGCAGTCTTTCACAGATAGCAGTCTCGGACTGATAGCGGCGAACGCAGCGTCGGCCTTCGATCAACAACTGACAAGCGGCGAAGTGCGTCGGCATTTATACCCTTGCCGTTGAATGTTCTAGCGTTATCGCTGGCGGTGGCGTAGATTCCAGCACAATCTGTACCGTTCGCACAGTGGACGTGATCTTATCGAAATGATCTACTACAGTCCGGAACCTTCTCGAAACCTGCAGGCGCGGTTTGCGCCGAGAATGGTGTGGTGTTTCGGAACGATAACAAAAACTTGTGAAATGGAACGTGGCAATATATGGCAGGACCGGCGCCTGGCGTGGCCACCCCGGCGTGACGCGACAAAATGAACGCCAGTGAGCACGCGCACCACCTCACGTTGAAATGTATTGGCGCCTTGACTGTGGCATGTAGTCATGTTCTCACATGACACACATCTCATGATTATCATGTTCGTACCAGTGACATACCTTCGCCATCAAATGGCGTCACGTAATACCAAATTTGGCATATGTGAAGCTAGCAAAACTGCCGCGAGCGCATCTTGAGTGTGGCATGTAGTCATGTTACATGACAAACATGTCGTTATTATCATGTTTGGATGTGTCGTTTACGTATGTCGTTCGTTTGAGTTGCGTAATACCGAGTTTGGTGCATGTGAAGGTAGCGAAATGGCCGCGAGCGCATCATGAGCGTAGCATGTAGTCATGTTGGTACATGACATGCATCACATGTTTATCATGCTCGCACTAGTATCATACCTTCGTCATTCATCGCGCACCGTAATACCAAATTTGGTATATGTGACGCTAGGTAAACGGCCGCGAGCTCATCATGAGCGGGGCATGTAGTCATGTTGGTACATGACACGCATGTCATGATTTTCATGTTACGGTCTGTCGCTTGTGTTCGCCATGCAATCATGTCATAACATAACAGTTTTTCAACATGACTTGTGAACGAAACCAGCGCAAGAGCTGCAGGACCTTGAAAAGTGAATCATGACATTCATGACATACAATTCATGATTTTCATGTTATGACTAGTCAAATATGTTCTTTATACAATCATGTTATGCCATACCAAGTTTGGTATTGATACCATTATCGAAACGGCCAGGAGAGCTAAAAGTAGTAGGCAGCTGGGTAGACAGATAGATAGATAGATAGATAGATAGATAGATAGATAGATAGATAGATAGATAGATAGATAGATAGATAGATAGATAGATAGATAGATAGATAGATAGATAGATAGATACGACCAAAGTCGCTAAAGTTCGATCAGAAATGCTTCACATTTAAAATTAGGAACTACTACCAAAATATAGCGGGGGGGGGGCGAGATGAACAACAAAAAAGAAGGCAGGGAACTTAACCAGGCAAAAATTATAGCAATCCAAGAACCGGCAGTGTGGTGTTAATGCCAACGGAAGGTACATGGTTTGATATAGACCCAGTACTAACAATTCTCCTGGGCCCTAAGTTATATTACCGACTACGCACCACTGCAAGGGGGGCCAGAGAGAAAAAGGAAACGCTGCTTCTTGCGCCGGTCCAAAGAAATTTTTGGGAAATAAGAGGTTTTATTTTCTCTTGAAATGGTCATTGCCCTGCATGATATTGTGCTGAATACCATAATTGTGGCAGCAGCACGCACTCTCCTAAATAACTACTATTCTATAAAGACAGATGTTGAGAACAGTGCAAATAAAACCGCAGAAACTTTGCAATTGAGTAAGGAATAGTTTCTCTGCATGCTATAGATACTATGTGTGTACGTGCGTGTTTAAGTAAATAAAGAACGAATAAAATTTACCGCATTTACTTTTTTCAATTTGTTGGTCCATCAAAGTTTGCTCCTGTAGGTCAACCACACATTTGATAACTTCATTCTCTGACCAGTTCGTGGTAAAAATCGCTCACACGTGAGCCTCCGAATGCTTTAAAGCGCAGTTCAATACTTAAACCAGTGCCCATTATTACGCAAACGGCAGATTAAAGCTGGTAAGCATGTAAAACGCTTTATCCTTTGAAGGGAGACAATTGTGGCAATGGATTCACAGACTCCCGTACACGCACTCACTCGGACAAAACGAGTGACGTCCAGGCGGCAGTGAGCAGGCCTGATAATTTTCTAGGTGGCATTGCCTCGGAGCTAACTCGGCTGCCCGAGAAGCTCGGGCCATCCTGCATTGTACCCCATGGCTTAGTGGTTGTAAAGTGAAATATGGTGAATTTAAACACATCTATTTATATAACCACTATCCCTCAAGAGGAAGGTATATAACAGCTGCATCTTGCCGGTACCTAGCTACGGAGCAGAAATCTGGAGACTCACAAAGAGGGTTCAGCTTAAATTGAGGACAACGCAGTGAGCAGTGAAAAAATGGTAGGCGTAACCTTAAGAGATAAGAAGAGAGCAGAGTGGATTAGGGAACAAACGGGGTTTGAGGATATCATAGTTGAAATCAACAAGAAGAAATGGACATGGGCCTGGCATGTAGTGCGTAGACAGGATAACCGCTGGTCAATAAGGATAACTAACTAGATTCCCAGAGAAAGCAAGCGGGTTCGGGGGAGACAGAAGGTTAGGTGGGCAGATGAGATTAATAAGTTTGAGGGTCTAAATGGCAGCAGCAAGCTCAGGAGCGAGGTAACTGGCAGAACATGGGAGAGGCCTTGGTCCTGCAGTGGACGTAGTTAGTCTGATGATAATGATGAAAATTATGATGATGATGATGATTTATTTACCCATGTTAGTGCAAGTTATTATTGTGAAACTTACATACAGCAATTACGTATTAGGTACAGTGCTTAAACTGTCCTATAGCAAACGTTTGCGCTCGTGATACACATCAACACATTGCTTTTGAAGGGCCACCGTATGCGTATTGAACACTTTGGAAGATCCCACATCATAAAAATTTCCGAATACTGCATTGCAGCACCAGAAGTAACTCCGCCCATTTTTTCACGGGCAAACTGATTGAACTACCCTTTATCGTCTTCTTTTTCCAGCTCCATCACGCAACATTAATATATTTAATAAGCGAAATAAAATTCTTTGGACAGGTATTTCGACTATGATAACAAAAAAATCAGGAGCTTTTACAAACGTTACACATCTGGATTTCAAAGGGCATGAAGATTGTTCAGTTCTGCGGGCGAGACGTTAGTGTTAGAGAAGACCCACTTTGTAAACAGCAAATTAGACAACTTAGATACAACAGAAAAAATACAATAGCCACTGATCTAATAGCCAGTAAGGTGTCATTCAATATTTTGTGGTGGTGAGTGTCATCTTTATCGCAATCTGCTATTTTGTTTTGTTCTTTGCAGAGCACCAAAGAAGACGACGACAAAAAACTTACAACCTATGCTTGCGCTGTTGTATTGAGCAACGTTCGGACGCCTTTTTCAGTTTCTGGTTTCATTTTGTCCCATTTGGCAGCTAAGCTTCTTCATGTCCTCTTTCTAGGACGCGAGGCCAAAGGGTTAATTTCTGCAGTTTGTGAGACGCTATTACAGTACATAAATTGTGACCGAACAGAAAAACATCTTGGTAGAAATTAGTGAAGGTGCAATTGCACGTTATGCCACACGTTTACAAAATTATGCATAACCTTGAGATTTGCGTCAAAGCATGACATTCAAGTTGTACTCACTGTTCGCGCCTTGCAAGCTCTAAGGGTTATGTGGCATGATGAACAGCGCTAAGCGCTATGGCTGCAATACCACTCACAAGAGCAGGTTCACTGAGTGCATTTACAAAGTGGTGTGTAGTTTTCTTTTGAGTTTTAGGTTGTACATTCGCCAAACTGGCTGGTGTTTTAATGAAAGGGTGACAGAGCGTGACTCTAATGTACTTAATACGACCAGAGGCTCTCTGGCTGACCACTACAGGTGTTGTGACTACTCTCCTGACTTTCGCTGCACAAAGTTTCTATTGATGGCAAGAGATAAGTTATAGTGTGAGAATATCGAGGCTTTCTCATTCATCAAGCAGGTGACAAATTCGTGAGCAAGCCCTCCATAACATTGTCTGGCGGTGAACTTATGTATTTTAGAGGTTTTCTTTGTGAATTCTTATCCTCTGTGCTCATGTTTAATCGTGACTTGTGTTTCTCACTCATCACGCATGCTTGAGTTCCGTGACTGTTTTTATTATATTTTATCGTTTTCAGTTTCCTATTTTCTTTCGCGGTTGAAACCAGCCTTGTTATCTTGCTTTTATACCCGTCACAATGACATGTCTCCATTTTTTGCAGCACATATATATGCACAGGTGACGGCAATGAAAGATCAGTTGTTAGTGAGTGCTCTCTGTTTCTTATTCCTCGTGTCGTTGTGCAGCACTTTTCAAAATGTGATTGATTGATCGATATGTGGGGTTTAGCGTCCCAAAACCACACTATTGTCACAAAGACACAGGTATGAAGGTACAAAATAGGGCGTTTACTTTCGTAACCCAAGGGCCAGAAACGCGAACACCAGAGCACGCGCACAAAGAACTACTTCGCTGTCCTCCTCAGAGGCTGGCTACTATAGTTGCCAGCCTACCTTGCGTCAATTCTCCCTTTCAAGAGGGACTGTCCCGGTCAATTGACTGAGATGCTAGAGGTGGCCATAAAAAAATGATCACGTCCGCGAAAAAAAAGCCCACGCTGTTGTGCATAATAAGAAAAAAGTTTGAGGATGTTCATAACTCACGGGCATGGTACGGTTTCATCTGTACCACATGGACTACCTCTGGACGTGGACGTCTTCTGTTTAAACTGGTGTCGGAGCTTTGGGGAACTACCTCGTAATTCACGTCACTGAGGCAGTGCACAACTTCATAAGGGCCAAAGTAGCGTCGCAATAGCTTCTCAAAAAGTCCACATTGTCGAACTGATGTCCACACCCATGCGTAGTCACCTGGTTGATAGTGGACGTTCCTTAGCCTTTGGTTGTAACGGCGAGCGTCGATATCTTGCTGCACGCGTATGCGGTTTCGTGCAAGCTAGCGGTTTCCCTCGGCTTTCTCGAAGAAGTCGTCAACGCTGTCATTTCCGCTGGTGTCCTGGTCTACGGGGAGCAAAGCGTCTCACGGTGTCGCGACGCGACGGCCATAAACAAGCTCGAATGGTGTTAAGTCTGTGGTCTCTTGCAAAGCGGTGTTATAAGCAAACGTGACGTACGGCAAAATTTCATTCCACGTTTTGTGCTCTACATCAACATACATAGATAGCACGTCGGCCAGTGTTTTGTTTAACCTCTCCGTCAAGCCGTTCGTTTGGGGATGATAAGCTGTTGTTTTCCGGTGGTTGGTGTGCATGAGCTTGGTGACTTGTTGCAATAACTCTGCCGTAAATGCTGCTCTGGATCGGTTATGAGAACAGCAGGTGCACCAGAACGCAAAACAATGTCGTGAACAACGAATCTGGCGACTTCAACTGCAGTTCCTTTAGGCACAGCTTTGGTTTCTCCATAGCGAGTCAGATAGTCGGTTGCGACGATTATCTACTTATTTTCTGAGGATGACGTAGAAAAGGGACCAAGAAGATTCATTCCCACTTTCTGAAACGAATACAGCTGTGGCCAGTAGTACTTCTGTCGGATGCGCGCTAATGTCCTAGCAAAGCCTAAGTGAGTGGCGGAAGGATCGTCGTGGCACGCCTGCGAAACTTCCTGACGCAGTGCCGTTGGAAATGCGAGGAGGAAAGTTTCCTGGCTGCTTTCAAGATTTCTCTTGTAGAGAACATTGTTACGCAAGCAATACGTCGTTAAACCACGCGAGAGCTGGCGTGGGACGATAACGTCTCCTCCTTGAAGTTGATGAATGACAGGAAGTAGCTCAGTGTCCGCCTGTTGAAGCTCAGCCATCCGCAGCACATAGACGATGCCAAGAAACGGCAAATCTTGTACAGTGTCAGAAGACGTCGGGGAAATAGGAGCAGAAGACAGGCAGTCAGCATCTGTGTCCTTATGTCCTGATCGGTAGACCACCGTTATGTCGTACTCTTGAAGGCGGATGCTCCGGCGGGCGAAGCGGCCTGATGATCCCATAGATTGGAAGCCAACAGAGCGAACGGCGGTCACTGAGCGCTCGAAATGGCTGGCCGTATAGGTAGGGTCGAAACTTGCTAATAGCCCAAACGACTGTTAGGCACTCTTTTTCGGTGGTAGAGTAATTAGCCTCTGCTTTTGTGAGACTGCGGCTCGCGTAAGCGATCACACGCTCTGCGCCGTTTTGCCATTGAACTAGAACGGCTCCGATTCCTACGTTGCAGGCGTCTGTGTGGATCTAGGTGTCGGCAGTGTCGTCGAAATGTGCCAGCACTAGAGCTTTCTGCAGTCGATTGCGTAGCTCTACGAAGGCTTGTTGTTATTCTTCTGTCCATACGGAAGGCACATCTGACCATGTCAGTCTTGCACGAGGTTCCGCGATTTTCGAAAATTCTTTGAAAAAACCAGCGGTAGTACACACAGAGTTCGAGGAATCGCTGAACAGCCTTTTTGTCTCCAGGGCGAGGGAAATCGACAACGGCAGCCAACTGTTCCGGATCTGGTCGAACACCCCCCGGGCTCACCACGTGCCCGAGAAACTTGAGGTCCTGATAGCCGAAGTAGCACTTTTTGGGCTTGATAGTAAGGTTCGCTCTCATTAATGCAGTGAGGACACTTTTTAGCCCTGAAAGATGCTCGTCAAACGTGTTTGAAAACACAACGACATCATCCAAGTATACAAGACACGTCTGCCACTTTAGTCCAGCTAGTACAGTGTCCATCATTCGTTGAAACGTGGCGGGAGTGGAACAGAGACCGAAAGGCAGCACTTTAAATTCGTAGAGGCCGTCAGGCGTCCCGAAGGCGGTATTCTCACGGCCGCCCTCGTCAACTTCAATTTGCCAGTACCCTCACTTGAGATCTAATGATATAAAGAACTGGGCGTGGCATACACGGTCTAAGGCGTCATCAATCCGTGGCAGGGGGTAAACGTCGCGTTTTGTGACTTTGTTAAGCCCTCGATAGTCGACCCAGAAGCTTAGTGTGTTGTCTTTTTTCTTTACTAAGACAACATGTGACGCCCACAGACTTGTCGAGGGTGGAATGCCGTTATCATTCAGCAATTCTTGAACTTGACGCCTAATCACCTCTTTCCTTCGGGGACACGCATCATGGATGTCGGAAAAGAGGCCGCGCCGACTCCTCGGTAACAATGCAGTGTTTTGTAAGTTCAGGTGGTACGCTGAACCGCCGAAAGTTCAGGTGGTACGCTGAACTTTCGATGCTGTGAAGAAGCAGTCCGAAAACTCCCTCACAAGGTTTAGCAGCCGCTCTTTTCGTGAATCTGGCAAGTCTTTATTAACGTGAATGCAGCTTCCCAGGTCAGCACAAGCTTTTGCATGTGGTGAAGCCGTATCCAATGTGCCGATATCGGTAAAGTCGGCGATTTTACTGAGGAAAGCGACAGTAGTGCCTCTAGGGACGTGCTGAAACTCATTGCTGAAGTTGGTCAGCAAACCTTGAGAGCGTTTATTCTCTAACCGAACAAGGCATCGGACTATGCAGATGTTTCGTTTGAGCAGCAGCGGGATATTTGCCTCTGCAATACCTTCATAGTCGTTGAATTCATCAAAAACGTCGCAGGCTACCAAGGTCAACACGATTTTCTTCGTTAGTAACGTGACGTCATCGTCAACAATTCTCAAAGCATTGACGTAATTGCCGTGAGGGCTGTGCGCTAAAGCGTGTGCCGCAGAAAGCGTCACCTGCGACTCTTGCAAATCAATCACGGCTTCATTATCAAGCAGAAAGTCCAGTCCGAGAATGGGGTCCCTCGAGCAACTCGACAGCATTACAAAATCTCCGAGATACGCAAATCCGTGAATACTTACTCGCGCTGTGCACCGTCCCACCGTAGTGAAAAGATGGCCTCCTGCCGTACGTATCTGCGACCCAGCCCACTGTGTAAAAACCTTCTTCAACGTGCAGGCTATACCCATGCTTATAACGGAAGTGTCTGTCCAGTGTCAATTAGCGACATTACTTCTCCGTCGTCCACAGTTACCGCAATGTTTGATGTCACCACTCTTCGTACCACGTTTGACTGCATCTGTACATCTTTTTGCTGCCGTCGCTGTCGTCGTAGTAGAGGATCTTCCGTAAAGTCAGCGTCAGCGGCCTCACCTCCGGAGGTCACTGAACTCAGTTTTCCCGACTTGCAGGACTGGGTGAACGGCGTCTCGGGACGCCGCGTGAATAGGCTGGGCTCGGTCACCTGTAGCGAGCAGGCGACGACGAGTGAGGCTCTTGCCACCGATGTTCGATGCTGCGACGATTCGAGATGAAAAACTCTCTATTTCCAGTGGTCTCTCGCCAGGTCGTGGACGAGGGGCATTAGGCGAAAATCCACGGAGACCCACACGACGGTATGGACATGTTCGGTAGACGTGTCCGGCTTCCCCGCAGTGGAAACAAAGGGGGCCTGTGGTCGGGTGTACGCCAGATGTCACTCTTTCTCGGTCTTGCTTCAGCAATCAATGGTGAGCTGCGAGGACGGAAGCCTACCTTCATTTGCTTAGCGTGTCGCTCATTGGAGTAAAATACGCTGGTTGAACTGTACGATGGAGGTCGTCGCACTGCTTTCGTGTAGCTCATCTCGACGCAGTGCCTCTGTTGTGGCGCCTCGGACGGTTGGGGAGCGTGAACATTTTGCCGTAGCTCGGTGCGTACCATCTCCGCAATGGAGAGCTGCTCTACAGGTGAAGCAGTCACCTGAATCTTTTGAAGCTCTTCCTTAACGAGAGCTCTGATAAGCTCTCGCAACGCGCTGATGTCATTGACGAAAGTGACAGATGTGACCTCACTTGGGTGTACACCATGGTTATACTGTCTGGCACGTGGTTGAAGGGCCTCTCTATGGCAGTGGCTTCCTCATAGAACTCCGCAAGTGTCGCAGGCGGGTTTCGAATCAGGCCGGCAAAAATCTCTTGTTTAACACCACGCATTAGGTGGCGAACTTTCTTGGATTCAGACATAGAGGGCTCCACACGCCTGAAAAGCTGTTCCATGTCTTCTATGTAAGTCGTCACCCTTTCGTTAGGACCTTGAACTTTTGCCTCTATAGCACGCTCCGCTGTCTCTTTCCTGTCTTCTCGGGCAAAGGCCTTGAGGAACTGCCGGTGAAACTTATCCCATGACGTAAGTGCTGCTTCATGGTTCTCAAACCACGTTTTCGCGGAGTCCTCCAGGAAGCAGTACACATAGCGTAGCTTACGCTCTGTGGTCCAATCGTTGATGACGGCGACCCGATCGAAATGCTCGAGCCAGTCGTCGGCATCTTCAAAAGCAGCTCCGTGAAATGCCTTCGGCGTCTTGGGCTGGTTGATAACCAGGTGCGCTGGTGCGGGCGCGGTGACGTTAGGAGGTGTTTGATTCATAGTCCTCTGACGTTCAGGCAGCTAACCGTGCTGTGGCTCGAGTCCCTGGAGACGACGGCTGGAACGTACGTGCACAGAGGTAAGCTCGGCTGAGCTACTCGATGGACTTGAGTCAGGGGTGCTCTCAGGGGACCGTATCATCTACCGTACTCCGCACCTCCACCAGAAAATGCCACAAAGACACAGGTACGCAGGTACAAAATAGGGCGTTTATTTTCGTAACCCAAGGCCCAGAAAAGCGAACATCAGAGCACGCGCACACAGAACTACTTCATTGTCCTCCTCAGACGCTGGCTACTATAGTTGCCAGCGTACCTTGCGTCAATATAATTATGAGAGACGCCGTAGTGGAGGCCTCCGGAAATTTCGACCACCTGGGGTTCTTTAACGTACACCCAAATCTGAACACATGGGCCTACAACCTTTCCGCCTCCATCGGAAATGCAGCCACCGCAGCCAGAATTCGATCCCGCGACCTGCGGGCCACTTTTCAAAATGTGTTTTTCTGTATCTAAAGTTATTCATCGTCTAAACTACGCGAAACAAGTTCATCTCACCATGCCTTTTGTTATTTCTCCCTTAACTCTACACGTGTTAAATCCAAAGGCTTCATTCTTGGTCAGTACCCCGTAGTGGGTAAACATGATTGAGTGAGGGGCAAGCAGGTAGACAAGCGCCCGTGTAGATTTGTGGTGTTGGCTAATTTTGCTATGTTGTGTACGCCACACTCACAAAGGTCCCTATGTTACCACTTCAGTCATTGAAGAATTCATATATACTGTAAAAGTGAATTTGAGGATGAGGGAGCAGAAAAGCAGCCAGCATACTAAAGTTTATAGAAATAAACAATTGCTGAAAACCTGATGTGCTTCTTTTATGACCCCCCTCGAAATAACCTAAATTTGGTGTTTTACATTCACGATTGGGCTTCATATTTTATTACAGAGCCATGGTTCCTCAATATCGGTCATATTTTACACAGTGCGCAGTTTACATTTATGAGTAGTACGGTGTATGAATAATAAACCTCGAAATATTTGCTTCAGCACGAGATACATGCTGAAGAAGAAGAAGAAGATTAAAGGGTGGTCGATCGCCATTGCTGTTCCAAGGAGATCGGCTTCAATTTAGTTCGATATTCTATCGCAGCGTATGTATTATCGGAGCAAGTTCCGTTAGATACAGCACCTTGCTGTGGAGTACTCACCATCTAACAGTTCGGGGCGGCGCAACAGCTCCATCAAACCAGTGATTACCAACTTCGTGCTGACACCCGAGGAAGTAAGAGCTTTCAAACTGGTGCATTCACTTCCGGTGTGCCACTGTAACTTAGGCAAGGATGCTTTCGCAACCGTGTGCAATGTTTTGCTGCACTTGACGCTGTAACTTATAGCTCAATCATAAAAACATACCACCAAAAGACAATGCAGTTGGAAGTCACATTTAAAATGAAGAGTTTTGGGTGCATTCGGCCGATATAGCCATCTTCAGGATCACCTGAAGTATTGAAGCTATCTACTTTTTCCGTTACGCGTGCTTGAACCTTGTGCCTTGTGCTCCCTACCTTTATTATGCGGGAATGTTACAAATTCTGCGGGTAGGGCGGTAAAAAAATAAAATAATCAGGAAACTATATTCGTCGAAAAATAGAGACTGAAACAACGCCATCGGTATAATTTAAGCGTGTTTTCAGGGAATCGTCCGTTGACTCATTCATTAAAAAAAGGTGGCTGGTCTCTCTAACATATGATTCTTTGAAACATAAAGCTTAGAGGGATTTTATAGGAATGGTTGCAGTTGCATCGAATGTTCCATCATACTTTGACCGCCATGGCAACCTTTGACGTGGATGCACGCACTCATGTGGACGCCTAGCGACGCATCCTTCACATTCACATCCTAACGACTAAGTCAGAATCTAATAACCTTACTGAGAACCATTATTAAGATAATCAATGGGAAGACACTGCCTGCATTGTTATGTAACATTTTGCGCTTATTAAAAACAAGGACAAAAAAAGGAAACGATATTATTGAAGTGCTGGCCTACGGGGACAACGTTTTCTGCCCATGCTTAGTGGGCCTGAATAGTTCCTCAGTGAGATCTAACCAACCTTGTCTCAATTCACGTTAATAGGTCTTGCTTATAGCCTATACCTACAACGGCAAATAAAAAAGCAAAGAAATGAACCCAACTGCATTCATTGCATCCACTAGAGGGCGTTAATGTATTATGAGAAGAAAACAGGCATGACCAAAATGGTCGATCAAATATGCAATAATCAAGAGATAGCAACCAATGGGGAAGCACGTTCTATTCAATGATTATTCTAGAAAATTATAAACACTATAATATGTTTTGGCTTTATGTTTAGTTATACACAGCTTAAAAATGTGGTCAAAATAATCTGCCTCCTGAAATAAAGAGCCAAGCCATTCCGAGTTGAAAAAATGAGTGTAGTTTCTGCATTCCCTTCGCTGTGCTTTCTACATGTGCTATATCCCTTTTTGGCCGTTAATTTCTTCATAAAACACTTCGACAATGTCCGAAGTAAGCGTTGAGCTTATCAATTTTGGTAGGAATGCTTCAACTAATACACGGAACACACCGTGTAATGTTCCATGTAATAGTTGCAGCGCTTCCTACCAAAATGGATTCATACCAACTTGCCCGATACAATTGCTTATTGAGCTTATAAGGATTTCACGCTCCTCAGCTGCACGATGACCTCCGCTTGCGTAATTGAAAACCCACAAGGTGAAGTGGTATAAGTGGACAGCGCAAGAAAGTCATGCGAGGCAAGGCACAACGGGTGTGAGAATGCATTGCAAAGCAAGGTAGTAGGCAAGCAGCGACTGATATTGTTACCTATTGGGGTTTTAAGCCATAAAAGTATATGATTATGAGGAATACTGAAGTGAAGGCCTACAAAAAGGGGACGATATTGTGCACTTTAAATTCACCTAAACCTAAGTACACGGTCTTCTGTTAGCTCAGCCCCATTGAAATGCAGCCGGGATTCCATTCCGTGACTTTCGAGTTACGTTAGATTACTATAACTACTAGACCACCTCAGTGGGTGCAATTCACAACACATACCTCGCACATGAACCAATCGCGAGCCTATTTAAGAATGACGTCGCGTGAACAGTCTTTAGGCGTCACAAATTGGGCTGGAAAGACGAGACGCCAGGAGATAACAATGCGCTCGTTTTGTTAATTTTTTTGTAGTATTAGGAGGACCTTGAAGTGCGGCATGTCTTGTCATTCTGGGTTGTCATGCTAACGTCTCAAATGCGGCACGCGGCCTCGCTAATGTAACATAAGAAAACAATAGTGACGTCACTGTGGCTCTCGCTCACGCTATTGTATCCTTGTGCGTACATATTCTTGTTTATGCGCTGTACTTCGGTTGTTGTATTCAAGCTGGCAGTATGAATCGCTGTTAATACGGGGCGCTTCTGGACGTCTACGTCTCTCGTTACACATGTAACGTCGGTGACTCTGGGAATAGCCTCGTCGTGCTTGTGTTGTGACTTGCAGAATCAACCTATTATAATTAACCAAAAGTGGTACAAATGCATAGGTAGCAATGCTGGGACAGATTTTTGCGTACGCAAGTAATATCACCGCCTAATTTTACTGTTATAAGGCACATTATTATCCGCACACTGAGCGGCAGGCCTCAAAATGTGCATGTGGTCTGCCGTGTAATGGGACACTGAGTGCCAGGCTACAAAGATTTCCTGGAAAATCATAGCCACGCCATAATCTTGCTTTATTCAAGATTGGCCAGACGTTACAAGCTTTACGAATTTATATAACTGAATTACACAGTAAAAGAATGTGCGCTTAGATCTCGCAGCATCGACGTTCCTCATGGCCACTGGTCGCCGCTTCGTCACCGAAGAAATTGAGCAGGTGGTCAAGTCCGCTGATTCACCACTACCGTCTGGGGAACGCCGATGGCCCGTGTGTCTTCGTCATTCCGCGTTCGCCAAGAGGCCTGGAAGCCGCGTTCCGCGATCAGTGTCATTCCACGCACCCGTTCAACTCAGCACCCTGACCAAGAGCGACGTCTAGTTTATCAAAATCACACCGCCACCCCTGGTACTGCACCACCGAGTACCGCGTGATCCTGGTGTCGGTTACAGCCGTGACACTGACCATCACTATTCTGCAGCCATTGCTGCCGTTCCATTTTCTCATGCAATGCAGGGGACCACGCTGTTACAAGCCAAGCATAGCCATACGAAACACAATTGAACCATCGTTCACGCCCTGCTACGGCTTCTATAAGTACGCCTGCAGCAGAGCTGGTTCGAACCACCACACTAAGGCTCACGACACACTAAGGATCTCTGCGTTTCACTTGATATCAACCACACCAACCACGTCCAGTCAAAGCAGCGTTGAGAAGGCCGCCAAACTGCTTCGGAACTGTATGAAACGTGTACACCAGACGCCAGAGGACATCGACAAGATCAAGACTGTACTTAGTGCAGAAGGTTTCTCGTTTCCTCAGACGCCCGCGACGTCTGTCTACTTCATCGTACGCGGCATCGTGAACATGAACTGTAACATCGGCATCGGGCCCTTTTTTAGACTCACGATCGGTTATAAGCTTCGCCTTGGCCGTGGTACTTCGCACCTAGTTACCACATAGTCCCTTTCGTCAAGTTCCTTACAGCTGCAGTTGGGCAACAGTCTCGACGTGTATATCAGGCACTGCGCTGAAATAATAGGCGAACGTAGCATGTTCTACTCGCGCGTCATTAAGGCCATACAAATCGTAAACTGGCACTTTTCTCACTCGCCAGAAAGTGACGCTTTAAATACCCAAGTTAAATTGAGCAGCCAGTATTCATTGACAGAGTTCTGGTTCGCACTTTCGAAAGTCCTTGGCAATAAGTTTCAGACCCTGCAAAACGTGCGCACGACGTGCTTGGTAGTCGACGACGAGTACGGGAAGTTCCTGTCTCAAAATGTGTTCACGTCACTGGATCCTATCAAGGTTTCCGCCTACGTTGGTCTTTATATCGTGTGGTTCCTGAGCCCCTTGACATCACACAACCTCGCACACAGCACGTACGTAGCCAACTACACGGACAGCTTGAAAGATTTGTGGCCACGTTGCTTCAGCGAAATCCACCAGTAAGTGCATTCACATGGTGGGCACTGTTTTGTCGTCACATCTGTGTAAGTGTGATCCTCAAGGCTGGTTGTCAATTTATTCGCTCGCATTCCTTCAAGTGCAAGTCTTTAGCTTGTTAACTCATGTTTTTGTATTGTGTATTCTATTTTACCTTTTTTCATTCGGCGATTTATGCGTTGTGAAAGGATATATCTGTGCTCTGATGTTGAATCCACGTCATTACAAAATAGCCTATCATTTTTATTAGTTTTTATATATGCACGTTTGAGTAGCTTTACATGCCTTACCATCAAGGGCCCTTTAGTTTTGTATTTTCCTGGAAAAAGTCAATATGTGAGCATTGGAATTAAAACGTCAAATACTAGTTTTTGCTTTTTAATGTGCTTGGCCAGTAAAACGTGACGAGTTTTTAAGCACATTGTGAGACAAAAGTACTCAGTAGGCTAAACATTTGAAATAAATAATATTTATGTGTCATCTACAATCTTATTTTTCAGATTGCTCAAATCATAGGCTGAGGTGAGTTTAACAGTATTCATTCTGCCAAATGATATAACGATAGTCAATAACGTTAACCACAACTTAGTGCCGACAGCTACAAACACATAAAAACCTTGCTGGAACCTCATTTGTCACCTTTGGTTAACGTTCATTCGTCTTTTAGGCTGATTAGAAACACCTTGTCCTCATTGGAGAAAGGTTATTTGAAACGGTAGAGATGACAATAAACTTTAAAAAACGGCCCGTAAGTAGACGTCTGAGTCTTTCTTATTCTACACTTCAAAGTAAGAAAGTAATGTCAGCAAAAAAAAGTGGAAGGCTGAACATTTAACCGAAGCCACAATCTATCTTTTTGACTGGAAGGTAGTCGAGGACAGAATTTTTGTACGGTCTTTCGTGACTGTCTAACAAATGATTTTTAACATTGATGCAGATGTGTTTAGAGAAATTTATTCTCACAGACAGTGAACATCAATTACAATCCAACAGAACAATGTGACAAAACACAACATCCACAGACACACCAAAAGTTGTTACAAAAAGATATGTGTACATAGGTAAACGGAACACAACATACACAACTTACCCAACTAAACAGAAATTGTTACAAAAACAATGTCTACATATGCACAATACATGGTAAACGAAGATCACACAAATGAAATGTAGAGATCAATATGTCAGATATTTACATAGTATTTACAAGGTATTTGTATAAGTACTAAACAAAGATTAACCTACCAATACCAGGCAGGCCTGAAAATAAGCCTCACACGTCTCTCACAGATGAACACAAAACGGCAGGACCAGTGTCGAAGGAATTCCTCCTCACCCAGAAAGAAGAGTTCCTCCGACAACACAGACATTATTTCTTTGTATAGTCGCTCCAAAATCAGGAAGAGAGCACGGCGGCGACGACCTGCTGCAACAGCTTCACAACGGTTACGCCAAAGACAGTAGGCACCACCAACAATAAGAAGGCAGGCAAAGCGGCCTCGAGTACAACGACCAGAAGAAACAAAGCGGTTTACTCCGAGGCCACGAAATCCTGCATGCAGAGCCCTCCAGAAAACACGATCAACGACACATTGCCTTAACACATGCTGATTTGTTTCCCGTAGAGAGCAGTTCGGACATATTGATGACTGGACCATTATTCACCTTTCTAGGCGGTCAAGGGTAGGAAGAACACCCCACCCAAGCCGCCACATGAAGTCCAGGAGGTGGCCAGGTAGAAATGATGCCGTCAGCGTGCTCCAAGACACACAACTAGAGCGGGTGCGGCGTCCTGGAGGAACTAACGGGAGCAACAACGCGGCTTTTGTGTCAACGATAGAAGTGTCTAACACATCTAAATCAGGGCAAGTCGACTTGATATGACGAAAAAACGTGACAGCTGTTGCATAAAACGAAGGAAGTACTAATGATTGTGGGCCCTGATTAAGGCGCACATTAGGCAATAAGTACCGAAGGTGAGTGCCTAGAAAAAAATATGCCAGAGTTCGCGCGGGGGATTCCTTTTCTTTTACGAGGCGCAACAGGAAGCGCAGGGCCAAAAGCCGGCAGCGTATTGATAACTAAGGGAAAGCAAAACCTCCCTGGGAACGCTGCTGTCCTAACGCCGCACGAGAAACCAACTCAGTGACGCCAGACCAAAAGAAGGAACACAAGGCAGACTGCAATGACCTCACGATGCGTAAAGGCAGCTGTTTCACGTGAGAAAGGTACCAAATGCGACCGCAGAACACAGTCTGCGCAAGATACTTCCGCTCAAGAAGCGGGAAGTCGAATTCCCGGGCGTTCTCAATTTCTTGTTTTACTTCATCGAGGGCGTTTGACCAAACGGAGTTACCAATGCAGGTTAATGCCTTTTGCTGCCGAAAGGTTGTACCTGCAGAACCATTTGAAGCGTAGCGATGTTGAACACGTCGAAGACATGGTACAGCGTATCTCCCACTCATCCAGAGACTTCGTCACCTCACTTCAAAAGGCCAGGGAAGAGAGCGAGACCAGGATGGTGAACAGGATAGTGGCCTTAGGACTCATACCATACACGTTTACGCCGACGAGCAACAATGGCAACATCGACCGGTAAGCTACGGCGTTTGCTGCACTGAACACTTTCAGTATTGCCCGGGGTTTTAACAGCTAGTTTCTTCTATTCACCACAGCCCGTGTACTGTGTATTGTCAGCGCACGTTAAAGAACACCAGGTGGTTCGAATTTCCGTAGCCTTTCATTATGGCGTCTATTTTATATAACCATACCGTGGTTTTCTCACATAATACCCATATAGTCAATAATAATAATAATAATAATAATAATAATAATAATAATAATAATAATAATAATAATATTGTTGTTGTTGTTGTTGTTTGTATTATTAAGCTTTTTTATATTATTCACTGCAACCTATATGTGTGACGGTGGCGCGTGTGCGATAGAAATTTCAGGCTTTAAAATGAACCAGGAGTTGAATATACAGAAACAAACACTCTTTTGCTGGGATTATTTTCTAGACAAAATTTTTGTCAATGCTAACGCTGGGCATAGCCCCGTTGAAGACAGCTGGCCAATGGCGATGAGCCACATGAAAGAAAGGTTTTCAAAATTGAGCACTATATTTGACCGCACCTAAGTAAGAGAACCCACCTTTTTTAGGAGACTGTGGAGATAAACTAGAGCGTACTAGAACAGGAGAGTGGTTGGAACAAATTTCGAAAAGGGAAGCTGGACGAGGATCAAGCCGCTTGTGGCGCTGCGATCGGCACTCTTCAATGTTTTATTGTTTAAACGTTGCGCGCAGCTTCATCAAAGTGGTGCAGTGGTAGAATGCTAGCTTTCCACTCAAAATGTATCTATTCGTGTCCCATTTGTAGTTGTTATAACTTTATTTTTAGGGCTTCTTGTTCTTGCTGCGTTGGTTTTCTTTTGTTCTTTAAAACTAGTTTCAGTGCCTACATTTATAGCTACAAAACGTTAAGTGTAATATGAAGTGAAAGAGAAAAAAACTTGATAGTGAGCGTAATTATTTGCGACTCCAACACACGGCATAAAACAAAAACGTATAAAGTATAGCGTGCAAGATTTTCGCTTATACGCGACTGGAAACGAGACTTCACATTTTGCGTTACTTTCTGTAGCAAATACGTAGTGACTCAAGCTAGTTTCAAGAAAGAAAGCGAAACCAGTACATATATACATTAGGTACCAGTGTAATGAAAAATCAGCCATTTGCAGTAGTGATTTGAACACGGCCTTTTGAGTTGAAGGCGAGCACTTGTGCCATGCACGACTTTGGCGGAGTCGCGCGCAACTCTTAAACAACAACACATTGTAGGCTGCCAATCGCAATACCACAAGTGGCTTGACCCTGTTTGGCTTCACGTAGTGCTCCCGGTAAATAAAAAAAAAGTGTCATGAATACACTGGGCTGAAAGCGGTGGTTGCGTCCGAACAGTGACATCAAGAGCTGGACAAGTGAAGGCTGGCAATAGCGACGTAGCGCCATACTTCGATGTGGCCTTCTATGTGAATGTAGCGTTAGGCAAGCTCTGGTGCCATATAACATTCGCCTGCGTACGAGCCTACGTTTTTTTATCGATTACTTGTTATCCGCTCGAAAATGTTCACCTTAAATCTTCAATTCGCACCCATCGCACTCAACAACAGCTAATTCTTTGGATGTCTGTGCGCGGAGGAGCCCTGCGCGCGAAGCTCACGCATAAAAGCGCTGTGCGTGAGCGCGTTGCAATATGACATGTTTCGTGTCACGGTCCCTTAAATGGAAAGGTGAAAAAATTGTCTTGTAGAATTTATTTTTGCAAGCGTACAAGATCGCGACGTTTCTTACCACGTAGCACGAGCATTGCACAGGTTTCTCGCTGAAGTTAGATTAGAAAAGTTGATCAATTAATCACTGCTAATCAGGCAGCTCAGTCTATGAAAGAAATGTCACCTGTTCCACTAGAGTCTGATTACTACTGCATGAATGTGGAATGCACTGCACCTACTATATTCTTTAAGCCCTCGGCTCAATTTAACTGAAACGCCCGGTACTTTTATGAACAATAATAATTTAGAAGCATGCCATGCCGTTTGAAAACAAAGTTATCACTGGGCTAAGGCAAATCCATGTACTGCGCATCATTTCCGTGCAGGCTGGAGTAGCTACATATTTTGAGCTTCCGCAGACGTCATAGGCAATGCTATCGTGTGAAGACTTAAGACGGCACCAGTGTCGTGCGGGAACGCTGATGTGATACTCAGTTACGGTTCAGACTTTCTGACGAGAATATTCCACGTAGCCCGCGAGTGTAATTCATCACTGTCCACCCATCTCACAACTTTCTGAGTGTCGTATGCTGTACAAGTGTCATGCGGTGGCCGATTGCACTCGTTACCTTCCTGCCCCACCACTTAACTCACCAAGCCTCGTTCCTCGAAAACATTTTTTAATGGACGAAGCTCCTCTTAGTCTAACCTTGTCACTGGTCAGAATAACCGACAGAAGAAGAGGCGAAAAAGAAAATAAGGCAAAAGGAATAAATGAACATTTCTCGTCCCATTTCCTAGATGGTGTTACTCTGCCGCCACTTTCCAAAGTGCCACTGTTCTCCGATTGGCTGCTGCGCGCACTTTGCCTTAGTGCGCGGAGAACGAGTGCCTCTCTCAGTCTCCGGGATAGTCGCCATACGTGGCGGTTCGTTGGGGCATGGACGGCAAAGCAGCGGATGCGTTGAAGATGCTTGCGCTCGGCTTCCTTGGCTCGCGTCTCGTCAGTGTTACCCGCGCGCCGTCTACCTTCTATACCGCGATCGGATGCATGGACAAATGTACGAATGGGCGGACACATGGACGAATAGGCGGACGGACGCTTCCCCCATTCATCATCGTTCACTCTTCGGATATGCTGTGACTTTTTTTGCGATAACTCAGGAGTCAGTTGCTCATAAGGCGACACATCATCATTAGTTCTCTCGGGAAAGTTACTAACGCTGCTTCCTATTGGCATCGTGATGTTGTATTGGCACCCTCTCGCGTGTGACCTGAGTTTGTGGACTCGGCTCTAAACCGCGCTACAGCAGCCGCTGCTCATTGGGTGGATCACCTGCTTTTGGCGAGAACTTTGTCGATCGAGGAGCTTACAGGACGCCGCAAAGTGTGCAAATTCTTGAACTTATGTCATATGAGTGCAGTTTGCAGCACCACCATCGGTCACACACCAGACCAATATTCATAGGAATAAATTGCTTTATATGAACGCGCAATTTCAAAGAGCTACATACATAACAATGCATGGAAAGGTGCTATAAAACTTTGTACTCGAAACAAAGAAACTCATGTCTTCACTAATAAATGCAGGCAGGCCAATTGTTCCTGCATGGTCCAGACATCTTCAACGAAACGGGCTTTTATGACAGGGTGTGGACTTCCGGCTACATCAATGCGCTGAGGAGGAGGTACCAGTGCCTGAGGAAAATGCACGTGGAGCAGAGGTGGATCGACAACAATGTACCAAGGCGCGTCTTGGAAGCTGTTGTCACTGCAGAGATTCTGTTCAATGCTTATAAAGTGAGCAAGGATTCTATGAACTAGACATGCAAATCTTCGGCGTAATAGACCTTTTTCAAGCACACTAGTGCCGCCAACGGGTTCGGAAGCGCTAATGGGAAAAGCGGGTACGCCGCTGCAATAAGCGAGCAGGTCTCACGCTTCAACTTTCCGTTTGCATCGTACCAGCGCTTCTCAGATCAAGTTCACTCGGCAAGGTGTGATATATTACTGCGTAGTTCACTCACACACTTCAGTTTTTAGGTGCTATGGCCTGTCTACGATTCGCACTTGTCCCGCTGTTCAACCAGCTGAGTGGCTCGGAAGCGTCAGTTCGTTATACTGTCCCTTAGCGTCAGTATGCCTTTGGCATCAGTAAAAAGCGGTAAAACTTGGTTGCTTACAAGATGCAAGCCCTGTTCATAAATTCACGGATGTATTCGGAATTAGTGTACTTCGACGCTGTTTACGAATAAATGTGGGCTTCTGGTATTTTTAAAGAGTGCTTTATGAATAAGCGCAATTCCTTAAAATGAAATACGTGGAATAGACCACTGCACGCCACTCGCAGCTAATCCATCTACTGTAACATATCTTGCAACTGTAACTGTAGGTTGGAATCAAGCCGACAAGGTGAAAAGAAAGAAGTAGGATCAAGAAAAAATTATGCACACCGGAAAAGCCCACTCCTGGTTGCGAGGTTATTGCACGTCCAACACATTTAAGAAAAGGGAGACGCATTACGCATGTCACAAAGACGTATAAAATGACTAACAACCGAGGCGCGTGTTTAGAGTTGAATAATGTATTCAAGTTTCTTTTGTTGTAGCGATAGCGAAGGTTAATTGACCTAAACAATGTGCGATGTCCTTTATTATACGTCTTCGAGATTTCTCGTGTGGTCTGGTTAGTTTACCTGTGCAAGACTACTAGGCTTCAAAAATAAAATTGCATTTGGAGTACTGAAAATGCGAGAGGTGATGAGATGGCTTCAATCAATCAATTTTGATGCTCTCTGAGGCACGTCTTGATACATCAATCAGTCTGACCGATGTATATATGTGAACACAAGAGGAAATCGGTTAGCAACTCTTGCACAACACTTGAAAGAACAGTTGGCACGCCTTTCATAGTACTTTTCTCTGCCCACTGCAGACTCCTGCAATCTCTCGCGCTCTACGAAAAAAAATGTTACTAGGCTAATAGTGCTGAGAGCACAACTCTCACCTGGTATCGCTTCCAAACTTGCTTTCAGACTGGGCAGAACGTATGCATGGGATAACTCCAATATTCCTAGTTTCTTCACGCATGAAGGTTATCTGAATTATTGTTTGCAGTACGAATGAGCTGTTCAAAAAATGACGCACTATGATATAGGCAGGACAACGCAACTTCTTGCAGCTAGAAACTGTTGTTCAGGTAAAGCGCTGTAGTTTTTCTTTTTCTTTTTCTTCACCGAGCGTAAGTAGAACATCATTATTCCTTATTGAACAATATTTGAATGCACCGACGTGAAATTGAACAGTGCTCTATGTGACAACAGAATAAACTGGCAGCAAACATGCTCCACACAGTAACTTAAGCATCCTAAAGAAACCACAAATTATCAGAGCAAGGTATCTCGCACGTGAATTCAAGTTTCATCCCTTCGTCTTTGAGCACGTTCAGAATGTGTTTACTTTTTCTTTTTTCAGTGCATGCCTTGTCCATAAATTATAAAAAATTATGTAAGGGTAACACTTTTCTGCAGCGTTGTGTTAACGATCCAATCAAACCGCGATGGTAGTGAAGGTCCTAGCACTTAAGAGCAGTTCATCGTTGAATAACTATGAATTAAGTGCTCCAAATCACAATGCTCACGAAAACATGTTTTTATCACATGTATCGGTATAACCAACAACTCGCATGCCGCTCATCACCTACGTTCGATGTACACTCGTCCAGACGTATACACTGACTGCATTATTCTTTTCGCATTTCATGCATAGATATATGCAGTTGCATTCGGACCCTATTCAACAAGCGGTGGCATATCCTTTTCGTTTTGTGCTCGCACGGCGCCAATGAGCAGCAGACGGAGGAAAAGCCAGTTCTCTCGGCTTACCAACTTTTCTCATAGTGTGCCACGTGCCCACGGGGTGTTGCGCGAGTGCATGAAAAAGGTCTATGAGATATTCCGAGAACATCATTCCAGAGATTAGTATTCTCGCTCTCGATGTCATACAGGTCTGGTCTGTCACCCGAATACGTCGGTAAAAGTAAGTGAAGCTCACTCAGGCTCCATCTAAAAAGATATTCTACGCTTATCCCTTACTTATTCTCAGACTCACAGAAATAAAACTCACTTGGCCTGGACCAGAGGGCTAAACCAGGGGTGGTACACCGTGCACGTTTCCCCTCCCCCTCGAAAAAACTTCCTGCTTACGCCCTTTTCCTGAACTCATGCAGACTCAGACTCGCAGCCTTATTTGTGTCTGTCTGAGTCGGTTCATGGAAGACATCTTCATTTGATCACAAAGAGTGAGTCAAGAGTGATTTTGCCATCATATGGCCACCCGTCGGGGCTCTTCAAAGCGGCTGTACAAGTGACTCCTATTCCTTAGACTATGCGCCTGAGCTACACAAGAGCTAACTGTGTGGTCTCTTCATTATTCGCGAGACTCCCTTCAGACTGACGTAAAACACCGTGCACATCCCGCAAGGTAAAAGTGCGCTTCTTGGACCCACGTAATACGCCCATCTAGCCGTGACGTAAACAATGACAAGCTCCAGATTCGTTGTACTGTGTTCGGATACTTTGATCTTGGAAACTGAGCCCAACGCCGGAAGCCCAGGGATACATAGCAACTTTTATGCTTATTGATTGGTTATGTACTGTGCTTCTCATATGAATTGCACCTGTAGGTTCATATGACCCTCCCATAAGCCATAAGCATAGGCGTGCTCAGTGCTCCCCATTAACGATCTCCCCCTCCCCCTTTTTTTTGCTATTCGTTGTTCGAGTTCAAAACACATGCATGCTTCTCAAATAACGAAAAGCAATAGTTGAAAATGAAGTGATGGCACTTTTCTCAAAATGGCTTGCTTTTGGTCCCTGGCTTTCTGGGAGTAAAGAAGGGAAGTACACTACTTGGGATGCAACACAGATGCCTTCGACTCCCGTTAACCCCAACCCCTTCATGTACGCGCTTATTCTCACAAGTAAAAACACGTTTCAAAGCATACAGGCTGATCACCCTAAACACGGTTCTTCGAAGAATTGCTACAGCTTTGAAATAATAAACGAAAAATGACATAAAGTATAGAATTGGTGGCATTATGAGAGATATGTCCAACAATTGTACAGCGCCATCCATCTCATAACACAAAAATTAATGCTGAGATCATTGCAGGTGTCGATCAAAGAACGTCTGTATAATTCTCTTACTTAATCCGTCGGACGAATGGATAACTTCTGGCGGACTAAGCGTTAAGCACTAAGCGCAATAACACACTCGGTCCCTGGGTTCCCTATTGGGTACCATTGTTTTAAAGGCTACAGATCATCAGAATTCGATATCCAAGTGTCCAAATGTGTGTTGGCGCACTAAGAATGAGTTGTGTTTACGGAGCCATGAGAAGTGACAACGTGTGTCTTGTCATATTCGCAAAACGAACGAACAAAAACGCCTGAGTGCTGCACAAGCGCTCCGCTGCGTCCTCGTGGTGAGTGAAAGCATTCTTTTCTTGGATGTAGCGTAAACGATAGCGTTTATAGAGCATTTATTTAACAGCGGACGCCCTGTAAATTATACTGAAAGTCATTTCAGTCTGATACTTTTGTTGCACTCAATTTTAGAACGTTCGAAAAATCAGGAGTACGCAAATGGGTACCATCACAATTTGAGGCAACCGTCAAATTTTTCAGATTCATAGTTTTTAGGCGTTTGTTTTCAAGTGCATACAGTCAAACAATACAGTTCAGCAAAAACCTTTTTTCATTGGTGCGTTGTTGTGACTGCGAATTTTAGGCAGAGCAAGCCTTAAGCATTGCTGCTTCTCCATTAGGCCGAAACTGCGCTTCTTATGGCTCTTTTCTCATTAAATATATTCTTGATTGTAGACTCATCGTATAGTTACTGTTTGGAGAACCACATTTATAGTGTGAAAGTGGAAGCACAGGCATGGTAGTAAACAATCAGGATTTATTGTTTCATAACACTAGTAAAGAAACGCACAAAAATGGTATGAAAGAAGAGATGCAAAGAGACACACTGCACCATGTGAGTCCTTGTGTGTCTTCATTTGCCCTGTCTCTAACCCGCACTGCAGGCAACTTATTCGACATTTTAACACGGCTTTCCACCACCTTGAACGCAGGGTTTCCGCTAGATGCCGCAAAACGCAGCCCATTTCCGCCAAGAGGCGGCGCAGTTTGGTCTCACACCCGAGCAGCTTTTCATCGTGGGCCTCTGCATGAATTGGTGTCAACGCAGCGTCGAGCAGCGTAGTGTCGCCGAACGTGTGTGCCGATTCACGCTGCCAGCACTGCGTGCTTTCGGCGATGCCTTCGGCTGCCCGCAGATGAAGGCATCTTCGAGCCTGGACAAGTGTGGTTCCTAGGCTCAGCGGGTGGTGTTATCTTCCACGTCACTGGCGTGCGACGTTACCTGCGACGTGAAAGGGAAGGTCTCTGCTCCTTCTAAGTTTGAGTGATTCTGACCAGGTCAACCATTTACAACGATTTTAATTCTTCAGAGAATGGCATCCGCAGGGAGAAAAATACATAAATAACTGAAAAAAAATAGAGCAAGCACGAAGGCTACCATTACAAGAGAGCATTTTTCGATGTGTTTAAAATAGTGCCAAGCGCTTCATTTTTGCGGTCTTCACGTATAAATGTATGGCCACCACCACCACCGTAATGACTCTCGCGTCAAACTACAGAGAATGGAGAAATAATAAATAGTTGAAAAAGGTTGAGCAAATTTCCATGTTGTAGAAGAAAAGTATCCTGTATGTTCAAATTTGATAGAACTTGGCACTTTCGAACGTGATTATATTTACATATGCACTATATAGCTATATATACATACACTTCATATAAAAATGCTACACTATACATACGAAGGTGTAAGGCTCTGGTGTATTAATTATAGGTGTGAATCACCTCATGTGCTCGTGCTGTCGGCCACTCTCATCGTAGCTTCTCACAGTGTCTCCTGTCGTCGCCTATTACGGTAAAACTAGCGGCAAAAATATAAGGACACATTGTGAATTGCACAGTGTGCTCGGCAAAATAGTGTTGCCATTCTAGTGACCACGCCATGTCCGTTTTTACAGGGAAAGCTATTTTGAGATCAAAACGAGGCTCACGTTTGGCGCCGTAGTTGTCCGCTGGCGCCACCACCACTAGCGGTGTCCGTAACTACAATCTCACACAATTAGAAAATATAGAACACCAAACACCTAATGGGCTTCCAACCTTGGTCCCCTGCGTGCCAGCACAGTATACCACCTCTGATCCACACCGTTTCTTGCAGCTCGTAGCCAAACTTGCCTGAGGCATGCCTGATGTAGGGAAATAAGTCGCAGTAATATGAGTAATGAAGCATTTTAGAACATAGAAAAAACTACGAGGCCTCACACATCGCGAATTGTGTAACGAGTTGGTCGTCCAATGTTCCAAACTGTTACAAAACACCTGTTCTTAACCTCTTGATAAATTTGGGGCGTCCATTGCAGGCATTACTCTTCAGACATAATAAGTGCGTAGCGGATACCACGCTTCTTCGAAGAATGACCAGGGATACCACAGTAAATGATAGCATAGTGACTACAAAAAAAAATGATTCATGTTCCGGAGAACCATAATAAAGTTGCTTTCCTTCCTTCCTTATATATCACGTACTGGGTACTTAGCAAGTGTACCTTTAGTAATTACACGAGTATTGTACACGAGTCGGTCCCACAAGCTCTTAGAAGTACAACGGGAAAATCGAGTGCAGGTATTCTTTCAGCATTTCCCACCATGGTGTACTCAAAGCAAGACAGGTGTATGAATATAAGCTATTACTTTACATTTATAAAAATAAACTCCACACTACTACGGCGCCAGAAGGCGCACTCAAATACTCGCTCCGTAGGCAACAATTTCGTTTTCCTGCTACTAGGACTGGATATGATAGAGCCCTAATTGCATACCGCCCCCACAGCTTATAAATCATTAAGGTGAACAATTAAATGCTAACCTCTCAATAACGCAATTCAAATATCACATAAAACAATTCCTCATTATTTGAGTATAGTAAACACCATGTTACCAATAAACTTCTGGCTAGGCTCCACATATACCCTAACCTTTAGGTGCAAAACGCGCGTATATGCACTAACATGTACTTACGTTTGGCCACATGTATGTATGAATATATGAGTGCATTAAATGAATATATCAATATGTATGTGTTTTTTAATATGTAATGAAAAGAGCCTCAATGTCTGATTCTGTGTTTATGCAGCCTTTTTTGTACTTATATGTCACCTATTTTTGCTTTTATGCAATTTCTGTGTTTCTGTTATTATGCTGCTCCTTTTATTGTGATAATTATTATTCAACGCAGCACTGTTTGCTGAACTTTTTTCACGTAGCGATGCCACGTCAGGCCGAATGGCGTCTAGCTTCGCTTAGTTTTTCTGTATCTCTCTAGAAATAAAATATGTTCATTTCATATCCCACGAATTACGCAGCCAAGCTCCCACGCAGCGATAAGCTGCACGAGCACCCTACTCATTGTTGAGAAACATGGCGGTTGCTCACTTCTGCAGTCGGAAATGATGTCACGTGCACCTATATACGTGTGAAACAAATGCGGACTGTTTTTAGGCAAAATGGTGAGTTGCAACAAATGTTCTTTTTTCTATTTCTTTGCAATCATTGGCCTTGGTGCTGATCTAGCAATGAACACATGTTTGGTGGTTGCAAGCATTTCTGACGAACTATTTTGATAGTGCAAACACTGCGCACTCTAAGTAGGGACTAATACACGTATAAATATTACATAAAGTGACTATACATTCATTTCAATTTTACATTACTATCATGTGAATCTGGTGTGACAATGTTCTTGCAAGGCACAACAGTGTGCCTGTCTCGTCATGCATTGTTTGAGCCTGCTCTCAGTGTACTCAGCTTTGAAAGGTACTATTGAGGGCACAATTTTTCTTTGTCAAGTTACTTTGTTGAGTTACTGTTGAGCCACGTTACTTTTTCCCAAGAGGCTTTCAGTGAAACACAGGTACCACTCTCCTCCTAATGTTATCTGTGCCATGCTCTTTTCATTTTATAAAAACGGTACACTATATTGCCAACCGAAGTTGATACAGTTGAACTCATTTATAAAAGATGCCCAGGGAACCCATTCTTGTCCTGGTTTATATGAAATGCATTTTAAAAGCAGGGCATATATATATATATATATATATATATATTGACACGTGTTTATATGAAAAAGAACAATGATAGGAATGTTTTGTAGATTCCAGCTAGTGGGTCAGGTGGTTTTTCGGGACGACAACGAAGCAGGCAACTTGCTGTGTCCCCCCGTTAAATTTCTATTCACATAGGGCTGGTCTGGCGATATCACCACTATGCAACTTTTGTTCAGAATTGGAAACAATAGAGCACTATTTTTTATCATGTCGCCGATACAAATTGCTTAGGAAAACATTCTTAGCCCTCCCATTTGCTAGCCTGGGGTTGAATTTCACTATAGAAAACATACTTTCCTTCGGTGCTTACGATCTGGGCTTCAGCCACGAGAACGTTTTCTACGCAGTTTGCAAGTACCTGAATGAAAGTAAAAGAATTAAGCTTTTAATTGCGTGATTATTAATCAGGAAAAAAAATAATTCCAACGAACACGAGAGCATTGTTTAACTATCCTGATTCTTATTCAAGGTAATGAATAGTTGTCTTACCTGCACGAGTGACAAGCAACTATTGCACTCCATTCATTCTGACTAGGGTGTCTTTACTTTTTTCATTCTTTTTTTCTGGTGGGTGGTATCGATATTTAAAAAAAAGGAAAAAAAACTTACTTAAGTCATCGATTCTTGGCCAATCCCCCTGAGTGGGTACGAGCCATGTCTGTGGATTCATCATCATCATCATCATCAGCTGTACAGCTGATCCTGAATACGCTCTTTTCGCTGCCGTAAGCTGCTATCATCTTTTGTTCGCGTTGCACTGCGACACTGGTGGAGACGCTGGGCCGTGACGCTGCCCGATGCTTCACAGTCCTAGTGGAAGCCGTTCATCCAGCCCGGACGTGCCTACTGCAACCCCTGTCCATCGATTCAGTCGTCGGCTACGAGGTACTCCTCCAGACTGCAACCCCTCGCAGAAAACCTCTACCAGACATCTAGAAATGGCTAACACCAGCTCCCAGCCTGTACTTCTCAGCACCAGTCCTCCCGCTCTATCCCAGGTAACGTTTCTTCAATCGTTGGAGCCTAAACGCTTCGGTGGTGGCGCACACGAAGATGTAGAAGACTGGTTAGACCACTATGACCGTGTTGCGAAGATCAACCACTGGTCTGCACAGGAAAAGCTCGGCCAGGCCTATTTCTATCTCGATGACAGCGCTCGTACTTGGTACGAGAACAGAGAAGGCAACCTGTCCACATGAACCGACTTTCACCAGAAGATGGTTGAAACTTGTGCCAATGTCGACAGACGTGACCGCGCCCACCAACTACTAGAGCTAAGGGTCCAAAAACCCAATGAAACGGTCGCCATGTTCGCCGAAGACATGACACGTTTATTTCGGAGGGCTGACCCGCAGATGACAGAAGACAGGAAGTTGCGCTACCTCATGCGTGGTGTGAAAGAGCAGCTGTTCGCTGGACTTCTGCGCAACCCGCCAAGCACTGTAGAGAGCTTCATCAAAGAAGCGTCGGCTATCGAGCGGGCCCATCACCAACGCTGCCGACAATATCGCCGCTTGTGCAGCAGCCCCCAAACTCAGGCCGCCGCTGTGACGTTTGACAGTCATAGCTCCTTACGTGACATGATTAGAGAGATTGTTCGTGAAGAATTGCAAAGGCTGCGGACTCCGGTAGTGGATACACCCATGGCATCTGTCGCTCAAGTCGTCCGTGACGAAATCCGCCAAGCATTCTCGACAGCTGATCCTGCCCCGAACAACGTCCCATGACGTACGCCGCCGCCCTTCGAAGCTCCCCACACGCTCCGCCTTCATACTACCCGCCACCTGCAACTGTTCCTTGGCCACCACCACAAGGGGAGACATCGTGGTGCCCATCCATCCAGCCCCCATACGACCAGTCGTCTTCTGGCTTGCCATGGCCTTCGTCGCGTGAGGAGTCATCACGGCAACCACAGCTTCGCCGAACAGACACCTGGCGCACTGCAGACAGGCGTCCACTCTGTTTCAACTACGGAGGTGTAGGCCACATAGCCCGCTATTGCTGGCACCGCGCCGATCCGTCTCGCCCTCTCAGGCCACGGTTTGACATTCGACATGCCAACGAGTACGTATCCCGCCGCGGAGATGTCGGTTCTCAAGGACCTCCGGTACCTCGACACCCATTCGACGGCCGCCGTAACAATGATGACGAGGCTATAATTGATTACGAGCCGGTCTTCCGACATCGACCACGCTCTCCTTCTCCTGCCCAGTCACCTTCGTTGCAGCGCCGCACTTTTGCCGACACCAGAGGAGCGAGGTCACCCAGCCCACACCGGGGAAGCTGAAGGCGGCGACCTCAGGGGGTAAGGTTGCAGGCTGTCAAGACGAAGAAAAAAAGCCCCCATTACTCCCACCTCAGGACGCTGTAAAGCCGACAAGACGTAATACCGACGAAACTGTGACCCCAGGCCTTACCGTTCTTGTGGATGGACAGCAAGTCGAAGCTTTAGTCGACACCGGGGCTGACTTCTCCATTATCAGTCATGATCTTGCCGTACGCCTCAAGAAAGTAAAGACAGCGTGGACGGAACCTCACTTAAGGACGGCAGGCGGCCAATTACTGATGCCTGTCGGAATGTGCACAGCAAGGCTCGACATCGGTGGCTCTACTTTCGTGGCGACGTTCGTCGTTCTCGCTTCATGCTGTAAAGACCTGATTATCGGAATGGATTTCTTGAGAGAACATGGTGTCGTGATCAACATCCCTGACAGTGTCATTACATTTCGCAACAACAGCCCTACTTTAGTCGATTGTTCAGAGCTGAGACATACGTCTTGTTCAGGGCCTTTGCGTCTGACGGATGACGATGTGGTCATCCCGCCACGATCGTGTACGCTTGTTTCGGTGGCAGGGGATGAGCCGTTTGACGGCGACGGCATTGCTGACCAAATAGGCTCACTGATATTTAGCCACGGTATTTCAGTTGCTCGAGGTCTTGTCACTGTCACTGCTGGACGCACAAACTTGCTGCTCACTAACTTCAGCACTGAGCGCCGACATCTCCCGAAGGGTACAGCCGTCGCTTACTTTGACACTACTGCAGAAATCCAAGGCAGTTCGTCGGCCCTAGACGAAGCACCTCAAGAAGAATCACTACCTAATCTTGACGTTGGTACTACGTTGTCAAGGGACGAACAAACGAGACTTCTTGAGCTGCTAGCTGAATTCCAGGACTGCTTTTCATCGACATCATGGGTCGGTCGAACGGCGCTAACAAAGCATCGAATAATTACCCACGACGCAGCAAGGCCTATACACCAGAGTCTTTATCGTGTGGCTCCAAAGGAACGGGAAGTGATACAGCAACAAGTCGCTAAAATGCTTGAAGATGATGTGATTCAGCCATCATAGAGCCCGTGGGCATCGCCTGTAGTATTAGTTAAGAAAAAGGACAGTACCCTGCGTTTTTGTGTGGATTACAGGAAGCTGAATCAAGTGACTAAGAAAGATCTGTATCCGCTTCCACGTATTGATGACTCCCTCGATAGGCTTCGAAACGCTCGCTACTTTTCTTCAATGGACCTCAGAAGTGGATATTGGCAGATCGAGGTAGACCCAAGAGATCGGGAAAAAACCGCTTTTTTGACGCCGGATGGTTTATATGAATTTAAAGTTCTACCGTTCGGTCTGTGCTCAGCGCCCGCTACTTTTCAAAGGCTCATGGACACTGTACTGTCAGGGTTAAAATGGAAGACCTGTTTAGTTTATCTAGACGACGTCATAGTGTTTTCCCCAACTTTTGACGAGCATCTCAAGAGGCTAGAAGTTGTTTTACGAGCCATACGCTCCGCAGGCCTCACATTGAAACCAGAGAAATGCCACTTTTGTTTTGAAGAACTGCTGTTTCTTGGTCATGTCGTCAGCTGTACCGGCGTTCGGCCTGATCCCGAAAAACGTGCGGCCGTGGCACAGTTCCCAGTACCGTCCGGTAAGAAACCTGTCAGGCGCTTTCTGGGCCTATGTGCCTACTATCGCATGTTCATCGCCGACTTCGCACGGATTGCGTCGCCGTTAACTCGCCTCACTAGAGACTACGCCACCTTTGAGTGGAATCACGAACGGCGAGCAGCGTTTAATGACCCCCGCCAACGTCTTCAAACACCTCCAGTGCTTGCTCACTTCGACGAACAAGCGCCAACAATGCTTCAGACTGACGCAAGCAATGTAGGCCTCGGAGCTGTGCTTGTGCAGTGGCAAGAAGACACGGAACGAGTGATCGCCTACGCAAGCAGGACGCTAACACGCGCTGAGGCCAACTATACAACAACTGAGAAAGAATGCCTCGCCGTGGTCTGGGCAGTTATGAAATTTCGCCCGTACTTGTATGGCCGCCCTTTCAAAGTTATAAGTGACCATCATTCCCTCTGTTGGTTGACTAATTTAAGATATCCAACCGGCCGATTAGCACGGTGGAGTCTGAAGTTATAAGAGTTTGATATGACGGTCATACACAAGTCTGGGGAGCGCCATACGGACGCCGACTGCCTGTCTCGATCACCAGTACAGTCAGCTTCTCTTTCTGACGACGACGATATGGCCTTCCTTGGTGTTCTCGACGCGTCCACGATTGCCCAACAACAACGAAGGGACCCTGAATTGCTTGATTTGAATAATTACGTGGACGGACGTTCTTTGAGGGCACCTAGAGTCTTTGCAAGGACATTATCGTCGTTTTGCTTACGCAATGGCGTCCTCTACAAGAGAAACTTTTCATTCATCGGAGCTCCCTATTTGCTCGTTATTCCTGCACCCCTTCGAACTGAAGTGCTCCAAGCATGTCACAATGAGCCGACGTCTGGCCATTTAGGCTACACTCGCACATTGGCAAGAGTACAGCAGGGATACTACTGGCCACGACTCACAACAGCCGTCAAGCACCACGTTCATACTTGGATCGATTGCCAGCGACGCAAGTCACCTCCAAAGAGACCCGCCGGTCAGCTGCAATCAGTTCAGGTTCCACGTACACCGTTTGAACAGATAGGAATGGATATTTTGGGACCCCTTCCTACTTCTACTGCAGGGAATCGCTGGGTTGTAGTCGCAACAGACTACCTAACCAGGTATGTCGAAACAAAAGCTATCCAAAAGAGCACCGCAGTGGAAGTGGCGAGATTTTTCATAGAAAGTATTGTGCTACGCCACGGTGCTCCGACTATCGTGATCACGGACCGCGGAACAGCATTTACGGCAGCTATTTTAGACCACGTCTTGATGCTTAGTGGAACGACTCACCGTAAGACCACTGCGTACCACCCGCAAACAAATGGACTAACGGAGCGCCTCAACAAGACGATTGAAGACATGCTGTCGATGTACGTGGATGTCAAACATAAGAATTGGGACGAGATTTTACTTATATCACGTTCGCATACAATACGGCTAAACAAGAGACGACTCGCATGACTCCATTCAGCTTGGTTCACGGACGGGAGGTACGGACAATGCTGGATGCGATGCTACCACATGAATGGGACGCTACCGACACAGGCGCTGACGTGTTCACTGAACGCGCGGAAGAAGCTAGACAGCTCGCCCGCTTACGGATCCACCAGTGACAAGACTACGACGCAGGCCGCTACAATGCTCGCCATAGAACTGTAACGTACAAAATCGGTGACAGAGTGTGCGTTTGGACACCCGTACGAAAACGTGGACTGTCCGAGAAGCTGCTAAGGCGATATTTCAGGCCATACCGAGTATCGCGCCAGCTAAGTGACGTCACCTACGAGGTTGTCTCCGACAGTCCTCAGTGCCCGAGGCGCCGCCAGCTCTAGCCTGAACTTGTTCATGTAGTGCGTATGAAGCCGTATGTGAGTGACTGACTGCACGTTAAAAATAATAGTGTGCGTCTGAATCAGCATCGGGGCGATGCTCTTACAAGGAGGGGCAAGTGACACGTGTTTATATGAAAAAGAACGATGATAGGAATGTTTTGTAGATTCCAGCTAGTGGGTCAGGTGGTTTTTCGGGACGACAACGAAGCAGGCATCTTGCTGTACAGCTGATCCTGAATACGCTCTTTTCGCTGCCGTAAGCTGCTATCATCTTTTGTTCGCGTTCCACTGCGGCAATATATTGAATGAACCATCAAAAAGTGTAAAAAACTATGCTCACTGTAGAATTTCTGTGTTGTGTTCAATACGAATAATTGCTTTTATTTGAGTGCTCTTTTTGGAAAACATCTGGCTTTGTTGCAGCTATGTGGTGCAATCATTAGATAATTTCATGTTAGAAACTTCATGGGCACACTAATTTCACTAATATGCTAAGTTTAAAACGTATGTGCACCATGTTTGTGCACAGTGAGTACTTAAGGCATGGCTGTACACATTTAGCGTTTCTGGTATTACGAACTTTTGAGTTCAGTAAACTTACAAAGTGCAAGAATGAAAGTTCTGCAAAGTTCTTGTTTTGTGCAACAATTTCGCTATGTTTTTTACATATGAAGAAAAATAATATAGATAACATCATTTCGTGTCCGACACTTTCTGGCAACGTGTTGGCATATAATGGGGGCTAGCAGCGCATGAAACCAGATACACCTTTAGCCAGTACGATGACCCAAGGTTGCTCCTTTCCGGCTGGTTTGAGAAGCACGGACTCCCACTGCTTATTATTACTTATTATGTGGCCCTTCCCGGTCAATTGAAGGCAAGCCTTCAATTGTGCATAATTTTTGTTACTTGTTTTCTTACAATATTCAAATTTGTCTACATAATAGCCTGGGTTAGTCTGGGTGGCAGTAATTTTGAAGCACGAGATTCAAGCAGTATTGGTTTAAAGAGGTACCAGGTGATCACTGCCTGAGTAGCAATTCTCAAATGCATTGCGGTATATATCGACCTCTTATCAGTCTGTAGCAATTTTACCGCTCCCAATACGTAACTTTTCCGTTGCCTCTTAACCGCAGAAATACACCTTAGTGGTTCGTTATGTGATAATGCTCAAGGCATGACATGAGCGACCTCCTTTGTGGGAAGGTGTAGGGTACAGGTGCGCAAGTATTTATACAAAGTTTGTAGTATTTTTTCAATGACGTGCACCCCTGACAATGTTGCAGAGTGAGGGTGTGAAGCCACCGATCACTATTTGACACCACCTTAAAGGAGTATTGACACAAAGTTGTCACTTATATTTTTTTTGCATCGTATGATAGACAAGGCTCCCGGCAGCCTAAGAATCCTACCAGTAAGCGTAAGTGTAGAACGAAAAATTATTGAGTCATGCTTTTAAAAGCTAGTTTTGGTTCCTATTGTACGCTGAGGTCACGACTTGGTATAAGCAGCACCACCAAACGGTAGTACTTGCGCGCGCAAGTTTTGTGGCATCGCCCCGTGCGCGCGTCGCGTCTTCAATCGTCATCAAACACCGTTTGAATGGCGTCCAGCTTCCGTCTTGGCCCCCACTTGCCTCAGCGCTGGATCGGACTAGAATATGTGAAACTTGCACCTATTGTCCTCTGTTTCACTCGCGCAAGATAATTCGCAGGGAAAAGTAGTGGGCCATGACGAAAAATTCGAAATCAAACCATTCATTTGCCCTCTGATAAGCGTATGTATTGTATTCGCGGGCACATACACTATTCCAGACTGTGCTAACTCGCTTCATAAGTACACTCGATGAGAGTAGGAGCTTTAAGCATGTACGTATACTTCTTTACGTTAACGTGTTACCTGTTACCCGGTTTGCGTTTACTGTCTTACCGACACGCATGTTTTACAACGTTTTAGCTGCCCATATGCAAACGTATACGTACGTAAGCAAACGTATGCCTTTTCGTTTTCGCATGCAATAAATGTTGATGCTAACCGTAATTAAACAAGTTTTAATTCAGACAAGATTGAATCAGCACTCCTACAAAGTCATGAAACGTTTCTTTATTGTGTACAGTACCCTCGTATGCGCAAAAAGGTGAAAAAATACAGGGCTGCTGCCACGATGGTTTTGAGATTTTGTGACACTTCATGCAACGACAGTCATGAACACTTTGGCTTACGCGTAATGTTTTTGAGCAGAAAATTGGTAAAACGGGAGCTCATTCCTAACGATGCCACTGCGTGTTTTTAACGCTAGACGTACAATGCACAATGTTTCTGCAATAACAATTTTGGGATATCCTGGCCTATTTTTACCTAGCTAAATGGCGCCACCTATTCAGCCATTGGGGGTTCAAGCGTTATCGATTTTGATGCTCTAGGCCATCCGAGCTTTAGTAATCCGGCTGAAACAATGTGATCACTACTGGCACTCACACTTTGGCTTATTTTGATTCGATGACTGGAGTCTCCGCCATGTGGATATCGCCAGTTTCTACGAACGGAAGCGGATTTGCGAGATAGGGCCGCGTGCTTGATTGTTGCATCTTCTAAGGTGACATGTCACCGACAAAAGCAGCGTTTATCGTAGTCCGAACGGCCGAGGGTTCCAGTGCGAGTTTAGTATTGATGGTAGTATTTAAGCTCACCAGGGGCTTGAAGAATTCGAGCTCAAAGTTAGGCGTCGTGAACACCGTCTACACTCCTCGGCGTAGTGGTTGGTAAGACCCATGGTCCTGCTGGAGGTTCTAGGAGTATGGCAGGACATCATTTCGACACGTGCGATAATTTCAAGACAGCGTTTGAGAAGCAGTTCAGGGAGAAACTTAGAATGGCAGCACATAGGCAATGCGTTCATCCACTAAGTGAGAGCTTATACGACTACTATTTGACGAAACAGTGCGTAACTTCATGATATCCCGTTCAACTGATAGATCCTCAGCGCAATTAATATGCCCTACAGAGTGTGCGCGACGCGCCCTTGGCAACAGCTGTCACTGCAGAACGACTACTAAATGTGAGCTCATTTCTTTCCTACGCCACCCAACTCGACCAAGCCATAGAGCTTGCCATGGTTTTCCAAGTCAGCGGCCCATTGCAGACAGAACATGGACATCACGAGCGCCTATCTTGCCTGTGCAACAGAGTGGTATTATGGACGACAATTGACCATTAATAAATTCGGCTCAGTCACCAGTATCATTTCAGATTTCCTTCTTATCTTCGGAAGAGCTATACAGTGGTTATTCTGCAATCAGCTACTCAATGGTGCATCTGCTTATAGCCCTGGGAATGACCTAAGCAAGGTCGAGCGCTTAATTTACACTGGCCGTTTTGTACCTGAGTGCCCTCAATGCAGATGCAATGCTCAGATATGCAGCCAGCAAACAAATTTTCCGTCTATGGCGTGCTTTCAAGCTACAGAGTCCCTCGAAGAACCACTGCACCGGCATGCCATTGTGCGCGTGACTTTCCAACTTGTTGGTATCGCGATTATTGTTTTGCCTTCACGGCAGAGCGGCGACTTTTGTAAGCTAAATGTGACTTTTGTGGCCTATTTAACAACTATATTAATTATAGAAGGGTAAGAGCTATAGAAATAGAGCCAACCTCACAGCTTATTGGTCGACCACTAAACCTGAAGAAAGCAGCAGGTAGCCCAAGAGTGGTGTGCAATGTGACGGCGGTGAGCCGAAGGCCACGAGTATGGTCAACAAGAGAATAGTAGGTAGCAGGGAAGGCAACGGCGGCTGCAAAAGCACCTGGTAGCGATAGAAATCTTGTGCCAACGCCAATGAGCCTGTAGATCAATAGAGGGACGGAAGTTTTCCTCCAGTGCGAGCCTCTGTCTCGGGAGCTTGGATGTGCTCTTTTCGGTTGCAATTTAATTCAAATCATTATGCACTGAGAATCAATGTATTAACAAGAGAGCGTGACCTAACCACAGCCTGGAAACAACCTAGAAACGACCTGCATCTGCCAGGTAAGGTCAAGAAGCAATCGTCAAAGTCTTTAAAACGGCAGAGTTAAGCGGTTTCAAGCTTCACGCTGCTTAGAGCAAGCTTAGCATAATTTTTTGTTATTTTCGCGTTCTCACATGCACAAAGGACACTTGACTTGTCGCTGCTTTTAAACGCTTACGAGAGCACTCCCGCATACAGCGCCAGCCTCAGCAGGTTCATGACTATTCTTTATTTGTCAGGTTTTCTAAAAGTAGTGTTTTAACGGTTTTATTCCGTTCGTAGGAGTGCGCTGCTTCTGCACGGTTTGCTATGCAGTGCCGGATGGAGACAGAGTAGAGAGGGCATAAATCAATCAAGTGCTCTCATCGTAGTTTTTCTCTATAATTTTGAACGGTGCAGATGCGTATCTCTTCAATCGTTACGTCCGGAAAAACTTGCAGACCGACAATGTTTGCAAAGACGATGTTCACCGGCTGTTCTTATCAAAAAAAAGTTTTCACGACAAAATTACGGCTCAGGTATTTCGCGTTTGTTGAAGTGCACGCATTGAGGCACAAGCTAACCGTAAAAGAGGCCATGATCGGCGGGCGCATTACCACGCAATGAGTGGTAACTCCTCCCACGAGTATCGATGGATCGATGCCCGATGAAAGACATTAGGACGTGAGGGGCGCACAATGTGGAGCCAACAAATCACTGCTACCTTCTATGGCTCCGAACGGTAATGACCGAACACGAAAGGTTCCGATAAGCTCAATTCGCCATTTAGTTGAGATCTCTAATGACTTCCTACACTCTACGGTCCTGACACACCCCAATCTGCTCCCAGACATACGTTCTAATAGCGATGCTATGCGTTTTGTTTTTATTCCCTTGCCAATTCGCTTTAGTTAACAGTTGGTAAGGTAAATGTAATAAGAAAGTGATCGTGACCACTGAGTGAAGGTATCATGGAATGTGAAGGGCCTATACGAAATATCCGCACGGAGCAACGATGGGGTGACAAGGTCAACTATACAGAGCTAGGATGAAGGTTTAGGAGTTAAGGGGAGAACTGCTTGGGCAAATGAAAGAAAAAAACCAGTCAATATACTGCGTAAAGGAAGTAAAGGAAACATATCCCAACGGATAAAATAGCAGGTGTTGCTCTCTATCAAAGTTTTACTCGAAATTCCAACCATAACAGTTTTTCAGAGCTGAAAAAGAGGGGCTCAGGCTACAATTTATTTTTCTTGTTCTAAAACTTTGATAGCCACGAAAATATTTTCCTGTCATGTCTTAGCAATGTTTCAGCCATTTTCTTTATTGACATAACTATAACTGGCGATGAACAACTAGCGATGAAAAAAAAACTAGCAATGAACACCGATGTTGTTACAGCATGAAAGCAAGTGATCAATGTTACGAGTGTGCTACAGTGCTTCCTTTATTCAGAACGATAAGTCTGTAGCTACAATAAGGAAAGTGAGGAAGGTCTCATCAAAGACGCTTTGATTTATATGTGAATTACAGTTCTCATGTGATTTAAATACACGAACATTGCGCCTTGACATTACATTGAGTCGACGTGACATAATACGTGCTTGCCTTATTTTTCAGAGGTACTAAGGGACGAGCTAGCTTCCTGACTTTAGTCTCGAAGGCCGCCAAGCTTTCAGAACGTTGTTTAGGGCGAGTACTGGCCTACATGCGCTATTTCATTATAATTTTATGTTTCAAGGCGGTTAAGGTGCCTTTTTATACGTTTTCCTAATACCACTGAAGCAGCTTCAGCTGCGTCTTTTACAAACGAGCACGTCTCTTAAGTAAGCCATTTCAGGAGGATAAGTATAGGTCACGTAATTATCAATCTATATTTTTTGTGTTTTTACTGTAACTGGTATTACCAGGGCACGTTAAAGCACCAGCGTGTACAAAAGCGTTAGTTCAACTTTTTTTCGAAATTCTTTCTCGTAAAAGCGGTTGCTTGTATGGGTACGCTATTTATTCTAAATGTACAAAGTAAAGCTCCATCAAGCCATTTGTTTTTGTTTGTACATAAAATTCATAGCGCTTCGCGAAGCAATCACTTTTTCTCTTTTACACAGGGCTAGATTATGATTGTGATATCCACATTATCGCCTCTTTAGGGTAGTTTTTCTTTCATTCAGCGTTGCCTTTTTCAGAATGGGTGCTAATGCGCTTTTAAGGCGCCGAAAAAACTGCGCCTTAACGACCCGAACATTACAAACAAGGAAATTTTTTTCGTATCTGCTAATAGCCGTGATTGCGGGTAGCCTATTTTACTTCTCAGCTCAAACTTCATGCCATTTACTTGAACGAAATACTGCTCGGTTAGTAGATTTGCCAAATTTTATTCTTTATTTTTTAATCTGTATAGATCTGCATGTTTCTATCTCGTCTGCCATCCCTTCAGGCGTCGGCTTCATTGATTTCGAAGACACTTTTTTGACAGCAGTGCGATGGAAATACACGCTTGTATCAACCGTTAAAAGCAGGCTTCAAAATATTTTGTTTTTTTATGTCAATGGAGCCTTTACTGAACATTCCAAATGATATATTGCGAGCGCTAAATTTGATATTGTAATATTTGAAAATTTATGCAATTCAAAGCATTCACTCAATGCATTCCTCTATAGTAAGGCACAATAAAAACGGAATGAATGAAGGTGACCCCTTCATTTTATCGGGTTATCTTGTTTAGCCTTACAAATAGAGTAATGCAAAAGTGAAAACAAAAGTGACACGAGAAATAACCACCCATTGGCAGGGATTTGAAACTACCTTATGGCATTTATGTGCTATATGGTCTAAGGAATTGCGTTGACGCCCCCACTGTCTCTCACACATTTCTTTCCAGTCTCTTCTAAATATAATTCCATCCAATATCACTTTACTTAAAATATCTTATCGGGAGGGTGAGATAATCTCGTCGGTAACTGATACCCCGCCTTAGTAAAGATTCGTCTTGACACGTTCTATTGCAGAAACGGTGAATAAGCTCCACTACAATTGTTTGATTGATATGTAGGATTTAACATCCCAAAACCCCCCTATGATTATGAGAGACGGCGTAGTGGAAGGCTCCGGAAATTTCGACCACCTGGGCTTCTTTAACGTGCGCCCAAATCTGACCACACGTGCCTACAACATTTCCGCCTCCATCGGAAATGCAGCCGCCGCAGCCGGGATTTGATCCCGCGACCTGCGGGTCAGCAGCCGAGTACCTCAGCCACTTCACCACCGCGGCGGGGCCCCCACTACATTTGTAAACTGCCTGTTTTATGATGACCACTCATCATGGGCCTGTTATCAGAATTGCTTTTGATTTTTGTCATCCAATTTAAAATTAGGGCGTCACACTTCCGTGATGGTTATACGTGGGACACGTGCACTAGCATGGACCATGTGGCCCCGCCGCGGTGGTCTAGTGGCTAAGGTACTCGGCTGCTGACCCGCAGGTCGCGGGATCGAATCCTGGCTGCGGCGGCTGCATTTCCGATGGAGGTGGAAATGTAGGCACGTGTGGTCAGATTTGGGCGCACGTTAAAGAAGCCCAGGTGGTCGAAATTTCCGGAGTCCTCCACTACGGCGTCTCTCATAATCATATGGTGGTTTGGGGACGTTGAACCCCACATATCAATTATTAATTAATCAATTAGCATGGACCATGTGGTCGTTCACTTTCCATTGGGTATCATATATGAAAGTGACATCTACATTAGTGAAAGTTAGACATACGGCACACTCGCTACAGTAGTCTAGTGGCTAAGGCACTAGGCTACTCACCCGCAGGTAACACGATCGAAACCCAGCCACGCCGACCGCACCTTCGATGGAGGGAAAAATGCTTGAGGCCCGTCTGCTTAGATTCAGCTTCACGTTAAAAAACTCCAGGTAGTCGAAATTTCCGGAACCCTCCACTATAGAGTCTCTCATAATTGTATGATGGTTTTGGCACGTAAAACCCAGAAATTATTATATTATTGGCCATGCGCTAGCTTTCCTGCAAGGCGTCTTGCAGTAGGTGGAATCGATAACAGACGTGGAAGTAGCAAACCCTCTTATACGTTACTTCAATGTTAGCTAAGGCTGGCTTCAGGTAGCATGTGACATGGTAAATTGTTGCTTACAAAATTCCTTTGATGAAACAAAGAAAAAAAGTTTATGACACGTGCAGAAGAAGAGAGGACAACATACACACACTGGAAACAGCATCAATCATAACGAAACACCCACACATAATGTTGCTGTAAAAGCCAAGCACCCACATAATGCACAGGAGGAGGCCCAATCTGCGTATACTTATTGCCGGGAGCATGGTAGTTAGCCTGATAAGAAAAGATCGAAAATTAATAAAGAAGTATACATGCAATATGATCCTCAAGTAATTGAAGAGTATCATGACGCAAAACATGGTACAGCACATGCATATAGTGTACCTTTGCTGTCATTACCAAAGAAAGACATTACTTATGAAGAGTATCATGACGCAAAACATAGTACAGCACATGCATATAGTGTACCTTCGCTGTCATTACCAAAGAAAGACATTACTTATTTAGGAAAACGTGTTTTGTGATATCTATTTTCGTTGTGAATCTCTCGTGTTTAATGTATGAGGTACGCGCTCCTAGCTTTCTTGTAAATATTATGTGTGGTTGTTTCATTAAACTTGTTGCTAGATCTCGCTTGTGTATGTCGTGTTGCTTTCTTGTGTACGCATAAAAGCTGTTTTTTTATTACACTGAAAGCTGTCATGAGATCCACACTCGAGTCACGCGCTGCCGTAGTTGTCCACTGCCGCCGTTGCCGCCACTGGTGTCCGTAACCACATCGCACGAAATTTAAAAAAACTTATTGCCAATGACATAGTGGGGCTCGAATTCGAGTCCAGCAGGTGCCAAGCGAGTATTCTACCACTAAGCGACTCCGGTGCATGGGAGTGGCTGGCACACTTGTCTTAGGTAGCCTTAATGTCAGGAAAGCAATCACGGTAATTTGACTTGTAAAGCACTTTAAAACAGCAGAAGAAAAACCAGTTGTCGCACAATGCGAATAGGGTAACGAGTGGGTCGTCCAATGCCCATTACTTTATACAAAAGCTTGTTCTTGTTCACCTATTAACTGTGGCGCATACCCACTTCAGGCACAATTCCTCATCGTCGTCAGCCACTGCATGAACAATTGGCACAAATCTCCTTGCAAGTGTTTGTTTGGATACCGCGCTCTTCAGAAGAATGACGAAAATTTCCATTGCAAATGTCAGCCCACTACACAAACTTTTATTATTATTTATGCCCTAGTAAGTATCAAGCAGCTTGGCTTGCAGAAGTTATCCAAAGATTGTTTGGAAAACGCTCTAAAAGGCTGCTCTTCTTGCTTTCGCTGTGAATGTGCTGCGCCTTCCCGCAAGACAGGTGCTTTCTTTTCTTTTATTTGAGAGTGTAGCAAAAGGCACACCAACAGAAGGTCATCGAATGGCATAGCCATGTGAGTATGTTATTCAGTCATGGTGCCATCCTCCTTTAGACTTTTAATAAAAAAGCAAGTGTACAGAAAATGAATAATTTCCCACCTGCATTGTATTGCTATAACTGTAGTACACTGCAATTTAAAACAACTCAGACTGGTGCACCTTTGATGGCCTAGCTGTGTGCACACGCAATTCTACGCACGCGCCAAGAGGTTTTTCGCGTAGCACGCCGCCCCCTCCACCCCCGACATTTTTAACCTATAACATACTTCGCTCTAAAGATTGATTTCCAGGTCACATTTAAAGATATGATGCTTTACATGCAGCAAAGTGTTTAGGTAAATTCCAGCGCTTTTCAGAAGTAATCGTAATAGGTCCGTCCTCTAACTGCCTTCCTGAAAACTTGCACAAGTTGCTTCAAGGGCTTCCTCGAAGTCATTCCTGACTGGTCCTACTAGAAACAAAAAACCAAATATGTATTGAAATGCCATGGCAACACTTTTTAATCGTAGTCGAGGTACTAATTCCAAGGGTGAAGCGATTCCGGTGTCCAAACTTTTGTACTTGGTGATCGTATGCTCTCGTCGTAGCTTGCGTTACATAGGCAAATTGAACTTAACATAACTATCTGTGGCGCGCCCTTGCGCCAAAGAAGTTTTCTGTCACTTGTTCTTCGAGTGCCGTAACGACGATATCAGCGCACACAAAACTGAAAAAGCATAGCTACATGTAGCTTGTTAAAAGCGTGCTCACACTAAAGGAATGTCTTTTTCCTCGTGTTCTTAGAACAAGGTAGGAAGAAATATAGAAATAAACAGAACAACAGAGGAAGAAAGAAAAAAAAGACTGTAAAGTTGGAAAAGACGGGAAATGAGTAGCAGGAGAGAAAAACTAAATTAAAGTAGAAAGGCTGCCAAGCTCAGAACTTAGTTCAGGCTTGCCCAATTAGAACTGCGGTGCCATAATTTATCACCTGACCGCCAACGTCGAGCTGTGAACATAGTTTCACGTGGTCGTGATGTTGACGAAGGCAGCAGTTGCCTTGTCCAAGGACAAAGTGTATTAGGCCACTCTGTGGACGGGAAAAAAACGCCTTATTTCCAAAGTGAATGATGTTAGAGGAGCTTGCTCGATGATGCACGGGACGTTTCTTGTTGAGGCCATTTCTGTGTGAAGGCTTGCTAAATAGCCGGCTCATGATGCGTACGCCAAACGCATTGATGCTGGACATGGTCCACGGCTGGCACTGCACGGTGTTCGCCACGTCTATCGGCACTTTAACCACCTGCCTCTTTATGTCATACTGGTCATTGCCGTCAGTGAAATGCCTAACGCTCATAATATACAGACAGAGCTATCAGGCGTTCTTCAACGGGAACAGAGCAGACAGCTGGGAGCGCTTGGGAGGATATCGGTACCCGTGCGTGACACTCGTTGTAGGAACTTGTGTCTTCCTGCCGTGCCTACGAAGCGATGATCCTCAAACTGTTGGCCAGCCTGGCGGTTTTTTCCCCATCTCCTAGCACGGGGCCGCCACGCGTTCACGTCAACCAGACCGAGCACCAGTCACATCCTTCTTTTAACGTGATAGCCATTATATGGACACTCTTGGCTGGGTTTCGCTGCCAGCGTCGGCGTCGCCGTCACTCACCATATATGTATACGTACGTATACTTAGATCGAAATGCAAAAAAAAGAAAAACCAGGGAAACACTCCGACGAGCGCAATCGAACGTGGGATCTCCGCGTCGCGAAAGCGAGGCATTAACCACTGAGCCACCCCGAGAGCACAGCTTTCACTGCTTAAACGGCAAACTATTCATGTCTACTACTTACCGCTGCTTACGAGCATCTCGAGAGGAATTGTGTTTTCGGCATTACCAGCAAGATGGTGAAATGAGCGCGCGTTGCCACATCACGCGGTGTCGCCTGCTCTAATCTCCTACCCGTACATTGCCCAGCTTAGAGAAAGGAAGCGACGCCCGCTCTCTCGCCCTTATCTCGTGGTGGCGAGGAGGGGAGCATCGTACGTCTTCGCTGGCCTCATGTTTTACCTGGAGCGATACTGCTGTAGTTACCGGGCGCACGAAGATCTCTTCATATTCATTCAAGTCTCTGCGATAAGCGCGCGCTTTTCAGACACAGTGCAGTAACAAATGAGACGCTTATTCGCTTGCATTCCTACTTGTGAGTATGTTTCGTGCGTCATTTGTGAGTGAGAAACGCGAGGCACGTTTTTATCTGCTTTTCATTCTGCGCGTGACCTTTCAATTTGTTGCAATCACATTATTTGTTTCGGTTTTGTGACAAAGCTGTGACGTTTTTCCTCTCTGTTTTACATTCCTTTTTCTCCCCCCCCCCCTCTACACAACTCCTGTCGGGCGTTGTTGAGGTGTCCACCTGAGAGAAAGATAGTGACGACGCCGAAATTGTCACTTTTCTTTCTTTCAAAGCCATTTCAAAAAGTTGAGCGCGCGGAATGATTAGATGATTGTATCCGGCTGTGCCCTTCAGATCAGGTGGCGGCTCACGCCCCCTAGCCATTAAGTTAAGTACTATCACTATGTGTCCAAAGATTGAATTTCATTTGTGCCTTGATTGTAGGTACAAATCAGTTAGCCTCTTTTTTGTTATTGGGACCCGTTTAAATTCTATTTTGCTTTCACTTTCACGGAGCCCCAATGCTTTGAAAAAATTGCGCGCCATTATCTTGACCTATAGAAGTCAGCCCTTTACAAAACACTCTCAAATGTTCAGCCGTTTCTTCCTCCTTTTACATGCACTGCAAAACGTGTCTGTGCCTTCGTATTTAGCTCAGTACGTCTTGATCCGCGTAACTCGCGTTTTGGACTAGAACAGCAGAGAACTACGCGAGAATTATCAAAGATCTTTTCTTTTTCTTGCATGAAAGTTCAGCAGGCCTCCAGTGACACTTTCGTAATCATTCCAATCTTTCACATGTCCCTCTCTGCTTCCTTCACCTTCTTCGTAACCAATGTTTTTTTTTTGGCTGGGTATTCTGCTGTTGTCTAAATACTTGCTTGACAATTTTCGAGTTCACTTGCTCAAATTAATATCCTGATTCTTCGTATAAAAATATATGTGAAATCTTGTGTAGCCCAACGCTCCTCTCCCCATTTTCTCAATCGCTCCTTAAATCGTTTATTGCTGCTAGCTTCTCTGCACTCGAACGATGTCCATCCCATGTCACCCTGCAACCCCTGATTTGAGGTGATCTCGTGTGCTCTCAAAGCAAGTCTACCTATGACACTTTGTTTATTTATGGTCTTGAACCTCTGATCTCATGCACAAGACCACAATACCGAACGTCGAACGGGAGACCATGACACCTTTTCAAATCTCTCTCACAACGCCATACTCATTGTAGTTTCACAGTGCCCTATTTTTCATTATCGCTGCATTGCCGTTACCCTAAGTCATTATGCATCTGTAGCGCCCTCGTTCGGGCGGCGCGCAAACCGGAGAGCGCGCGATGGCGACAGAAGAAAATAAAGAAGGTGCTAGGCCGTGGCACGTGAAGCCACGGCTCACGTTCCGGGCTGGCATCGGTTGTCGTTCGGGCGTGTCTCTTCTTCACTCCTGTGGCATAAGCCTAGAAGTGGTAACCCGGACGAAGACAATGACTGACTCGAATGGACCCTCAACCGAACAAGCCTCACGTCCGCAGGACGTCTCGGCCGTGCAACTGCGTCTCCCATCTTTCTGGCCACAGGACCCGCAAGTTTGGTTTCATCAGGTCGAGGCGCAATTCTCCCTGTACCGGATCGCCTCGGAAACGACACGCTACTACCACGTAGCCTCCGTTCTTCCTCCTGACGTTGCCAGCGAGCTCTCCGACGTCCTCACCAACACCTCGGACACTACGCCATATCAGCACCTTAAAACCAAGGTGCTGGAACGATTCATGCCTTCGGAACGCGTCCGCCTACAGCAGCTCCTTGCAGAGGGGGACCTTGGCGACAGGCGCCCCTCCCAACTACTGCTCCGATTGCGACAGCTTCTTGGGAAACACGACGTCTCTGCCCACTCAGCGTTGCTTCGCGAGCTCTTCCTCCAACGCCTTTCTCAGCCGATCCGCCTCGTCCTCGCGGCGGCCGGCGACGTCAATCTCGACCGCCTGGTGGAGCTCGCCGATCAGGTACATGATGCGACCTCCCCATCTGTCAACGCTGTCTTACCACCAGCAGACACAGCGATTTCGCGCCTTGAGGCCCGCATCGACGAACTCGCCGCCTCCATTGCCGCACTCCGGAGCCCCCTACAGGAGACTCGTTCGCCTCGCTCCGGTCGTCGAGCTCTTCCACGCACACGAGATGCTCGGAGTCCCAGCCCTCCACCCCTCTGCTGGTACCACCGGCGTTTCCGACACCGAGCCACGAAGTGTACACCCCCATGTTCGTGGCAGGGAAACGCCTGCCGGGATCACTGACGGCCGCGTGTGATCTCCCTTCTCGTCCCAGCCGCCTTTTCATCGTCACGGACCAGCTATCGGGCGCCAGGTTCCTTATAGATACGGGCGCGGAAATTAGCGTTGTGCCCCCGACTAAGGCTGATCGTTCAAAGTCACAGGGGCAAGTGCTTCGTGCTGCCAACGCCTCGTCTATAGCAACGTATGGGCTCCGATCTCTCACCCTCGACTTCGGCCTTCGCTGCAATTTCCGGTGGGTTTTCGTCATCGCAGACGTGGTTCAACCGATCATCGGCTCGGACTTCCTCTCATACTTCGATTTGGACGTCAGCGTACGGCGGCGCCGCCTCATAGATGGTAAGACTCGTCTCGCCATCTCGGGAGTCCTGTCCGACATCGCTCCAATGGCGATCCGCATGCTGATACCTTCCTCACCGTTCGAAAAAATCTTGGCGAGTTTCCCGGAGTTAACTAAACTGTGCAACCTCACTCAGCCGCCTTAACATACGGTGACACACCACATCGTCACCCGGGGTCCACCGGCAGCCGCTCGACCACGCCGCCTGTTCGGAGACCGCCTAGCTATTGCTAAACGGGAGTTTGACCACATGCTGCAGCTCGGCATTATCCGCCCGTCGTCAAGCGCTTGGGCTTCCCGCTGCATTTGGCGCCAAATCGTGATCCTGGTGACTGGCGTCCTTGTGGGGACTATCGAGCGTTGAATGCCAAGACTGTCCACGACAGCTATCCTCTACCTCACATCCAGGATTTTACATCGCGCCTCGACGGCTGCACAATTTTCAGCAAAGTGGACCTTGTTAAGGCGTACCACCAGATTCTTGTTGAGCCCGCCGACATACCTAAGACCGCCATCACGACGCCCTTTGGGTTGTTTGAATACGTGCGGATGCCTTTTGGACTCCGCAATTCGGCTCAAACTTTCCAGCGGTTCATTTCTGAGGTCACACGGGGTCTTCCTACTGTGTTTGCGTACCTTGACGATGTCCTTATTGCCAGCCGCAAACCTTAAGATCATGAGCACCATCTACGCGCTCTGTTCCAACGTCTTCAGCAGTACGGCCTCGTTGTGAACGCCTCTAAGTGTACTTTCGGCGCATCTGAGCTCGAGTTCTTGGGCCATTACATATCATCCAAAGGAATACGCCGTCTCCGGTCCCACGTTAAAGCAATTCAGGATTATCCTCAGCCTACAACACTGCGCCAATTACGCCAATTCCTGGGGCTTGTGAAGTTTTCCAGGCGCCTCATACCACACTGTGCCGAACTGCTACGACCGCTCACCGACTTCCTTCGGTCGACCGCCGGCCCGTCCTCCGCCATTCCTTGGTCGTCAGAGGCCCAGGCCGCCTTTGCTGCTGCTAAGCAAGCGGTCGCTAACGCCGTGCTTCTCATTCATCCACGCAGCAGCGCCCCTACTCGGTTGATGGTGGACGCATCCAGTGTGGCCGTCGGAGCCGTCTTACAGCAGTGCATTAACTCCGAGTGGAGACCCTTGTCGTTTTACTCTCGGAAGCTACTTCCTGCTGAGACCCGCTACAGCGTCTTTGGCCGGGAACTACTAGCCATCTACGCTGCAATACAGCACTTTCGGCATTTCCTGGAAGGATGCTCGTTTTACGTGCTGACTGACCATAAGCCACTGGCGTATGTTTTCCGCACTAACTCATCCAAGTACGTGCCCCGTGAACTCCGCCATCTGGCTTATATATCGGAGTTCACGACTGACATCCGCCACGTGAAAGGAGCTGACAACACCGCCGCAGATGCCCTTTCTCGTATAGCCGCGGTTGACTCTCCACCGCCAACCATCGACTGGGCCTCATTCTCCTCGGCACAGCAGGATGATAGAGAGCTTGCCGCTTTTCAGGAGAACCCCCGTTCTCTCCGACTACGCCTGGTGCCTAATCCATTATCATCTGAGCGCTTGTGGTGCGATGTCTCAGCTGACCTTCCCCGCCCTTTCGTTCCCGCTTCATTACGACGCACCGTTTTCCACTCCTTACACGACATCTGTCACCCTGGCATTCGGGCTACTCAACGTCTTCTCACCCAGCGCTATGTCTGGCCCGGAATCAACGGTGATGTGCGCGCTTGGACGCGCATGTGCCTGCCCTGCCAGATGACAAAGGTCTCCCATCATACTAAGACGCCGCCCCAACCTTTCCTTCCACCCGGCCGTCGTTTCGACCATGTTCATCTAGACATTGTGGGCCCTCTACCAGTGTCTCAGGGGTACCGTTATATATTGACCATGATCGATCGCTTCACACGCTGGCCAGAGGCTGTTCCAATTCAAGATATCACAGCCGAGACAGTCGCCCGCGTTTTCATTTCTACGTGGGTATCCCGTTTTGGCTGTCCTGGCATCGTGACAACAGACCGTGGACGTCAGTTTGAGTCCTCGCTGTTTACTTGCCTTAATCGCATCCTCGGAGCAAGACATTGCCGTACCACGGCTTATCATCCCTGCGCCAACGGCATGGTGGAACGCCTTCACCGACAACTGAAGACCACCTTGACTACCCGCCTCAATAGAGCCACCTGGGTTGTTGCCTTGCCTCTGGTGCTCTTAGGTTTACGAGCTGTCATCCGGGCAGACCTGCAGTGCTCAACAGCAGAGCTGGTGTATGGCACTTCCCTACGGCTTCCGGGAGACTTCTTCACGTCAACGAAGCTACCAGACCAGCCACAGCAATTCCTACAACGCCTCCTCGATTGCGTTCATGACCTCCGGCCCACTCCACCCAGACCTTCCGAACAGAAGACCATATTCGCCCACCCTGATCTGGCCACTGCAACACATGTTTTCGTGCGCCACGACGCGGTCAGACCACCTTTGACACCAGCCTACGACGGATCATTCCGCGTCCTTCACCGCACCCCCAAAACTGCCACTCTACTTCAGAACGGCCGTGAAGAGACAGTCAGCTTGGACCTACTCAAGCCGGCGTACCTGGAGACCACCCTAGAAAGCCTCTCATCTACGAATGATCTTCCGTTGGAATACCACAAACGCCATGTCACATTCCGACTTCCAGTCTACACGGGGGGTCCTGTAGCGCCCTCGTTCGGGCGGCGCGCAAACCGGAGAGCGCGCGATGGCAACAGAAGAAAATAAAGAAGGTGCTAGGCCGTGGCACGTGAAGCCACGGCTCACGTTCCGGGCTGACATCGGTTGTCGTTCGGGCGTGTCTCTTCTTCGCTCCTGTGGCATAAGCCTACACATCTTTCGTGCTCCCTTAGATACTCAGCCAGGTTATTTATCTATACGCCCAAGTAATTGTAATTATCCACTATTTCTAGTGTGATGACGAAGACCAAAACTGGCACTCTGACACAGACGCGCATGCTACGCTGGCGAAGAAGAGGAGGAAAAAGATACAAAATACAACAGCTGGTCCAGGATTGAGTGCTGTCTCTGTCGTTTATACCTTACAATGATGCAGCCGGCTGTTGAACCTTGCGGCTGAAGCCACCTGTATTTTGCATATCGCCAACAGCGTGGGTCTCTCAATTCCGAAACTCCATTCACGCTTCCCGAGTCATGAACTTCACGACCCGACCACTGCTGCAGCTACCCAACGAATCATTCGCGGACGGCAACAATGCCTCTTTGGTGGTTCCAGGACACCACCTGACGGAACCATATTAGAGAAGGTGCATGGGCTCCTGTCGTTCGGAAACGTCACGTACACTTTCCGTGATATGAATCCCGTGTCAGACACTCTTTTAACGGGAGAGCATCCAAGGGGCACCAGTAAGGCTTCCTTGGCGTACCCATGCGTCGCCAAGACAGCATGCAGGCTCCCACTGTTCGGGAGCGCTGTTCATGCTTACCATCACGAAACTCTCTCCTTCAATGCTCTATCGACCCCTCAGGACAGAGCTGAAGATAATCCCGACCTAGAGGATGCAATTCGAGCCCCTACCGTTTTGTCATTTTTCGGTGACCAATGTGAAGGGAACAATGACGACAGTATAACTCTGCCTTGCACAAGAACTTTTGCTGTCATATTTGGAGCTCCTGAGAAGCACCGGCCCGGCGGTGCAGCTCTGTCCGGTGGGTCCCTGACGGCAAGCTTAGCGGAACGTTCCACAACAGGCCCCAACGCAGGCCGTCTGGTGAACTTAGAGACACCGGCTCCTGTCTTACTTGACATTCTACCAAATAATGAGACAGGTCTTTCCGATGAGTCAAATAACATCCCATCTGGCCACACGGAAGCGGATATGCGTGCGACGCATGAACTGCCCGAATCGGTACAGTCTCCGATTTCCGGAACGGCTTCCGTCGAGGATATCCCGCCAGCACGCAGCGTGGCTTGAAGAATCGCTGACTTGATAGCGTCCGGGATCCCCATAGCGACAACGCTGCGTAAGTCACGGACTAGCCGTGTCTCGGCGCAGAAGCCACGCCGCAGGTAAGCACGAGGACTTCACCCCACGTCATACCAGATGTCTCATCGCACCATCAAACATCCCTCAATCCGCCGAAAATAGCACAGAAAGCCGCGTATGACTCTACTCGTTTCGTTGCCGAAACCGCCATTTCCTGCCCTGTTTTCCAAAATGTGGCGGAACAAAGGAAATAGTTCTGTGATCAACCGTCACAACCATTTCTGAGAAATCCACACTACCGTACGACACTTCAAATACCACGAGATTGCCTGCTCGGTTCACAAAAAGATAATCGATGTTCAACTGCTTTCTCTGAAAAGACGCAGCGTGGCCGAGGTTGTAGATTGCCACGCGACAGTCAATGTAGTCCCGCGGTGTCATCTTGCAGAAAAGAACAAACCAGGACCCCGTCCGCATGATGACATGGCGAAAGACCCAAGCGTCATAGCAGGGTCGGCCGCCCAGCCGATTTCGACAAACATCCAGCGTGGTCGGGGCCGACCACAACAATGCAGCCAACTCCGTCCACCTGAAGCACTGTCAACTGCTGCAGCTAGCCTCACCCACCAGTACACTGTCGTGTGGCCCACTCACAGTGCTTGCAGTCATGGCCGAGTGTGATAACGAAGACGAAAACTGGCACTTTGGTGCAGATGCGCATGCTAGGCTAGCGGGGAAGAGGAGGAAGAAGACACAGAATACAACAGCTGGCCCAGGATCAGGTGCTGTATCTGTCGTTTACTCTTTACACAAGCGTGAATTGTATTTTATGCTTACTACCTTCGTTATCAAGAAAAACATGATAGGTGATGTTTCTCTACTGAACTTCAAATTTAAGCTATCTCCTTCATCACCACACTTGTATATCAATCTCTGATGATCTTCCTTGTGGTCGGCTAATTATCTGCATACATTTAATTATCTGCATACTATATTCTCTGCATACATTTTAGCTGGCAATGACTGTTCAACGTGTTTTCCTTCCTTGGCAAAAAATAGGCTGAAGCAGAGTCGACTCCCCTGTGACTTGGCTTCTAGTCCCTATAGATACAGCTTAAATAACAATGGTGGCGAAGAACATGGCTGTCAAAGCCCGTGTTGTAATTCTATAGGTTCGGATAGCTGTTCTTCCCATTTTCTAACTACCTTGTTAGTTTTATGGATATCCTTTAGAAGATTAGTTATTTTATCTTCCACGTCGAGTTTGTCCAGTATTGTCGACAAGCCTTTTTGAATCACACTATCGTAAGCTCCTTTGACATCTAGAAATGCCAACCACAGAAGTCACGGTTCTTTTTCCGCTATTTCAATACAATGCATCATTGAAAACAAATTTTCCTTCAAACTCTTTCGTTTACGGAACCAATTTTGTAATTCTCCTAGCACTCCCTCATTCTCCACCCGTGTCTGTAGTCTTTCTTTTGCTATCTGCATCACCAGCCTGCAAACCCCTGATGTCACTGTTATAGGATGGTAGTTGTTTGTATCAGCGTTCTCCCCTTTTCCATTATAGACCATGCTCATTCTGCTTAGTTCTCCCCCACCCCCATTGCGAGATTCACCATACATTATTGCTTTGCTCATTACCTTTCATTAGGTTTGCTTAGACTTTGGTCATAGTTCCTTTATTCGCATAGTCGGGATGCCATCAGGGCCTGTTGGTGTGCTATTAGGAATCCTTTCTCACTGTCGTTATCTCAGCGGAGCCACTGCGCTAATTGGTCTATTGTCATACGGTGCATGCAGTTCTTGTGCGGTTAATGCAGCGCTTTCTTGTTGTTTAAATTTTCCTGTCATGATTGTTTAGATATATTCAGTTGCCTCATCCTCTTCTAGTCCTAACCTTTGAATGTTAGTTATAAACCCCTGTTCCATGCTTGTCTTATTACTACGATAATTGAGATTGTTCCAAAACTTTTCAGCTGCCATTGTGTCTTTTTTGTCGACTTCCACCATTCATTGAACTTCCTTTTATTCTTCTCACTGGTCAGACCAGACGATTTCCTTCTGCAGCGGAAAAAGTTTTCCCATTTCCTTTTGACATCATCTCCCGTTCACCCCTCTGTTTAGCATACGTGCGTTTCTTGGAGGCTTCCTGACATCTTACTATGGCTCTCTTATCTTCTCATCTCACCAGTTCTTGGGTTTTTGTCTCCTATTTCCTGTTGATTCGACTGGTGCCTTAGTGAGCTCTAACTCATATACTAGAGTTAGATTTGTGTACGTATACTCTGTTTTAGTATCCTCGATGATTATTTTCTCATTCTCTTAGTTGCTATTTCTATTTTATTTCTGAATATATATTACCATGTAGTTGCTCATGATGCCTCCTTGCCATTTCATTACTCTTCCCAACCTCAGCTTGATACGTTTGTCATCACAACTTAAGCTTCTGTAACAATATTCATCTATGTTCTTCACCCTTAGTCGATCATACACCCTATGTGACATCATACCCTATTCTATCGTTGACTGCAGCCTTCCCACGCCCAGGTTATCTTCCCTTCGCACTTCTCGGTACTGTTGCAAATAATTAAATCATGCTTCTAACATATGTTCTTTAGCATTCTGCCTGTTAGGTCAGTATACCCATCCATATCTTTTATGTGCGCATTCATATTTCCTAATATAATTACCTCGCACACTTCTGCTAGTTTGTCAATGTCACTTTTATGCCCTTCAACATTTGTTGCTGTTCTTCTCTGGCTTAAGCCCCTGTCGACGTGCATACAATACCCAGGAGCGTCATCTTCCTTATCACTTTACCTTTTCGCCAATAATGTTCCATGCACTCCGGCCTGAACCATTCCCAGTCTGTGCTTCAGCAAGTGGGCTTTGGTTGGTGGCGCGCCTTCTAGTGAGCATTGCTGGAACCACCAAAGAGGTGACCTTGAGCGGTGACTGAAAAAGTAAACACACTGGCACCAGTGGTGTACACGCTGGTCAACACAAATGAACAAGCCACGAACAAAAGAAGCAAGCGTCCAAAGACTTAAGCTACAGCAATCAATGCATGGTGCAAACTTATATCAGCGAATGAAGCATCGGTCATCAATAAAACTCATCATATTTAGAATGCGCCATCCCGTATACATCAAACGTCTAATTTTACAGCATTTCACTACTTGTCATGTAAGCTATTGAATAATATTGAGTGTGTGCTTCCCGTGAGCAATCTTAACAAAATGACTTATGCTTCGTTCTACAACTTGTTGGCAGGACAGCCAAACTTAGAGCTGTCTCGTGCAATCAGAGCTGTAAGGGCACAACAAATAGCCCTATAAAATATTTAAGCAATCCAGCTGTATTTGGAAGCTACACCCACCGAAATTAAAAGATAAACGTTGCATGTGCGCAAGTCTGCGAAGGTTTGTGAGTTGGTGATGCGCCGCCTTACGGTATTATGATGTTACCCATATTGGTCGCGTTTCTACAAGATGCTTTTCAAGCTGTGCTACCAATGAGTCACCCTTGAAATATGCGTGGTTTTCACAAATTGGCGAAGCGGGTACCTTTAAACATTCTTAAAGGGCCTCGCGTAGCATGCTGGTACAGTGTGAGTCCCAGGTGAGCGAGGGAACGCTGAATAGGTGAACAACAGAGACAGAGAAGGCCGGGAAAGTTCGACTACCAGAAAAAAAGCGTTCTTGTGGGCAAAGATATGATCAGACGGAAAAGCTGGAATATTCTGACCTCAGCGTCTTGCAGAAAGTGCTGCATGTCTTTTTTGAGAAAGGCGAAATTTCAACTATCTCCAAAGTGAAGATGATGAAACGCTACCGACCACGTCTACGAGAATAATGCAAAGTACACTGAAAAAGCTTGGCTTAAACTACAAAAACGCTCTTCAGACACCCTCATCATAGAGGCGACGCACATTGGTCAGAGTGGCGACGGCGGGTAGGCTAATGTTTATGGCCTAGGGCAGTCCATCCCTCCGGCGTAACCAAGACAACATATCCACTGACAGCCCCACCACGGTGGTCTAGTGGCTAAGGTACTCGGCTGCTGACTTGCAGGTCGCGGAATCGAATCTCAGCGGCGGCGGCTGCATTTCCCAAGGGAGGCGGAAATGTCGGTCCGTGTGCTTAGATTTGGGTGCACGTTAAAGAACCCCAGGGGGTCGAAATTTCTGGAGCCCTCTACTACGGCGTCTCTCATAATCATATAGTGGTTTTGGGAAGTTAAACGCCACATATCAATGAATTAATCATATCCACAGACAGACATACATACAGGCAGACAGGCGTATGTAAGCATGGACGCTTCGTCCACTGTCATCACTCACTCCGTGGACATGCTGTGATTTTTTCACCAACGATATGTCGTGTAACGCAGTTGCACACGTAGTCTGGTTTAGATAGACGGCACTATCCCGTGTACGCACGAAGCCCGTCGTTCTGATTAGTTGACTGGTCTTATAAACAGCTGCAGCAAAGTACAGAGGCTATTTTCCCTTCTGCCAACTGGCACTGGTATAGCTACTGATTATGTGCCATATCAGTCTGTGAAGCAGGAAAACACTGTGCATGGCTAGCCTCATAAAGGACCTATACACCTGCTTTTTCGAAGAAGGTGCTGCATGGAGAGCTGGAATGGGGAAGGGGGAGCTGGTGAAGCTTTTCGACAACCTGTAAGCAAGCATGGACCGATACTGTGTATGCTGCATCGCGGAGGCTGCTGGTCACCTCAGTGTGCGCCCATTTTCCAACCACTTCCAGCTGAATCCAATAGATATTTTTTGAAGTAACATGAAGAGCTGCGTAGCCGCGGCAAAGACAATTGCTTTTGAAGATGTCCGTACTCAAATGTGCCAATGAAATCAAGCAAGTGACCACTGGGGAAAAAAAACACAGCTTCAGATTGATCTATTCACAGATTGTTACGCCAAGTGATTGGGTCACCGAAATGAATTTTCGTTCATGTTGCGTTAACAGTTTAAAAACACAAAGATGAGAAGAACTCATAGAAACGGTGACAATAGCAATAAATAGAAAGGGTCGGGCCAGTTTCATTGCAACGCTCGTCGTGCCATCCCAAAATAAGGAAAGCAGAGCGAAAATGTACGAAGTGAAATCTGCTGCACAAATAAAAAAATAAAATATCGCGCAGCTGCCTACACACAGATGGCACTACCTGTCAAATAAATGGACGCGAAATGTGCTTAGGAACACACTTGTGAAACGCGCTGTGTCATAATTGGCTGAGAGCGCTGGTACCTCCCACAAAACAGCCAACAGCTTGTGAAACGGAGTATACTATGAACGTGAAGCTTCTCCAACACTGAGGAGTGATCTGCGCTGAGTGCTTGTCATTGTCATTGCGGGTTTAGATGGAGTACAGCACAATCACACATGGGGTAATACCTGCATAAGAAAGAAAGAAAGTGCAGCCCGGGCTCTGCGGAACGCAGTGCACAGGTGGGGCGAAAGCTGGACGAGTGGTCTGAACCCTTTGTATCCCATGCTGTTCGTAGGCACAACAGCAAGCGTTTATTGGCGGACTCTCTATTAAAGTGCGCCAATTTATACATAAAAATATATGTGTCCTTCAACAAACCTAATTTATTGAAGAAAATGAACGTACGCATATGTGTACGCTAGGAACACGAAGTCACTCAGTGTGGAACCTTTCAAAGCAGTTCGCTGGTTCATCTTTTTCGACGCACAGGTACAACTTACACTTCTTACACTGGAGCCTTGTTCTCCGTGAACACTGCGGTAGCTTGCACCTTGGGGCACTTTTTTGCGGCACTTTTACAGGCAGATGATTTACCCTATCACACCTGATGGAAGTAGGTACATCCGAAGCTCGGTTCGACAGCCAAATTTCGGTCAGAGTACGGGTTTGGAGGGGAACTTCGAGTGAGTTTTCCGACTTGCTTAGCCCAAAGGCGACCTGAAGGTTGAATTCTGCGAGCTGGATTTCCGGATCCTTTACGGCGCCCTACAACAACCAGCTGTTCACAACAGCAAGGTCTAGCAAGTGAAAAATGATCCTCTTGTACCACTTCTTCGCCTTTAACTCATTGCGGTAGAAAGAAAGCAGCTGGTCCGCTCTGTCGACACCACCCATGCTTTGGTTGTATACTCTTACCAAGCTCGGTCGAGAAACTTCGGTGTATGTTTTTGTTTTTGTTTTTTTGTCGTATCGCCGGCAGACTCTTACAGGGCCTACACTATGGGTATTCGATCCGATCATGACGCTGTGGTTGTCATGCCAGTGACAAATAATAATGCCACTGTTGTTTTTTGATCGGTGATCGCAGGATCCACGGCCTATCCCTTCAGGCATTTTTGGGTTTTTACGGGGCAGCGTCAAATTCTGCCATTTGTCATGGTTGCTGTGCATCCTAATCTGCGACGCTTCATTTCCACTAGAAGATCTGCTGAAGCGAAGAAGTTGTCACAAAATATTTTTTTCTCTTCACAGCCCTCAGAGAGTCGCACAACAATTTTTCCACTTTCTCCAAAGTCATTTGACAAATACGTTGCATCAATTACTCAATTGTCTCCGTAAAGCTCAATTTTGTACAGATAGCTGGATCTTCCAGCCAGTGTCCCCACTTTGTAGCCCCACTTTCTAGGCTTTTTGTTTATGCACACCTTGAGGCTGTGCCAGCGTTTGAATGGCATTTATTTATTTATTTACATTACCCTCAGGGCCCATAAAGGCGTTACAGAGGGGGTGGGTATCATCATTTCATCCACGGCAAGGCAATCTTCCAATTCTGCATCACTCTGGAAATTATAATTCAGCCGGCTGAGCAACGGACGGACCTTGTAAAGCTTGCCGTAGCCATCTTCTTCCTTTTTCTTCTCGGTGTCGTTCTTGCAAACGTGGAAAAGTGAGATCACTTCGTCAAAGCGATTTCTTGGCATGCAGTCCGCAATGTGGGATTGGCGCAATAACCGGGGCCATTACATACGCCTGAATGCAATGGACACTACAGACATCTACAGGACCATACCGAGAAATTTCCTCATTTCTTCAAGCATCACAAATTTTACTCTCGTACGGTTGCTCTGGACCCGGAATCGGTTTGTTTCGAACGTCAGATGTTCGATGAAATCCTCATCTACCAGCTTAGTAAACATACTCACAGGCGTTTTAGCCTTTGCCGCAGAGACTTTTGGACTTTGAATGCTAGTAGGAATGCCTTCATTAATGTCAAGGTCCTTCTTTACTCAATGCCAGGTCTTTTTTATCCTGTTCTTCACAGTAGTGGACTCTTCCACATCAAGACTGTCGGTGTCTGACAAGCTAGACGAATTTGTCCCACTACAATGTTGACTTGCGGTCCTTTCTGCCTGATCATCATCGGAGCTTTCCAAATCAGAGCAATTGCTCCCACTTGGCCAGTCGAACAAAATTCCCTGAATTTTGGTGTCCGTTAATCCACGCCTGCAGAGAGATATTGTGTTGCATTTGAAATCAAAATTTTTATGGTAAACCACAGCGTTTTATAACACGAAGCGAACGAAAAGCAGCCCCACAGGCCAATTTGTGGAATTCAGAAGCCCCGTATTCCTTATGGCAACATATGTGTACGCAACAGAGCATGGACGAAAAATAAGTACTTCTATTCGGCTTTTCCTAGAGCAATTGACATCAAAATATTCCTTGTGAATTCCTCTATCACACCAGAAGTACTTTAAAGGTAGAAATAGCAGATATATAGGGAGGTATCACTGTAACGCTAAGGTACTTACCGTGGCGGGCATTTTGAGGAAGACGCCATTTTTCTATGTGTTGTGGTGGAGTTGTCAATACAGGTAACGACATCTAGTTAGCATATTCTAAAACTTCAATATAGAGTGAAATTCAAAAATAAAATTTCAATTTTGGGTGACACACACGACCTTTTTAGTGCCATTTGATGTAATGGCAAGATTTGTGGCCGCTGGGATACGAAGGGTTAAAGAGCATTTTAAGTTCAAATCAATCAATCAATCTATCTATCTATCTATCTATCTATCTATCTATCTATCTATCTATCTATCTATCTATCTATCTATTTATCTATCTATCTATCTATCTATCTATCTATCTATCTATCTATCTATCTATCTATCTATCTATCTATCTATCTAACAATACTGCCATTCTCATCAGAGATTATAGCAGAGAAGGCGTATGAAAACGAATATTTGTTTACACAGATTCTTAATGATAGAAAACACAAAAAAGCCGCAATTAAAAACTGACATGTAAATCAAAGGGTATACATTGGCAATAAAGAACATGCAATCATACAATTTTACTAATAGCAAAATCATGAGCTAGGTTATCGCCAAAACGACCACGAAAAAATAATGCAAGCATTTGTAATATTGTGTAGGAAAAATAGGTAGGCATTCTTATTGAATAACTTTATCAAAAAACCTTATGAACAATAAACTAAGCGAAAAGCATGTAACTTGAAATATAACTATCATAAAAATAAAACTTTTGTATTAGCAATATGACACTGATTCGTCGTTTATCGGGTTTATTGATGATGTGATGTCGTTAGTGCGATTTGCGAGGCAAGCAATTCGCTTTCAATCGCAGCTGTAAACAAGTTTATGGGGGATTCGGTGGTTAAAGTGGGTTTCAGTGAGTTTCAATTTTTTCAGAAGAAAAAAATGAATATTTAAAGCAATTGGTGTTAAAACAGTATTCTACAAGGGTATGGGAATGATTATGACGGGTTGGTCTGCCGTGAAAAAAAGATATATACCTTGAAGTATCATTTTTATTGTGTTGTGGAGTAGTTGAAACAATAGTTTCAGTCTTGTTAGCTTTGTTCGGTTTTGTAGTGTAAGAATGCCCGCGTTATTAAGTAGGTGCGTCGGTGAGTCTGTCAGTCTATACTTTTTAAAATTAAACCTTGTTGTTTTCTTTGAACGGCTTCTATTTTATTAATTTATTGGTGGGTGTACGGGAACCAGACAGGGCTGGCATATTCTAATACAGATCTGACGAGGGTAAATAAGCTATTAGTTTGTTGTTTGGTGGTGCGAGTTTAAGACGTCTTTAAAAAAATACTCTCTTTATGGCTGTGCTAGTAATATTATCAATGTGGGTATCCCATCTCTGGTCATTTCAAATTGTTATTCCTAGATATTTGTAGCTAGAGGCTGTGGCTAAGGGGCAGTTGTCAATAGTGTAAGAAAAGTTGTACCTGTGTTTTTGCCAGTTATTGTCATGGAGACATATTTACCAATATTAATGGACATTTGCCATTTTTTGCACCACGTGTGTACATCTTCTAGTGCTCGGTTAAAAATTAGGTGATCCTTAGGAGTTTTATTTCCCAGTAAAGTACGCGGTTATCTGCAAAGAGCCTTAGTTTTACTTCAGTTGAGAGAGGCGGATCGTTAGTGAATATTGCGAATAATATTGGCGCCAAGACGCTGCCCCGTGGCACGCCTGACGTGACTACTGCTATTCTAGAGGTGGTGTTGTGTAAATGTACAAATTGTGAGCGATTGGTTTAGTAATCCCTAATCTAGTGACCATAGTACTATCTCCAAGAGTATCTTCTAATTTACTTATGAATTTTGTTCGAGAAACACGATCAAATGCTTTTGGAAAGTCTAAGAAGATGAGATCCGTTTTTTTGTGGTTATCTATGGACTGGGCTGCATCGTTTATTAATTCTAAAGTTTGAGTAACCGTTCAAAAGCCTTTTCGGAAATCGTGTTGTGCAGGAGACAGGATATGATTTTTTCTGGGTAAATACTTATGTGTTTCAATATCACATGTTCTTACAATTTACTCACAAAACAAGTTAGTGATATTGGCCTGTAATTTGAAACCATGGTTTTGCTGCCTGCTTTGTGTATTGGTATAATTTTTGCGGTTTTCAATACTGCAGGGATAGTGCATGATTGCACTGATTTCTTAAAGACTACACATGAATATTTAGCTACCCATTCTGCATACCTTTTAAGGAAGAGGTTTGTTATGTTGTGAGGTCGCGAGCCCTTCTTGGTATCGATATTTATTAGTAGATCGAGCGCGCCTTCCTCGGTAATTGTTAAGGTTTCTATTGGTGAATAGTCTGAAGATTGTACGAGTGGAACGATTTTGTCATCTACGGTAAGAACTGATTGGAAATAATCATTGAAGGAGTTGGTGAGATCATTGTTGTCGCCATAAGAACGCATGAGCTCATCATCTTTTTTTGGATTTATATTTTGCCAAAATTAATTTGGAGCGCTTATCAAAAACGTGGAAAGTGTCTCCGCAAAGTAATTATTTTAGCATCTTTTAGTTTACTTCTCATCCCGCTAACAGCTTCAGTCAGATAGTGTCTTCTGAGAATAGCTGGTGTCGTGTTCAGTTTTTCCTTATATGTTTTACCTTTCGTTTCGCATGTATCACGTCACGTGTTATCCAGGGGTTTAGTCACCCAGTTTTTTTTTCCTTTTTGATCCGTACGTAGCGTTTTATGCATGACGTGACGATGCCTGTGTGTCTACTTCAAAAAGTTTCGATGTCAGTGGATAAGTTATCTGTAAGTGATACGAATAAATCATATTCGAAAGCACGACAATCGATTATACTTGTGTCGTCAGCATGGGTAAAGTCAGAATAATGAAGCGACGCCTGTTGATGAGATTTATAGTCATTCACATCTACAGTGCAATAAATCAAGTTATGATCTGAGATACCCTCTAATATTTTCATTCTAGTAGTTTCTTGCGGAAAATAATCACTTAAAAAAACTAAATCAAGAAAGTTCGACCATGACGCATGTACTCGCGTGGGTTGGGTCACTATCTGATGTAAATTTAAATTGAGCATGACATTACCCATCGATTGCGAGCTATCAGACTTGAAATGCGTAGCTTGCCAGTCTATTTCTGGCCTAATAAAATCACCAAGAAAGATTAGTCTGGCATTTGATACATGACTCTGCATATAACTACAAATTGAAATAATGACGTCACAAAAAGCAGAAGGGCTACGGTATACGCAAACCACAGTGAAGGCACGTGAACCTATGGATAATCTGCAAAATATTGCTTCTACACCTTCAAATTTCGGAAGAACTTTGAAAGTGATTTTTTTTGACAGAAATGGCGACACCACCACCACGTGTGGGCCGGTTTTTCCGTATTATCGCATAGTTGAGGGCTACCTATTTCCTCATTATGAATGTCACTTGACAGCCAAGTTTTGGTAACTCCTACAAAATCGGGTTCGAGTTCTAGTAATAAATATTCAAGAAAATCAGGTTTGTTCAGTATACTACATGCGTTAAAATTAATGAAGGTTACTTTTTTTGCGGGGCCGTAGCTTCTTCAGATCGTCTTTACGTTTTTTTTTTGTTTTGCAGGAGCATTTGCGTCATGGCTCGCGGGAATGATTTCATTATTTTTCTCATCCCAGGAAAATATTTCACCATTATTCCGGAGCTTGTCATAGCTTAATGTCACTTTTTCTCCTGCTTCTTTTCTTTATTTACCATAATTCCATAGTTTTTGTTTTCTTATGCCACGAATTCGGGCTGATAAATCCGCACTTATGGTGTAATTGCTGCCTTTTAACTTGTAACAGTTCTGTAATACTGTTATTTTTTCGCGATGGTGGGCAAGCCGCAAAAAAATTGGCCTGCATTTGTTAGCTTTTGGCTTTTCTAGTTTATGTATCCTTTCTATGGCAACTGTCTCGTCTTTCAGAACCCTTTTGACGATACTATCTTTCACTGTTTATCCAAAGTGCCACTGCTTTATAGAAAACCATATATTATGAGGTGATTCTATCCCTTTTAGACCGATTATCAAGAGTGTCAATTTGAAGTTCAAGTTTTGGAACGACTTCCTGTAGGGCACATATTCTGGTTTCGCAGTTTGCTGTCTAGGGCACTAATATTAGCCAGCTTCGACTCAATAGCAGTAAGGCGCTCCTCTTTTATCTCTTTTAAATCATCAGCAATGCTTTGAAGCTGCTTCGCGAACTGGATAACATCAGGGCCGGGGTTCGTTTCTACGTCTTCTGACAATAACAATAAGTTTTCAGCACAGTGTACAAGAATAATTACAAGCAAGAAAATGAGCCGCGGGCAGGGCAGCATGATCAAAAATGGGTCGTTAGAACGAAAGCATTTTCCATAGCGCCCGCTCACCTCTATGAAGTACAGAAGAGTATTAGCCGACCGCATCGTTGAGTTGCCGCCATGCCGTTCAGCCCCCAATTGATTGACGCTAGCATTTATGGGCGAACCGGCGCATTTCACCATCAGGGAAAATTGTCTGGTGCCTTGCCCATGCGTGGTTGTCGCTGATACTGACTGCTCCCAGATGAAAGCCAACTGGTAAAGGTTCAGAATCGTCGGTGAAAGGTGCTGGTTGATGATGATGATGATATGTGGGGTTTACCATAGCAAAACCACCATATGATTATGAGAGATGCCGTAGTAGAGGGCTTAGGAAGTTTCGACCAGCTGGTGTTCTTTAACGTGCACCCAAATCTGAGCACATGGGCCTACATTATTTCCGCCTCCATCGGAAATTCAGCCGCCGCTGCCGGGATTCAATGCCGTGACCTGTGGGTCAGCAGCCGAGACGTGTGCTGGTTTATCGCGCTGGAAAGCGGCATAAAAATGCCATGTCCCGTGCATGTTGGTGTGCCGTGTCCCGCAGGTAGCAGGAAAGTGGCGAACATCTGCATGAAGTACAGAAGAGGATTAGCCGACCGCATCACTGTGTTGCCGCCGTGCCCTTCACGTCGGCAACTCAACGATGCGGTGGGCTAATCCTCTTCGATGCATTCGGCTATCATCTATCATTCGGCTATCTATCTATCTATCTATCTATCTATCTATCTATCTATCTATCTATTTATCTATCTATCTATCTATCTATCTATCTATCTGTCTATCTATCTATCTATCTATCTATTATCTATCTATCTATCTATCTATATCTATTGATCTCTCTATCTACCTGTCTCTCTACCTATCTATCTATCCATCATCCTATATCTGGGTACTGTCGTGATTGCCTGCCTAACTTGAGGTAGAAAAAAGTAGTATAAGAGGAAAGCAGGGTTTGAGAATTATGTCTGGCTGATCGTGAGATGAATGACGCAAATTTTCTATCTCTTACGCCGTCAAACCCTTTCCTCGGGACACGTGTGGTACACTCCAGTATACCACGAGAAATGCGCTGGTATGCACCAAATGAGACTTACAGTACGTGGTAGCCTTTCATCCTTATAAAGACCAAACGTGTTCACCGCTATGTTGTGCCAGATCGAATAAATGATGCCTGGAGACATTATATAAGACTTTATTCATTTGCCTAATGACATTTCCTTGTACGTTGTGGTAGTTTTTGATATCTTCGTCTGTGTTTTGTATGTGTAAACTCATGTGTTTTATTTTACATGTAATGTTCTTTCATTTTCCTTACAATAACGTACGTCGAACATTTGCTCAAGGGGTAGGGAGTGGCTGGCTCCTTAATTGTGAGCCTCCGAGTCTTTTAAAAACGACAGTCTTTCTTGGGGACCTTTGACGCCAAAATTTTGGTCTGTCTGTCTGTCCACTTGTCTGTTTGTCTACCTATGACGGTACTGGGCACTTTAAACGGCACCAGCGGACATCACAAACGGCCGACCTCATCTGCAACACCCACCAATGTTGCTCAGAATTCAGCGTTTCTACTTGTGCGATTGTCAATTAAAAACAATTATCATGCATATCAGAGGCACAATAACAACACCTATATATTCTGTATGTGCATCTTCTACTAGAAAAGGCATACTATTAAGTTATCCTAATGACACTAGCATTCATCACCCGGCGCTGACCATGCAACGCTTGCACGAAAAGGGAAGTGTTTCCAACGCTTTGCTGAGATGACACGGTGGTGGCACCTACCCGTCGCTTTGCGTTCTACACCTTATCACGTCTGAGACGGGCGCGCCCGTCTCAGAGCCGCGCGTTTCTTTTTCCAAGATAACTGCCAGATAGCGCTTATGTGTCGCATGTGACGTGACGTGGTGCGCTAGCTCACCTCCTCTGCACGCCTGGGGCACTCTAACACAGCTCCTCCAGAGTGCCATTCGCCAATTTTTCTGCGTAGAACATTAAATAAACGTTTGGTTCAATCTCTCCAGACGCAAGACTATCGTCTTTCGACGACTATTGCAGAATAATTTGCAGATACGGTGCTGATTTTTTTTAGATATCATATCTACAAAAAATATGGGAACAGGTATTGGTAATTTAAACGTGAGACCTCGCAGGGGCGTCTGCGTGAGCAGGCTTTTGGTATGTAGAAACACGAAGGATCAGAGCTAATCTTCCTCCCACGCATAGTCATGCGTGGCTGAGCTGCGTCTGGAGAAAAAGGGATACTGGTGGTGGAGCCAACACAGGGTGAGTGAACCTTAAGGACAAGAACGACAAAACTATCGATGAAGTTAGTAGAAAAAATGCGACGATTTATTCTAACGACGACAACACATTTTGTGTCTCGAGAGCAATAGCATCTAGTTTTCCGCGTCTGAACTGTATGGACGACAGCGCATAGGTGATGAAGAGCGACGTCAAGGACATGCACAACGATCGTTAACTGAGTGCAGGCGGTTGGGCGAAAAAGATATTTATTGCCATGCTGTGCCACTGCAGCGGCGAGAATCGTGCGATGACCTTTAGAAGGCATGTGTGCGTACTGGAGGTCACCGAAGAAAGAAACAAACTACAGGTCCCGCTTAACACCGAGAACTGATAAAGTCTTTGCCGGCGGTGCACCACGAATTCGTAAGTGTAGCGCCTGGTCACTCGAACGGAACTGGGGATGACCGACCATACAGCGGCGAGGGTGCGCAAGTTAGCTGACGAGGCGCTCAGCCTGTGACGATCTGCGCCAACGCCAAGAACACCGCGCAAGGAAGCAACCACCAGAGGTGGGGAACAAGTGAAAGGCAAAGTGTCATTTACCTCTTCAGGATAAGTCCCTAATGACTGGGTCAAAATGATGCATCGAGGATCGTGTGAGCATGGTCGATCAAATAGAAAACTGCCGAGTGACAACCTCAGACACGAAACTGTTGATGTGAACTGACATGCCATTCTGGTCAATAAAGCCGCTATTGAATAACGCTGTTCCAGGAATCATCTTGTTTCGGCGCGTTGCTTACGCAATTCATCAAAACTGTGGCATAAATGTGACCAGTTAGGCCATGGTCTGTGAAATCTTAGTTAACAACACTTGAAATGCAACATCGACTACTCTCTTGAAAAACTGTTCCATCTTGTCTCCTGCGAGCATCGATGAGTTCACACTTTTGCACAAGTCAACAACGCCTTGAATGTAGCCCGTGAAAGTCTCTGCTGACTCTTGTGCGTGCTAATGACGCCGTTGTTCTTTGCGGAGCTTTCGCTTAGCGGGGCGCTCAAAGACTTGCAAAAAGACCTTTTTGAACGTATCCCAGCTGGTCGTAGCTTCCCGATTCCTGAACCAGAAAGTAGTGACGCCGGCCAAGTATTAGTTCAACATTGCTTAGTGTAGCCACATGGTCTTGCTCGCTGCTCTCACTTTGTAGTAAAAACTCAGTAGCTTCTCAACACATTGGTCATCAGTGCCGCTAAAAGTCGGTGGGCGACGCAGCGGCAACACGTCGGAACATGCAGTGGCACGAATATTGGAGTCACCTCACCTGGGGGGTTCTTCCAGCGTTGCTTGAACTGGAGGTAAACTGTAACTTCGTAGACACTTGAAATGTGGCAGCGTTGAATACACTTTTTATAATGTACTGCGGATTGTGCTAGATTTAATCAGGAAGCCAAAGCATTCTTAAATCAAGTTGAATGGTTATAGCTAGTTCGTTTTCCAGTAATGTGATGAAGGGTGTACTCCCAGTAATGCAATCATCTGTGACCCGTCCTAACAATTCCTTTGTTTGTTTCGTTTTAGTAAATGGGGTGTTTTACACGCATATTTGAATCTTTGTAGCAAGATGCATTCAAAAATAAGCTGGAAACGACTTTTTGTTTACTTATTCTAGACTTCTATATAAAAAAGGTATGGCCTGACAAAGCTAGTTGTAGTCGGAAAGCACGTTTAAATTTGGTGTGGCTGGACACTTTTTAGACAGCACCCGTAGCGCTATACGCGAGGTGTGTTGTACTGCATCGAAATTGAAGTGCAGAAACCGAAACCTAGTTCACCGAACACTTGCAGCTTCAAGAGTGCAACTTAATATACGTAAAGCTGGTGCTGTGAACGCGTCTAGCGCTCTTGTTCAAGATGCATCAGCTTCAAGATGTGCAAGCATGGGCATCAGCAGCCTTATGCGTAAGGGGCTGGGGCAAATCATTTACGTTGCCATATAACAATCATGTAAAGGGAGATATACTTCTGATTTTAAGGGTTATAAAATTTTCAAATTGTTTATTACTTCCTTCTTCGCACACAAAAAAGGAACACTCCGACATGAAGTTAGAATTTTCGAAATTTATGTGACCACAAGGCGCAAAGTTGAATATCTCCACTGTGCAGACAGGCACCCTTGAATATTGATTTTCTGGGTAACAATGCAGTTCGGCAGTTCGCAGTCAGGAATCACTGAGACGCTCATTTTCCTTTTCTCTAAACTTTTCGCATTGAACGACATGCAGTTATTTAGTTAAATTACATGTTTCCAGGAGCATTACTGCAATTTCGCACATACCAGAAACTTATCCTTATATTCACTCATAGTCTCTGACCGCGAGCTGCATGCGTCGTAACGCGCGCTCAGCAAACTGTTTTACGACTTTCTCTGCGAAAGTTTGTCGTCCCTTTTTCCATTCTTTTATGACGCAGGGAGAGCAGGCAGAGTCCAGACAAGCGGTCGTCTGACGTCATCTAACGATGTCATCTTTAACAAAAATGGACTCTTAATTTCAACTGACCACGTATATAAGCATTTTTTCACTCAATAGATGGTCAATTAAACGGCATCTTCTAATGAGTGCACTCTTTGAAACTTCATTTGACATGAGGTACGAAAATGTCAATTCACTCTCACTCTTTACATTTTTAATTGACATGCGTCTAGAAATGCTCAGTTGAACCGCAGTCACTAGAAATATAATGGACATGCGTTAAGAAATGTTTAACTGAACCACAGTCACTAAAACCTTGATTGACATGCGCTAAGAAACGTTCAAGTGAACCGCAGTCACTAAATGTTTAATTGACCTTGTATTGATCACTGTCAATGAGGAATAGCTGATGATGAATTTTGACGCCTAGCTGCATCTACATCAGGGGCCAAACGCACAAGAAGTGCGTTTGTGTGTGCGTGTGCGTTTGTGTGTTCTAGTTTGTGTGCGCGTTTGTCAGTTTTATAGTGGGTATATTTCTTCAAGATGCATTCGTCATTACTATAGGTTCTGCATCACGCATATAGTTACAAAACTCCGGGGTGCAGCAATGTATTACATAAAACTATATGCAAGGAAATGCTTGCAGGTACTAGCTGTGCGGCACACGTGCTTCTGAACTGCCTACATGGATATTTATCTCATACACACTAGCGTGTGGCAGTCAACTGTGGTACATGATTTTTTTTTCATTGACGCTTTAAAATTTTGTTTTCTAACATTAGCAAAAATATTGTTCATTCGTTGTTTATAGCAATGCAGATTTTGTGCATTGAGAGGCCATGCCTTTATTAATAATATAATTGGTAATATTTTAATTATAATACTATTAATATTCATTCATTATAAGTGTAGTAAACCAGTGAGTAGGACGTATCATGGCGTAGCATTTCTGCAAATTCACCGCATATTTGAAATGTCAGGCCCTTTTTCCTGTCCGGCTGTCGACTCGTGTGTGGGGAGAGGAGTAGGGTGTAGAATCCGCTCTGCATTGTTCAAAATCTGACCGGTATGGCCGTTCTTTTGTTTTTTTAGCAAGTCAAGTGCGGTGGAGGTTACTCGTGCAGACACTAACGAGGAGGAAACATGGGGAGTTGGTGACCACTGAACGGTTGAAAAGGTGTCTGAGCCCTTTTGCTCTTGCGATCAAGAAAACAGAACAAGACAACAATAATTTGCAGACTGTTTAACATTGCGTTATGAAAACTTGAAACTTAGTTTTCCAACAAGCTTCACAGTATTAGCTGCCGCGTGAAGTGTAAATTTGAGTTGGCCGCTTTGCGCTTGTTGTGTATCCCTCCACACCACACTTCTTTCTTCAAAATCGCTCACCGGAAGGACACGTGCGGCTCGTGCTTGCCACTTGACTTTTTTTCCTGATTTCGAGGAACGTGAGGGCCACGGTTTGCGCACACTATCTGCTCAAAATTAAAGAAGCTACTCCGCTGCATGTGATCCAATTGTTACGGTACATGGACATTTGTGCCTGCGGTGCGGCTGTTCATCAGACTTCCAACCTTCCAACGAAAAAATAGACACTTCGCTCACATGCAAGACTCTAGCACAGCTTCTTTTCTGCGAACTACAGAAATAGACGTCGTCATTTGGATTTGTGATCAACATTCACTCCAATCGCTAGATCTGCAGACCACGTGGCTCAGATGATTATTCTTTAAGGTTAGTTTGCCATTTTTTTCATTGCCTTCATACGTTCTATTCGTAAGCTATGAAAACCGATAAAGTATTGTATGCAGGGTGTTTTTAGATTATTCAGCTGCGTAGATATGTGGGTTTACCATTATAAGCCGTCCTCTCCTGGATACTTTATTTTGTAACAACACGTTCTATTTTTGTTGCATTCCTTACTGGTAGGCCTCACCCTAGTTATTCGGCAACAGGCACTCCACCAACTAAAATCCTAGTCGTCTCTATTTTCGCTTTAACACAGATGCTAACAGGTCTGTGTTTTACTTCTTGGATTACACAATTAATAGAACACCGTGCATCCCTGTGTATGTGCGTGTGTGGTATCATTCACGTGAATGGTGGACCCATGTCCTAATTCTGTGATTATCATCCTGTTTATACTTTGTTAGAGGGACTGAACGTGTTTTCATTTGAAACAACGCACACGAGAAGAAATTGTCGCTCGGGTGAGTTTTCGATGATCAGTCTTATTTTATTGCTAGCAACTGCTTAAACAATCCACTGATAGCAGTTAATACAATACCGCTTCTGAAACAAGATATACAAGTGGCAAATTTTCAAGAAATCCTAGCGTGAATTTTCGACCATTGCACAACACACTTGCATATCATACAATTTTCACTGAAACCAGTAAGGGTTGAATATACACTTCCCTAAATTGTTTCAATTGACACTTTGTACTTAAAGTCACTAGCAGGTCAAGAATTTCTTCCGCAAAAACTGATATTCCGCAAAAAAATTATTTTCAATAGAAGCATGGTGGCCAACATTCTTCTGAAACCCAATAAAAAAAGCCAATAGACATTTATATAAACACAGTACATCCTATGGACAAAAGTCAGTTTAGCCTCAAATAAACCAATATAAGCATTTCTACAGAGACGTCTTCAAGTACCCCATCTTGCTTAAAGTACATTAGGGACAATAAAGTGGAATGCTGGGCCACTTGGTACAAGATCTGGTGGAAATATATGAGCGCACAAGGTAGAAAAAAAAGCACTTGACAGGAAAGACGCTCACCCTGCCGCGGTGGTCTAGTCGCTAAGGTACTCGAATAATGACCCGCAGGTCGTGGGATTGAATCCCGGCTGCGGCAGCTTCATTTCCGATGGAGGCGGAATTGTTGTAGGGCCGTTTGCTAACATTTGGATCACGTTAAACAGCCCCATGTGGTCGAAATTTTCGGAGCCCTACACTACGGCAACTCTCATATTCGTATGGTGGCTTTGAGACGTTAAATCCCACATATCAATCAATCAATCAATCAATCAAGAATGACGCTCAACTTAACACTGAACTTTTGTTAGAAAACATTTATTGCACGAGATTAGGGCCATTCTGGGAAGTGTATGGTCACTGAGGTGCACAGAATAATCAAGAATAATCTTCAGGACATGATAGAGAGTGAAAGGGGGGACGGTTGGTGCCGCATGAAGTGGGAAGGTAAATGCCCCCTTTTCACCCTACTGCCGAAACCTATGTGTGCAAGTACGAAGAGCGGACCTCTAGCATGGCAAATGCGGCAAACCTATTGTCGCACGATGAGCTGGCCTCTTCTAAATCGTCATGAACGCTGTATCGAGCAGCCAGAGTAAACAGAGTGCACCGCAGAGAAGCGAGATCGAGAGAGAGATGCTCTTGCGTGGATAAGAACTGGAACGCTCCCGGGCAGTGCATCAAAGGCTGGATATTTTTCCGTTTCGAATTGAGATTGTCCACTTTTTGTGCCGTCTGTCAGGGTAAATTTCCCGGAAATCCCGTCACTCGTTGATGGCGGAGTGCATCGAATTCTCAGGGATCTCCGGTATTATAGCGCAGCCCGTTGAAGAGCGAGCGGGTGTCTTTCTTGTGCCTGGTCAATTGACATCTGTATAATAGCAAGGGCGCTTTGCAACGCAGTCTCACACGGTTCAATTTCTTTTTTGCCTATTTTAACGTAACTTTACCGCCCCATTCAATATCCAGCGAACGCGAATACCACGCGAATATAGAAAACTGTGACGCTCCAGTGTAAAACGCTTAGACGATGCACTCTTTTAGCATCGCGCGTATTCACGTGCAATACGAGTTACTCTTTCATAGTGTAATTGCGGTCGCCGTATGAGCTCGGAATACGATTGCTGCTCAAATAAACAGTAGTTTACATGATTGTTTTTCGTGAAGTTTGCAGAGAGCAACAATTTTGTTAAACTCAAGGCAGCTTCGTCCTAGTGTTGCCTGAAGTAAAGGAAGTGAAGAGCCCAGAATCCTTCTTGGTGCACCTTCATAGTTTCCACTTCTTTTCTTCATTTCTTTTTTCTCTTTCAGCTCCATGTTTTTTACATTACTTTTCTTTAGCACGAAAGTGTTCTATGCCGTGGTCCATCACGGCTCCGCTGACTTATTTTTGTCACAGATATGAAATTTGAAAATGTGTTCAAGTCAATTTCAAAAACGCGAAGGAAACGTTTCCTCTTGGGGTGTCGAATCACTAACATCTTGATTATCAGCACACAGCGCTAGTCACTGGCGCACGTAACACACGCTGTCACAAGTGCTAACGGCAAGGCATTTATACGCACCATATACCATTTGGGGGTCCTCCGAGCTCGGAGACTTCCGCACGTGTTTGTCACCCGTGGCAAGAAAGCTCGATGAGCTCGCGCTGGGCTGTAGCTTTGGGCGCGGCGCCTCTCGCGTTACGACGACCGCCACCTCAACGGGGAGCGAGCTCTCCTGAGCGCGCTTGTCAGACTACTGGTTCGGGGCCACCTCGGTCTTTGCCGTGGCCACTTCCACGTTTATGGAAGGAGCACACTCGCGAGGAGTGTTGCGGAAGGAGCAGGCACGGCAAAAAAAAAAAAAAAAAAAACTCGAGGCTGGCGATAGCTCTCTGCTGTTTCAAAAATAGTATGTTGTTCATAGCAGCAAGTTATTACGGTGAATCAAGATCGCGATAATCATTATAGATAAATCTTACAGCACTCTTATAGACCATTTGACGTTTATGAGCATCTTTAGTTTATACGTGTCCCAGGCAAAGCATGCGTACCCTAGGCGGTGTCGAATAAAGGTATTGTATGGAAGCAGCTTGGTCTAAGATGACGAATTTTATTTTATTTGGTGCCAACGAAGCCCCAATTTTCTAGAGGCAGAGGTGTCACCCACATAATTGCTTCACGATACTGTATTGCTCATCGTAACTTCCAATTACTTAAAATTGTTCACTTTCATCAAAGAATATTTATATTAGGTGTACGGCGATAGAAAAGGACTTATTTTAATTGAAACGTGCATAAACAATGATTTACCAATGTTTAACCACATCGACCAGGTATTGAACTGATCTAAGAGATAATTTACGTGCGCTGCAAGTAATCTTGATTCCTTTCACTTTTATTTGGCTTATAAAGACTTCAGTCATCTACAAAAATTTTGATGCTTTCGGCATTGGTACGAACTGATGAAACGGTATCACTGATAAAGATAAGAAACAATGCAGGGTCTAGCACATTGCCCTTGAAAGCTTTCGAGGTTACAGGCAGAACACAATAGCTGCAGTCATGGACCTGGACAAACTGTTGTCAGCTGATGAGGTAAGAGCAAATCCACTGAAATAACTGCTAATAAATAGACCTATGTTTGAAAGTTTTGTGAGTAATTTACTGTGGCAGACATGGTCGAAAGCTTTTTCAATATCCGAGAGTACGGTGTATATTTTGTAGCCCTTATGAAGTGCTGTTGCGAAGTGATGAATATCGGTGACAAACTGGGTGGTATTCCTGAGGTGTTTCCTAAAATAATGTTGGAACGAAGTCAATTTATTGTTTTCTTCAAGAAATTAAGTTATGTAATGCGTGATGTGATCAAGAAGTTTACAAGAACCAGAAGTTCATGGTACAGGCCGGGAGCTCCAAACTTTCAGGTGATCACGCTTCTCAAATACAAGAATAACACGCGCTGTCAGCCAGTCTTTGGGAGGAATTGAATCATAAAGCGAAAGACGAAAAATAAGGCTGAAAACATGTGCGAAAATTCAGTGTAACGTTGCAGAAATACATTAGATATTTCTGCAACGTTAAGGAAGGACACTTTATAGGAAAAGAATAAGCTTACACAGTTAAGAAATCGGCAGATATGGTAGAAAGAAAACTGTTATGTTCTCCCTGAGTGAATACCGATTGAAAATAGGGATTGAATCGGTTTGTAATTTCGGTTGGATCGTCGGAAATACAGCTGTATACTGATATCTTGGTTGGTGTTTTCTTCATATTGCTCAAGTACCTGCATGTACTATCTGAGTGAGTTTTCAGAAAGTCAGGAAGCGAGTGCTTGAAGTACACTCTAAAAACTAAGAGAGTGCTGGGCACTCTCTGTTGGAGAGTATTTTGTTGTCCCTTATTTCACTGTCTTTTCCAGTGTAAATCCACTCTTGTTAACGGAGAGTTCAGTAATTCTCTCATAACGGGTCAAAGCACTACCTCTCAACAAAGTAACATAACGCTGCCCGAAGCAGACTAGGGTGACCCCACCGAAGAAAATAATAGTACACCTCACAAAAATATTAGCAGAACTTGAGCCGAAATTGAGCTTTTTTTATTGTTTTTCACGAATCTCCGCGCGCGCGGATCGTAAGGGTATTTAAATACGAACACTACAACAAAAAAGTAAATCTAAAAAAAAACTTCACGGAGTGGGAATCAAAACTTCTACCTCTAGATGCACTGCAGATTGCTAGCTTTCTACGCTAACTAACCACAACTCCACACTAAAAGACGTTTAGTGGGTGGTGATTTTTTTATTTCATAACTAAAGTTGTTGATATGTCGGCATTTTTTTTTTGTTCAGACACAGATATTTGAGTGTTTCCGCGCGTCACAAAACTAGCCCGACTGTACCTATCGTGTTTACTGATTGATTTGTGGAGTTTAACGTCCCAAAACCACCATTTGATTATGAGAGACGCCGTAGTGGAGGGCTCCGGAAATTTTGACCACCTGGGGTTCTTTAACGTGCACCCAAATCTGAGTACACGGCGATGACAATAGTTATAGCGCGAGAACAAAACGACGACACAGAGACAAGAAGGACACGAAAGACACGAGCGCTAACTTCCAACTGAGTTTATTGCGCAGAGCACGAAAATATATAGAGGAGACAGTGACCATGTGATAAAAACCATATGACACAAGAGCAGAACATAATGTATAAGAGATAACATAGAATTTTTCGGGGAATTGAACTTCCAAATAAGAACTGGCATTAGTTCGCGAGATTTTCTTGACCTGGTTATGCTGTATCTTACGTCTACTTTCGTTCAATGGAATGATTGCATTTATCTGCAGAAAAAGGGTGTTTCAATTGGTTCATGCATAGCACCTCTACTCAGTGATCTTCTATCGGCAAAATTGGGCAAAAAACTGCAGGAAAAGCTAGAAGGCTCGCATGTCGTCAAAATATTCAGATACGTGGATGATTTCTTGGTTCTTCTAAATTGTAATTCTTCTATAACTCGTTGGCCACTCAAACAATAGGTGTGTTCAAAAATTGTTTGAAGCCTCTTGTGTTGACACATGAAATGCCCGATAATTACAAATTACGCTTTTTGGATTTAAATCTGGTTTTTAGCTCACAGCCCATCTGTTGGTGTTATGAACCACGTGCGCAGAAACCTCTACTTCTCTTTTCTTCTGCTCACAGTAAGATAGTTAAGCGAGGCATAGCACGAACCTGCCTTGAGAATGCTTTAAATAGGTCGTGCGCCCACAATATCTCTGCGAGCTTCAAAGCTCATGTTTCCCGCCTTAAGGCTTCAGGTTTCCCCGAGGCGTTTATCGCGTCTGTTGCTGAGACGATTCTGCGGACGGATAAGGCAGAGCAGAGGAAGCGACTGAATCTGAACCTGAACCATAGAACAATGAAATTTACTGCCGGGTGAGATTAGGAGTGCACCGATAAATCAATTCCTGCCTTCTCTTAGAAGTCGTATCTAACTAATAGTTCCTTGCTTTGTTCTATTAATATGTACGCCCTGCAGTGCCCATTCGTTGGATGTTTATTTTTGTACTGAATGGAATTGCCATGTATATTGTAATTTGTTCGTGTGTTATTTTGTAGTGTGTTCCCGGAAGTGGTACTTTTGTAATTCTCTGCTGTTTTTTTTTCACCCACTAATGCCATAGCCCTTAATGGGCTGCAGTATGTGAATAAAAAAAAAATCTGAGCAACACGGATACAGAACGTGAAAGGATAGCCGTGATTCCATACATACACCATATATCACATAGGCTCAAAAAATCGGAAAACGTGTTGGAGTTCGTGTCCTGTTCTCGGCACCGTTCAAATTAATCAGCTTCACCAAATTTACCAACCCCCTGAAAACGAAATCATCAACAGAATGCATAGTTCAACATCGAAACAGGTATGCGGCCTGCTCCCGGGAAGTCGTCTATAGGACCCCCCTTTCATGTGGTGCTTGTTATGTCGGAACGACCGGAAGGTGTCTGAACGATCGGCTGAGAGAGCACGCGAACAATGTTAGAAACGGGAAAGATGTTTTTTTTGCCCAGCACTGCACTGAGTGCAATTGTGCTCCCCTCTTCAAGGACACAGCGACGCTGTACAAACACAGAGATGAAAGCACCCGAGTCATTGTCGAGGCCGCGCAGATAGCACGCGAACAGGTGCCTTGTATTAGCAAGCCCTCCATGGCTTTGTCCGAGAAGGAACGCAGGTTCCTCGAAGGTTTCGGTGCGGGCAGGTAGTTATTTTATCTTTACCTTTCTGTTTCGTTTTCTTTCAGGTTTTTTCTTTTTTCTTTGCTGTTTTTCAGTGCCTTGTTTTTGTGTTGTTTCTTTTTGTTTTTCTTACTCATGTTCTGCTCTTGTGCCATATGGTTTTTTATCACATGGTCACTGTCTGCTCTATATATTTTCGTGCTCTGCGCAATAAACTCAGTTGGAAGTTAGCGCTCGTGTCTTTCGTGTCCTTCTTGTCTCTGTGTCGTCGTTTTGTTCTCGCGCTATAACTATCGTCGTGCCATACCAACTAGCCCAAGCGGCCACACTTCTGAGTACACGGGCCTCTAGCATTTCCGCCTCCATCGGAAATGCAGCCGCCGCAGCCGGGAATCGAACCCGCGACCTGCGGGTCAGCAGCCCAGTACCTTAGCCTATCGTGTTTACTATGTTTTGTTTTGTACTTCTTGAGAGTAGAACGTCTATCCGACAAGTTTTTTTTTGCAGTAGGAAAAAGGAGGGTTAGCACCAACAATTATATGAACGTCAGTTGCAATGTCATGCTAAGTGGTTAGTTAGTAATTGCGACTACGAAACATCACGCTTCGAAAGTGTACACTATAGAATTTAGTTTTTTAACCCCATTTACATAATTTTGGTAATTATTGTTCACTTTCAACAAATAAAGACAGAATACTTCACTCTAGCCATAATGTACGCAAAGCGCACGGCACCATCGCCTGTGTGCGATGGCCGAAGCGAAAAACATGAATAATATTATAAGAATAATGCCATAGCCATTTGCGTAGAGTATTGATCGTGAGCGATTGAGTGGGATAGTATTCGATTATTTCACTATAGAGATCCTAAGCTCAAAACGTGAAGTCCCAGGTGTCTTCTAGTGCACTTGGACACACTGGCGCGTGCTGGAAGCACTGTATTTTTAGGTTAATCGTCTCTAACGCCTCAACAAACAAATCAAGTACGCTTTATTGCATATATGTGTCGCTACTAGGTAGTGCTAAGGACTCGCGGTGTGCCAACACAACTAAAAGTAATCGATACCAAGAGTACACTCTCAGTCAGGTCCCGGATAATGAATGGCACATAGGCGGTGCGCTCCTGCGTACTGACTAAAATCCTGTCTATAGGGAGCCCAGCGAAAAAAAAATACCCGCGACATCCACGTTGCGCGGCAGTCTCGCATAAAGCCGGTAAGAGCAGGCGCAAGAAGGAAAAAAAAGAAAAAAATTGCCCGCAGCTTCCCTCGGGGGAACACTGAGGAGGATGTGGACCATATAATTGGTTAACGGGGTGTTAAAGTGCGACTTACTTGGGTCGATGGCTAAATTGGTTAACGTGGTTGTGAAATGGGGTGTTAAATTGCGACTTACTTGGGTCGATGGCTAAATTGGTTAACGTGGTTGTAGGAGGGGGTGTTAAATGAGTGAACACGTACACACGTATGCGAAAGGGCGGCGCTGGTCGAAGGGACGTCGATCATTGTGTTTGTGGATTTGTTGGAATTCATTTCACCGCGACCTTGGACGTCGACGCGCCGTACAAACCAACCGACGAGCGGCAACTGAGCGAGCGAGCGCCGACCTTGAGTATATATACAGCACGACGGCGCATGCACTGTCAGCTGTTGAATGTTCTCGAAGCGCGACGCCACATGCGCGTCCACTGGAGAATCAGGAGAATTGTAGATGTCGAACGCGGTGTGTAGAGGAGGAAGGGTGCACAGATGGTGGAGGAGTGAAGCGCGCGCGGTGTGTAGAGGAGGAAGGGATGCACAGATGGTGGAAGAGTGGGCGACGGCGCGACGGCGCATGCGCGCGCGTCAGCTGTCCAATGTTCGAGAAGCGGTGCGGACGGCGCACTACAAGGCGCGAGTATAAGATGCTCCGCATCTAAAAAGCTGAGAGCCGCTGCCTCCGTCGCGCTAGCCTGGTGCCAGGAGCCGGCATTAGCTTACGCAGAATCGTCCAGCCAGAAGTACGAGCGTGAAAAAAAAAAACGACCCCCCCCCCCCCCCCCCACTAGCCGCCGCCACGCCAGCTGAGCGCCTTGCGCCAGCGTCACGTTCCCCGTCGCCTGCATGCCGTGGTATTTGTGCGTCGCGGTTTTGACCGGCTGTCTTGTGATGGTCGTTTTTCAACAAGATCGTCTAGAACGGAAATATTTTCCAGTGCTATACGGCACACTTCATTCAAGATACCGAACAATGCTCTGCATTTGGGCGTACACAGGGATGTGAAGTCCCATTGTTACTCTTTTGACTTCCATAAATGAGTACAAACAACTTTCCGCTCATGAGTTGTCGAGATATGACACTGTGTCATGCACTAAATACAAGAGTACTAGTACATGCACGACAGCTTACTGAAATGCCGGCATATGTATGTTGATGTTCTTGTTCTACGAAACAAGTTGAACTGATGATTTTAGGAAAGAATGGCTAAAAAGAAACAACCCGATGGCCGCGAGACATAAAAAGATCAAAATTGAAATTCGATTGGTCGATGTCTGATTAACGGTTGCCTAATTTGATGATGAACATCAAGTACAGAACTCGGAAAATCAGGCTCAGAAGTCAGCAGGAGAGCCCCGCCGCTGTTTTCTAGTGTCTAAGGTACTCGGCTGCTGACCCGCAGGTCGTGGGATTGAATCCCAACTACGGCGGCTGAATTTCTGATGGAGGAGGAAGTGTCGTAGGCGCGTGTGCTCAGATTTAGGTGCACGTTAAAGAAGCCCAGGTGGTGGAAGTTTCCGAAGCCCTCCACTACGGCGTCTCTCATAATCATATGGTGGGTTTGGGACGTTAAACTCCACGTATCAATCTATCAGTCGAAGTCGGCAGGAGAGCGTATGTCACCGAGATTTGCTCACTCTTTTGAATATTGAGTACAGTTCTCATATTGCATCATAGATTTGTAACAGCGAACCATGACCAAGAGAACCAGTGTACTGCTGCGGAGATAATGTACCAGCTACAAAAATCCCAATTTTTCTAAAATGCAACTGCTAGCAGTAACTATAATTATTTTGAGGTTTATTCTACACCATTTCTTCACCCCAACTGCACGCCGATGTTCGCAAAAGAGATACGCAGAGGCATTATTTTTTTGAAGGGAGACGACCTGTCCGTCGCTAGTTTGTGTACGTCATACTTGACCTTGGCGCGAGTTTCGGCATTCACTCGAACAGCGGTGTGATGCTGAATAAAGATAAGAGTAGCCAATCCCCATAAATACGATCAGTTAAAGACTGAAAATGAGTGAAAAACACTCTATATACTGGAATAATGCGCATAACGTTTAATTGCAGAAATACGTAATCGTTGAAATGCTAAAAAGGTGCTGCTGCCCCAGCATGCAACTCGCGGCAGTTCGCGCGTAAGAAATGCAAATGTTAGAGTAGGCACAATAAATACCCATGAAGCGTTTACGTGCCAAACGCATTGTCTTCAAACAGCTGAGAATAGGCTGCTGTCACTGACACGCGTGTACCTCCCGACAAAAATCAGCTAAATTTTTTACAGCGTACACACGTGCGAGAAATATACGCCGGTTTTGACAGCCGAACACAGCGTCGTCCGCGAATTTCTGTGAGCGTAACACGTGCAGTTCACGAGAAAGCCCTAAGACGACGCACAAACACATGTTAAGTGTTCTTGCGGAACGGCTCACCATGAACCGAAGTCGGCGATAAAAGTGCTCAATGTTGTTGTCTCGAAATCATGAAGCCCAAACAACTATTTGCTGATAAAATGCATGCACATGGCAAAAAAAGAGTTCAAGGTTCAGGGGCCCAATTCACAAAGCTTTCTCTTTGGCTACGCATTTTCTTAGCCAAAATTCTCTTATCAGGAGGGATTACTATAGCGCGGGTATGAATTTAACTTATTCGGCACTTAAGAGGGCAAGGAGGACACACGATAGCCGATGAAACGACAAGGAAAGAAAGAAGTGTGTGCCGATAATATCAAGGTAGCACGCAAAGCGTCTAGCATCGACAGTATACGATGATAGCCAATGATTTGCTGCATCTAAGTTTCAGTTCCGCGAGCGTCTGCTACAGCGCTTACGGGATGCCGCGTACGTTGTAATAGACGTTTTGGTGGGCTGTGCAAAGCCAAGCACTCGCCTTTAATCAACGACTGTAGCTAAAAAAAATAATTACTCGATGGCCTTAAGCCACCGAGCAATCCATGCACTATCTCGCCAAGTACAAGTAAACAACACTCCAGGTGCACCACATAAATGAAACCGCACATAAATCGATGAATGCAATGTTTGAAAATGTGCCTCCAATGTCTTCCCCTAATTAACGCGAACAGTTATCTTACATTTCATTGAAGCTGCGCTGCTACTTAACTAATTCGGTGCAATCTAGCACGGTATAGTGGTGAACGTAAGGGTGTTTTGTACCGATAGTCAAAGGTAGCTTTTGTTACAATATTCATATTACAAGACACATGAGCGACTTTGGTGTCTGCAGACGAATCGTGCGGAAATAGATAACAGCAGTAATCAAATGAAATTGTTAGTGCGATTTCGCTGGTTCCATGCACCGCAGCATTTTTATAAAGCCGGAGTGCGAGAACGTGCATACGCTTACGCTTAGGTATAGGTCTACGTAAAATGAAGGAGACTCGTCGGGAGGTGTCTCAGTGCTAATGCTTTTCACAAAACACGGTGTAAATATTTCGTGCAGTGTTGTTTGAGTGCACAAACAAAGCAAGTGACGCGTATACGAGTCTCGAGGTCGAGAGACGTTATCACACGTGCGAAAAGGATGAAAAGAGAGAGAGAGAGAGACTCTCGTTTCGGCTTCGCGAAAGCTTGAAATTGATAGATAGTAAAGACAATTTTCTGGCCCAGCAGACCTCAGTGAAAGTCTCCGCAAAGCAGCGTCAGATGCTCGGAGAGCATAAAAAAGTGGAGTACGCGTTATATGGGAGTGACAACCACTCAGAAAGCGAGATGAAGCGTGACTGTCCTTAGATGTGAGAATCGATGCTAATTAGGAGAGTTGAGTTAATGAGCCAAAACTTCCCTAAATAACGATAATGGAAGCAAACTGGGCATTCATCTAGTGAAAGTGACACTAGTGACAGTGAACTCATAATAGTTGATTAGCGTTGTCACAGGCCGATATATATTTTTATTTTCTTATTTATATTTGTCAAACTATGAGAAGGTAGCCTACTTTAGAGCCGGCTATCCCAATGTCATGACAGTAATGTACAAGAATAAATAGCGCACGGTTATACAGTCACACGTGGCGGTTTCTATCTTCTAGTAACCTTGGGCAAACGCATTCCAACTATTTTTTTCTATTTTTGACAAAGTTTCACCGGAAGTTTTTGCATTTGGCTTCATTCGAAGGAATGACGATATATCAGCAATAGGGCGAATGCAAGCACTGCTGCAGTGGACGAGTGGTTACAGCGCTCAACTACAATCTAGGAGGTACTTGGTTAGATTCGCAGAATCACTGAGCGCTTTTTTTAAAGAGGTTGCCCGGCCTCACATTATGCGTGGTGGCGGGTACTAATTTTTTGACAAGTAGGCTTTCGCACTTGCTTCTTTCACTCCCCTTTTGACCCAAAAGCGCTGTACTGTTCTCCTTCAAAAATTAAACAATTCAGGGTTGATAATTTTCTCCTCCATCCTCTCTTATCGCAAACGTGTCCAGTGCTGAAATACCAATATCATACCTGGCATATTACTTTTCACGTGTTTGGATATTCGACCAGCAATCAGTCTTCACCATGTTTTGAAGAAAATCTACACATGCAGTGAGCTACCTGCTTGCAGCCAAGTTGACTGCCTTTCTAGGGACACGCTTTCGTGCTAATTTGGTGGGCATCATCACATGCAGCAAGACCAAAGAGCACGGACAGTTAGAGCTGACGCAAACAAAGTGATTAGTTTGTGTCTTTTCTCCCGCTATTTTTCATGCTGCACGCTTCAGTGTAATGTCGCTGTCAATGGTTAAAATGAACTATAGCAGTTAATCGAGTTCTGTTGAGAGGGTCCCCTATTGTCCTGAATGGAACAGAACAATGGCAATTTGATTTGTGTGATAAAGAGATACCCTGCTTTTGGTTACTAGAATAAATTTCTAAACCGAAGCTTATTTTTATTAACAACAGTTCCAGTGCAGATGAAAGGTGCATGGACGAAATTCGTGTATTCAGCTTGACTAGGTTTGTGACCTTAATTGTAATTGCAAACCGGTATCACAGTATGCATAAATATCACACACATATACAGCCACGGGTGATAGCTTGCTTATTCTGATTAAAATTGAAAGGTTGAAATCGACATATTCAACCAACGCAATGTGTACGAGTTATGCCATGTAGTGTAGCTATGCTCTAAATTAATCGGCGCAGGTTCGTTCCATTTTACCCAATTTCTTGCCCATGACTGTATGTTGGTAAATGAAACAACTTCTTCGAACACACATATTCTGTGTAAGGTTACATTTATTTTTATGCAGTACAAAACAAATTAAAATGTATAATGGCTCAAAAAAGAAATAACTAGAAACAAATTCAGCCAAATTATTACCAAACTTACTCACCAATGATAAATGGATACTCATTTAAAAGATACATGCATACATACATACATACATACATACATACATACGTACATACATACATACATACATACATGCATACATACATATACGCACACACACATATACATATGTACATCCATACATACATACATACACTCAGGTGTAAATATTAAAATGAATGGCTATACAACAACAATTCTAATACACTCATTTTGAATATACTACAGAAAGTAACTTACGAGAGAAATCCACCGGCACTGTTATGTCTGAACACGGTATTTCTCGAACCGTCTCGCAAAAGCTTGATGCATAGTTTCCCGCTGCTGCCCAGTGACAAGCAGTTTTTATAAAAAACACAAGAATAAAGCCTTTGACAATGTCAGGCTAAAGAAAAGGGCTGTGCATCAATATTTTGTACATGTCTGCAATATAACTCTGTTTATTTACATAGCTTGGCTCATTCACAACCCACTAACAAAGCATGTTAGGACACTTGGGCTGAAAGTTGGCACAGCGCGAGTAAATTCTAGACAATACATGAATAATACAATTATAAGCTACTAAGCTCCTTGGTGCAAAGAGTGTTTATATTGATAGCTATATAGGTGCCATTTCGTTTCCCCAAAACACTGCTCAAAAGTAAAATCAACTTTATTTAGATAAAAGTTACTCATTCTGGCGCTTCGTGGTGGCTCAACGGTGGAAATGACTTTTTCGGCCAAGAAAACAAAGACCAATTATTTTTCCAGTTCGTGAATTCACCCCATGCTAACATTGAGGCAGCTGGTAGGAGTGCTTTTGGAGAGAGGAAACCACCACATTCCCACCAGTTGTGGCCTTGGGTAGCTACTTCACTTGGACAAAAATGATAAAAAACACTCCTCAAGAAGACTTCAAAGTTTGAACATCAACACAGTTCCCATACAGCTGTCTATTAGTCTGCTTGAAAAATACTGAGTTTACTGGTGGGCAAAGACTGTACACTATGTGAGGTGATGCTCCGGTGCACTGCATGTATGTCTTGCTGCTGGCCTCAACTGCGATGTTGCTCAGCACATATGTGTAAAATAACAACTAATACTATGCCACTGCAAAGTAATTATGTGTCATTTGCATGAAACAGGGACCACAATAAAAGAACATAACAACATTTGCCTTCACAAAGTTCAAAAAAATGTAAATAAATTTCCACAGAGTTCTCACAGTTCATCTGAGGATAGTAATATTGGTTGTAAACACATTCTTACATCCACTAACAAACTATTTTAAGATGCCAGATTCAATATTAGAGTATACCAGCAGTTTTGTAGGGCTAAACAATTGTACAGGCACCTAGACAAACACAAGCGAAGGCATGCTATAGCTACATGTAAAAATAAATACTTTTATTTCTAGTCTGAGTAGAGCTGCATAGATGATAAGTCACTTGCATTACATTATGAACAAACCTATCCGAGCAAAGTATACATTTAAAAAGTTACACTTACAAAGTAGATAAGTAGACTGTTGAAGGACGGACAGGCAGTGGGATAATACCCAAGCACTAAAATCTACTGTTAAGATATACTAGGAGTAGTGATGATGTTTTCCTTCCAAATAAAATAATCCACATAGATTCACTTCCCAGAGCTTATACACTCATGGCATCATTGGTTCTATACAAGTGAGTCAACACTGAAGGATTACATCGACTAAGTACATGATTACTGCATCCATGGCTTTACTTCTTGTACTACAAAGAATGCAAACACAGTGACCATTGGCGACCACGGATGCTGTGATTTCTGGCATGTAAATTTAGAGGCACGCAGGCACTTAACACACATGTTAAAAACTTCAGCTCAAAAATATTTGCCCACTAACACTACAGCAGCCTTTAAACCAGTGTCATAGTTTGGTATCCTCCATTCAAAATTTAAATAATTTCGAATACAAGCAAATGAACTGCTGAATAATGCACTGCTAAGAAGTTAAGCAGCAGCTGCTCCTGACATCACAATGTGCTCTTTGTGCTGTTGTAAACTTTTAGCAGGAGAACAGTCACTGGCCGTCCCTTTATACTTGTTGGTCCTCTGTGCTCTGTTCTTGATACACTGTACATGACCGTGGAGCACAGAACCCCTTGTTACTGCTGGAACTTAGAAAAATACAGATTATTGTTACAACCATGCTACATGCAAGACTTTATAGTTGTCAATTATGTGCTCATATTTACAGATGTTGTATTTTCAGAAGCCGATGACAAGCCTCAACACACAAACACACACAAACAGTGAAGACTGAAACTATATTTAATATGATACAAGCGCAAAACTACAATGTTATAGATGAAGGCATGAAACTACTGACAGGCATAAAAAGTCAAATGAGTTTGTTCTATTTCGACTTTAAATTAGGTGCGAGAAGAAGACCACAAATAAGTTCACTAAGAAACACAAGTTAGACTGCATTACAACACAACAGACAATGTTCATAACTTTAGGGCTGTCTAACATAACCCGCTCACCATACCGCATATGGGAGCAAATGGGCAGTCTAGAAGACACAAATAACTTGTAGATTATGAGTGTGCTTGTTGCTGACATTTATTATTCTAAATGAAGAAAACCTCTCAAAAATGCACTTCATCAGGAGAAATAATCATACGCAACAAACACAACGGGCTCCTACAGGTGCCACCAACACTCACCATTATCGTCGATACCAGTGTCTTGCCGGATGGATATGCTGCGTCCTGCACAGAACACCAAAAGAGCGCTCCATGACTTGGTTTGCATGTGTGCTAGCTGCATCGCTCTGCTGCTGAAATAGGCTAGCCACAGACAGAGAAATGAGAAGCCATGGCTTTGAAACACACTGAACGTCACCTTTAGAGATCAACAATGCATACTTAGGTCAGGTACAATTTGTAGAAAAATATATATCACTATGCAATCGTGGTAAACATGTTCGGCTGAAACACAAGCAACAGCGCTGAGAGAGAAAAAGCTACATTATGTAAAAGATGCAGTTACTGGCCCTATGTCATCTGAGGCTTCTTCAATAGGTCTTTCTCCTTGCAAGTTGTGAACAGCCAGAATATTTTCACCCACTTGCTATTTCCTTCCAGAGCACTTGATCCACAGAGGGAGTCACAAGCTCGAGAGCTCAATAAGGAATGAAAGTATTTGTGCTCGTTCAAAAGCAGGAGCTTTTGAGCCTCAGATGATAGGAGCTTCATTCATATTTTGCAGGCTTTCAACTTTCAGCATTCTCAATTATCTCGCATTTTAGTTCTATAAATGTTGCATAAGAATTATGTGTGGGAATAATACAGGTATCCACTGCAAGCAACCATGCTTGGGTTTTCAATTTGTACACAGTAAGTGGTGTTCACTTAATCGTATGTATTATTGAAAAACGTACCTTGTAGCCAGCCGTTAGGCAGTTTTGTGCCCTCGAAGTTCCCAAGCAGATTGCAGTCCTTCCAGATGAGGCTGCCATGCATGCTTCCACGCCACATCCGCTGAATGATAACCGTCCCAGCAGTGACATAGGCTTGCACAGTTAGGGAGAACGTGTCCTTCCTATTTTCGAACAGGTGCTCTAAGTAATGATGAGGATTGATGTGCCAGAATGTGCAACCGATGCGTCACAGGACCTTAACAAACCAAACTCTGCGTTCAGTGAAGAGCCAAAAACGAGATATTTAAAACAATCATTAAAAGCACTCACTTCTAATACTTATATGAGGAAGCTATCACTTCGTTAAAGTGACCAAACTGCTATAATCACTTTGTAATAAACTGAAGCCTCATGTAAAATTTATGTACCGCAATATATATGTCCTACTGAAGTATAGTACTACCACAGTGGTAATCGTCTATGGAACTAATTTTCCAAAATAACATAAATTTTTAAGTGCAACCTGGCTCCTGAAAAATAAATTCACAATAACTTTCCAACTATCAAACGTGGTCAACCGACAGGCCCAACCTCATAATCAAACAAGAGCTCACTTGTATCAAATCACAAAAATCTTTTTATGTATTTGCTCCATAATATATGTACGTATATAACAGTAGTAGTAAAGTTTTCATGCTTCAACTTACCATAGAGAAACATTACATCTGATGGGCTTAAAAACTTGCACACGTTATAGAACTGCGTGAATTATAGTACCGGTGAAATTTAGTTCTGCAAGGTGAACTCACCGATGGCAGCATTTAGTAACCGTCGGTGTCATGAAGAACCAAGTACGGCCAACAGGCAAAGGGCATCTGCAGACTGGAAGCTGCCAATAACAGCAATGAAGGGCTGGCCAGGCGTGCACGTCCATTGATAAAGTGTAAGAACTGGCCATGACCGGCTGTTGTCAAGGCTCTAGTGCCGTGCAAAACGATGGCCAGACGAACCCGGAAACCTGTAGTTAGGCGATATTGGCCTACAACTACATCCAGAGCAAGGCACCGGTGAAATATTTGCTTTTTCTGGGGGCCGGAATAAGCTTGACGTTCACGGGCTTTCGCTGCCACATAGAACTCTCAAGTTGTTACTGAAGAACAGTCTAGGCGCGCTTCCAAAGTAACACGATCCACAACAGAATGTAGCATCTCGCAGCTTTGGTTGATCCCATCACAGCGCTAGGTCTGTGGGCCGGAGGGAAGCTTGACGTTCACGGGCTCTCGCTGCCACATAGAACTCTCAAGTTGTTACCGAAGAACAGTCTAGGCGCGCTTCCAAAGCAACACTATCCACAACAAAATGTAGCATCTCGCAGTTTTGGTTGGTCACATCACAGCGCTAGGACTATGGTTATCACAAAAAGGAGAAGTGACGACTTAACAAACAAAAGCGCCAAGCTGCCCCACCACAACTTCGCAGGGCAAAACAGTTATCAACGCTGTCTTTCAATTTTCGGTCACACGAGCACAGCTTGTTCACAAGTCTTGAAACGTCAACACAGCACCACTGTTCACAACAAACATCGTTTCACTCCCGAACAGTACATTGCTCTCAAGTAAATAGAAGCGTACGGGCTAACTAGTGGCGAAGTAAGAACCTAGCGCGTAGTTCATACGTTTCCGTACGTATTGGGGTCCCTCAAGTAACGTGTCAAAACGCTGTCAATCCGAAATGTCGCACGGCACCCAACTGAGAGAGTGGAAAGTCAAGCGAACGAACTGTTACCGGCACACAAACACACATTGCAGGCTTCTCGAGTGCTAGTTGCCGTCGATACATCGACGCCGATCCCCGCTTGATAACCACACCGACGCACAGGCTTCGCTGCGCTTCACCGTACACCATTGCACTGCCGCAGCTTTCCGCACTGCTTACACGCACCGAAAGAGCTGCTGTAATCACAACACATCCGGTCAAACGCTGAAGTAACTCGTGCGAGAAGCGTTTGCTGAAAGTCGCACCGACCGATATGCTGTTTACGACGCCATGTTGTTTTCGATAACTGTACAGCACATAAGAGAGCTCTTAGAAAGTACTTGCACTATTTTCACGGCGTGAAAAAGTTTTCTCTTATGTGCGAGGGGGGTGATATGACGAAGAGGACAGGCGTGCCAGATGAAATAAATGTTTTTGCAACGTCACGGAGTGAGCTGATGTAGAGGGTATTGCTTCAAAACCAATCACAAGCTGTGCCTGTCGGCCAAGCCGTCGTCTGCTCGCGTTTGTCGTCTGCTTCGATCAGAGCATGCGACAGGGGATTCGCCTTCGCAACGCTATTATTCTCAGATCAAGTGGTTGCTGCGTCGCACAAAATACATGTCAGTGGCTCGCTCTACCTTTGAATGATGTTCGTGCGCCAAATTAAATGGCTGGTAATTGACGCAGGGATGAATTCAGCCAAGGTTTTCTCCAGAATCGTGAGGGTTTGCATATTTTCGGTGTCATACAGAGTTACTAGGGTGAATTGATTCCGATTGCTTGCCATATTATCACGGTCTATATCGGTGTCTGAACAGTGAAGGTGAAGATGCATGATTTGTTTGTAGTTCCATGCGTAATCACGCGTAATCACAGATCGAAACCACTGGGCAGTTAGAGCCAATGAAAGTACACTAGAGCACAGACTTTATGAACCACTCACTGAAAACTTCCTCTCAATTTTATTTCCAATAGCCTGCAAAGAATATGCTCCCATTAACCTCTTTCATGGTAATTTCCACCAATGAGGCAAGATTCTCGAGTCGCACTTTTAATTGGATGAGATGGGGCGCAACACAACAACATAACAAATAAGGTTGATCCTATGCCATGCCGCGTTCGAATGCACCGACCATTCACGTATCACAATGGTTTTCATCCAACCACAAATCTTTACATGCGTAGTTTTATGCCAATGACGCCCAATAGAATTCTTCAATTACTGCGACTTCGAACTTATTGGACGATGGTGGTTGTCAACACCATCCACTGCGTACAAGGGAAAACACGCGAAGCTCAAAGCGCCGAAAAAAATAAAAGCGCACCAGCAGTCATCAGGCAGCCCTTAATGGGCGTGAATTAACTCAAAACCAGCCAGGGCCCCAAAGTATACCGCCGCGGCAGCAGGTTCTAGTAGCCACATTGTTCCTAAGAGTGGTCCGGACCACTCTTAGGATTTTTTCTCTGCCATGCTGTTTTTACGCACAATTTCGCTTCGTGAATCCACTTACGAGCACTTTTCGGTGACGTAAGCAAGTATAGCAACTGCATCACCATCGCTGACATGTTCCCGGGCAGTCACAGCGCGCTTTATTTGCAGCGGCCGATGTGACAACGATGGCCTCTTGCGACGTTTTTTAGTTTCGTGAATCGACTTACGCAACAAACTTTCCCTTGCGCAAAAATGTTTTCGTAAGTGAGTTTGTGAATCCGGGCCCAGTTACAAAGACGGTTTGAAAAAATCCACTCGGTAGATATTGCCACGTTCTATTTTCCAAGTTTTGTTATCGTCCCAAAACGCTACACAATTTTCAGCGCAAACCGCGCGTGCAGTTTTCGAGAAGCTTCCGGGCTGTAGTAGATCATTTCGATAACATCACGCCTACTCTGCGAACTGTACAGAGTATTCTGGAACCTAAGCCACCGCCAGCGATAAAACTTGAACATTCGACGACAATAGTTTAAATGCCGACACGCTTCGGCGCTTGTCAGTAGTTGATCGACGGCCAACTACTGACAAGCGCAGTTTGTCAGTAGTTGGCCGTCGAAATGTCAATCCGAAATGTCGCACGGCACCCATCGACCACATCATAGGGGAGCACCGTCGACCACATCATAGATGCCATTAAAGCAGTAACCAGCCCAGCCGGTATCAAGTCCCTCCAGCACATGGGAGGTGCAAAGTTCGGCGCCGCAGCCGCAAACGTTCATGCAGCCACCACGCTGAAGAGCCGGGGCGCTGTTCTCTTGAACGGCGAATCAGTTCTACTAGTCAGCATAGGCCCTGAAATAGTCCACGTCACAGTCTTCCGGGTACCGCTGTGTGTAGGCGACGCAGCCCTAGCGACGGCTCTCTCCGCCTACGGCAACGTGTAACATATCCACGAGCCAGTGTTCAACGGCCGCCCTGGGGTTGGCACAGGTGTCCGTGTGGCGCGAGTGGAAATGAAAAGCCAAATACCGAACTTTCTGAAAGTTCAACGCTACAATGTTGTGTGTGACTACCGCGGTGTCAGGAAAGTGGGCTCTAAGTGCAGGAATATTGGCCACATTTCCAAAGATTGTGCCACGCCTCATCGCTTTAACTTCAGCGCTCCAGAGGGGAGCACCGTCGACCACATCATAGATGCCATTAAAGCAGTAACCAGCCCAGCCGGTATCAAGTCCCTCCAGCACATGGGAGGTGCAAAGTTCGGCGCCGCAGCCGCAAACGTTCATGCAGCCACCACGCTGAAGAGCCGGGGCGCTGTTCTCTTGAACGGCGAACCAACTACGTCAATCAAGCGAACCCCTGGACAACCCCCCCGGCGCTGTCTAGGCCTTCATCGTGAGCCAACGCCCGCGCACCACAGCGCAAGCCGTGGGAGCCAGGGCCAGGACGAAAGTGTGATGGCTTTCGCAGCGCCACCACCGAAAGCTCATCGCTTTAACTTCAGCGCTCCAGAGGGGAGCACCGTCGACCATATCATAGATGCCATTAAAGCAGTAACCAGCCCAGCCGGTATCAAGTCCCTCCAGCACATGGGAGGTGCAAAGTTCGGCGCCGCAGCCGCAAACGTTCATGCAGCCACCACGCTGAAGAGCCGGGGCGCTGTTCTCTTGAACGGCGAATCAGTTCTACTAGTCAGCATAGGCCCTGAAATAGTCCACGTCACAGTCTTCCGGGTACCGCTGTGTGTAGGCGACGCAGCCCTAGCGACGGCTCTCTCCGCCTACGGCAACGTGTAACATATCCACGAGCCAGTGTTCAACGGCCGCCCTGGGGTTGGCACAGGTGTCCGTGTGGCGCGAGTGGAAATGAAAAGCCAAATACCGAACTTTCTGAAAGTTCAACGCTACAATGTTGTGTGTGACTACCGCGGTGTCAGGAAAGTGGGCTCTAAGTGCAGGAATATTGGCCACATTTCCAAAGATTGTGCCACGCCTCGTTGCACACGCTGCAACGTGTTTGGACATGCCACAGAGGGATGCGCAGAACCGTGCCGCAAGTGCTCGGGCAGCCATGCAACAGCTGACTGCGTACGTCTGAAGACATTGGCAGCGGCTGCAGCAGAGGCAACCGAAGGACAAGCGTGCACCGACCTCACGCCCGCATTCCAAGATGATTATCCGGTGCTCGAGCCAGCGAGCGACACTGACACAAATGAAACTGACGCCTATGCTGAACCACAAGACGCAGAAGACCTGCCTCTCCTGTCTGAGAAAGCCTCGTCAACCCTTCACGCCCCTTCCGAGACCAGCGACTTCTCGCCGGAAGCCTATGAAGAACACAGCTCATCCAAAGCCGAAGCCCAAGTTCGCGTACTTAGCAGAAACCATGGGAGCTACAGCTCTGACACAGTTGGCACCACCAGTAGCTCCGAGGCGCCAAGAGCTTCGATGGGACGCGGCACCCGAACAACGGGACGTGCAGACGCTCCAGTCATCAGCCCAGACAAGACCATAACGTTGATTATGCCAGCGACTAGCGCGCGCGCCAGCAAGTACTCAGCTCAGACCCGCAAACTGAGCCTGTCAAACCCCATTCACCATGATTACAGGTGCGGCTGCCGCTGTGAGTGTCGGTGCCAGCGCCATGGAAATAGACCGTCCAGCCATCAAACGAGCCCACCCACCGACCACGGACTCTGAGGGCTCTACGGACAGTAGTAAGCCCCAAAAATTCGCTAATGCTCTGACGACGTCAGAGCATTTCTTTTTTTAGTCATGTTCACCCGTTGCGCGCTCGCCCCACCCTCTGCAAGGGGTTTCTTTGAAGTTTGCGCGCACTCTCCCTTTTTCAAAATGGCTACGGTGCATTTTCTTTCCTTAAACGTCAAGACTTTCAGACGCCAAGATAAGCGGAGAGAAGTCATGCACTTCGCAAGGTAACGTCATGTCGACATCCTCTTCTCACTGGAATGTAATTTTAGAACTTCTTTTGATGTGCAATCCTTTTGCTCACATTTTGGAGTTGAAGCCTTTTTTTCGCTGACTGATTCAAAGACCTGCGGAGTCGGAGGTGTTTTCTTGACACCATCGTTACGTCGAAGAGCACAGTGTGTTTATGGTTTTGACTGCCGCACACTAGCAGTAGACTTTCACCTCCATGGCAGATGTGTAAGGGCACTCGTAATATAAAAGCCCCAGCTCAACGTGGGGGCACGGTCAATTTTTTAATTCACTCGACTCATTTATGTTTTAGAGCTACCTACTTTCTTAGTAGAGGATTTTAACTGTGTTGATGACACCGACAGAGATGCGCGCGGATGCAGAGAAAGCAGACAATATAGGGGAGTTAGCGCATTGCGACAACTCATCCGCAATTTCAAGTTCAGGGATGTGTGGGTCGACAATCACGAAAATGACTTTGTTGCAACATGGCAACGGGGTCCCAACATGACCCGGCTAGACCGCTTTTATTTTCCAGAAGTGCTAGCCACACATGTCCTTAGTTGCGATGTCCTACAATTCCCACCGGACGTTCCATGCAATACAGACCACTTTCCAGTGTCTGTAAAACTTTTCTTTGAACAATACACTACAAATAAAAACCATTGAAAAATGGACATCACACTCGTGCATGACCCGGAAAGCATAGCATTACTGCGCAATGCACTAGAGCAAGCATGCAAAAGGCCGCCTGAACCGCGTAACTGGGCCGCAATGAAACGCAGTTGGCGCGCCGAGCTCATCGAAGCGGGGCGCGAAAGAAAAGCGCCTGACGACAGAGATAAACGACGCACTACGTAAAGCGCGCATTGTACGCAGAGGCGAGACGCTGCGGTTCGCAATGCACGACTATCTCGATCAGTTCAAGGCGCGGTACGAACTTTTGCTATGTCTTAGTTCGCGCACGGCGGCGCAGTCTTTTATCAACGGACGACCGGTTTCAGATCCAGCTGTTCTTCGAAGTGTTCGCCACATTGATATGTAAGGTTTAACGTCCCAAAACCACCATATGTTTATGAGAGACGCCGTAGTGAAGGGCTCCTGAAATTTCGACCACCTGAGGTTCTGTAACGTGCACCCAAATCTGAGCACACGGGCCTACAACATTTCCACCTCCATCGGAAACGCAGCCGCCGCAGCCGGGATTCGAACCCGCGACCTGCGGGTCAGCAGCCGAGTGACTTAGCCGCTAGACGAAGTGTTCGCAACAGCTCCTTGGGTGAACAAATGCATGTCCCTTTCGTTCAGTTGCCGAACAGCGAACAGACTACACGAGCAGAAGACATAATGAGGGTCTTTGAAACACATTATTTGAATCTTTTCAGGGCGGAGAACGCAAACGACGTGAACTATACCACCATAGTTAATGAGTTTTTCGAGAAAATTTCCCGCGTACCAGAGGAGCTCCGCGATGGTCTTTGCAGCCCAGTGACGCTGGATGAATTACGCATCGTGCTTCAGCGCATGAACACAACCGCCGCCACCGGCCCTGACGGGATACCTTTGAGTTTCTACAAAACCTTCCTTGAAAAATACAAGACCACCTTTTGACAACGCTAAATGGGCTTCTTACTGACGGAAGCAGACCGAATTTGTTTCGTGAGAGCAAAGTTTTACTCTTGCTTAAAAGCGAGGGAGAGCCGTCTGATCCAAGGGCGTGGATGCCGATTTCGCTACTTAACTCGGAATATAAGATATTGACAGCCATCCTTGCAAACCGCATAACAACCATTCTACCGGAAATAGTAAGCGACATACGAGCATGTTGTGTCCCAGGTCGTACGATCTATTCCTCGCTTGCGCTGACTCGCGATTTATTCACGTACGCTACAAGAACACAAATATCTGGCATTTTTGTTTTCTTGGATCAGGGAAGAGCTTTTGATCGCGTAGAATGGAACTATCTCTTCGCTGTGCTTGAGTGTTATGTCTTCCCAGCCCATTTAACCGACACCCTCCGCTTACTATAAACAGACATAGAAACGTCATTAATAGTGAATGGCTATACATCTGAACCTATTGCAGTAAGTAGGGGCATTCGACAAGGCTGTCCCCTCTCCGCAATTCTCTTTGTATTATGCATAGATCCAATATTGAAACAAATCCAGAAATGCACTTCGATACGCGGTTTCCCTCTTCTATTCTTGGGCGAAGTGAAAGTAGCGGCATACGCCGATGACATCTCGTTGTTTATTCGTAACATAGATAGCTACAGAGCCTTTCTGCGAATATTCCACACGTATAGTTGCCTCTCGGGAGCACGTCTTAATCCCGGAAAAAGCAAGGCATTGTGCCTTGGGATGCCAGTGAAGAGTTTCCTGATGTCGTCCAAATCGTCCAAGGCGTTAAAGTCTTAGGTGTAACTTTCTTTTCGACTGGTGAGGTAGCCCGCACCACATGGAAAGAAATCCAACACAAAGTGGACAGACGCGCTGAAGTCGCCAGAACGTTTCAACTACCTTTTACTGAAAGAGCTTACCTAATTAAATCCAGCATAACAGCGCCACTGCTTTATGTAGCTAGAATTGCCCGACTACCTCAACGGGTTTTGCTGAGAGTGGCTACTGCGTGCGGTTCCTTTTTCTGGGATGGCCACGCTGAAGCTGTTGCCAGAGCCTTGGTCCGCCTACCAGTAAAATGGGGAGGGCTCAGTGTACCCAAACTTGATGCATGTGCCGCATGCTGGCTCTCAAAAACACCTGCGCACTCTTAGAGAACTCATCGTATCGAGGCAGGCCACTTGTAGTGTATCTGCTAGGATCCTCAAGAAGACTTTTTGGTTTAGCAAACGACATGGGACCAGCTGCTGAGCAGCCACCAGTGTATTACACACATGTTATAAAATCTTTGCAACAATGGCGAAACGATTTTCCAGTTCAAGAACTTATGGAAATGTCCCCCCACCGACATGAGCGAATTAATAGCATTTAAAAGCCTATTTGAAGAACAACGCCGAAAATGCCGGGCGAAAAGACGCTGGACTCTTACAAACACGTCTCTCCCCTCCGAGGTCCGTGACCTAAAATGGCTCAGGGAATAGAACTTTACCAACGGCCGACCACCTTGCGGCGTGGGGCGTGGCGCCCTCCTCCACATGCCCACAATGCGGTCGCGTCGAAACACTAAACCATGTTTTCCATGAACGTATAGTTGCGCGCACCTTTTGGCGCATGGTTACCAGGATATTCCAAACAAGTATGCAGTGGAAGTATAGCCACAGGGATAACTTTGTCGTACTCTTAGTGGATATCGGAGCCTTCGTCCTATGGAAACGAAGGGGACTGGCCTGCCTGAAGGGACGCCCCCAAAGAGCCAAGTTTTTCCTACTACATCGGCTAAGAAACATAACGCTTATGCATCTTAACGCAGAACTAGTCATGCTGGGAGAGGAGGCTTTCCTCCGACGGTGGTCTACACGATTTATTACCGTAAAAAACAACAGTGTGTCCATGCCTTTCCTCCCCTATTGAGGAGGTGGACTAGAGCTTGTACCACTGTGACATCACAGTGTGTATTTTTCTTTTATTTTTTAGAAACATGTCCTTTTGTGCAATATTGTTCTTGAGCGCGAGAGCAAATTTTCCTCGCAGGTGAAAGCAAAATATCACGCTACACTGTGATTGACCTGCCCTTGTTTGTTCATATAGGCTTAGTGTTTATTTAAGTTTAATCATCTCGATGTCATGAATGTCCTGTCTTTGTTGTACAATTTTTGCATTGTGCGTCACTGCATACGCTATATGTTCTTTCGCTGTATTTAACAACTTGCATTGTACATACGCATTGTTCACCATTGTCCATTTTTATGTGTGCACATAAGCTGTGTAAGATATATCCGGAAATAGAATTTTCTTAAACGCTATCTGTGCAAGACTGCTACTATAATTGAACTTTCCGTTTACCGGGGACAGGTTCGCCCAAATAAACAGTTAAATCCCAACATAAAGTCTTCTGTCTTCGGCCACGTCACGACCCCGTGACATCTGGTGGAGGTGCTGCTTTATTCATGTACCGGACGCCCCCGTCAAGCCGTTTACCCAGCCCACGTCACGGAGAAAACACCGACGCCAACTAGGAGCAGCGAACAAGCCGCTGACAGCAAGGGCTACCACAGGAGTACGGGCTTCTACAAGACAAGGCGCGGAAGACCAAGGCCATGACCGCGACTGCAGCGACAATGACAACCGCAGTGTCCCAGCCCACGATGGTGATGCATAAATCCAGGAAACCACTAATTTTTCATGGGTCATCGTTCGAAGACCCGGAGACCTGGCTAGAAGCATACGACCATGTGGCCACCCTCAACCACCGGGACCATAACGAAAAACTTCGTTGTGTGTTCTTCTGTTCGGAAGACACCGCAAGGACCTGGCTCGAAAATCGGGAGTCCACGCTCCGAACGTAGGATGTTTTCTGCGGCGCAATCCTGCAAACGTTCGCGAGCGTCGCTCGAAAAGAGAGGGCCGCTGCTTTATTAGACACCCGGGTTCAGCTACCAAATGAGAATGTCGCCATTTTCACAGAAGAAATGACCCGAGTATTCCGTCACGCTGACCCAGATATGCCTGAAGAGAAAAAAGTTCGTTTCCTCATGCCAGGGGTCAAACAGGAGCTCTTCGCGGGACTGATGAGAAATCCTCCGAACACCGTTCAAAAGTTTGTACCCGAAGCGACCACAATCGAAAAGACCCTGGACATGCGCACCACACTGTATAATCGTCGCCTGACTACAGAGTGCGCTGCTGCTCAAGCCAGTAACTCCAAAGACCTGCGTGAAACCATCCGAGCAATCATGCGGGAAGAGCTGCGCAAGCTGTTGATTTGATTGATTGATATGTGGGGTTTAACGTCCCAAAACCACTATATGATTATGAGAGACGCCGTAGTGGAGGGCTCGGGAAATTTCGACCACCTGGGGTTCTCTAACGCGCACCCAAATCTGAGCGACAGGCCTACAACACTTCCGTCTCCATCGGAAATGCAGCCACCGCAGCCGGGATTTGAACCCGCGACCTGCGGGTCAGCAGCCGAGTACCTTAGCCACTAGACCACCACGGCGGGGCTGCGCAAGCTGTTGCCTTCGGCGCAGCCTCAAGTGGATTCGATCACCGACATTGTGCGAGAAGTTGGGCAATCGCTTCGAATTCCCCAAGCACCGCTGCCCGAGCCGGAAGCTTTGAGCTACGCCGCTGCAGTTTGGCACAACGCTCCTCCCCGTCCACGCCAAAGCGCCGCCCCATCGCACTTCCGTCGACAGACGCCACCGCCGCCACCCCCTCCACCGACGTCATACCGTTCGCCAGCGGCCCAGCGCAGTGCACCGAGGAAGACTGACGTCTGGCGCACCCCTGACCACCGCCCGCTCTGCTACCGCTGCGGCTAGGCCGGCCAACATACCGCCGTTGCCAGTACCTACAGATGGGACTGCGTGGCTTCGCCGTCAATGCACCGCGTCCACAGCCAGGAGAACGACCACGTGACGTCGCCGACTACCTGACAGGAACTCGGTGGACACCACGAAGCCCTTCGCGTTCGCCGTCGCCCAGCCGTCGCACGTCACCGCACCACCGGCAGTACTCTGGCCCAACGCGGGGCGGGTCATTTAGCCCGTATCCGAGAAACTAAGGGCAGCAACCGATGGAGGTGCGGTTGCTGTGCGACGAACTACCGAAGATCCTCCGACGACGACGACGATGCGACGGAGCTTTCCGAACACAACGCCAACCAGGCAAAGCCCCGATGGCGAAAGCTCAGTTACCGAAGGGGACATGATGACGCAACAATGAAGCAGCGGAACAAGCCGACGCAGCCGTGACCCGACGCCACGCCCTAACTGTAATGCGAGACGGTGAACTAGCGACCTCGACGTTCTTATCGACGGCCACAGTGTGACCGCTCTCGTCGATACTGAAGCCGACTACTCCGTCATTATTGGGTCGTTCGCCGCGAAGTTAAAGAAAATTACGACAGCTTGGGAAGGCCCTGAAATCCGCACAGCCGGAGGTGATCTCGTAACGCCTACAGGAATCTGCACAGCGAGAGTCACCATTAACGGCCGTATTTATCCTACAGACTTCGTAGTCCAACAGCGTTGCTCGAGAGATGTCATCCTTGGCATGGACTTCTTATGCCTCCATGATGACGTCATCAACCTAAAAACAAAGTCGATAACGTTATCCACAGAAGAAGCACTACCGCCGCGCACGCCGTCAGGAAACCATGCCTTGAATGTGCTTGGAGATCAAGTCGCCATTCCGCCTCGCTCAAGAGTCATTATTTCAGTCGGCGCTCCTAAATTACCTGAGTTGGAAGGCGTCATTGAAGGCAGTCAGCATCTGTTGTTCACCCGAAATATTTGCGTCGCAAGAGGAATTGCAGAGCTGTGCGGAGGCAAAGCAACGGTTATGCTGACGAATTTCAGCAATGAGTACAAACATGTGAACAAAGGAACAATGGTCGCATACATTGAAGAAATTGTCGAAGCCACCAGTGCTTTCGTTCTCGCCGATTCTGCGGAATCTGCTCAGAGGAACCAAGCCCCTCCCTCAGCTTTCGATGCCAATCCTTGCTTCTGAACCATAAGCAAGAACAGCTCAAAGCCCTGCTCCTGCATACGAAGATTGCTTTTCGTCGTCATCAAAAATGCGGCAGACTCCAATCACGAAACATCACATCATAACCGAAGAAAAAGCCAGACCACTCCGTCAGAGTCCATACAGGGTTTCGACGCGAGAACGTGATGCCACGAAGAGACAAGTTGATGAAATGATGGGGATGACATTATCCAGCCGTCCAAGAGTCCATGGGCGTCCCTCGTGGTATTAGTGAAGAAAAAGGATGGGACCCTACGTTTCTGCGTTGATTAGCGCCGCCTGAACAAAATCACAAAAAAGGACTTGTATCCTCTCCCACGAATAGACGACGCACTTGATCGGCTCCATAACGCCAAGTACTTTTCGTCAATGGACCTCAAGACTGGCTATTGCAAATCGAAGTTGACGAAAGAGACCAAAAGAAGACGGCGTTTATAACAGCATACGGCCTCTTCAAGTTTAAGGTGATGTCCTTCGGTCTTTGCTCAGCGCCCGCTAATTTTAAACGCGTTATGAATACAGTACTGGCAGGATTGAAGTGGCAGACTTGCCTTGTGTACTTGAACGACGTCGTCGTGCTTTCCTCGAGTTTCCACGAGAATCTTCGGCGCCTTGAAGCTGTACTTCAATCCATCAAGGCGTCCGGACTCACACTGAAGCCAGAAAAGTGCAGATTTGAGTACGAGGAGCTCTTGTATCTGGGGCACGCTATTAGCAAGTCTGAAGTTCGTCCCGATCCACGGAAAACAGCTGCCATCGCCGACTTCGCGCCGCCCACTGACAAGAAGGCGGTGCGCCGATTTCTGAGCCTTTGCGCCTATTATAGGCGAATCGTGAAAAACTTCGCCCGCATCGCCGATCCTCTCACTAACCTTACCAAGGCCGATGTGGAGTTCAAGTGGGAAACGCCGCAGGAACACGCTTTCTAGGAGTTTAAACATCGCCTCCAGACGCCTCCGTTACTTGCCCATTTCGAAGAATTCGCCGAGACAGAAATATACACTGAGGCAATCAGCGTAGGTCTTGGCGCCGTTCTTGTGCAGAGGGCTGACGGACTCTAAAGGTTTATTAGATACGCCAGCCGATCGCTATCCAAAGCAGAAGCCAATTATTCTACAACAGAAAAGGAGTGCCTCGCCATCATCTGGGCTCTGTCGAAATTTCGCCCCTACCTCTACTGCAGGCCCTTGAAAGTTGTGAGCGACTACCACGCCTTGTGTTGGCTAGCCACCTGGAAGTACCCTTCAGGTCGCCTCACACAATGGAGGGTGAGACTTCAAGGGTATGACATTACCGTCATCTACAAGTCCGGCAAGAAACACTCCGACGCCGACTGTCTCTCTCGTGCGTCTGTCGACCAACCACCACCCGATGACCCGCATGACGACTACTTCTTGGGAACGATAACTACCGACGACTTCGGTGAATGACAGCGGACCGACTCGGAACTTAAGGACCTAATAGAATACCTCCAAGGCAGGACCGCCGAGGTCCCGAAGGTATTCAAGCGCGCAGTTGCGTCGTTCTTCCTGCGAAACGATCTTCTACAAAAAAAAAACTTTTCACCGCTCTGAGCTAAGTACCTCCTTGTGGTGCCTCCAGATTTGCGACCAGAACTCCTGCACACCCTGAACGACGATCCGACAGCAGGGCACCTCGGTGTTTCTCGCACGCTCGTGAGGATACAAGAAAGGTACTACTGGCCACGTCTTACCACCGACGTCACTCGTTATATGAGGACATGGCGGGACTGTCAGCGACGCAAGGTACCGTCGACAAGACCAGCGGGACTTCTGCAGCCAATTGAACCACCTTGTCGACCTTTCCAGCAGATTGGTATGGACCTACTGGGGCCGTTCTCGACGTTGGTTTTCGACAACAAGTGGATCATGGTAGCTACCGACTACCTCATGCGCTACGCCAAGACAAAAGCCCTTCCCAAAGGCAGTGCATCCGAGGTAGCTATGTTCTTCGTCGAAAATATCGTCCTACGTCACGGTGCCCCGGAGGTCCTTATCACCGACAGAGGAACGGCATTTACTGCCGACTTATTTCAAGCGATCTTGGCATACAGCCAGACAAACCACCGCCGGACGACAGCGTACCACCCGCAGACCAACGGCCTCACCGAGCGGCTTCACAAGACAATCGCCGACATGCTGGCAATGTACGTCGATGTCGAACACAAAAAATGGGACGCCATTCTTCCGTATGTGACCTTCGCATACAACACGGCGGTGCAGGAGACGACGCAGATATCTCCATACAAATTGGTCTACGGAAGGAGCCCGGCAATGACGCTTGATGTCATGTTACTTAACGTCACCAACGGAGAAAACCTCGATGTGAGTGAGTACCTTCAACGCGCCGAACAAGCCCGACAACTTGCGCGTCTCCGTATTAAGAATCAACAGACGACCAACAGCCGCTATTACAATCTTCGACGACGCTTCGTTGAATACCAGCCCGGTGAACGTGTTTGGGTGTGGACGCCGATACGCCGACGTGGACTAAGTGAACAGCTTTTGCGACGGTATTTCGGACCGTACAGGGTGGTTCGATGTCTCGACCCACTTGATTACGAGGTTGTCCCCGACGGCATCATGAACTCTCAGCGACGCCGATCGCGACCTGAATTCGTCCTTGTCGTGCGCCTCAAGCCGTTTCATGCGCGTTGACAAACTGAAACAGTGTTTTGTTTTCTATTATTATTGTATCGTAATTTATTCATTGTACTTTCTTGCATTATTGTTGTACCTTCATCTTTAGTTAAAGCATCGGGACGATGCCTTTTTCAGAGGGGGGCGATGTCACGTTCCACTTTCCCAGTTTTGTTATCGTCCCTAAACACTACACAATTGTCAGCGCAAACCGCGCCTGCAATTTTCGAGAAGCTTCCGGGCTGTAGTAGATCATTTCGATAAGATCACGCCTGCTCTGCGAACTGTACAGATTATTCTGGAACCTACGCCACCGCCAGCGATAACGCTAGAACATTTGACAGCAAGTGTATAAATGCCGACGCGCTTCACCGTTTGTCAGTAGGTAATCGACGGCCGACGCTCCGTTCAGTGCTATCTGTGCAAGACTGCTACTGTAATCGAACTTTCCGTTTACCGGGCACAGGTTCGCCCAAATAAACAGTTAAATCCCAACATAAAGTCTCCTGTCTTCGGCCACGTCAAGACCCCGTGACAATATATACCTCCGCAAAAAGACCTGTCTTCATGCGGTGGCACTGTGGTCCATTGGGTCAGACATCTGCTGCACGTGCATGCGGTCTCGAGTTCGATTCCAGGGCTTTGCTTGTTAATGTCGCAAATATAGGTGATTGTGATGATACTTGTTGTCTAATTGCCTGTAGTAGTAATATCTGCCGCATTCTCGGCGATACGCCGCTTTCAAAAGCGTAAAATATTGCTTTTTTCCGTCACCGCATCGGGGCCGGGCTGCTTACGGAAATGGCACTTTTACCCGCAGGCCGTATCTTGCGAGAAAAACTTTGACCTAAAATCTCATCTAATCTTTGTGCCGGCTACTCTGAAGGACACTTCTAATCACACTGGTTTCTCTAGGACATGACTGCGGAGCCGCGTAGAAGCAGCGATAATTTCACTTGATTTCCTGCCTGCGGGCGTGCAGTCTAGCCAGGATTTGACTAAGAGTGTATAACCGCGTTTTACTCTCTCGTGCCTGAAGAGTATTTGGACAGTTCAATACCCCAAAGAGAGAAAGAATAGAATGCTGTTTAACTCTCTCGCTTCATAGAGAGTGAAAATAAACTTCACTCTATCTGATGCTTTGAAAATGTAGAGCACTTTGAAGGAAACTTGGCCTTTGTTCCTCCTTCATTACCTTTCGCAGTCTTTAGACTTACCTCTCATTAGCTTCGCGTAGCTTACTTGCCAGTTGGCTTTTCAACAAGATAAATAGGCCGTGTTTTTTGAACGATGTCCTTGACCTTTCTTTCTTACCCTCTTTTCTCTTTTTCACATCCTTGTTATGCCATTCTTTAAAGGGCTATGCAGTGTTCTGATGGTATCCTGGATAACCAAGTAGTTACGACGCTCCACTCTGGATTGCGATTATGAGGGGTCGCATCCAAACTCCTCAAAGAATTTAGTCGCTAATAACTTCTTTCTCTTTTTTTTCTACTTTTTCTGTCTCTCTTTTTTCCTCACGCATTGTAGTTATGTTTAGCCACGCCCGACGAATCGATGCACGTGTTCTGCGAGAGAAGCAGAAGATGAAGCAATTGACAAAGGTTGCTCGTGCCGGTTAACGAGGTACAATTGAATGCTGGCATAAACAGCTGCGCTGTGAAAAGTGGGTATCTATGGTTCTTGATCGAATCAAAAGCTATGGATGGTGCAAACGATCTCTGCGCATAAACTGAAGAAGCCGTTTGGCATCTTAACTATTACGGCAGTTAATCAATATGTAGTTGTTTTGATGAAAGATTGCGGTGCGGCACATGGTAGAGCCGATATTCCTCATGCACTTCCTTCTACATTGTCGATAAGATAACTGTGGAGAGGGGCAAGGTGATAATTCATTAGGATGCGGCAGTATTATGTACATGCGTGCTTAGACCATCCTGACACAATATATAAACGGATTCAGTGGCTGAATAAATATACCTGCATGTTTACGCTGGATGTGTCTCTTCTGATGTCCGTGCCTTTTTTGGCGCGCAGTCGTACTGAAAGTCTGATAAAAGCTTGGGTAGCGCACAAAACAAATTTATTCAAAGTAACAGAAAGAAACAGGTGGTCACCATTGTGGAAGGACCACTTCTAGCGGTCTATGTCAAGGACCAAAGATCATTCACAAAATTTCTAGTGGGTCACAAAGAAGTGCGATGGTAGCTCATGCCTTAATTCAGCTGTGACGAGCAGATGGGGCTAAAACAACCTGAACAGCCTTGATTATTGTGACCATTGTAGTGCTTTATGATATTTGTGACAGGAAAGGAGAGGGCGGTACGGGTATACAGGTGTTGAGCACAGCAAAGGAATTCATAGTGCAACATGCGAATGAACCGGAAAGCTTGAATACCAGCGTACTCTACATTCGCCAATAATGCACTGTTTGAATTACCAACTTTTTGGAATATGAAGAAGAATGGCGATTTCGGCTAGTTGGTTTGAATTCATAGTAATAAGGGCTGCAGCGCGAGCACGAATGTGCTAGAAGAAACAGACAAAGTCGAGGTACGGAAGGCAAAAGAGGACAACACGCAGCGCTCGTGTTGCAGCGCTCGTGTTGTCCTCTTTTGCCTTCCGTACCTCGACTTTGTCTGTTTCTTCTAGCACATTCGTGCTCGCGCTGCAGCCCTTATTACTATTTTCGGAATATAGCTCGAGGCCCCATTGTGTAATATCATTACATGTCTTGCGTACTTTTTATACAAAAAATCTACCAGTACTTTTTAAACTAATGCATATAAAGGGTGTACTAGAACTAGAGGAGCCTAATTCCACGAGCATTTTCTGTAGACTATCTTATTTTGGGAACCACTAGATTAAAAGAGGCCGGCTCCGTTTCGTATTCAATCAGCCGTACAAAAATAGCAAGTAATGGCAGTAGCAGCTGTAGGAGGACTAGCAAAGTAAAATATTGATCATGATGAAAGTGATATGTGGTTTTAATTGGTGCAGGGGCATACTTGGCCAAAAACCGCCAGAAAAAATTACATTATTATAGCAATGATGCGTGGTTTGTGGTGACATGATGAAAATTTATTTATGGTGCAGTTATCTGACTGTACATGGGCCTAAAACTCAACGCCCTACGGCGGGTAAATCATATAAGTATTTGAAACCAAGGTGGTGACATGAAATGCATGTTGCACGAATGAATGGCAGATCACGTTGAATATAAATTGAAGTATATGACATATAGACAAATTCCTCCCCTATAGCACTTGTTTCCAAGCGTCGCGAACAAGATGCTATTTCAAAGTTCCAACACCTCAACATAGAGAGGTCGTGCTAAGGATAGCCTGGATATATGATGTTAAAACTAATGTGAAGAGGGTTTATCGAACAAGCCAAGCAAGCGGGTTTGTAGCTCGAAAAGGAACGCAAGCGTAACAAGATGAGGGTGCTGGATCACTAATCTCGTACCTTCTTCTCGTAGTGATGATAGTTAAGCCGATGGTATCAATGTCTTTTTCTTTATTATGATAACCGCCTGCGAAAAAGATTAAGCCAACTTCGCAATCTGGAAAGTGGGGACAGGTGGTTTCAAATAGCAGTTGAGATCGTCTACGTGAACGATATCACGTCCAAGCTGACGACGGTCGCTCGGTAACGTGAGAGGCTCAGTGGCATAGCTTACGGGTGATGCACGCTCGACCACTCGGTAGGGGCCATGATAAATGAAGAGTAGCTTGAGCGAGCCCTGCGCTCCTGGTTTACCGGGAGTGCAGGGCATTACATGCAGCCATACAAGTGCTCTAGGAAGGAACATAGATACAAAATGATGGTCGTCGTCGCAGGTTTTCTTCTGGCGTTGTTGATTGGCTGTAGTAAGCCGCTTGGCCAGCTTGCGACACCCTTCTGCAACACCAGCGGCTTCAAAGATAGGTGCGCATTAAGAGGGATCTGGCGTGTACGGCAGCAAAGTGTCGACGGCGTGCGATGGGGAGTGATTGTACAGAGAAAAAATGAGAGAAGTCCCGTAGTGTCTTTCGTAGTGGTGTTATATGCTTAAGTCAGAAAAAGAAGAACGAGGTGCAGTTTGTTTGATCAGAAGTAACATGCGTTACGAGCATGCCACCCAGAGTACAATTAAACCACTCAGTCAAACCGTTCATCTGTGGTGGTTGACTGTGGTCTTCTGATGTACAATATGACACTGTTAAAGAAGTGCTTGGATTACTTCGGAGAGGAATAGACGCCCACGGTCACTGACGAGTTCACGATGAGTGCTATGACGAAGCACAAAACGATTGAAGAGGAAAGATGCGACGTCTCATGCTGTTGCTGTAAAAAGAGCAGCAGTTTCAGCGTACCGTGTAATATGGTTCACAGCCACAATAGTCCATCGGTCGCCTGCGGTTGTCAATGACAGTGGTTCGTACAGGTCAATTCCAACACGGTCGAATGAGCGGTCTGAGCATGAAAGTGGTTGCAATGAACCTGTTGCAGGATGTGGTGGGTTTTTCCGCCGCGAATGAACTGGCGGACGAAGGTAAGCAGTCCATGCCAGTAATACCTTTTTTGTAGGTGCTCGTAGGTTTTGAAAACACCGGCCTGAGCACATTGTGGGTGGGAATGATACGACGCGCAGATTATAGAGCACAGCGGTTGGGGAATGACTCATTTCCTACCATCTGCTAAATAGTTGCGCCGGTGCAAAAGGCCATCCCGAATACTGAAGCGCGAAGCCTGGCGGCACAGAGCTCCAGTGGTCGAAAGTGTCGGTGCCTCGGATATGACGTCAAGAAGGGAAACGATCCCTGGATCATTGCGTTGTGCAGAGGAGATGGTGTCCACGTCCAGAGCTGACAACGTTTGGTCTGAGGGAATCGATGCAAGGTCAACGTATAGAGGATATGGTGGGTACGACAGTGCATCAGCATCGGTATGCTTGAGGCCGGAACGGTACACAACGTGCATGTCGTATTTTTGAAGCCGAAGAGCCCAACGGGAAATACGACTGGATGTATCCTTGAAGCATATACAGCCAGCATAATAAATGGTGGTCCGTTACTAAATGAAAAGTGCGGTCATAAACGTATGGGCGAAACTTCAGAAGCGCCCAAATGATTGACAAGCATTCCTTCTCGGTGGCACTGTACTTAGATTCAGCCTTGGTAAGAGTTCTGCTGGCGTATGCGATGACGTACTCGGCAAATCCAGGCTTGCGTTGCGCGAGAACCACACAGAGGCCTACACAGCGGGTGTCGGTGTGGACCTCAGTTGCTGCCGTAGGATCGAAGTGACGCAATATTGGTGTCGGAGTGAGGAGACGAAAAAGGGTGGATAAGGTTGGGTCACACTCCGAAGACCATGACGAACTATCAGTGGCGCTGCCTAGAAGTTCAGTCAAAGGCGCAATAATGCAGGCGAAGTTGCGCACGAACCGGCAGAGATGTAAACATAACCTTACGAAATTCCGTACCTGCTTCAAAGTCGTTGGTTTGGGCAAGGCGACGAGAGCACGTAATTTAACCAGATCTGAAAGTATGTCGTCTTTTGATACGACGTGATCGAGAATCGTAAGTTGCCGAGCAGCGATGTGGCAGTTTTTGAAGTAACGTTGGAGGTGAACACTCTTCAGGCACGTGAGGATGTGTTTCGGGGGCTCGAGATGTGGTGAAAAGTCTAGCGCAAAGACAAAAGTATCGTCTAGATAGCAGACACATTCGCCGGTTCAAGCCCTGGAGAACCGAGTCGATCATGCGTTCAAAGGTGTCATGCGCATTGCAGAGGCCGGAGGGCAACAGATTAAATTCATATAGACCGTCGGGAGTCACGAATGCTCTCTTTGGTCGATCAGCATCTGCAGGGGCATGAACCCAGTACCCTGAATGCAAATCTAACGATGAAAAAAAAACTCGGCGCCTTGTAAAGTATCCAGGGCATCATTATTCCTGGGTAAAGGGTACACGTCCTATCAAGTGATTTTATTTACGCGCCGGTAATCTACGCAGAAGCAAATGTAAACACTATTTTTTTAATGAGCACTACAGGTGATGCTCATGAACTTTTTAAAGGTTGAATGACGCCGCTTCGCGGCATATCATCCACCGGTTCGGCGATGACCTGGCGTTCTGCCGCGGAAAGCCGGTATGGTCGTTGCCGAAGTGGCGCATGGGAACCGGTATCGATGTAATGAAGCGTGGTAGTGGTGCGGCCAAGTACATGTTGAAGAACATCGTAAGAGTCTAGGAACTGGTACAGCAGTCGGAAGAGATTAGATCATTCAGATGGCGACAGTCCATCTGCGATAGACGAATGGCATGCTTTTGAAACCTCTACTTCAGAGTAGTTAAGGGCCCTGATGGCGGTGAGGTTACTTTGGCATAATTCTTGCTGCACGGTGAAAATTTGTCCCTGATTAATGGGCTGCACGCATCCAATAGATTCACCTTCAACTGTTTGATGGTATACAGAAAAGAATTGGTGAGGGAGGGAGCACTGGCTCCACTTGAAATCGAGAGGGCCGAATGAGGGAGAAGTGGTTTGTGACTTAGGAAGAGGCTTGATGGCTAAAAGAGTGCGATTTTCCTACACAAGCCGTCGGAGAACACCAGGAGCAGAACAGCTGCTGTCGGTAAAAAGAACAGCTGCTGTCGGTGTCTTCTGTGGCAACTAGCTTGTGTGTGGCTTAATACATGTGGTCGTAGAGCTGGTCGAACAACGGAAGCAGCTCAAGTTCGGAACGAGCACAATCTCTAACGGCGTCATTACGCGACAGAAAATTCCAGCCAAGTGTGATATCATGATAGCAGGAAAAAAGGACGATAACCTAAACAATGCAGTGGTCCTCCGCGATGGTGAGTCAGGCAGTGCAGGCGGCTATTGGCAGAACAAGTTCTCCATTCCCTGCACGCAAGCACATCTTACCAAGCAGCGTGGTCATTTTTCGTAGCTTGCGGCAAAATTTAGCTTCTATAACGAACATGACGGCACCGGTACCTACAAGAGAGTATGCATGGGCACCGTCTACAAAAACTTCGACGTTATTTGACGGCAAAGTTCGAGGGCTTGAGCGTTTTGATAGTGCAGTTCTTGTCTCTTGAACTGGGACGGCTAGTTTCCCCCATTTTGAGGGTCTGGTCGGGGACACATGGGTGACAAAGAGTAACGATTTAGTGAAGGTGAGCGTTGACGAGATGAAGTTGCTGGATAGTCACGTAAAGACGTGCTTGACTGAGGATCCGAATTTTCGTAACGAGAAGTTCTGTCCGTGTAGTTGCTCTTTGACCGGGCGTCTGTGTAGCTGGGCACGCGACGGTGGCAGTATCGGCGATATGGCCAGGGCCGCTGCAAGCAAAGCAGATCGGCTGGTTATCGCGCGTTCACCAAACGTTTTCAGCAAGGGGTGCTGCCCACCCGGCGTATGGATGAGCCGATGCTGTGGTAGCAAGGGGAGGAACCCGTGCAACGGTCGACTAAGTAGGAGCGGGGACATGCAACAGTCGATTGAATGGCGAGGGCTGGCGTAGCTGGTGCCTCCTAACTGCGTGATTGTAAGTAACTGGTGCGGCAACGTGCTGCTTCACCGGCATAGCCTGGGCAATCTGGTCCAGAAGCGCACGTCGAAGCATGGGAGCCAAAGGTGTCGGTGGTCGCACTTGCTGCTTCTGCTGCGGGAGCTTTTGGCACTGAGAAAACGGCAGGAAGGAAATCTGACGTGCGACCTCCTCACGCACGAAGATTCTTCATTTGTGCTAGGCGCGGGAGTGGTCTGGCATGACGCTGAGTGCAGTGAGGGGTTGGTTAGGACGCGATGGACGACGGGTGAAACGTCGTTGCCGTCGCAATTCATTGTAGCTCTGGCCCAGAATTACCACTTTGGATTCCGTGCCAGAAGACTTCGCAAGAAGCATTTGACCAACATAGTCATCGACACCCTTCATAATGTGCTGTAGTTTGGCACTTTCGCTCATTGCGGCATCGACACGCCAGCAGAGATCGAGTATGTTTTTGATATAGGCGGTGAAGGTTTCGCCTGGTTCTTGTGGACGTGTACGTAGGCATTGTTCGGCGCACAACTTTCGCATGGCAGGGCTACCAAAAACAGAGAATATTGCCTGCTTAAAAGCAGCCCAGGTTTCGAACTCGGATTCATAATTTGCATACCACATCTTTGCCACATTATCCAAGTAAAAGTTGACGGTGCCTAACTTAGCAGCGTTATCCCATCAGTTTGGTTTACTGACTTTTTGTAGGATGACAGCCAGTCCTCACGTCCTGGTCTTAGGTGGCCGTTGCAAGTAGCGGCGCGTGAGGTAGCGTCTGTTGGGCAGCGTTAACCTGCGTGGCCAACGGCAGGGTTCGGGATTAAACGTCCAGGGTGTAGGCGATGAGGTTTCCCAGCACCATCCACCAAATGAAAAGGGGGTTTATTGAACGAGCCAGGCAAGCAGGTGGTAGCTCGAAAAGGAACGAAGGTGGGACATAATTAGGGTGCTCGATCGCTGATCTCGTGCCTTCTTCTCGTAGTGACGATAGTTTAGCCGATGGTATCACTGTCTTTCTTCTTCATTATTTTATTAACATCCTTTAAAAACGCAAACAATGATTCATAACAAAAATTGGTTTCCAGCTTGAAAAAAAAAGTAATGGGTAAAAGGATATTTATAGTCGCATGAAAAACAAAAACTGTTTTTTAATCATTGTATTTATATCCTTCCATGTAATAAAGCACGAAGCGCGGGGAGTGATTCACCGCTTCTTGCATTGATGTGGATGACCACCGAACAAAAGGTGTCAGAGTGTAGTGTGTGTATGCCCTATTCTTACTTCTGTAAGTGTTACTTCTGTATAGTACATTTTGGAATTTGACGACCAATTCCTGAGATGGGGCTTAATTAGGTGAAGTTTATTTTGTGCTTTCCTATGCCAGAAATACTGCCAATAATCCCCTAGACAGTTTTAGATGCATTGACGTGGGCGTTCTCATGGGCGGAAACAGCTAGCTCATCCACCAACACGTTTTCTTGGTTCTAGTGGTGTCTTGGCACCCGTTAAACTACGACTTGCTCTTTCAGTGCGTATATCGTGCATCAAAGTGAGTACACGAAAACAGGGAGAAGGTTCGTGTGTTTTTCAAGACTTTTTTTCAGAGATGTTGCTACGTGTAGGCAATCAAATATAGAAATAAATGATTTTTCATATTTTGTAAATGCACTTCTTCGTAATAGTATGTTCCTTATATAAAGCACCATCATGACTCCGGCAATTGATTTCACGAAGAGCAAAAGCGCGTACTATGTCAAGCGTTTAGCATAGCAGCCGAGATATAGATTTTCTATGCACCGGACAAATATTGCAGTAAAACATCGATTGCCAGCGTAGGTAGAACAATACGTGATTATGAATTCTGCTCACGTCAGATTGGAGGGTCCCGTAAATATGAATATCACGAAGAATGGCTTGTTACTTTTTCGTCAGCAAAAGCGAAGACCCTTAACACCGACATATGAATGTGACAAACTTTATAAAAAACGTGGACAGGCAAAGAACTAAACTATTCCGGACGTCGGGAGAACGGGCTTTGTTTATTTACCCATTTATTTATTTTTGCACTCGTTTCTTATTACCTTTGGCGAGGCATCCGCGTGGTGCCACACCTAAAGAATGAGACAAATTATATCGTGTGGATTACCTACATCCGCTACAGAAGCATATAAAACTGAAAACAAACTTCCTTAGTACTTTTTTGAACTATCGAAGTATATGCTTGGCCTTTTACGCCCACGACAATTTTTGTTATTTCGTTTTCATACAATAAGTTCACCTAAACACTAATACGAGGAATACGCAAGCATCGAGCTGTCTTGTCAGCCTAATGAAAACGTAATGTTCAAAATTCTAAACTCAGAAAGGAATGCCTAAAGCAGACAGACTGGCAATTATGATTAAGAAAAGTTTATCAGGACAAAAAAAAACTCGGGAAATTTAGCAAGAACACACGTACACAGCGCTTATGAAGTACTGATGAACCTCCGTCAGCGCGGTCTGTGTGTGTGTGTGTCCTTCCTATACGTTTTGTCTTTTTTTTTTCGCGTGGGCAAACTTATTCTGATCATTGACCAACTCGCCCAAACAACAGTTTTAGCGGGGCAAATATGGCCGCAATCGGCTTTCTGACGATTGTCTTTTAATTATAGGGCGAGAATCAAGGATGCGTCATGAAAAGGAAAAAGTGGCCATCGGCGTGGTCGATGATCTAAGAAATTATCAAGATCCAAGAAATTAACAAGTGATGACGCGACCACATGGCATTGCCATCATTATCTCATGAAATGGCCGCTTAGTGAAATGTGGTCAGATAATCAGATCAGCGCCAATCCTATTTTACAGCACAATTTGTTACGAGACAATAATAAAGGTCACGCGTGCCGTATCTGTCCACCACCACCGCAGGTGTCCGTAACAATTGTCGCGCAAAATAATAAAAGAGTTAAGTAGATAAAATACACCAATGACACAGTGAAATTCGAAACTGAGCTTCTGTGTTCAAGCCTAGTATTATACCACAGAGCTATGCCAGTGCGTGAATCTCTTTTGCCAACGGACCCTATAGGCAGGCCTTATGTCGAGAAAGGAATCGGGTTGATATGGCTAATAAAGCGTTTTAGAATAGCGAAGAAACAGCCAGCCGCCACACAATGTGAACTCCGTAAAGAGTGATTCGTCGAATGCTCCATCACTTCACAAAAGCCCCAGGCATAATTTTTTTATAGTTGCGAGTCAACGTTTCACAAAAGTGCCATCGAGTGTGTTGCGGGAACCAAGCTTCTCCGTGGAATGACAAAGGGTAGTATAGTGGATGGCTCTTACTGACTGCCTGTCTATATGTTATCGAGTAACTGAACTTTACACGCGCAGTGCTTTAGAATTGTTCATGCTCTTGTTCCCACACATTTACGTCTCATTCGCTTAGCATGGGTATCAGGTCACAGGGGTTTAACCGTATAAATGAAAATACAGATGCACTTGCGGTGGCATCACATAATGGTCCCAATATTTTTATATTGCCGACGCTAATCTTTATCTCCGTGGTGCGATCCGAAAAAATTGCCTCATCGGATAATTTTGATAAGTCTCGCTTGGCAATATCTACATCTGAGTTTCCTCAGCTTAAGTATTCTCGAAAAGCTCGATGGTGCTAATCTATACGGGTGGAAATATATATTACGAGACTACCATGCTGAGGCCCCCGACTACATTTTTACCAACATGGGTGTTGTGTCGTGCAGTCATTCTTGTGCGCCCACAGCAACGAGTGAATCTCTCCATCATTTCCTTTTAACATGCAGATTATTTGCGAATCAAAGAAAGAATTTCTTAGAACCTTTCTTTAGGGTTGCTTTAAATTTATCCCATCCGGTGGTGCTTTCCTTTGCAGTGATCTAAAGAGCTTTAGCCAAAGTAACGTTTGTGAAACCGCATGCGATTTTCTAACGTAAACAAAATGAATAGAATATGTGCTTAGGCACGAATTTACTTTCATTTCAAATCTATTAGCTTGACGACCTACATATAAATTACTAAGGCCTTCACCTGACGCGCCAACCCTTTAATTAGACCAGCGACAAACTGAGCAGGGCGCAGGCGATGGTCCTACAATCAAAATCAACTCCTGGTTAGACTACACGCCCGCAAGCAGGAAATCGTGTCAAACTATCACCGCTTCTAGGCGGCTCCGTAGCCGTGTTGCAGAGGAACCGGCCCGATTTGACGTGGACTTCAGAATAGCCGGGACATCCTCGCAAGATGCGGCCTGCGGTTCGGCGTGACCTAATGTAGGCGGCCCAGCCTTGATGTGGTGGCGGAAAAATAAGTACTGCTTTAAGCTTTTCACAGCGGTTTCTCGCCGAGAATGCGGCGGATATTACGACTACAGGTAGTTAGAAAACCATTTGTATCACAATAACCTATATTTGCGAGATCAACATGTACAGCACAGCCCTAGAATCAAACTCGGGACCGCATGCACGTGAAGCAGATGCCTTACCCATTGCACCACAACGACCACAACACCACACACAGCAGCCTATTCTGAGCTGTTTGAAGACAATTCGCTTTTGCACGTAAATTTTGCATGGGTATTTTAGCGTACCTACTCTAATAATTGCATTTTGTACGCGCGAACTGCCGCGACCTGCACGCTGGGGCAGCAGCACTTTTTTAGCATTTCAACGATTACTTATTTCCGCAATGAGAATTTATGCGCATTATTTTGCTACATAGAGTGATTTTACTCATTTTCCGTCTTTAATTGATCTTATTTATGGGGAGTGGCTACTCTTACATTTATTCAGCATCACATTGTTGTTCCAGTGAATGCCGAAACGCACGCCAAGCTCAAGTATGACGTACACAAATTACCGACGGACAGGTCGGTCTCCCTCCAAATAACCAGTGCCTCTGCAAATCTCTTTCGCGAACGTCGGCATGCAGTTGGGGTCAAGAAATGGTGCAGAACGAACCTAAAAATATTTATTCTTACTGCTAGCAGTTGCTTTTTAGAAAATGGGGATTCCTATAGGTGGTAAATTATCTCCACAGCAGTACACTGGTTGTCTTGGTCATGCTTCACTGTTTCAAATTCATGCTGCATTATGAGAACTTTACTTATTATTCAATAGAGTGAGCAAACGTCGGTGACATACGCTTTCCTGCTGACTTCGATTGATTGATTGATTAACGTCAAAAAGCCACCATATGATTATTAGAGACGCGGTAGTAAAGGGCTTCGGAAATTTTGACCTCTTGGGGTTCTTTAACGTGCACCCAAATATGAGCACACGGGCCTCCAACATTTCCGCCTTCATCGAAAATGCAGCCACCGCAGCCGGGATTCGAACCCACGACCGGGTCAGCAGCCGAGTACCTTAGCCACTAGACCACCGCAGCGGGGCTCTCCTGCTGACTTCTGCACCTGATTTCTGACTTCTGTACTTGATGTTCATTATCAAATTACGCAACCACTAATCAAAGATCGCTCAGTAGGTTTTCAATTTTGATCTTTTTCGCTCTCGAGGCCTTCGGTTTGTTTCTTTTATGCCATGCTTTCCTAAAAACATCAGTTCAACTTGTTTGGTAGAACATAAGCATGAACTTACATAGGCCAGTGTTTGAGAAAGCTGTCACGCATGCACAAGTACTCTTTTACTTAGTGCATGACACAGTGTCATACCTCGACAACTGAGAAGCGGAAAGTTGTTTGTACTCATTTGTTGAAGTCAAAAGAGTATGCTCAAATTCACAGAGGTGAATGGTATATTGAATAAAGTGTGCCATACAGCACTGGAAGATGTTTCTGTCTCAGATCATCTTTCAGAAAAACGACCATCACAAGCCAGCGGGACGAAACGGTGAGGCATAAATGCCACGGCAAGCAGGTGACGATGAACGTCACGCCGGTGCCGGGCGCCCCGCTGGCGTAGGGGGGGGGGGCGTTTCTTTCGCTTTTTTCCCGCGCTCACGCTTGTGGCTGAACGATTCCGCGTAAGTTGGTGCCAGCTCCTGACGCCAGGCTGGGGCGACAGAGACGGTGACTTTCCCCTTATTTTCTTTTTTTACATGCGGAGCATGTTTACTAGGGGCTAGTCATGCGCCGTCGCTGTCCGCAGCCTCCCCTCATCTTCCGCCAGCCATCTGTGCATCCTTTCCTCCTCTCAACACAGCGTGCACTGCGCTCACTTCTCCCCTCCACGCGCCGCGCGACCTTTAGTTTTACGTGCGCCAGCTGTATGCTAACGCGCGCATGCGCAGGCCGGGGCCGGTGCTCGCTATAAACAACCGAGTGTTGGGGCGCGATGCCCTTCATCAGTTGGTTTGTGCGGTCGCTCCACGTCTGATGTCGCTGGTGAAATTGTATGCTAACGAATCCGCGAACACACTTACTGACGTCCTTTCCCATAGCGTCAGCCAATGTGTTGACGGAACCGCAAGCAATTCCGAAGACACTTCGTCCGTGGACAAGGCTGCGCTGAGAAGAGCTCGCGATGCGGAACGCAAACGTTGGCGTCGAGCGGAAGATCCCCAGCTCCGAGAACGTGAAGCAGCTGCAACACGTCAGCTTTGAGTAAAGGATCCCCAACGCGAAGCAGCTGCGATACGTCAACGTAAAGCGGAGGGTTCCCAGCTTCGAGAACGCGAAGCCGCTGCGAGGCGTAAGCATCGGCTCCGAGTCCGAGTTGATTCCGAGTCCAACTTCACCCTGGCCCTGCTCAACGCCAGGTCGCTTGGCGCTCACGCGGTTGACGTCGTGCGATACCCCGTACTCTGCAGAGTGGACGTGCTTTGCTTCACCGAGACGTCAAATGCCACCGATGACATCGACGTTGCGGGATACGCTCCGGCCGCGGGCACGCACGGGTTCCAACGACCTGCGGGTGGCGTGGGAATTTACGTCAAGCGTGACGACGTCGACTCCGTCGAAGACCTCCAACTGCTGCCCGGCGCTCAACAACTGGGCAATGGCGAGCACTGCGTCGCTAGCGTCTGCGGCGTCGACGTCATGACGATGTGCCTCGCGCCCAACTTATCGCGTGCCGCCGTGGAGAAGTACGTTGACGAAGCCGTGGAAGAATACCTGAAACAATGGCCGCAACGACGACCCTTCATGATAGTCGGCGACTTCAACGTCGACGTCATCAAGGACGATTGGGTGGACGACTACATGGAGTCGCGGCACTTGCTGAAATGGGCAACGCACGACGGCAAACATCATCCGACCATGGTTCGCGGCACGTGCATCGACCACGTCTTTGCAAATTTTGACCTTCGACCGCTGCAACCAGACCCACTTACCCTTCACTTTACGGACCATAAAGCAGTCTTTCTCAAAATACCACAAGAGTCTCACCAATAAACATCTTTTTGCAGCATACGTACGTGCGTGTTCACTCGTGTTCACTCATAACACACACGCATGTCGCAAATTACAAACCACATTTATCGCAGTTAAACATATAAGCTCCACATGCTAACCAGTGTTAACCAGAAAAACTGCGGTCATTTTTTTTTCTTCTTGCGCCTGCTCTTACCGTCAGTATGCGTGACTTCCGTGCCGCGCGTACGTCACGGGTATTTTTGATTGCTGAGCTCCCTATAGACAGGATTTTAGTCAGTACGCAGGAGCGCGCCGCCTATGTGCCGTTTGTTATCCGGCACCTCACTAAAATTGTACGGCAGCTGCAGAGGCACGCGTACCCACACCTCAGTGTATAACACTTTACCCCGATGTATATCCCACAAATATAGGTAAGATGTGCCGTATTAAGGATGCCGCCTTAAAGTACATGATCTGCGATTGTACCAAAACTTCGTAAGGTGCCAAATCTAAAATCCTTTCGCTGTGATGCGCCGCTGCCTTGCGCCACCCTAGCCTCAGCGACCAACTCTGGGCTGTCCAGCAGGCTGGCGAGGTGTATGACAAGGCCTTGACGTCCCCCCTCGGAAGACCTAAGACATGGTTGTCGAAAGCTCTGCTAGACTACCAATAGAACTCTGCTAGACTACCAATAAGACTACCTTAAGCTCATACTAAAATAGAAGACGATTCAAAAAATCATCGCATTGTGGCCTAGATTACTGCGTACCTCTCGTCAAGGCGGCAATGCGTAATCATTGGTGGCACGACTTCTTCTTCAGCTCCGGTGGCATCTGGTATTCGTCAGGGCTCCGTTCTGGGTCCTTTATTTTTCCTGCTATTCATCAATGATATCGTTCAGGACATTGGCGTACGAATTCGGCTGTTCACAGACGACTGCGTAATATACCGGGAAGTATGTTGTTCTACTGATCAGGTGCTACTAAATAGAACTTTAAGTACGATTGTGAACTGTTGAAGTACATGGCAGATTAGAGTTAATAGCAAAAAAAAAACAGTAGCGATGACCATAACCCGCAACAATCAACCACTCGAATTCACGTATTTCATCAATAACCAGCCATTGTGTTTTCTGCACAGCTATAGGTATTTAAGAGTAATCATAACCTCTGATTTGCACTAGAATGTACATGTAGTGTTTACTGCTAAAAAAGCCTACAGTCAGTTAGCATACCTCAGGTGCAAGCTGGATTATTCAACATTAGAAATGAAATTATTAGCCTAAAAAACGTTTGTTAGGCCTTTATGGGAGTGTGCTGCGGCGACCTGGGATCCCTGGACAGCCTCTAATAAACAGAAACTGTAGGGCGTCCATAGAATATCTGCTAGGTTGATATACAAAATTTAGAGTTGGAACACATCCCCGTCGCACCTCCTACAGAAAGCAGAACTAAAGGATCTTCAAACAAGGCGCATTCACGAAAGGCTGAATGTTTTATATTTTTTATTATAAAATTTTGATTGATTGATATGTGGGGTTTAACGTCCCAAAACCACCTTATGATTTTGAGAGACGCCGTAGTGGAGGGCTATTAGAAAATGTTGCGGGTTCATCCATCTCAACTCATAGCACAAGCCATAAGCCGCGTAACTCGGTCTTATCATACAAAAAAATTGGCCGAGCTGAACTGCAGCACGAACAATTTTCTGTTCACGGACAATCGTCGAATAGAACGCCTTACCTTCTGATGTGCATCACTGCATCAGATTGATTCTTTTGTGTATGGGATAAAAGATATGGCTCCGTAGGCGCTGTGGCGCTTGGTGGGTGTCATGTGACGTCATGTATTTCTTTGTTTGCTATGTCCGATTGATTCCTGAAACTTTTTTGGGGATTGATATGAGAGGTTTAACGTTTCAGAAACACCATGTGATTATGAGAGACGCCGTAATAGAGGGTTCCGGACTATTCGACAACCTGGGGTTCTTTAACGTGCGCCCAAACTTTTTTTATGCTATGTTAGTATGGGATCAATGCTTGTATGGGCTCAATGCTATGTGGGTATTGTAATATGGGTCGTTTGTGCTTTGTGAGCACTCACTGCCACAAAGACTATTTGATCTTGTTGTTTTGCATATTTCTAATTGTAAATATTGCACAATATATATCTTAAAGTACTTCTTTTTTATCTTCGTTTTTTATAGGTTGTGGTATTAATGCCCGACTCCTGTCTAAGGCCTTCATGCAAGGCCGGCAGTATGTAACAAAATAAATGAAAATGAGTATTACAAGAAAAAAAAGATTATAACAGCTGCATTTTACTGGTACGAACGTATATTAGAAGAAACATGAAGGGTTATGAGAATGGGAAAGCATTGAACCTAAATTGAGTACGACCCTGCGTGCTATGAAAATATATAAGTGTAGCCTTACCATGGGCAATAAGAGAGCAGAGTAGGCGACAGAACAGAAGAGTGCGAAGGACATTTGAGTATTCGAAATTAAGAATGAAGTGAGAAGGCCAGACAACTGGTCGCCATTAAAAAGAACTTCATGGTGTCAAACAGAAGGCAAACGCGAAAACGTAAGGATGAAAGTTAAATTGGCAGACGAGATATATAGGTCTTGAGGTTAAGCTGGGCGCTATTTGCACTAGACTGGGCTGATTCGAGAAACATGGGAGTGACACGTACCCTTGATTTAGCATTGTCATGTCCCTCGTGATGGTGATGATAACAATCACCCACTTCTGAAACGAGGACGCGCAAGTTCGATGACATGATTCGTAAGGAGTTTCAAATAGTTTTTTTAGGGCCAACCTCCTTAAAGTATGGGTCTGTCCATCTTCTGTCGTCGTCGTACGTAGTCACCGGGATGCGAGATGAGAGATGGCGGTATTAGAGTGTTAAATAGATGGACGCACGGATGGACAGACAGACAGACAGACTAGCAGATAGACAGACGGGTGGACAGACCGATACGCGCGGAGCGGGTATGTGCCACAGGATATGCGAGATGGCGGTATTTGGAGTGTTCTCTAGATGGACGCATGGACAGATAAACGAACGCATGGATGTACGCACGGGCGGAAGCAAGAACTAGCAGACGGATAGCAGCATGGACGGGTTCACGAACGCTTCGCCCCACTAATTATCGTTCACTCCAGGAATATACTGTGATTTTTTTATCAGCCATATTGTTACTGCGAGAAAAAGCATGCCAAGAGCTCAATCAGGTTTTGGCATTAGCGTTTTCGGTGAGCGCCACATGTGCATAGATTTCATAGGCCTACAGTACGTTATGTACACTACCACCTTTTCACGTTTCTGTAAGTGATTCGACGGCGGTTTCCCAAGATGCTAAATGTAAAAGAAGGTCGTCTAACAGCCTGATCTCACGCTACTTCTGGTAACCAGCGTTAAATACATCAGCAAAATGTCTTGAAGTCTTTTAGCCTTGTGTTCCCGTGACTGAGTAAAATGGTTGTGGGCTCCTTGAGCTAGCTTCGGTCATCAAGCCGCATGAGCTTTCTTCGAATGAAGTAATCAACATTGTCGAGATATAGGATCGCGCAAATAGAACTGCTAAAACTTTACTATCATGCACTGTGCCGCGTTGTTCTGCCCGTAATCCTCCAGGATGGCTCTGTTTTGGAAGGGGAAAGCGCCACTGATTTCCCGAAGCAGTGAACGCTACTCATGAAAGAAAAACAATATGGCCACGTTCATTTGTCAAGTTTGTTATGGCCCCGCTACCATGTACGTATTTCTCAGAGCAAACCACACTGCAGTTTCGAGAAGTTTCAGGACTGAAGTATAGATCCTTTCATATAAGGAACGCCCACTTCGCGAACATTACAGATCATTCTGGAACCTGTGTGACTGCTAGCGATAACGGCATTTATACACGTTCGACGACACGTGTATAAATGCCGACGCGCTTCCCCGCTTGTCAGTGGACCGACGGCCGACGCGCCATTCGCCGCCATCAGCGCAAGTCTGCTGCTGTAACCTGAATTTTCTTTTGCCGGTCACAGGTTCGTCCAAATAAACAGTTTGATCTCAACATCCAGTCTGCTTTCGTCGGCCACGTCACAACCCCTTGACAATATGGTAATGATGCGCACCGTACAGGAGAACTGGACTGGAATAACTATACCCTACAGGCTCCAGCACGCGGAGGGCCTGGCGGGCGTCTCCCAATCTCTATTTCGGTGCAGCAGATTGCCTGGAAACTCAATCATCTGGGGTTATTTGAAGTAAATTGTCACTATATACACGGTACACGTGTCTCAATCCGAGTACTCTAGGATTTTCCCCTACTTCAAAATGCTAGAGCGGTGGTCATTATCAAGCCCCTGTCTTTCAGATCAGCAGCCGAGCACCATATTCACTAACAAAAATTCTGTAAAAATAAAAAACAACAATAAAGCACAATAATTTCTTGGAATTCAAAGCCGCCTTGAGCCGAACAGACCGCGTGCGAGCTACCAACTCAGTCGCTCAACCAACTCCGCCATAGCGTCACTTTTTGTTCATGTTATTTATAAATGCGCAGTTTAAATTATAACATTTGGTTTGACGTATTGATACATCCACTGAGCGACAATTATCTCGTAACTGATGCACAAGCTATGTACCTAATGCCCAGAAAAAGAGCAAACGTTCATTAAAATGTTGGTCAGGATGAGCACCTCATCAAGATGAGGTGCCAGTCTGGTGTGAAGTCATGTTTTTTATGAACGCCATTTAGATGAAGAGCCTTACGAATGAAATGCATAGTTGAAGCAAGTTTTGCATTACACTCGCATGCGCGCTTTCCATAGACAGTGCAGTCCCATAAGAAAATACATATCAAATGGCACTTCGTCAAGCCATGATAGGAGAATTTAACGTATGATATGTGAATCAATTTTAAAATCTTCTTTAACGGTTCGTTGAAGGATGTCCCAAAACAGAATGGAATCCTCGCTGCTAATGCAGAAGTGTTCTATTGTGCCTGGGACATCGCAGAGACAACAATCAGCTGCCCTATCGGAAAAAAATGAATGATGGGCATGGTGTAAACCACCACCCACCATTATAGTGGAATAATGTAGTGGGTGAATGGTGCGAAGCGCCCACTATGGCGATTGGTAGGTATGGTGGGTGCTGCAGTGCTGGCAACGCTTGAGCGCGAAATGACGTCAGAATCACCGTGATGATCTGCCACAAAAAATAAAAAAGAATTCTATAAAAACGGTATAAAAAACACCCGTCCCGTAAAGAAAAAGAAGGCGCCACGGGGGATCGAACGTGCAACCTGCGGATTCCCATTCGAAGACACTAACCACTGCGCCATACCAACATGACGTTCATTGTGTGCTAAATACTTAGTTAGCATACAAACTTACAGTTCAACTTAAGGTATGTTTGTCGTGTACACAACATAGACAAGATCTACACCTGCTACTAAAAATTGCACATTTATTCAGCACAAGCAACCGCGGCCTGTAACGATTGCCACTGTGGTAATTGTACTAGTGCTAATTTTTTTTTTACAATTGACAACTTCAAGAAAAAAAATTAAGTGGACTGGGGAGCAGCAAACGTTTACCGGCGGGGTCTGCCAAGTTTAATATCCGTTTCGCGCTCGTTCTAAAAGGCGACATCTGCTCACGCTTTATGACGCTTCTAGGCTCATTCCATAGATACGCCCGCCTAATTTATTTAATTGAGTATTGTGATGCTTTTCGCGCAATGTAGAACCGGGCGGTCGTGCCAGAACAATGCTGTAGCTCTTTCGCTAAACAACAAATATATAACGGCTTGGCCAAAACGAATGCAGTGTGCCGAAAACATTACGCTATCTTATTGGTTCACCAAGCTTACGAATTGCCACGTCTGAGTTCTCGTACAAAAGCTAGAGAAGTGCCGGCGAGTGCGACCGGCGGCTGTTGGTGAGAAGACACTTACGTTCTCTGGGAGTGCTTTAATCGCGTCGCATCGATGTTTGTTGCTTCTTGAGCGGACACCATACAAAATGAAAATGCTTCATTTAGGTTAGTGGATGCCATGGCTGCGCTGTATTGTCATATCTAATCGTCGAAATCGTGTATTCTGAAACCCGGAAGCACGGATAACACAATCGTACGGGCTCGGTCGGTAAGCCTAACCTTTGGTGGAAATAATGGTGGTAGAACATGTAGTGTACTGATCCCAGCTTGGTACACTATATACATTGCCCGCCATTATAAGCCCACCCATCATCTGCTTACTGCTTCCCAGCATTATCACAATGGTGGGCAGATATTCTCAGCTTGGTACACCATATGGCCCACCATAACAAGCAGCACCCATCATCTGCTTAGTTCTTCCCAGCATTATCGCAATGGTGGGAAGAGTTTTTCAGCTTGGTACACCATGTGGCCCACCTTAACAAGCAGCACCCATCATCTGCTTAGTGCTTCCCAGCATTATCGCAATGGTGGGAAGAGTTTCTCAGCTTGGTGCACCATGTGGCCCACCATAATAAGCACCACCGACCATCTGCTTAGGGCTTCCCAGCTTTATCGCAATGGTGGGCAGAGTGTCCCAATATTGCCCACTATCTAGCCTCTGCTTTCCGCCATCATTTCCACTTTACCCATCATCTGTACACCATATCACCCAGTATTTCCCGGTATATCCACCATATTTTCCACTACGTCCCACCATATACATCATAATTTCCACTATGCCCACTATTATTTCCACCACTCCCACCGTGTTTTCCAGTATCCACCATGGCAATTTTTCCGGTAGGGTGAAGAAACAAAAATACCCTTCTTTTGCAACCAAGGTTTTACCAGCAGCGTATTTGTATAAACTTTACTTTAGAACGTTTCCGTATCTGAAGAAATAAACATTTTCTGGTCTTGTTTTAGTACACCTTCACCTCGAAGGTCCGAATATATTGTGCGCTAACGTGGGGATGGAAAAGGCATGGCTACCAAACCTTTAAAAAGTATTCTGCGTGATACTGTGTATAAGTATTCTATGGAAAATCAGATTTGGAGAAACCAAGCAGCAATCAAAACGTCCTTCATAACTCTTCACAAACACGGGCGTACAAAAATCTGAAGAAACAATCGAGTCGGGTAAGACATTAACAAATCTAATCTGCAAAAATGATTGAATTATTGAATGAGCACTGCCGCGAAAAAAAAAAACAGAACCGTGAACTTTTTTGTTATAGATATAAATGAAGTAATCTCAGCCCTCCATTCCTTAATGGCCTGAACAGATTGCCCCGTCTCAGTTATTCAAAGGTCAAAGGCCACACGAAAGTTATGAAAGTCCAATGAAAATGATGTATGTAAGATAGAGTGCAGTGAATAAGTTGCGATACATAGTAGAGCTTTGTAGCTAAAAATGCATTGAAAGATTCATCTCTCCCAAATATGAAAAAGAGACGTAGAACAAAAGCCTAGGCCTCTCGTTGAAGCTTAGGAACGAGCCATTTGCAGTAACGGGCATTGAATCAGTACACATCTAGTGGAACACCAAGATACGTCGGCAGGATATGAGTCCAAATGTTTCCTGCGAACTTGTCTGCCATACACCAAGCGCGCGGCAACAGGATTGGTGTTCAAGATAATGAGGTCTAAGACGTAGTCGAAGAAGCGATTGTGTTGTAGAAAACTACAATTCTGAACGTAATTTTTGTGACGCTGAAACCTGCTTGTGGGCTCCAATCAAAACTTAGTCTTGGTACTAGTTGGATCTCCGAGAAATGTTCAGTTTTCCCTGCAGTTTTTGTCTTTTGGAGAGCGTTTATTTTTGCCCCGGAAGACAAAGCGTAATTTTGATACCTTCCCAATGTGTAAACTTTAATCGTCGTGAGATTAGAGTCGGAAGCCACGACGTTAACAAAGATGCATTTGTGAAGCGCAGTACGGCTGCTATTGAACTCCCCCGATAAAGAGGATTTGGAATTTCCACTCTTGCGACTATTTACCTTCAAAAAACGCGCCCGTCCCATTAAAAACGTGAGAGCTTCCAGCCGTGGCCACTACAAGCGCTGATCATTCGGTGTCTCTGAAAGCTGCATATGGTGCCAGATGGTAGTTATTAGCAGAGTTCGCAGGGCGTAATAATTTACGGATCTAGAATGCCTTCTTTAGAAGAGGGGCTAAACATAACTTTACGTGACGAAGTCTTAATGACGAAACTAAAAATAGACTTAGTTCCGAGCGCACACCGAAGCAACGTACAGGATGTAGAAATAGTTGAATAGATCAAAGGTACTAACCGTAGATTGGTAAGAGTTTGTATTCATCTATATTTAAAATTGCAAAGACAAAAAATGATGCGCGAGAAGCCACTTAACGAACTAGTGGTGAGGTCGAATGTACAGGAAATCAGAGTTACGCTTCAGAATAGATTCGAGGCACTAAACGAGGTAACCGACGTTAGCGTTGACACAAAGGACAATATTCTTAATAGCATCATCAAAGAGTGTGCAATGGGAGTCAGACGCAAAGTCACCATGCAGGACACTGGCAAGTTTTCTGAAGAGATAAAAAAATGCTTTATAGACGACAAATCACAAAAGCTTCAAATGCAACCGACCAACTAGAGGTATCGGAGCTTTCGAACTTAATTAGTAAGCGTAAGGTAACCGACGTCAGAAGGTAACACATAGATAGAAATTAGAGAAGCTGTAAAAAGCCGCAGAAGCCTCAAAGCTGCGATGGCAAACTTGTGCATAGGCAAAAATCGCACATGTCCCATAAGGAACAAGAAAGGCAATGTCATAACCAATATAGATGGTATAGTCGAGGTGGTGAAGTTCTGCAAAAAGCTGTACAGAAGCCAAAATAACCCGGAAAATATTCTGAGAAACAATAAGACTCCACCGGAATTTAACATCTTACCAGTAACGACAGGAGAACTAAGAAAAGCCATAGAAGGAATGCAGAAGCAAAGCCGCTGGGGAAGATAAGGTAACAATGGACCTCCTGAAAAATGGCGGAAAAATTATGGAAGAAATACTATCCACCTTATATAACAAGTATCTCTTGACGGGAAAGGTACCAGAATTATAGAAGAACGCCAACATCGTCTTAGTCTAACAGGAAGGAGACATCAAGGATTTGAAAAATAAAACAGACTGATCAGCTTACTGTCCGTTCTCTACAAACTATTCACAAAATATTAGCCAATAGAATTAGGGTGACAATAGAGTTCAACCTACTGAAGTACCAAACAAGATTTCGTACAGGGCGCCTCATAATGAACCATATTCATACCATCAATCAGGCAATACGGAAATTCGCGGAATACAACCAACCACTATAAATAGCCTTCATAGAATACGAAAAGGTCTTTGACTCAGTCGACTCATCAGCAGTAATGCAGGGACTAAGGAATCAGGGCATTAAATAACCCTACATTAACATACCGGAAGAAATCTACGGGGGAGTCACAGCCACCATAGTTGTCCACAAAAAATGGGGCAAAATCCTAATAAATAAGGGTGTAAGGCAGACGAAAAAGATCTCTCTTTTGATATTCACTGCGGGTACAGCAGATTTTCAGGACCCAAGATTGGGAAGAGCTGGGGGTACGAGTTAACGAAGAGTGTCTTGGCAATATGCAATTCGCTGATGACACCGCCTTGATGATCCAAAATCTTGATGAGAGCTGACAGATGGAAACAACGTAGTGGGATAATCATAAGACGAACAGGTGAAGTGCCCCAGACTGGCTGCCCAACGTTTCAATAGGATGACCTACCTTTTTCAAAGGCACCGGGCTGTTCTTGGTGTGTTAATTTTAAAGGGCTGAGTGATGACGTCATATCATGGTGGTAGGGCGTATCCCTTTTGATGATCTCTGTCTGAAAAGCAAAATACTATAAAAAAGAGTGCTGTCCTCGATTCACTTAAAGTCATGTGGTAGTGATTCAAGAATGTTCTCAGAAACTAAAACAAATTACAAAAAATAAAAAATACGAAAAGCGCAAAGTTGGAGCGGTGTGCTGCAAAAGGGGTGGCCGCTTCAGACACGAACAATTGAAAGAGGTTAAATTTTGAAGTCGGCAGACGGCCACCAAGTCTGGCTACCAGGAAACGTTGCAAACAACAGTGGTGCACGCCTGTTTCCGGAAACCTATCTATGAGACATAAAACAAGAAAGCAGTTACAAACAGGTAGCGGGGGGGGGGGGGGAGTAGGCGGCGTATTTTTGAACACCCAAATGTCGAAGGCAAGTGGGTTTTGAAGAGCGCGCGTTTAATGGGGAAGCTCGTTGTTAATATGCTTTCCGTATCGCCGTAGGTGATTCGCTTAGCGGAATCGATTCAAGAAATTGGCGGCATGTTGGTTGACAAAAAAAAAGAATTCAGAAGGCTAAGGAAATTAGCAACGAGGAGAGAAACACACACTTATAAAGGGGGGGGAGAAAAAAGGTGGGGATAGATGGGACGTTAGGGTAAACAGACGAAAAAAAGTGAAGAAAAAAAGGAGAGAAGGGAAAGACGCAGAGAACTTTCTGGGTTGGCAATGTCCTACAACGATGCGCGGTAGGAGTAGTTTTAGAAACAAGGAAAGAGGAGACAAATCAGTGGTTTAGCGGTTCTTTTGGTTTAAAACTTCGTAGTTCTATATATACGACTACAAAGTTGTGTATATAAACTACGAAGTATATAAACAACTACGAAGAACCTGTTAGCCTCAGAATAAGGGGGGCAAAAAAATGCAGCATCTCGTACACCTGCCGTAACAAGTGATATAATTTAGAAGTCGCCATTGCTGCTCTGCTGCGAGGAATGGCAAAGTGAAGCCCTTCATGAGTTCTATCACTTGGTGCAGGCAAATCGGACAGAGCTATTAAAGCAAAGAAACTGAGACTACCAAAACATTTGTGGCGCAGCTGAAAGAAGAATGAAAGACGATTGAAGAAAAGATATGGCACCATTTCTATCCCGCCCTGGCGCCCTGTCCTGTCTTCTCTTGTTTTGAGCACACATCGCTTTAGGGGGCCGCGCTGTCGTTTTCTCTCATCATCGTATGCTGTCGTAGCTTGACCTAACTTAAGTGAACCATGACAAAAAAGAAAAAAGTAGCAAGCGAAAAATTAAAAAAAAACAGAAAGAAAAAATATATTCAGTAAGAAAAAAACTAAATAATAACAAGAAGGAACAGAAGAAATGAACAAAGAATAACAAACCTGAAACGAAAAATAAAAAAAAAACAGCAAAAAAGAAGTAGAAGGAACGAAAAAAACAGATATAAACAGGTAAGCGAGGCTGCCCAGCTCCGCAATTCCTTCAGGCTTTGCATCACTATTGCGCAGCTGCTAAACTTTTTCTAATTTGTCTGAGTTCCAGCACAAATATTTTGTTGAAGCTACGCGCATGATCACCGATAGCAAAACTGTAAAAAGTGCAACAAAATGATGACACTAAAGATGGAAACCTGGCTCTGGTCAACCGTATGTTACAACAGAGCATAATACGGTACCTGTCTGGACGCGCGCTCAGTGTATAACATCGGCTGCGAACTTAACGCTACTTACTTGCTCCTATGACTGCTTTGACGTGCAAGGCTTGTCGGAAACTTCGGAGGAAGTTAGATGTTCTGTGCAAGGTAGTTCTTCCGTGCAGTTTGCAAGAAGACGTTCTGAAAAGGAAGGCCGTCTTGGCGGACGCGCATTAGCAATTCAAATAGACGTGGAATAGTCCGCGAACTTAGACCACTTGTGCATGGTACCAATGAAGGTGAACTGAGGGCAGTCGGAAGTTATTCCGGAAAAGCGGAAAATTCGTGGAAGGAAAGATTGTACGGCAACTGAGCTATATAGGACGTTTATGTGCATCGGTTGAATACATTGTTTGTTTGGCTCTCCTTTATGCTTCTGCAGCTGATATGTTTAGCGTTTCTTGTTGTATAGTAATTGTATTCAGTCGGAAAACTGAAAAGCAGTGATTTGGCTTGAGTGAGGTAGATGTAGCTGCATAAGATATCGCAGCTCTTTCAGAAGTAAAACCTATACAACGTATTGAACAATTATAAAACGAGAGAAAATAAATAACACTGATTTACATCAGACAATCACCATGTAACCTGCAGCAGAGTTCACTTGTTTTGTTATGTTAAGCTGTGGATTGAATATAAATAATAAATTAGTAAGAAAATATTGCAATGAGCTTATCTGTCATTAAGCAGTATACTAATTTGTTACATTGTTACTTCCATTGCATGCAGACATGACAATCAAACGGAATTTCTTAAAATCCAACCACAAAGCACAGCGAGTACTCGTAATATACAGTAGAAAAGTGGCCTGTTCAGACTGTTGTAGGAAAGTTTGCCTCAATCGTACGAAGTGTGACCTATTGATCGCCTTCCCCATATACCTTCGTATTCTCAACAGCGGCCAAACGTTGTCTTTTTTTTTCACAAAGATCATTCAATCATTATAAGAGAGAGGTTGATTATCAGAGAAAAGCTGAGATGTCAACCTGAATCGATTTTCTGACCTGCTACTCAGCATTAGGTAAGGGAAGATCTTGGCAAAGACAGTTCATTAACTCAATAATGCCAACGTGTCAGCCACGACCTATGTAACAATACAGAGCAAATTAAACAAGCTTGGGCATATACAGATCTATACACACATATGATTATGCATCAGGAGACTATAAGAAAAATATGCATTCAAGGGAAAGGAAATATGCATTACCAGCAGCATGAACGCTGGATAAAAAAAAAAGTTTATTTTCCAGTGGTCGTGCCAGCAGGGACGCTTAGGCATTACAACACCCCGACCCGTGTAAGCATGAAACCATGGCAGCAAAAAACGCGTTAAAGATCAGAAGTAGAGGAGTGGGGAACAGGCAACAATAAGAATAAACAAGTCAAACAAATAAGTTCCAGGCGATTGTGGGTTTGAACCTGCATGCATACCTGCAGTCTGAAGTTGACCATCGTAACCACTAGGCCATGCTGGCATGTTGGCTGAAGGAGGCATTCTTGAGAACTACAAGCTTGCATTGCTATGGCCAAGATGGAGGGAAGAGTAAGGAAGAGAAAGACAAAGGGGAAAAATATATTTGAGAGAGAAAGAAAGAACTTGAAATGGGTAGGAAGCATAAAAAAACCATGTGTAGTGAAGTATACAAAGCTGAGAAGAGAAGTGAAAGTGGATTAGAGAAACCACAAGAAAGAGAGTAAAGCAATACATTGCCTTGTATAGTATAGTATAGCAAAAAGCCGGAAATAGACAAGAGAGTAACGAGAAGGGAATGGAAGAGGTAAAGGCCATTAGCCGCCTTCTTTTTTTGTTCTTTCTTCGAATCTTTGCACAGCTGTCCCTAACATTCCTTAAAAAGGCCCTGCTATTGTTCCTCAGCACGGTCGAAAAACGGCATCCGATCGGTAGTCGATGGTCCTAAGAGCTACGTCAGTCAAACATTATAGCACAATAAGCAGTCTTTAATTTACAATTCTGAAAGGCAGAAAGAAATCGACGTCTGTTCTTTCTACGCGTGTTCTCGTTATTTTAGCAATACAATCGTAATAAATACAATCTATGATCATCTAACCATTTTTTCAACACGTCGTCATATTATCCTTTTATGTGACAGCTATTACGAAAAAGTAGGTTTTTAGTGTGCGCTGTGTTTTCTCCCACCTGTGGTATCGTTTTTTTTTTGCGCACCGCCGTCAAGATGAGTTACCAACTCACGCAGCAATTCATAAATCTGAAGTGCTTTTCTATAAGTGGTGCCGTATACCAAAATAACCGCGCTATATACCCAAACAGACGGCATTGGCTCATTTCAGCATCGCCAGCTGCATAATTACTATGACCGTCAAGGGAGCCTATGTGGGTACGTTTGCGCGCTTGCGATACAGACTCAAATCGAGCCGCTCGTTAAGAGAAAGAAAACGAAACTTTATTTTGTGTCGGACGTTCGTGTGTTGTAAGTTCTATTCCCCTTGTCATCGCATCCTGTTTAGGTTTGAAGTACGCTTCTCGAGACGAGAGAAAAGAGAAAGCAATTACAGAGCGTGACAAACATCTTCTCTCCTACTTCACAGATACTGAATGTTTTGCGGTGAGTGATACATGGAGCAATGAGCTGTTTTCATGCCGCGTTATGCAGGCCCCTGTAAGTATATTGGCAGGCTCCAATAGATAAAATAGTTTTTCTGTAATCCAGTGTACGGGATAAATTTTGTAACTTATGAGAGTGAAAGGGAATAGCAAGAAAAGGATATATTGAAGTCCAGTGCGTTTTAGATTACTTTCCCTGAATTAGAAGGACCGCTAATTTGAAACAGCTAAACCCGCGAACCTAAATACACAGTGCTTCTAATAAGAACTATAGTGTTCTTTATTGAGAACATCAGTTTTCAATCCTGAATCTTGCAGCGCACATTGTCTGCCACAAACCAATTTATTGTGGCTTTTTGATAGAGAGGAAAAGCTCGGTAATTGAAATTTCATTGAAATGGAAAAACTGCATGAAATAACTAGACGCCGAAAGGATGGTAACTCCGTTTCCTTTATGGTTGCTTTATAGACGCAGCAAGTTTGCCGTCTGCACCCCATGTCAGTAGGCTGGGGCTGAAGATCGCCCTTGAAAGTTCGTTATGCTGCAGAGTTAAGTAGGTCAAAAGCTATAGGAGATACATAATATCACAAATACTTGTTTACTTTAAAAAGTAATAGTCACTAGAAATCTGCCCTATGCTCAGTTGATAAAAAACGGTTTCAAATGAGATATCGGGCATGTTTCTGTTTTGATCCATAAGGTAAGTTTTTTGACGCCTAATACACAGCTTTTCACCAAAAAGTGAGCTTCGCAATATTTTTTCAGACAATCTGCTATACATGCTTGCAGCACCTGAATTACTTCTAATTTGTGGCTTGTCAAACATCGGCTCCAACACATATCATATTTCTGCCCGTGAGCTGGCCGCATTTTTTGAAAAAAAGATACTGAATTTGGCAACTTTATTCAGCTTCGCTCGTGTAAAAAGCCCTCGAAGAAATCATATTAAAAACACGTCATTATTTTTGCAGTTATATTGCTTCATTACCTTGCCACGAATACCATTTTATTGAATGATTTGCAAATTCGTGTTATGAAAAAAAATTTTTTGACATTATCTAGCTCAGTCAGCGCAAAACTACAGACTGTTATAACAGACAGGAGACTTTTTTTGCGTAAATAAATGAGTAGGACGAGTTCCAAACTTCGCCAATCATGTGTAAATTTTTTCAGTCCTATTCATAATCGTCAAGGAAACGCGTATCGGCTAGGCATGTAATAACCCAGTTAAAACGCGCGTACTGATTGCAAATGAACTGAAAAAGGTGAGCTTTTTAGAGGGGCTTATTTCATTATTAGACACGACATCATAATTCAATTGACAATAACGCAATCGATAAGCATTGTGGAGAATACATGTATTAAAAGTGTATTAACCAAGACGTAAAGTGAAGAGATCATGGCACGTGAAAAATTCCTTCTGAACTGACTGTAACACCGACCAAGTTTTACATTTTACGCCGACCAAGCTGTTATCGGAATTTCACGTTGCGCTTCCTTCCACTTGTTTCAAGGCACAATATACTAATTATGTATGCACAGGACAATGACTTATCTGTGCCCATTCAGAAAACCAGTACAGTATTCAGGAACCATAACACCATAAGAAACCATATCAAGTTACCGCCTATACATAGATATGGGATAATGTAAACACCCTGCCACCACTATCAAGGAAAAACTAATGTCAATAGAGACCTCACCATTAACAACAATCATACTTATCAAGATAGTACTAGGCAAAAAACACTTTGGTGATAAGAAAGAGCAGCAAGGCAATTTACTACCCACTAATAAAAAAGCATGTCATGTACTTCAAAATGCAGCTGTTTGTATAAAAGTTGAAAAAAATGAGAGGACCCTAAAGATTTGCCTTTAGGAGCGACGTGATATCGACGCAATACCGACGTCCTGTTCTTAGTGCGTGCTTCAAACACTAAGTCCATGAAGCCTTTTCGAAATATGCACCCACTACGTGTCCTTAAGAGAATTGGCGCATTAGCGTGCGTCCCTTTTGTGTTGGGACCATGGAGCCAATATGATTATCACATCTTTTGACGCCTGTTGGCATTGAACGCTTCACCACGCATTAGTACTGCAATATTTCATGTCGCATTGATAAGTATATATACAGTACGCGTGTGTTTGTGAAGCATCAAAGCTACTTTTACTGCACTCCCAATCAGATGAAGTTCTTTTTACTGTTTTCAAATGCGCACATGTGGCTGTGTGGTACAATAAGTGCTTGACACGCAAATGAACTGGGTTCGATCCCCACTCGGACTGCGGCAACTATGGTAAGGTACCCACAATGTTGCAGCTTTTTTATTATTTATTTATTTTATTTGCTTCGTTCTCGATTTTTCGGTCTCGCATAAAATCATGACTTTTCGCTCACAACCAACGACGCCGAAACCGACGCCAACAGTGGAATTTCTGCAAAACTTGCAGACTAACGCTGTCGCGCTATAATGTATACTTTGTTAACCATTCTATGTGTTCTTTTCAAGTGTATTTTACATGAGGCGCAAGAAGGTAGGCTATTCCGGAAAATTGTGAGTACACATCAAAAACAAAGTGTCCATCATAGTGAAGAGCAGTGTGATTATGTCCTTTTGCACCGTGTAAGGGAAAACAGCGCTCGTTCCTCTGATAGGAGGAAGAAAGCAACACTTTAACAGTTTTGATGATTGGACTAGTTTGTACTTGGACATAAAAGTCAATGTGAGTAGCTCAACTAGACGGGACATCAGTTAGCAAAACCTTGAACACGCGCAACACTATTTCAACACTAAACACAAAACTGAATGCAACAAACATTCAATGTCAGTGCTGTTGAACTTACGAAAAATATTTTGGTAATCAGACAGACCACTCATGGTCTGTCTGATTGCATAAAATGGGGGATAGCAGAGTTCTAAAAGAACCGGCATTCATAAGAGGCGTTGTACCGAAATAATTTATGAGGTCGGTTCATTACTGAGACAACTTACTCAAACGCACTCCAACAGCGGTAATGTAAGGTAAAAAATGCAGGTTTCAAAAGCGAAAACAAACTTTCGGAAAATGAATAAAATGGAAGCATGTTGCCGAAATCACCCAACAACAAAGTTGGCACTATTGCCTGAATATAACATCTACTAGAGTTAAAAAAGGTAGACTGATGTCAATGGGGCTGACTGTTTCATCAGCCTCTTTTAATATTTATGTCTAAATGTGGGAGGTGAAACCTTAATGCCTGTGATAATACGCACGCTAGTTCGTGCAAAGTGCCCATCATTGAATTGCTTCATAATGTAGAATGAACTAAAAAAAGGGGAATTATTAGGGCTCGTTTTCCAGCCTTAAACACATTGGTAATGAGAACAAAAACCTTTGAAAGTTAAGGAGGTGTTATTTCAAGTACTTATGGTACAATTGTAAAAAAGCAAGTTGGTCGAAAAGATTACAGGGACCGAACCTGCCAACTTGAAATGTGTCTGACACTCCACCAATTCGTTCACTAGTTACAACTAAGGTGCCTATGAGGGCGCACAAGCCCTTCGAATTCTACTAATAATTCTTATTCAAAACGAAAGTCTCTCTGGGGCGAGCTGGATGCCGTCGGGTAGTATACGAGGGACTATTCGGCATTTTCCACCTAGCAAACAATTACGTGCTTCACCACTCAAGCAGACAGAAAAAGCGTTTCACACTCGACATCATGGCTACTAGCAGCGCTAACACTCCCAGCAGATGGGTCGTCCAGCCATTCATATTTCTTGCAGCCTGTACGCTTGTGTATGCGTATACTTATTCCCCAAAAATTTCCCCAATTAGTGGTTTGTATATGAACAAGTTTTGGAAAAAAATTGACAGATCCCCCGTACAGTGGGAATCGATGATATGCGAAGCACGAATGAGGAAGGTTGATATGTCACTTTAAAATCACCACAACGCTACGATGTGGAGGAAAATTTTGCCGTACACAACTTCCGTGTCATGATTATCATGTTTGAGTGTGTCGTTTACCTTCTTCATCTACTCACGTCACGTAATGCCAAATTTAGTATATGTGAAGCAAGCGAAACAGCCGCGAGCGTGCTATGAACGTGGTATGTTGTCATGTTCTTGTGTGAAACGCGTGTCATGACTGTTATGTTTGCACCAGTGGTATACCTTCGTAATCCAGTGACGTCGCGTGCTACAAAATTTGGTATATGTGGTGCTGGCGAAACAGCCGCGAGTGCATCATGAAAGACTCATTACTCCCACGTGGCGTTGACGCACGTGCACGCTGGACACAGCAACGCTATACGTTAACAAAACGTGAGAACTCTAAAGTCTCATGCCAGGCGCGACGCACGTGACCAGCGTCAATCGGCGCGGCCTGACGGCAACCATCGCGAAATGAGACATGCTGCATTCCGCGCGAATGCGTTACCTAGACAACACTGCGTCTGCCTCTTTTCGTGACGGAGGGACGCCGGACGCTCTGAAACGCGCATGCGTCAAAGCAACGCAGCGCGGCATACGCCTGTGAGTATATGGCAGGACCGGCGCCTGGCGTGGCAATGCCGCCTTGACGCGACGAAATGAACGCCGGCAAGCCGGTGCTCCGCGTCACCTGGAGATGTATTGACGCCTCGACTGTGGCAGGTAGTCATGTTTTCACATGACACGCATCTCGTGATTATCATGTTTGCACCAGTCACAAACCTTCGTCAACCACTGACGTCACGTAATACCAAATTTGGCATATGTGAAGCTAGCGAAGCGGCCGCGAGTGCATTAAGAGTGCGGCATGTTGTCATATCGTTACATGACGCGCATGTCGTGATTATGATGTTTGCTCCAGTCTCATAACTTTGTCACATATTCACGTCCTGTTATGCCAAATTTAGTATATGTGAAGCTAGCGAAACAGCCGCGAGCACGCTATGAACGTGGTATGTTGGTCACATTCTTGCGTGACACGCGTGTCACGATTATTATGTTTGCACCTTCGCCATTCATTTACGTCACGTGCTACAGAATTTGGTATAAGTGGAGCTGGTGAAACAGCCGCGAGTGCATCATCCAAAGCCCAATACACCCCAACGTGACGTTGACGCGCGTGCACGCTGGGCACAGCAACGCTATACGTGTGACGTCCCCGCAAACACGGACTGAACCCCAGTCCTTTCAAGATGTTTTCGCGCGTTTCTTAAATCCACGCATAAAAAAGGAAAAGAAAGCCTTCGGTGTAACGAATGGGCATTCCGGAATGGAGTACCTAGAAGGATTACTTCTACTGTTCTCGTGGACCCTTCTCCCCCCCCCACCCCGCACAAGCACGAGGACTGGGCGGCGCCTTGTTGTCTACAGACAGTGTGACAGTGTATGGTGGCAATAATCCGCTCGCACCCTTCAGATTTGTTGCATGGGGGAGCAGTAGAACACCTTTTGTTGGTTCGGGGAATGCGACCCTGCCGCAGCGCCTGTGCTGGGTCCGGCCTGACTTTCCGTCAGCCTTCGTGACTCCAGGGCTCATTACTGCGTTCTGCGCGGATGGCCACCCGCGGCGTTGAATGACGAAGAAGCGGCGGATATGGAGAATTTCGCGGGAGACACCGAGCTGCATAGAAACGTCGAGACTCGTTCTGGACATCGGCTCATCAAATACCAGAAACCGGGGCAATTGGCTCGGCCGAGAACATTTTGGCACAACACTGCAAACGCCAGACGTTGGCCATTACAGGCGACGAACTTTGTCGGAAGCATCGGGACCATCGTTCGCCTGTAATTAAAGTGTCTTCGGAAAGCTCGCCCATCTCTCTCCCTGAGGCTTGAGTTTGAACATTGTTACTTGCTCGGCTTTGGTTTGGAGAGAATTTTCCACGGGTGCGGGCCGCGGGGGCGGCCGTCGAAGATGCTACACACCGACTGACAGAGAATTGTGTCGTGTCAACATTGGCAATTGGTTAGGTGCTACGGAGGGGCAAAGTTGGGTCCTGCAAAAAGGGGACTACAAGACGATGCGAAGGGAGTCAGAGAGACGTAGCTGAGATTGAGATGGTAGAAAGACAGAATGGAAAAGAAACATAATGGTGTGAAGAGATAGCGATTACAGTCGATGAGATTATGACTGAGGCAGGGATGGCACGATGAGGAATGAAATTTAAGGAATGGAACGTTACGAAAGAGGGCTAAGATGGAAATCACTGAGAGGCACGACGAAGGCGACGATGGCGAAGACGATGAAGACGCTGACGAATTGCACAGTGACCCCAGGAAGAAGCCCCGACCTCAACTCGAACAGCCAGCTGCGAGGCCCCCGTCAACATGGACATTCTGTGAGACGAACTTCACCTCCCTTACTTAAACGAGCTTTGCGGGAAGGGATGCGGCGTATTGAGACATTGCGTGGTTTTAATAATTGATAACTTCATCATATTTGTGTCGTCGTGTGTTTTTTTATAGACATACTCTTGTACTGTTACACTTACTTTCTTTATGTGCCTGCACTGTGTCGAACGTCGCGAGTGTCTAAATCATGTTTTATAATTTTGTGAAGTGGTTGATGTACGCGGGTGTACGAAGTTTGTAGTTAGTAATAAATTAAATGAATTAGTAAAACAGGAACAGGTCGTAGAGTTTCTTACTTCCCAGCCCCAGCACGAATCCCTGTATGTGGGAAGTGATTGAGACACATAGCCAAGAGGTAACCGGATAGTGGTCTTCCCTCTCTCTGGTAATCGGCGGCGTAGCGGGGGACTTCTCAAGTGGTGGCAGTGGTGGGATTACTGCTGGGGCAACGGTGCGAGATTTCACCTTCGTACTAGGGAAGGAAAGGCGGCAAAATGAACGAGCAGGCTACCAAAGTGACCGACAGAGACGACCCACTAGAAATGAGCGCGTTAATGTTAGCGGACATGGTTCCGTCGTTTACGGGAGGTAATACGGGTCCGGATGTTGGGGTCTTCTTGAAAATTTCGGAGCAGGTTGGTCGCTTGGATTGATGGCCGGATAGTGAGCTGGCCTGCATAGCATGGTGCAAGACGGTAGGCGCGGTGCACGATTTTGCGTGGTGGAATGATGGCGTCGCTGTGGCTTCAACTTTGTCTGAGTTCAAATATTTGGCCCTCAAGAGGTTCGATACGGAGCAACTTTCTTTAAAACGAATTGGTTTTTAAATGCGAGGCAGAAGGCAGATGAGGAGGTGAGGTCATTTGCAAGTCGCTTGGGCAGCCTTGGGACCACCACCCTGGCGAGCTCCGATAGTCAGGATCGGGTGAAAGCTTCACTGCGCCACGAAATTCTAGCCGAACAATAACACTCGCAATTTTTATTTGGCCTGAGGGATCCGGTCCGCAGATTTGTTTTCTCTCGGGATCCAAAAACGTTTGACGAGGCCATTGCTATAGCGGTCAAGAAGGAACAGACTGAGAAAGTGTCGTGGAGCCATACGTTATCCGATCGATACGTAGAAGAGAACACATATATTCACGAGATGCATAGCCGCCTGGACCGCCTCAAAAGACCTATGGAGAGCTTGGCAGTACGCATTAAGGTGAAACAGAATCGGCAGGATTTTCCGAAGCAGCTTTCTTATCCCGGTGGGTGCTATAACTGTGGCAGGTTTGGTCACTTTTGGCGAGAATGCTATCGTACCGGCGACGAAAGTGGAATAAGACGGGTTGCAGTCGCATTCACAAAGACAAGAAGATGGTGACAAAATTCAAATCTGAAAACCTAGACGCAACTCCTCCTCATGACGGTGATGCGCAGAGGTCAATCGCGACCGTAAATATTCGCGAGGAAAGAAGCTCCGTAAAAACGAGTCGCGGTTCACCGTGTGTGAATGTGGTTAAAAAAAATTCCGTGATCGAGGAGGATGTTCCGTCATTGAGCGAGTGTGTGTTTGGGGAAAACGCTCGCACACCGGTGCCACTGGGTGAAACAAAAGCTGTCAAGGTGGCTGGAGCGTATACAGGCGGTTTAGCTGCGGTTTCAACCTCGAAGGTCCCACGAGACGATGAGGCACTACCAGTAGGATTAGCAAATATGGAGTTGGGTGATAATGGGTTCTCTGAGGATGTAGTTGTCGGAGTCTTGGTCGACACGGTGGTAGACCGAACGTTAGAGAGAGTAGATGAGATTGAGGAATGCCTAGATCGCGACTGGGTGGTTTTTGTGGGGCCAAAGAGGAACTGCAGCACACTCGATGTACAGTGCACCAAGCCCGGGCATGCGCAGCTATGGTCTTGTCAGATAGCTTCGCACATGCCTCACTCCGCGACTGAGTTGAGTAGGTGGAAGTTCGGACCATCCAACGAGGGTCCGGGACTCGGAGTCGTGAAAGAAGTCTGCATATGGGTAGACGCTGAGCGCTCGGGGATCGGCTAGGGTCATAAGAGTTCACAATGTTGTATGCCCTTCTATGTTCTATGATTTCTGCTCGGTCATTGTGCTTGTTACTTTAGTGGAGACCTTGTGTCGAAGTTTCAGTTTTTGTTTTATTTTTGCTTTGGCTTGTACACTTATTTTATTTTGTTGATTGTGTTTTGAATTGAGACAGGTAGTTCGCTCGGTTATTGTGGTTTTGTGTTGCTTGCGGCATCTGATGTTGATCAGTGAGTGAGTGGTACCACATGGGATCGATTAACACCTAATGATGGGGGAACAACATAAAGCCAGTGAATGCGAGGGTAATTCAGTGTTGCTGCCTGTATGACCCATGTTCTCCCGCCATCCCGCTTTTCGTTTGGTTTGAATTGTTCGATAAGCTCTTAAACTTTTGTGCATGTGTGGAATGAAAGCGTATTGAAATGTGTGTATCCTCTGTTAGGTCGTGTCGAGAGTGGGCAGTGCAGGCGAAGTGTGTGATGTGCTCGCATGGTAGTGAACCTTCCGCACCCATGACTGAACGCTGCGTGCCAAACCATCCGACGAGCAGCTGTGACCAGTGTGCGTTTTGTCCACGCGTCATCCACGAGTTTCTGCGGTGATACTCAAGGTTTCAAGTGTGTTGTGCGCGGTAGAAACACGGAATCAAAGTGCTTCGTGGTGGGTGATGATACAGCGACAATCACAGATTGGTTCCTCTCAGTGACGCGCTGCCGCCAGGGCTGAATCACAAGTGTGCTGTGTTCGCATATCGTATGCCTAAGACTTCCGCAATGTCTCAATTTCGCTGCGCAGCCCACAGGCGCTGTGTGCCCACATTTCTCCTGTTTGAATTTCCCCGCTGAGAAAATTCTTCAGCAAGATGAAGGGATTGTGGCGTCCCCGCAAACACGGACTGAACCCCGGTCCTTTCAAGATGTTTTCGCTCGTTTCTTAAATCCACGCATAAAAAAAAGAAAAGAAAACCTTCGGTGTAACGAATGGGCATTCTGAAGTGAGGTACCTGGAAGGATTATTTCTACTGTTCTCGCGGACCCTCCCCCCCCCCCCCTCGCGCAAACACGAGGACCGGGCGGCGCCCTGTTGTCTACAGACAGTGTGACAGTGTATGGTGGCAATATTCCGCTCGCACCCTTCAGATTTGTGGCATGGGGGAGCAGCAGAGCACCTTTTGTTGGTTCGGGGAATGCCACCCTGCCGCAGCGCCTGTGCTAGGTCCGGCCTGACATTCCGTCAGCCTCCGTGGCTCCAGGGCTCATTACTGCGTTCTGCGCGGATGGCCACCCGCGGCGTTGAATGACGAAGAAGCGGCGGATACGGAGAATTTCGCGGGAGACACCGAGCTGCATGGAAACGTCGAGACTCGTTCTGGACATCGGATCATCAAGAACCAGAAACCGGGGCAATTGGTTCGGCCGAAAACGTTTTGGCACAACACGGCAAACGCCAGACATTGGCCATTACAGGCGACGCACTTTGTCGAAAGCATCGGTACCATTGTTCACCCGTAACTAAAGTGTCTACGGACGGCTCGCTCATCTCTCTCCCTGAGGCTTGAGTTTGAACATTGTTACTTGCTCGGCTTTGCTTGGGAGAGGGTTTTCTACTAGTGCGGGCCGCGGGGGCGGCCGTCGAAGATGATACACACCGACTGACAGTGAAATAAGTCCTGTCAACCGTGGGAATTGGTTAGGTGCTACAGAGGGGCGGAGTCGGTCCTACAAAAAGGGACTACGAGACGATGCGAAGAGGTCAGAGAGACGGAGCTGAGATTGAGATGGTAGAAAGACAGAATGGAAAAGGAAGATAACCGTGCGAAAAGATAGCGATGAGAGGCGATGAGATGATGACTGGGGCAAGGAGGGTACGATGAGGAACGAAAGTAAGGGATAGGAGGTGAGTGAATGGAACGTTACGAAAGAGGGCTAAGATGGAAATCACTGAGAGGCAAGACGAAGGCGACGATGACGACGACGACGAAGACGCTGACGAATTGGAAAATGACCCAAGGAAGAAGCCCTGAGCCCCGACTCGAACAGCCAGCTGCGAGGCCCCTGTCAACATGGACATTCTGTGAGACGAACTCACCTCCCTTACTTAAACGAGCTTTGCAGAAAGGGTTGTGGCATATTGAGACTTTGCGTGGTTTTATTTATTGATAACTTCATCATTTGTGTCGTCGTGTGTTTTATTATAGGCATACCCTTGCATTGTTACAGTTTTTTTATGTGCCTGCCCTGTGTCGAACGTCGCGAGTGTCTAAATCATGTTTTATAATTTTGTGTAGTGGATGATGTACGCGGGTGTACGATGTTTGCAGTTAGTAATAAATTAAATGAATTTGTAAAACAGGAACAGGTCGTAGCGTCTCTTACTTCCCGACCCCAGCACGAATTCCTGTATGTGGGAAGTGATTGAGACACATAGCCATGAGGGAACCGGATAGACAAGGGGCTGAGTGGTCTTCCCTCTCTTTGGTAATCGGTGGCGTAGCGAGGGACGTCTTATACGTTAGCAAAACGCGAGAACTCTATAGTCTCACTCCAACCGCGACAGACGTGACCAGCGTCCATCATGACGGCCCGATGGCAATCGGCGCGAAATGCGACATGCTGCATTTCGCGCCGATGCGTTACCCAAACAACGCTGCGTCTGCCTCTTTTCGTGACGGAAGGACGCCGGACGCGCTGAACGCGCATGCATCAAAGCAACGCAGTGCGACGCGCGCCTGCGAGTATGCGATATGACCGGCGCCTGGCACGGCAACGCTGGCGAGCACGCGCACCGCGTCACTTCGAGATGTTTTGGCGTCTCGACTGTGACATGTAGTCATGTTATCACATGACACGCATCTCACTATTATCATGTTTGCACCAGTCACAAACCTTTGCAATCCATTAACTTCACGTAATACCACAATTGGCATATGTGAAGCTAGAGAAACGGCCGCGAGTGCATCATGACTGTGGCATGTAGTCATGTTGTTACATGACACGCCTCTTATGATTATCATGCTTGCACCAGTCGCATACCTTTGTCATGCATTCACGTACCGTAATACCAAGTTTTGTATATGTGACCTTAGCGAGTTGGCCATGAGCGCATCATGAGCGTGGCATGTAGTCATGTTGTTCGGTCACACGCATGTCATAATTTTAATCTTAGGTTCTGTCGTTTCTGTTCGCCATTCAATCATGTCATACCATGGCAGTTTCGCAACATGTCATGTAAACGAGACCACTGCAAGAGCAGCTAGACCACAAAATGTAAACCATAACATTCATAACATATATCCCATGATTTTCGTGTTATGACTAGTCAAATACGCTCGTCATACAGTCATGTTATGCTATACCAAGTTTGGTATCGATACCAATATCCGAATGGTCGGGAGAGCTAAAAGTCATAGGTGGCTAGATAGATAGATAGATAGATAGATAGATAGATAGATAGATAGATAGATAGATAGATAGATAGATAAGCTCAAAGTCACCGAAGTTTGTTGAAAAAATGCTTCGCATTTAAGAGGTTTATGAAAGATGCTGCTACACTGATTCTAAGGTCTTCGAAGTATTGAGCACCGACATACCTTTGATTGATTTGGGGAGTTTAACGTCCCGAAGCTACCTTATGATTATGAGAGGCGCCGCAGTAGAGGGCTCCGGAAATTTCGACCACCTGCAGTTCTTTAACGTGCACCCAAGTCTGAGTACACGAGCCTACAACATATTCTCCTCCATCGAAAATGCAGCCGCCACCACCGGGATTCGACCCCGCGCAGCCGAGTACTTTAGCCACTAGACCACCATGGCGGGGCATCGAAACACTTTTGACAGTGGCGTTGTCACTACTGAGTTGCCTCTATGTATGTGAATTTCGTAAAGTTTTTAAAGAACCATTTACACCAAATTTTGAAACTTGAGATGCTTGTGTTCTTTGTCCATCCTGCATCGGGTGGCACTTCCGTTCAAGTAATATTGAAGAAAATTGCCTTTATTATATTTTATTTTGGTTTCAAAGTAGTCATTCTCAGTCGATTCTCAAATATTTTCCAAGGTTTCCTTTCTCACAGGAAAGTAGTGTACATCATTTATGCTCTGAACTTCTTGTTCATTACTTTTGGCAGTAAAAAAGCACGGGATATCGTGTCAGCCAAGACTATTTCCTCGCCTGCTCTGTGTTCGACTGTGATGGTGTATTTTTTCGTCTGAAAATGTATGAATTGCAGTCGTCTTCACTTGATCTACTTGTTTCTTCAGGATTGCTTGCAGTGGTTTATGGTCACTGATTATCTTCGTTTCTTTTTCGAATGTGCACTGCATAAACTCGTTTATGGCAAAAATGATGTAAAGCATTTCTTTTTCTAATTGTGCTGAACGAACTTATCTCTAGGTAAGTGCTCTGCTAACGAAGGAGGCTGGCTGTCCGTCTTCGAGCAGATCCGCCTTTAGCCTAACATAGCTTGCATAACACGGAGTTTCTTGATGATTGCGTAAATCAAGGTAGGCTTAAACCTGAGCTCTTCTCACAGACTTTTCTAGTTCTTCAACTGCTCCTTCTCGCGACTTCCCTAAGTACTATAGTGCATCCTAGACGAAGTTTCCTGAATGGCTATAATAAACGCAAAATGTTGGGCAGGAATCGGCAGAGGCAGTTCATCATAACGCAGAAGTGCTGCACTTTTTGAACATTCGTCGGATTTTGCATCTGATGAATTGTGTTCACATTTTTTTGAAGAACTTTGAGTCCTTTATTGGTCATTACGTGACCTATGAAGACAACTGATGTCCAAAATTATGTTTTATTGCTGTTAAGACGGGTTCCAATGTGTTTGCATACCTGAAGTAAATTCTCCAATTTCTTGTCGTGGTCCGCTTCACTTCAGAATCTCTTTCATTCTCGAAAAATTCAAAGACAATAATTTATTTATTTTATAGATTTTTTTAATTAGGAGTACTGCCGCCTTTGAAGAGACCCAGACAAGAGGGGAAAGGTACAATTAAGTACAAACACACAGTATAAAATGTGCAGTCATCAAAAACTTTTCTAACAAAAAAGTGAATCTTACAATAGATAAACAAGCACTGAAATTTAGAAATTGAGCAAATATACACAATTTGAAGGCTCACAACACATAACTATCTGATCAATGTACAAAGGTATCTATAAACAAAGCAAAAATGTCACAGCTTTACCGCAAGGGTGGAGCGACGAATGCAATAGCAACCACTTGGACTGTAACTCTGACAACGACTAGCAGATCAAAACGTACAGCGGACTGCGCACGCACAAATGACGCACGAAACAACAAACACAGCATGAGAGTGAACTAATAAGGTTAACTGCTTGACACTTGCAGCGCTGTTTGAACAAAAACGATGCATTAAACGTAATGACAAGTACGCATAAGTGCAAACTAACATGTGTCTCAGTTGTTTGTTCGCTGTGTTTGAAAGCGCACTGTTTTCGGAAACCACGCCAGCGTGAAAATCGAAGGCGCGTGGTTCTCCCTACCGAAGGATAAGCGCGGGCGAACAAGTATCCAACTCCGCCCCCCCCCCCCCGCTTCGCCATTGGCGGGGTAAAGTACGCATGCGCGATCAGCGCGTGTCGGCGCACCGCGACGAGCTGCGTGCCGAGCGGAGGCGGCTTTTTTTTCTTGAGTTTTCGTGTATATAGATCATTATACATATGCGGTGCATGACGCCCACACCGGCGGCAAAAACCAGCCGAGAGTGTCCATATCATTGCTATCGCAACAAAAAATGCATAAGCAAAAAAACTTTTGAAGCAGGAAAGGCTAGGTTCAAGAGTTAATGAATGCAACAGAGTCGGTGATTGATTGATTTGTGGGGTTTAACGTCCCAAAACCACCATATGATTATGAGAGACGCCGTAGTGGAGGGCTCCGGTAATTTTGACCACCTGGGGTTCTTTAACGTGCAACAGAGTCGGTGATGTAGCGTGCTGCTACAACATGCAGGCTGTTCCAGTCTGCTACTGTTGGAGGAAAAAATGAATGCTTAAATAGGTTGGTTTTGGTACGGTAAGGCATTAATTTGGCAGAGTGGTGATGTCTCGTTCGGCGACAAATAGGAGACCTAATATAAGGTTAAGGAGAAAGAGACAACATTATTGTACAGTAGGACCATAAATTTAATTCTGTTACTCTTTGTTCTTAGTTGCAAAGACTAAATGTTGTGATAGGCCATTAGAACACAGTGAGATTCACTGGAACGATATTTAGAAAAGATAAAAGTTACTGCTTTACGTTGGATGCTTTCTAGTGCATTCATGTTAGTTTTAGTGTAAGAACCCTGTACGATAGCTGTCTGTTCTAGCTTAGGGCGGACAAGCAAAGCTCAAGCTTTTAGACGAGTATCAGCATAAGCGTGTTTAAATTTGTGTCTGAGGTAGCGGAGTCTTTTGAAAGCTGAGTCACAAAGGTGAGAGATGTTGGATTTTCAACTTAAGTTATGAGTTATGACCTCTAGGTATTTCATTACCTTCTTTTTTATTCAACTTTTTAAAGAATGTCATCAACAATGCACAGAACACCGGGCAGTCCTTTGAGGTCCACCTAAAGCCTGTTTTGGAATATTCTGCTGCTTAGAGTGAGTCCAAACGGCCGCCTGAGCTATCTATAAGGGCCTCTAAGAGTTTGGAAAGTACTCAGCAATCATGACTCGGCATCGACTGAGCATTGCCAGTATCCTTCTCGCGGGTGCAGCTTTGACCACCGCAGCCGTGGTCTAACGGTTAGGGCGTCCGACTCGGCTGCGGGAGGTGGCACGTTCGAAACCCACCGCCGGACACCCACCGGTAAAATTGGGTACAAGCGTACGCCCGGCCAGGCGCCCGGCTTTTTTCAGGGTGTTGCGCTTGGGGGAAGCCTCGCAAACCCCGCTGAGCCCTTCGGGGCGAAAACCCAGTTTCGAACGCAAACCTAGCCTGTAAAGGTGGTTCCTGACGTGGTCTCCACGTGGATGACCTTCGGGTCGGTTAAAACTACGAGTTCACCAGGTCACGCATCCGTGCGTCAATGGCAAACACAGAGAGAATCGTTTCTCAAACTCGCGAAAGCGTACAAAGCGTTCCTACCACAGAACCAGTGATAAAATTTTCGGTTTTACAAGATCGCGTACCCAACGTCATATATGAGCAAGGTGTGCCGTTCTCGCTTGAAAGCCTGATTTTACACGCTTGAGCGTCTGTGCATAATCGAATTGGACCGTTTTTCTTAGTTGCGACAATTATTCGGCCGATCCATTGCGTTGACTCTGTTACTCTTTTGAACACGTTACTTTTCAACAGGTTCTTCAACGTTTCTTCCACTTGCTGTTCGATGCTGACATGCACTCTGCAACTTTTTATTGCTTTCAGAAGTGTGTCTTGCTTAATTAATTTATTTATTTATTTATTTTACTTTCAGGGTACACAGTACATTTCAGAGGGGAAGGGCATGCCCAAAAATGAAAAAAAACAAGGAATACAAAGCAAATGGCATAAAAATGTTGTCACTAATTGAGGTACAAAGATTATTACTCCTAACAACTCACATCATAATAAAGCAAATGATAACACTAATTTTATTTTATTACATTGTGAAGGCACAAAGCAATACAAATAAACTGTTCAACAAACATACAGGAGGTAATTAGGTAATCATTGTTTTAAGAACATTCTTAAATTGAATGGGTTCATTGATGCTTGTCATTAATGCAGGCAGAGAATTCCATTCATTACACGTTCTTGGGAGATATGATTGGGCATATCTTACTGTGTTGCAATGGGAGACTGTGGCTTTTTGTTGGTGATTACGGCGAAGAGAAATGAACGGAGCAGCTTGAATTAAACGGGAACGGAGTTTCTGATTATGATAGAATATTTTATGAAACAGACAAATGCGAGTGCGCTTTCGGCGGGTAACTAGTGGGATGAGGTTTAGAGATGCCTTTATTTGAGTGACACTAGCTGAACGATGGTAGTTAGCCAAAATGAAACGAGCTGCACGATTTTGAATGGATTCCAACCTGTGTGATAATGTTACCTGACCGGAGTCCCAAACAGATGAAACGTATTCCATTTGAGGACGGACGTATGTGGTATATATTAATAACTTTAATGATGATGGAGCAAGAAAGAAGTTTCTTCGAAGGTAACCCAGTGTTTTATTAGCTTTGGACGCTATATGTTCTGTATGTGATTTCCAGGAGAAAGTGTCAGCTATGTGGACGCCGAGGTACCGGTAAAATGTTACAGTTTCAAGGGGGTGACTGTGAAGAAAGTAAGTTGCACAAGTTGTACTCGACCGAGAAATCCTCATAGACTTGCATTTTTGAATGTTTAGTTCCATTTTCTAAATATGACACCAATGAAGTATGTTATTGAGATCAGCCTGCAGAGAATGAATATCATTGTCATTAGATATTTTATGGTAAATCACACAGTCGTCAGCGAACAAACAAATATTGGAAGTAATAGTAGAAGGTAAGTCATTTATATAGATAAGGAATAGCAGAGGGCCAAGTACTGATCCTTGAGGAATCCCAGAATCAACCGGTGCAGTGGAAGAATTAACATCGTTAGTGCTGACAAATTGAACACGAGAAGAAAAGAATGCACGAATCCAGTTAAAAACTGCAGGGTCAATTTTTTGAGCACTTAGTTTATGTAAGAGCAGGGAATGGTTAACTTTATCAAACGCTTTAGCAAAGTCAAGAAATATACAGTCAGATAAAGAAGCAGAGTCCAAATATAAATGCAAATCATTAGTAAAAGAAATTAGTTCAGTATCACAAGAAAACATCTTTCGAAAGCCATGCTGATTTGAAGAGAAAAAGCTATTATCCTTTAAAAATTAACAAGATGAGAAAATATTTTATGTTCCATTATTTTGCATGGTACACATGTAAGAGATATAGGACAATAGTTAGATGGACTATGTTTATCACCGCCTTTAAGTACTGGAATAATCGCAGCAGTTCTCCCGTCTTCAGGCAGTACACCATCATGATACGATTGTGAAAATATGCATTTAAGGATGATGAAACTGTATTCTTTCGTATTCTTTAAAAATTTACTATTAATTCCATCAATACCGTGAGAAGACGTTAGTTTCAGGTTGTCAATAATCGTGATGATGCCATGCGAGTCAAACGTGATGAGATCCATTGCAAAATGATTGTACGACTGAAGCTCAGGACGTTGGGTATATTTAGATGAAAAAAACGACTTAATGAATGTATCACTTAGCACAGTAGAACAAAGATGGTCGAGAACAGGATCGCCGGTGAGTGTAACCAATGATACTTTACTGGTGCTAAGTGGTTTCATTATACTCCAAAAACGTTTAGGGTTAGTCTTCAGGATCTTCGGCAGGGTTACATTGAAGAACGAAGCTTTATTATCCTTTAGCGCTCGCGAATATCCTAAAGAGGCTGTCTTGTACTTTGTCCAGTTGGCCGGTTTAAGTGAATACTTAGCGATTCTAAAAAGTCTTTTTTTCCTGTTAGAAAGTCGGTTTAAGTATCTGTTATACCATGGAGCTTGGTTATTGGAGTACACCCGGCGAAGGGGGATATGGAGATGAATTAGTTCAGACACTTTATTACGGAACAAACACCAATTAGTTTCTACTGAGCGCCCAAGCGAACCTGGTAAGAAAATGTCTAAAAGGAGCACAGTTCATTATTAATGGCTAGATAGTTACCCTTGTTGTAGTCTCTGATGTTCTTGGACTGTTTTACTGATTGTGCATGCGACAAATCGAATGTGAAATGCAAAATAATATGGTCGCTCAGGCCAGGCATGTGCAATACGGGTGACGTGACAGTCTCTGATGACGTTAGTACTAGGTCTATTAGGGAAGAAGAAGTTTGAGTGACACGTGTGGGTGAGGTGACAATTTGTGTTAAACCAAAATCCATGTAGGTGGTCATAAACTGATTGGCCTCACTTGTCGGTGGGTTAGTAAGTGGGCATGCGTGCAACCAATCAATATTCGGGTAGTTGAAGTCCCCCATTAGTATGAGTTGTGCATTGGGATAGCGAACCGTTACTTGATTTAGGCAGTCTTGCAAGCTATCACAAAATGACGCATCGCTTGATGGGGAGCGATAGCAGACCCCAACAATAACTTTCTTGAAATTTACATTCAAGCAGCACCACACAGATTCAATGTTTGAAATAATTGGTATGCAGTAGCAATCAAAACGCTCGTCCACGGCCAGCAAAACTCCACACCCCACTCTGTCAGAGCGGTCACTGCGGTAGACTACATACCTTTTTTCACAATGAAACAATTCAGTGTTAGATATCTTGCTGCTAAGCCATGTTTCAGTTAGTGCGATGAGATCGGCTTTCATATCGTTAATTACTGTACATAACTCATCCTTTTTGCGGTAGATACTACGAATGTTAGTATATAAAATAGAAAATTTTAATCTCGAGCGGGTAGCACCGTTTCCCCTCCCGTGTCCCTAGCGATCTTTATGCTGAAGAAGGCGGCCAGAGCGGAGTGCTCGAGAGGATGTACCATGCGAATTCGATGCAACTTTCAAGACAGCGATCTCAACAATGGTGTCATCTATGTCACTGTAGCCAAAGGATTTACCGCCAACATGCAATTTTTTGCACCCAAGTTTATATGGCTTGCGCAGGCTTTTGGCATGCTCTCTTAACTTTTTTTGAATTTCGCGCGTGGCGGGGCAGAAATTCTCCCTGAGAGCAAAGCCACTATTTTCAAGCAAGGAACACTTAGCAAGAACCACTTCTTTTTGCTTGTATGCAGCAAATTTGATAATGATCGGCCGTATTTTCATTTTCATAAACCGACCGAGCCTGTGAGCGCGTATAATGCTATCGCTGTTAAGGCTCAGATTCAGTTTATCATTAATGACGCTCAAAACTTTAGCTTCAGATTCAGTATACGCCTCGTTTTCAACATTTGTTATGCCATAAAAAACTAAATTATCTCGTCGAGAACGGTCCTCTGCGTCGTCAAGCCGATGGTGCAGTGCGCAGGCTTCCGGCTCAAGTCGATTAAATTTATCATGTAGCTCACTAAAATCGGCCCGACATTGCTGAAGTAATGTAGTCTGGCCTTCAACAGCCTCTAACCGTGCCTTTATATCAGATATGGCTTGAAAAGTGTTTTTCTGCTGGTCTTTCAGCTCACAAACCGTTTCAACAACTGATTTTCGTACTGTTTCCATTCTGATTGATCGCTCATTTAAATCTTTTACGGTTTTAAGAACTTCCGCAAGAGCAGCCAATGATTCATTAGGACCCGGGTTGCACTCAACATCCCCACACAAAAGCAGTAGCAGCGAGCAAAAAGGTTCAAACAAGGCTTCAGGGCATGGAAGCACGACTAGAAACGGATCATCCGATTTAAAACAATGGCGAGGTAGTTGGGACTGGTAACTAACCTGCAGAATGAACAAGAGCGTAGGTGAGCCTCCCATCGTTATGATGCTTCCATGCCCATTGAGCGGCGACTGCGCAGCACTCGATTTTAAACGGGGCGTAGGTGGGGCTGCCGATGTTCCTGCAGCTGCCACGAGTTGAGGTAGAGCAAGATAAGGCAGGAAACCTTGAAGCTGGTCGTGCCGGCAGGAATGCAGCCACTCTAATCCAGGTGAAGTGGCATCGCTGGACACTTCCGAGGCTGAAGGTCCAGTGGCGAACGCACCGGCTAATGGCACTTGCGAACAGTTTCCGCAGCCAGCAGCACCAAAGGCGATGTGCAGAATGAACAAGAGCGTAGGTGAGCCTCCTATTGTTAGGATGCTTCCATGCCCATACTGATTGGCTGATTGGCTGTCACTGATTGGCTGTTACCGGGAGTGTTCCTCAAGTGCCTCCAAAGACGTCTGGGTATTTTTGAACCCCACTTCTGAGCTGCTCTTAGGGAACTTCTCATTATCTGCATTTAGAACACGCACTTTTTCGTCAGTTTTTTTTTGAATAGGAGAAGTGAAGTTTTATTTTACGACTGTAAACTCCACAAAATGCCAATGTTCATTTGCCGTGATGATTTATTGTGGAGTTTTGCCCTAGCAGCGCACTTTGCTTCCGTTCCATGTTCTCAGTGTCGGTGTGCGCGGTTACACTTGTAGTGCGTTGACGTGTCTTGCTGAAATAATATACAATGCTGCTCTACTGTCCACTTGAAATTTTACCATCTTTCCATTCGCTGTAAAGAGCGTGTGGATAGAGCTTTTCTGGCTGCTCTCAATTGCCCGGATGGCTTTGTCCACGCCTACTACTGCCCAGCTCGCCACTATTTTGTAGATTTGAGAAATTGCTGCGAAGTTATTCCGTTTCTTGCACTTGCCGCATATTTCCCTCCAAACTGGGCATGCTTCATGTTTGCGCTCGTGAACACCACGGCAGTACTTGTACTTTTGCACAGAAGATTCTTGTGGCATTCCCTTAGCAGATTTTAGTTATTCGTGGCATAGAGATGATAAATTTTTTTACAGCATGCACTTTTTCGGTGTTTTTTCAACTACCTTCTTCAAATGCTTTCATTTGAATTCCTGATTCTTCATGAGAACGACACACAACTTCAACCTTCTTTTGTTTCGGATCATATCTAACTTGAGAATGTACGCACGAGCCTTTTCATCGTAGATGCCACAGAGAATAGGGTTGCGGATCATTTTTTCTCAATCGTTTGCAAATCAACTGTCACAACCTTTGAGTTTAAATCAGTTACGAAGCTGTTGAACTGCTCTTCAACCCATTGCAAACAAGTTTTGAAGACGCATCGCGAGGAGAGTTCATTGCGCTACGGCAAGAAGTGAGGGTCCAGAGGGCTGTTGACCGGAGCATAGTTAAATTCAATATGTGATATATATATATATATATATATATATATATATATATATATATATATATATATTGTGAGTGATCATTATTCATGCGCGTCATTTTATCATATGTACATACTCATCATCATCAGCCTGACCTGTGTTGTGGGGCAGAGGCTCGGCAAGTAAAAGAAGTGCCTTGCAGCCAAAACGTTGCCTTACAAGTGGTAGAGAGTGCTTTCCGGTCTTTTGGTCCTCTCTCTGCAGCGCCTTTTTGTTATCTTCGACTACCAACCATCCCTGGAGCTCCAGTCGGGTCGCCGTCTGCGCAGTCAGCCCACGGTCATGTCGCAAGACGAGCACAACAACACGGCTCCATCCACCCCGCCTACACCCCTGGGCATGCCTTCATGGACTGTCACCACCCCTCAAAAAGACCCCCCGGTGTTCGCCGGCCTTCGCCGTGAAACGTTGAAGACTGGTTGGATGAGTATGACCGTGTGAGTGCGCTTAACTATTGGCATGATTCTGTGAAGCTGTCCCACGTACCGTTCTATCTGACGGGGGTCGCTAAGACATGGTTTCTCAACCATCAACTGGATTTCCCGGACTGGCCTACATTTAGGCAGCAGCTCCGTCAGATATTTGCCAACCCTTCTGTCCGTGCAGGCATAGCCGAACGGAAGCTTGCTGAACGTGTTTAGCACTCCGGCGAGTCTTATACCTCGTAAATTGAGGATGTCCTCGCCCTATGCCGTCGCATCGACAGCTCGATGGCGGAACATGACCGTGTTCTCCACCGGCTTAAGGGCATAGGCGCCGTCGCATTTAAAGCTTTAGCGGCAAAGAACCCCACCATGGTCGTGGATATCATCAGTACGTGTCAGCGACTCGATAACCTTCAACTTATACGTTTACAGCCTCACACAGGAGATCTCAGGCCAACGCATGACATTGAGCTCCGGTCGTTGATATGGTCCATGATCCACGAGGAGCTGCAACTTCAGGCCACCTCGTCGTCTCATGAGCTCCGCATAACGCCTTCTGCAGGCAGCCTCCGCAACATCGTCAGGGAGGAGCTGGCATCCATGACGTGTGATCAAGCCCCGAGCTCGCACACCACTCCAAAGCCGACATACGCTCAGGTAGTTGCAGCGTCACCTTCTCAGCAATCACCGCAGTATGTGTCAACTACGCAGCCCTCATTGAATGCCCTTGCCCAAAGGGCACCGCCTGCTTCTTTCCATGCCTGGCGTCCAACTCGACCGATTTGCTATTATTGCGGAATACGTGGCCACATCTCACGGTTCTGTCGCCGACGTCAAGAAGACGAAAGGCGGGGCTAAGGTGACTTCGAGAAAAATGAGTTTGCCCCTGCTCCACAACATCGCCACCCATACCAACTGTACCAACGCCGCTCACCATCTCCACAGCACTTCGACGCAGCCAGTACATTCCGCTCCTCACGCCGTCGTTCCCCGTCACCTATGCGCCGTTCCTTGTCACCACTTCGTCCGGCTACCACGGCGTCTGATCATCGCCCGGAAAACTAAACAGTGCAGCTTCAGGAGGGAAAGCTGCATTTGGCGGACTGCATTTAACTCCTCCGGAACGCCCTTCAAAAGTACTTTCAGTGTGTGTTGAGGGTATATGGACTGAAGCCTTGGTGGACACAGGTGCATCTCTCTCAGTTATTAGTGTGGACTCGTGTTCCCGTTTGCGCAAAGTGAAGACACCGTATGATGGCCCTCCCCTTCGCTGTGCTAAAGCGGTTTTCGTTAAGCCTTGTGGTGTTTGCACAGCACGAGTTTCTATTGAGGGCATCCTTCACCATATACAGTTCCTCGTTCTGTCATCGTGTACTAATGCGCTCATTTTAGGGTGGGACTTTCTCTCCTCAGCTTCAGCGGTGATATCTTGCCGTCAGAGGATCATTCGTATGTCAGATACTGCGCTTTCATCCGATAAAGATGCTCATAGCCAGCGCTTCGTCACCGCTGATGACTGTTTAATTCCTCCAGACAATGAACGTATTCTGACCCTGACATCAGATAAGATCAGTACTGGTGATGTGTTCCTAGCACCGTGTGGACGCTACATCTCTGGTGGGCTTACCATCGCTCCTAGCCTGGTGCGCTTTCATGATGGCAGAGCATTAGTTACGGCAGTCAACCCTACTTCTATGCCTGTTGCACTGCCCCAGGGCATCAGTGTGGTTTGCTTCACAGACACCGTACTACTTTCTCTGGTGCCCCTTCACGCAGACGCACCATCTTTCTCTACGAATACTGATGACGATGCTACGACGGCTGCTTTAACAGCCACAATAAATCCCGATCTCACGTCAGCGCAAAAGCAAGAACTTTTGGGTATCCTTCAAAAGCACAGTGCTTCATTTGATGTAAATTTCAAGCTTTTGGGTCGCACTTCCGACGCCGTACATTATCGAAACGGAAGGCAATACAATTGTACACCGCCGCCCATATCGCGTGTCATCCGCAGAGCGGAAAATCATCGAGAACAACGTTGCTGATATGCTCAAACGAGATGTTATCCGGCCTTTGTCCAGCTCGTGGTCATCCCCTGTAGTGCTAGTCCGAAAGAAGGACGGTTCAGTGCGATTCTGCGTCAATTATCGAGCACATAATAAGATCACGCGAAAAGACGTGTACCTGATCCCACGAATCGACGACGCACTTGACTGTCTGCAAGGCGCTGAATTTTTCTCCAGCCTGGATTTACGGTTTGGTTATTGGCAAATACCTATGCACGAAGGGGTCAAAGAAAAAGCTGCATTTGCAACACCAGACGGGCTGTATGAATTCAATGTGATGCCATTCGGTTTATGCAATGCTCCTGCCACGTTTGAACGCATGATTGACACAGTTCTACGCGGCCTAAAATGGAAAACATGTCTTTGTTATCAAGATGACATCGTCATTTTCTCCACTTCTTTTTGTCAGCACCTTGATCGATTAGACGAAATTTTGACATGTATTTCTAATGCTGGACTTCAGCTAAACACAAAGAAATGCCATTTCGCCAACAAGAACATCAAGGTGTTGAGCCATCTTGTCAGCAAAGATGGCGTTTGCCCGGATCCTGACAAGCTTGCTGCCGTGATACGCTTCCCTCAGCCAGAAAATCAGAAACACCTACGAAGTTTTCTGGGCCTGGCGTCCTACTTCTGCCGCTTCATCAGCCATTTTGCTACCATCGCGTGGCCACTGCATAAGCTGCTGACATCCGGATCAACTTTCGCTTGGAACGACGACTGCGAGCGTGCCTTTCAAGCCCTAAAGCATGCTTTACATCCGAGCCTGTTCTGTGCCATTTCGACGAGAACGCACCTACATGTCTCCACACCGATGCGAGTGGCCATGACATTGGTGAAGTTCTTCTACAGCAGGATGCCACTTCACGGGAAAGAGTTATTGCGTATGCTAGTCGTGCTCTTACGGCTGCTGAACAGAACTACTCCATAACTGAGCAGGAGTGCCTTGCTGTCGTTTGGGCCGTACAAAAATTTCGACCGTATCTTTACGGACGCCACTTCACAGTCATTACCGACCATCACGCCTTGTGCTGGCTATCGTCACTGAAAAACTTGTCTGGTCGCCTCGGTCGTTGGGTGCTCCGCCTACAAGAGTACGATTTTGACGTCATCTATAAGTCCGGCAAAAAACACCAAGATGCAGATGCTCTCTCTCGCTGTCCCCTTCCACTGTCATCATCGAGTACGTCAGGTGATTGCTCGTCTGGTGGGCAAAACTCTGCGTCACCCCTCACCTTATCACAACTTGCGGTTATCGACAAGCCGGCTTCAAATCACTACACTTAGTTCGCCACACGCCAGCGTGATGGTCCATATTGAAATTGCATTATTCAACGTCTAAATGGTATATCATCTACGTTTAATGCTAGATTGCGTCGACAACTACGGCAATTTAAGCTCGATAACAATGTGCTCCATCGTTACGTTTACACTACTGATGCACACTGCTGGGTTCCAGTACTTCCGCGTTTTCTACGTCCCCATGTCCTCGAAGCCTTTCACGACGACCCATGCGCAGGCCACTTGGGATTTCAGAAAACACAAAGCCGCATCAGGAAACGTTTCTTCTGGCCTGGCATCTCTACCTTTGTGGCCAAATACGTTGCACCTTGCCATCTGTGTCAACGGCGGAAGCGGCCAACTTCGTCTCCTGCCGGCCTTCTGCAACCCATCACGTGTCCTTATACTCCTTTCGCCATCGTTGGCATAGACCTACTAGGACCTCTCCCCGTCACACCAGCAGGTAATCGTTGGATTGTGACTGCTGTTGATCACCTGACACGGTACGCAGAGACTGCTGCACTACGCACAAGTTCTGCTTCAGACTACGCAGACTTCTTTCTGAACGCCATTGTATTGCGCCACAGTGCACCTCGCGTCCTTCTTAGTGATCGCGGCAAAACGTTCCTGTCCACCATAATTGAAACCCTGCTCACAACCTGTTGTACAGTACATAAGACGACGTCAGCCTACCACCCCCAAACTAATGGGCTGACAGAGAGATTCCATCGGACACTAACAGACATGCTATCGATGTACATCGCACCAAACCACGACAACTGGGATACGATTTTGCCTTTTGTGACGTTTGCCCATAACACCGCTGTTCAAAGAACTACTGCCTACTCGCCTTTCTACCTCGTGTATGGCCGTTCACCAACATTCACCATCGACGTCTCTTTCCTAAGTGTTCCAACTGACGCCTCGGCAACCGTATCAGAGCAGTTCATCACAAGGCTCGAGGAATGTCGGCAATGGGCTCGCCTTAACACAGAAGCCAATGAGCAAGATCGCAAGCAGCGCTACGACAGCTCTCATCGCGACGTCTCCTTCAGTCCTGGGGATGAAGTGTTGCTTTGGACGCCCATTCGTACTTCAGGATTGTGCGATAAATTTCAGTCACGCTTCATTGGACCCCATACAATCTATGAACAAACGTCACCAGTGAACTACCGTGTCACTCCCAGCGACCTTTCTTCGGATCGTCGCTGTCGTGGTTCGGAGATTGGCCACGTATCGCGTCTGAAGCCATTCGTTTGACGTTCCGTTTCCGTCTAAGACGCGTCCGGGCTGGCCGCTCAAACGTGGAGGGAAAATAAACTTGTTAGGCAACGTTTTGGCTGCAAGACACTTCTTTTACTCGCCGAGCCTCTGCCCCACAACACAGGTCAGCCTGATGATGATGAGTATGTACATATGATAAAATGACGCGCGTGAATAATGCTCACAGCCCCACCACGGTGGTCTAGAGGCTAAGGGGCTCGGCTGCTGACCTGCAGGTCGCGTGTTCAAATTCCGGCTGCGGCGGCTGCATTTCCGATGGAGGGGGAAATGTTGTCTTGATCCAGATGCCATGTGTTTATTTTATAGTACGCGCACTTCCTCTTCTTCGGCTTCTCCTAGAATCACCTTGTTAATGCGTCACACTTCCCCCTCCCCTCGAGAAAGTCTCAGTTCAGAAGGTACGAAATAACGCCGCAGTTTGCAAACAACACAATGCCAGAGTTTATACCTAAGGGTAACACGGAGCAGTTGATCTCATAGTTCACTGTTGAGACCTTGCGTAGAAACTTGTAGGGTCATTCGATGACTGAACTCAGTTTGCCGTTGTTGGGATGCCATGGTGTCTCGTAAAGGACAAAGTTACCGACTTGGAACTAAATCGGAAGAAATTTTAGATCAGAAATGATTTTGTTCTTATTGTGGTAGGCGATAGAATTGGTAACTGCAGTTTTTCGCGCTTCTTCGACAGTTTCTTCTCGTTGTTCCAGTACTCTAGGATAAGATGGAACTCCATACATCAGTAAGGAAGGTGCGTAGCCGGTCACTTCGTGGGTGTTCTGTTGTATTCGTCAATTACCTCCGGAAGCAGCTTAGTTCAAGACTTCTGTGGTTCGTCATTTATCTTACATTGAAGTCTTGTTACGATAGTCTGGCATCTCTGGTTTGTCCGCTCTTTCATGCCATTGCATTGTGGATGATCAGATGAGGTGAATAGTTCGTGTAATCGGATATGTTTTAAAAACTGCTTGAATTTTCCTGCTGTAAATCCTGTTCCACGATCTGAAAGGAGCTTCCATGGTTTTCCAAAAGAAAATATTGTTTTTAAGCATGAAATGTAGGCGTCGCTGTTCTCACTTTTATGAGCAAACGCCCATACGTAGCGAGTCGCATGATTAATAACCAAGTGTATAAACTATTTTTGACAAGCCATATCCAGAAAATCCTTCAATGGTGTCTATTGCAAAGAGGTTGAAGGGCTCTTCAGCTGGAGGCAGTGATTCAAGTGTCCCAAACTTTTTTGTTTTCGCCTTCTTGCATCTCTGGCATGTATCACAATGCCGAATGTAGGTGGAAACGTCGGTTACCATATGCGGCCAATAATATTGCGGAGACAGGAGTCATAGCGTCTTCTTCACTCCGACATGCCCAAAATGTTGATGTGCATTCTTCAAAATGGTTGGGCGTAGTTCATGGGGCACGTACATTTTCCGTAGTCCTTTTCTTTTGACGATGATGATGTTATTTTTCAATGAATGCGTTCCTTTTGGACGCTCATTGTTGCATCGCTGAAGGTCGCCGTGTGATAGAAGAATAACTATTGGGGCTCTGCAGAGCGCATCTGCTTCGACATTACTTGCGCCCTCTTGATGTTTGATGTTCACATCACATTGACAGTTTCAAGACCACCGGAAGAGACGACCTTGAGGATTTTTAACAATCTTCAGCCATTGGAGTGCAGAGTGATCTGTTACAACAGTGAATGACTTGAAGGTAGCATTGCCATTTATCAATGGCATCTACAATGACAAGACATTCTCTTTCTGTAATAGCATAGTTCGCCTCGTACTTAAGTAGTTTGCGGGAATAGTAGGCAACAGGATGTTCTTTGCCTTTGTCATCAGGTTGTTTCAGCACTGCACCGATGCCTTCGCCAGATGCGTCACAGTACACAGTACATGGTCTCGAAGGGTCGTATATGCGAAGCACCGGTTCTTCAGTTATCCGCTTCTTCAGTTCACGAAAGGCTTGCTCGCATGCTTGTGTCCACACCCACTTGCTGCCTTTGTGGAGTAGCTTTGTGAGTGGAAGAGCGATATCGCTGAAGTGGGGGATGTACTGACGGTAGGTGTTTACAGTGCCCAGAAAACACTGGATATGTTTTTCTCGTTTTGGTGTCGGAAATTTGAGTAAGGCAGCCACATTACTTTGCTTAGGTCTCACTGTTCCGTGTGGAATTTTGTGGCCCAGGTATTCAATGGTGCAGCGTGCAAATTGGCACTTTTTTCGTTTGAGTTTTACGTTCTCGGTTTTGAGAGCTTTCAATAGCGCCTCAAGGTGTCATATATGATCAATAAATGTCTCCGAGAATACGACCACATCGTCAAAGTAATTACTAACATTGGTGAGCTGATGTCTCACTATTATTGATTTCATGGCTCTTTCAATGTAGCTGAAGCGTTCTTCAATCCAATCGGCATTACCAACCGCTCAAAATGATCATCAGGCGTGACAAATGCAGTTTTCTGAACGTCGTCAGGATGCATTTGAACATGCCAGTATACCGACGTTACGTCCAACGTAGTGAAAAACTCCGCCTTTCCCAAGTGGTCAAGAATATAATCTATACGTGGAATTGGTTGAAAATCGGGTACCATTATGGCATTGAGTTTCTGGTAGTCAATACATAGACGAGTGCGGCCTTCACCTTTCTTTTCCGCTAAAATGACAGGTCTGGCGTAGGGCAATAATGAAGGCCTCACGACACTTTGCTTGAGGAGAGCGTCAACTTGTTTGTTGATCTCCACTTTGTCTGCCTGTGAACATCGGTATGGTCTTGACGAACAGGGACAGCATGGGTAAGTGCGATCCTAAGATTCTCAGTAGTGATGTACCCAATATCTGTCTGAGATTTTGAAAATATCTCATCATACTTGCTTAAAAGAGAGTCCAGCACTGCAGACTCATGCTCTGGTAAGTTTTCTGAAGTCAGGGTTCGAATCAGCGGGGCTTGATTGGTTTTCTTTACATTGTGATGCGGAAGGTTCATATTCTCACCTGCTTGTGCCACTGACTTGCTTTCCAGATTTACAGAAAGATTGAAGTACGAAGCGCTGTCTACGCCAAGAATTAATTGCGTTCTCATGCCTCGCAGCACATGTGCATAAACTTTCTTTATGACGTTCCCAATTTGTAATTGAATGTTTACGCGACCCAAAGTTCGAATGCTTGATGCAACTTGCTGGACCATGATGCTGGAGTCTTTCATCAACTGAAGTTTTAGCTGTTTGTACACATCCTCGCTGATACAAGTAATTGTTGCTCCTGTATCGAGAATTGCATTTACTGACTTTCCGTTGGAGAGAGCACTGAAGTGAAATAATAAAACTCTGGGATGCCCTCCTCGTTTCCCCGTTCAGTATCAATAGCGGACACATTGCCGCGGTGCAGACATTTCTTGTGTCAGTGAAACTGTCGAGGGAAACCAGCAGCTAGGCAGTATCTACATTCGTTTTTCGGGGCACGCGGTTGAGGCGTTATTGTTGGCTGCTGCGATCTGCTGAAGAGACGTGGATCTCTTGATGCGATACTAGCGTTACGAGTAAAGGAAACTCCTCTCACCCGCTTTAAAGATGTCTCGACCCGTTGAGCAGCGGTGAGTCACAGTAATGACGAGTTGAAAGACAGTCCGGCGAGCGCCAGCTCCACATCAGGAGCAACATCTTCAGTCAGTCCAGAAATGATGTGGCTCTCTGTCAGGTCAGCCAAGGAACCCAGTCGCTTTTTCTCGTCGTAGTAGTCCTTGATAGTCTGCCCTCCTTTCAGTCGGTAGTGAATGAAGAGACGGAAGGCATCTCCGTCAGTCGTAGCAAAGCGGGCTTGCATGTCTCGCTTGATATCACCCCAACTTGTCTCGCCGTTGCTGAAAATCTGTGTCAGGTACCACTTGAACGCTTCCCCTTCAAAGTATTCGCTGAAGTGACTGACCCGATCGCGGTGAATCTATGACACCTCGGCTGCCTTCATGTTGAAAAGAAGAAGCCACTTGTCGATGGGGACGTCTTCTGGTGTTCCCTTGAACTTGTGTATGTTGAGCGGAGGCTTTGGCTTAGCCAGGGCACGCTGATGAGGTCGATCCTGTCGACTTGTGTGACGCTACAAAATGGAGACACGTCGTCATCCAGATGTCATGCGTTTATTCTAATGCACGCGCACTTCCTCTTTGTCGGCATCTCCTAGAATCACCTTGTTATTGCGTCACATAGTGAGAGATAGAGCATCAAACGCGTCATTCGAAGGCCGTTGGTGCGATTCCTGCTCACGGCAAGTTATTTTTTCACCCACTTTTCTTTCTTCCTATTTACTATAAATTAGTTCTAATAACATCCCCTATACATTCCTTGGCCGTATTGTCTGTTAGATGTCAATATTATGTGTCAAAATACGGAAAAACGAACCCTTAAGTACACACTTCTTTCATATATATATATATATATATATATATATATATATATATATGCTAGAGCGCTCACCCTAGCGGTAGCACGCAAGATCTGCTGTGATGCGACAGGCAGAGAATCGGGGTTCGACTTGTGTAAACCTGTGGTCAGAAACGGGGGCAGCTTCAATTCGACTGCTGACACGGTAGACCCTGCAGGTACGTCGGTATTACTTTGCGTGTTCATTTCGGTCAACTCTGTGGCTTGCTTCATACAAATTCCAGAACCAATACTTCGCCTGTCGCATCACAGCCGATCTTGCGTGCCACCGCTGGGTCGTGCGCTCGACTACGCACCCCAAACAGTTACTTGCCGGTGAAATGGTGACCTGGCTGTGTTAGTTGTCTTGAGGTACAACGTGAAGCTCTGCTTGAAGGCTCGCCATTGTTCTGCAGCGTTGCCCGAGAAGTAGAGTTGGGCTAGCGCAGGCATCTTCTCTATGGCTGATGCGCAGGCGCTATACTGGCTAACTTCTCTCGAATGCTTGGTGAGCCGAAATTGCATAAAATGGGGGATAGCGGAGTTCTAAAAGAACCGGCATTCATAAGGGGCTTTGTACTGAAAGAATTTATCAAGTCAGTTCATTACTGACTAAGAGAACTCATTCAAACGCACCCCAATTGTGTTGATGTAAGGTAAGAAAAAAAGCAAGTTTCGAAAACGAAAACAAATTTCTCGAAAAAGAATAAAATCGAAGCTTGTTGCCAAAATAACTCAACATCAATAAAGTTGGAAATATTGCCTGAGAATAATGTGCAGTAGCTTTAGAAAAAGGTAGACTAAGGTCAATGAGGCTGACTGTTTCATCAGCCTCTCATAATATTTATGTGTAAATGTGGGAGGTGAAACTTGAATGCCTGTAAGAATAGGCACGCTAGTTCATGCAGAATGCACATAATTGAATTGCTTCATCATGTGGAGTGAATGAAAAAAAGAAATGTGTTAGGGCTCGTTTTCCAGCCTTGAACACATTGGTAATGAGAACAAAAACCTTTGAAAGTTAGGGAGGTGTTATTTCAAGTAGATATGGTACAATTGTAAAAAAGCAAGTTGGTTAACGAACTTCGGCAATTTTCAGTGCATCTATCTATCTATCTATCTATCTATCTATCTATCTATCTATCTATCTATCTATCTATGTATCTATCTATCTATCTATCTATCTATCTATCTATCTATCTATCTATCTATCTGTCTGTCTGTCTGTCTGTCTGTCTGTCTGTCTGTCTGTCTGTCTGTCTGTCTGTCTGTCTGTCTATCTATCTATCTATCTATCTATCTATCTATCTATCTATCTATCTATCTATCTATCTATCTGTCTATCTGTCTATCTATCTATCTATCTATCTATCTATCTATCTATCTATCTATCTATCTATCTATCTATCTGTCTGTCTGTCTGTCTGTCTGTCTGTCTGTCTGTCTGTCTGTCTGTCTGTCTGTCTGTCTGTCTGTCTATGTATCTATGTATCTATGTATCTATCTATCTATGTATCTATCTATCTATGTATCTATCTATCTATGTATCTATCTATCTATGTATCTATCTATCTATGTATCTAGCTATCTATGTATCTATCTATCTATCTATCTATCTATCTATCTATCTAGCCGCTTACGTTTGGGTGCTCTCATGGTCACCTGCATAACTTGGCGTAAACCAAGCTTAGCGTGGGAGGGTAGCATGATATAGCGAAAATGACGAGCTGGTCAAGACATGAATGTTAAAATCCCGTCACGTACGTCGTTAAAGACTTCCCGCCAGACAGTGGTACATACCCACAGGCGGGTATGCGCCACTGGTATTGTGGTAATTGCCACAGGTGATTGACAATTGTCATCTACCCAGGAATGACAAAAACACAAATTGGCCATTTGAACGCGCGAGCATTAGGAAATACCTAATATCGGCAGCATCGACCCGACGCATGCAAAAAACGAATGTCAGTGTCCCAGCTTGAATCAAACCCAAGAATTCTGCGTGGTAATGAAGTATTTTACCACATAGCTACGCCAGGCTTTGGAACTGCTTTTCAAATAGACACTAATCTTCATCAATAGTCAAAAGTGGTTGCAATGCTGCCTACCCAATTTTATAAACATTACATATGCACTCCTTTGATATAGTCGTCACGTCGGGTTGACGTCAATCATGGTTAGTTGCCATGTGCTGAAGTTGATTTGTGTAGCAGTGTCTACGGCCAGTATCTTCGCGAGCATCAGCGCTTCATATCAGCTTTTGGTGCGGCTAATACGCATGTTCCAGTTGGCATCATTCACATAAAAAACAGCGCCAATAACGAGGGACAACAGAAAGAAGCAGACAGACAGTGGCACTGTCTCTCTGCTTCTTTCTCTTGTTCTCGTTATTGGCGCTGTTTTTTATGTTAATCATGTCGTACCAACTCGCCCAAGCAACCACGTTAGCCAGTTGGCATTGTTGCGCAAGTGCAAACAACTGGTTATATGAACATCTGCAACTCTTAAACAAATGTCTGTGCGCGCAATATTTGTACATATATTTAGCATCAACTAATGGCGTGTCGCTCAATAAAAAATTGCAGCATGGTCGCTTTCCCCCCGCATGCTTCGCATGACGTCGATTCCCATATGCGTGGGATCTGGCAAACTTTTTTCTAATCCCCACAATTCCTTACATTTGGTATGCTACAGTTTTAGTAGGGAAACAAGATGAAGGTTTTACCGCAAACGTTTTTATGAAATCAAAACTGGGGTCACGCAAGGCGCCGTAGTTGCCGTAACCAATAACAATAAAAAAGAAATACTAAGGACAACGGGGGGCTCGAACCCTGGTCCGCTGCGTGCGCGCCCAGCAATCTACCACTGAGACACGCCGGTGCTTGGGACTTGTTCACAAACTTGCTTTAGGCAGGCTTGATGTCGAAAAAAAAACTGCGTTTTTATGAGTAATAAAGCGTTTTAGAACCGCAAAAAAACACAACCTGTCGTCACACAATGCGAATAGCGTAACGAGTGGGCCGTCCAATGCTCCAACTCTTTACAGAAACTTGTTCTTATTCACCTATTAACTGTGGTGGAAACCCACTTCAGGCACAATTCCTTATCGTCGTCAGCCACTGCATGAACAATAGGAACAAAACTCCTTGGAAGTGCTTTGCGGATACCACGCTTCTCAGAAGATTGAAGAAAAATAGCATAGGGAATGCTGGACTACTACCCCAACTTTCTTATTATTATTGCCGTAATCGGTGGTCTAGTGGCTAAGGTACTCGGCTGCTGACCCGCAGGGCGCGGGTTCGAATCCCGGCGGCGGCGGCTGCATTTCCGATGGAGGCGGAAACGTTGTAGGCCCGTGTGCTTAGATTTGGGTGCACGTTAAAGAACCCCAGGTGGTCTAAATTTCCGGAGCCCTTCACTACGGCGTCTCTCATAATCATATAGTGGTTTTGGGACGTTAAACCCCACATATCAATCAATCAATTATTGCCGTTATGGGTATCGAGTAAGTGTGCTTACAACGGTTACCAAAGGAGTGTTTAAAAAACGCTCTCAAAGGCCGCCCTTCTAGCTTTCGTTGTGACTATGCTGTGCCTTCAGCGCAAGCCTGGCGTTTTTTTTTGTAAAAGGTACTGGAGCATTTAACTACCCACTTGTTGTGAAATTCGCATTATGTGACACATGGTTTTCTTTGCTGTCCTGGAACTCTTTATTACTCCTTATAACGCTTTTGCTTCCCGACATCAAGTCTGCCTAAGGAAAGTTTGCCTAGGAGTTCTAAGCATCAGCGTAGCTCTGGGGTAGAATACTGGGCTGACACGCAGGAGACACAAATTAAAATTCTATCGTATCCTTTGTGTTTTATTTCCTAAGTTGTTTCCCTGTTTTGTGCGATACTGGTTACGGACACCGGCGATGGCACTGGTGGTGGCGACGGCAGTGCACAACTACGGCGCGCACGTCACCCTTGTTGTGATCGCAGAACAGCTTTCACTGTAAAATAGGACTTCGTCTGCTAAAAGGAACCATGTGTAGTTGTGAAGCAGTAGGCGCTAATACTCACACTGGCGGCGACGGGGACGCTGGCCCATCGCAGCGTTGCGCAGGAAAAAACCTAGGGAGGCGCAAAGCACGCAGTGATGAACCGGTGTCGTCTACTCGAACATGCCGATACTTGCTAAAGGGCAATGAGAACAGACAACTCTAATTGAACACAGAGACTACAGTTCATTTTTAGACAATTTCGTTGATATGTTGGGTTTAACGTCGCAAAACCACCGTATGATTATGAGATACGCTGTAGTGTAGGGCTGCGGAAATTTCGACCACCTGGGATTCTTTAACGGGCACCGAAATCTGAGCACACGGGCCTACAGCGTTTCTGCCTCCATCGGAATTGCAGCCGCCGATGTTGGGATCCGATCCCGCGACCTGTGGGTCAGCAGCGGAGCTCCTTAGTCACTAGACCATCACGGCGGGGTCTACTTTTAGATAACCAGCACACTTCGAATATTTGTATTCGGCAATACACAGTAGAAATCTCCCACCGGCACAACCTTGGAAATCAAGATCCAGTGTTGATAAATGTGGTGTGGTCATTGATGGGTTGTGCAGGAGCACCAGTCAGTCTTTTCAATCGACAAAGTCACTGCACACGCTGTCTGCGTCGGCGTCGTGAGTCGAGAGAGAAGGAGGAAATCCGCCTGTGCAGTGAGGGTTTCACCACCATTGGGTGGTCGGGATGAATTCTTTTAAGAGAGAGAGGAGCAGCGAGCGTATAGCAATTAGCAGACCATACCTGCGTCGGCTTTGCGAGATGAGAGAGAGAGCGTGAGGGAGGGAGGAGAAAAAGGGGGAGCAGAGGCACATGTGCAGAAAGGGTGGTGACGTCCCACACAGAATTGAGCTCGACCCTCGACTGCTTCGAGTCTATAACATATCCCACAGCGCTTTGTCAAAATGGTCACTCACCCCTGTACTAAGAGACCGAAGCACACTGTTGTATCTACTCTCTTCTGAATGTAATATTGCCTTACGCGTTTATTATTCTTCTATTTATTTCATAAAGTTTTTGCCCACAAAAGCCTGTCAAAAATGCTCAGCGCAAACTGTGCCCCATTCTTCGAGAAAGTACGCGACTCTTGTAGATAATGCTGTTAAGATTGCCCACAAAACGTGAACACTTTAGATTATTCCAGACCTTACGCCAAGACCAGTCATAAGGCTGGAATATTTGACGACATATGTATAAATCCCGATGCGCACCACCGCTTGTCAATTGGTCGACGGCCGATGCTCTGTTCGCCCCTATCAGTGCCATTGTGTATAACTGTAATTTGACTTTACGTTTATTGGCCACAAGTTTGGCCAAACAGTCTAAGTTTGGACAAGTCGTGTCTGCTTTCGTCGACGTCACTACACCGTGGCACCTGGTAGAGGTGCGGTGGGTCGCCTAGCACAATTGAGCCTGAGACTTCAAGAACTCGACGTTACCGTCGTTTACAAGTCTGGAAGAAAACAATCTGACGCCGACTGCCTGTCTCGTGCCCCCGTCAAACCAAAGCTGCAGGACGACCCGAATAACGACTGCTCTTTGGAAACCATAAGTACTAAAGACTTTGCTGCACCCCGGAGCTCGGGAGCCTTGTGGAATTCCTGGAGGGTAACATCGCGACTGTTTCAAATGTATTCAAGAGAGGAGTTGCACGTGGTTCTTCCTGAAAAATGGTTCTACCTCTCTTGGTTCCCTTAGTGGTGAAGCCAGAAGCCTTTCATGGCCTTTATAACGATCCGACGCCACGTCAACTGCTGTTTCCCGTACGCTCGCAAAAATACAGATAAAGTACTACTCACCACGACTTGCCACCGACGCCTCTCGTTACGTCAGGGCATGCCGATGAAGTCAGCGACAAAATACATCACCGACAAAACCACCAGACTTCCCTCAGCCGATGGATCCACCTCATCGACTATTCTTAAAAAATTGGCATGGACCTACTGGGACTGTTTTTACGTCAACTTGCGGAAATGAATTAATCGTTTTCGCCACCGACTGCTTCACCCGCTACGCCAAAATAGGGGCTCCACCCAGAGGCAGTGCCACAGAGGTAGCGAAGCCCTTACCTGAAGACATTGTCATTTGTCTTAGCGGCCCAGAGGTCCTCATCACTTATAGAGGTATGACCATCACTGCGGAGAGAACTAAGACCATCTTCGCATATAGCTAGAAAAGCCACCGCCGCGTACCACCCACAGACAATTGGCCTCACCAAGCGGCTGGACAATCCTATCACCAACATGGTGGCCAAGTACGTCGACGTTGAACACAAGACATGGAATGCGGTCGCCTGGTACGTGACCTTCGTATACAACACAGAGGTGCAGGAGAAGATACAGATGTCGCCATAAAAGTTGGTCTGTGCAAGGAACCCGGCCATCACGATCGATGTCAGGCTGTCGAACGTCGCTGACGAAGAAACTCTCTGTCAATATCTACCTGCAGCGTGCTGTAGAAGCTTGTCAACTTGCCCACCTGTGCGTCAAGAATCAGCAGATGACTGACCGGTGACGTTACGAACTCCGTCAAATCCTCGTAGAATACCAGCCTGATGACCACGTTTGGTTTTGGACGCTGATACGCAGTCGTCGCCTCGGTGAAAATTATAACATTTACCGCTAAAGGGAACCATGTGTACAAGCGAAGCAGCGGTAATGCTTACACTGGCGGCGACGCTGACACCCGAGCTAATCATGTCGTTGTGCTGGAGAGAAACATAAGGAGGCAAAAACACGCAGCGATGTTCCGATGTTTCTTGCTGGAACATGCCAGTCGCTGCTAATGAGAAGTAAGGGACATACGACTCTTATTGGATGCAAAGACCCACATTCGCTTTGAGCTGAAACGCACTCTGCACAATTTAGGGACGAAGATCTTGCACATTTTAGGGGTGAAGGTGTATATGTTAGCAGTCGTAGTAGTACGTATAGCCACCTTCACGGCCATGCAAGAGAAGCGGCACGCACGCATTCTCTAGAATTGAGGAGGAAACAAACGCACGTTAATCGCTAACAAAAAGATGATTGTTTCTGATGAAATAACTTACAGAGGCAAGTTTCGGTGACTTAATCGTGATGCTGAAAAAATTGTAACAAAAGAACGCACTCTGAGCACCATCTGACCAGAAAGCTTGCCACGTTAACCTCGCGGGACGTAACTTTCTTGACTTTAGCAAGGTTTAGCGAAGATTGGGCTGACGTGCCACGAACTCGCGGTGTTATAAGGTGAGAACTACACTCGAAGCGCAGGCTGTAAGAGAGTGCACGCGTACCACTCCTCTGGTCTGGCTGTGCCACCTGTTGTTAAGTCCTTGAAATGTGCGCTGGATGGCGCTACTGGGATATGGTGAATATATAATGGAAAGATGTTATAAGGGTGTACTTATAGTGCTCACTTGTTAGGCGGGTGGACAGATGGACAGACAAATGCATGTTCGGACGCACGGATGGACGCCCGAACCGACTCACGGAAGGACGGACGGATGCATGGATGGATAGACTGACGGGCGGATAGACTGACACACGAATAGATGGTCGCACAGACGAAGGCATGGACGAATGGAAGCGTGCACGGACGGGTGGATGCATCGCCCCACTCATCATGATGCACTTCGAGGATATGCTGTAACTTTTTTTATTCTTCAACAACATACAGGAGAAGTCTCCCATCGCCAATGCCTTGGAGGCCAATATTCATTGCCTATATTGTTACGTGGAAAATAACAGTTGTCAGTCCGCAGCCACAACGCAGCTCACCAACAACGTCCACTTCTTCACTCTCAGTCTGAGGCACCTTACTTGGGTATGCCCCACTATGCCCTCTTTCATTCAGACGAAATCACGTAACACGACCCCCGGCGGCAAAAGCGCCAAACCGGCCAGCGAGTTTACGGGGCCACAGCAGGAGCAGTGTGGTAACGCTTGAGCCTTGGTACGTCGACGATGTCCCTTGACAGCAGAGCGGAACAGGTTGATGGATTATCAGGGACAATTTCATATGTAGTGTCGGTCACTCGTCTAAGCACGCGGTATGGGCCCGTGAAACGAGAAAGAAGTTTTTCTGAAAGGCCTGCATGTCGCGTAGGGGACCAAAGAAGAACGAGGGAACCTATTGGAAAGTGTTTGTCGCGATACCGCTCTTCGTAACGATGCTTCTGCGAGTCTTGGGACGCCATTAATCTGCTGCGGGCAAGCTGACGAGCGTGGTCAGCTCGGGTAATAGCGTCGCGTGCATATTCAGAAGTAGACTGCGCAGCGGCTGGCAGGAAGGTATCCAACGGCAATGTTGGTTCGCGTCCAAACAGAAGGTAAAATGGCGAGTGCCCGGCAGTGTCATGCCGGGAGGAATTGCATGCGAACGTCACGTAGGGTAGTGCAAGGTCCACATCACGATGGTCGGCCGAGACGTATTTCGATAGCATGCCTGTCAGGGTGCGGTTTAAACTTTCTGTAAGCCCGTTTGTCTGGTTGTGGCTGCGGACTGACAACTGTTATTTTCCACGTAACATTTTGGTGGAAGTGCTGGGTGCTCTTCTGGCAACGGAGCTACACAGTGGACGCCTCCTTAAGTCTGCTACCATGGCTCCGGGTGAGGATACGGCTTCGCCACATACCTCAGCAACGACAGCAACCCGGTACGTCGCCCTACCGCAACCCCGTGATCCCGGTACCTTTACTGGAGAGGACAACACGAATGTGGACAAGTGGCTTAGCATGTACGAGCGCATCAGCAAGCAATATGGCTGGGACCCAACCGTTATGCTTGCGAATGTCATTTTCTATCTTGACAAGACCCCTCGCATCTGGTTTGAGACCCACGAGCACGAAATCACAAGCTGAAAAATCACAAGCTGGGAAATTTTCCCGCAAACGGGAAAAACCCGTTTGGTCAACAGCTTGATGCCCGAAAGCAATTGGCTGTACGTACACAGACGTCCACTGAGCCCTACTTGACTTATATTCAAGACGTCTTAGCGTTGTGTCAAAGGGCCAATCCCAACATAACTGAGGCCGACAAGATTTCGCACGTTTTAAAAGGAATCACCGACGATGCGTTCAGCCTGCTTGTACTTACCAACGTAACGACCATCGACGCCGTGATCAAAGAGTGCCACCGTCTCGAGCAGGCGAAGAGTCGACGCATTTTGCAGCAATTTCAGCGCCTACCCAACACCGCGGCAACGTTGTCTTGCGAAGCCACTCCTTGTCATCCGTCTACAACCGAAGACATGACGCGCATCGTTCGACGTGAACTCGAGGCCGCTTACCCAGCTGCCAACAAACCGACGTTGCCCGACGCCTCAACGCCAGCTGTCGCCTTGATCCAGGCTGTTGTCCGCCAGCAATTCGCTAACCTTGGTATCCTGTCCACTGCATCCACACTGGATAATACTGGTCCCTCGATAGCTTCTGTGGACATGAGACGTCGCCGTCCATACTCTATTCGAACCAGAAACCCGTCTGAATGGCGAACAGCTGATGATAAGCCAATCTGCTTCCGCTGTGGTCGCACAGGACACATCGCTCGTTACTGCCGCAGCCAATGACCATCTATGTCTTCTGGCTCGTACCCCGCTTACAGTAACTCATTCCGTCCACCAAACCACCGTTATCCGACCCGCACTGACTCTACAGCATTTACTGTTTCTGAGGACTACGGCCACCCTGCCCCGTCGTCGCCACCGCCTCAAAGCCGCCCTTCTCGTTCAAACACGCGTCGCCGCTCTCCCTCGCCATCTTTCAACCGCCGCATGTCCCCGGAAAACTAGGCTGCGCAGCTTCTGGAGATGAAGCTGCCCTGTCGACCTTACCCGAAAATCCTCTGTTGTCCTTACGTTTGAACCGGAACACCCTAGAAGTATATGTTGATGGCACAGCTGTTGAAGCTTTGATAGATACGGGCACTCACGTCTGTATTATGAGTTCGCGTTTTCGTCGTCGCATGAAGAAGGTCCTCACGCCCCCCTTGACCAGTGTCGTCCAAGTTGCAGATGGCGCAAAAGTCCCTGTCATCGGTATGTGCACAGCTCAACATACCGTAGTCGGTCATCAAATGGTCGTCCTTTTTACTGTGCTTGCAACATGTCCCCACGACCTCATACTAGGCCTCGATTTTCTTGCCGCCAATTCTGCTCTGATTGATTGCTCCACTGGTGTGCTCCGCCTTGAACTGCCACAAATCAGTGCCGCCCCGTACCGACCTACATGCCGATTACAATGCAGTGATTTTGTTCGCCTGCCCTCCAATACTGTGACGTACGTCGATTTTCTGTGCTCACCAGCTGCGCCCGATGGTGACTATTACGCTACGCCTCTCACCGACGTACTCCTTGCGCACAATGTTGCAGTGCCCTATACGGTGCTCAGCATCACAGATAACAAAACTTGTCTACTTCTTGGCGATTTCGGCTACATAAATCCTGTGCTTCCACAAGGAATTTCTGCGGCCCACCTGTGTCCGTTGCTCGATTCACAAATTGAAGTGCTTGCCTTAGACACACTTGTTTCACCGCAGCGCACATCACTCGCAACACATTTGGGCAGCCGTCAAATTGTAGACATGATCGCCACTGATCTTCCGCCTCCGCAAGTTGAAGCCCTACAACATCTTCTCGAGGCCTACCAGGATATTTTCGATTCTGGTGACCGACCTCTTGGGCAGACGTCCTTTGTCCAGCATCGCATACACACAGGTGATGCCAACCCACTTCACCGCCGTCCCTACAGAGTGTCTTCTTTTGAGCGGAGCATAATTCAGAAGGAGGTGAACAAGATGCTAGCGAAGGACATTATTGAACCATCCTCCAGTCCCTGGGCATTCCCGGTGGTATTAGTTAAAAAAAAGGACGGATCGTGGTGATTTTGTGTGGACTATCACCACCTCAACAACATCACCAAGAAAGACGCATACCCTCTGCCCCGCCTTGATGACGCCCTTGATTGCCTCAATGTTCCGCCTACTTTTCTTCCATCGATCTTCGTTCTGGTCACTGGCAGATCGCCGTGGACCCCATGGACCGAGAGAAGACGGCTTTTGTAACACCCGATGGCCTCTACCAATTCAAAGTCATGCCTTTCGGCTTATGTAATGCCCCCGCCACCTTTGAACGAATGATGGACTCCCTGCTCCATGTATTCAAGTGATCTACGTGTCATTGTTATATGGATTACGTGATTGTGTTTGCCCCCACTTTTGAAGCGCACCTTGAGAGACTGTCGAAAATTCTTGATGTATTCCGTCTCGCGGGCCTTCAGCTGAATTCATCCAAGTGCCGGTTTGGTCGCCGTCGCATTACAATACTTGGACATATTGTTGACGCTTACGGCGTACAGCCTGACCCAGAAAAAGTTCGAGCTGTGAAGGACTTTCCTGTGCCGAAAACCGCCAAAGATGTCCGCAGCTCTGTGGGGCTCTGCTCCTATTTTCGGCGGTTCATCAATAACTTCCCGGAAATCGCTCGGCCCCTAACAGATTTACTCAAACCAGATGAGACGTTTACCTGGGGTCCCTCGCAAGCAGCAGCATTTTCCGACCTGACCACTTTGCTCACTTCTCCTGTGCTGGCTCACTTCGACCCTACGGCACCGACCGAAGTGCGCACCAATGCCAGCGGTTGCGGAATAGGCGCTGTGTTGGCTCAGCGACAATGTGGGCAGCATCGCGTGATAGCTTATGCCAGCAGGCTGCTGTCCACCTCGGAGCGTAGTTATTCGATCACAGAGCGCGATTGCCTAGCGCTGGTATGGGCAGTCGCGAAATTTCTCCCTTACTTATACGGCCGACCATTTATAGTTCTTACCGACCACCACGCTCTCTGCTGGCTCGCCTCCCTCAAAGATCCCACAGGTCGTCTAGCCCACTGGGCACTCCGCCTCCAGGGGTACTCTTACACCGTAGTGTACAAATCAGGAAAACTGCACAAAGATGTGGATTGTCTGTCACGCTACCCTGTGGCCGACTGCGATCCTACGAGCACTGATTCTGTGGGCTGCGTCCTTTCCATCTCCCAGCTGCTTCATCTCGGGGACGAGCAGCGTCGCGATCCGGATATCAGCCGCCTAATACAACAGCTCGAATCTTCACCGCAAGACGCTTCTGTTCGCATGTTTAACTTAAAGGACCACACCTTATACTGGCGTAATTTATCGCCCAATGGTCACGACCCACTTCTGGTCATACCCAGCACCTCCACCAAAATGTTACGCGGAAAATAACAGTTGTCAGTCCGCAGCCACAACGCAGCTCACCAACAACGTCCACTTCTTCACTCTCAGTCTGAGGCACCTTACTTGGGTATGCCCCACTATGCCCTCTTTCAGTCAGACGAAACCACGTAACAATATATACGGGGTGGCCAGTGAACAGTTGCACAGCGCGAGCAGTGGGTTTCATATGAGAAGCACTTCTTAGCGAAATTAGGCTACTTCGAGCGTATCTATCTATCTATCTATCTATCTATCTATCTATCTATTTATCTATCTATTTATCTATCTATCTATCTATTTATCTATCTATCTATCTATCTATCTATCTATCAATCTGTCCGCCCGCCCGTCTGTCCGTCCATCTATCTATCTATCTATCTATCTATCTATCTATCTATCTATCTATCTATCTATCTATCTATCTATCTATCTATCTATCTATGCCCGCCATGGTGGTCCAGTGGCTAAGGTGCTCGGCTGCTGACCCGCAGGTCGTGGGATCAAATCCCGGCTGTGGCGGCTGCATTTCCGTTGGAGACAAAATTGTTGTAGGCCGGTGTACCCAGATTCGGGTGCACGTTAATGAACCCCAGGTGGTCGAAATTTCCGGAGCCCTCCACTATGGCATCTCTCAGATTCACATAGTGGTCTTGGAATGTTAAACCCACTAATTAATCAATCTGTCTATCTATCTAGCCACCTATGACTTTTAGCTCTCCTGGGCGTTCCGTTAATGTGTCCATACCAAAGTCGGTATGGTATAACATTACTGTATGACGAACGTATGTGATCAGTCATAACGCAAAATTATACCATGTATTCATAATATATATGTCATGGCCTTGCTGCTGTCGCGGTGATATCGCTCACGTGACATATCGAAAAACTGGTAAGGTATGCCATGACTGCGTTGCAAACCTAAGTGACAGGGCCTAACGTAAAAAAATGACATTCATTTCATGTAAGTGATGACTACACGCCATGCGCTCATAATATCACGTTACCAAATTTCATGTTACGTTACTTCAATGAACGATGAAGGTGAATGACACGTCAAAACATGATAATCATGAGATGCGTGTGAAGCAAAACATCACTACATTATACGTTCAGAGTGCGCTCACGCAATATAGCATGCTTAAAATATGCCAAATTTAGTTTCGTGACGTGAATATACGACGAAGGTAAATTACACGTCAAAAATGCTGACCACGACTAGCTTGTCATGTAAGAGATGACTGCACGCTATGCTCATAGCGTGCTCACGGCCGTTTCGCTAGGTTCACCTATATCAAGTTTCTTAATACGTGACTCGAACGGACGAGGATTGTATATCAGCCATCGGAACAAGATAATCAGGACATGCGTGTTATGTGCAACATGACTACATACTACAGTCATAGTGTTCTTGCGTCCATTTCGCCAGCTTCACATGTACCGAATTCAGTGTTACGTGATGTGAATTGATGATAAAGGTATGTTTATGGTGCAAACATAGTAATCAAGACATACTTATCATGTAAGAACACGGCTACATACTACGCTCATGATGCACTCGCAGCCATTTCTCAAGCTTCATGTAACCTAATTCGGTATTATGTGACGTGAACAGAGGACGAAAGTGAATGGCATGTCCAAACACGATATTCTTGTTATACGTGTCATGAAAAAATTCTGCAGATCCCAAGTACCTGGGAATCGTCGTTATGCGAAGCATGCGGAGGGAAAGGGAGCATGTTGCAATTTTTTATTGAGTGACACGTCATGAAATCACGCTAAATATATGCACAAATATTTCACGCATAGACATATGTTGAAGAGTAGCGGATGTTTATATAACTAGTTGTTTGCATTTGCGCAACGAAGCCAACTGGAACATGCGTATTAGCAACACCGGAAGCAGATATGAACTGCTGATGCTCGCGAGGATACTGGCCCGGGACACTGATACATAAATTAGCTCCAGCCTATGGCAACTAACGACAATTGACGTTAAATCGACGTTAAGGCTGTATCAAAGGAGTAGAGATGTAATGTTTATATAATTGGGCAGGCAGCACTGCAACCACTATTGACGTTTTACGAAGAATAGCGCATATTTGTGAAGTAGTTTTGAGAACTCGCGTAGCTCTGTGGTAGAATGCTTCATTGCGACGCAGAATTGGGTTCGATTCCGGCTGGGACCCTGACATTTATTCTTTGCAGTCGTTGGTCTGCACTGCCGATGTCGGGTCTTTTCTTAACGCGCGTGCGTTAAAGTTGTCCATGTGTGTTCTCGTCGTTCCTGGGTAAATAATAAGTTTCAATCACCTGTGGCAAATATCCGCACATCAGCGGCGCGTACCCGCCCGTGGGTATGTGCCACTGTCTGGCTGGAAGTGTTTGAGGACGTACGCGACAAGATTGTGACAATATTCATGTCTTGACCAGTAGGTCACATTTGTAAACCATCTTGCCCTCGCATGATAAGTTTGGTTCACGCAGAGTAAGGGGGTGACCACAAGAGCATCCGAACGTAAACGGCTAGATAGATAGATAGATCAATAGATATATAGATAGATAGATAGATAGATAGATAGATAGATAGATAGATAGATAGATAGATAGATAGATAGATAGATAGATACGCTCAAAGTTACTGAAGTTCCAAAGAAATGCTTCGCATTTAAAACATGACTGCATGCTACGCTCATAGCGCGCTCACGGCTGTTTCGCTAGCTTCGTATATACTTAATTTATTATACCGTGATGTCAATAGACGACGAAGGTAAAACATGCTGATCACAATACTCGTGTCATGTCATCATGTCGAACATGAGTACATAGTATACGCTCATAGCGCACTCACGGCCGTTTTGCTCGCTTTATATACACAAGTTTCGTATTATGTGATGTGAATGGATAATGAAAGTAATTGGTGAAAACATGTAAATGATGACATGCGTCTCGCGTATGAACATGACTAGATGCCATGCTCATGGTGGGCTCACGGCCGTTCCGCTAGCTTCAACAGTACCAAGTTTGGTATTACGTGATGCGAACGGACGACGAAGCGAATTACACGTCCTCAAAATAATCATGACATGCGTGTCATGTACAACATGACTACATGCTACTCTCATAGTGCGCTCACGGCCATTTAGCTAACTTTTTTTATATGCCAAATTTGGTGTTATGGGGCGTGAATGGGTGACGACGATGTATGACTGGTGCAAACATGACATATTCATGACATGCGTTTCATGTAAAACCATGACAATATACCACGCTTATGATGTGCTCGATGCCATTTCGGTACCATTGTACATACCAAATTTTGGTATTACGTGACGTGAATAGACGAGAAAGGTAAGTGACACGTTCAAACATCATAATCATGATATGCGTGGTATGTAAAACATTACCACACGCTACGCTCAAAGCGATATCGCGGATGTTTCGCCAGTTTCACATGTAGCAGGTTTGGTATTACGTGACGTGAACGCACCAGGAACGCAAATGCCAGGCGTAAAAATGAAAACTATATCATGGAAGTCATGTATTGCATAATTCACGTGCCAATCACCGCTGGGGCTGGGGTATTGCAAACGGTAGTTGCCGTCATTACGCGTCTGTAATCAACATAGCTGCATTTCATCTAAATACCTGAGTGTGCATAACATTTTATATTTCTGTTTATTTTTACTACTTCCATGCTCCTCCTAACGCTGTGCTGATTATTTTAAAGTAACATATCAACTTTTCTCAATTGTGCCTCGCATATCCTTCATGCCCACTGTACGTGAGATCTGCCAATTTTCTTTTAATCAAGAATCTTGCTAGCCGACGCTGCATGCTTTCGAGTTGCGAAGCGTTGTAGAGGGTTGCCTAGGTGAGTAGAGAAGAGGAGGGGGAGCGGACTCGCATGCGCATTGGGTGCGTGAACGCCGCTAGAGTGTTGCCTGAAGTAGAGAGAGGGATGCCATCGTAGACTAGCAGACGCTGCCTGTCTCGGCGTTGCGAGGCAGCAGAAGTGGGAGCGTATAGTTGGTGAAAGCGGGAGGAACCCGCATGCGCATTGCGGTGTAAACACTGCGGGGAGGAATGCCTAGACCATAGAGGGTGGAGCGAGTGGTGGTTAGCAGAATATTTTTTTACGGACGTGCCGGGGCAAGAGAGGCGAAGTGTATGAGGGGAGAGAGATGGAAGGCGATGAGCATGCGCAATAAGGGTGGTCACGGCGCCCAACGGATTGAGCTCAACCCTAAGCTGCTTCGCATATAAAAACTTCTGCGACGGTAATTCGAACTGTACAGGCTAGTTCCACGTCTTGGCACACTCGGGTACGATCTTGTCCCCGAAAGCATTACGAACTCTTCACGGTGGCGTGCACGACCTGAAATCGTTCATTTCATTCATCAAAATTAGTTTCGTGCGCGTTTTAGACCTAAAAACTGCATTCATTGTTGTTGTTTCTCTATTACTGTGTTTTATTATTTGCGCAAGATTATGATTGTACCTTCTTGCTTTGTGATGTCATTGTTACTGTTCATGTCATTTCCATCAGTTTTTCTGAATAGTTGTAGCCAGAACGCCCTTCCGGTGTGCGTTTTCTTTTCTCATGAGTGTACGGGCAATTTTTTCTTTTCTCTCCTTTTTCTCTCGCTCTACACTCTCTCGTATAGCCCCTATCTTACCTCTCAGTGCTAATTAGTAAATCGGATGCCAATATTTGGTTAACCTCCCAGCCTTCCTTTTCTCTCTCTCAATTATCCCACGGTCTGCTTCAAAGGTACACCAAAGGCAACTATAGATCTTATAATTAATGCAAACCTTTAACAAAAAATACTGTTCAGTGAGATAAGCGCAAACAGTATGGCTTGCCAGCAGTTAGAATGCTGACTACAAGGCGACGATGATAAAAAAAAGTAAACTAAAAGCCACACTTGAGAGCAAGGGAACAAATTGTTCAACTTGCACGAGCAGGCTTTCTTCTGGCAACGCCGCATAGCACGAACTTTGGTGGCAATGTTGATGGTAATGCAGAAATGTTGAGACAGAGCTAGTACCAAGAAAACATATTGCAATAGGATTTCACACAATAGTACATCCAAGATCAGACATCATAGCATAAGCCGTGAAGCAGGAGCCTAGGCAATAGTTCGCCTTGAGAGGGGTCTGATCTTCCAATATGTACATATACTCGTGTACTGATTCCAACCCCTCCCCCCCCCCTTCCTGACTGTGTGTACGCCGTCAAGCAATGCAGCAGTATTTCAGTTAGGTGGCAAAACGTTGAGTGTGATAAGCCACAGCAAGTACCAAGAGCGTAGCTTTTGCTTGCTTATGTATATAAGCGCACACACAAATGCACACAGAAACTTACATAAACTATGGTTAAACCACTCCCCAAAACATTTCTGGCTAAGCCCCTGAAAAGTGCTGACTTAGCCTGCAGTTAGACTGGCTGGACAGTCCGATTCAGAATATCGGTAACTTCATAACATATGCATTATAATTGTAATATAGCAATAACATCATAATTTGAAAAAAAAAAGCAGAAACAAGGCGTCCTTGCAACCATCATTTGAGATTCATGATGAGAGTTTATAAATGCCGAGAATCGCGACATGTTGGCAACAAAGACGTTGATTGTCGAAATAGCAGTCCAGAAACTTCGTAGTGTTACATTTGTGCCATCAAAGGGCTCATTTTGAAATAACGTGTTTTAATGGTGTGCATCGAGTTAGCTCACTTCAAATTAGCCGCCTCAAGAAGCGGGCCGATCGCAACGACTCACGTCACTGTTACCGTGCACAATGTTGCCCGGATTTCCTGCGTTAGTATTAGCAGAACGAATGCAGTGGGAGCCACGGCAGCAACAACGGCCATTAATCAATTACCCGCCATTGGCTCCCAGAATGCAAACGTCTTTTTATTCAACTGCGCCCCGCTAGATGGCACCACCTGTACAGAATAACTAGGCGAAAATTGAATTTTTGAGTCACTTGCGCTATTCGCTATAGTAGCGTCCGGCAGTTCTTTTTTCCATAAATCAAACAGAAACGAACAGGCAGCATTTTATTGCGTCTCTTCATGCACGGAAGGCTCTTTACATAGTGCAGCTAGATCGATTACTAGTGAATAGTTGCAGGTGGTTCGTCTGATGTCATCAGGATCAATTTGGAGAATGTCCTATGGCGGTGTATGTGTTCCTACGGCGGTGTATGTATTCCTAGAAAGCATTTTCTGTTTTTTTTGCTCTTGTATAGCCTTAAGTTCTGTTGTTGCAGAAATGCTTAATAAGGGATCACCAACTTCGTGCAAGCTGATGGCTTGTGCACGATTTACGCCACACACCACAATGAGATGAAACGCGATAATCAGTGGCCTCTACACGCAATCGCAGGAGTTCAAGCACTGAACCTACCATAGTACTGTTTGGTTAAGTAGTTGGCTATCGCGCCCTTTATATTATGACCAAGGTATTTTAAGATTTCCGCCACGTTATGGCACAACACGTAAAAAGTCTCAAAGCTTCAAAGCAATGAAAGTGATTCCAGGATATCAGAAGTGACCGCAGTGTTTCTGACTCTTTTATCTGTGTTGGACGAGAAAGGCGGTATTGTGCATGTAATAGTGAAGTATGCTTTCTGAAGACGTGGCATAATCGGAAATCACGGCGCATTGGGATAACACTCGTGGATCATTCTCTAGAGTTCAATCGTGGCACATCTTCTTAAGCCTGATGGGAACTCTGAATGGCGACCTTATACAGAAAATAATGGAGCTCACGTCTTCAAGTTGATGTCACGGATTAGTGCGAAGTTTAACAAAAAAGCTGCTAGCACTCTAGTTAAACCAACAAGCCCCAATTTCTTCTTCCTTTTCATTAATAACCTAGAATAGATCCACTCACAAACAAGCAAAATAAAAGTTCATGGAACTATATAAGTGCACATTTGAATTTGGGCATTCTTATCAAGTTAAGGTGCAGCGTTCATTTTGCTAATAATTTATCTAGTGACGTTGCTAATGGACAAAAGACCGAAAATTCACTGTTTGGTTTTCTTGCGTCCGAATATTACTCAAGAGTTTTTCTCGCCTTCCGAATATTTAGGAACAGCCAGAAAACCTACTCAGTGTCGCGTTCAATCTATTCCTAAGGTACAGAAAAAGTTCCTCACTTCGTATTTCGAAAAAACGGCGAAATGTCCAAATTAGGCCTTTTTCTTATTGATGAATAAAAGTATATATATAAAAAACAGTGCACTTTGTTTTACTTGATAAATACACACATTGTGTGCCCAATTAGCACCTGAACAGCCTAAAGGAAACAATTGTTTCTATCCTAGTCTTTTTCGCAATTTGAATTTAGCCAAACACTGCAGTGTAATAATTATCCCGAAATTCGCTCAGAACCTTTCCTTCATTACTACCGCAAAAACCTTTACAGCACGCATTTACAATAATTTTTAATTTCTTTGGTATTAAAAAGAAATTCGGTACATCTTCTGAGTTTAGGAGAACCTTGATTCATCAAAATAAATTTATACGCCTAACTTGTTTATTAAACGGGAAATGAAAAAAAAAAATTTGGAGGCGTGCTGCAGACGACAGCGAAGAACACGCATTTGGTAGCATCATCTTCAAGTGGACGGCATATTTTGCTACCCTGGCAACAAATAGCTCTCATACTATATAAATTTTGAAGTTATACACTAGGCGAGCGATGATAGTTACCTTAACAAAATTTTTCCTGGATAGTCTACATAATGTTTGTTGACATCTCCTTCTACAGGCAGTTGAAATTATTAGCCTATTTATTTTGACCAGTATTGTATAGAATAATGGCCACGCTCAATTTTTAAGGACTGGTGTACAAAAAACAGTCTCTAGATTAACTATAGAAAGTCTGTTAAATTACAAAAGCTTAGGTTTTTAAATAATTGTCTTCAGAAGTTCCATAGGCAAACTTATATAAATTTGAAAGCTTTTCGTTTTGTAACTTTAGTTTATGTTAGATCTTAATACCAATTTCTAAAAACCGTCTGCAAACGATTTTATAACTCTTATATTGATTGTCTATAAACTGGTAGCCTTACACTTCTTAAAAGTCTATGTCGTTGTTGCTTGCCCGCTATTATTTTTCTTCCTAATTGGCGTCCAAATAATGTCTCAAAAAACACACTTCTTTCTGTTTTAAAACAATTCTTGCATTCATAAAAAGTGACTTTTTTCTAACTGAATATGTAAAGTGCTGATAAACAATATTTAACAAACACAAAATATCTATCCTCTAAGTTTGGAATACTGCGTGATGAAGTGCTGGCAACGGCGATCGAAACGAGCAACAACTAACAACGCAAACGGCAGGCCGCTGGCGTGTTGCATGGTGTGTTGTTGTAGTGCTAAGTGTACTTGTGCGGTTCGTTCGAAGCCGCGCAATGTTGCACCTGGACCGCCACAGAAGGCTACTTCTATTAAAGAAAAAAGTGCTCTTGATTCAAAAGCAGCAAAGGGAAATAAGACGCAGGTGGTGGGTGGGGCCTTCATGGACAAAGCGTCACTCCGAGAGCGAGTTTTGTATGACGGTAAGTAGCATTTCTTTTTATTCGGTAGTCATAAAAGCGTGTCATTGAGTGATAACTGTGTTATTTTCTTATGCAATGGAGTGATGATATTCTTAACAGCTTTAATGTAGTTCGAAAGGACACAGGTACGCGAAGAGGCACTTATGGCAACGTATTATGAACACTAAATTATTCTGGACCATGTACTCTTCAAAAGCATGCTGTCTACTTCTACTCAGAATACACCTTTCATTAGTCTCATTGCTTTGAAAACTTCGCCGTAAACTTGCGCACTTATCTCTTTCGCGTAAACCACCACCACCACCACCACCGATTTCTTCCTTGCCGACTTTTCCCTGCAACCAGCCACTTCTGTCGTAGCCGAAAGCACCCCAACGAAGTGAAAGATATAATCTGCCGCTGTAAACACCACGCCAAATGTTTCGTTCTGCACACAGCGAGAAATTAGAACCAGCTGCCACCACGCACCACTGCATGGACTAACATAAATATATTTCAAGACTCTGTCCATGATAACTTTAAATCCAGCACTTGTAATATATATTGTATTTCTCATGCAACATGTAAATGATTATGTTTATTTCTGGCATATTGTTCAGTTACATTTATTTTTGAAGTTTGTCTCAGTGACCACGAAACTTCAGTTGCATCAGAAAATTTTCTGCATTAGCTGAAAAACATTTCTTTCTTCCCCAGATGCAGCGAATGCGGCAAGGCGACACCGAATACTTTCATAAGTATTATCGGATGCTGCCACATCAATTTGATTTCATTTTTCGGCTTCTCCAGAAAGACCTTGAAAAAAAGCGTGCTGTTAGGGAGCCAATAAGCTCTGCTTAGCGACTGGCCATGACACTCAGGTAATATGTTGATATGTGTACTTTTGTTTTTCCCTGTGATTATTTTACTTTTTCATACACATGTTACGTTGTTTTGCACAATGCAACGCATACCCCGAACTATGTGTTGCACCGTGCCTTTCTGTATTCCATCACCAGTTCTAACCTGGTGGCACCCACACATTAGAGCCATGTATATTTGTTACTTTCTACATGCACCAGTGTTTTCAAGATGTTTACTGTACACTCTTACTAATGAAAAATACATTTGTATTGCAGATACCTTTCATCGGGAGACCTCATCCTGGATATTGCACTTGTTTTCAGAGTTAGCATATCTACGGCGCGCATCGCTGTGAAGGTCACGTGCCATGCTCTTTGGATAAGGCTTCAGCCACTGTACATGCCCGTGAGTATACTTTCTGGCACATTATTTACAGGTAGTGTTTAGCGATTCTGCACAGTGTGCATCAGGCTTCAGGTTGAGCCTCAAAGTTTATCGCTTGGTCTGTAGATTTGCTATTCAACTTTCATACCATCCTTCAGTGCAGTGAGGCCATCTCATGCCACTTTGAATGGTTCCTTGCTCAGTGGCCCTTAGGGAAGGCTTATTTAGTGCTTGTGCAGCGTTTACTCTGCACAAGTCGGTTACCGTCATGCGTAGCCCACTTATGACCCTGACTGATCACGTCGCCTCACTTCTGGCCTGGGCTGGTTGGAAACTTATTGAAAAAGAAGCGTTTCTTTCTCTATCTCCTTTTGTTCCCTCGTAAGTGACGCAGTCAACTCATTTTCTGAAAGCGTTGACAGCACATCGCAGAGCACACCGTCGCAAGACAGAGCTATTTTCCACCCACATTGCAGCCAGATTCCATTGGTGTATCTGATATTGTGGCACTGGAGCATTGTAATAAGTGGCTCATTTTACTATAACAAGCATACTAAAGTGAACAGTGCCATCCCTGTTGTTTAGTTATATTTGATATATTGCTATAAACAGTGTTTTAATAAGTGGATGTGCTTTCTGGAGGAGCAGCCGCAAAGTTGGATACTTCAAACAGTTTGATTTCTATTCCAAAGAAAAACATAAATGTGATGAAAGACGGTAGACAGTTGTGAAAAAAAAAGACAGCGCCAGCGAACTGATTTATTAAGAAAAATTTACAATATCATTGCACTCTGCTTTTAATTTAATGCAATGCACCAGCTTGCCCAGCAATGCATTTTAAGGTAGACAGGCCCTTTAAGAGATGACTGTCCTATTGCTCATGAGAAACGAAAAGTGTAATACTGGATTTAAACTTTGCTGATGTGCAATGCTAACCATCATTGTAGGAACATCTTTGTGCTCTATGAACTCTTCTTCCATTTGTTTTCTTTTTTACACTCAGATTCCCACCACTGAAACCTGGGTCCATGTTGCTCAAGGTTTTGGCCGTACGTGGCAGTTTCCAAATTGCATCGGTGCTGTTGACGGAAAACATGTTCAGATTAAATGTCCCAAGAACTCTGGCAGTGTGTTTTTCAACTACAAAGTGTGTATAATAGGAATTGCTGTTGCGAAATTGCAAAATCATTTTGAATCTCTGAATCACATTCAATTTTGTCGTCTAATACTCCTGTCACACGACACGTGTAATGTCATTTGCAGTGAATGACTTTGAAAACGAATCTCATTTTTGCTTTGGTAACTTTTTTTCATAGCATATGCTCATTTTCATAGACGTTAAAGTTAATAGTGGTGTCAAGTAACAAAATGTGGGTATGCTCACGGCGTTGTGTTGTCCATCACGCAATGCTGTAAATGTGCTGTTCTCTATAGTTCTTCACAAAAATAAAGTGTGTATAGTGGTAAAGCAACCCCGTTGCCTAATCATAAAGTAATGTACAGGTATTTGAAACATCTGAAGCATTGCATCTTTTTATTTTTTCAACAATGCTGTCAAAGGTTATTCTTTATGATAAAATTACTTGCTCAATGTTTCTTGATATCATAAAGCAGAAATGAATAAACAACTATTAACCTGCTTGTAGATTCTCATGCATTCTAAAGATAACTTGTTTATTGCAGGGCACTTACTCCATTGTGCTGCTGGCAGTCGTTGACTGCAATTACAAATTTGTCATGGTTGATGTGGGGGCCTATGGCAAACAGAGTGATGGAGGCGTTCTCGAACAGTCAAAGTTTGGCAAGCGGCTTCAACAAGGAAAGCTACCGCTGCCAAAGGACTTGCACCTTCCAAACACAAGCCTTCCGGCTCCTTTTGTGTTTGTTGGGGACGAGGCCTTTCAGCTGAGGACTGATTTCTTCAGCCCTTACCCAGGAAGTGTTCTGAATCCAAGTGAAAGAGTGTTAAACTACCGCTTGAGCAGAGCACGGTCAGTTCATATAATTTGAAGCTGCATGATTGTTATAATTGCAGTCCCAGAACATGTGAAATTTATTACTATCCTATAGTGCCAACATCATACAAGTAGTCAACATACCGAATTGTTTGTACTTTATTTTCAGCTGCCATATTTACTAGAATGTTATGCAAGTTTTTTTCTCAGATTTTTGCTTTCTGAAGTCAACCACTCTCGCGTTGTGGTCGACTGCCGAAATAAATATTTGTGTTTCTTGGACGCACAAAAAGTCTCCTCTTGCGCTATAGTAGAGTAAATGCTGTAATTTGTTTTCATAAGTTGTCTGAAATCTAAATCGAAGATATCATAACATTTCAGTCATCCTAGTCTTCTATTTTGTTCTCAGATTTAACATGTTTGCAGACACACTGGTCCACTAACTACTATTATGTTTACCTGGTCGATAAAAACAGTTTTTACATCATTGTGCTGATGTCATTCAAATCGCTCATGCTCTAATTCAAGGGCATTTCTACTAGAGAAGAGCTTCTTTATGCAAGCCCATGTCAGGAATATATTCGGAGGGTATGGTAGGGAGATTGATCAACACCAAGCACACAAGTGTGCTCAAAGCCATTTAAGATGGTGCCTAAGACCTCACCTTCTACTAATGTGCAGACTCTTTTCCATTGTTGTTTCTCTGTGTACGCTAAACAATATGAAATACTTTGTTATAGCAAGCATGGCTAGATGGTTTGAATATATCTCCTTCTTACCATTTTCATAATTTTTATCTCAAATTTTCGCATCAAACGGCTTTTGCAGCATAAATAATACTGTGCAATGTGAGCACATTTTGTGACTGTTTTCAGTTCGGTTTTTTTCAATTGTGTCAAGAGTTGTGAAAGCTTTCTGGCGTCAAAATGACGTTGCAGAAGAATGAACCGAAACAGGCAGCGTGCTGCTCGTTCAGCTCCAGCGAATCAGTGGAGACATAATTGAGTTTAATAAGTGGATACCATGAGAATCACGCCCCAGGACAACTTGTTTATCCTTGCTCACCCAAATAAATAAAAAGAATAAGGCTGGGCAGGCAGACAGTAAATACAGTCTAAAATTTGATGGTATTGAATCAAGTACATGTGTTTTGTTGGGTAGAGCACTATAAAAAATTTTGCATTGAATGTACTTGGTTGTTGTGTAAAAGAGAGTGAATTAGTATTTTACTTGTCCAGAGTTTTGTAGAGCTTAAAGTTTACGTTTCTAGAGCTTTATTTGATAGAACTGATTACTCACAACTTTCTGGAAACATTTCTTGCTTTATTCAGGAGGTGTGCCGAGAACGCATTTGGCATTCTAGTCACAAGGTGGCGGATTCTCAAGAGAACCATGGGAGAGAGGCCAGCAAATTCTGAATCGAATGTCAAGGCCATGTGTGTGCTACACAACTTCCTCATGGATGCTTACACAGCAAGTGAAGACTCCTACTGCGGTCCCGGCTATGCAGATTCTGTGAGCCCCCTCGGGCAGCGGCGGGGTGCCCAGTGGTGACAGCAGCTCATGCAAACTCCCTTGCAACTGGCTCGCACTAAGGCCCACAACATTGCCAAAATGGCAAGGTATGTCAGGGACCTCTATACGACATACTTCAACAGTGCTGTAGGATGTGTTCCATGGCAGGATGCTGTGCTATGAAGAGTTTAAGTGCCACACACATTGAAGCTCTTTAACGTATTAATTGTGAATTCAGATTTTCTAGTAATTCAAACGAAGCAGCATGGTTCACCTAAGCACCATATAATGTCAATTTCTGTGTAAGAGTGCTATCTTTATAAAAACCATTCGGTCGCAAAGTAAAAAGTAGAATTAAAATAAACGGCTTTACTTTGAAACATTTACATATGCACCTCAGCTACTTACATACTCATCATTTCTAGTGAGGTATTTGTTGCAGTGGGGCAAAGAGTCAGCACCGATATTGCATCAGAGCATAAGTTGCCCACTAGAAACTACTTATTTACTTCTTTCTCATCTGCATACAACAACTAAAAAAGAAAGATCCTAGAAAGCTCGCATATCTGTGCGGCAAGTTCAGTGCCACGGTTCGCACTTATAAGAATATGCATCTTTTCTCTCATTCTGTTCGCCATGAAATGTGGGAAAGTCAATAAGTTTAGTCTGGAAAGCTAAGTGGCTCACAGTGCTTGCGTTTACCTCGTATACGCACATGTTCCTGCACAAGTAGAAGTATAAAAACCTTGTAAGCGTTCAACAGAAAACTTTTATTGATGGATTCAGACAATGCTACAACAAAGGTCAGGTTTTTTATGAGAGGAGCACTTTTTTTTTCAGAAGAAAAGTGACCACTGCCTTCTGTCAGTCAATAACAATGCCACACAAATTCTCAAGACTAAAAAAATGATGAAATTTTCAGTGACAATAAACGATGATACGTGTAAAGCATGCTGTTTAATAATAATAAGCACACAGTTGCGCACGGCAACTCCTTTTAGGTGCAGTGTAAGTACCAAAGTGTCACAGTTTATGTGATAGTAATAATAATACTACCTTTTATTTTTTCAAATAAAACAGTACATGTGATTAGGCCTGCCAAAGCCAATTGGTGGCTTGAGTGTGTTACATAGTAAAATTTCTATGTAAAGATACCATGGTCAAATAAACACAACTAAGGCTCATCGCATGATCAATAAACTACAATGGCTGTACACCTACCAAAAGCACACAAATGCATAACCTAGAGTTTTTTTTTACAATCAAGTCGTTATCAAATGCTGCATTCATACAGCATTAAATAGTCCTCATGTTTGAGAGGACGCCAAGAGCATTTTGCGATGTGCTTGAAACAGAAAGCGGCACCCACTGGGAAATTATTCTGGTGAATAGAGGGTACGACGACAATAAACAACACTGGGGAAAGTTGAACTCGCTGATCTTATTACAATGCATTAGTAGCTGAGCAAGACCAAATGCTTTCGTATGTCATTTTAGGCATGCGTTCCAGAAGATGCAGCATGGAAGTTGCTAGGATAGGGACTATCGGCACCTGCGGCTGAGTTGACAGACCAGGAGTGCCTGGCTTACAAGAAAAAAATCAATGAGCTTCAAAACATACATTCATAAAATTTATTTACAAATGCCACTCATTTTCACTGCAGACAGTTTTTTACTCTGTTGGCTGTGGCTGTGGTGGCTGTAAGGAGATCAACTCTTTAAGCACAACCCCAGCTTCATAATGATTCACAATGTCCATCATGTGTATTTTACACAACCCTAATAAATGGGGTGGAATATTGTCCCTAATAAATGAGGTGGAATATTGTATGTGTGTCGCTAGAGAAAGAAGAAAGTGCTGTGTGTCTGTAACAGATGTTTTACAGTTGTTTATCTTTTCCTCTAGGGCTGCATCTTCATTGTCCTTTTTTTCGTTTAGTGTTGCGTGTGACATTTGAAAAAGCGCATGTGTTTTGTTGTGAAAGCGCAGAAATAATAGTATTTTTTGAAGGAAGGGAATGAAATGAACGTGTCTGTGATGCTGGAGGTGTCTGTGTGTCGTCGACCATATCCAAAAGCATTTGTGTTGGCGATTCGCCACATGGGCTGTCTTGCTCTTGACCCAGAATCTCTGCCACGGAGTCATCGTCCATTGTGTCCATGTTGCTGTGGTCCTACAAGAAGGCATAAAGTAACGTCAATCACGATTGCTTTAACATTACGATACATATTAAGGTACTCGTTTTTGGTGTTGTTGCAGCCAATGGCTGCATTGTGCATTTATTTTTCTTATCACACCTGTGGAGACACACACAAACTTACAGGTCAAACGTAATGATTTTGAGATACAGTGGACTCTCACTAATAGGGACCTGCAAGAACCGACAAAGTATGTTGCAATAAACAGTGGTTCCGTTTACTGAGAGGTAAAAATGGGTGCAGAATACAAGCTCGAAACCAAGTATCGCAGATGCAATAGTTCCATTTAACAGATTTCCATTTACTGAGAGTCTAGTGTATCTTGAGGCAGTGATGATGACGCACTGGTTTATGGGGTCATGTCACTAGCACACACTGCTTTATTGTAACTACAACAATGTGCATGAGTTGGCAGTGAGAGCTAAGATTATAAATTTACCAATTGGTGTGAATTCCTGCTATCTGCAATCACAGTGTGTTACTAAACATTAACCATACTCATTTCGCATCGCTAGTTTACTACTACCACTAGTTCACAAATTAAGACACCTTTGACATTCACTGCTCTTTCATGATGATACTTTACTGTGCTGAATCTGATGTCTAACCTGTGCACTTGAAAATAAAATTGTATTAACTCCTTATCAATAAAAATTGGTCTTTTTCAACTTTAATTTGAATGTAGTTATTGTAATGCGTTAATGCAATTACACCTATTTTCGCAGTTCAGCATTTATTGCTATGGTTGTTTAGATATTATGTAAAATCGGTGCCATCTGTTAGCCATCGTGTGCATACCGCCATGTTAGAAGCTCAGAGTGGCACAGTCCACATTTGTTTGTGTATGCATATATGTAAGGCCTATTGATGTGAGGTGTGTATTGGCTGATAATTAAAATGTCGACGTATTGCAGAGTCTCTTGCAGCACACCTTCACTGTGATCTGTAGCTTTTATTTTTAGTTTCACTTTAGTATCTGCTGTATAATTCACTGGAATTCTTCAAACCCTTGTTGTGATGGTAGTTTGTTTCATTTTAAATGTAAAGCAAAGAAATATGCACAATATAGTGTTAATTATGTATGTGTTGCTTTACACGTACAGTGAGTATACTAGCCATTATTAGGGCATGAGAATCTGCTATGAGCTACTTTAATTTCTAACATACTAAACACACAGTTAATGCATGTGAGTGATGGGTTAGTGATGTAGACCAAGATTTCCTTGTTTTCCAACTCTAAACCATGAGCATTATGGCACCTGTCAGCTGTTTCGAAAGTCTCGTCGGCAAATGAAAAGATTATCTTACACACGTGGCTCCACAATGTCCCGCAGGAACAGCATTTGAGTGAAGTGCTTTCACGAGCTTACTGACTCCCCAGCAGGCGCCCCACTCTTCTTTTTAAATTCGCGCAAATTCTTGCAAAACGTGTCTCTTAGATTGCGCCATCGTTTCGAAATTGCTGCTGTGTCACCTGCAAACACAGAAGAGTACAGGAGTTAGTGGATAGCAACTGGTAGCCTAGCATTCTCTGTTAGAAGCAGCACCGAAGAAACTGTTGTTTAGTTTGTGCTTCAAGAGTACCTCTAAAGTATATTTAATTTTGCAAGCACCTTTGCAGTTATGAAAGGTTGCTAGTGCAAATTAAGTGCTTGTAACTGTGTGCTACAAATACATTATTGCAGCATAAATGTGGGAACGCTTTCTATACGGCAATTAATAAGCAAGTGCCGTGTGCAAGCAAATAAAAAGAACAATCACTTCACATTTTGTACCGAACGAGGTCTTTAAAGCGAATTTACCCGGCAAGCACTTTTATAAACAGAATTCCCTTTTACACACGAATTATGATGCGCTATTTTCAAATGAATGAAATCTACAATGAATAATTTCAAGACACTCAGCATTAATTTTTAAAAAATAAAAAGAAGCAATGTGGTGTTTTGTGTGAGTCTCATTGATTATTCATATTCATTATAGAATAAAATATTTCGTTCATCTGCTGTGAGTCGTTTTTTTTGCATAAAAACAATGAAGTCATAGGCTCCAACTGTCTGTAGAATTAGTTTATGGTTACATTCATTTCGAAAAAAAAACTTGATATTAGTTCTGGATTACTGCCACGTCGAACGACCCATCGAACATTGTGTTTTCACTAAAGTGATCGGCTGCAGTCTTATGCAGCATTGTGTGAGTTTCAGTGATTAGTCATAGTTATTATGAAATAAAATATTTTATTCATCTGCTGTGAACTGTTTTATTATGGCATAAAAACAATAAAGTTGTAGGCTCCAACTGTCTATGGAATCAGTTTATGGTTACATTCATTCAAAAAAAAACACTTGATCTTAGTTCTGGATTACTGCCACGTCGAACGACCCATCGAACGTTGTGTTTTCACTAGAGTGATCGGCTGCAGTCCTACGCAGCACACAAGATGTACTGACAATGCAGGAGGTTCATTTCGTCTAATGAGCCATTTCTGCAGTACTCTTTTGGCCACAAGTTGATTAAGAACGGCAAAAATGCACTGAGAATGTATACGCCAAGAAGGCCTGCACACGCACACACAACGTTACCATTATTCAACATGAATTAACGTGCCCAGTTGTCTTCCTTGATGAGCCACGAGTTGCCAACTAGCAAAAACAACTGGAAGCGGAGCCGCCGCCGCTGATGGGGATATAAATAAAAGTGTTCCTCTGAGGGTGATACAAAAACACGCACTGGGTGGGCGCAAACATGCTTGTGTGTGTTTCATTTTAGTGCGCAGGTATTTCCAAAACGCGCTCGTTCAGATACACATGCAAATACCACCCTATAGACATTGCCTCGCCGCGGCCGCTTTTCTCATCGGTCTGCGCAACACACGAGAATTGAAAAAGTATCTATGCAGCATTCCGCCGCTATAGCACGGCAATATTAAAATTGTATATACAGGCGTCAGTCGCGAACAACCTCGCAGACAAGAGCGTACGGCGCCAGTAGTAGACGTTACGTTTTTTTTTTGGGGGGGGGGGGAGGAGGACCGGCAGAGTTCGTAAATGCGCGTATTGTTCATTAGTGAAATACTAGTGATATAGTAGCAACTCATGCTGGGCGGCACAATCACACCTAGAAATGCTGGTATGGTACTCACCCTGTGTTCCAGCTAGGCCTAGGCTCGTCGCGACGGCAATTCACGCAGCCGTGCGCGCATCGATGTTATTGTAGGCTGCCAGCCGCTGGTCCCAGAGCACTCGCTGCTCATAAACTAGTGATATTAGTAGATCATTTTGCACCGCGGCTTGACTCATGGCGAAAAAATATACGTGCGCACAGTTGAAATGAAGTTGACGAAATGGCGTCCATGCAGCTTGTACTGGCGAGATGGAGTAGGACGCTGACGTCATACGATGAGCGCTGCCATTGGCTGTGGCCTACAGACCGCCGCGGTTGCCGTGCGGTCACATTCAGCAAGTTGGATGCACGCGCGGCGCGCGAATCGTCGCCGCATTCCGTCGGACCGCTGTCGGACGGCTGTCGGATGCGGCTGTTGGCACGAACAGCCGAACGGCAAATTGCATCCGAATTCGCATCATGTGTCTCCCGCTTAAATCTGTGTTCTCTTTCGGCTCGTCTATTTGTGATGAGACGAAGACGAAACCCAACCCACCTCCCGTGTCATTGCGCTAATCATGTGCTTTTCTCTGTGTAGCGTATACTCGAGTAAACGCTACGCCAAGTTTAGCTTCAAAAGTTTCTTACAGCACCTGCGTCAACACCCGTTTCAACGGGTAACTGTGTGCCGTGCGTGCAGCTGCAGCTTTGCATCCCATCGGGCAGATAGTCTAAGAATTTAGAGGTGATGCTTCTAAAGCCCTGGGTCTCTCCATTCGTGCCCTTTATTGTGATCGGTTCTTAGCCACGAATTGTATGACCCACTCAGCAGGTGGTGCTAGTGTGAGTAAGCGACAGACGGACAAACAGACGAACGGACAGACGAATGGACGAATGAACGGGCAGACAGACAAGCAGACAGACAGACAGACAGACAGACAGACAGACAGACAGACGGACAGACAGACAGACAGACATATGAACGAACGGGCGGAGAGATGGACGCAAGCATGGACGAACGAATGCACGGACAGACGCGTGGACGGACGGATAGACGCATGGACCTCATTTCAAATGGCTGTATTGTACAACCATTCGATTGCGCTATCACTAAAAGAAATAGATTTCCTTCGGAACGTTAGCACACGTGTTGTTCTTGATGCGTTGTGGAGATGACTACGTGGTTGTTAGGTGGATTCTGTTTTGTTTGTTTTGTATTTCTCTTTTTTGTCAGATGCTGCCCAAGTATATATTGTGCGGTTCTAGCAAATAAATTCTTGTTGTAAGTCAGTGCCGCTGTCTGTCTCCTTCTTTCTCTTGTCCCTAGTTATTGGCGCTGTTTTTTAAGTGAATCATGTCGTACCAACTCGCCCAAGCAACCACGTTAGCTGTATTGTACAGCACCTGTTTTTCAAGTACGCACTTAGATGCATCCATATGCAACCTACCACGATCCCAGAGGCATGCATAGACATGGTGTTTGCAAACTTTCCACTGCAGCAGGTACAAGAACTTCTCTCGCTTGATTTCACGGTATATAAAGCTATAATAATGAATATACCTTGCCACAGAGCCGCCATGACAACAAGGTAGTGAAGAGAACAAACGAAGAAACAAAACAACAAACAAACAACAACCAAATACAAGTTCAATCGTGTAATCTGCGCACAGTCTTACGTCTTTTTTATGATGCAATAGGCTTAATCTTAACGGAAGAGTAACGGTTTACCGAAGATCTCCAGGTCTCGAGCTTCCCCCAGTTGTCATCATTGATTCTGTGGATATGGCGCGATTTTCTTTATTTCGATGATTTCTTAGCTGCACGATAACACGCGTAGTGCGTCGGCGGTGATGTTCACACCTCCACTGCACATGCCTCGCGTGTTGTGCCGCATGCTTGCACCTCATACCAACTGTTTGCTCCCCCTCCTCTCTCGGCTCGCAAGGTCAATGCAGGCAGACTCTGCCGTTGAAAACCCACTGCTCGAGCTGTACAACAGTCTACTGGCCACCCCGTATATGGAGGCACCGGATCGCACATCAGCGTCCCACCACTCGTTGAAGGCAACACTTCTCCTTCATTCAATAAATGAGGGCAATAAAGACGAAATGACAGTTAAGCAATGCCAAACGATGTCTTGGCTTGCAATAGTGACGCAGGCAGCGTCTGCTAGTAAAAACCGGCTGCCCAAGCTGCACAACCTTTCACTGCCCACCCCGTATATGTAGGCACTGGATCGCACATCAGCATCTCACCACTCGTTGAAGACAAGGCTTCTCCTCCATTCAATAATTGTGAATAGTGAAGACTGAAAAACAGTTAGGCAATCCCAAATCATACCGAATTAGGCTACACTCACGTGGTACTCCACACCACTCCTCGATATGTTTACTCGAGTTCCCCCCCCCCCCTTGAAGAAATATGCGGACGTACTTTTTTTAGTGGATGCAGTATGTATATATTCTTTGTGTACCTTTTGTCTTTTGACTTAAGGGCAGTTGTTCAATTCAGTGCTTGTCATACCGTTCATTTTCTTTACCTTATATGTTCTGCCATATAGTGGGATAGTGTCCATTAGATGTTTAAGCTGCTCTGCATAACGGCCTACTCCAGCAGAATTTGTTGTAATATATTCATACCAAGTAGATCTGACTACAACGGGCACACTTCCACAATACACTGCAGTCTTACCTAAATTCTGCAAAGCTGTTCAACAAATCTATATAAAAAGCCTAGTAGAGTTCAGTTTGTATGCCTATACAGTGCACCATGACACGTGTGATGAAGCCCCGGGTATTCTTTAAAAATATAAAGCTGGGTGCTATTTCTTTATAATTTTCATAAAGCAACTTGGCTCTAGAAACTTAGCTAGAACACCAATGTAGTAACTATATACGTGTAAATCTAATCATATTCCAGCACATAACTCAGTCGTAGTTTAATATGATTACAGAAGCATTACAAGTACAATGTGAAATAAAATAATTAGAAATCTACTCATTGTATATATATATAATTTGCAAGTAGTTTTTCTTTACAGACAAAACTAAAAACTTCTTATAAATGTGCATCTGCCGCTTCTCTTTTGCTCTGATTTGTTAATGATGATCAATTATGCTCCTCTAGCTCGACTCTCTTACATGCTACACTTAAGCACAAAAATTTAAAGCAATCCCATTAGTAACAAATCAGGTAACTATGGTAAAAAGCGTAGCAAGCGCTTTTCCCCACGGAGGACGATAGCCCAACCGCAATTTGCAGCAGAGGGCTTTTAATTGCTTTGTACTGTGAACTGCTCATTGGTGCTTGTTACAAATCTTCCAAAAAAGGGAAGGACAGTACTGCTTGGCTGGGGACGGCTTGCTTAGTTTTTATAGTATAGTGCAAAAAAACAACACGAGTGCAACAATACTGATTTAACTCTTAACTACTTGTATTTAATTACACACACACACAAACACACACACACACACACACACGCACACACACACACACACACACACACACACACACACACACACACACACACACACATATATATATATATATATATATATATATATATATATATATATATATATATATATATATATATATATATGGCACAACGAGAGCGTTGTCAACAAGGATAAATATATTTATTTCCCAACAGTTTCGGGATGGGTCCTCTCTTCATCAGGGGATGAGTTATACTGGCATGAACTTCCAAACTTCGTTGCTGCCGCGTCCCTATCGCCTTGAAAGATGTTTTAGAGAGTGAGAAGGAACTGAAAAAAAGAAAAGAAAGAAAAAAGGAAAAAAGGGGGAAGAAAAAAGACGAAAAGAAAAAAAAGAAAAAAAGAAAAGAATGAAAACAAAGAAAGTAAAAAAGAAAAAGAACCACTGTCAACATTGAGAACGAAACCAACTGTCCGTGTACGTCAACATCCGGTTCTTATCACGTGCTGTTCAGTTCTCAACGTGTGTCGGGCCACCCAAGATTGTCGCCACGGTGGCGGGAGGGGTCCGTGACGGCGTGCGTGAAGAAAGGATTTCCCCTTAATGGGTTGGTCGGCTGTTTACCCTTAATCTTCGTCCGTTTCCCTTCAATGGTCATCAAGTGGTAGGCGAACATGAACACTTTGTACGTGCATGTGAAAAAAACAAAAAAGAAAAAAAAGAAGAAAAACAAAAAAACAAGAAAGGACAGTATACACGTATGAGTCAGTCAGAAAAAAAAAAGCATGGTCTCCAGCTATCAATCTCTGTCACCAATTTCCTCCTGGCTTACTTCTCGGAAGTGGCAGAGTTTTCCGGGGTCCTCGTTGATGCCGGCTACTGATGTTCGAAATTTGAAAATAAAACATGCCTCACGCTGTTCGCGCTCACGCCTGTTTGAGAAACCGGACTGCAAAAGAGTTACGCTGATGTTTTCATAACAGTGGTTTGGCAGGCGCAGATGTCTAGATAAAGGTAGCTTCGGCAGTGAAGTGGCGTGGTAGCGGTGATTATTGAACCGCAGCCGAAATGGCGTATCTGTTTGGCCGATATATTTTTGTTCGCAGATATTGCAATGTAGCATGTATATTACGTTACTGGAGTCACAATTAAGGCTTTCAGTTATGCAGAATTTGAAATCTGAGAAGTTCGCTTTGGATTCACGTGTTGTGACCATCTGTGGGCATACCTTGCATCGAGCTTTTCCGCAGAGATGGCACCCTGATTGAATTTTGGGGGTGTTTGTTTTTGCTCTGACAAGAATGTCCTTCAGATTTTTATCCCTGCGGTACACCACGCGAGGTGGTTTCGCGAAAATAGAAGTTAGTCGTTTGCTTTGCCTGATTATGATGATATGGCGGGAAAGTATGTTAATGATTCGTGGCGCTGATGAGGAGTAAGTTAGTACAAGGTTCGTTTGGGAAGTCGTTTTAGATACTCTGTTTGGTCCCTTAATTATATCATTCCTGTTCACGTTGCGAGCACGTAGTAAGGCATCGTCAATAATGTCTTCCGGATAGTTTTGTTTCAATAAGAAATGCTTTAGGTGTTCCACATGTCTGTCAAATTCCCGCATATCGGTGCATATTCTTCGGTACCGGTAGGCCTGAGAATTCGGAATACCCGTTTTGCAATGCTTTGGGTGACTTGTGTTGAAATGTAGGTACATTTGACGGTCTGTAGGCTTTTTGTAAAGGTTTGTTGACAAGCGTTATTTTTGACCGTGACAGTGACGTCCAAAAAGTTAATGCTAGTTTTGGAAATTTTGTGCGTGAATTTAATGGTCGGGTGGCACTTGTTAAAATCCTCTATGAAGCGGAAAAGACTTCCCTCATCATGGTTTCATATCATCAAAATATCGTCTAAGTATGTTTTTTAGTAGAAAGTTTTCAAGATGCGTCCCTCAATGAATGGGATTTCAAGTCAAGGCATAAAGGTGCTCGCGAAGTTTGGGGCCATTTTCGGGCCCATTGCAGTGCCACTGACCTGAAGGAAATGCTTGCCATTGAACTCAAAGTGGTTATAATTTGGTAGAAGTTCAAGAAGTGTAAACAGTACTTCGCCACTTACACTTGTTGATGTGTCAGATTTTACATATTCAGAAACCATAGCCGCTATTCCGTCATGGTGGGGTATGTTGGTGTACAGTGAGCAGACGTCCATGGTCACCAGAAAGCTGCCGCCTGGGATGTCGAGGCTTGAAGTTTCGCAGATGAAGTGGTTTGTGTCCTTTAGGTAATAGGGAAAATTAGGGGGGATGTTGTTTATTAATTCTGATATATTTTCTGTTGATGTGCTGTTACTGGATACTATCGGACGTCCCGGATTGCCTGCCTTGTGTATTTTGGGGAGCAAATAGAATCGACCGGGAACAGAATGGGCCGGTAACATTGCTTTTAACATTTTTCCGGTAATTCTCTCGTCCCGGCGGAGATTGTTAAGGGTTACTTTTATCTCCCTTTAAAATTCGGGAGTCAGGTTCGTTGGAAGTTCTTTGTAGAATTTTGTGTCTGATAGTTGTCGTTCCCCTTCCTTTAAGTAGCCCGACGTGTTAAATATTACTATGCAGCCCACTTTATCAGCTGGTTTGATGGTGATTCCAGTGTTTTTTCGTAGTTCATCGAGTGCCCTTTGTTCTGACTTTGATATGCTGTTTCGAAATGGCCGATTTTTTTCATACGCTCTGATATCTTTTTTAACTGCTGATATATACATATCGAGGTGTTTGTCCCTCTGCTCACCTGGACACCATGATTTGTCACCACCAATCAATCTATTCTCATCCGTAGAGTCCTTGCGATCATGAAAGTATTCACGGAGGCGGAGATTACGCGCAAAGTTATCGAGATCTTGGTACAGTTCAAATTCAATGAATCTACCGGATGATGGACAAAAGGTTAAGCCTCTCGACAAAAGTTGAAGCTGAGCGGGTGTGAGTGTTGTGTTTGACAGATTGAGGACATTTTTCTCATAAGTTTTCGGCTACTCTTGACTATCACGTGGCACGGGAGTGTCAGCGTCATATTCGAGAGTAAGGATGCTTTGATTAGGATTGCACTGTAGTTTCGAGTTCCCAATTTTTCTCCTCAAAGTTAGGTTGTGGTACGGGTGGTCCCTGGCGTTTTTGTACGGCCTCATTTCTATTTTCCTGTTGCAGAGCAGTGGAGCTTCTGCAGTCCCGCTGGAATTTTCTTTTACTACTGAAATTTTGCCTCTCTTTTTTAGTTCATATCTTTCCAGTTCTCTTGTCTCATGCTCTCCGAGATTAGATACCAATTTCTGCGTGGCCTCCATGACACTGTATTCGGCGGCCTTAAGCTCACTATGGTCCGCAATGACCCGAGTCAGTTGCAAGGACGCTTCTAGTAATATTTTTTCCCACTTCCCCCTTTCTGCTTCACTTAGTGTAGACATTGAGGGGTTGCAGGCTAGGCGGAGGCCCTTAGGTGCAATTTCGCGAGATAGATATTTGGTTAGTTGTTCCGCGTGTTTTTCGTATTGCACTCGCTTTTCAATGATTTTCCTAATTGATAGAAATGAGTGGGACCATGAGTGTTTAAAACTGCGCATACCTTTTGTTTCCCCGTGTCATTTGGAAACCGCCGCCTTGGTCTTCGCCGCATTCGTCCGCCTGGTGTTGTAAGGCCTCGCTGGTGGGAGTGGCGACGTCGTCACTGCTGGGACCCTGGATGGCTCTTAGTGTCTCTCGGCTCCCTGTTGTTGAGTGGGTTCGGCACTGGAGTTTGCCATGCAAGCAGTTGCCGCCGATCTCTGACTCACTGGTGGGACTCGCTGGCTCGCTGGCCTCGCTGGTGGTAGTGGCGACATCGTCACTGCTGGGGCGCTGGATGGCTCTGTGTGTCGCTCAGCTCCTTGTTGTTGAGGGGGCTTGGCACTAGAGTTGTCCGTGCAAGCGATTGCCGCCGATCTCCATGCCGCCGACGTCCACCGCAGCTGCACCCTCGTGTGCTGTGCCAGCAGCGCGACTCCCTCGAAGCTTGCATGTAAGCCGTCAGCAGCCAGGAAGCGGCGCAGCGGGAGTGTTGAGAAACCATGTTCGACGTAATAGACGCCTGCTCCCAATAACCCGTAGTGGCAAAGAAGGCGGGCTTCTCTGCTGAATCGTTGTACCTGCATATTAAACTGGTTCATTGATCGCCAGTTCGAGTCCCGCCGTCGGCGATTGGGTGTGCGAGGTAGTGGCAGACTAAGATGCAGTGTCTTGATGTTCGGGCGCATCTGCCTCATTTGTTTCGATGCCTCCCTCAACGAATCCAGTGATCTTGAAGAGCTCGTCTTCAGGATGTCCGTGGTGCCCACATGCAGAAACAACGTGTCCACCCGGTAAGGTAGGTACTCAAGTAGCGCCGGAATCTCTGAAAACATAGCACCGCCAGAGGAGATGAAGCACGGCGTCGATGAGTCGGTCGGGTTGAAGTGCGTGTGGACTTACCGCATGATTGAGGCCCCGTTGACGGCACACTTCGTAGGGTAATTTAGATATCTCCGCGACAAACGCTCCGTTGATGATGTACTAGCAGCCATGGTTCAGGTCAGTGGGAGTAATAATTCAATGGGCCAGTTAGTTTTCACGAAGGTATGGGATATGGCACAACGGTAGCATTGTCCACAGGATAAATATATTTATTTCCCAACAGTTTCGGGAGGGGTCCTCCCTTCATCAGGGGATGAGTTATACTAACATAAACTTCCAAACCTCAATGCTGCCACGTCCCTCTCGCCTTGAAAGATGTTGAGAGAGTGAGAGGAACTAAAAAAAACAAAGAAAAAAATAGAAGAAAAAAGACGAAAAAAAGAAAAAAAGAAGAACCACTGTGAACACTGAACACGAAACCAAATGTCGGTGCACGTCCACATCCGGTTCTTAGCCCATGCTGGTCAGTAGTCGACGTGTGTCGGGCCACCCAAGATTGTCGCCGCGGTGGCGGGAGGGGTCCGTAAGGAAAGGGTTTCCCCTAATGGGTTGGTTGGCTCTTTACCTTTCATCGTCGTCCGTTTCCCTTCAATGGTCAACAAGTGGTAGGCGAACGTAAACACTTTGTATGTGCATGTGAAAAAAAAAGAAGAAAAAAACTAAACAAGAAAAGACAGTGTACGCGTCCTTTTTGTTTATTAGAAATAAAACAGATTTTGGCTGCCTTTTAGCGCACTCGTGCGGTAGCGGCTGCCATAATAGCCACTAGCAATCCAAGCCAAAGCGAATCATTTTGGATCCACTGTTTAGGTCGGTTTGTTCCGGATGCCCCAACGGATCGCTGATTTGTACTTCCTATAGCAGCGCACATCGCCCCTCGAAGTAAAATACACTCGCGTAGGGCCGGCTTTGTTGCTCTCTGCATTTGATGCCATCACTGCCTTTTTGCTATCTGGTTCCTATTTCAATCGAGATATCGCGGGAGCGTCACGCCGCGTACGCTCCGCCTCGTCACGTCTACGCACGCCGCCAGCTGGGCAGGTCAAGAGTACAGTAGGCCGTGCCCGCATGTGGCCCGCCAGCGCTGGTTTCGAGGCTACGATGTCACTGCGATCGTGCGTGGCGGATCGCAGTAGGCAAACGCTATTCTAAAACTCATATGTCGCCCGCTACGCCCACAACGCCCGCAACGCCCGCAGCGCTTGCAAACGGTTTTCTAAAACTCCCTAAAAAATGAGACCAGTGCCTTTTGATACGTTGCAACAAGCCGACTTTATGTGCAAGAATTTATGCACAAATTTACAAGACGCTTCACCGTTGGGACCGTCACAGATTGCGTCCGCAGAGCCAATAGTGCAGAGCACTGTTTACGGCGACCAGAACGCCCGATGATAGCCAGGAGCCAGGTTTTAACCCCTAGGTTGCCCCTCCCCGTTCACCTCACGGTCAATCAACACAATTAAGTCCGTTTATTGGACAGGCTAAATCATTCATTGCCGTCCTCTCCTCTCGCTCTCTTATTCAAGCATTTGAGCTCCCGGTCTCAAAGAGAAAGCCGAAAGGAACAATCTGCAAAAGATGTTTCGCGAACTGTTCGAACGCACGTGATAGTGACGCCGTTTGCTGCCCAGTTTATGTTACCCACGTGCCGCTGGTTCGTTCGAGGGCCCATGTCATTATTGCCAGATGGTAAACGCTTCCCCGCCTAACGGATTCTATTCAAAATGTATGGATGTCAACACACCAGGCGGCTTCACGCTGCATGCCGGCACCGCGCTGGCCGGAGGCCACCTCACTGGTCATTGAAAGCAAAATCAAACCACGCCCCCCGACGCCTCGAATGGTCACGAGAAACTGTGAGGGGGGACGGGGTTCTATTTCCACACTGCGTTTTTCTTACTAGAATGGGCGTCCTTATGCCACGATTCTCGTTTCCCGAGAATCATCTTCTTTGAAAGCTCACACTTTTGGGACAAAGAAGACTCACGCCCGTTGCCTGCGACGCCAGACGTTACACTATGCGATAACTTGTCAACACGCGCAACGCCGTCTGTCTGTCTGTCACTTCATCCATCCGTACGTCTGCCTCTCCATCCGTCAACTATACAAAATCACCCGTGCGTCCGTCCGTCTGCCTGCCTTCCTGCCTGCCTGCCTGCCTGCCTGCCTGCCTGCCTGCCTGCCTTCCTGCCTGCCTGCCTGCCTGCCTGTCTGTCTGTCTGTCTGTCTGTCTGTCTGTCTGTCTGTCTGTCTGTCTGTCTGTCTCTCGACTTGTCCTTCCGTGCATCCGTCTGTCTGTCCGTCCTTTAACTATACAAAATCGTCAGCTATAGGAAAAACGGTTGCGCCATGCTATGATATTATTTCCAAGGACATATACACAAAACGCCATATATTGAGCAGTTCGTAAACTAGATGTGGCTACATACTAACACCATTACTGAAGAGGGAACTACCCACACCCCAAAAGAGCTTCGTCCCTAAAAGTCATAGAGCTCGCTTGTGTCCCCGTTCTCCCGCAGGTAGCAGGTAACACCCTCGCCGACTGCTATGCCGGAAGAGCTACCGCACCAGGCCACCAGCTTTCAGTACATTACCCAAATACGCCGATTGGAAAGGTGCAGACCACGAGAACCTCGCCTCAAACTGATAGTTCAAGAAACGGTTCTGCATCGAGCGCAGGCGGGATCGATTGAGCATGTCTTACTGCTGAGCCGTATGTATCCCGCCAAACACAACATACTATGACTGTTTTGCAAAATAGGAAACGCATCTTGCTGCATATCTTGACGTAGTGCCCAAACCTAAGATTCCCTCCTTATTTCCCTTCCCCCCAGCACACTCCATTTCCAACTCCTTGAGTGGATGCCTACCTCGTTATACTGCCCTTCCCTACGGACTCAGCTTGCACTGGCGGACAGGGGCCAGGAGCTGCTGGTAACTTGTGGTTTCCGTAACCAGCAAACCACCCCGCCTGGCGCCGGTGTGCACGAACAACATACTGCTTAAATGAAGTAGATCAGTTCTGTGGTTACGGAACAACAGTTTGGCGGTGTCCGGTAGAATATGACGTTGGTAAGCTTGTGCACTTCGTGCCACTTGTTGGGCTTCTTTACCAGGTTGTACTCGTCAAACAAGCCTTTCGCATTGTTGTCGTCGGTGCCACTGTAGAGAGCAGGGTCACGCTACTAAAGGAGGCTGGAGCAGAGAACAGTTGAAGGAATCGCTGCCTGGGTGTCAGGCGGTTTGTCGTCGTCTGGGGCCTTGGGTTCAAATGTGGCTAAGTTGCGGTTATGGAGTGAGCTTCCATGCATTGTTAGTTGTGAACTTTCATGCGTTGGGACGGCAAAAACGACATGTCACAAAGATGTATCGACCACATCGCAATACTGCGTAGCTTATGGGTATCTGTACATTTAGGGGCGAAGACCCGTACGCCGTGGGACGTATGTTCCGTGTGGTCGAAGTCGTAGTTGCCAGTTGTAATGCAGTGCATGTCAATAAAACGCTGTCACAGCATATACACGGAGTGAGTGATGATGAGTGGGGCGAAGCGTGTGCAAGTTCGTACATGCCTCCGTGCGTCCATCTGTCTGTCCATGCGTCTGTACGTGCATCTGTCCATCTGCCCGTACGCTTCGCCCAACTCATCAACATACACCTCGTGGATATCCTGTGATTTTTTATCCAGGCATGAGATGAGGTGTACCAGAATTGTGAAAGAAATAACCCTTTTAGATGCGGAAGCATCTTATACTCGCGCCTTGTAGTGCGCCGTCCGCACCGCTTCTCGAACATTCGACAGCTGACGCGCGCGCATGCGCCGTCGCGCCGTCGCCCACCATCTGTGCCGCGCGCGCTTCTCCTTCGAGAACATTTGACAGCTGACAGCGCATGCGCCGTCGTGCTGTATAAATACTCAAGGTCGGCGCTCGCTCGCTCAGTTGCCGCTCGTCGGTTGGTTTGTACGGCGCGTCGACGTCCAAGGTCGCGGTGAAATGAATTCCAACGAATCCACAAACACAATGATCGACGTCCCTTCGACCAGCGCCGTCCTGTCGCATACGTGTGTACGTGTTCACTCATTTAACACCCCCTCCTACAACCACGTTAACCAATTTAGCCATCGACCCAAGTAAGTCGCAATTTAACACCCCATTTCACAACCACATTAACCAATTTAGCCATCGACCCAAGTAAGTCGCACTTTAACACCACGTTAACCAATTATATGCTCCGCATCCTCCTCAGTGTTCCCCCGAGGGAAGCTGCGGGCAATTTTTTTGCTGCAGCTTTATGCTAAGGCGCATCGCCTTTCGGTCATACATGGACTATGGTGAAGGGTTTTCGAATAGCGAAAATTGGCACATGCGAGAGCGGGAAGGCTTCGGTACCCATATGCTCCGAGAGTAGATTACGTCTTGCTTAAGCCTACAGCACCTAACTGCCATGAAGGCTGCATACCGCGTTGCTCGTTAGGAAATGGTTTTGACGCCGAAATGGCATTGTCTGGGTGACACTATACGTCAAAAGCTGATGTTAATAAGGCATCAATATCGCGACACTCACATGGGCTAAAGAAATATATATAACAAAATAATGTATGCTCTTTCTTATTTGCCGCAGGTCGCGGGTTCGAATCCCGGCTGCAGCGGCTGCATTTTTGATGGAGGCGGAAATGTTGTAGGCCCGTCTGCTCAGATTTGGGTGCACGTTAAAGAACCCCAGGTGGTCGAAATTTCCGAAGCCCTCCATTACGGCGTCTCTCATAATTAAATGATGGTTTTGGGACGTTAAACCCTACATATCTATCAATCTTTCTTATTTGACCAGTGTTCGTAAGTGACTTGCGAGATTTCTTAACCTGCAAGTGAAAGAGTGTTGTAACATAATTAAGGCATTCGTGCCATGCTGTACCTAGTATTGGTCTTTCTGGAGCATTAGCATCCTTGAAATATAGAAAATATTATTTAATTATTCGCATTGCGAGTCCCCAGCACTTATTTTAAAAAAATACTATGTAGACATAAACTATAGAAAAAATTATTTAAATATTCGCATTGCGAGTCCCCAGCACTTGTTTTTAAAAATACTATGTAGACCTATATTATACAATTGGGGGTCACGAAGGGAAAACAGTAGAGGGGGGCGACCTTCTAACAAAAAATAAATGGCGGTTACAATAATATCGGCAAACAGTGAGTTATAATTTTTATGCATGAAGAAATGCGACAATAGCAATGGGAAAATAATTATAAAATATCTATATGATATTCACATTGAAAGACAGACTGAAAAGTGAAATCGAATAAAGCACACAAAAATTCAAACAACGTTAAATCCCACGTGCAACCAGCAACGGGAGGAGCTATTAAACATAGGCACAATTCATACATAGGCAAAATTGAAACATTAACCTATTCTCAACAATACATTAGAAAATGTTTTGTTGTGCAGAAAAAAACGCAATGAATGCTATGTGTGCCACAGATTGTTAATGAAATTGTCCTTAGGTCTTCTTTTCAATAATAAGATTGAAGACGACTTTATAACTATGCTAAGGTGTTCCAAAGTGAAACGACTGAATGTGCAATAATGCATCTCCGACAGTTAGTTCTAACTTTAGGAAAACTCACTAAAATGTTTTGAAAACTTCGTAATATTGCTATTAATGAGTTTAGATGGAGTAAATCTAGGAATATAGAAGTTGGTGTTTATAATACGAAACATCAGTATTAACACCTCATGAGTGAATAAAATACGGAGAGGAAAACTTATAGGAGCCTAATATAGGAGCAGAGAAAGATGTATGTAGTTGAAGTGTAGTTAGTCGTACTGCCTGCTTTTGCACAATTTCTAGATCATAGAGATGTGTGGCGTATCACCCGAAGATGAGAGGAAATATGAAATGTGACTGTGAATGTATGCATAATATGAAGGCCTGAAATTCTTTTGATGTAAGAAAGAATGAGTTGTTCTCCTAATGTGAATACCAAATGAGATTTTGAATAAGTGATGGATCATATCACTGAAAGTTTAAAATATTATCTAAAACAACACCAAGAGATTTAATATACAGTGATCTGCAAGTCATATGAACTAAAAAACCAGAATAGAACAATTGGGAGAAATATTTGAGGAATTGATTGCCATAAACATATTCTTCAACGGAATAATTAGTCACTTATTTTTTACACATCATAAATGTATATTTGCTAGATTTGCGTCGAGTTTATGCTGCAGTGCACCAGAACAGATTTCCAATATGAAAATAGTGGTGTCGTCAGCACGAAGAGTAGATATGCGTGAATATTTGTGACAAACCATTTCTTAATATGAGAAATAAATGAGGCCTAAGTATTGATCCTTGCAGAGAACCTGTACTTGTAATTTATTATGAAGAGAAGGTATCTACAATTTCTACCCTGTATTTGTACTTGTATTTCAATATCTGAATTCCGCAATACCTTCCTTAGTATCTCAGTCAAGCTCTGCTTCCTATTTCTGTGAAGTGTGGGATTGGGCTAGTTCGCAATTCATTATTAAACTTCTCAGCACGAAAACATTCGACGGTTTACACAAGAGACGAGGACGAGCACTCGTCCACGTCTCTCGTGTTCGTTGTCAGAAGTTTTTGCACTGAGAAGTCTAATGATTTCTTATTTCAGTTTGGCCAGTCATGTTTATGGCTAGCTGCAAAATATATTCACGTTGAATGCCCTTGAAGTCATGTTTTTAGACCTTCTCTACGTACATTGTCATGGTTTTAGATACGCTTCTTCAGTTTAATCTAAAAATCGCAATTGCAAGCTGATTACTAGCATTTTCCGATGAACCGTCTTTGAAATATCTTTCACAATTGGCAGTGTGCTTAAAACTCTGTAAGACTGATACTTCATTGCTTTGGCCGCTTTTTTCAAATTAAATTTCAGCGCTGACAAAAGATAAAATACAACTCATGGACAAACGAGCATTCTTTTGTTCTTGTATTTGACTCTCCCTGAAACAACGGGATGTACTGTACTTGAATTGACTAAAACACTTTGTATATCTAAAACAGCTTTGCCTGTTGCAGCTTTCAACTGGGTTCGCAGTGAAACTTAGACATTGTGGTGCTTTGCAGATCAGTTCTGTGGAATTCCTTGAATTGTCATAACAATTATCAAGGGAAACATTCACAGCCAAACGTTTGTTGTACAAAGATTCACGGAATGATTAATAGCAAATATCCCTTGGAAATATTATCCCTGAGTACGACGTACTCAGAACCTTTATAGCAGTTATGGCTTCATTAGATCCAAGCGCCGGTCGCAATTTCAACTTGAGACTAGCGCGGTCCTACTGACTACGTCGAAGGCTCGCCCCAGCCGAACGCTAAAGTGCTGCGATCCCAACCCAACGCTCTAGAACAGGCCGGACGCATCACAGTGTGACCCAATGTTACACGCGGGCTTGTTGTGGAGACAGGATATCTTTTTTTCGGTGTATTATTAAATTGAAGTGTGAGCAGATGCCACAAGATCGTCACTATTTACATAAACAAGCTGTCGCATAAAAATAACAAGCTGTCCAATGATTTAGGCTTCAGTAATATGCGGCGCTCCCGACTTCTATATGCCGCTGAACTAAAGTTCCATTCGCCGCTTGCAATCATAGCCAGAACTGGAAATATGTTTTTCACAAGCATGTCAAGCTTTAGAGATTTAAACTGCTTTTTCTTCCAATATTTGAGTGCATCATAAGTATAGCAGAAAAATGCTGCCATTGATTGATAATCACAAAGGATACCTTGTGTGATCATTGCCACCAGCTGGAAAACAACTCCAACAGAAGGTCAAAATTTGGGCTTTATTCGGGCCTCCCACCTGCATCGGCCCTCTCTCTAGAAACAACTTATCTTCTAAGCAAGCCTTGGTACAATATGATAAGCCGTTCGATGACCCGAGGCGGGCCCATGGACCAGCCAGGCTCCGGCTATCTGGCAACCTGGAAATCCTACACAACTCAAATGGCCATGTTCTAACAGTCCCGCGTCTGTGTAGATAGACTACATTTGAAAGAATATTCGACACGTTTCTAAAGCCCCGAGTACCACCAGATTGTCTTAGTCCAGTTTGTTGTATACGTAAAAGTGGCTATAGCTGAAATGGAAATTATTCATTAAACTGTGCGCATTTTGCTAATTTGTTATTGTGTTTTACAAAACAAATAGTCGCCTCCTTGTCACACTTCGCGCCCCCCTTTACGCATGGCTTCTGTGCACAGCGGCTACTTTCTTTAGCCTGTAAATTGCAGACTGAATGCGTGTACCTACAGCACACTGTCTTCGCTGGTTCCTGCGGCAGCAGCCGCGCAAAAGCCTCTGATGCTTCATCATGCAACCCACTCCCGTGCTTGCTGCGACCACGTTATTCAAGTGAACGTATTTTTATCATCTGTGACGTAACTATCGGCCACCTGCTCGCGCACTTGTCTTCTCTATAAATCCAGTCTGTTCATCAGTCTCTCTTACCCGTGCCCACTTCTTCATCTTGATTCCGGCTAAGATGTCCTTAGCAGACGCTTTTTCCCCGAACCACTCTGCTCTCTTCTTGTGTCCTAAGGGTACGTATATCATCTTTCTGACGCTCGCTGTGTCGTCCTCAATCTAAGTTGAACCTTCTCCGCAGGAATCCAACACAAGTACCACGAGAGGGAAACGAAACAGACCATGGTTTGCAAAGACGAGGGAATCCTGCAAAGAAAGTTATGTTGTTTGCAACGTCACACTGAGAACGTGAGCCAAAACTTTAATCTGCTGACACTTGGACTTCGAACAACACTGAACCCTACCGCCGAAGTACGGTGCACAAAAAGCGGTACAACGTGGGGGCTGCTCACCAATCTGAATTGCTAATGTATCACAGGTTGCAGCTTGCCCGAAGATCGACAACGATGCCCCGGTTTAGTGACGGGCCTCACGCATATTATTCCACCCCCGTTGTGAAGGATTGGCGCAGCTGTAAGGAATAAATGGGACTCAGCATTTGCGAACGAGCGTGGGAGTGGCTGCACGGTCGTGTCACTCTGATCTGCCCAAATACGGTGGCACATATCCTAAGGCGAATTCCGTCACTGCACGCAGACCATGACAAAGCGATATTTTTGAAAGTATTTTGTATTTCTTTTACTACAGCGTTTTTTTCACGCTTTTTTCCTATTTTTACTTGTGAGACCCTAAACCATGCGCCGCAGAGTCCTCAACCGTCTTATACTTATAGATTGGCAACATAGTTTTGTGGCTTTAGCTTTCCGGCCTGTAGATTGATATTTTTTGTGGAAGTGAAGCTGAAGAATGTGGTTTAGGTGAAGTGATGAAATGAAGTTCCCAAGAGTAAAATAGAATCAGCTCGCGCAAGTCTGAAAAATGGAATATCTTTGCCGGAGGCTTTGTTCCCACAGTGGACGAAAACGTATTCTCAGACTAATAGGGACGATGACAGAAAGTAACACATTAGAATAGATAAAAACCGGCACAATGAAATATCTTTCCACCCTTGAAGAGAGACGCCTAAATATTCACACTTTCTCATGTAAATTATGTTCAAATAAGACATGTATGCAACATTTATTTTAACAAACCCGTGTTCAAGGCATACTTTCCAATAACTGATTCTTTGAAAAATTTATAAAGAAATTAGTACGTACGTAACGTGTTGAGAGGTCACTGTGATTCTCAAGGGCATGTAAGGTTGTGCGCTGCCCTTACATGCCCCTTAAAAGAGGAAAGAAATGCATTGTTCCTTCCTTCACTCAGCACTGTAAAAAAATCGAGTATTTGGGGAGTGTTTCTGCTACAAAACAATAATCGTCATCTATTTCGAGTACTTTCCTCGTGTTATCATTACGGTTGCGGTGGTTCGCAATCAGAAACGGTGCTCACGTTATCAGGGGGACATATCATTTTTGACAGGAAAGTGGCCAGCGCCGGGTTTTCAAGAAAGGAAACGCAAGCAAGCCAGATGAAGATTATTGTTGTGTAGATAAATTACTCCCGTATAATTCATTTTTTGAAAAATTGAAGTGCCCTACCACAGTACTCTTTTCAGGGTTCTCGAAAAACATCTTCTTATTTATAGTAACGAAACAAAAAATCTAAAATGCATGTCAGTACTCCTTTAATTGTTGAGTATCTATGTCCCAAAATCTACGACATGGTTATAAAGAATGCAAAATTATAATGCTCCCGAAACTTTACCCATGTGGTGACATGCCATAATATATAACTGCGCTAGCCTCTAGCGTTTTACGTTTATCAACATGTGGTGCCAACGGAAAGAATTGTGCGTAATTTCAGCTGCACAATTTGGGACAATCACGAAGGTACGAAACATTGCAGGTGAATTGCGCTTAGTGGCCGTAAGTTTTTTTGTGACAATGAACAGATCACACCAAAATATAAAAAGTAATGATATTGATAGTGCGTGGTAGCACATTGACTAATCCTCGCGGGGCGACTACGCCATTCACGCTACTGCTGCCTCTAGCTACAATCACCGGGCTACAATAACACTAAAAGAAACAGGAAAGACTTAAAAAACGCCAAACCTCCACACAAGTCCCAGCACAGTCACTCCGGCAAATGTTCCGAGATGCCGTAAAAGAGAAAAGTGAGTCGTACCCGGAATTTGCCTACAAGTTAATGGCCAACATGGGGGAATGGCTTAAGGAGGCGAAGGCGTATGGGGATCTTGACAGGTGCTTGAGTGTGTTGGTCTGCAAAAATTCTACCAAAGATTGCCAGAAAATGTGAGGTTCTGGGTACAGGACAGACCAGACGTGAACACTGTGTTGAAAGCCGCCAACCTCGCGGAAGAATTCGTTACGCGCCACGTTCTTGGGGCAAGCGTAGAGCCTAGAGGGGAACTGAAGGGAAGACTTCAACGGCCCAAGGCGGCGTCATTTATAGAGGAGCCAACCAGTCTCGCGGAAACTTCTAAGAATGAGAGTAACAGGGTGCCTCACCATGGGGCGTCAGCAGAGGCCAACAAGAGGTTTGAGGCAAGGAAATCGGGAGCTTGCTTCAATTGCCAGGAAACAGGGCACTTTCCGGTACATTACACGAAGCCAGAAGTGGTTTTCTTCTTAAATGATGGCGACGAGAACATGAAACTGTTGGAGCCCTATATGTACAACCTCACCGTGAACAGCAAGCAGTGTCGGGTTCTTAGAGACTCCGCAGCCACTATGGACGTCATTCATTCGTCATTTGTGCAACCCGGACTGTTTTCCGGAGACTGTGCCTGGATTAGGCAAGCCGTGGAGGCAAACAGTCAGTGCCTTCCCGTAGCTAAAGTGGTCCTTACAGGTACATTTGGCACGTTGGAGACGGAAGCCGCGGTGTCGCCCAATCTCCCACCTCAGTATCCTTACTTGTTCTCAAATAAGTCGGATCAAATGCTTAAAGAGAAAGACCTCACGTTGAGAGAGGGCATAGTACAGGCACTAACCAGATCAAAGGCAAGAGAACTGGCCGCGAAAGCCACAGTCACGGAGGCAACCGAGCCTCACACCGACAATGAACCCAGTCCAGAGTTAGACGAGCAGGTTGACACCCCGATGATAGAGCAACTAGAGATCGCCGTGGCAACAGAGCCATTTCCTAGTAGCACCGAGGATAGCACAGAGGCTGACCCCTTACAGGTGGAAGAAAATACAAAGGAGTTGTGTGTCACGCCATACCGGATAACTTAAATCAGCTGCTGGGCGTGAGCACTTCCTCCTTAATAGCGGAACAAAAGGGCGACCTAACTCTAAAGAATTTCCAAGACAGTTCGAAAGAAGGGGTCGCTAAACGGAACGTAAATTTCAAGAAAGGGGTGGCATACTCTATCGTAAATATCTGGACAGGAGAGGAGTGGAGTTTGATCAGCTGGTTGTACCTCAGGCGTATCACCCGGACCTACTTTATTTGGTGCATGGAGAATCATGGTCAGGCCACTTAGGAGTAAAGAAGACGAAAAGTCGTCTCTTGTAGGAGTACTATTGGCCCGGATGTTTTAGGGATGTAGAAACATTTGTGAAATCTTGTGATGATTGTCAGCGAGTGGGTAAGCCAGGGAATAAAGCGAACTTTCCAATGAAGCTGGTGCCCGTAAACACGGAGCCCTTTCGTCGGCTGGTTGTTGACACCGTAGGTCCCTTGCCCAAGACAATCTCGGGCTACCGTCATATCCTGACTGTAATCTGCCCAGCTACTAAATTTCCGGAGGCGGTCCCGCTAAAAGAGCTAAGTTCCGTAGAAATGGTAAACGCACTTCTGTCCGTGTTTGCCCGTGTAGGCTTTCCTGCAGAGATACAGTCGGACCAGGGCACCGTTTTCACTTGTGCCTTAACTACAACCTTCCTAGAGAAGTGTGGTATAAAGTTAATACACAGTTCAGTTTACCATCCACAATCAAACTGAAAAGTAGAGAAGTTTCACTCCGTGATGAAACGAGTGCTGAGAGCCTTATGTTTTGAACGAAAAACTGACTGGGAAATGTGCTTACCTGCAACGATGTTTGAAGTAAAAACTGCCCCACATGAGACAACAGGGTTTACGCCAGCGGAACTTGTTTACCGCCGAAGACTGCGATCTCCTCTTCGTATGCTGAGAGAGTCGTGGGAAGGTCAGGGTGATGATCCTGTAGTAGTGGAATATGTCCTCACCTTGATGGATCGTCTAACAAAAGCCCAAGAACTGACCGAGAGTGCGATGACCAAAGCACAGCAGAAGGCTAAGCTTTACTACGATCGAACAGCTAAAGCGCGACACTTTGCTGTAACAGACAGGGTCATGTTGTTGAGGCCCTCCCAAAAGAATAAGCTTGAAGTGCGATGGGTCGGCCTGGATGAAATTACTCAAAAGTTGTCTGACACCAACTATGTGGTAAAATTACCAGGAAGTCGTAAGGTGCACCATGTGTATCACAGCAATTTGCTCAAGCCGTATGAAGAACGGGAGGCAATCGTGAACATGATGTTGAATGTTCCGGAAGAAGTTCCACTAGAATTTCCTGAATTGGCTTCAGAATCTGGTGAAGTCAGGGTCGAGCAAAAGATCGATGACTTAGTACTGAAGGCGCAGCTGACGACGGAGCAAAAACAGGAATTGCATGCTTTCTTGACCGAGTTTCAGGACATATTTGTAAGCGAGCCAGGCCGGACATCCGTCCTCACTCATGACATAGAGCTTACCTCGTCGGAACCGGTAAGATCTAAGGCGTATCGGGTGTCACCTCGCCGGCTTGAGCTAATAAAAGCAGAAGTTAACAGGATGCTGGAATTGCGTTTGATTAAGCCGTGTGAAAGTGAATACACTTCCCCGTTATTTCTTGTGGAGGTACCCGGCAAAGATCCGCGTCCTTGCGTAGACTATCGTAAGTTAAACCTCATCACCAAGGATCAGACATACCCAATTCCCCACATTGAGGAACGCGTCGAGAGGGTAAGCAGCGCGGAATTTATCTCGACGCTAGACCTAGCGAGAGATTACTGGCAGGTGCCGCTCACCGAGAGGACGAGCCGGTACGCTGCATTTATTTCACCATTGGGGACATTCCGCCCTAAATTGTTGAGTTTTCGTCTAAAGAACGTGCCTTACTGTTTTTCAACCCTAATGGATAAGGTTTTTCGGGGTCAAGAGGACTTCGCATTGCCTTACTTGGACGACGTCGCCGTGTTTTCCTCGTCCTAGCCAGAACACTTGGCGCATTTGAGAGCAGTACTGTCATGCCTACGCGAAGCAGGTTTAACGGTAAAGGCGCCCAACTGTCAGCTAGCACAAGCAGAGGTACTCTATTTCCGGCATGTTATCGGTCGAGGGCATCGCCGTCCCTCTGAAATGAAAGTGGCAGCTATCCGAGACTTTCCCCTGCCACGAACAAAAACCGATATTCAGGCTTTTCTTGGAATAGCTGGTTACTATCGTAGGTACATCCCTAGATATTCCGACATTGCCAGCGCTCTTACTGGCGCGTTGCGCAAGACCTAGCCCCAAATGGTTGACTGGGATGAGGAGAAAGAAAAGGCTTTCCGCGTTTTAAAAGCGGCCTTGTCGAGCCAACCTTTGCTTAGTTCACCGGACTACTCGAGGCCTTTCATAGTCCAATGCGACGCTAGTGATAGAGGCATGGGGGCAGTTCTTAGTCAAAAGGATGAGGGAGATGAAGAGGATCCCGTCCTCTATGTTGGCCGGAAACTCACCCTTCGCGAGCAGGTTTGGGCAGTCCAGAAACTGGCTTGTTATATTGCCGGAAGCAAGTTCATTGTGGAAGTGGACCATTGTCCTCTCATCTGGCTACAGACCACGTCCTCTAAGAACGGCTGCCTGCTGCGTTGGAGCCTCGTTTTGCAACAATACACGTTTGACATACGCTACAAAAAGGGTGTACTCCATGGCAATGCTGATGGCTTGAGTCGATGCCCCTGACGCGAGAGGATCTGTCGAGAACTCTGGCATCTTTTTTTTCCTGACCTAGACAAGGGCTAGTGATTGTTTTTTTACTCTTTTAGGTGTACTTGTTTGAAAACGTTGAACACACGGCTATCCAGGGTTTCGGGTTCGGTATGCTTCCAGTATTGTCGTTTTGTGTCACCTTAACGTATGAGTAACAATTTGAATAAATTGTGTATATCCTTTATTATCAGTTAAAGGGGAAAATTGCCTGGTGGAGTTTGGCGGAATTGTCCGGCGCTCACCGGCTGAGTAGTTGTGTTCTCATGTGCGTATGTGATGTCTGTTGAGCCCACAGTGAAGCAGGTGGTGCACTCTACTTCATCAAAGACGGTCGTCACCAAACCGACTGCCGGCGCTGATCTCTCCGGACTGTGCCTGCAAACCTCAGCCCATCGAGATTTTTACCCCCCTGCGCGAGAGACTGTTACAACTGGCCCCAGCATTCGAAGTTTTGCGAACCACTCTGGGAGATCGTCGACGCATTCCCGGGATAGCCTGCACCTGAGACGGCCTTGCAGCCAAGCGAGAACAGAGTGACTGTTACGACCGGCCCCAGCATTGGGATTCTCCGAAGGTTTGCGAACCCCTCTGGGAGATCGTCGACGCATTGCCGGGATAACCTGCACCTGAGACGGCCTTGCAGCCAAGAGAGAACAAAGGTCAACGCACTGGTTTTGCGCTAGTGAACCAAGCAAGAGGAGTTGCGGAGAAAACTGGTTCCTGACCGACTGTGTCGTCGACCCCCACCTCCCCATTGAGGCCCTTCCCCCTCGCCGGGAGAATTCCAGAATCTGCTGTGCGTTCATGACCATGTTTGGGCATCTTTAGGGCGTCGTGACCACATTTAGGCATCGTGTTAGGCTGTGCCCCTTCATGTGTTGTGAGGTGTATTTCCCCTCCCTCATGGCCGAGGTGCCGGGGCCTCCGCATTGGCTGACAAAGTGGACAATGCGCCCAGTGTTGGCAACGCGGTGCTATAAAATGCCGAAGACGTTTTGTATGTCTCTCTCTCTTCTCTCTTTGGATCAGTTGATCACTTCTCAACATGTAAATAAATCTCTGTCATTTGTTCGGGAGCTTCTTCTCGCTGAATTATCGGACGATGGATCCTGCGACGGGTCCAGCTACCGAAAACGAGACTGGCAGGACCCGGAGTCCCAACAACTGTTACACATACCTGCCAAGTCTTTCGCTTTCCCCATAAAATGTAGCAATTTCGACCGTGGTTACTTTACGAATCTTACCTCAAATTTTACGAAAAACTTTTATTTTCGATAAAAAAAATAAAATTATTTAAACTGCGTGACCATCGCAATTGGCTACGACGCATTGCCGTAGCTAGTCGCGGAGGCCACAAAAACGTCGTTGGGCTACATTCCGCCACCAGGAGATGACAATATTTATTGGTATTATCATCACATACCTGCCAAGTGTCCCGCATTATCAAGGAGACTTTCGGATTTCGACGGTTTCTTCCGTTTGTGCGGTTGCCATAAAAGTCTCCCGGAAATCTGAAATTGTGTGCGAGATGTAGCCTCATTAACAAAAGTGCAGGTCAGTCCGTTCAAGGCTTTTTAAGAGGCCACGGCATTTTGTTATAAACGAATTTGAGAAGCATTCATCTAAACGTACAGTAGAGTCTCAGTGATGCGAAACCACGGCAGATACGAATTTTTGAAACTGATTCGAGGGATTGATGTGTGCGGTTTAATGTCCCGAAACCAGCATATTATTATGAGAAGCACCATAGTGAAGGACTCCGGTAATTTTGACCACCTGGGGTTCTTTCATGTATACCCAAATCTGAGCCCACCGGTCTACAGCATTTTCGCCTCCATTGGAAATGCAGCTGCCGGAGCCGGGATGTGATCCCACGACCTACGGGTCAGCAGCCGAGTACCGTAGTCACTTGACCACCGCGGCGGGGCAATTCATGATATTCTCCAGCCAACTTCATGTGTCCAATACAATAGTACTGAGGCCATCGAACGAAGGCCGTTCGAGAGCAGCGCACTCAAACTTCGAAAGTACGTGTGCGACCAGGGCACGCACTCTCTTCGACAGTGCGTGTGGTTGTCGTTGCCACAACTGCGGTGGACGTAACCGCGGTAGTTCGACACGATCATGTATGGCGACGACATTACTGACAAAAGTCTGAAAGTATCCGCACAGCCAACGCTCGACCAGTCAAAGCAACGCTGCTTTCCGCAAACTCTGCCAGACAAAACTGCGGCAGTTTTGATCATGGACAACATAAAACGGCTTAGTTTTGAAGGCCCATGAATTGAAAACAAAACTACCGTTTGCTGCAACCATCACGGCGATGCGATAGCGATCTATGAGCTCAGAGGACACGTGGTCGACGAAGCGGTAGATTAAGGGCGGTAAAGACGTAAAAAACGTTAAAGCGTTTTGGCATTTTTGTCCTAAGAATCTAGAAGCGAGCAAAGCCAAAGCTTTGACCCACGCTTTCGCGGCAGCCAGCTACGCTATGCCGTCCGTTCACGTGTGAAGGCATAAGTGAGTTGTTTTGACAGAATTGATGTTTTTGGCTATCGACGGAAAACTTTGGAAGCATTTGCGCACCTTCTTAGAGACCCTAACCTTAGTTGGAAACTGTACCCTCATGTGTTCGGCCAGTGCAAGCCATCAGAGACCGCAGCACCAATGTTTTCGCTTGCGTTTGCCCCCCTCCCCCCCAATCCTTTGTTTTTCGCGATGCTTTTTTTTCTTTTTAGGGGCGAAAATGGGGGGAAATAATTCAGCCTGTCATTATGTCTTATGGTGGCGAAATATGGTTATGCTTGTCGCTAAAGGCAAATCGGTCACCCAACTAGAAATTAAAGAAAATCGGCGATCCCTTACCTGCTCGGAGTTTTACCAATTTATCTGTTGTCAGGTTTGCAGGTACGCATGTGCTGTCAGTTCTTGTTGGAGGTCACGTATTCTGAGAAATATATCATGGTGCCCCATGCTCTGAACAACTCCAGAGTTTATTCCTTCATCCCTGATGAACCTATCACTGTAAATTTTGTGTGGTTCGAGGCTGCTCCAGTTCACGCTGGTGTAAGGGCTAGAAACATGAATGCATGGATGCTGCGCGGTGAAATATTCTTTACAGTTCTGAATCTGTTGATGTAAAGGCAAATGTTGGCTGCACGCCTAAAAACAACGGAAGACGCCTTGCCGCAACGCTATCGTTTCAGGGAGCCCAGTGACAAAGGAGTTGAACAAAAAACGAGAACTTTCCACGTTTATGGCGCGCATTTAGGTGTTTTAGCGCATAAACGCAGCGAACAAGCTAGTTTTATGTGAGTAGGTATAGTCCGGTCGCACGTGCACTTTTGATTGGGACCAAGTGAACATTTGTCATCAATGATTACTATCCCCTCGCCGAGTGCATGATAAAACCTTTACGATTGGAGTACTTTTTTGCTATCAAAAGTCCCAGTGCAACTGAAAGTATGCCCGAAAAATATCGTGTGCGAATTTGTGTTGCAAAAGTGCAGCATATCTTACAAAAAATTACTTATTACGTATGGCAAGCATGCTTGTATTCGCGCCGTAAAGTAAGAAATATTGACTAAAAGCTACCACTGCGTAAGGACTGCTTGACATATAGAGGTTAACACAAAAATAATGCCCATAGACGTGCAGTAACAACATCGACAGTAAGAAATTCTTTCAGAAAAGTTGGCAAAACCAAAATGTAGTTATGAATGTACAAAAATATGCTGCGTATATCTCTCATTCCTCGTTGTAAACGGAACCGTCCTTGGCCTGTGCAACGGCCTTCGCGCCCGACGAGGACGACGCCATCTACTCTTAACAGAGATTAGCGATTATTGATGTCTTCTCCGATTGTATGGGTCATCGCAATAATACGTTTTCGGAGACAATTATATTCAATATTGCAACGGGAGGCTGTTTCTCTAATAGGTCACTGTACCTGTCTTTTACAGTATCTTACAGTACTTCTTACAGTACTGCCCCGCCAACGCTGTGGCCTAGTGGCTATAGGATACTCTACTGCTGATTGGCAGGTCACTGGATCGATTCTGGGTTGCGGCGGCTGCATTTTTGATACAGGTGAAACTGCTGTAAGCCCGTCTGTTCAGATCTCGGAGAACGTTAAAGAACCCCAGGTGATCGAAATTGCCGGAGCACTCCACTACGGCATCTCTGATAGTCATATGGTGGTTTTAGGACTTTAAACCCCACACATCAGTTAATCATTCTTCCAGCGCTTTCACTTACTCTTTCTACAACCATACGCATGAGGTGGTGGGGATCTCATGACTTGATATACATGTACACCATCTGTTTAACTACCACCGATTGTTATGTCACAGAAAAAATCTGACGCCTGTACCCTCCCCCCCGTCGGGTTCGTGTGAATACCCCTCCTCCACAAAAAAACTGCCTACGCTCCTGCCATCTGTGCTGTTTAATAACTGTGTCCCTATGAAGAGGTCTTAAATAAAAGAAAAGTATAGTGGCCAGTAACCGCGCTTGCAACGCGGGAGACAGGGGTTCCATCCCCCGACGACTAGTGTTAAATTTTTACCACAGGCACCTATATCACTACTGTACCTAAGTGCATGCGGCTCGCACTGTGTAATCATTTAAACCACCTAATCATTGCGTGCTTTCTTGTGCACTGGGTAATATCATATGGCTTCTACTCGTAGTGCATCTCCTCGTTAGTACAATGGCCAGTCATTCTGCTTCTGGCAGCCTAGCTGAGTGATCCGTAGATTCATGGGTTCCAGCGGAGCAGCCATAGCGGCTAAGATGAGCCGCATAAACAGGACTATTGAAGATAAAGAAAATCAGTTTACTTTGCTTCTGCTGCAAAAAGGAGCACTTGTTAATAAAGTGGAAGGTTTTCGAGATGCTCTGATGCCGAAGGGTCTGTTACCCGAGGTGGTGAGCCTCGGAGCGTATCAGCTGAACCACTTGTTGGCGGTAACCTTAAACGATGTGGCACCCACAAACACCTACTTGCAATGAAGGAACTTCAAGTGAATGGGGCGGCGTTGCGTTGTCGTCGACCCGCAGGGCCAACAGGTGAAGCTTCGGCTGCACTGGCTGCTGCATGGCATCAGCGATGAAGATGTTAGTGCTTCACTGGCAGCGTTTGGCAAGGTCGTCGAAGTGAGCCATCAACGTAGGCGTGTTGCAAGCATGATGGGCAAGTGATCAACCAGCAGGACAGTGCTACTGAAGTTGAAGAGTGGCATTAATGTTGAAGGCCTTCCACACCAGATTCGCGGGAACGGGGAGATGGCCTCTGTGGTGGTGCCTGGACGGCCAATGCATTGTTTGCGCTGCCAAGGCACCGGGCACGGATGCCGCGAGTGCAAGGTCCCCCGTTGCTCCCGGTGTGGACGCTTCGGGCACGTCGAAGCAGACTGTGTTCGAACTGTGTTTATGACGATTATGATAAAGTGGTAGAATGCATTGCATTGAAGCAGTTCTACCGCTGAATCTAGGAGGATGTCAAGCTTTGGCTGCAGGACAAACTTGGTGAAGTACAGCTAAACAAGGCAGCAGAGTTAGCCGAGGAGTATTATACTCGCTGAAAGTTGCATAGCAGGGCAGTGCGTGTTGAAAAGAATGAAAGAACAAAGGGCTTTTCAAGGAAACCTGATCAATGGAAACCCGCTCCGCACCGTAATGCCAGGAAGGACCCGTCTCTTATGAAGGACACTGTAGGGGAAGCGTAGACGGAAGCGGAGAAGTCGAATGAGGTTCTTAAAGAACGCACTGGTAGCACACGGGCGTTGAAGAACGGAAGCCGCTAATCTGGTACAACTGCAAAAACGAAGGGCACATCGCGATAAACTGTAAGAAAAGGTTTGCTTTCGCAACAATCCGATATTCGGAAAAGAACATGCGGTTGTTAGAGACGCATCTCCAAGAAATTTGTGTGAATGGGAAAACGTTTAGAGCTCTTCGAGTGAGTGAGTGAAAAACATTTATTCATAGAGACTTTACAGGTCCATAATGGCCCTTTATACAGGAGGAGTCTTTATTCCGGCACCCCGCTGGACAAGGCTACTACCCACGCCCGTTGAACTCAAGATATTTGAGCCTCCAGTCATGAGCAATTGAGTAGGGCTGCCTCCCATGCCTCTCTAGTTGGGAAAGGGTAGGGGGAAAGAAAGCATTTGACATGCCCGCACCATGTGAAAGTTATCGCAGACTTTCCCACAGTGAGGGCACCGCCCATCGACTTTTGGGTCAAGATGTTATGCTACTGCAGGACACAATAAGGTGTTTTTCTGCAGGCGCCTTAGGGTTCGTTCATCGGCCTTACTCAGGCCCTTAGCAGGCACCGGAAAAAGCTGATGTTGTTCGCAATAGTAGACCAGACTTTCTCAAAATCGTACACTCGGTTGGCTAGTCTTTCAGCCCAAAAAGCCTGGGTGAGGTGTCCGGTGTTAAGCGCGCGAGTGGCTGCATACGCAGCCTTGTCACCTCTAACGCTCTGGTGGCTCGGAGTGCAAACAACGCGTTTTGGTTAGTGGTCTAAACCTCTGACGGCTTGTTTTAGAATATCGCAGGCCAAAGGTGATACCTTGCCCGCCAGATGATTTTCACAGGCTCGGCATGAATTCGTAATGATTATCCCAGCGTCCGTGTGCGAGGCAGCAAGTGCTATTGCTATCTCCTCAGCGCGTCTGGAGTTGGAAGCCCGGTAGGAGAGCCCGTTAACGTGTTTGTTTTGGTTAACTACGGCGGCCGTGTAGAATACAGCGGGCGACGGCTCTGCCACATCAACGTAGTATACTTTTGGCTTAGATCAATATTGGTGTTCGAGGGCCACAGTGCGCGCCCCTCGTATGCCTTCGTGTGTCTGCGAGTGCATGTTTCGAGAAAGGGGGGAACCGAGAGCTTGTGGCGCCACAGCTACAGAAGTTTGCATGTCTCCTCTGGAGTGCAGTCATGTTTTATGTGCAGGCAGCCTAACAAGCGGCGCTCAGATACCGTCTGCGTAAGTCGAGTATATTGATTGACGAGGTGTGCCTCCTTCAATTCCTGATAAGAGCTTAGCACCCACAGAGCCAACAACTTGGCATTAGAAATAGTTACCGGTAAGTTTAAAGCTCGCTTTGTAGCCTTCCTAATGATGGTGACGATGCGCAAGTCTTGTTGCTTCTTTGTGCGAAGATACGGAGTAAAGGATCCGGCTGAGTACAAAGACATGGACGAGTTGAAGCGTATCCCTGCCCCTCAAGCCGCCGCGTTTGTTGGAAACGCGGTGGACGATACGTGCGACCTGTTCGCCTATGCGTTACAGTTTTGTAATGGTTGAGTCCGCCATAGTCTGTTATGAATGAACAGGCCCAGGATCCGGATCTCCCCGACTTCTCTGACAGGAGCTCCCATCAAAAAGATATGTAAGTTCGTGTCGTCTTTGGGGTTGGCTCTGACGTGCAGAAACTCTGATATTGCAGGTGCGCATTGGAGACCACAGCCGAAAGCATAGCTATCGACTATAAAGGCGGCCCGCTGGAGGTGGTCCTCCATTTCTCCAAGGCTGCCTCCAGTAGTCCAAATGGTTATATCATCCGCGTAGAGTGCGTGATGAATTCCTTCCACCCGGGCCAATTGATGTGGAAGCTGCATCATAGCAATGAAGAGAAGTGGTCACAAAACCGCTCTTTGGGGAGTACTCCTTGTGCCCATAGTGTATTAAAGACTAAGCGGCAACTATGGGCGTTGTCCATCCTTCGTTGGTGTCTCCAGATGACTTTACAGAAAAATTCGCGTGGATCGGACAAGTCGCCGAGGAGCAGAGGGCTTGCTTACCAATCACTAAGGTTCTCATTGAAGGCCCGTTCGGTAAGCTTCGCACCGAAGCGGCTCTGTCTGTTGCGCTTTCCGATCGTTTTCCTTATCTTTCTTCTAATAACCCTGAGCACCTTCTCAAAGAGCAGGGTAAATCGTTCTTCTACAACTTAGCGTACCTTGCCCTCACGCGATCACAAGAGCGGAAGCTTTCGCAGGAACTTGATCGTGCTCAATGTGGTAAAACACTACCTGCAAAAGCTGCTTATCTGTGTGACCTTGGCAGAAAGTCGACGGAAACTTCGACAGGAAGTGGTCTATGTGAGTCATTTAAGCAGTCACTTCATCGGCCCATCACCGAAGCGACTGGCGCTGTCTCTGTCGGCGGCGGAGAAGACATGGCGCCATTGAGTCAGAGTGAGAGGGGTGCAACACTCTCACCTGTAGCGAAAAGGTGGAGTGAGCAGTCGAGGGTTGAGCGAGAAACGCTCACTCGAGAGCAGCGTGAGGACCTCTCGATTAAAGCGCTAATGAAAAGCGTAAAGTTGACCAAGAAAAAGAATGTGTCTTTTTATGAGAAATAAGGACTCTTACATCGTAGGTACACAGATGTGCAACGTCGCAAGTATGAGCAGCTCTTGGTACCGCGTAGGTATCGTCAGCTAAACGTGGCCGGTTACTGAGGTGGAGCATGATACTCCAACAGCACAACTTTGACCTTCACTACAAAAAAAAAGAAAAGCTGAACGCTAATGCAGAGGCATTAAGCCGTGCGTTTTAGCTAGTACCTTCTCCACCTTTCGGTCTTTCGCTGGCAATTCGTGGCAAAATTTTGTCTTCATGAGGGTATTAGCTGAGCGCTCTCGTCCACATTGATCGCAAGGGGCCAACTTTATGTTCTATTCTATTTCATTACGTTGTTTTACGTGTAAAAATTTGAGTTCTCATTTTAAGACTCTTGTGTCCCACATGTGCCTCTTGATGTAAAGGGAACTAAATTAACTAAATTTCGATAGACACGTAGCTAGGTATATGTTGTACTATACTTTGTCTGGGGTTCTGTCGGATAACCGACGGCACTTGCTGGTGTCGTATGTTGTCTGTTGTCAAACCGTTCTTCACAAGTTCAGAACCATCTACAAGTGCTGAAACCAAAAAAGTTCAGAAGGGACGAGTGAAGCTGGCCGACAAGTTGTGGCGACAAGCCAATGAATCTGAGCTCCGTCCTCAAGAATGGGATGTGTTCACAGAACTGAGTGTGGAACGACATTCTACCCATGGCCCTGGAGGCGAACCTGGAGGAACCTGGCGAACGAACGGGCCCAACATCCGAGTCACGTGGAAGTAGCTCGTCTTTGCGGCGCATTGTCTCGCGGCGGGGGTGCTGTTACGCCTGAGAGTCCACACCGGACGTCAATGCCCCTGCAAAGGCAATCTGTGTCAAGGCCAATGATTGAGCCTGCCTGACGTGATCAACTCAACGACGTCATCAAGCAGTGGCGCCCGTCTGTCTTACGCAACGCACAGCGAGCTCGCTCAGCCCACGAGCCCGATGAAGAAATCAGTGTCTTCCAGTCTGGCGAGTCTTACGCAATGCGTGGCACCATCGTTCGTCCTTGGGTGCAACCCCGCGCAGCGGCTCCGGATTTGATGATCATGACGCAGCACAGCGGCGGGTTCCCCTTGAAGGATTCTCACATCGCGGCCAGTGGTGCTTCTGGTTGGACGTTGGTGACGCAAAAGATCCACCCGGTGCCTATAAAAAAGCCAAGCGGTGCGTCGCCAGCAGTTGACCTATGCGCCAGATAGAAGTAGACGTATGCGTGCGAGAGAAGACTTCTCGGCTCTTCGAGTCCCTAAGCTGTCGGCTCCTGAGCCGAATTCGTAACGCCTCGATTTCTATGCTGTACATGAACCTTGCCTTAACTCACGGCCGTCTCGTCCGCTCGTCTTTCAGCTCTGCGCAGAAGCAGTCGCGAGCTGAGTAACACACTTTACCAAACGGTTGGTGACATTGGCGGTGGAGTTCGGAGCAGTGGCGTTTTCGGCACCGTGTTGGCATCGCGCCTTCGTAACAGAGAACTGCCATTCCATTATTCATGGGGTCAGTGTAAGCGATGTACCCCGGGAGTCTTGGTTTCCCATTCGTTTCTTGTTCGGCAATATTATCTGGCTTGTTTTCTTGTCCTTCAATGTGTAACCGTAGCTCCACTTCTTTATTGCGAACTTGTGTTTCTTACTAGGCTTCCGCATCATCTTTTCTGGACGTTTCGAGTCGACTGCACCTTTTCGCAATCGCGTCTTTGATTCTTTCAGCCCGCTTCTTTTTCTTTTTCAGGGACGCAAAGCGGGACCGCACCGACATTAAGGTTAATTTTGTCGCTAGGCGGTGGCGCTTCACCGGGACCGCGTGTTGCTGACTCTCGACAGCTTCGAGTCGGACATCCAATATGCCTAGTTTTATCTTAATTTGAGGGATTGCAACCAGAATGGCGGCCAGCTCTCCTTCTCACGGGATCTGTGTCGTTACCGCGGTCGTTGTCTCTGCGGTCGCACGGCTCTCTTCGGCGTTCACCGCCTCTTGCTTATGGGATGCCCGTTCCGAGGCCTCGGCCTCTCCCGTCGTCCACTAAGCGGGGTGACGAGGGGGGGGGGGCCTCCACGGCACTTTGATCAAGCCTCCGGCGTTGTTTGGTGCCGTGGTATTGCTTTAGTATTTTGTATTTGCCGAGCTCCCATTACTCAACAGCGTTTCGTTCTTGCTCATAAGTGCTCATATTTGGGCGTTCTGCTCCTTGATCTGAGCGTTTTGGCGCTCATTGTTTTCTTGAGCTCTGTCACTTTGTTGGTGTTTCTTTGCGCATTCGCTTGTTATTCAAGAGGCTGCGAGTGGGTGAGGGGTGGAGATTCGGTTTCACTGGTTCGCGCGACGGGAAACCTGTTGATCTAGCCCACCATTTTTTCGGCGATTCCTCGGTGCCCGGTTGACTCGTTCCGGGGCTTCTAACTAGCTCTGGAGCTTGAACTGGCCCGGCAGCCGAGCCGTTCTGAGTTTCGAACCAGCCCAGGACACCGAGGTGGTCCTATTCGTCGTCTCCCAGCGGCGGTGGCCACCGCCTTTACCGCCCCCAGATTTTAGCTTCAATAGGGAGCGACTCTGGCGGCCATTTCCGCCACCGCTGTTGTTTCTGCTGCAGTCTGGCGTTTGTTACCCGTCTTGTTGTTTGGAGGCGCTACGGCAGGGTCCACCTGCAGGACCTCTCTTGTCTCGGTTCTCTTTGCCGGCATTGTATTGCTCGTCCACTCAGCGTCACTCCCAGCGTCGCCGGCTGGCAATGTGAGGCTTCTTAAAGCGGGCCTTTCAGGCACTGCCCGCAGTCAAGTCATAGCCTCCGCACAGGCCATACTTCGCGATGCAATTGTGGTCTTCAGTGGAGTTGGAGATTCCAAATCCTCGACAGAGCATGTTCAAACGATCCGGGCACGCGTCCATTGTGTGGCCCATTTTTCCACACGCAGAGCATACGTCGATTTGTTTTCTGTGCAACGTGCACTCTGTAAGCAGGTTGCCGTATCTCACATAGTTGGTTACTTTGAACCCTTCGAAAGCAATGGCGACTGATCGGGTCATACCGATACGGTTTGCCTAAGGGGAAGCGAAAGTGTGTAACACGTTTTTCATCACTAAGCTGTGACATGTAATGCAAGTCTTGCACTGCTCCAGAATAAACATGCGCAATCTGCGCAGATAGTTTCGCAGTGTTTAAATGGAGTAAAGCTTGGGAAACGTGCAGACGAACAAATCTGTTCGGGGGAGTGAAGGAAGAAAGACTGGGCTTGGCGCCGCTTTTAATACCACAGCTGGTCAACAGATTTTTAGTTTTTTTATTGTAAGCAATCTTTTTCTGCGCACGGTATGCCAACTAAGGTTACACATCGCCCTACCAGAAATTGTTGTGTCTTGTGATAACAGCACGTTGGGGTAGTTGCATCCATGGCTATCTGAAAGAAGTAGTAGGCGTGTGCGGTTTCTATCGGTTCGTTTTTCTTTCGAGTGCCTTTTCTGTCCTAAACGAAAAGAACTGTATACACCTACGTGTGAATTCTATCAGTGCCTTTGTACAGTGTCATATACAGTGGAAGGCGTGGACAAAATGTGCTGAAGAGGGTCAGCAATATGCTGGTTCTAAAGGGGGTAAAAACTTTTTTCTTTAAATTACTCACAGGAACACTATCTGTGAAGACCTTTAACAAAGAGCAGGGCTTTTATACACTATGGGAATCACACCGCTTTGTATGACCCCCAAAATCATAGACCATGTTTCTTTTTGCACTGTGAGGAAAGAGTATATTTTGGGACATTTTGCAGCTAACAATAAATAAAGAGTTCCATTAAGTCTACATAAAATAACATATCGGACTGTAGATAATGTAGAAGGAATTCCGTTGGATTTGGTAATGTTGACAGCCCTCTACTGTATATGGCGTGCTCGCATGAGAGCATAATACTGAGAACCAGACGCTAAGTGAGCGAGAATTTTTTTCAGACAAAGCTTGTCTAGCTTTATTGAAAATGTGAAGATTCAGGGATCGGTGCCTGAATGGCTCCCGGTGATTGAACCTCTGGAATCATTGAGAGAATTTGTGAATCAATAATATCAGTTATTATAGGACCGATAGCAAGTTTGCTTCATCATAATATGTTTCATCTGAGTGTCATGTTTCTGTTTTATTTGTACTAAATCGGGCAATAAATTAAACACAAGTATAGTGGCGAGTATCCCCGCCTGTCACGCGGGAGACCGTGGTTCAACTCCCTGAAAGAGCCCGGTTTTCTTTTTTTTTTTCGCACAGGCACCTAGATTACTATTGAAGCGAAGTGCAGGCGGCTCTTATTGTGTAACCTTTTAAACCACCTAACTATTGCGCGCTTTCTTGTGCACTGGCTGATATCATACAGCGTCAACTCATACCGCATCTACTTGTTAGTATAGTGGCGATTGTCCCCACCTGTCAAGCGGGAGACTGATTGATTGATTTATATGTGGGGTTAAACGTTCCAAAACCACCATATGTTTATGAGAGACGCCGTAGTGGAGGGCTTCAAGCGGGAGACTGGTGTTAGAAAGGAGGTGTCGGGACATGCCGCCACGTCCGTGACTGTGGCGACCTTGGGTAGCATGGTCGCGGCTGGCGCCATTCGAGTGCCGGGGGAAGACGAGTCGAGGAGCCGGCGTAGATTAGAAGAAAAACGTTTATGTACAATATTTACATGTTGAGAGTAGCGTAGAACAGCATGGAACAAGGGAAGCACACTCAAGCGTCTCTGCGCTCGCGTTTTTATACACTGCCTTCCCAGGATTCACTCTCAGGGAAGACAAGTCAGTTCAGGTACCTCCAATAGGATTGTCCTCAACCACTACGACCCTCTGCAGACTCGTGCGCCAAACCAGTTTCTAGAAAAGTGCAAGGACACGCACACCCGTTGGCACAGGGAAGAGCAATACAGCACCACTGGCTCAGCTAGCTCCTTGCAAGCCCCGAACACAATGCACGAAGGCGCAGTCGCTGGCCCCGTAATGTAGAAAGCGTGCTCTTAGCACAAGTCCAGATGTGAAGCCCATTGTTCGGTGCACCACCCAAAGGAGGAGGCGGAAGTACAGGCTGCAAAAGTCCCCCCGGGTAGTCAGGTGTAAAGGGTTTTTAGGTCCGCGGGCCTACTAGACTCACCGCACCACCATTGTAAATTTAAGCCGTCCGGGAATTTCGCTCCCGGATTAACTGCACTCCCGCCACGAAACGATGCATCACGAGGACGAGCTGCCGCACGTGGCTCAGCTGAATTGATGCGGTCAGACGCCTCGCTTCTTCCTGGGTCTCGTTGCGAAGCCCTCCGGACCGCCGTCGTCTCCGCAGGCATTCCCTACGATCAGGCCTTTTGCACGGACTCTAGCTTCCTGTGGATACGACGAACTTGACAAGATAACCACTGTCAAACCACACCTAACGCTGCAAGCGCCTTCAGCACACCCCTTACAATGCCAAACCAGACGTAATACCAAACTAGACAAAAAAAAACTTGATGATTCGTTTCGGTACTTAACTTCAACGGGGAGAAGTGCGTTTCTCATGGTGACCAGCCAAAACAGACCTCCATTTCGGTTGTTGCTATAACGACAACGTTGAGAGGATACAAGAATTACAATTGCACTATAGCTACTCGGGGAAAAGAAGTGAACAATCAACGAAGCCAACGGAAACTCTCAGGTTTACTAATCCTCCTGAACACTCGCTGAGTGGTAACAAACTGTGCAAGATACACACAAAAAAATTTCTCAAAAGCAAAATCACTTGAAAAAAATGCATAGCAGTACTTTAACTTCTCCTGAGAACGCTGCCACAGCTCAGAAGCCACGGCTAAGATCATCGCCATTAGTGTGCAGTTTACTCTTCTTATATCAAACTTCAAAATTGTGTTGCTAAAGTGCCATGCTCTAGCGCAGGAGACGGCCATTCTTTGAGGACATTTTGTTGAGCCAAGTTAAAGGGCAATGATCGGTTTCTACGATGAAGCGCGACCCGGCGACGTAGCATGCCAATTTCTGAATTGCCCATACAAGACAAGCACATTCCTTCTCGGAAGTGCTATACGCTTCCTCCCTGATACTGAGTTTACGACTCAAGTACAAAACTAGCCGTTCGTTCCCTTCAATATCTTCCTGGCACAGCACCGCCCCCAGGTCATGGTCACTGGTGTCCCAATGGATGATGAAGCCTTTTGAGAAATTGGGTGCCGTGAGCACAGGTCTTTCACTCAATGCCTGTTTTAGCTTTTCAAACGCGAGTTTTTTCTTGGTATCCCATACGGCATTCACAGGTTCCGTTTTTTGGAGGTCGTCCGTTAGAGCGCTTGCCAGAGTAGAGTAACCATTTTGTAATGTTGATAATACCCTGCTAAGCCTAGAAACGCCCACACCTCGGTCTTCGTAGACAGATGGCAATAGTCAACTACAGCGGCTACCTTCAGCTCTGACGGCCTCCGTTGGCCGCGCCCAACAACATGTCCCAAATAGCTGACTTCAGAGCGACCAAAATGGCATTTTCCGCCTGTACTGTGAGCCCTGCCTTCTGCAATCTTTCCAGCACGATTTGAAGATGTTTGACGTGTTCTTCCCAGGTATTGGAGAACACAGCTACATCATCGAGGTGGGGAAGCGCGAAGTCTGACAGCCAATGTAAAACTCTATCTATTAGGGCAGAAAAACAGTACGAAGCGTTCTTCAAGCCAAAGCTTAACATTACCGGATGAAATGTTCCCATGAGGGAAATGAAAGCAGCGTAGCGCCTCGTTCGCTCGGTTAAAGGGACTCGTCAATAACCTCCAACAATGTTTAAGGTAGAAATGTACATCGAGTTAAATACAGTCTCCACCATTTCTTCCAAGTTGGGGGGTATTTCTGGTCTACTGTTATTGCATTTACCTTCCGGTAATGCACGCAGGGCTTTGGGTCTTTGCCCGGTGCCTCTACGAGGATTAGTGGTGAGTTGTAGTCACTCTTGCAGGGAATAGCCACTGCCAGCTCGCACATGCGCCTGACCTTTGCATTCATAATTTCCCTTTGCCTCGGGGACACGCGGTAAGGCTTGCTTCGAATTGGTTGATCACTTGACAACTCGATGTCATGCTCAGACACTGAGGTTCTTTCTGGTCTGTTGGAGTACACTGCCCGAAAATTCTGAACCACCACTTTTAAATACATTTTCTGGTCTTCTTCGAAACCTTGGTTCCTGTTCACTTGCTCTAATAAGCCCTCTATGGTGGGTATCTCAGGATTGTTCAAGCTTGGAATTTGGACAGTTTCCTCTACTGGCATTATTACTGCCAGATTTACGATAGCCTGACGTTGTACATACGGTTTCATGAGGTTACTATGGAAAACTCTGTTCTGTTTCCTCCCCAATTTGACCTCAAAGTTCGTGTTAGATAACTTGGACATTACTTTTGCTGGGCCCTCCCACTGCACTTCAAAATTGTGTTTCTTGGAGGGACGCAGCAGCATCTCCTTATCGGCCACACTAAACGTGCGCTGACGGGCTGACCTATCGTATACGTTTTAGATAAGACCTGAGCAGCTTTCATGATTTTTTCGACTAGCTTTCTTCATTTACCGAGTCTCTCTAAGAGACCCAGCACGTACGCGACGACGTTAGATTCTTCCCCACATCCTTCCTATGCCTCGCGGAGAAGCGTAAAGGACCTCGCTAGCCGCGCCCGTAAACCAGCTCCGCGGGGCTGAAGCCAGTGCTCTCGTGAGGGGCAAACCTAATCGCAAACAACGCCGCAGGCACACATGCGTCCTAATCACACTCGTTCTCAAAGCAAAGAGCTCTCAAAATACGCTTTATTGCAGGATGCATTCGTTCAACCGGATTCGATTGAGGGTGGTTCACCGAACTATGCACAATCTTTATCCCGCAACGGTCAAGGAACGTATTTGTCAAGTTGCTTGTGAAAACACTCCCATTGTCGCATTGCATCTTGGACGGAAATCCTATACGAGAGCAAATGGACAAAGCGTCCACGACAGCAACTGAAGCTAGCTCCCTTAAAGGAATGGCCTCGGGAAATTTAGTGGCCGCGCACAAGGCTGCTAAACATAGCGACAGCCAGACGGCGGTTCTGGTATTGGGCCTACAATCTCAATCACAAGCCGACCAAATGGCTCTGAAATGACTGGCGCCAACGTCATGGGGTATTTCCATTTGTCAGCGGATTTACCGACCCGTTGACACGTGTCGCAAGAGCGAAATAACTCCTCTATGTCCTTCCAACTGCCGGGCCAGTAATATTTCTGAGCTAACCTGGCTTTGGTTTTTTTTCCCTAAATGGCCGGGCCCTGCATTGCTGTGCGCCAGATCGAGGTGTTGTCGGCGGTATTTCTGCGGTACTAGAGGCTGGTCGTACACGCGCCCTTTCGCATCTGCATGTCTTCGATGCATGATATCAGAATTCGTATTGAACAAAACGTTTTTTTTTCGCTACCACCTCTTTCACATGTTCCAGCAGGGATTTCAGGGATGGATCTACCCTTTGTTCAGCGACAAAGTGCGGTTTATCCACTTCAGTAAGGTGCTGCCAAGGGTTTGACATGGGTGCTACAACTGACCCTTCCATTCGTTCCGGACACTCAGCGTGTTGGCTCACGGTCCTCCCGTTTTCCTCATGCGCGTCCCGATCCGCCTGAGTTGGCACGATCGATTCGCTAGTATCCTCCGTTGCTTCTACCTGGGTGCTTACTGACATTGGCGGCTGAGCTGGATGTGTCATCCCACGTTTTCCAGAAATTTCACGTGCTTTAGAACGCGTGTGGGCGATGAATGCAACTTCGTTGGAAAACGACTCGCCTCGATCTCTGAGAAGTTCGGCAGATTTGTTGAGGAACAAATACGGAAAATTCTTCGACAAATTTTCGGATACCGCTGTCTCGGTGTCTAGTCAGCCGAAAGGGCCCTCTAGAATTACTCGATTTATTGCCAGGCATCCACTTCGCTCCTAAGCCACATGTCGGATACAAGCACACTCTCCGGTAAATTCCGAAAGAGAAACGCAACTTGGGTGCGCGACACCAATTGTGACATCTGAGTCACGCAGTACCCTCTTCTTCCTGCCGTTGACAAGCATTTCCTGCGTGTATGGTTGCAAAAGTCTCACGCTCTCGTACGACTCACGTATGCTTGCAAATGCCATTTTCTTTTTACAACTTCTAGCAAAGTGGCTTGGTTCGTAGCAGTTGTAGCATACTGCAGATCCTTGCGCATCAAATGTGCGGTTCACGCCAGCAGACGCCTTTGAAGTGCCGCCTGTTTTCGACTCAATCTCATGCTTTTGATTCGGCGGCTCCCGCGAATACGATTCTTCCTTTCGGAAGTTGTTACGTAAAAAAAACCTCTTTCTTCAAATTGTTTAGACGCGAATCTTTTTGGTTTTTTTTCAGGCTGCGCTGCCTTTCCGCGCGAATTTCTACGCAGTTCATAGCCATCGGCAAGCTCAGCTGCTTTGCTCAAATTCATTTCTGTGAGCCTATCTTGGAGCCACAGCTTTGTTTCTTCTGGAATGACACTGTAATACTGCTCTAGGGCAATGCATTTTATTACTTTACTGTGGACTCCATAAACTTCCGCACTCTTCAGCCATTCTACAAGGTTAGCGTTAATCTGATAGGCGAAGTCCTGGTGTGACATGGTCTTACGTGCATGCCTGAAACGCTGTCGGAATGCCTCCGTGCACAAGCTATATTTGCGCAACAACGCCCCTTTAACCTTGTAATACACTTCCGCGTCCTCTCTACTAAGTCGGGCTATCACGTCATGGCCTCGCAGGGAAGCAGTGGGAACAATTTTTGCGGCCAATCTTCGAAAGGGATTCTATTTTTCTTGCATTGTCGCTCAAAATGGACAAGATAAAGCGCGATGGCTCCGCCAACCTTGAACGGCTGCACAAGGTCTGTTATCTTGTTTGGGTTTCCCGATTCCCTCACTGCGGGAGCATGGTTTCCGGCTGATACCCTAACTTCAAGTTCTCTCAGTTTCAGCTCATGTTCCCTTCTGTCTTTTTCCTCCTGAGCTTCTCGCTCTTTTTGGTTTCCAGCTCGAATATCCTCCTGAGCTTTCTCCTCTCTTTCCGTTCTATCTCGAATTTCCTCAAGAGCTTCCTGGGTTTCCTCGATAGTAACCTTCTCTTTCTCCATAAACGCGATGATCTTCTGTTTCCGCTTAGCAGGGCCAACCGCAAGCGCTACCTCTTTGCAAATTTGGAGAAGGTCTAGCACTTTGAACTTGTTCAAATTATTTCTTCACTCCGCCTCGTGTACGCTCTATTGAAACAATGCAGTTGAATAATTCAATTATTGGCCGACCCACAAATTTATAATGCCGAAACCTACTAACAAAGAGCGCTAGCAAGGTCTGGCCCTACGAGCTTTTCACTACGCCTCGTTTACCTTCTATTGAAACAATGTGGTCGAATCATATATTCCTTGGCCGACCCACAAAGTTACCACACCAAAATATAACAACAAAGAGTGCTAGCTAGGTCTGGCACTACGAGCTTTTCACTACGCCTCGTGTACGCTCTATTGAAACAATGCGGTTGAATCATTCAATAATTGGGCGACCCACAAAGTTATAATGCCAAAACCTACAAACAAAGACCGCTAGCAAGGTCTGGCCCTACGAGCTTTTCACTACGCCTCGTTTACCTTCTATTGAAACAATGTGGTCGAATCATATATTTCTTGGCCGACCCACAAAGTTACCTCACCAAAACATAACAAAGAGCGCTAGCTAGGTCTGGCACTACGAGAGATAAACTTCAAGCACTCACCACCCCAGGGTAGCTGACGCTGGCTGATCCCACCACTGCGACCAGTGTTAGGAAGGAGGTGTTGGGACATGCCGCCACATCCGTGACTGTGGCGAACTTGGGTAGCGTGGTCCCGGCTGGAGCCATCCGAGTCCCGGGAGAAGACGAGTCGAGGAGCCGGCGTAGATGAGAAGAAAAACATTTATGTACAATATTTACATGTTGAGAGTAGCCTAGAACAGCATGGAACAAGTGAAGCTCACTCAAGCGTCTCTGCGCTCGCGTTTTTATACACTGCCTTCCCAGGAGTCACTCTGAGGGAAGACAAGTCAGTTCAGGTCCCTCCAATAGGATTGTCTCCACCACTCCGACCCTCTGCAGACTCTTGCGCGAAACCTGTTTCTAGAAAAGTGCAAGGACACGCACACCCGGTGGCACAGGGAAGAGCAATACGGCACCACTGGCTCAGCTATCTCCTTGCAAGCCCCGAACACAATGCACCAAGGCGCGGTCGCTGGCCCAATAATGTGGAAAGCGTGCTCTTGGCACAAGTCCACATGCGAGGCCCATTGTTCGGTGCACCACCCAAAGGAGGAGGCAGAAGCACAGGCTGCAAAGTTTCCTCCGAGAAGTCAGGTGGAAAGGGTTTTTAGGTCCGCTGGCCGAGCAGACTCACCGCACCACCATTGAAATTTTAAGCCGCCCGGGAATGTCGCTCCTGGGATAACACCGGGGTTGGATTCCCCGACAGAAAGTTGTTTTCTTCTTTTTTTCCCCACAGGCACCTATATTACTACTGAAGCGAAGTGCAGGCGGCTCTCAATGTGTAATCTTTTAAACCAACTAATTATTTCGCGCTTTCTTGTTCACTGGCTGATATCATACTTCGTATACTCATAGTCCATCTCCTATTTAGTATAGTGGATTCCCCTTCCGGCCACCGCAGTGTATGGACGTGTGCATAAAGTGCTTCATTTGGGCGGTAACTGCGGCCCAGATGAGCCGTGGAAACAGGACGGTTCAGATGAAAAACAGGATTACGAAGTCGTGCTACCGCAATTGCCTACAGGTGCGTGTGTTCAGATTACAATTTTTCTACACAGAGATATCAAGGCAAGACCTTATCGTGCCGAAGAAGTTACACAATGCATTGGTGCACTTGGGTATGCTGACTGAAGTAGTTGTCTTAGGCGCATTCCAAATGAATCACGTGTGGGCTGCGACTTTCAGTACAGCACAAGCCGCGAAGAACATGTTAGCGCTTGGTGACGCAAAATAGAATGAACAGGGTTGCCTCGTCATTGACCCGAACAAACAGGACGTGCGCCTAAAGGTTTATTGGTTGCTAGATTATGTACCGGACAAAGAGGTGCGCACTACGCTAGTAAACTATGGAAAAGTGATCGATGTAACGAAAGAGCATTGGCGCGTCCATGGAATTGCTGACAAAGGATCCTCGACCAGGATAGTAAACATGCAGCTGAAAACTGGCGTGAACATTTAAGACTTGCCACACCAACTTCGAGTGGGTGGCATAAACACACTTTTGGTAGTACCAGGACGGGCGCCATTTTGCTTACGGTGCCGATGAACGGGCCATATACGGCGGGACTGTCGCGTCCCTCGCTGCGTCCGGTGCAAACGCTATGGGCACGAAGACAGCAAATGTGTTCAGACCTGCGCCAGCGTGGCTGGGCCTGTGGTTTGTGATCGCGTCACAAAATATCTAATGAACGAAGTTGATGCAGAAGATGTCGCCGGCAGCATGATACAGGGTCTGGTGTTCACGCCCTTCTCTAAGGGCCCCAAGGACGATGGTTGTGAAGCAGCTCAGGGGAGCAAACCGGAAGTATCAGTCAACTGAGCAAGGACCTCAGCATTGTACCGTCCGACAAAAAGCGCAGCGAAAAGGAGGATAGTACTGCGACGACGACCAAACAGCCTGAAGTCATGGACGCTACTTGTGGGAGGCATGCGCAAAGCGTTCGCACGGGGAGAACACTAAAAAAGACGCAAGACAGCAGAAAATGATTGGAAGTGAGCCGGCAGCCAAAACACCTGCACACAGGCGATTCAGCTCCGGGTTCAAGCCGAACGTCACGGCGGGCGTGCGTCCACCACCCAAGCCACCCTCGTAGCCACGGTGGAGAGACTTGCAACGAGGGACCAACATCACTAGGTAAAAAAGAATGTGAAAAGATGCTTCATCACTATGTAAAGCATGTGGAGGGGGCACGACTTGTTCGTGTATACCCACAAATTCAACCACGAAAACCAGGGTTGTACCACGCGGCGAGGTAAGAACCATGCAGTCCACACTATCGTTCGCACGGCCTTCACAGCATGAAACAGGGTTACGTGTGGCTGCCTTAAATGTGCGTGGCTTACGGTCTCGGCGAAAGCAGTATCAGGTTAGTCACCTCTTTCTCGAGAACGACCTCGATATTGTAGCAGTACAGGAAACGAAGGTCGAAAGAAAAGAACAAGCGGACTGTATGGTCGAACCTTTTAGGCCCCGCTATAATAATTGTATTTGTCACTCTGTTGGTACCTCGGGGGGGGGGGGGTGCGCCCTCTTCTTGCTCAATTCTTTAGGGTTAGTAGAAGAGTGCCTTCATACTACCGATGATGGCCGCCTTGTCTCGTGTGATTTTGTTGGGTTTGGTGTGAAATGGCGTATTATTTGTGTATATGCACCGAACAGCGCAACTGAGCGGTTACCTTTCTTTTCACGTGTCGAAGAGTACTTATAATGTGAAAGAAATGTGATTCTTCTGGGCGATTTCAACTGTGTGTGTGTTTCAGAGAAGATGGAGCAAAAGGCCAACCACTCGTGATCTAAGTGCCTTGTAGTTGTCAGGGCTTATGCCAGATAGGGGGCTGGAACATGTTGGGAATGTTCTGCTAAATGGAAATGGCCTTAGGTACACGCATTTCCAGCACGATTGCTGTGCCCGATTAGACATAGCGTACGTATCGCATGCACTTGTGCCGCTATGTAACAGTGATAAGCATAAACCGGTAGATTTCAACGACCATAGCGCCATAATGTTTACGATAGGTGTGAAAAAAAAGGCCAATCTTTTCGTGGAAATTGAGGAAAATGAACAATAGATTACATAGCGATGAAGTTTTCGTGGACAAGGTTAAAATGCTTATCGACAAAATACTCTTGGCTGAGGCGAGGCGATTGTTCGCTGCATGCGAAGAGTTCAAGCAAGAAGTTAAAATTGCTGCATTATAAAGATCATGCACGGCGCGCTACAAGTAAAAACAAATGAAAAGGAACTACAGGGCCAGCTCGAACTCTTGTTTTCACTTGGAAGCACTCGACCAGGTGCCTTAGCTAAAGAGATAAAAGAAGTAAAAAACCAGCTCGAAAAAGTGGATATAGAAAAATACAGAGGAGCAGTTATACGCAGACGAGCAGAGCGCTTCTGTAAGGCCAAAACACCGACGAAACGCTCGTTGTGCGAAGAAATCCGCTACGCGTCCCGTAATGAAGAAAAGGCATAAAATATGGGGAGGTGACCACCACGAACATACAATTGATAAAACAAGCGCTTGTCGATTATTACAAATGATTGCTGGGCAGCAACGGTAAAAGAGAAAAAGCCTTGGATGGCGAGTTCTTGTAAATAATGCCTACACAAGATAAGGAGACTACCAAATGCCTGGAGCAGCCATTTTCAGTTGGGGAAGCAGAAAAGACCATTGACGAATTGTCTCAAGGTAGAACGTGTGGCCCAGATGCACTAGGTGCAGCCTTTTACAAAATATTCAAAGATGAGCAGTCGGGGTACTTTGCCGCCTCGTTGCAGAGGCTTATGAAGTAAAGGAAATGCCGCCGTCCTTTCGAAGGTCCCATATACTTATCCCGAAGAGTGATGACCCGGTAAAGCTCTTGTCGGTGAGCGCTTATCGCCCCATAAGCCTTACTAACACAGACTTTATGGTTTTTATGAAGGTGTTAGCCAAGAGATTAGAAAGTGTTATAAAGGTATTAGTTGGACCTCACCAAATATATGTAATTAAGGGTCGAACAATCGGTACCAACATCCGCACCGCGAGGAGCATTCTCGAGTGCTGCGATGTATCGGACAGCCAAGTAGCGATGTTGCAACTAGACCTAGAAAAGGCTTTTGACCGTGTTGTGTATGCAGTGCTGTTTTCAATATTGGAACATGTAATTGTTGGAAGCGTTATATTAAATGGCATAAAAATGTCATATAGGAACTGCTTGCTAGCCTTGTTATCAACAAGGAAGTTGTAGTGCCACCATCATCTTTATCATTTTCTCAATCACCGCGCCGCGCCTCTCGCGCAGCTGATGCTAGCTCGAGCTGCGCGAGGATTAGAACGAGCTCACACGCCTGGCGTGGCGGACGCTGGTAGCCGACGTGGCTCCGCTTCAGGCCTGGAATAAAGTGGCGAGATCGGCACGGCCCCATCGGCCGCCTTCGACGTCATCTCACGTCTCTCTTCTCTCGCCGCTACAAAGTCATGGAAAACTTTGCAATTGCTAGGAGTGCTCGTCATGGATGTTCAATTTCCCCATTGTTATTTGCATCGTATTTGGAGCCCTTTTGTTTGAACATAGGAAGCAATGACGGAATACGTTGCTTTCAGTTGATCAATCAATCAATCAATCAATCAATCATGATTTATTTCAGCTTCAAAGACATTCAGTGGAGCTTGGTGGGTACGGACAAAAAGCCATAGATGAGGCTTGACAGGGTCCGTACCCCCGGGCTTGGCAAACGTGGCGTACAGAGTGGCGTACAATCGTGGCGTACAAAGGCAAAAAAGGCACTGGTACAGTATACAGAGATGCACTCGTTCAAAATGAAGGGGGAGAGAGAGATTCACAGGTACATTTTATCATCATACACATGCGAATTGAGTATGCGGAAGTGTTACTTATGTTTTTCGGATATGTTAAGTAGTAGCGGTAGCTGATATTTCAACATCTGTGTTGCGTAATTGGTTCGTGGTCTTGGTAATCTCCAGACTTCACGAGTCCTCAAAATTCGCACATGTTCAGCGCGAGTTAGCGCCGACAATTCTGTAAAAAATGTGTCGTTATTTTTTATAGCCGACTTATAGCGATTGTTTAAAATTGTGTGATATAGCTCATGTACTGGGAATAAGTGCAGAGCCTTGAAAATCGGTTCCGTGTGGGCATCGTATGCGGCACTAACGATGTTACGAATGGCTTTCTTTTGAAGTTTGTGTAATTTCTGAACGTTGGTTTTGGTGGTCGTGCCCCAGACTAAGTGACAATAAGATAAGTTAGACAAAAATAGTGATTTATAAATTAACAATTTTATGTTTTGAGGCAGGACGTAACGAAACTTTGACAATATACCTACAGTTTTTGAAAGTTTATTTAAGGTGGCATTCACTTGATCTGTCCACGTCATATGCTCTTCAAAAATGACTCCCAGGCTTTTAGCAACGCGTGATAATTCTATAGTTGATGTACCTAACTTTAGACTGTTTGTGATGCCCAGTGTTTTGTTTTGAGGCCGAAATATAACAGCTTTCGTTTTAGCCGCGTTTAGGTTCAAAGAGTTGGCGATACTCCAAGTGTGAATTTTATTTAGGACGACGTTGCCTTTTTCAATGAGGTTTGAAGGGTCACGTCCTGTAATAAAAACACTTGTATCATCTGCGTAAATGATAAATTTAGTATTAGCACAAATATTTACTATATCATTCACATATAAATTAAAGAGCAATGGGCCCAAAATGCTACCCTGAGGTACACCAGCCTTAATTGGTTTGAATTCGGATACAAAACCATTAATAGTGACTTGCTGGTGGCGATGTTTAAAGTAAGAAATTATAAGTTTTAAGAAAGTGCCTCTAAAGCCATAATGCTGCAGTTTCTCAAACAAAGAATCGTGGTTAATTGAGTCAAATGCTTTTGAGTAGTCAATGAATATGCCTAGTGTACAGAGATGATCTTCGAAAGATTGTAAGATAAGCTCCTTTTGGCGCAATAGAGCCATCTCAGTGGAGCATCCCTTCCGGAAGCCAAACTGGCAAGGCGTAATAATGCTATGCTTCGTTGAAAAACTGGACATGCGTTTATATATCAATTTCTCAATGCATTTAGAAAAGACTGGAATAATTGAAATTGGCCTGTAATTGGAGAAATTGTTGATGTCACCACCCTTGAATATTACAGTTACCTTTGACATCTGTAGTTGTTTGGGAAATGTGCCAACAGAAAACATGAGGTTAATAACATGTTCCAGAATTGGTGCGATAATATCGATTACAAATTTTATAGGTCTGATTTGGAAGTCATGAACATCCGTACACATACTGTTTTTTAGTGACAAAACAGATGTTATAATTTCATGCACAGTAGTCGGACACAAGAATGCGCTTTTCTGTATCGGTGCTGTTAAATATTGAATGCAATTCGGATCGTGCTTACTATTCACAAGTGATGTGAAAAAGTCGTTGAAGGAATTCGCCAAGCGTGCATTCGTTAATTCTTCGCCGTTACTATTAATTGATAAAGTGGATTGTTCTTGGGGGTCACCGTGTAGCACAGTGTTCAATCGTTTCCACATAAGGTGTGGCTTTTTAAGGACTTCTGGGGTGAAAAGATTGCTTAAGTAAATTTGTTTCGCTTCTCGGAGCTGTTTGTTCAGTTGGTTCCTGAAGCGCTTAAAAGCGTGTAAATCTGTTAAAGCTCTTGTTTTCATAAAGATCTGATACAGTTTGTCTTTTTCTTTCATGCTCTTGAGGTGTTCCCCGGTGACCCATGGCTTACGGGCTTTCCGAGCTCGTTTCGCTAATTTACGTGGAAAACATTGTTCATACGCTGCCTTAAAAACATTTATGAACTCATTGTACGCTGTCTCGGGTTCATCAACTTCTAATACTTTGCCCCAATCTGTTACACGCAAATGAGAGCGAAAGTTTTTCAGCGTGAAAGAGTTTATCTGTCTGTAAGATTTAGTGGACGGGTGTCGTGACGCAGTGGAGGGTTTTGTTTGCGCCGATAGTAGATAAATGGGTAGGTGGTCGCTCACAGAAGAACTGATGACGCCAGAACTAAGATGCTCGGGTGAAATATTTGTAATAAAGACGTCTAGTAGTGTCGAAGAAGTTGGTTGTATTCGTGTAGGTGGACTGATTGCATTAATATAACTGTTCGCGTCCAAGATCCTAGAAAGTTCATCATGACTTGTTGATTGTTGCAAGCAGTCTATGTTTATGTCACCTCCTAGAATGACAGTGCTGGCATCATCATTAAAATAACTAAGGTAACTATCTAAAAATGTGAAGAAATTTGACACACTCGCATGAGGTGGACGGTACATAACGCTGTACACTTTAGCACCATTTTTGACAGTGAGAACCTCAAAATCAGCAGTGGCTCTTGAAAATTCTTCCACAATAACACAATTCATGCCATTTTTCACTAACATCATGACCCCGCCTCCTTTTTTAAAGCTGCGGTTTACGAAGAAAGAAGTATATCCTAGAATTTTGATCACTTCTGTAGCATCGCGATACCATGTCTCGGTAAACATCACGATCTCGAACTGAAAATCCATGCGCGATAACAAACATTGTATTTCTTCCTCTTTATTTCTAGCAGACTGGGTGTTAATATGCAGTGCAGAAAATGAATATTTGTTTTGTGACAACCTGCAAATTTCCGAGACCGACAAAACTCGGTTTTCCATATTTCATATCGGAAACGGTATGTACGTACTCGACTTACTCTATCTTATCAAGGTCGCTGAGCTTCGTGACGCGTAGGACACGTGACGACTCATTTTTCCTTGCAAAGATTTTGCCCTCTTTCGTCCAGCAGAAACGCCAGTTTTTGTCGTTTTTCTTGCAAATTGTTTTTCCGAGAAGCACTTTCAATGCGGGACACAGGTGCTCGTTTATGAAGATAGGATGGCGTTCCTGGTGTCCGATGTCGGCCGTGGTCAAACGTTTCTGTCGTGTTTTTTCAAGCAAGGCATTTCGTTTTGAGCGGCTATGAAACTGCACTACAATATTTTGTCGTGAAGCGTCCCGTGTTGGTACACGGTGGCAAGCCTCAATGTCACTTTCGGAAACAGGTTCATTTACTGAATTTCCAATAGCTGCAAGTACGCTTTTCAGGTTTTCGTTTTGTGTCATGGGAACACCCTTAATCTCAATGTTCCTATTTCTAGAGTACTGTTCTAGTTGAGTGATCCTAAGTTCATTCTCAGTCACTTTGTTTCTTAGAAGCGCGCATTCATCCGTGAGGGAGCTGTTGGCTGCCTTCAATTCGGCATTTTCAGTTTCAATTTTTTTCAGCTGGTTTGCCATATCCTCAAAAGCATTATTCATGAAATCAAGGGAAGTTTTGATCTCACGATGCTCCTTCTGCAGCTCCCTCTCGAGCGACTGACGCATCTCAGTCAGGTCATGTCTTAAATCCTTCACAAGTTTGTACACCTCTGAGCGGGATAAGGTCATGGCAAAAGACAGTACAATACACTTGGATGGCAGCAGCAGCGACAGTAAAAAAAAAAAAAAAAAAAAAAAAGAATTTCAGACCTGCGATCAGTAGAAAGGTAGGTATAAGCGACGTTCCAAGACTGCCGCCGCTGCTGCCAAGTGAAGGACGTCGGCCGATGATCCTCTTGAAATACTTGTGAGCCCTGGCGGCACAGTCGCTCCCTGAAGTGACGTCACAGACGATTGTGACCGACGCCGCCCTTCCGGAAAAGAGCGAAAGATGTTGCCACCAAGACAAGCTTCACGTGCGTGTCGACGATAGTATCTGCGATCAGTAGAAAGGTAGGTATAAGCGACGTTCCAAGACTGCCGCCGCTGCTGCCAAGTGAAGGACGTCGGCCGATGATCCTCTTGAAATACTTGTGAGCCCTGGCGGCACAGTCGCTCCCTGAAGTGACGTCACAGACGATTGTGACCGACGCCGCCCTTCCGGAAAAGAGCGAAAGATGTTGCCACCAAGACAAGCTTCACGTGCGTGTCGACGATAGTATCTGCGATCAGTAGAAAGGTAGGTATAAGCGACGTTCCAAGACTGCCGCCGCTGCTGCCAAGCAGCGGCGGCAGTCTTGATGACGACTGAGGTCAAAGTATTGTCATACGCAGCCAATATCGCTGTTTTTTGCAAGGACAGAGAAAGCATTAGTGAAGCAGTTAGCCTATTAGATAAGTACTGCAAGTGGTCAGGCAGTGCTTTAAATTGCGATAAGAGTGCAGATTTTTGGCATGGAACCTGGGACGAAAAGCCTGACGTCTTCGAAAAGGTGAAGTGAAGCTCCGTGCCGACGAAGTACCTTGGTGTAAAATTGCAGAGTTATATTGATGCCACTGAATATTGGAAAGAAGAGATGGACAACTTAAGAGAGAAAGTGAACAATTGGGGAGGGAAAACCTCTCAATATTCGCGAGGTCAACGGTCTGCAATATATTTCTAGCGGCTAAAATTTGGTATGTACTTCAAGTGCTGTGCATGAACCGCTCAAGCATACCAAAGGTACACAGAGTTTTTGCAACTTTCGTTTGGGCCTCCAACTGGGAACGCTCAAGCTGCACAAATCTTTTTCTCTCAGTGAAGGCGGGTGAGCTGGGACAAGCCCACTTATTGCTTGAACAAATGGTTTCAAGATTTATTTTTTTGCGTGATCACAGGCATCCTTTCTTGCGTACAATGCTTCAAATTAGATTGTGCTGTTATCTACCCGAATTTGTTGTATCTTGCTGTTGTGCTGGGCACATAGGCTTTCATGATTATCTGCGCGAATTGGTGTCTGCTTTCAATGTACTAAAAGTATGGTTGTCTTTGCAGTATCTAAGTAGGGTGACAAAAAGACAACTATACAAGCACCTTACCGACGTAATGCTACCTGTGCCGATGTGTCATACGATGAACGGAAAAGGTCCTGGGAAAAACGTCCTGAAAAGAGTTGAGACAATGACGGTACGACCATCAGCAAAGACTTTTTTCTTTCAACTACACACCGGCACGATTCCTGTAAAACCATGGACACAGGAAAAAGGTTTATTTGTTCCATGGTCGGTTAATTGTCTTTTATGTCAGAAGCCAGAGCATTGATCACCATTGTTAGATTGTTTGGACGCTACTTTTCTTTGGAACATTCTGCAACGAACTTTGAAAAATTAACTACCTTTAACACCTTATCGAATCTGTTTTCTACCTGTTTATAGTGGCACTGGCATACCGTGTGATACGTTTATGTTGTTAAGTATGCACGCTATCTGGAAAGCATGCATGACATATCGTCATCTTGATGTTGATTGATTGATATGTGGGGTTTAACGTCCCAAAACCACCATATGATTATGAGAGACGCCGCAGATGAGGGCTCCGGAAATTTAGACCACCTGGGGTTCTTTAACGTGCACCCAAATCTGAGCACACGGGCCTACAACATTTTCACCTCCATAGGAAATGCAGCCGCCACAGCCGGGATTCGAACCCACGACCTGCAGGTCAGCAGCCGAGTACCTTAGCCACTAGGCCACCGCGGCGGGACGTCATCTTGATGTTGATGCTCGGTCTGCCAGAGAATACTTTATTGCAAGCATAGCCTATATAAGAGGTGTGATTCATGCAGGAGATGGGCAACTAGAGTGGCTTCCTGTAATAATTGAACTGGTCGCGTTTCAACGTTTTTAATCGTTTTACGCCAAGCAAAGTGTGTTTGGCGTTTTTAAATGCCTTTTTGTACTTCTTGCAAAAGTGTTTGTAATAATGTGTGTACATGATGTACCTAACTCTGAATGAAGAAAAAAAATTCTCGTTAGTATAGTGGCGAGTATCCCCGCCTGTCACGCGGGAGACCGGGGTTCGATTCCCGACGGGGTGTTTTTTTTTCTTTTTCCACAGGCACCTAGTTTACTACTGAAGCGAAGTGCAGGCGGCTCTCATTGTGTAACCTTTCAAACCACCTAATTAGTGCGTGCTTTCTTCTGCACTGGCTGATATCATATTCCCATTGTCGCGCTTGTTGTTCGCAATTTACCTCGAGCCCCTCTGTCTCTTCATCACTCACAGCGAACCTATTAAAGGCTTTAGGCTACAGGCGGCAAGTGTTAATTAAAATATCGGCCTACGCAGACGACATCGCCGTTTTCTGCTCAGACATGCAGGGTATTAAACATGCCACGACCAAGCTTGAAAGGTTTTGCGTATGCACTGATGCCCAGGTCAACTGGGATAAGAGTTATGGTTTCTGGCATAGGCGAGTGGGAGGCGACGACGGAGCATTTCTCCCGTTTGTGCGGGTCGACGGTCCCAACGCAATACCTCGGAGTGCCACTCGGTAGTTACCGCGATCCTTACTCGTACTGCTATGGCCAAGCGCTCAGTGCAACGGAAAAGGTTACAGCATGGCAAGGCAGAAAACTGTCCATTTTTTCACGAGCCACCCTCTTTAACCTATTTCTTAGCGCCAAGTTCTGGTACATGATGAACGTGTTATGCGCATCACGAGTGAATATCCAGAGAATTGATCGAGTTTTTGCCGTGTTCATTTGGGCGTTAACGTGAAAGCGTACCAGTGGCATGAATCAGTTTCGCTCAGTTAAGCTAGGTGGTCAGGGTTTAGCCCATTGTTTCTGCGACAACTTGTATCGCGTTTTATTTTCCTGCGGGATCAAAACGACCCTTCTCTTCACAGTGTCAACCAAGGGAGACTACTGAGACTATTGACTGGTTTCATTCTGTCGTCAGGTGATAACTTATCTGTGGCTGTCATCGGTTATCTGCGAGAGGTATCGATCGTTCGGTATAGGATGTTGAGCGCCCGATTTTCTAAATTGTAGTTGTGCTGTGTCAACAAAAGAAAACGGTATAGGGATCTCATTGAGAGTTGCTTCCAATGCCTTTGTACTATTTTCCACACCTCGGAGGCCCATGACAGAACGACCTAAAGAGAGTAAAGAAAATGCCGGTACTACCATCTGTTAAGACTTTCTTCTTTAAACTCCACACAAACACACTTCCTGCTAAAACTTGGCTACACGATATAGGCTTTTAAATACCCTGAACAACCAATTGTTATTTGTGAAGGAACCCGAAACCATAGAGTATGTTTTTATGCACTGTTGCGACCCCATTTTCTTCTTGGATGCGCTACAGCGCACTTTAAAGAAATAGTTGCCTCTCCACCTCTAAGGAATACGCTTCTTGCTAGTAAACACCACAGGATATTCCTCCCAATTTAATTATGGTCCTCGGCCTCCATGCTGTATGGAGAACAAAAATTTTATTATTGTTCTTCAGGTTCATAATGTTCGTCCTGTTTCTCATCATTTTATTGAAAGTGTGGTGTGTCTGAGAAAGGTACATCGCATGCTCCCGACCCGCCATTGTCGATTTCTCTGTTCGACGACTTCATCCGCATCAAAAAGTTTTAAGCTCGTGTGAGCCAAAGCATGGCCCTAAAGTTTTATACACGTAACAAGTGACTTCAAATGTTGAAATCGGAAATAAAGAAAAAAAGTTCGTACAGTGGTCAGTATCCATTCCTGTCATACAGGAGGCGGGGGTTCAATTACCCGACGGTGTTCTTTTTACCCGAGTATTATTTTTTTCTGTAGACACCTATATTACTACTTAAGATGAGTGCAGGCTGCCCTTATTGTGTAGTTTTTTAAACGCCCAAATATTGCGCGAATTCTTGTGCCCCAGGTGATATCATGCGGCGTGAACTCCTACTGTATCTCCTCTTTAGTATAGTTTCCAGTATCCCTGCCTATCACACGGCAGGCCGGGGTTCGATTCCCTGACGGGGAGTGGTTCTTTTTAGGGGCGAAGCTCCTTATGGCGTGGCTTGTGCGTCCCTCGTAGTACGTAACCACCAGTGGCACATACCCGAAATAGGTATAACATTTGACCTCCAAGATGGTGCCGGTGAGAGATTTCTTCTGTGCGTTATTTACCAATAAAAAATAGTGCTCAATATACGTGCCGATGGCTGCTAATGGGGAATGAGAGACAGGAGCATTCGGCTTTTAGTCAGCGCGCACGCTGCGATTTCCATTAGCAGCCATTGGCATGTACATTGAGCACTATCGGACAAGAAAGGGTGCTACATTATACTCGCTGGGTGTAACCTCCTTAGTTTTAGTAAGGTTTAGCGAGCGTTGAGTCGCAGGGCCATGAATACAATGAACTAGTATATATCATGAATGAATTCGAGGTGGTTAAAGGGGGGAAGCAGATACGAAGCGTAAGCCGTAAAAAATTAAAAGCTGAATCCTCCTGTTTCTCACTTCGCATTAGCAGCCACTGGCATGTACATTGAGCACTATCTGACAGGAAAAGGTTGCTACGTTATACTCTCTGGGCGTAACCTCCTTGGTTTTAGAAAGGTTTAGCGAGCATTGGGCCGCAGTGCCATGAATACAGTGAACTAGTATATACCATGAACTCAAGGTGGTTGAAGGTGGGAAGTAGACCCGAAGCGCAAGCCGTAAGAAAGTGTGCGCGTGCCACCTCTCGTTTAGTCCTTGGAACATTCACTGAATGGCGGTGCTTCTATATGGGGAATATATGATAAAAAGATGCGAGATGGTGGGACTTGGAGTGTTGAATAGATGGACGAACGGACACACAGACAGATGCATGGATGGACGCATGAACGGACGCAGGGGCGGATGCACGAACGAACGCAGGGACGGGCGCACGAACAGACGCATGGACGGTCACACAGACGGACGCATGGACAGACCAATGCTTCACCCCACTCTCCATCATCACTCCGTGGATATGCTGCCATTTTTTTCGTAGGCACAAGTTTGGTTTTCGCTTCGTTTAAATCGTCGAGATACAGTTTTTCACACTACTAATAACCGTCCCATAATTCGGGGTGTGTGTTTGTTCTGGTCATCCTGCACAGGCGCTTTTTCAGAAGAGTTTTGAGATGCTTATTAAAACACGGATTATTATTGTCAGTTTTCATAAGAATTGTAGGTACATATTTATTATTTAGGCTCGTCATACTGCTCTTATAGAGTTCCCAGTTGGCGTGCACACTGCATGTTGTGTATGTGTTCTGAAAGTTATGAAAAAAAAAAAACACTACAGTTCTTGATTGATAAGATCATAATTACTTCTTGTATAGTCAGAGATAAATTTATTCGATGGTTACTTTTTCTTTTTTTTTGACCGAGATGATTATGTGTAAAAAGCTGTGATTGCTAAACTCAGGTAAAGCAGTTACACTAAATATGCCATCGGGGAAATTTAGGAGCGAGAGATCGAGCGTATTATCGCCTCTAGTAGGACATGATAGAACTTGGAGGAAATCCAAATCTAACATTAAGTCAAGGAACTCTTTCGATTCATTAGATGGAGATCTGTGGCATACTTTGAGAAGAGGACAATTGATGTTTGGATAGTTGAAGTCTCAAAAAAAAAGGAAGATTGGAGAGTTACGAATCATCTATTGTAGATTGTCTAGTGAGAAGCAAAGATAGTTGCAAAAAAGTGGCTGGCTTTCAAGGGGTCTGTAGCAGATTCCAAAGATAGTTTTGAGGGTTGAGTTATGAAGGCATATCTACTATACCTCTAACTTTTTATCCTGACAAATAAGGGATGAGCGTAAGGTAATTTGATACCTATGAGCACGCCACCACCTCTCCTATGCAATCTATCATTACGATAAACAATGAATTCTGATGGCAGGATTTCGTGATCCCTGATGTCTTCACTCAGCCACGTTTCCATTAGAAGATTGATATCAGCATCTGTGTCTGAGGTGTGGCTACAGAGCTGACCGCGCTTTGGCACAACACTTTGTATGTTTGTAAATGCAACATTAATTAAAAAGAACACGTTTGGCGGCTCAGAATAGAAACTGGGGTGATAATAATTGGATTGCGTCAGTCGCTTCTATGGTGGCATGGTCGCGCACATATCTGCTGCTTCGCGAGACACAAGAGCCTTCCTTCACGCTATTCGTTTCTTTGTCATGAAAGTGAGTGCTTTGCCCACATGAATGTGATCAAGTGCCAGTTTGAAAATGCATTTCTGGAAGCGTATAAAATTCAGCAGCTTTGACCATTCGAGGCGGGTACTAGGTGAGAAATGCTCCCTCACGGCATAGTTACTATTTTTTATTTCAACGCCACAGGCTAAAACTTTTGCTTTACTCTTGAAATGATTTATTTGGTAATAATTGGTTCCTTTTTTCCCGTACAGAATTTACCAAACGCAATGTGCACGTTCAATACTTTCCGCGTCTAGTTGTAACTTCTGGTTGGTCATGCACATTGTCACGACTCTTTGCTCTGACGTATCCCACTGTTCGTTTTCCGAGTCGTCAATGCGAATAAAAAGCAGATTGTTTCTGCGTAGCATGTTGTTAGCATCGAGACTGGCCGCTTTAGGAACTTTTATTTCAATTTTTAGTTGGTATGTATTGTTTCCGCTAGAGGAAATTACTGTTTAATTTTTTTGTTGATTCAAGCAAGTTTACATGGTCGTTCAGTGACGAGAGCACTTTTTTCTTGCACGGTTTTCGCACTCGTGAGGTTTGCTTTCTCGGAGCGCATAGTCGTTTGTTGTTCTTTTATTTTCTTGATTGCAATTAGTATGGGTTAAAGCTGGCACGTTGCAGTTGGGCCGGAATTAATTTCCGCATCACCAAAAAGAAATAATAGTATCTGGCACAAAAATTACAAGGTAGCAGCATTGCGTCACAGACTAATTAAGCGACGCCATCTGATGGCATAGGGGCACGACACCGTCACTAATAAGGGATCGTTGCTACGAAATTCTTTCGAGAGACCAATGTAACTAACCTGCAAGGTTAGCAGTGCAATAGGCATTTTGGCGCTTGCGATGTCGCGCCCCATTTTACTCTCTCACTGTTTCTCTCTCTCACACACACATAGCACACGCGTACATTTATGTTCAGCATGTATATGTACACACGCTATATTAGCGAAAGTTGACAATATGCACGACTTCAAAGAGCCACGACTGCTTTGCACCGTGGCTTGCTTTTTTAACAAAGGTGAATTTTATACTGCTGAAACTGAAAAAAAAAAGAAAGTGTGAGAAGTATCGTTTGAGGAAAGCGTAGTGTAGTATAAGGCCACTGGTCTTTAGAATACTACGCTCAGTTCGTCGTCAAGGCCGAGAAAATTTGTACTACAGGTTTTTGTAGCATTTTATTGAGTACAGGAAGGAAAAGCCTAAGCATCATTCTGGTAGCTTCAGTCGCGCTTGTTAAAGACACACCAAGCAAAATGCGGCACACATTTGCTTGCCGTAATATTGCCCTCAATCCAGCTTGCAGAGGCAGTACCTCGCCGCAGTGTTTGCGTGACACTCTTGGAAAGCAGTCTCGGCCTGCCGGAAAGAACAAGTTTCGCACCTGAAGGCGACGAAAGCGCTATTGAAGATCTTGCGAGCACCACGCTTCGCTGAAAGATTGACACTCCTTTGTGTTTTCTGCGTGCATGCACTTTCATGCCTCGTTCTCTCATAACTCTCTTCCCTACTTTGCTTTCTCCGCCTACCCATTTCCCAGTGCAATGTAGCAAACCAGATATTTGTTTTCCAGTTAACTTCTCTGCATTTTCACATGACATCTCTTTATATCTCTCTCTCTCAGTTGCGGAATTATTACGTGTTATCGAATTGTGCAATTCAAGAAATATTGTATTCAAGTGAACAGTGCTGAGCAGCTTATTAGTGAAGTGGTTGCGCTTACTGACAGTGCTACAGGCTAAAATGCAGACATCCCTAATTTCAATATTTGTGTTTTCTTCATTCTTCAGTCATTCTAAATTCATGTATTCGAACCAACTTGCCCAATTTTCATTGCTACTCAATGTTTCTTTTTTCTCAAGACTAACTGACAATATTTGGAAAAATTAAAGAAAAACAAAATGTTACGATAATATAACGTACGTCACAATTTTAGAATTCTATTTATGCCGTTAAAGAAGAATGTAACAGGAAGTCTTTTCAAACTTCGAAGTGAAGAAGGAACGCGTTTTTGTTTAAAAGAATGTGCATAAAACTGCGTACCTTATATTATACACATGAAGCAGTCGACATCTTTACGTACCTTATAATGAACGCTTTAAACACTCGACATCTTTGAGGATCACATTGGCATGAAAACCTTTCGCATGTTCTATTTTCTCTACATTGTTTTCAAGAATAATAAACTGAAGAGAAATTCTCGAACACAGTCTTGTTCAAATAAATGGTCCATACAAGTTGTATTTTAACGTACTGTATCTGCAGGGGTCCACATAGATAATTATTTTTGCACATTTGTCAATTTTTATGTGTTACCTCATCATCGTTGTCCTCGTACTGAGCATACGTTTTCATCCACTGCTGTAATAAAACCTGCGAAAAAAATCTTCAAGCTTTTCTGACTCGCTTGAGGTGATTCCATTTTATTCCACTAAATGTCGTTTCATCGCTCTGCCTCATTCACTTTGTACGCCTTTATTTTCGCATAAAATATCGATCCACAGATGACCGGGCTACAGCCACAAAACCGTGCTGTCAATCTGTAAGTCAGAAACGGTTGGGGAGTGGGCCGTGCATGCTAGTGTCCGACAAGTGAAGCAAAAAAAAATGAGCGAGAGAGAACCTGTTCATGAAAAAATAAAAACACTATTGATAACACCACGTTTTCACTGCCCGCGTGCACCGAGGGCACTGGGAATATATTTGCCTCGGTGTGCTACAACGGCATAGCCCCTCCCACGCTCATTCACTCACGCTCAGTACAATTTATTCCATAAAACGGAGGCTAAGCCACACAACGGGGGAGGAATAATATTTGCGAGGCCTGTCACCATACGGGGCGTCGTTGTCGATCTGCGGGGGAAGCTTCAACCTACCATGCATTAGCAATTCAGATTGGGGAGCTGCGCCAGCTTTATACAGGCTTTCGTGCAGTGAACTTCGCCGGTAGGTTTCGGTGTTATCCAAAACCTAGATGTCTGTGGAATAAAATATTGGCTCACGTTCTCGGTCTGATCGTGCAAACAACGTAACTTTCTTTTCAGGATTTCGTCCTTCTTGCAAACCGAGGTCTCTTGTATTTCCTTCTCAAGCTTATTTTGTTAGAGTTTTGTGGAAAGTGGTCAACTTAGATTGAGGACGAGTCAGCGAGCTTTCGAAATATGATATATGTGGCCTTAGGAGACAAGAAGAGAGCAGAATGGTTGAGGTAATAAGCGGCTGCTCAGGGGAGCTTAGCTAAGGGCAAGGATAGGGCACGCAGTGACAAGGCCAAATACAGGTGGTCATTATTATGAACGGAATAGATTCCTAGAGAAGACAAGCATGTGTGGAGGGGGGTTGCAGATAGTTTTGTCGGCAGATGATGTAAAGAAGTTTGCTGGAATAACGTGGCCGCGGCAAACACACGGCCAGGTTGTATGGCGAAGCATGAGAGGCCTTTGTGCGGCTCTTGCTGTTGCCACTGGCGCCAATAGTAACAGCATGTCCTAGGTATACCATAAATTCATGTTGTACCTCACAGGCTCTAACAAGTAGGAAGTAGATACAGCGCTAATTGTTCAATAACGCTAATTATTCAATTAGCGCTAATTATTCAATTAGCGCTAATTGATCAATTGAGTTACAGTGTTCAATTAACTAGGTGAGATTTCAGCTACTGTGCACGAAAATAATGAGCGAGAAAGAGGCCGGAGGGGGGGCGACAAGAAGTGGACCGTTATTTTACACCTATTCATTTAAAGTTTGCCGCACTGATAAGGTGAACAATGTTTCTTACAACTACGGTCACTTGTACGTAGTCAGACTAGCTATTGCAATAACCAGATAATATTAGAACATTAGAGATCACTAACCGCAGACAATCATTCTTACCATCATTGAGAGTGAAGCTCTTGCCATATTTTGATGAATGCGCTATTTCATATGGTCTCATAAATAAGAACTTGCACATAAATTTTGTACCAACACAAAATTTATGGCATGGTATATAGGTAATATCCTACACCTAACATTTTCCTTTTCATCGCTCACTGTGTCGTCCTCAACATCAGCTGAACCCTCTTTGTTGGCTCCAGGCTTCGGCCCCGTAGGTAAGTACCGGAAAGCTGCAGCTGTTACATACCTCCCTCATGAGGGTTAGTGGTAGATTTCCAGTCATGATATGAGAATGCTTCCTGAATGTGCACCACGTCATTCTTATCCTTCTAGTTATTTTCATATCATGCTTCGGCTCCATAGTTACTATCTGTCCAAATAGACGTACTCTTTTACAACTTCAAGTGCACTGCTACCTATTTCGAAGCGCTGCTCTCCGAGGATGTGTACATGTACATTACTTTCGTTTTCTGCACACGTACCTTAAGACCTACCTTTCCTCTCTCCTTCTCTGATACAGTAATCATGAATTGCTATCCGTCCGAAGAGTTACTGAGTAAAGCAATGCCGCCGGTGAAGTGCAGGTTACTAATTAGGGTACTCTATATTAACTCTTATTCCTAACTCTTCGCATTCGATGCCTCCGAAAAACATCTTGTAAGCACGCAGCAAATAGCACTGGGGAGATTGTATTCTTTAGTCTTTCACCCTTCTTTATTGGTATTCTGTCGCTTTCTTTATGGAGCACTATGGTAGCAGCTGGTATTTTGTATATTTCGTCCAGGATTTTTACACATCTTTCATCGGTGCCCTGATTCCATAGTGCCTGCATGACTTCTAATATATCTACTGTATAAAAGGCCAACTCGTAATCTATGAAGGCTATGCACAGTGGTAGGGTGTATTTTGAGCAATTTTCTATCACCTGCACTTTTAATATGAATGTGGTCGATTGTTCAGTAAGTAGCCTGTTCAAATTGCTGCTTCTTGCTTTAGTTGCTTGAATTCTAATGTATTATTTTAGTTAGCAATGACCTTTGTATATAGCTTGTATACAACGAGAATCAAGATCATCGGCCTGCAATTCTTGAAATCCTTCTTATATCTTTTTTATGTTTTAAGTTGATGTTATCATTCTGCCAAAGTTCCGGTACTCTCCCCGCTAGGAGACACTTCGTAAACAGGGGGGCTAGTTTTTTCACACTATATTTCCTCAATCTTTCTCAAGATCTGATGTTACCTTATACTCATCCCTAATTTTGCCTTTTTGGATTTCCTTCAAGACTTTATTTACTTCTGTTCTTTCTGAAGGGATGTCACCTGGCTTACCGATAGTTCTAACGTTATCATTGTGGTTCTTGATTTCATTGATTTAGTGATATGTGGGGTTTGTGATAAGCCCTTAACGCTTTTTGGTACGCCCTAAACAATTGAACATTGTTTTATTGGTAGCAGAGATGCAAGCTTGCTTCGGGATGTGTTCGAACGCACTCTTAGAAAGATTTTGTGCCTAATTCATATTCCGTGCAATATTTGTGGCCAACGAGTAACAATGCTGTATCATTCGACAGGTTTTTGTCGTTAAGATGCATATCCTGTGAAAGGCACGCATGTTACAGAAAAATGCTAAGTGAAAAAAGTCCTCATCAATTCACATCATTTGAATGAATATTCAAATATGCGAGGTATAGAGGAGATGAAGTTGCAGCCAGATTTCTTTTTTGTGTTAGTGAGGAGCTTATCGTTACCGCCATTCTAGAGTATACTTAAAAAAACACATATCTTGAAGTATTTATTCTAGGGAATTATTTAGTGTTTTGTGATCTTCAAGTCGTCACGATAGAAGAAGAATGAACCCATTGGTTCTTTGTGTGTGTTGAATTGAACAGACACCATGAAAAAAAGGAAAAAAGAGACGCGTAGCTCTGTGGTAAACCATCTGGTTGCCGCGCAAACAGCTTGCGTATGATCCTCATTCAGACAAGAAATGTTTTCATTATTTATGCTATTTGCATTTTCTTGATTTTTCAGTAACGGACATGATGGTGGTTTTTCACCCACCACCAACAAAACCAGCAATGACGCTTACTCCGGAATTTTTGAGAACGTATTCTATAACGCTAGCATGTTAATAACGTATCAAGTCGAACGCCTGCTTTCGTCTCCCTTTCACGATCTTGATGAAAGACACAAAATCATAGTGCTCCACCACTCATGATTTTATTTTGTCTTGACCAAAGAAACCTGTGGAATAATTGCCGAATCAGAGAGAGCAGGGAGCAGAAGCTAGTCACGCTCCCAACATGGAGAAGGCTCTGTGTACTCTGAGAGCTTTGTGTATATAACCGCTACGTGGTTTTCTATAAAGGTGTTGTTCTGCTGAGGTGCCTGCCCAGAAGCGTCGCAGGTCACCTCCGTTCCGATCAAGGAGGCCTTCTCAAGAATTCGGGTCGTCACAACAATCTTGGCATTAGCAAATGCGTATTCGTTCTAGAACCCCCTTCAGAAAAGCCGCCTGCACTCAATCCCCCTTCAAGCCACAATTAAATTAATGCCTGCTTCCTGACATTCACAGAATCTTCTCGCCCTTTATTTAGTATCTGGCTACTAATGCAACATATTACAGCGAAATGTAAGTCTGCGTAGCGAGGCAAAACTAAAAACCATTCGCCACAAAAGAAGATAACTGTCTTCGTTTGTGGCGCTGTCAGTCACGTCATCATCTAAGTCGCAACAAACAAAGCACGCGCCATTGGAGGTGCCGTTAGTGACGGCAATCTCTTCGTCGTACCCATGTGTGTTGCGTTGGCTGCGCTGTCAGTGATGTCGTTGATTCATTCGCAACCATGCCGCCTAGTCCGAGCGCACAAGTTTCAATCGATAACTTTTACATGAGCAGGGCAGGGGTCATGCAAACGCCCGAACAGCCGGAAACTTTCCAAGGAGAGAGCCGACAGCTGATCAGAGAATTCGCGGATGCCGGGCCGGTGCAGGCGTCCAGGCACAAGAACAAGCCCGGGTTGTGAAGCGCAAGGAGGAGTAGCGCACTCAGGTTATGGCAGCATTCCAAGCCTAGTACAAGCGACAACAAGGAGTTGAGCATGCGGTGTTGCTTTCAGAGCAAAGATGTATGAAACTTTATTAAGCCCAACTATGTATAACAAGGCCTCCCATCACTCAAGGGCCTGCGTAATGGGTCTATTGGGTAGAAGGAAACGAGGAGGGCCTTCAATACTATGTACTTTGTCAAGATGTGCAACATTGTTCCGTTTACTCATTTGCAATGGTCAGAGCACGTTGTGTTTCGCAGGGCACATGTTGTTCACCAGTACGGTATGTGCAAGCGATCTTACTTGTGCTCGGTACAGAATTGTGTGTTGTTGCCTGATCACTTTGGGATGTTGTCCTGGAGTGTGCTTTTATCTTCTTAGTGAGTCCGGGTAATGTTCTGGAAGCCGGTAACGTGTGAGGTAGCTCTTAGCTCTACCGGCATGGTAGTCGGCGGAGGTATTGCCTGATACCTGCGAGTGAGCCGGGACTCACACGAGCTATATGACTCTTTCCGGAGGCTTGCACTTTGATGGAATGGTTTGGGCCACAACGGGGCAATGTGGCAACGCATTCGCTGGGGCCGACGCCAGCTTTCGCCCTGAGTACCAATATGGCGTATCAATTCGGTCTTTTTTCCCCGCAGAGGCGTCTGCGCCAGCAGGCGTTTGGTGTGTAGCGACACCAAGGACCCGAGCTAACGGGGGGAGGGGGGGTTCGGCACCCTCCAACGCCTAGCCGTGCGTGGCTTTGCCATGTCCGGGGAAAAGGGGATCCTTTGGGTTTAGCCAATGCTGGGTGATTGGACCTTTAAGGAGCCCTCGCGGCAGCAACACACCCCTTTGGCCCCGGCTTCACATAGACGGTGCCCCTGGGCTGACCCACGCAGGGGAAATCGGCAGCCGACTTTTCCTATCTCTCTCTCTCTCTCTACATCTTCGTCTTTATCTCCCACTTTTTATCTGTCCTGTCGTCTTCTCTTTTCCATCTACTTCCAAATTTTCTGGCGTCAAGGGTTAACCTTGTGTGCTTATCCAACCTAGGATAAACCGTATTAGGTTATAGTGGTGGCCTACTGCTGGCGTTGCGCAGACGTGTTCACATGCTCTGCCACGTCCCCTAGTGGGGCTCCGTGGTGGGTGGTAGGCACTGTTGCCGAACAAACGCTTTCTTTTATGGGATAACCAAACCCCTTCCCAAGTGATCGCCGCCAGAAAAGGGGGCGTACTGAAGGAGCCTCACAGTTTTCATTTGGTCCTTGTGCTACAAGGCACCGCTCATCATCATCATCATCACAGTGTGTAATGAAGAATCAACACTTGTTCCCAAAATATCATGTCATACATTGTGAAACCACAAGAAAAAAGCAACAAACATATAACCATTTCTAGTTTCCAGATGCCTTATTGATGCCATCGGCACTGGCTACAAAGCCACCAAGATGACCAGTGGGGACCTGCTTATAGAAGTCAAATACAAAATCCAGTATCAGAAACTAAGAAACCTTGTTGCATTTGGGGTCAAACCTCTCACCGTAACCACTCACCGGACATTGAACACAGTGAAAGGTGCCGTACCAGATGAAGCTCTTGTAGACCTTACCGACAAAGAACTTTTGGACTGCTGGAAAGACGAGAATGTCATACCCGTACAGCGCATTAAAATTAGGCGAAATATTGCACAACTTCCCACAAAACACATTGTACTGACGTTTGGAACAAACACACTCCCAAAAACAGTCGCTACAGGCTATCTCATGCTCCGTGTTCGACCATATATACCAAACCCGAGATGTTGTTTCAAGTGCCAACGATTTGGCCATGCTTCCCAAAGCTGTCGAGACAGCTCATGTGCGCAAGGTGCGCCACCACAGGGCACTCTGCTGATGACAGTAAGACTGAGGCGGAGGCCCATTGCGCGAACTGTGATGGTGACCATTCCGCTTATTCTCGCTCATGCCCAGCCTGGAAAAGAGAAAAAGAAATTCTCACATTTAAATTTCAAGAAAATATCAGTTTCAAGGAACCCCGACAGCGCGTATCGCACACTTCTCTACAGAAGTCATCCCCCGAAGTGGTGCAAGGGGGGTCAGCACCACTACGGTCTTCTGCGAGGCCCCGGACGACGCCTGGTGTGCCGAGGCAACCGCCAGCAGACCCCACTGGAGAAGCAGCCCTGGCTGCTCCGCCCTTTTTGAACAGGGCCTTACGAAAGGCCCCTGTGAACCCTGGCAGCAGCCAGGACAACACACAAACTATAGAGATCCCCTTGACCTCTGGCCTGGTGGGGATGAAGGCTTTGTCTACCAAGACAAAGCCTACCCCACGTACACGACTGTCGGGCACCTCTCCAGAGGCGATGGACACCACTGACCCACCGGTGTCGACTGCGCCGAAGGAGCGGCGAGAGCCCCTTGACCGCTCCAAAAAAGAAAAAAACACCAATTACAGGGCCCCCTAAAGGCTCTGTAAAGTAAGTCACCCCCATTCTGTAATCACAGCACTACTTTACAACCAATATGAAAACACAAGTTATACATTAGAACGTCAGAGCACTGCTTAAAAACCTCAACGATGTCCAAGAACTTTTACACAAACACTCGCCAAAAGTGCTGTGTGTACAAGAAACACACTTGAAACCAAAACATACGAATTTCCTTAGAGACCACATCGTCTTCCGCAAAGATCGAGATGATGCAATCGCATCATCAGGTGGCGTTGATATTATATTATACGACTGCATAGCGTGTCAAGATTTGCAGATACAAACGGCCCTTGAAGCAGTGGCCATACGCGCTGTTGTCTTAGGGAAACTTGTTACCATTCGCTCAGTGTACATTTCCCTTCATTATCAGCTGCAGAAACAAGAATTTCAGTTTTTTATGGATAACAACCTGAACCACATATCGTCCATGGTGATTTTAATGCCCACAGGTCTTAGATCGGTAACTCGAGAAGTGATGCGCGAGGCCGCTTGATTGAGAACTTTATTCTTTCTACAGATGCATGCATTTTAAATAAGAAGAACCAACATTTTTTAGCCTGGCAAACAAAACGTATTCGTGCATTGATCTTAGCATTGTTTCTCCTACACTCTTACCTGATTAGATTTGGGATGTTATAAAAAACCTCTATGGGAGTGATCACTTTCCCATATTACTTAATACGCCAAAAGAAAATGAATTTCTACCTCAGGCTCCAACTTGGAAGGTAGACAGAGCAGATTGAGAGAAGTACCAGAGTCTGAGTACTATATCGTGGGCCGAGATTTCCTCTCTAGAAATCGACTCTGCCATTACGTATTTCCCTGCTTTTATTATTGACGCTGCTTCAAAATGTATCCCCAAGGCAAGTTGTGGTCCCTGCAGACGTCCTGTCCCGTGGAGGAACGATGACTGCAGGAATGCTCGCAAAAAGCAGGATAAAGCGTGGTGTCTGTTGCGTGACTTCCCAACTGCAGAGAATCTGATCAATTTCAAACAAGTAAAGTCTCAAGGGCGAAGGACGCGCTGACAGGCTAGGAGAGAAAGCTGTCAGAAGTTTTTGTCAGGCATTAATTCCTATACTGATGAAGTTAAAGTCTGGAACAGAGTGAATAGGATAAGAGGCCGACAGACACACTCACTCCCTCTAGTAGACGCAGAGGGTAACAGCCTTGAGGATCAAGCAGACTCCCTGGGAGCATACTTTGAACACGTGTGTAGCTCATCGCATTATTCTGATACGTTCAAACGATACAAAAAGATAGTAGGAAGGCAAAAACTTGAACGTAAATGTGGAAAAAATGAGCCATACAACAGACCTTTCTGCTTGGCTGAGTTGCAGGCAGCGCTAAACTGCTGCAACAAATCGGCTCCAGGCTCTGACCGTGTTTTATATTAGATGCGCAAACACTTACCTCAAGAAACACATAAAACTCTCTTCTGTGTGTATAACTCCGTATGGGCTTCTGGCGAGATTCCCTCTGCGCGGAAAGAGGCCATGGTAATACCTATTCTTAAACAGGGCAAAGATTCATCTTCCGTATCAAGTTACAGGCCTATTGCTCTGACTAGCTGCCTCTGCAAACTATTTGAAAAGATGATAAACTGCCGATTATTATATTTTTTGGAATCAAACAAACTCCTCGACCAATATCAGTGCGGATTCCGAGAGGGTCCGTCCACCACGGACCACCTCATCCGCATAGAGGCGCAAATACGCGAAGCCTACATTCATGAGCAGTTTTTCCGATCTCTCTTCCTTGACATGGACAAGGCATACGATACAACGTGGCGTTTTGGGATATTGAGAGACCTCACACATTTAGGTATACGAGGTAATATGCTAAGTGTAATCGAAAATTATCTGTCCAATCGTACATCTCGTGTTCGAGTGGGCAATGCGTTGTCATGACCGTTCGTGCAAAAAACGGGTGTACCGCAAGGCGGTACCCTCAGTTGTGCGCTCTTTGTAGTCAAAATGAACTCCCTGCGTTCGTGCATCCCACGTAACATCCTTTATTCAGCATACGTTGATGACCTACAGATAGGTTTTAAATCCTGTAATCTCTCGGCATGCGAGCGACAGGTTCAGCTCTGTGTTAACAAGGTGTGTAAATGGGCAGATGAGAACGGTTTCAGTCTGAATCCACTAAAGAGCTCCTGTGTTCTGCTTTCTAGGAAGAGAGGACTCTACCCTGATCCTCATATAGAGCTGCAAGGTGAGCGCGTAGCTGTCAAGAGTGAACAAGCATTTTTATGCATAACTCTAGACACGAAGCTAACGTTTATACCACACATTAGGTAAATTAGGAGACATGCATGAAAACAATGAACATCCTAAAAGTGCTGCCCCGCACAAGTTGGGGCAACGACAGGAAATGTCTGATGAGCCTCTACAAAAGCCTTATTTGCACACGTCTAGACTATGGGGCGAGAGTGTACCAGTCCGCACCACCAATGGCACTGAAAATGCTGGACTCTGTCCATCATCTAGGCATTCGCCTTTCTACGGGAGCTTTTCGTACAAGCCCCGTGGAAAGCCTCTACGCAGACTCAGATGAATGGTTGCTACATATACAAAAATTGTACCTGTCTTTTACATATTTTTTGAAGATAACCGCGAAGACTGACCACCCTACATACCCTGCTGTAAACGACACATCCAGCTCCCAGCTCTTTCGAAACCGACCCACATTGAAACAGCCCTTCTCGCTGCGTGTTCGAGCACTAGCTTTGGACACAGGCGTCGCATTGCTCGAACACCGCGTAATGGCTTCTACGACATGCGCCCCGCCCTGACAATGAAAGGTTATAAATTGTGACACATCTTTCATGATTGTGACAAAGCATGCCCCACCCCTACACATTCAGACGTACTTCTGGGAATTAGCACACAAATATAGCTAGCCTGAATTTTTCACTGATCCATCAAAGACTCTCGCGGGCGTATCCTATGCAGCGGTGGGCCCATCTTTTTCGGAGGTCGGTATTCTCTACCTTCACACGAGCATTTTTGCAGCTGAAGCTTACGCATTACAGCCGGCAGCAAAACACTATAAAGAAACGAAAATAAGCAGTGTAGTCATATACACGGATTCATTAGGCGTTGTAAAATCTTTAAAAGCCATCAGGAAGTACAAAACTCCTGTCATTGCTTCGCTATACTCTCTCCTTTGTGCCATTTACGCATCTAAACAGCATGTAGTAGTATGTTGGGTAGCAGGCCACCATGAAATTGAAGGAAACGTACTAGCGGATAAGCTCGCATCATCAGTCCATGCGAACACTCAGCAGTCATCTGTAGCTGTCCCCGTAATGGACTTGAAACCCTTTTTGAGAAAAAACCTGACGGATTATTGGCAGCGTACATGGGACGAAAAAGTACATAATAAGTTACATTTAATCAAGCCTTACCTTGGTGACTGGCCAACAACATCACAAACACGCCGTACAGAAGTAGCACTCTGTCGGTTACGTATCAGACGCACATATAGTACACACTCACACCTCCTGACCGGTGGTGATGCACCAATGTGTCAGAAATGCGGCGAACCTCTTAGTGTCCTACATATTTTAATACAGTGCAGTGAATGAGCTCCTATCCGAAAAAAGCATTTTCCAACATCTTACCGAGAACAAATGCCTCTTCACCTGGCGATGTTCCTCGGTAGAGATCCACTTTTGAAACATCATTCATTATTTGCATTCTTAAAAGATGTTCGCAACTTCCACGTGATATACCCTGGTAATCTGTAGAACAACCTCTCACAAGAGGTTGTTGCTGCCGCACATGTTTCGCGGCCCTTGGAGACAAGAACGCCGGAGAGACATTCGTGCTCTATAACCTCTTTATAGCTTATCATCAGAACCATTGACCACTAGTTTTCACTCTACACATTTCATGTCACTCTCATATTTTATTCCCTATATGTTTACCCACCTTTAGAGTGAGGAATATTAGGCCCTTTTACAGCCACTCCTCATACCCATAGCCCAAATCTTTTGTCGCATGTATAGGCACTCTTTGGCCATAACGTGGCCCTTGCGCCAAGAAACATATATATCATCATCAGTCCGGTCTTAATCCGAGTCGTCACAAATGTCCCTAAAATCAATAGTTATTTGAATAAGTTGTGTGCTTAAAGAAGTGGTTGCTTCTGCATTACAGTCATGCATGGGCTGTGCAAACCCATAAGGAAGAAGATATCATATGACACTTCAAGCAATATTTGTAGAAGATAACGTATGGTGTGGCAAATGATGACAATTTTTTTCACTGCTCGCTGAAATACATCCCTTAACAGAATGGCGTCTTTGCAGCTAACAAACGAATGTTGTAGAGTTTCCAGCACATTGCATGGACGGCAGTTAACAGAGAAAATACGTATTCTTCTAAACCACGTGTTTACTGGCATTGTCTCAGAGGGTAGTTTATATACAATAACGTTTTGAATTGGGTGGAATGTTTCTTTTGCGCACTCGTTTCAACACACGTTGATTCGGAAGATCGGAGTGCAATAGTGGTACAACGGAGGCCGGAAGATCATGGTTAGTAGTATCCTTATACAGTTCCTTGTCGGATGCTGTGTGCAGATATTCTACTGAAAAGCAAGCTTTATGAAACCGAGCTGCGATGGGGCCTTCCTGCATGAGTCTGTAATAACGGGGGCGTTTTTAGAAAGTTGCTGAAACAAATATGTCTGGAAGCAAGTAACCAGTGTAACCTTCAAGAACAAACGAATTACGGAATAGAAATTGTTTCTAAAAGGAATTCTGAAACCCTCCGTCTGAGATTGAGGTGTTTTATTCCAAACGCAATATCACCGACTGGCATGAGTATGTTGTCACGATGCACGGGCTCAAAAGACGGAGACCATATAAAAGTAGCTAAAATACGATGAAACACTGTACATAAAATCCCAAGCAATTGATAAGTGGGAATACTTTGTAAAGCTTTGTCCCCAGACAAGTACTGTGAGATTCAGCTCTCCGAAATATTGAAATACGGAAAAATATTCAACCTGTCGCTCAAGTTTACAAACGCGTCTTTCCAGTTATGAGCACTGAATTCATATGCATATAACAATACACCAAGGTGCGTAGGAAAAACTCTTTCAAGTTGTGCACCTTATCAGCCACCAAACCTGATGAGCATAGCGATCATCATCTAGCATTTTTCATTGTCCCCATGATTGGCACTTCTCCACGAGCACCAAAATAAGTGCACCACCATGACCATCTTCCCCCATTTTTTACACAGAAAGCTGTTCTGAGATTACAACAAGGGTTGCGCGCGAAGCCTGCTCCGCCGCTGTGTGTAACCGTTATCAGTGAAAGTGAAAAAAAAACTAGACAATAGCATCAAGAAGAGAACGGCATTCGTCCCTTGGTTCCCTGAATGCCAGCCCAGTGTTCTACCATGGAAATACGCTAGTGCTTGAAGCTTCATTTTCAAACTCAGGCAGGTTTGATGTCGGATAAGGAATGGCGTTGATATGGGTAATACAACATTTGAGAACATCAAAAGAACAGCAAGGCGTCACACAATACGAAATACGTAACGAGTGGGCCCTCGAATGCTCTATCCTGGTACAAAAGCTTCAGGCATAATTTTTCATTGTCGTCAGCCACATCGTCATTTCACAAAATTGTTTCAAGTGTTTAGCAGACACCACGCTTCTCCAAAGAATGACGAAGAATACCAGAGTGAATGCCTTATTACTCCATAAAAATTAGAATGGTTAATTGAGTAGTGGGTACCATGCAAGCGGGATTAAGAGATCCTAAAAGCTATGAAAAGCCGTTCATCCAGCTTTTGCTGTGACTGTGCTGCATGTTCCGCGCAAGCATTGCAATTTTGTTCTCACTCTCGCCATCATGCACCTACTACTTCCAGCATATCCATTATTTGTTTTGTCATATGAAATAGACTTTCCACAATATGCACCTACTATTCCACCATCCACTCATTCAGTAATTTCAGTAGCGTAAATAAAATTGAATAAAAACTTGATAATCCTCTCGAAGAAGGGGGGGTCTATAAAAGAAATGAAATACAGCACGACCACATGAAAAGAATTGTGCTTCAACATCACTCCTTGTCGCAAGTGTAATTTTCACACTCATACGTCCAAATGAAATTCGCAATATCTGTACGTTTGGTACAGGGATGTTCGCGACGATCGCTGCGGTTTGTTGTGGTAGTTTTGTGGCAAGACAAGTGGGAAAGATTGATCACCTAAATTTGCACGCGCATGCACCCACATGCACGTGCATTCTGAAATAATCTGTTTGGTATGAACTCGTCGATTGCACTCACGAAAGCTTCGCTGCTTTAGCCTTGTTTTTGTTACGTCATACAGGGTCATTCCACGCAAACACCCCAACCGCTCTGGAGACAATCACAAAAGTATTTGAAAAAAATCGTGTGGATGTGCTGTATTGAAAACTGCCTATGCCTTGAACCTAAAGAAGAGAAAAATATATGATCACATGGGTTCCTCTCCAATTTCCCTGAATTTTGTCTTTTTGTTTGTGGGAAACTTCATTATAGAAGCTGAGCATTTTGTTTTTACACGATATATTAGGAAAAGGTGTTTGTGTATGGTGTTTCAAATTGGCGAAAATAATGAAGAATTTCCGCCGCATACGCCTCCAACAACTCAGGTAAAACTTAAAGTTTTCATTTTTCGCCTTGCGAAGTTGCGCCTGGTTTGAATACCTGAGCCACCAATGCCTAATCTGCGGAAAGTATATTTTGCTCAAAAAGTGCTGTCAGACCCCTTAAGTTTCTGAATATGCTGAGAAGAAATGAGAAATTTCAGAAAATTATCATTTCTGCCTCAATTGTGAAGCATTTTGTGCTGTGTAGTGCTCCAATTGAAAATACGGTTGATACGGCTGAATAAAAAATGAATAGTTTTTTACACGTGATAAGCTTCAACAGTGCAATTTTCGTTTTAAAGATAGAAATAATTTCTAGGTACGCGATTGACCACTATCTTACTGTTGCTTCATACGGCAGCTTGTGGACTGAAGTTCCCCATTGTCTTTAAAGAAAAAACGCATAATTGATTTTCATCCTAAAGCCAACATTCTAATAGAAAAACTGAGTGAAAATTGTGTTCATTTGCTTGTGATGGGGGTATAAAGGTTATTTTATATGAAGCATCAGGAGTGTGAACTGCCTCTATGAACGAAAATGACAGTTTTCTGCAATTCTTGAATGTTTTCTATAGTGTTCAGAAATTTTGAGTGACCTCACAATATTTCTTGCGAAGAGTATAACTTTCTTATATGGTATAGTATAGTAGTATATAGTATACCTATATATTATTATTATAGCATAGTATAGTATATAGTATGCTTATAGTATAGGTGATTCAGACATTGGCACGAGGCATTCAGTTGCAGTGAAAGTAATGCACATATATAACAATTTTGCTAAGTTTCTTCAGGTGTGTTTAGCAGAAATATTACGCTAATATGATTAAGCAACATTCCAAGTACCACCATCTCGTATCTGTTCATCATATATTCATTACACACAAGTATGGCTATTGAGCAGACATTCTAAGGACTAAACAAAACGGGGCTACTACTACATACACGGGACGTACGACCCATGGCTTAAAAAACTAAGTAATAGAATAAGTTTTCTCGCAAACAACACACAGATGACATTCTGGGACTCTCGAGAGGCATTAACGAGACCGAAAATTTTTTCTCTCTGTAAAATTTCAGCGATGCACTATTTTTAACTCTTCAAACAAGCAATGTTTTTCGAGTACATTTGAGATGGCTAGAATGGCTGGGACGTTTGGCGTGCAATGACCCTTATGTCGATTGCAGTTTTTTATTTATGTAGAATGTGCCCGATGAAACAGTGAACGTCTGTGGATGTACTTATTTACGTGGCCTGCTCGATTCTTTCCTCATAGCTGTGTGCAAGAGTATTTTTCTTCTGTATGTTCAGGCTTTCTGTCTGCTTTCGAGTATTGCTTAAGATCAAAAACTACCTCACTGACGCCGTTCACTACAGTGGTCGGTAAACAAGCACAACGTTGTATATTAGCGGATGCTTGCGACACTGCTAGACAAGATCATTGGTATCGACATAACGATGAAAGACGTTGTCAGCATCAGCCTCTCACTATGCTCTTTTTTGTCCCCATGTAGATGACTCGTTTTAATGAAGGATTTCATTCATTGTGGCTCAGATGAAGCACGGGTATTCCTCGCGAAGAGCCAATAAGCATTAAAATCTTCTTGTGTAGGAGGATAAATGTCTTCATAACGTCCATTTGGAAACAATGCAGTTTTCTCCAAGCTCTATGGTTTTCGCAGTGAGAAACACACCACCATAATGTCGCTTACATCCATTTCTTTCTCCCCTTGGATTTCCCCATCGGCGGATGACCGCTTGTGATAATTGTTCCTAAACTGAGATTATTCTAGAATGAATGTGTTCGGGCTTCTATATACGCTCACGTCTGAATAAATGGCAGCAAATTTACGCTCGTTATATGGTTCTCAAAGGCAAATGACCATAGCGCGATCAGAGGGTGAGGGCAGTTTTGTGGCATCGCCATCTTCTATGTTGACGCACCGCATTAGTACTGAACGGCGTTGACTTCCCTTTCTCATTAACCTCAGGCGGGGGCATTAGCATTCATTGTTTAGGGACAATGAAGGGCCGGTGTCAGCCGCGAAGTCTACGCTGCAAAGTTTACTTGCTCCAAACACCCCTTCCGCTCGGATCCTTACATCCCTACCTATCATCATTTGCCCAGTGTAAACAAATAAAGGAGCCTCAATTATCTTGAGCTAGCGCTGCAAAATATGCCGTCCCATTCTATGAAGATACAACCAAATGCTTGTTTCCTACTATCGCCTGCAGGAAGTACCACAATTTTATCATTTCCCACGTAATTATCTAAGTAAGCACCATTATTTGCCTTTTGAAGTGATGAACCTAGGGGCAAATTCCATGGGGAAATATTGCAGATTCGTTTAAAGAATGTGCAATACCACAATTCCTCACTGTGTAATAGGCTGTTGGAAAACGCGGGTGTTGAAAGTTTAGTCGGTTGTTGAATAGGTGTAGTTGCCACTTTCATAAGTGTTGTTCGACACGAAGGCTTCAGCAGGTGTAACGAATTTCTTTTATACAGAAGAAAATTGGCCCAACATCTACATGTTACACTGCAAATGTCGTCAAAAGACGATAGTCTTGCGTCTGGAAAGTTAGCAAAACATTTATTTGATAGTCTGCGCAAGAAAATTGGTGAATGGTATTCTAGAGGCACTGCTTTAGTGTGCCTCGAACGTGCAGTGATGGCGAACGAGCGCATCAATCCACGTCACACGTGAGACATGAGCGCTATGTGGCAGTTATCTTGGAAAAGTGAGCGCGTGACGTGCGCGCCCCTCTCGAAAGTGATAAGATGGAAAGCGCCAAGCGACGGGTAGGTGCCACCGCCGTGTCCCCTTAGCAAAGCGTTGGAAACGCTTGTCTTTTCGTGCTAGCATTGCATGGCCAGCGCAGCGTGATAAACGCTACGGTTCTTATAACCGTAGTGGACACGGCGGAAGCTCTGCGAATATGTTGCTCAGGAATCCGTTCCTGTTTTTCGTACAGGCCGTGGTCTTCGCTTCATCCACCAGTCACGGGCAGGCGGAGTGCAGCGCTCTCCCGGACAAAAACGAAGATTGGCACCGTGGCAGCTGGAACATGGATTCTTCAAAATGCTGCTTCAGCGACGAACTCCTGGGCATGCGCTCTTGGCTACCCCAACCAGCTGCGCAGCTCAGCACGACGTCGATTGCGTCAGCGATGAAAGAGAGTATAAATCGCTTTGACCGGGCCATCTTCACCAGTGGGCACGGCGGAAGCTCTGCGAATATGTTGCTCAGGAATCCGTTCCTGTTTTTCGTACAGGTGAGAGACGATCGCAATCTTTCATGTTATCGAGACGACAATGTTTGCCTTGTGCTTCTGCCGTGCCCTCGGTCATTGCTTCTTGCGTACTGTGTCGTTTATGAATGCCTGGTTGACTTATTGTCGTCGTGTGTTGATGTTGAGCCTAATCCGGGCCCAACAACAGAGGCAATGCTGAAAACGATTATCAATGATATTCGCGAGCTGAAAGACAGTTCGAGCGCAGTCAACCAACAATTGAGTAAAACGGTTGATACGCTGACCAGTATCGAAAAAAAAACTGGACGACCTTTCTCAAACTGTCGCTTCTAACACAACCAAGGCAGATAACCTACAAAAACAAGTAGACGGGCTGACAAAAAAAAATGACGACCTTGAAAACCGCAGTCGACGAAATAACTTGCTTATTTTTGGCGTGACAGAAGAGAACGATGCTGATCAGCCTCTTGGTGAACAAGTGGCAAAGGGCATCTTGGAAGACATAATTCAGGTGCCAAATGTCGCCATCGAGCGCATTCACAGGATTGGCAAGCCAGTGGCAAACAAGTGCCGGTCAGTCATTCTGAAGCTAGCTGACGGAAGAGACAAAACTAGGATTCTAAAGAACTGCGGTAATCTAAAAGGCACAGAGTTGAGCATTTCGGAGGATTTTTCGCCTCGAGTTCAACAAATACGAAAAAAGCTATGGGCGAGCGCACGAGAAGAACGGAGTGGTGGAGCAAAAGTTGCTTTGATCTTTGACAAGATCAAAGTTAACGGCAAGCATTATCGGTGGGATGACTCACTGAACTCAAGGGTTCCGGTAGCTGTGTAGTGACAGCAACACAGCAGCAATCTGGAGCACCAACGAACGCTACCGGCTCCACTTCCTCACGCGGTCCCGTCAACATTTTCTGTAATAAACATAAATGCTCGAAGTGTCGTCAACAAATCGGTCGATCTAGAAAGCGTCCTCATTGCTTATGATCCCGACGTCACAATCCTTACTGAAACATGGCTTCCAAATGACATTCCCGACTCGGCAGTGATTCCTAGCTCTCATGAAATCGTTCATCACGACCGAGGTGCAAAGGGGGGCGGTGTAGCAATAGTGCTGAAAAAGGGCATGGATTTTAAGGTTTTGTCGCACGGGACGTGCGTCGAAATGACTTGGATAGTTCTTCGGCATAAAAACTTGAGCATGCTAATTGGCGCTGTCTACAAGCTGCCCAATTCCGATATAGCGGTACTCGAAGCTTCGCAAGATTTTTTGCTCGAACAAAGCAAACGTTATACCCACATTCTTGTAGGAGGTAATTTATATCTGCCAAAAATAAACTGGTATCACTTTTGCGTTACAACACCCTGCCAGCAATCCGAATTGCTACTTGATATAGCGTTTTCCTGTAGCATGACGCAACTTGTAAAGACTCCTACCCGTGTCACTGCCGGCACGAGTTCGATTCTGGACCTTACTTTTGTTTCTGAGTCTATTTGCAAGTTTACCAACACAATTGAAGTTGTACCAGGTATATCGGACCACGAACTAGTAATATTTAAAATCAACATGTTGTGTACTCCCTCGGCTACCCAAGTATGTAGATTCCTCAATTTTAATACTGCTTCGGACGAAAGTATTTTGAACCTCCTAGAGGAGGAGTATGACAAAATTACTAACAAACATCTTCATAATCGCTGTGGCGTTAACCAGCTATGGTCGCACTTTAAGACAACCGTTCACAAACGTATAAGTTCGTTCGTTCCGGAGAAAGTGAAAAAAATACACGGCCGTAGTCCTTGGATTACGTGCGAAATACTCCATCTAAAACGCAAGATAAAACGCCTGTCATGCTCAAAAACACAACCACGTAGTGCTGCTCTGACGAGCCTCCGCGCCGAACTGCGCAACAAGTTTAAAAGCTCCAAATTTCATTTCTTCAACGTAAAAATGCACAACTTTCTCACAACCAATCCAAGAAAATTTTGGATGTACCTCTCCGACAAAAAAATGAAAGTGACAAAATTAAAACCAAGGACGCGTACGTGACTGATGCCAGCTGCATAGCGACAGCATTTAACGACTACTTCTCTTCTGTCTTTTTGCGAACGGGTGACACCCCTCCTGATTTCCACGCAAACAATCTGGAACTGCCAGACTTGATTATAACAGATGAAGGCATCTTGTCAGCTCTACTTCATCCTGACACAAAAAAATCGGCTGGGCCGGATGAAATACCTAATGCTTTTCTTTATCGGTACGCCGAGTGGTGTTTCAAATACTTGGGCTTAATATTTAGAGAAAGGCTGTTACAAGGCGAAGTTCCAGTAGATTGGAAGAAGGGTAAATTGGTACCCATTCATAAATCAGGTGATAAATATGACGTGAAAAACTACCGCCCTATTTCGTTGTTATGTACAGCCGGCAAGGTTATGGAACACTTCCTTTTCAAACACTTAAGTTCATTTCTGGAGAGTAACCTTTTTTTTCCCAAATCAACACGGTTTCCGGCAAGGCTTTTCAACCACCACACAGTTAATTCACACTACTGATGGCTTTCTAAAAACACTTGACAAAGGTGGACAAATTGATGCAATTTTTTTAGACTTCGAAAAAGCTTTCGACCGAGTTTCCCATTCCCATTTGATGTTTAAAATTCGCCGAATCCTAACCAATGAAGAATTCTTCGATGGCTTGATTGTTATCTATCCCACCGACACCAACACGTTCGGATAGCAGATAAATATTCTTCTTCTGCTCCCGTGCATTCTGGGGTACCGCAGGGCTCTGTCCTAGGACCACTTTTATTTTTAGTTTATCTAAATGACATGTCATCCGAATCTACTGTGCAGTGTCGTTTTTTCGCGGATGACTGCGTTGCGTACCTGCCCATTCAATCAAGAACAGATCACGCCACCCTAAATGAATACTTATTGGTTATTACAGCATGGTGTAACTCCTGGAAAATGAGCCTCAACATAGCAAAATGCGTCACGATGACCATAACACGTAAAAAAAATCCCTCGGAATTCACTTACATGTTAAACAACACTGCTATAACAACCGTTAACCAGTACAAATACCTTGGTCTGACAATCACTTCTAATTTGAGCTGGAAAACTCATATCGAAGGTATAACATCAGCAGCACTGCGGCGATTGTGGTTCTTAAAGCATCGCATGAAGCACTGCACCAGCAAAACAAAACTAGTCGCTTACACTACATTGGTACGCCCATTGTTGGAATATGCTGACGTTGTATGGGATCCTCACACACAAACAGAAATATACTTACTAGAACGAGTCCAAAATAAATTCCTTCAGTTTATTTACCACGCGTACAGTAGACACTGTTCAGTCACTGAACTCCGTAATAGATCCGCTCTTCCCACATTGGAGTCCCGTAGAAAGCTACATTGCTTAAAATTCCTTTATAACAAAGTCAACGGACACTCAGGACTCGCCTTTAACTCTTACATGCAGTACAATACATCGCGAAAAACTTGGAACAAGCATGATAACACCATAGTGGTGCCGCTTACAAAAACAAATTCTCGGCGATATTTATTCTTTCCACGAACAATTTCCGACTCGAATGAACTACCTCATGACGTCACCAGCATCGCAGCGCCCGACGCATTCTTATCAGCTGCCACTGCCTGTTTGTAGTAAAAGCTGTCTGGTCGTATGTGCAGATTTCAATTTTTCTAATGATGTTTTACACTTCGTGTTAGGAACAAAAATTTGGATTGTAATTTCGATACCGCTCTTGTGTTGCTCCTGTAACCCAAGTATTCATATTCCAAGCAAACCTGTTACGTGGTGATTTTATTTCTGCGCCGTGAAGTGTAGTGTTATATGTGGCTGCAAGTATGAAAGTTTGTATCACTCCTGTCTTGGCCACCAAGAGGTGGCTGGCAGTATGCAATAAATAAAAAAAAATATTACTTATGTATGCCTTTTCTACTAAAATACACACATACAGGATATTGATGCGCTGCTGTGGTGCTTCGTATATGCACAAATATTGCTTTTTAATTGACAATCACACAAGTATGAACGCTGAATATTGAGCAATATTGGTCGGTGCTGCGGTTGGGGTCTGCCGTTACGAGTATCGCATGATGCTGTTTGTGGTATCGTTAAGGGCGCAAAAACAGACAAATATATAGACAGACCAAAATTTTTGTGTCGAAGGTCCCTAAGGAATATTTAAAGAATGTTTATCACCACGTGCACGTAGTGTAGGTGGTGGCGGTAGTAATTAGGGAAAGGTACACAGCCCACTTTGGGCTAATTAAGGCACTGCAGTTTTAGGGGCGAAGCTCCTTAAGGCGTGGGTCTGCTCATCCTTCGTTGTCGTATATAGCCACCGGTGGCACATACCCGCTCTAGAGCGGGTATATGCAGTTTTAGGGCAAAGCTCCTTAATGCGTGGGTCTGCTCATCCTTCGTTGTCGTATGTAGCCACCGGTGGCTGTGAGATAAGAGATGGCTGTACTTAGACTGTTCACTAGATGGACGCATGGACGAACGCATGGACGGACGTAGCAGTGGGAGACCACGCTGCTGAGCTCAAATATCCAGGACCAGCTACAAGTGATCAGGCAAGCCGAAGATGCCGCTGGGGCCCAAGGACTCTTAGCCGCCATCTGGGGAGAAGATACGATTCCTCAGAAACTTGTCGTTTTCATTAAAGTTGTCTCTCTCTCTCTCACTAACCGTTTCAGACCTCCTGACAAGCGCTCTTCCAATGTATATACTTTTTAATTGTGCAACTAAAGCTACGTAACTTCCTCGGTTATTTTTGGCGGCCTTTTCTGTGTTCTTTCCGAAATTATTTCACTGCTGTTACATTGTATCGGGGGTGTGTCGAAGCAGCTCGCAGTGCTGAAAATGTTTTTGAATATAAATTTCGGAAGCATGTGCGTAACAGTGAGACTACGAGGGTACTTCACTTTCTCAATGTGTCCATCTGGGCAAAAGTGCGAGTAGTTTTAACTTTCTCAGTGGCATGTGGTTACACCTTCCTCAACAACAACCATTCTCCCAATTCCTCGCCATGTGTGCCATTTCTTGGTGGAACATGAACAGCTGAGCTAGGACGAAGAAAACGTTTGGCAGAGAGAACGCAACAAATGCTCATTTAAGACCAAGCTTTTTTTTCTCTTTCTGGAAAACAAGGTTGCTTTATCATTCGAATAAGCAATAGCATTCATCTGAAAAAAAAACAGTGCTAATATAAAGAGAGGTGAAGGAACACCACACGGCGACAGCCGCTGTCTGGTTGCCGATCAAGCAATACATCTTCCAACGGCAATCTCAACTATGCATCCCCTCGCACAATTTTTGATAAGCTATGTGTTTCTGCGCATCTGTAGAAACTTTCCACTCAGTGCGCCCGTCCTCGTGCGACGTTTCTTTGTCCCGGTTTAAATTAGCCCTTTTTTAGGTACACCAGTACCAACGATTAGGGATTCATTCAGGTCTAAAAAAATGCACCAAGGACTAAATGGGATCATATATCCAGACCTAAAAACACTAAAAATTACATATGCGCAATGATTACAAAGCGCACACAAAAAACAAACGTAGTGCTACTGATAATATTTGATGGGGTTAAACGTCCCAAACACGATGTTATTAACAGAGAACCGTATAGGAGGGCTCAGGCGATTCCCACCACACGTGGATCTTCAAAGTGTACCTAAAGGTAAGTATATGAATCTGCCCCATTTTAGATGCAGCGAAAACTTCGGCATCTCAAATGGGGTGGCCGCGAAAAAAAACACACGAAAAAATACGGTTTTGGTCATTCGTTTATACAGCGCAAAGCTTGAACAGCGAACGTGGCAAAGAAATGTACGCCTCTGTGTCACTTTGTCACTAACCTCCAACCCTAACGTTTCGGATGCACTTTTTTATAGGCATTACTAAAAGTAGCAAAGTTGCAGGGAGATGCATCACTTCCTTGCTTGAACAACGGGATGATTTCTTGCTCTATGGTACTTCCGAGCAGCTGTTCGTCCCTTCGAATGGAACATCAAACTCAGGATCTTGCACTTTTTCGCGCAAACACAAGGAACCCGGTATACATAACGCTCTGTCTCTCTTTCTCTTTTCTCTCAAGGCTATGACTTCTTTCCGTTGAAGAACCGAACAAAACGCTGCTCTTACAATGATGGTGCTGTAGTGGGAGGTATGTTTCAATGCTGATAGCCTGCCATTGTCTTTCGCGAGGAACAACTTACGCTATTTTGTACCTCCTATTTTTGTAAGATTTCGTAATGGCGATGCTGGAGCGCCTTTCTTACCATTGCACCTCTTCCTCGCTTAACAATTCTGGAAACAGAAAACCAAAAGAAAAATAGAACAAAATAATGGTGCCTACCAGTGCGAACATACGAGGCTATTCCCACGATGTACAGTAATCTGAGCCAGGCTTTCTGTATCGTACCACTCTATCTTCCTTGCAGCGTTGTTCTTTGCGAAATATTTTGAGCTCTTTTCATCTCAAGAGATTTCAGGTGAAGTACATTTCATTTAGAAAACGACTTGAATGGCAGTAGCATTTGTTTTTGTTTTCGGTAGTTTTGAAGCAGACGTATACTGAAATTACTCCAAATAGCTCTTGTGGGTGGAATGAAATGCACTCTGTAGATTTCTGTTTATTTTTTGGGGTGGAGCCTATTTTAGGTACCAAATTACCTTACTTAAAACAATGGCCACGTATCTGCGTATTGCGCTGTAAATGTCGTTGACAGACCATTGTATACTGTCTGGAGGCGCTGCGTCAGATATGGACACCATCTGGCAGTAAAGTCGGATAATAAAAGCTTGTGTAGAACACAGAGCCACTGGTAGGCGGAAGCACCGTGACGTTTTAGCAAAGCACAGGAAACACTAGTTTTTTCGTTCATGGCCTAGCATTGTCAGCGCAGCGTAAGCAACCCTATACGGTCATTTAAATTAGAATATAGGCATGTTTTGTTAAATAAACATACTGCGTAGTACCTAAGTATCAATATTGTACCCATGATACTCATAATATTTAATTTTGGATCGCCGTATTTAACAAGTATTAGCACAGCCACCAGATCACTCGTACTTGGCTCGCACAGAGAACAAACTCAGTGCGTTGTCTGTGCGTGCTGTCTCAGTGTTTGCCAAGGCTGACAAGCAAAGGCGCGTGGTAGGCAATGGCAAGGAGGGTTTTTGTGGACGCCAGATGCTTGACCTAGAGCTTTAGGAGCTTCACTATTAAAAAGAGAAGTTGCCTCAAATTCAATTGCTAAATCAATATGCAGTAGATGCTTGATAGTTACACACTGAAAAATTAAGGACATTGTTTCCTTTCGACGTGACAAATTTTTTTCATTAGACTGCTCTACAAAGAAACCTCTTTTCCTGCCGAAGCCGCCCCATACAATTGCAGGGGCCCTCAAACACCTTTCTAAACAACCATTGAATGGCGGCATCAAAGGAGCTCGTTGCTTCACCAACCACCCACCAGAAAAGAGTTAGGATCCGTCAAGTACGAGAGCAGATATTTGTCGTGAACTGTAATTGCTTTCTCTCTATCCTCTCGTTCCAAGGAACGTGCTTGAAAGCTATACAAAAAGCGATGACAATGAGGAGACAAGTCACGACACGTGCACTTGCTGAATTCCGTCACATTTTCTTTTGTTTCTCCTTCGAACAAGTGGCTTACTTTTAGTGTGATCGCACGCGTATTAGCGTACACGCGCAGCCTTCTGCGGCGAGCACGGTAATTCGACTGCTCGCGATGAACAAATTAGCCAATGGCCGTGAACTCGGATACATGGCGCGGTTTTTTTACTGTTTCCTTAGTTTATAAAAAAAAACATTTTTCGGCGACTTTAGGAATTCCAGGCTACACCCTGCGCTATAGTGTTTCTCGGACGTGTTCTTAGAAGCTTCGACTACCAATCGGCAGTGTTTTCTGACCACGCTGAGCAAGCACTGCAGGGCCCTGTAAAGGAAAAGTTTGGGACAAATACGCACAAGTAGGACGAAGACTAAGGAAGAAGAAATAGAGCCTGGAAACTGTGGTAAACAACTTTGCTTGGGACTTGGTAAAGAACCGGGTAGTTCTAATGAAATACTTTTACTCCTATAACTTACAGCTTTTTAAATAAAGAGACAAACCAAGTGAAAAATTCAAGATTAAAAATTGGCAAATAAAATTTGAGCAATAACAGTATTTGAATGAAAATAAAAGTAATTTATAAACAGTAATATAGCAGTAATAATTGGTTTTACAGTTTGCGACTCTCTGAAGCGTTAATTAACTCCTGCAATGCATCGGGAATTTTCCCGTCACTGGATCCTACGGACCGATTCCCTAAAAAAATTACATATGCAGTGTTTTACTCCAATCTTATGAGATGGAAGATGGCATATAGTGTAATTTTGCGCATTGTGGCGAATTTTATAAAGGATATTGGATAATGGCCTGTTGTCTTAGGCAATCTGCTAAACCAACCATTATGAGAAGGAGCCGGAGAAGCTATGCGTAAATAATATAAATTAAATTAAATTAAAAAAACAGGCTTGCGTGGAACGCGCAGCACAGTCAAAGCAAAACACGAAGAGCAGCCTTTCAGAGTCTTTTCTAAACAATCTTTGAGGAAATGCTAGACGCAATCTCTTTGGGCAGTCACTACCCCATAAATAACACTAATTTTTATGTAGTAGGGTGGCATTCACTATGCTATCCTTTGTCAGTCTTTGGAGAAGTCAAGTATTCGTTCAACACTTGCAACGAATTTTGTGTTGAACTCAGTGGCTGACTATCATGAAGAATTACGCATTCCAGATACAAGATAAAGTGCCACAGTTGAAATGTGATGAAGAGAAAGCTTTTTCAATACGTTGGAGGATTGAATGACCCACTCTTTACGTGATTCGCAATGTGTGCCGTCTGGTTGTTTTTTTTTCTGTTCTATAACTCTTTATTACTCATAATAACGTCAATTTTTCCCTGACATCAAGCCTGCCTAAGGCCAAGTTTGCGAACGACTTGGCGAAGCAACGGAATAAAGGAGCCGACGACCCGTCTAACGGGCGCGGAGGTTCCCGAGTAACTGTCGTCTAGTCGGAGCACAACATCCTCGAGGTCTAGGCTCTGTGATTATCGGACTCTAATAGCCGTATACTTAAGATAGGGAACATCCGCGCCCTATGAGACCGGGGACTTCCTACACGCCGGATGTGTAAATAAATGTTTTTTCTCTCCCTCTGTCTTTATCTAGCGCCGGCGTGGCTCAGCGGTAGAATACAAGGTTGCCGCTGTGTACCCGGGTCTGAATTTTACTATGGCAGCACATGTCTTAGGTGTTCTTTATTTGAGTTTTTTTTTATTTCGTGCGATAGGTGTTCCGGACACTGGCGGTGGCTGTGGACAACTAGGATTCTGCACGTGGCCCGTGTTGTGGTTTCATGAAGGGTTTTGGTGTAAAATTAAGATGTGGAGTTTGGAAGCGCAACCTAGTGACTGTGACTTCAACTGCACTCGCACGAGAAATTATACTGTTCAAGTGATGACTTAAGTATTGAAATTCCACTGTGTTAATTTTGTACAGGAACGAAAATTTTTCTAACATCGTTTTCCTCCCAAATTTAGCCCCTATATTGAATTTAGATGCTGAAATGTGTGAATAAACGGGCTATTTGACAATGACTCAGCTAGAGCAGCCGCCATTTCATTGCAAAAAGTCCCTCATGTCCCGGTACCAAACCAATTTACCCAAATGTATATGCGTGGGGAAACTAATGATTTGAAAGTACTCATCACTTGAGAGTTCTCATTTGCAGTGAGAGTAGAACACACCGACAAGTGATCAGTCAAAACTACGGCTGAACAAGTTGATGCTGTTACTTTACATAGAGCTAGAACTATCGCAAATTATGCTACAAAACTGGGTACAACATCTGGGAGTCGTACAGAAAATGACCAATCAAAAGAAGGCGCGAAGATCCCAAATCCACATTTTGCTTCACTTTGCGAAACATCTGTCATGGTGATTGTCTTTATTAGTAAATAAACAAGATAATCACTAAGAATACAATTTAAAAGCCGCTATGACATTAGCTATGCTTGTTATTATGGACCCTTATTCTGTCTAATAATCTCCGCATAATAAAAAGTTGAAACGTGTGCAGTCTAGGCCACCATGCTCCAGACAACAACTCGTGTTAGGAGACAAAAAATGTTAAGGAACACCTTACTGGGGATTCATACAACTTAAAAAAATGTATGTACCGCCAACGATCTGAAACGTGACCTAAGTGATAGGAGTGCAGCTTCTAGATACACGACCTAATTGCTGTAAACTTAGCAAGACCTAAACCAAAGCACAAGGCTTGCCTCTGGAAGATTACGAGAGGGCGAAGCTTATAGGTCAGAGCTCCAACGTATAATATAATATGCATCCGAATTGAGGACCTCCCGAATGTACACTGTCGTTCTTTATAGGCGGAACATGCGATCACGTGACCTGCTTTCTATAACTGCTGCCTACAGTATTTTGCAGCGCTTGTCCTGCGGCCATACCTTGTTGTTTTGTTTTGCAATAGATGACGCCAAAAGCCCAACGTCTTTTATTTTGCTGTCGGTCTATGATGGTCCTGTAGGCAGCTGCCGCAGAGCACATGCCACGTGCTCATAACTTTTCTTTCATAGACAATGAGAGTGTACATGCAGTATATTGGCTAAAGCGCTTTCCCTCGCATACCAAAGTGACTATGTGTAACCTTGCGTAGCAATTCAACCGCCCGAACATCCTTTGCCTTCCAAGACATAGAGCGATCATATGACACACCAAGGTATTCTATCTGCCCTACTTGCGGAATATTCTCTAGATGATAACAAGGCGGAATATGAACGGGGTCCTTAAAAAACAATGTAAGTACGGAACATCTTCAAACATTTACATGCAGACGTATCTGATCAAGTCACTCTTCTAGAGCAGATGAATATGACTGTAGAACCTGGTATAGAGTGTGAGTGTTATCGTCCGTGGAAAAAAAAGCGATGTCGTCGCATAAATATACGCGTTTGCATCCCGATGTCGTGGGGTAGAACTCATTAGTATAATAAATGAAACTGTAAAAAGGACTGCACCTTGCGGAACGCCTGCTATTTGCGCGTACGTAGACGAAGAAATGCCGCTTAGGTAGCATGGTCTGTTTTGCAAGAGAGAGAGAGAAAGAGAATATGGAGAAATGTGGGGAGGTTAACCAGGGCTGAGCCGCAGTAGGCTACTCTGCAGTGGGAAGAGGAAGATTAGGAAGGGAAGTTATAGAGGAGGAGAAAAATGTCACTGACGGGGCCGACGCGTAACAGTTTCACATCACAAACGATGAAACAGGCTGGTGTCCTTGAGAAAACGCAACAGCGCTTTCGTTGCTTTTCGGAGCTAAGATAGGCAGTGCCGTGGTCCCAATACTTTCTCGAGAGTGGAATCACTTTTGTCTAGTTGATTTAGAACACTGCGCAGATGAATCCTCTCGTTTGTGTATGCCGGGCAGTAACTTAAAAGGTGTTTAATAAGCTCATCGATGGCACAGTCGTTGCACTCCACGCTGTCGGCCACTGCTATTTCAATCTTAAATGAGTAGGCATTGGTGAAGGCTACGCCCAGACGCAGACGACACAACACTGTACCTTCCTTCTTTGAAAGACTAGAGGGCAGCCATAGTCGTAGAGATGGATCGAGAGAATGCAGTCGATGATGTGCGAATTGTGGTGACTGCCGCTTCTGGAGCGTCATGTTCAGTGCCAGCTTACTTAGGTATCCAGACCTGTCAATCCTAGAAAAAGGTATGGAAACCGGGTTGGTTTGCACGTGTGCACTTCTGGATGCTTCAATGTTGAGGTCATTGCCAGAGATACCGCAATGACTTGATATCCACTGAGACACAACTTTGCGTCCTTGTTCGGTCGCATAGTGGAGTATTTCTCTGATCTGCCTCACCAGTTGTTCGCACGACCTGCGACAAAGTGCCGACGAAAGACATTGTATAGGCGCCTTGAAGTCGCAGAATTCTGCCCATCGATTAGCCACCTCGCAGGGCAACAATTTCCGAACTAGTCGATGTGCTTACGTGACAAAGAGTGTAAGTGAAGATGTCGCGATGGGATGAAGGCGGCGCCGATGTGGCTGTTTTTGGTGGTAGAGCCATCTGTGTACACGTGTATTGCGTTGGCATGGAAGGTGTGCAAACAGACCAGAGTTGCTTGCATCAAGGTCAAGGTAGAAAGGACTTTTATATTTCTTTTTCCTGGGTTGGAAAAGCGCTCGTAGGGTTGTCGTAGGCTCCACAAGGTGGACAGTGAACGCGCCAAAGGTATAAAACCGGATGGTAGCAAAGCGCGGTGTGGAGCTGATGTTCTTAGAGAACGACGACCACAGGCGTCGTTCTGGCAGAAATGCCAAATGGCTCCATACCATCCACGAAATGTGCCGAATACGTGCTATCAGAACGTCTAATCTCATTTAAGTCGCAACCTGAAGATTGAGAGCCAATATGACTGACCCAACGGTTGAGGTAGTGTGATGAGTGAAGAAAACGACAACGACGGAAGTGCGGGGAAAGGCGCGTGTAATGTGCACGTGAGTGTCAGCGAATGAGATGATGACCTGTGGTGGCCCATAGAGGTGGCGTGCCACGATTGGGCCAAGGGCGACCATCACGTGGCAGTGGGCTTTGTGGCTGGGGACTAGCTGGAGCAGCGGCAGACGGGAGACAGCGGGCCGAAGCGTCGGACGCAGGCGATCCAGGTTCCGGCCAGGGAACGCGGCCGTGCACGCTACTGCCGTCCAGTTACCAGCTGGGGCGGCGTTGCCGGCACGAGTACTGCATCTCAGGGCGCGGCCTGGCCTGCTGTTCTCTTCCTTGCCAAGGGCATCGCGGATCTCGGCGAGGCGTCTCCACGGTCAGCCGTTCGACACAGCGATGAACGTGGCCTGGCTACTGGTCATGGTTGCGTCGAGCATCGCGTCTCGGCGCACGCTCTTCGCTGGACGGGCTGGCCATGCCCCGCATGGAGCATCGCGTATTTGATGCGGGTTGACTGCTCCGTCGCCGCACCCACGCCATCAAGCGCCGGGGTCACCAAAGCGTCGCACTTCGGCAAGGGACGAGTGAGATGTCCTGCCGGGCGAGACACGGGAGTGCGCACAGAAGAGCACGGAGCCGGGCGAGGTTCAGGGTGGCCAAGGATCCCGGTGCCAGGGGAGTTCTGGCTGAACCGAGCATCGCCGAGCGGTGCCGAGCCGTACCGAGCGACGCGCCAGACTCGGACGTGGGCCACGAGCTCATGAGCTGCAGTGTGCACCCGAGGGTACCTGGCGGTGCCCTGGCCAAGAAGAAGGAACGTGAGGAAAAGAGAGCTCGAGGGTTGAGGACAAGAAGGCAGAGGAAGCGGTGCGCCGCTCGAGAGGACGAGTTCCTGGCAGCGTTCCTGAACCGGACGTGAGACCCGTACGTGTCGGCCAGGTCGAGCTCCGGTGTGTCTGTTCAAGGTCCAAGGCCGAGACCTGCCGAACGGCTCCTGCCTGGGTGCAGTGGCCGGGAGCAGGTTCGTGGGCGAAGCCTACCGGGTGTGGTCCTCGGGATCCGTGGCCTGATCCTGGACCTCTGGAGTTGCGACCCTGACTGCTGGGTTGGCCGCGACGTCCGACTCAACGGCGCTGCACAAGGTAGCGTATCCGTGCGCCGTCAGCCGTTCCACCCATGCCATGAAATAAAAAAGTTCATGTTAATCCTTTCTCGTCCGCTATTAAGAAACATAGTGACGAACGTTCATTTAACCAGGTAGCTTGTGGTAGGCCAAGACAAACACGTAATTCCTGTGCTTGCATGATCTGAAGTGCTCAAATGCATGACTTGCATGGTTTAGTAAGCAGAGAAAAACTGTAGCATAGTACACCAATAAAACGTGCTTGATATAGCTGTAGCATGGAACTCAATTACGGAGCGTATATGTTTCCAGCGATCACTTTAAGTACGTGAGCAATATATACCAGTTTCGCTTTCAAGTGAGTCAATTGAGGGCTCAAGGAGAATTCCACAATCCATGCCTGAATGTACTTTGGGCAGTTCATGTTGAGCAGCTGTTTAAGTAAAACTATATGCTCAACGCTGTAATACGCTTTCGCAATGTCGGACGAGACTAATGTGGCATACTTCCTTTTACGTCGAGCTAATTGAATGCGACTCTCAATATCAACATGAGCCTGCTATATCGAACACCCTGATCTGAATCCAATTTGAGACAGGTCTATAGTTTTTCTCGTTAATGAAATTTATGATACGAATGTTTAAAACAAGTTAAATGAATTTCACAAAATTTGAGGTTAGCGAAATTGGCCTAACTACATGGCACATCTGATGGTGATTTGCTTCTGCAACCTCTTCTCGTTCGTATCGGTCATTTTTCCCACTTTTTGCTATACTACACTAAATGCAAGACTGTTATATGTTTTATTCTTTCCCATCTCCTTGCCTTCCTCCACCCTCAATTCTGTTCTAACCAAATTTGAATATTACGCTATGCATGTTATGCTATGCTTTTTATTGCAGTGGAAGCTGTTACGGGGTCACAACAAGGGTCACGTGCGCCGTAGTTGTCCACTGCCGTCGCCGTTGGTGTCCTTAACTACCATCACACGAAATAGGAAAAAAGGTAAATGAAATACACCATTAAAATGCACCAAGTAATTGAACTCGGGTTCTCTGTATGTGAGCCGAGCATTCTATCACAGAGCCACGCTGCTGCTTGAAACTACGTTGCAAAATGACCTTAAGCAGGCTTGATGTCTGGCAAGAATCACGTTACTATGAGTAATAAAGTGTTTTAGAACAGCAAAGGAAGAACCATGTGTCACACAAAGGGAATTGCGTTGTCCGATTCTCCAACCCTTAGCTAAAGCTTCAGGCTAAATGCTTCATCGTTGTCAGCCACAGCATAAAAAATGCACAAAATTTCTTGCAAGTGTGACAAGTGAAATGCGCTTCTCAGAAGAATAACAAAGTATGCCATAGTAAATGCCTTCCTACTACGCAAAAATATAATGATTTATGGCGTAGTGGGCAGCCTGCAAGCTTGCATGTGGCAGTCGCCCAAACAGTGTTTGAAAAAACCTCTGAACGACACTTTTCTAGCTTTTTCTGGGAGTGTGCTGCGCGCTGAGCATGGGCCTGGTGTTCTTTTTTATTTATTTTATTCTCCTTTTTTCTCAATGTACTTTCTTCCGTCTTTGTGTCTCTTTTTTTTCGATCTTCTCCTTTTAGCTCATCTGGTGGGTCAGGTGGGTACACGCCTCTAGTGGGTCCACTACATACCGAGATGAGCAGACAGCGTCATGATGTAAACGGCCAGATTTGTAGGACACCGAGTAGTTCTACTCTTGGAGTTGTAGTACCCATCAACCAAGGCACCCAGTGGGGTCCTTCTAGGACGAGAGCCAGCAAAGAGCGTGGTGATTGATTTTGACGTTGAAATGTCGTCCATGCAAATAGGGCTAAAATTTCGTTACCACCGAAACGAGAGCAAGGCATTTCTCTTCGGTGATTTAGTAGGTAATATCCGCCTGCAAGAGGAGACCGCTAGCATAGGCTATAACGTGGGCGCAGCCGCTTTTATGCTGGACCAAAACAGCACCAATTCCGCGGCCGCTGGCATCAGTGTGGACTTCTGTAGGGGTGGCAACGTCGAATTGGGCCAGAACATGTCGTTCAATCAGTAATGCGATAAGTGTAGAGAACGTCGTATTCTGTGCAGCGCCTTATGTGCAAGAGACATCTTTTCTCAGTAAGTCTGTGAGAGGACGGGCGACTTCCACAAAGTTGTTCACAAAACGTCGAAAGTACGAGCATAGATCGAGAAACGTTGGACTTCCTTAGTGCAGGTAGGAACAGAGAAGTTGCGCGCGGCTCGCACTTTGTTGGGATTAGGGCATACACCGGAGGAGTCGACAAGGTGGCCGAACACGGTTAATTGCTGGTGTCCGAAGTGGCACTTTGACAAGTTCAGCTGGAGACCGGCATTGCCAAATACAGCCACCATTGAGAAAAGGTGGTCGAGGTGGGTTTCAAAGGTTGGAAAAAAGAAGATAACGTCGTCAAGGTAACCTAGACAAATTGACCATTTGAGCCCACGCAAAACAGAGTCCATCTTACGCTTGAACTTGACCGGAGCCTTGCATAGCCCGTACACAGTAAAAATTTTTACACCCAGAAGGGTGTAAATGAGCTTGTCCCGTGAACGACACCCTAAGGGTGTTAATTCAGCACCTTCTAAAAAGGGTGCTTTTTCATGCACCCTTAGAATAGGGTGTACATGTAAAAAAACTGTAGGGTGTTACAAAAACACCCTTAAGGAAGGGTGCCTTCGATGTCCATCACTTTTTTAGCACCCTCTGAGGAGGGTGCGAGAAGGGTGCACAAGGGTGTTGAGTGCCCATGGCAGGGGTGCCAGTATTCCTTTAGGCTGCACTAATAGATATCGGCATGCACTGATTACACACTACTTGAAGAAAGTGGTCCTGATTATCAATGGTGCGCCACCTGTCGAGCTCCATTCATTGCGTCTGGGCAAAAATATAAACGCGTACTATCGTGTATGAACTTGTGCTGGATCTATATATACTTCACAGTATACGCATAATGCGCGTTACAGAAAATGAAGCCTTGCTGCCCTTGCATAATGCGTTTATTTAATAGGCAAATAAATCATAAACTTTTCTTCTGCCACACAACTTTTTCACCAGATATACGTTCAGGTATACGTACACTACACATGCAACACCTCAAATGTTTATTATATTTATTCAGTTTCACTTCATTGACAATCCTTTGCAACATACAATTACACTGGTTTCAGTTTAGTATACTGCTTCAAGTACATAATGACTACAAATGAAATATACGCTAATATATCCCTATAATTCTTTCAAGTATCTACAATCCCAGTGGTTTCCAGTTTATTACTCCTTCATGTACACAATCGGTTAATAGGAATGAAATACAGGCAAATATATACTTATGATTCTTTCAAATATATACAATCACCATGATTTCACTATATACGCCTTCATGTACACAATCGTTCCGAAGAAGTGATGCACACAAAAATATATATGGATAGTGTTTTCAAATATATACAATCACAGTGGATTAAGCTTTGTATTCCTGGATGTATAACAATTGGTTATGAGAAATGATGTACATGCAAACATATACGGGTTTTCGCACATATAACTTTAGCGAATACTTAAGAAACCAATACAGTGATCAGAAACACAATAAGCTAAAAACGAACACAAAACTGAGTCAAAACACACAAAAAACAAAAGAGGTAATGCATAAATATGGCTAATGACATAGCTGGGTCACTTTATGCCGAATGTCCCAGCCATTTTGGCAACCATCTCAAATGTATTCGAAAAACTCGTGCTGCTTTGAAAATGGTGAACTTCTGGAATATTTAGGAGAGGAAAAATATTTGGTCACGTGGCTGCCCTCCGAACTTCCTGGAATGCCGTCTAGGTGCTGTATGTGAAAAATTTTATTTTAAAAGCACCGCTCCTTCTTTCCATACGAAACTCGGTCTACGTATTACGTAACAAGAGCTTAATTTGGGAGAGTTGGTTCATCGTGGTTGTGTGCTAGTCACAGCGCGACAACTTTAGGAAGAGACAGAAAGGACAGGAAAGAGCACCGACTGTCAACTGAATTTAATGAATGTGCTACGAGCGCTTTTATACGGAGTACAAGAACCGTGTTCATGCGCGACGACACGTGTGAGCACTACAAAATAATCTTCACTGTGAAAAGAATACTCCCTCTCGGAAAGGATAAGTGAACGTGTAGTGATGCACTGATCATTGGTTTACCTGATAAAACATACTTCTACAAGCGTTAAATCGGCATTAAGAAAACCTATTCTCGTGACGAATGGGGCAAGATTGACTATTCCTGTTGCTGTTTAGTACACACACTTTTTAAAGCTTGCAAGGGGTGGAAAACAACACGCTAATATCATATCTGCTGGCTATTTTTTTAATTGTGAGACACATGATGTGGTATAACATGCAAAGGTTTTGGTCATTGTTTTTTGTTGGTCCTGTCTTCTTTAACTTTACTTTCTGCAGGACGGTTTTGCAAACGGGTGTGATGATTCTGTTGGGATACCCAGCATCTTTTAGTCTTTTAATCTGGTTTTTAACCTGACCTCACCCTTGTGCTAACATGACTTCTGAAGGGTGGCCTGAGTACATGTGGTATCAATTCCTCTTTCTACTAATTTTGAATGCCCACTATGAAAAGGCAGAACATTCTTAGCACTCCTGGGCTGATAGCACCAGCCAATACCCCAACAGCATCATCACACTTGTTTGCGAAACCCTCCTGCAGAAAGTAAAGTTAAAGGAAACAGGACCAAAAGAAAAAGAGAATGACCAATCACCTTTGCATGTCACACGGTACTACGTACATAAGGTGTCTCACAATTTTAGGAAAAAGAGCCAGCAGATATGACATTGTTGTTTTCCACCCCTTGCAAGCTTTCAAAAGTGCATGTACTTACAGCAACAGGAATAGTCAATCTTGCACCATTCGTCACTAGAATAGGTTTACTGAATGCCAATCTAATGTGTATAAGATGCCGCTAACATGTGGAAAAGTAAACATAGGACAAACTGGGCAATGCTTCAATGATCAAGCAAGACAGCATGCTTTAAATGTTAAGAAGGGCTATAGTAGTCTCATGGCCGGGCACCGTAAAGATTGTAAGTGTATTCCTAGGTTTCATAAAACACGGTTTTTGAAAAAAAAAGCAAGCAGAAAAATGAGAGATTTTAGAACTCCTTATCAGGAAGGCCAAGGATCGATGCATCAGTACACCTTCACTCATCTTTTCCGAAAAAGAGTATTCTTTTCTCGGTTAAAATTATTTTGTCATGGTCACACATGTGTTGTTGCAGATGAGCCCTGGTCTTGGGCTCAGTATAAAAACGCCCCTAGCACCTTCAATAAAATTCAGTTGACAGCGCTCTTTACTGTCCTTTTTGCGATAAGATTTTTATTACAGAAAAAATTTCATTTTCTTACAGTTCAGGTATAATGATGAGTTTTCATTGTATCGCAACATGGAGCAAATTGCATCTCAGTACGGACAAAAATCACAATTTTGTGAAATTCGTGATATTTTTCTCGTATATTTCAGCACCTTGAGAGGTCTAAAGATATTTTTTCCTCAAAATATACCTTCTGTGGAGTAAGTATTCACTGCTCAGATATTCATACAAAGTGCAATATTGCAATAAAAAATGCAAACATAACACATTTTGCCTATATTCTTGGAAGCGAATGTGGCAAAAAAATTGCACTATTATTATTGAGCTTCAAATACCTTACAGAAGCACATTTACTTAACAGGTAGACCGAATTTGCTTTAGAAAAAATAAGCGGTAGATTTAAAACGAAATTTTCCACAAACAGCACACAGACGGCATTATGCCAGGAAGTTATAAGCCAGCCACATGAACAAAACTTTTTTTCTCGCTGAAATATTCTAGCAGTTCACTGTTTTCAACGCAGTAAGTCAGCACTTTTTTTTTCAAATACAATTCAGATGGTCGCCAAAGTGGCTGGGACGTTTGGCATGGAATGGTCCAGCTATATTTAAGCAAAATAACTTACACAAATAACAATGTTTGTTCATCTACCATGACCACACTAGAAAAAGTTGTTCAGGCATTGTGGCACTAAAATTTTCAGCGTCGTACTGCCTGAACAACTTCTTTGATAAACTCCAAACTCACGCCGAGAAAAAGCCGCTCAATCACGGTGGATGTTAAAGGCCTTGCGGCCGTAGACAATGTTGAAAATAAAAAAAATCAACTCATCAGTGCTGTCACTCCTTCTTCGTCATTACTGACACGGAAGATTTTTCGGTTATCCATGTGGAGGTTCAGGAAGTAGGCTTGCTCTAGGCTGCGGCCGGGGGGTAGACTACGCAGGACGTCAGCGGCACCCTCTCATCGTGTAATAAGAGCAAATATGACTTCTCATAAAAGGATGTTCGTGCTGTTCTGGCAGCACCATATATAAAAAATGTGTAGTGTGTATCCTTCGAAATGGCGTGTAATTGACATTACACTGAACTCAAAGCATACAACCCATACATTCCAATAATTTCGTATGATAAAGATAAGAGTTTTCCAGCATAGAGCAAATTCCCGAAATGAGGTGAAGTTGTAAGACTACAGCTCAAAAATGGCACTTACGAAAGCCTGAACTCACCTAAGAATCAAATTCCTTCTAGGGTAGTGAGCCAGTGTGAAAAACAATTCCTAAAGTACAACGTTAAGAACATGTAACATTAATCAAAATGCACAAGAAACTTACCTCTACATGTACAAACAGTGAAGATATCTCTGCTTTCTCTTTTACATGAGAACAAATGATCTTGGGCGGGGCACTAGCGAAGAGGTCTGCAAAAAAAAAGTACAAGATTTACTGACTTTAATCACGCCTCTAACAATCTGAGGAATTGTTACAAGTCACCAATCAGTGCAATTCTGACTGCCTCTATAAGGGCATCAAAAACGAACAATTTTCTCGTTCTTTCTACTCTCACAAGACGCTCCGTCAATGGAATCTAATCCAAATTTGACGCTGTGCTTCCTATTTGCCTGCTTTCTAGACGTAGGGCTGCGAACATGTGTTTTGTGCACCTAATCTAGCACAGAAATTCGTCATCTATAATTCAATCATCTTAATTCATTGTAATTTGATAAAAGGTGTGATAGCTTGTCCAGTTTTTAAAGAGTTGCGGGCCTGCAATAGGCACTGCCTTGCACGTATGAAAGTACTTCTTTTTTAAAAAAAAATTCAAAGCTTGCTTTCAGAAAAAGCGTCTGGCATATTTCGACAACCAAGCCCATCCTCTGATGGCAATCAGGGGCACGCTATTAGCAATTATTGACTACGGTATTTACAAACGTAACCCGTGCCTAAATACTCAGTTAAACACAATCACGCAAGTAAGAGCGCTCGAACGACACCAACGCGCGCGGACGCCGACTACGTTGCAGCAGCCATGGCTTATGCTAGAGCTACCGCACATAGCTCCAACAGTCACGTATACTCTCTCGATTCTGTTATAACGCCGAAGATTATCGCAGATGAGAGCGAAGCACGAAAACAGCAAACAGAAACGAGGGAAAACAACGCACGGCGATGGCCACAACAACGCGCCTTTGGAAGTCTGCTAGATCTTTCCCTGTTGCTGGTGGCACTTGTCCTAAATAGCTTAAAAGACCGAGGCGCACGTGCTGGGAGCATCGCGGCATATCAGCACCTCCAACTATACCGTCTTTAAGCAAAAAAAAAGCCATTTCGGACAGTGCGCCTCTGTACATAATTTTGGCTTTTTCTTTCTTTTTTTGCGCTTACACCTACAGAAGCACGTTGCACATTTGAGTATTAATAGAAATGTTATTACGATGTAGCCCAAAGCACATCTTAAAACAATATCAATCACTTTGTGCAGTGTAGAGACAATGTGCGATCAGCAACTAATCCCGCCCTTGTTAAGCAATCACATAACTCACTGTATGAGTGATGCAGGCACTTACACAACATCGCGCATAGCAGTGTGAACTCGTTAAGTCACACGTTTAATCGGGCATCTGCAACAGGCCCCCGAACGCATGCTGTTGTAAATGGCTGGCAGCCTACTTCGGCAGAGCTGCTGCAGGCGCCCAGCTAGCGCTGTATGATTACTATTTACGAAAACAGTACACTCACCGTTAACAGGCCCACGTGGTCCGTGTCCGCCACTCCATGAATATTCCTTAATCCGACCGTCACTTCGAACACGGTGTCATGCGTGACCACCATTGAATGTGCGCCTGTTCGCTAGAACACACACAGCGACCAAGACCCCAGACCAACGCAACGCATTTGAAAGACGATGAGACAGAGAGAGCGACGTTGAGAGAGAGAAGGAGGAGGCACTGGCGGCGGCAAAAGCGCCGCGGCGGCGCCGCAGCTGTCGACGCAGGTGTTCGGTGACGCAACTATTCGCTTATCTACGCCGCCGTTTTGGGAGCAACGCTGGCCGGGGTGAGCGGGGGGGGGGGAAGGAGCAAACGCTGTGGCGCATACGGCGGACGGCCGTTCCTCGCGGAATGACTCCTTGTAAATGGCAACTCTCCTTCCAGCCAGTCGCACAGCGACGCAGGTTATTTACCAGCCTCGGGTTCTTGGAGTATTTTGACGGAATGCGATTGCAGTGGGCGAAATATAGTGAAGCAAAACTTGCGGAAAACAAAGTGCACCATGGAATGGCCAGAAAAAATAATTATTTCGTCCTCGGTGGTATTAGCGGGAGAGCATCGCTACACCTTTTTTCAGAGGAATTTCTTTTTGCATTGTCTGTGTCTGGCACTTCCGCGTATGGTGCCGCAAACACTGAATGCGTAGTCGAAGCTGGAACAAATTAATCCACAGTCGCGGAGGCTTGTCACGCACCACGAAACGTGCCGAGGTTGTTATAACAAACTTTTTGCTGACCACATGATCAGCACAAAATTCCATATGGTTACCCAATGAGCTAGCTAAGCACCTGTAGCAAAGGCAGGGCACGTTCTTGTTAAACGTTGTTAATTTAAACGATGGTTGTGCATAAGTGCACTGACAGCTTTCCGTGGGAATTGGTCATAACCCACGTTTTCGAGCGTAGAAGCACCTCAGCGGACCTAATCAGCTATCACAGCAAGTTCGTAAGCAACGATCAGGTACGAAAATGTGCAGCTGTTTTCCATGTACTAAATAGTCCATGTACAGTGCGTTGACAACCGCCATTCCTTAAGCCACCTCCCATATAGACTCCTAGTCTGAACAGGTGTGGGACCTTAAACAATAAGAAGCAATGCCTTCCCCCCCCCCCGCACACACACACACACACGAGATTCGAGGGCGCACGGGCTGATACACACGCGTACTTATTCACAGGCGCACACACATACACGTATACACACATACGGTCACACTCACGCGTGACCGTAAACGCACGCATGCATGGGCGTAAACATGTGCATAGGTACGCTTAACACAAGCACGGACTCGCACATACACGCGCACGCACACATGCACGGGTGTACACACAATCGCGCTTACACGCACACAGACCCATACTCGGGCGAACATTATTTGTGTGTATATAATCCATAGCAAACATGCAGCTTATAACCAACGCTAAGGAAAGCTTTCGTAACATGGATTGCAGTTAATTGCCATTATAGATGAAACGCGATTTGCTTCTGCTGACATTCTGCTGTATTCGGAGAGCACCTTCACACATTCTAAGTCAATTAGGCCGTCATTTAACGCAAGGTCCACATATTCGTGCAGTAGCTGCGCTGCTCGGCCGCCAATCCGAAGGTCGCGGGTTCGATGCCGGCCGTGGCAGTTGAATTAAGGCGGAGGCGAAAAGGTAGAAGCCTTTGCACTGTGCGATATGAGCGCTCATTAAAGAACACCAAATGGTGAAAATCTCTGCAGCTTTCCACTACGACGACCCTCATAATCATATCGAGGTTTTTGAGACGTAAAATCCCAAATATTATAAATATGTGTTCTTCTTATGCTGCCTATTCCATCTGATGAATCGGCACCTACACCCTTCTCAGGCACAAAAGCACCCTTAGAGCCTATTTTAGGGTGCTATTAAGGCAAGCACCCAAACAAAGGGGTGCTTTTTTTTCAATCGACCATTTATGGGTGTTAAAGAGTGTTGCAAAGGGTGCTTTCTCGTAAAAGCACCCTTTTTACACCCTTTTGGGTGCAAAAACTTTTACTGTGTAGGGCATGACCTTATGCTGGTAAAGACCATCGGAGGTGACAAAAGCGGTCTTGTCGGGATCCACGTCGTCGACAGCCATTCGCCTGTACCCTTATCAGAGATAAACAGAAAAAAAAATTGGCAGATCGCACGTACAGTGGAATTGAATGATATGCAAAGCACAAATAAGAAATGTTTATATGTCACTTTAAAATCAGCACAACGTTGTGAGGTGGAGGTAAATGATGGCGTACATGACTTCGGTGTCATGGTTATCAAGTTTGGATGTGTCGTTTACCTTCTTCATCCATTCACGTCACGTGATACTGAATGTAGTATATGTGGAGCCAGCGAAACCGCCGCAAGCACGCTATGAGCGTGGTGAGTTGTAATGTTTTTACATGATACGCGTGTCAGGTTTGTCATGTTTGCACCAGTCATATAATTCGTCATCCACTGACGTCACGCAACACCAAATTTTGTATATGTGGAGCTAGCGAAACGGCCGCGAGCCCATCATGAAGGGCTCAATATACTCCAAGGTGGCGTTGACACGCACGCACACTTAGCACAGCGACGCTACGTTAGCAACACGCGAGCACTATATAGCCTGATGCCACGCGCGACCAGCGTCCGTCAGTGCAGCCCGACGGCAACCGGCACAAAATGCGACATGCTGCATTTCGTGCCAATGCGTCACCTAGACAACACTATGTCTCCCTCTTTTCATGACGGAGGCATGCCGGACACGCTGCAGCGCGCATGCGTCAAAACAATGCAGCGTGGTGCGCATGCGTCAAAGCAACGCAGCGCGGCGCGCGCCTGCGAGTATATGGCGAGACCGGCGCCTGGCGTAGCAAACCCGGCATGATGCGTTGAAATGAACGCTGGCAAGCACGCGCACCGCGTCATATCGAAATGTTTTGACGCCTTGACTCTGGCATGTGGTCATGTTCTCACATGGCACGCATTTCATGATTGTCATGTTTGCTCCAGTCAGATACCTTTGTCATCCTTTGGTGTGACATATTACCAAATTTTGCATATTTGACGCAAGCGAAATGGCGGCGAGTGCATCATCAGTGTGGCATGTAGTCATGTTGTTACATCACACGTGCAGTGAGAGAGAACAGAGAACTGAAGTTTGACGGCCGGCAATAGTTACGCGTGCTGTAAAGACGCCAATAGCAGCAGCCGCACCACCATCAGCAACGCGAATACTGAGTGAATGGGCCGGAGTAAGTGCTTTCTTTTAGCGGTCTTCAATGTGCAGGCTCATCACTGTAACGTGTTCGATGTAACGAACCGAGTCGACACGTCACTGAACAAGGAATGACAAACTGGTGGTTTATTCATGACGCTTATATAGCTGCGTGGGCAGCGAGGGAAAGGGAGAGACAAGGAAGGAAGTGGAAAGATGCGCGATAGCCCGTTCTGATACATCTTTTATTCATTAAATTTGGACTCATAATACCAAGCAAACAAACAGCAATCAAAAGAAACAAGTGAAATAGCACGCCTGACGAAAGTCTTCTTCGTAGCGCAGGCGCTGTGGCTCGTTCCGGGTTCTCGTTGACCTGCGAAGTGTTGGCAATTCGTATGAGCCTCCCGTTGATTCTGTTTGCTCGGTTACTTCAGAAACCCTGGTGCTTTGCGGGTTTGAACAGCGGCCAGCCACTGCTGCGTCACATGTGCCATGTGCCGGTTCCGAGCCTTCGGCGGGTGGTCTTACGCTATTGGGCGGCTCGAAGTCTTCCAGACCGCTCTCGTAGCCGTTCTCGTTTTCGCAGCGTTCGTGTGTTGGCAGCAGATGTTGTCGATTTCACCTCAGCTGCCATTGACTTTCAGTATTGACCAGATATGAACGTGGCGCCACCTCCTTAAGTACCGTTGCTTTACGGGACCAGTTCCCATTCTTGATCCGAACAACGTTGCCTGCACCAAGCGGCGATAATGACTTACCCTGTAGTGATTGCCGATGTTTCAATACAGGGCACTCTCCATCGGCGTTAAACTCAGGGACCGTTGACCGAAGTCGACGACCTTGCAGCAACTTTCCGGGCGACCGTCCGTCTTCTAAGGGGGAAGATCGATAAGCCAAAATGCCTAGCCAGAAATCCTCACGGCCCTCCGTAGTTTTTGTTTCACAATCTGCACGCCCATTTCGGCCAAGCCGTTTGAGCGGGGGAAATTCGGGCTAGATGTTATGTGTTCGAAGTCGAACCGTTTTGCGAATGCAGCAAATTCACTCGAGGAAATTGGGGCCCGTTGTCGGTCCAGACATGCGCAGGAATGCCATAGCGAGAGAATATGGCGAATATCTTAGGAATAGTTTCCGCTGCTGTTGTGCTCACCAGTCTTTCAAAATTTGGAAGTTCGACTGGTCGTCATACACCACGACGTAGGTGTCCTCTGCAAACTGAAACAAGTCAATTCCGACCCGATACCATGGTTCTTTCGATGTAGGCAGTTGTATAAGGGGCTCGCTCGGCTGGCTGTAGGCGTATTTTTGACACACTTGGCATGTTCGTACGAGGTTCTCAATATCACTGCCTAGTCCTGGCCAAAAAACTAGCCTACGTGCCCTGGCCTTGCATTTGTTCTCTCCCATGTGGCCCTCGTGTATCCGCCCCAGAATTTCTGATCTCATACTTTTCGGCACGACGATCTTGCTCCCTTTTAGCAGTGCGCCGTCCACTGCTGATAACTCCGACGTGAATGGCTTTAGTTCCCCTTGAATCGTCGCACCTGCTTTCAGTTGCTCTAACACGCTGCTTAGGTACGGGTCGGCGCGGGTCTCTTCTTGAAGTAGTTGCTTTGTTCGTCTGCTTACCAGGATTGAAAGCACCTGAATTGCGTGGACCTCCATGTATTCCACTTCATCAGCGACCCCAGGCAGCGTGGAAGTACGGGACAGCATTTCTGCGAGCACCAGGTCTTTCCCAGGGATGAACTGCAAGACATAGTGGTATTTGAAAAGACGGATGAAAAATTGTTGCAGTTTTGGTGACACGTCCGCAACACTTTTTTGGGCGATGGATATCAGAGGCCTGTGATCAGTTTCGACAAGAATCCTGCGGCCATAGACAAGCGGGTGAAACTTTCCGCACGCAAACACTATAGCCGGCGCTTCCTTTTCAACTGCAGCATAGCGTGTTTGACTCTCGCTCAGAACCAGCGATGCGTACGTGACTGGGCGCCAGTCGTGTCTGTGTTTTTGACGCAAGGCAGCACCAATCCAGCTTTTAGAGGCGTCTGCAGTAACCTTCACTTCTTTTTATGAATCAAAGAGCGCCAGTATCGGTGGGTTCATCAATGCGTTGCAGATCTGAGCCCACTCGTGCGCGTGTGCTGACATCCATTCGAACACTGCACTTTCCTTCAAAAGGCCCCGAAGTAGTGACGTCCTGTCACTGAGCGAGGGTACATACTTGCGGAAATAATTCACAATGCCCAACATTCTGCGAACTGCCTGTTTATCTTTTGGTTGCGGTATAGCCTGTATGCTCTCGATTAAGTCTGGACTGGGATGGACACCGCTCTCGCTGATCACGTCACCAAGAAATGCTATCTGTGTCACACAAAACATACATTTTTGGGCGTTCAAAGTCATCCCAGCTTGCTCAACTCACTTTAGTACGGCTTTCAGCCGTTCATTATGCTGCTCTGTTGAGTCCCCCCAGATTAGTATATCATCAATGTACACACGCACGCCTGTCAGGCCTTCAAAAATTTCTGTTAAAGTCTTCTGGAAGACCTCACTTGCTGAAGAAATTCCAAATGGCATCCGCAAGAACCTGTAGTGACCAAAGGGCGTTGCGAAGGTGCACACGCGTGACGTAGCCTCGTCCAATGGTATCTGATGGAAGCCTGCGTTTGCGTATAGCCGGGAAAAGTACCTTGCGCCCGAGATTTCACTTTCAATGTCCTCCCGAGATGGCATAGGATAATGTTCGCGCTTTATGGTTTTTTTAAGACCCTTGGGTCCATACATAAGCGAAGACGTTAATCTTTTTTTTTACTACAAATGAAGGGCTTACCCAATCGTTAGGCTCGTCCACTTTCACGATAATAGAGGCCCTTTCCATGCGGTTCAGCTCCTCACGAAGCTGCTCCTTGATCGCCAACGGTACCTTCCGGGCAGGCTGCACTACCGAAATGGCATCCGGTCGCGGTACCATCGTGTACTGTCACTTTACACAGCCAGTTCCACAAAATAGGTGTGGAAAAGCCAGCTGGGGAGCGTCTTCTCTTGAGTCTACCGCATTTACTGTTGGAATAAGTCCAAATTCCTTACATGTCTTGAGACCAATGATGACATTGCGACCTTTAATCACAATAAAAAATGTAACGCGACGTTCTTGGCCGTTTAAATTCACGACTTCTGTTGATACTACCAGGTGCTTGATAATGCTTCCGTTATATGCAGTAAAAACTGCCGTGCTTTTTCTTGGCTCCGTTGCTCGTTTGACACGTCTGAACAAAGACAGAGGTAGTAGGTTGGCTGGTGAGCCAGTATCTACTCTAAATTTCAGTTCTTGGCCGCATATCTTGCCACGCACTGTCCAATATGTTCCCACGCCATCCGCCACGCCGCACGCGCTGATGTTCAAGATATTGAAATTATCATCCGCCTCTTGTGCGCCATCCACTGGGTTAACCTAAAGCTTTCTGCAACACGCCGAAAAATGATTTTTTTTCTTGCACACGTAGAGAACTTTTCCCGAGCTGGACATTCTTCTGGAGCATAGACTCTTCCGCACTGACGACATCGAGACTGGTTTTTGCTGGCTTCTTGTGTTCTTCTCGTGTACTCCACTTGCCGGGTTTCCTTCGCCCACTCTGCATTTTGCTGCGCAGATACTTCGGCTGCTTTGCCCATTTGATCAGCTTTCTGAAAAGTAAGGTCGTTCTCGCTTAGCATTCTCTGTCTGAGTTCTTTATCGCTATCCCAAATATCACTTGGTTCTTTATCATGAATTGTTCAAGGTCCCCAAAGTCGCGGAGTTTCGCTTGCTTCTTCATGTCCATCAAAAATCTTTCAAACGGTTCTCCCTCCTCTTGTACTGGAAGGCGGAACACAGGCCGTTCATAAACTTCATAGCCTTGCTGGATGAAGTACTCTTCAAACTTTTTGACCAAAGTTTGATAATCTTCTTTGCTCTCACTTTCAGAAAACGCGAAGTTGTTGTACACGTCCAGGGCATCGTCACCTGTGGCGCTGAGGAGTATGGCCGCTTTCACAGCTTCTGTCCTTGGTTTTTCTGACAATTTGGCTGTGAGGAAAAGCTCCAACGTTTGTTTAAACTGCAGCCAGTTTCTTCTCAGGTTTCCGGAAAGCTGCAGCGGTGGTGCGGGCTTGACGACATTCATTCTACCGCCAAGACAAATCCTTCTGACACCATGTAACGTGTTCGATGTAACGAACCGAGGCGACATGTTGCTGAGCAAGGAATGACCAACTGGTCGTTTATTCATGACGCTTATTTAGCTGCGTGGGCAGGGAGGGGAAGGGAGAGACAAGGAAGGAAGTTGAAGGATGCGCGATAGCGCTTTCTGATACAATCACAGAAATATGGGCGCCAGTGTCTACCAAGGCTTAAACCGATAAACCGTCCACTTCAACTTCGATCAGGTTTTGATTAGTCGGGAGCGTGAAGAGAGGAATTCGAGAGCAAGTCGTATCAGCAGCGCCGCCTCCAGGAGTTATAGCCGTTAGTTTTTCGAAGAAAACTGCCGGGCAAATGACGGGGACGCAGAACGAGGTGGCGGTGGGGACCGGAAAATCTACTTCGAGGGGAAGGTGAGTGACTGTACTGGGCAGCGCTCGTAGTGATCGGGTCGTATTTAGCTGAGCCATCACGCCGTTGAGGTTCCTGGCCATAGAGATGGGCTGGTGAATGGATGTTGGAGAAGCTTGGGTTTTCTCGATACGGTGGGGTTCACTTGCTTCGGCAATGACGGGAAATGTGTCCAACTCATTCACATCGAAAGCAAATCGCCCTGTCATCAGGCGTCCTCCTCGCATTTGGGTCGCGGTTACGTGGAGCATGGAGGCGATAATGCTGTGGGTGGCTCTAGGTTGATGAACTGACAGCGGCGGGGCGGTGCACAGTGAATAACCGCGATGGCTAGTTCTTGAAGAACAACGGCCTGTATTAGCGGTATGGTCAGCCTAGGATCACTCGGTGCCAGTGCTGTCAAGGGTGCGCGTGATATTGTTTCGGTTTCACGGCGTACGATTCTCATGGCGTCACCGGAGTGTGAAATGGGCAGCGTCGCTACACGGAGATACTCACAAGTTGACGTCGCAGCAGTGTTGGGAAGGCCATAAAGTAGTGGGCGATGCGATGGCTTTTAGCCTCTTGAAATAACATCTTGAACGGTGGAGCACCCTTTGCACACAAAGAGGTTAATTGCACCGTCTGCGATAACCTTGAGCACGTAAACAACCTTTTGAGTTTCAGGCATGGTTAGGTCAACTTTACGGCAAAAGTCCAGCACATCTCGTATAAACTCGAGGTAAGACTCCGTGGACGTCTGAACACGTGTGCCAACTTCTTTCCTAGCGGCCTGCTTGCAGCCGGCAGATTGACCAAACAACTCAACTAGTTTGGTCTTGCATACGTCCCAGCTTGTGATGGCGTCCACATTGTTATTAAACCACGCCTTGGCCGTTCCTTGCAAATAAAGGTGATGTTTTCAAGCATCAAGGTAGGGTCCCACCTGTTCTTTTCCGCTGGCGAGCACATAGAGTTTAAGCCATTCCCCCACTGCCTCCCCGTCCATTCCCGAAAAGTTGCCAGGTTCACGTGGTGGAAAGGTGACGAGATTAACAATGGAGGTCGGTACCATTGGTGCCTCGGGCGTAGCAGTTGACGTAGCGTCGCTGCCGGTGGACATGTTGCAAGCAGGGAGTAGACGTCCGCTGCGTAACTCCGTCACGCGTTGTAGCCCAGCACTTTAAAGCAAAATGTTGCTTGAAGGCATACGAGAAACTAGGCATTTTAAGATATATTTACACAGCGCCAACGCGCAAGCCAAAGATGGAGAACAAGAATGTACTCTGCACCCAAAAGCACGTCGTGTTCTTTGGTGCCTATCTCACTGCTTAAGTAAAACACTGTCTCGTAACAACATTATTAATATGCGCCTAGCGGTTGAAGGGTGCACTAGGGGTCAGATTTTGCTATAGCGTTCAACTGTTAAAGGCGAAGCTTAAGTGTGCCCCAGTCTTTTGTTTTCTTCTTTACACTTCTCCTCTCCTCCATTTGCCTGCCTTGAACGTGTTGTTCAGCGATGCAAGATCCCACGGCTCAAGTTTTATGCTATAGCGTGACGGGGTTTCGCAAGCCCAAACAACTCAGCTGTTAAAGCATACGCTACTTCCCCTCCACTGAGAAGTCTTCTTATGCACAGTAATAAAATGTAAATATGTACATGTATCTATACTTGTCCACGCTTGTTCTCCTATGTGTCTAATGTTAGGGAAGTCATGGGCGTAATCAATTAGTAATTGGTTATTGTAATCTTTGTCCATTATGACATTTTGCTGCTGTCGGGAATGAGGTGGAAAAGAGGCGAGGGGAAAAAAGATGAGGAGCAGCTTGATGTCCTGTCTCTGCAAAGTCAGGTTACCTCACCTACAGCAATCCAAAAATGCCGCTTTTACAACTGTTTATTACAAATATATTTTGTGCTTCATGTTCAGATTTCATAAAATTGAGTAAAGGGGCCGTGTTGGCGTGCAGTAGAGTTGTTAAAACTTCTGTAGTATTTAATTACCGTATTTTTTATCTCTAAAAGAACAAAGTTAATGAAAATATTTTGCTCGCAACGTTATTGTTTATAGTTGTTACACAGATCGACATAAAGAAGCGAGAGAGCTCTGTATGTGCCGCTGTTTCGCGGTGAAAGTCTGATATATAATTTCATTATTTGTTTGCCCTTGTTTTAAAACCACTCAATACTCTTCAGACTACATTCCTCACTGAGCTGTGCTATTTTACGCAGAGACGTCTACCTGACTGAAATAGAATCTTCGCTTTTCAGTTTTCAGTCCTAATACTATTATTAGACTGCATGAAAGGCTAAAATTTCAAGTAAACAGACAAACAAGAGAGCCCTACAAAAGATGTGTTAAACCGGAGCACAGGAACATCGCCTATAACTTAGTTGTCATCCTATCTGCTCCTTGAAGAATTTTACCCCTTTTTTAAGAAATAATTCCGGCTGCCCTCAGTTCATCTTCTGCTCACCATGTGCTCGTGGTCTCAGTTCTTGGACTCTTCTGTGCCTATCTGAATTGCTAATGCGCTTCCGTCAAGGCAGCTTCTTCTTTCGAAACGTCTCTTTGGAAACTGCACAATGGAACTACCTTTCAGACTTTCTCGCTTCCTCCAAAGTTTGCGACAAGCACTGCATATCAAATCAGTCACAGGGAGCACAGAAAGAGCCACAATTTCGCAGTAGACATGACGCGCTAAGCCGTGCATCCAGTCAGCTACCGTAACATGCTTCGTTGCAGTGTTTTGCTGGCACGAGCGTGGTTTCCCTTTTTAGCATCATAACTTAGATATACTTTTGACACAGTTCCACAATAGGTGAGCTGGTGCATAGTATAACAAAATATTTTTTGTGCAACTCAGTTAAAGAAAAAAAATGGCGGCTTCGCAGTACTAGTACAAAAGCGGAAGGAAGTGCGGAGCTGGGCGGCCCTACCTGTTCTTTTTGAGTTTTATGTTTCTTCTTCCCTTTCTTTGTTTTTCAACTTTTTGACGTAATTTTCTGTGTTTCTCTTATTTATCTCTTCCTTTGTCTTTACTTTTCTCTTTCGTAGTTTTTCTATTTTTTTCTTATTTTCTTCGTTTCTTTTGTCTTTCGATTTCTTGTTTGTTTTTTTCTTTTCCCTATTAAAGTGGTTTGCATAAATTACACCTAGCTACGACAGCATGTAACGATGACTGCATACGGCAACCCGGCTTCCTAAAAAGCTTCGCGTAAAAACGAGAGAAGGCAGGATAGAGCACCAGGACTGGACAGGACTGGCGCCTTACCTTCTCTTGACTTGTTTTTCTTTGTCTTAGTTTACAGGTTTTTTTTTCGGCTCAGTTGTGCAAGCAATATTTTGTTAGTCGCAGTTTCTTCGTATTAATAGGTCCTGTCGGTTTACCTGCACCACCTGTACGAGCTTATAAGGTGCCTCACCTCGCAATTCGTATCAGCAGAGCAGCACTGGAGTCTTCTGAATTACCTTAATCATAGCAAAAGATGGCGGAGAATCTCAATTTCTCCTGCTCCTCTTCTTCTTTTTTTTACGCTGCCAGGGTGGTGTCGTCTTGAGCACGCGCTCACAGATGAGCACAGTGCACACCATCGAAGCGTAGGCGCCGCATCCACGTCAAAAGGCGGGACGTTTCGAAATAGTGTTTGAGCGTCATAAATTGTTCACATGTACAGCTTTTCACCTGTCGATGTTAGGTCTGCCTTCATTAAAGCACTCTGTACTAGCTTTTGCAAAACCAAGTGAGAGACGTAATGCACCAGTGATAACTTAGTTTAGATGAATTGAACATCAGCCATAGTAAAACAATGACCGATGGAAGTCGCGAACAACATGGCTATCAAAAACTTGCTCTATACTTTATTGAAGATGTGCGTAGTGCATGTGCACCGCGTATGGTACTATAACACCGCATTCACTTCAGCTGGTTTTATTTCTTCTATATACGCGGGAAAGTAATGTAGTGTTCCTACCTAAAAGATCGGAACAGCATTATAGCCTCAGTTTGAAACTAGCATCCATCTAAATTGGCTTTATTCCTAAACTTCATCCTTCTCTTCTTTGCTGCCCCTGCTCTCGTGCTTCTTCTTCTCCTGTCCCAAAGCTCATACCACTTCACCCTTCCCGGTTTCTTTTATCTACCCCTCCTGGGGTAAAATTTGAAGACATTTTCATTGAAGCACATTAAACTGAGGCAAGCTCAACAGTATACCAGACAGTCTTCAAAATTCTGTTCTAGGTGGCTATTTGGCACCGTCATCTCTTATTCCTTTCCTCAGTAGTACGAGGTCAGTGGCTTGAACGTGCGCAATGTCTGCTCGATGCCTCTTGTCAAAATTATTTTAGATGCGGAGCGTCTAATACTCGAGGCTGGTAGTGCGGCGCCGTCCGCAAGCTTCCTCCTCCTTCTTCCACCATCTGTGCATCCCTTCCTCCTCTACACACCGCGCGCGCTTCACTCCTCCACCATCTGTGCACCCTTCCTCCTCTACACACCGCGTGCGCTTCTCCTCTTCACGAACATTCGCTAGCTGTATAATGTAGCGCGCATGCGCCGTCACGCTTCGAGAACATCGGCAGCTAACGCGCGCGCATGCGCCGTCGCGCTGTATATATACTCAAGGTCGGTGCTCGCTCGCTCAGTTGCCGCTCGTCGGTTGGTTTGTACGGCGCGTCGACGTCCGAGGTCGCAATGATCGACGTCCCTTCGACCAGCGCCGGCCAAAGTGTTGGCGGAACCGCAACCAAGTCGTCGTCCGAAGACAAGGCAGCGTTCGCGGAACCTGCATCGACCACGTCTTTGCAAATTTCGACCTACGACCGCTGCAACCCGATCCACTCACTCTTCACTTTACCGACCAAAAAGCCATCGTGCTCAAAGTTCGTCGCAATGAACAAACACCGCCCTTTCGCATACGTGTCGTACGTGTTCACTCATTTAACATTCTCGTACAACCACGTTAACCAATTTAGCCAGCGACCCAAGTAAGTCACAATTTAACACCCCATTTCACAACCACGTTAACCAATTTGGCCATCGACCCAAGTAAGTCGTACTTTAACACCCCGTTAACCAATTATATGCTCCGCATCCGCCTCAGTGTTCCCCCGAGGGAAGCTGCGGGCAATTTTGTTTGATTCGTATTTGGTATCTCTCCTTTTGGGATTTTTATTGCCTCTCCTCGACAATCTTGATGTTTTCCAAGAGTGCCAACTCTCAGTTTGCCCGCAGAATAAGGATTTCTGCTGAAAAAGCGTACTGTGGACTGCACCCAAGCCACTTGTTTAGGATCGATTATGATGCTTCACGGTGGCTCCAAATGAACATTTTCATCCACCAGAAAAGCTATCGTATCCTAAGGCTCATAACACTTTAAGTAATGAACGAACTTCAAGTAAACAGGTCACTAAAGTGATGTCATAGGTAAAAAAAACACGTGAAGGAAGTGATGAAATAATGTAAACATACACCACTGGAAGACGAAGGGGAGGAGTAGGCGTAAGAAGACAGGCTCTCTGAAGAGCTTGTACTTCAGACATTTAATATAAATGCAGCCGTCGTTTATAACGAGTGCTCTAATATTAAATGATGCCTTCGATGTCGAGACCTGCATGATGACATAGGCGGCGGTTTTTCCTCTCTTCTTTCTTACCGTTTCAGGAAGGAGTACGATATAGGCTCTTAAGCACAAGCAATCCGGGAGTTTCAACAAGAAATAAGGACGTTAGCAAGACATAATAGAATGCTTCCACTTCAATATTGAAGTGGTTGAGGGTGTAAGAAAAATAACTAAAAACAACTAACATAGAAGTCAGCAAAAAAATAAAAGCACAGATAAGACCAATGTCTTCTCTGAGAAGTTCGTGATACTCTTATAAATTTTTGCACATAAATAGTTACTAAATAGCTGTTTCTAGGCACTAAAGGATTGGGAATGGAAGTGACAAAAAAGGTGATGATTGTGCGACGCTCAATAAAGCGAACATTGTTTTTCCCCAGCTGATAAAATTTGGGATTGAATCTTTCAGCTTGCGCTGGAGGGCTACGCTTCCCCTTGTCTGCATTGCACGCGTCGTAAACTCAGCAAAACACCACCCACCCATTATGACAAGCGAGTGAAGGCATAGTGCCGGTGGCAGCCCCGCACGAGGTCCGAGCGAGGGTTGCAGCTCGTGCACTTGACATTGTGGCAGTGGCTCACGAGATCCACTCACTCCTCGTTTGCTTTGTTTAGCCCTCATTTCTCTCTTAGTTACGTCGCAGGCGCCTACGGGGGGATGTGCACCTTACGTTTGCTCTCTTTAGACCTCGTTTCTCTCTTAGTTACGCCGCAGGCGCCAACGTCGGGATGTTCACCTTACGTTTGCTCTTTTTAGCCCTCGTTTCTTTCTTAGTTACGCCGCAGGCGCCAACGTCGGGATGTGCACCTTACGTTTGCTCTCTTTAGCCCTCGTTTCTCTCTTAGTTACGCCACAGGCGCCAACGTCGGGATGTGCAACTTACGTTTGCTTTCTTTAGCCCTCGTTTCTCTCTTACTTACGCCACAGACGCCAACGTCGGGATGTGCACCTTACGTTTGCTCTCTTTAGCCATAGTTTCTCCATCAGTTACGCCGCAGCAGCTAATGCTGGGTTATGCCCTTTAGAGTGGCAATGAATTTTTTTCGCGCAAGTTGGTTCGTGGAGGCGTTTGGTGAGTTATCTCAGGCGTGATGGTGCCGTGGAGTCGGTGCTGTGCAACTTGTCCTTGCTGTGATGATGTAATTTTTTGAAAGCGTGCTGTAGTTTTCTCCCGAGTATTCTGCTCAGAACATTGACAATAAAAATGATAAACTATTTCTTCATGTTTCTACCAAAGCTCGCAGTATTTCAAACAAAAGTTTAAGCTTCAAAAGAGATTAAACGTATTAACAAAGCAGTATTACCATTACAAGCAAAGGCAATTTGGAGGAATTTCGCACAAATTATTTGCGATTCCATCGCAAAATATTTGTTCTGGCTTTATCAGTTAATATTATCAAAAATGCACGCGTTATTGTAGCAGTGTAACAGACTTCTAAGCATTTGTATGGTTTTTGGCGAAGTGCTGAAGAGTATAATCTACTGCCATAAGGCGAAAACCTGCTTCTTTGTCTTTTAGTCGATTCTACTGACACTCCTGCCTCCCATCTCCTTGAAGACTTCTCATTTTACAACGCTTTGTTTGCAAGGTTCCCAAAATCAGGGGCCTAAGAAACCAGCTGCATCTCACGTGGTCTCACAGTACCTCAGTGGGTTGGTTCGCTATTGAGAAAGTTATGATTGTGATGAGGTCATGAAAACATGTGCTGATAACATCACATGGTAATTTGTTGCATCCCTCGTGTTCACACTGAGGCTAGCAGTCATTAAACGCGTTTGATGATGCATCCAAGGCGTTCACTCTACAATAAACGGGAAAATATAATTAGAAAGACAATTAGCTTATCTACAATAGTTATCCATTCTGGCATTTACATTTTCTCGGGATAAAATTTCAGTACACTGACGCATGCATGAGGAATATTATTGTTCCAGTTACGTTGTTCTACAAAAAAAACGATCAAATATTCTCGGACCTAAAAGGCAAAATATATTCTCCAAGAGTTGAAACAGATAGAAATTTCATTCCCAATATTTGATGCACTTGTTGGCGGTGCGGGGGATGCACGAAATATCATTTTGCAAGTTGTTCTGTAAGTTTCGCCACGCCAAACAAAACAAAGAAAGAAGGTAAAAAAAGAAATGAATGAAAAAAGAAAGGAAGGAAGGAACAAAGGAAGGAAGGAAGAAGTAAAGAAAGAAAAGAAGAAAAAAAGAAACAAAAAAGAACAAATGAAGTAATGAAAAATAAACAAAGAAAGAACACATTCTCCCGATCTGTGGAATAGTCTGTTCGCCTACCTGCGTTTCTTCTTAAAATCAGCTTATCTGTTTGCCATCGTTAGTCTTTTCCTGTTTTGCTGACGGAAGGAACTGAAGCCATTCTTCGTAATATATAATTTCAAGTGACACTCCCGCCTGACGTGAGCAGAATTCATAATCGCATATTGTTCTGCCTACGCGCGCTATCGACGTCTTTCTGCAGTATTTTTCTAGTGCTTAGGAAACAATCAACTGCCAAGTTTGCGAATCACTTCTGTGTACTTCACATTATTTGTTCATCCAATCATTGACTGATTGATTTGTGGGGTTTAACGTCCCAAAACCACCATATGATTATGAGAGACGCCGTAGTGGAGGTCTCCGGAAATTTCGACCACCTGGGCTTCTTTAACGTGCACCCAAATCTGAGCTCACGGGCCTACAATATTTCCGCCTCCATCAAAAATGCAGCCGCCGCAGCCGGGATTCGAACCCGCGACCTGCTGGTCAGCAGCCGAGTACCTTAGCCACTAGACCACCGCGGCGGGGCTGTTCATCCAATCAGTTGTCTGAGTCATGAGAGTGTACATATATGTATATATGTACGTACAACATACATATAAGAACTATTATATTTCTGTATTTTAGTTAGCTAGTATTCCCATAGTTCTTAATACTATATGGCAACGAGGGCAATATGAAACAAGGATTAACAAGAAAGCAGATAAAAGGGTGCAGTGGACTAGCAGCAAACTTCGCTAATTCTACTGCTGGGACTAGTTAGTTCATGTGTAAGTCAGATTTACCAGCGCAAAATAAGAAACACTGAAGAAACACATGCAATGTTAATACTACTACTTGTTAATGCTCTATGGTCTCATTGAATATGAAGCTGAGCGTGTCTCTCCGAAATAAATGGTGTCGAAAAAAAATCAAGCCCACAAAAAATTGTGGAATAGGCGCCCTAAGGTTCAAGTAGAGCATTTGTATGCACTCTTTTCACGTGCACTCTTTTTTGAAAGGGATGATTGATTGATATGTGGGGTTTAACGTCCCAAAACCATTTTTGAAAGGGCAGCCCGGTTCTCTTTAAAACACAAAATTTGGCAAAAGATAAGCTCATATAAATAATATGGCTCAAAGCGATAATAAGAAGGGCTGATATTACAAACGGGACAATATAGGTGAAAGGAGTCTTCACTGGTATTTAGGCTTTCCAGCTAATTTGCCGGTTACAATATAGAGCACTTCTCTGTTCTTAAAATAACTGCGTATCCACACCGCCCTCTCTTTTACTCTTTCATTCTTAATTTGAAGTGCTACAGTGTTCGTCATAAATTAATGTCATGTTTTCATTGCCGCACCTCCCCGTTACAACTGACGTAAGGCACGAACTTGCATAGCATTTCTCTTTCATGCGGTACAATTCCTGTAACAGATTCTTAGTTATTCACATAGGTGGCTGGTGGTGCTACTCCCATGACGAAGACCATGATCTCCGCTTTATTACTGTGGCTAACTGCGTTTCGCGCACTGCTGAAGCAAAACGTAGAGCTTCAAAGTGCGACTACGCAACGAAAATGATGCAAGCAACATCCAGACTGAGCTTTCAGCTCAATTTATTGTGCCACTAAAACTGTTTTTTCTTTTTTATTTTTAACAGCGCATATTTTCATGTGAGCAGTTAGCTGTGATTCGTCAACAAGAAAGTATTATCGTTGACCGGCACAAGTAACGTTCATCCTCTTTTTCACATTCTGCTTCAGTCACAGACCCTATAATCGCCCAATTCCCTCCTTTATGTACGAGCCATTTGCACAGGAAAACAACAACATTAACAACAACAACAACAACAACAACAACATGAACACCGATTTGTTTGGTGCCGGAAGAAATACCTTTAATAGGCGATAGAGAGAGGAACACCGAGAAAGAGAAAATCTTTGGCGCCTAAAGTTTCCTTAGGAAGGGGGGTGCCAACCAATGCAAGCGCTGTCGCAAGGTGAGCGTTGTTGAACTACGTGGCCATCCTGGCACTTGACCGCAGCATGGCATAGCCTTGTTAGTGTGGTATATCAGGGGTGATGGAAAGAGAATGTGGGGTAAAGAGCAGAGATGGGGATAAGGAGGCGTAAAAGAAGGGCAGAGAAAGATATAGCACAGATAATAGAGAAATAGAAAGAAAAAGGGAAACAAAAAAAGAAACAGAACCACAATATGCAAGAGAAATTTGTAGCCTGAAAGACAAAGACATGGGAAATTAGAGGAAGCTATAAATAGTGATATAGAGAGAAACAAAAAATACAAATAAACAGAGACAAAGAAGACATAAGAAAAAACAGAAATAAAAAGGTAAAAGAAAGAAAGATATCGAGACAGAAAAGCAATGGTAAAGAGAATTAAAGAATACCACCCAGCTACACACTTCTTTGAGGCTTGCCACCAGGCGCACCACTACTGCGATCGAACACCTTTGCCCAGCAAACAATATACTGTCGAGTCCCTGCGCAGGCGCAGAGCTGTCGAGTTCCCGCGCAGGCGCAGAACCTCAACAACGAATCTTGATCCAAGCCCTGCAGAGATATTGCAGATTCCCGTGTATACCACGTGGACAGATGAGGGTAGGCGTATCTTTTCGGTCAGGTCCATGTCGGATGCTGGCTTCGGTGGACAGCGTTGCCCAGTTGCTCTGTGTAAATGAACAATTATAGGTGCTGCGAAGACTAAGAGCGCTGCTGCCAAACTGCTGCTGCGCGGGGACTCGACAGCGACGTGATCCGAGAAAACTACAAAAGCGGGCTTTCCTGTGTTGGCCCCCTCAGTTTGGCAGCAGCGCTCTTGGTCTTTGCGGCATTTATATTTGTTCATTTACGCAGGTGAGCAAAACCTCTCCTATAGTATTTTCTCGGTAGACCTTTGCGCTGCTGCCGGGCTGTGGGTCTGTGTTTGTATATTTGAAGTTCACTCTTTTCATCATGACAAAGGAGATCACGAAAGCTTTCGATGATTTTCGCCATGAAATGTGAGCCGCACTAAGAGATATACGCGAAAGTGTGAAATTTCGAAGCGAAGTCTGTGACAACGTTAAGCAACTGTCAGATGAAATTAAGTTGCTCTGTGAAGAGCTGCAACGTGCAAGACAAAAAAATCTGTAGCAGATAGAAAGCGTCTATCACACTCACTCTTCCTAACTCCGGTTACACCTTGTGAAGTTGAAAAATAATCTGTAAAATGCGGGACAATGTTGCTGCAGGTGTTGACAAAATAGCAGCCAGCCTGATAAAATATGTAGTGTCACTAATTTCACACCCTCTTTCATACATCATGAACACTATGTTAGAAACCGGCATTTTCCCTTCAGAACAAAAAATAGCCCGCGTCTGTCCTATTCATAAAGGCGGGGCCAAAAATGTTTTATCAAAGTACCGCCCGATATCGGTTCTACCGGTACTCTCCAAATTTTTTGAAGGAAATAAAAAGAATACAGACTTGAATGCTTTTTCACTAAGCACCTGATAATCAATAAAGCACAGTATGGGTTTCAAAAGGGTAAGTCTACGGAGTCGGCGCTATTAGATACGAAAGCGGAGATATTGAAAAACATGAAAAACAGAACGTACCCCTTCGGTCTTTTCATTGACTTGAAGAAGGCCTTTGACACAGTCAATCATGATATTCTGATATTTAGGTTGCATCAATATGGTATAAAGGGCGTGGCAGCTAAACTAATAAAAAGTTATCTTACCAAAACAAAACAATATGTTAAGGTGGGTAACCTTGTTTCCCCAAGGAAAACTGTAAAAAAATGATGTACCGCAGGGTTCAATCCTTGGACCGTTACTATTTATAACATATAATGATGATCTGTGTGACATTCCACGATCCTCAAAATAATTATTTACGCTGACGACAGCAACATATTTTTTACAGGTAGAATACTCATGCACCTTGAAACTGAAGTAAATGATTACTTACTCAAATTATGAAAATGGCCTCATCAAAATAAGCTGATGCTTATATATATCTAAAAGTAAGTACATAGTATTCCAGCCTTTCAACAAGTCCTACGAGGACGACATTAGCATCTTTTACAAAAATCAAAGGCTGGAGCAGGTTAAATCACAAAAATTACTCGGACTATGGTTCCAGGAAAATTTTTCCTGGAATACCATTGTTGATAGTCTCACATTCGAACTAAGTGGACTGTTGGGTGTATATTTAAAATAAATCTACTTATACCAATTTGGCTTAAAAATATACTACGCTCTGTTTTATTCGCGTTTGAATTATAGTATGCTAGTATGGGGCACTACAAGGGAGAACTTAAATAAACTAAAAATTTTACAGAAAAAAGTTCTCCGCCTATTCGATGATTATTATGGCAACCCAAAGGAGATGCCTAGCGGTCCACTATTTATAGAAAATCGTACAAACAAAGCAAGACAGGTGTATGAATATAAGCTATTACTTTAAGTTTATAAAAAATAAACTCCACAATATTACGGCACAGGAAGGCACACTCAAATACTCGCTCCGTAAGCAACAAATTCGCGTTCCTGCTTCTAGGACTGGATATGGTAGAGCCCTAATTGCATACCGCGCCCCACAGCTTATAAATCATCTATGTGAACAATTAAATTTTAACCTCTCAATAACGCAATTCAAATATCACATAAGACATCTCCTCATTATTTGAGTAAAGTAAACACATGTTTCCAATAAACTTCTGGTTAGGTTTCATATATACTCTCACCTTTAGGTACAAAGCGCGTGTATATATAGTAGTATGTACGTACATATGGCCAGATGTATGTATGAACATATGGGTGTATTATACGAATATATCAATATGTAAGAATGTGTTCTTCTGGATACGTAATGAAAAAAGCCTCGATGCCTGATTCTGAGTGTCTATGCAGCCTATATTTTTGTATTTATATGTCACCTACTTTTGCTTTCATGCTATTTCTGTGTTCTGTTATTATGCTGCTCCTCGTGTTGTGATAATTATAAATAAATGTAGCACTGTTTGCTGAACTTTTATCATTTCGCGTAGCAAAACCACGTCAGGCCGAATGGCCTTTAGTTTCGCTTCGTTTTTCTGTATCTCTCACGAAATAAAATCTGTTCATTCATTAACGCAATTGTTTTTTTTTTATCCTGACCATAAGCCTGCCTAAGACAAGTTTGCCAACAGGTCCCAAGCACCGGCGTGGGCTCAGTGGCAGAATACAGGGCTGGCATCCAGCGGACCTGAGTTGGAGCCCCACTGAATTGTTGGTACAAGGTTTTTAGGGGCGAAGCTCCTTATAAAGGCACCCGTTCGTCCCTCGTAGCCGTCGTAGTATGTAACAAGTCTACCATTTTGATTTAGAAAGTGGTACCGCTGAGAGATTTGTTCTGTGCGTTGCTGAACAATAAAAAATAGTGCTCAATGTACATGCCAATGGCTGCTAATGGGGAATGAGAGACAGGGGCATTCGGCTTTTAGTTAACGCGCACGATGGGATCCCCATTAGCAGCCATTGGTATGTACATTGAGAACTATCTTACAAGAAAGCGTCGCTACGTTATACTCGCTGGGTGTGACCTTCTTAGTTTTAGAAAGGTTTAGCGAGCGCTGAGCCAAAGTGCCATGAATAAAATGAACTAGTATATACCATGAACGAATTCGAGGTGGTTCAAGGTGGGAAGTAGACTTGAAGCGCAAGCCGTAAGAAAGTGTGCGTGCGCCACCTCTCGTTTAGTTCTTAGAATGTCCGCTAGATAGCAGAGCTTCTTTATGGGGAGTGTTCTGTTCGGGCTGTCACGGTGGATGAACGTGTTTTTCGAGCGCTCCGGATCGACTGCGCAGATAAGTGTTTTTGCATGTTTAGAGCTTGTCTTTATAATTATAAGGCAGCGGTTGAAATCTTCGTAGCACTTATTTTAGGGTACGGTTTCTTCGGGGGCCAGTCACCAGGTATATATTAGTTAGCGTGGGTGTGTGTGTTTGAATTTTTCTTTCTTTTGCCACCCCGTGGGCAAGGTGCGCGTACATTGAACACGCAAAATTTTGTAGTAGAGCTAAGACTTTTTTTTTCGTAGTGCACGGCTCGAGTTTAGTAATTATCGAGTATAGGGACAATTGGCGTCAGAAATACGTAGTTAAAAAGACTGTAAAGTGTTCAGGATGTGGAGTGGCTTTGAAAGTGGACCCAAGCGTAGAAGCGGATGGAAAAGAGGCTGACGCGAAGTGTAGGCAATGTGAGGTCAAAGAAAAAATGGAGAAAGTGATGGTTGCCCAGAGTGAACTGCTGATGAGAATCGCCGAGCTCGAGACTGCGTTGGCGACAGTGCAAGAGAAAACGAAGACAATGGGAGAAAGACCGAAGTCCGCCGAGGAAGCGCTAGCGAAGCTGAACAAAGAAGCGACCTACCGAGAGAACAGTAGGGAACCGGCAACAAGAACGGCGGAGAAGGAAAAGCAAGCAAGTTTGGAAAAAACAGGTTTAGCCGGTCCAACTGTCGCAAGGCCCAGCTTTAGCGAGGTAGTGGTGGGGCAGGGAGAGAACAAAGCAGCCGGCGTCACAGGTGCAAGTAGCCCCAAGGTGCAGAACGCTCAAGCTGAAAAGTCACAGCATGTGATAATCGCCGAGGACTCGAATTTAAGTCGATGCACAGAAGCCATCAAAGAGAGGGTAAGAGGTGACAAGAGGGTTGCAGTAGGGGCGTTCCCAGGACGCAAGCTTGAAGCAGTCATGAGGCAAGCGAGCGCAAAACTCAAAACTACAGCTGATAGACGAAACCTCGTGATAATTTCAGGCGGTTTAAACGTTGTCTTGAATGAAGATACAGCAGGACTAGCAGCCACAATGCGAAAGGCGTCGATGACATTGCGCGCCACTTCTCCTAAGGTACACGTAGTAATATGCACGATACCGGAGGTACCGGTGCGTGGTAGCAACCTGCAAAGAACGGTTGTCAACGCAAACCAAGAGATATGGCGGATGAATCGAAAGAAAGGCTTTGAGGTGGTGGAAATAAACAGAGAGGTGCATAGGTGGGGTGCTTTTAAACGAAACAGAATTCACTTCGATGGGCGGCTAGGTCATGAGGTGGGTTGGGGACTTGCAGGACGCGCAGTAGCTTTTTTGGGGGACAAGCGAGCCCTTCGGGGTGCAGGATAGCTAGTAACGAGGAAAACAACCAGGGAGACTCTCCGACAGGTGTTATGGACAGATAGGATTCCAAAGTGGCACCAATGTCTAAGATAGGCAGAGTCCGGGGCATAAATAGACGTAGCCACGAGCGCCGAGCCCATTCAGACATAGGGTATATTAACATGCAGGGTGGTAGGAACAGGCTGAAGTGGGAAGAAATAGAAGAACAGCTAAGGGAAGAGAGGCCGATGGTATACAGTTTTGTAGAAACACATCTCAGGGACATGGAACAACCTTCGAACAATCCGGACTACGCGTGGGAATATTGTAATAGAACAGAAAGCAGCAGAAAGGGTTGTGGTATTGGGGCATTCATTCATAAAAAAAACTGGCAAAGGGTCAAGCAGAGTGCGAGGAACATTTATGGCTAAAAAGGAAAGTGGCAGGTTAAATGCCAATCCTTAGTTTTGTGTACTTGTGGACGGGAGCAAAGGCCAGAGAGGAAAACCAGGCAATGGTAGAGTGTATATCAAAGGACATTCAGGAGTTAGGAAGAGAGTGTGAGATAATTATAGTAGGAGACATGAATGCGCATTTAGAAGATATAGATAGATATACCGACCCGACAGGCAAATTGATCATGGATATGTGTGAAAGGCTTGATTTGATCATTTGCAACAATGCCGAGAAGTGTGAAGGGCAAATGACATTGGAGGTAGGAATGCTGCAGTCGACGATAGATTATGCACTGATGTCACATAGGATGTATGATAAGCTCAGGGGAACGCACATAGATGAAGGTGGCTCCAGAAGTCTGGGTATTGATCACAAACGTATCAAGCTAAGTGTTGGAAGAGCAGTGAAAGTGGGAAGGAGACAAGATGAGCAACTACAGGAAAAATTTTATCCAGAAAGGCGAATTGAAATAGCCACTAAACAAATGAAAAAGCAATCACGGAGTATAATAAGACAGTGTGGACATAAACGAATCTAATTAGACTCTTTGAGCTAGAGCTTGCTAAGACGCGTGGCAAGTCACCCCGGAAAAGAAGACACAAACCCAAAAGCTGGTGGGATGAGGAAGTTTGGAGAACCATAGCAAAACGTCAGGAAGCCCCTAGGGAACACAGACATGCTAAGCAGCGGGGGGAACCAACAGATGATTTTGAAAGAAAATGGGAAACCTTTCTAAGCTTTGGAAGGGATGCATCCCTTCTGATCAATGAAAAGATTAGAAGAAAGGGAGCTCAGTGGCTGACAGAAGTACACAAAAAAGATAGAAAGGCAGCTGCGAAATTTTGAAACCATCTAAACTCCCTAAGAAATGAGACGAGCCTAGAGCAGAGTTTTATAACTACAGCCCAGGATGCTAGGCTAGAAGTGGACGAAGCTATTGAATATATAATAACAAGGGTGACAGAAAAAATTCAACAAAGAAGTACTTTATGCATCACAACAAACAAGGACGAATCAAGTGGTGCAATGGCTTCATTTTCACAGCGAGAGTGGGAAAGAGCTGAGAAAAGGGTTCCTAGTAGTACATCAACAGGCCCAGATGGCATTCCGATTATGTTGATAAAGACAATAGGTCCGAAGTTTAAGCAGGCTTCGAGAGAGGCATTGAGCAAAATAAGAATCGATGGTGAAGTTCCCGATGGATGGAAGCTTAGCAGGACGAGCATGATCTATAAAGGAAAGGGGGACAAAGCTGACATAAACAACTACCGTCCTATAACAGTGACATCAGTGGTCTACAGGCTGGCGATGCAGATTATAAAGGAAAGACTGCAAGCATGGATAGAGGATGAGGGGGTGCTGGGGGAACTGCAGAATGGGTTTCGGAAACACAGGAGGTTGGAAGACAATCTGTTCTCACTGACGCAGTGCATCGAAATAGCAGAAAAGGAACACAGGCCCCTGTGGCTAGCATTTTTGGATATCAAAGGAGAGTACGATATCGTGGTTAAAGAGGAATTGTTGGGAATACTGGACACACTAGGCATGGAACATGTAGTCGTTAATCTTTTAAAAGGTATCTATAAAGGTAACAAGGTAGTTATAAAGTGGGAAAAACTGGTATCCAAGCCTGCAGAGGTAAAACGGGGGCTTAGGCAGGAATGCCCCCTGTCATAATTATTATTCATGATGTACCTACAAGCATTAGAGGCCAAATTAGAGGGAAGTAGACTGGGCTTCAACCTCTCTTTAGTCAAACAAGAAAAACTTACTGATCAGGCATTACCAGCATTAATGTACGCAGGTGGTATAGAGCTAATGGCCAACAACAAGGAAGATTTGCAGAGATTGATGGAGATCTCCGGTAATGAGGGAGATAGGTTACATTTTAGATTCAGTAAGGAAAAATCAGCAGTCATGATTTTCAATGACAACGAAGGTAGTGAGCTTAGAATACAGCAGGTCACGCTAGAGATAACAGATAAATACAAATATCTGGGCGTATGGAAAAGCAATGGGACCGAGTACCTGAGGGAACACGAAATATACGTGACGTATAAAGGTAACAGAAATGCAGCAGTGATGAAAAATAGGGCACTGTGGAATTACAATAGGTATGATGTTGTGAGAGGAATACGGAAAGAGGTCATGGTTCCTGGGCTGACGTTCGGCAATGTGGTCTTGTGCATGAGATCAGAAGTTCAAGCAAGATTAGAAATTAAGCAACGTGGAATAGGTAGGCTTGCTTTAGGAGCTCACGGGAATACACCAAATCAGGGAGTACAAGGTAATATGGGATGGACTTGATTTGAGGGCAGGGAAGCTAGCAGCATGATAAAATTTGAGAAGCGACTGAGAGAAATGGGGGAGGAGCGTCGGGCTAGAAAGGTTTTCAGCTACTTGTACATTAAGAATGTCGATAAAAAATGGAGGAAGCGAACCAGGAAATAGACTGGTAAATACTAAGAATACAGCAGGTGGCCAAACCAAAAAGAACTATCGGTTAAGAAGAAAATGAAGGAAACGGAGACTGACATGTGGAGAATGGGCATGATTAAGAAGTCTGAACTAGAGATCTATCTCAACTTTTAAGCAGGAAATTGCCAAGGAATGGATCTATGATAATACTCGGGGTAGTTCTCTGCTGTTTGAGGCCAGGACGGGAGTACTGAGAACCAAGACATATCAGGCCAAATACGAAATACACAGTATGCAGTGCGTGTGGAGAGGAAGAAGAAACTGCCGAACACTTGATGATGTTCTGTAAAGAGCTTCACCCTTTAGTTCAGGATGATGGCGCAGAGTTTTTCAAAGCACTGGGGTTTAGGGACCGGGAGCGCAAAATAGACTTTAAGCGGGTAGAGTTAACTAGAAGGAGGTTATCTGATTGGTGGCTAAAGTCAAGGCACGAGTGAAAATTAAACTCTTCACTGCAAAGTAAAAATCCTCATACTCACATTTTAAGGAAAAAAAATAAATCTAGTTTTTGGTTCATTAGGTAATGCGGCTTGGTGGCGCTAGCAACCGCCCGATCTAAAGGGTACAGCCATATCCATCCATCCATCCATCCGAATATATGATGAAAAGATGCGAGATGGTGGTACTTGGAGTGTTGAATAGATGGATGAACGGACACACGGACAGATGCATGGATGGACGCATGAATGAACGCAGGGTCGGATGCATGGAAGAATGCAGGGAGGGACGCACGAACAGACACACGCACGAATGGGTGGTTAGGCGCATGGACGGTCACACAGACAGACGCATGGACGGACGGAAGCAAGAACGAATGGATGGACGAATACTTCGCCCCGCTCTCCATCATTCACTCCGTGGATATGCTCCCACTTTTTTTTCTAATTTTGCGCGATGTCGTTACGGACACCAGCGGCGACGGACAACTACGGCGCTGGGTGAAACCCGACTGGTGATCTCATAACAGCTTTTGCTGTAATACAAGAGTTAACCGGCACAGCACAGTTTCAATACAGGAAAGTTCGCATCAACAGCTGTGCTTACTTTGTCTCAATCATCACGTCCGCACTCAACCAACAAAATATAATCATTGTAAATTTTGTCAACGAAAAAAAAGGCGTTCGATACTTATTGCTACGCGACACCATTGGTAACAGTAATGTTTTATGGCATAATTGATGTTACTCATGACATCTTTTCTCGTTAACTCACAACGCGAATGCAAAAGGTACTAATTGACGGTATCTATCCAAACCGAGGACTGGTAAAGCGGTGCACCGCAAGGATACGTATTGGGTTCTAATTCATTTGCCTTGTATGTCAATGATTTCCCGCGAGTAGTCGTCTAAAGGGCTAATGTATGCGGATTATTCTGCAATTTTATTCAAACGTTGTTCGCTTGAAGCTTTACAACGTGTTTTGTCCAATGAGCTACTCTTTATTTCAATGTCGTTTCGCGACAAGCAATTGCTACTAAATAGGATAAAACAAAATATTATATTTTCCCGTCAATTAGGGATACAAAGTGTTCGACTGCGCTTCAATTTACGCATCACGAAACAATCAGTAGATTGAATGTGTTGCGGCTAATGAATATCTTGGTATTATTCCCAAAGATGACATTAACTGGAGAGAGCAAATCAACACTGTTGCAAAAACGTGTCTTTCAGTTGCTACTCTCTCATGCAAGCACGTACGTACCTTGACTTGAATTTGATGTGAAAATATATTTCAGTCTATTTCATTGCCACCTCAGCAATTGTTGTGAGTCATGAGGACAACAGTAAATGACATATCTTACTCCTTTAATCCGATTACAGAAACGAGCTCTGCGTCTGATTATTTGTCCCTGTTGCGTTATCCTTCGAGTAGGCTATTTCAAAGACAGCGTATACTGCCATTTACGGACGTGCGCAGCTACAAGATTTCCTGTTTAGTAAACAAAATAATAAACAAAAACACGCCTCTTCCTCTCGCAATTTTACGTTTCTGTCGCTAAATACGTGACACGCTAGCATTGGTAATCTTAACCTTCCTTTGTGTTCAAATGTATTGCAACTCATGAATACCGAGTTAGACAAGGAGAGCAGAAAAGTAGGTCTTAAAATTAATCTGCAGAAAATGAAAGTAATGTACACCAACCTCGGAAGACAACAACGCTTCTATATCGGTAACAGTGCACTTTAGGTTGTAAAAGACTACGTCTACTTAGAACAGGTAATGACTGCGGAGCCGAACCACGAGACTGAAGTATCTAGAATATTAAAATTGGGTGAAAGCACGTTTGACAGGCACTCCCCAATAATGACTGGTAGATTGCCACTATCCCTCAAGAGGAAAGCATTTGACAGCTGCATCTTCTCGCTACTTAGCTATGGAACAGAAACATGGAGACTTAGGAAGAGGGTTCAGCTGAAATTGAGGATGATGCAGCGAGTGACGTGAAGGAAATGATAGGTGTAACTTTAAGGGAGAAGTTGGTAGCAGAGTGAATCAAGGAACAAGCCAGGTTTAAAGATATCATAGATGAAATCAAGAAGAGGAAATAGACATGGTCCGGGCAGGTAGCTCGTAAGCAGGATAAGTGCTGGTTCTTGAGGGTAAGTGATTGGATTTCCAGAAAAGGCAAGCGGGTTAGGGGAAGACGAGAAGTTAGGTGGGCAGATGAGATTAGAAAGTTTGCGGGTATAAAGTGGCAGCAGCAAGCATAGGACCGAGTTGACTGGTGGAACATGGAAGAAGCCTTTGTCCAGCAGTGGACGTAGTCAGGCTAATATTGGTGATGATGACGATGATGATGCTCAAACGTATACGGCGAAAGACTAATCCATTTTTCTTGTGCTAAGTTTTGGCAGAATTTCCCTCTGCCAATAGATTGCGTTAGAAATTTTGACATCTCCCGCAAACGATACTTTATTGCTAACCAGACACTTTCTTGTGATTTTAGGCATCCTTATAATCGTTCTCATGTGTCTTGCCTGTATTATGTGACCATTATTTATTCCTTTTTTGTATAGCACTAGATCGCTCAAGTATGATGGTTTCACAATGATCTATTTCTTCCCGATAAACTGCTATTATTTATTTTTGGTTACAATCTTTCTGTATTACTCTCTTACCTAACCGCTTAGGCTATGTGTTCGAATATTTTTGTACACATTTTCTATGCTATATTGCAATAAATTCCCTTTTGATTGATTTACGATTGATCGATTGAAGCTGCCCTCATTTTTATATGACACTCGGGGCTCACAACACAAAAAAATGATAGAAACTACAGTTGCCTTCAGCCACAATTGCATGCCTAGCTCTTGAGAAGATAACGAATCAACTTCAAAAGCGCATCCCGTATCACACGGAAATAACTGTGACGCTAAAAGAGTACGGTCCAATCGTTTTTCCAGTAACTTTGCGATATCCTCCAGAGTTTCGTCATTGCCTTTCGAGGGATTTCGAACAGAAGAAACAACAAAGATCAAATGAAAAAAAAATTGAGGGTATGTGAAGCACGAATGAGAAAGATTAATATGTCACTTTAATATCAGCACAACGTTACGAGGTGGAGGTAAATGATGCGGTACACGACTTCCGTGTGATATTATCATGTTTTATTGTGACGTTCACCTTCGTCTTCATTTCACGCCACGTGATACCAAATTTTGTATATGTGGAGCAAGGGAAACGGCCACGAGAACGCTATGAGCCTGGTATGTTTTCATGTTCTTACATGAGGCGCGTGTCAGGATAATCATGTTTGCACAACTTTCATATTTCGTCATCTATTGACGTCACATAACACCAAGTTTGGTATATGTGGAGCTAGCAAAACGGCCGCGAGCGCATAATGAAGGGCCAAATATACTCCAGTATATCATTTACGCGCGCGCACGCTGGGCACAGCAAGCCTACGTTAGCCAAACCAGAGCACCTATAGTCTGACGCCAGGCGCGACCAGCGTCCGTCGGCGCGGCCCAACGGCAACGAGCGCGAAATGCGACATGCTGCATTTCGCGCCCACGCCTTACCCAGACAACACTGCGTCTCATTCTTTTCGTGACCGAGGGACGCCGGACGCGCTGAAACGCGCATGCGCTAAAGCAATGCAGCGCGGCGCGCGCCTGCGAGTATATGACAGGAGTGGTGGCAGACGTGGCAAAGCTGGCGTGACCCAACGAATTGAACGCCGGTGAGCACGCGCACCACGTCAGGTCGAAAGGTATTGGCACGTTGACTGTGGCATGTATACGTTATCACATGACACGCATCTCATGATTATGGTGTTTGCACCAGTCACGTACCTTCGTCAACTATTGCCGTCACGTAATACCAAATTTTGAATATGTAAAGACAGCGAAAAAGGCGTGAGCGCATCATGAGTGTGGCATGTAATCATGTTGTTACATGACACGCATGTCATGATTATCATGTTTGTATGTGTTGTTTACCTATGTCTTCCGTTCGCGTCGCGTACACACTTAAATCAGGCAAAAATTATCAGACCCTGCACTGACAGCTTCTCCGGAGTATAGCCACTTGTTATTTCCCTGGCGCAGTGAATTGTCTAATTCAAGGATGATGAAAGATGTCATCACAAAATTTCGTGGCCGCGTTACCTTCCTCAATTTTACTTGCTAAGATTGGGTTTATTGAATTTTCGTTGTGCACTTACTGTAATCAAGACGAAACGACCAGTTATTTTTTATTACATTGTCGCCGTTTCGATTAATTCGGGCAAAGAATACTAGCACCACCTCTTCAAAAACTGGGCTTCCAATTACAACAACTTCTTTTATTTGTAGCGTCTCTACTAAGTTTTAGCCACAGGGATGTTTTACTCGCCATTAAGGAATACATCACTGCGACTAAAAAATTTTTTTGCTAAATTACGCTCTCACTATTTTTTCTTCATTTTTTCTGAAAATTTGCAATGGGCACTACAAATCCTAAATAAGTAACAAATGTTTTTTAAAAAAGGCGCAATGCTGAAAGTATCGGGCAAATTCGCCTTATCAGAGGGCCATCCCTTCCTTTGGATACGATCCATTTGCAGAGGAAAACAACAACAACAACAACAAAAACAAATTAACTTTGAATGTGCTGTGCCAAGATGGCGGAAAGAAAATGTGTGGTCTGGAACACGCTTGTACAACGTCGTCATGAGCGTCATTGTCATTGTGATGAAGGGACGGCGGCGGACATAGCTCGAGCCTCAGGAACTTAGCCGTTAAGAAATTTCGTAATGTTTACTACTCTGTTCTTCGACTGATGCCCCCTAAGCCACCAGTCACCTCATTGCATTTTGATTTCATCAGCTTATGAAAGAGACTTACTGGGTATGATCTCACATTTCTCTATTCGCTTCCATAATGCCTTTCTGAAAGGGAGCAGGAGCTCCGAACCAATATCAACTCTCGCCTCAATGCAAAGTATGAACAGCTAAAAATAATCGCTAAGTACTCATCTTAATACGCTATAAGCTCTCTCCATAAGCGCCCACTTGTTGCGAGATGGGGCGAAGATGTAAGAATGAAGGCTTATTTGCTTGTAAAGCAGGCCAAACACATATTAAGCAGCAATGATGCCGCAAATGTATTCAGGCCACCAGCGTGGCGCGTGATTCGGAATTTTTTCTAATTAAGTTCGATCGCTTTCATCAAGGCAAGCGGTCTCTAGGTAAGTGAATGGCTTAGCACGTGTGCATATTAGCTGCCGGCTATGAGCTTTTAATCGGTATTTAAGCTGCTGTGAATTAGGAGAATAGCTTTATAAAAACAACACTGTGGAGGTGGAAAAGTGAGTACGTAAAGATAGTCGTTACAGTTCTGGTGGATAACATTTCGTTAGCACTAACGATGTCATGTTTGAAAACTATTGAGCGTCACATGCAAGAAAGTAACACTGAATATTTTATTTACTTTGCCCATACATGCTAAACGTTGACATGTCTATACAGCATTACTTAAGGCTCAACACTGCTGCACAATGCCTTCCTCTGATTGCGCTTCTGAACACTGTGAAGCTTCTTTTATTGATAGATGGAAGGAAATTTGTTCCACCTGATTGAGAACATTTTTTTGGTGTACTTCACTCTCTGTCAGGTGCCGTATAACGAACAGCACATAGGTGGCGCGCTCCTGCGTGCTGTCTAAACTACTGTCTAAAAGAAGCCAAGCAATAAAAAAATACCAGTGACATCCACGCGGCGTGGAAGTCACGCATACAGCCGGTAAGAGCAGGCGCAAGAAGGGGAAAAAAAGAAAAAAAGGGAGAGCCACCGTCTCTGTCGCGCCAGCCTGGCGCCAGCAGCCGGAATCAACTTACGCAGAACAATTCAGCCACAAACACGAGCATGGAAAAAAAAGAAACACCCCTCCCCCTCCCATGCCGTCACTACGCCAGCGGGGTGCCCGTCGCCAGCGTCACGTTCACCGTCACCTGCATGCCATGGAATTTGTGCGTCGCCCTTTGGTCCCTCTTTCTTGGATGGTCGTTTTTCTACGACATGGTCTGGGACGGAAACATTTTGCAGTTCTATATGGCACACTTTATTCAATATATCATACATCTCTCTGCATTTGGGCATACACTGGGTTTTGCAGTCCCATCGTTACTTTTTTGGCTTCAATAAAAGTGTGGAAACTACTTCCCGATCATCAGTTGTCGGGGTATGCCACTGCGTCATGCACTAAATAAAAGCGTACTACTGCATGCACGACAGCTTAGTGAAACACTGACCTATGTCTGATGATGCTCTTGCTCTACAAAACAAGTCGAACAGTTGATTTTAGGAACGCATGGCAAGAAAGAAACAAACCTAAGGCAGTGAGACAGAGAAAGATCAAAATCCAAAATCTATTGGTTGATGTTTGATTAGTAGTTGCGTAATTTGATGATGAACATCAAGTACAAAAGTCAGAAGTCAGGTGCAGAAGTCAGCAGGAGAGCGTATGTCACCAACATTTGCTCACGTTTTTGAATAATAAGTACAGTTGTCATATTCCAGCATTGATTTGTAACAGTGAACGACGACCAAGACAACCAGTGTACTGCTGTGGAGATAATGTCCCAGGTATAAAGATGGCCATTTTTTAAAGAGCAACTGCATGCAGTTACATTGAAGGTCTTGAGGTTCGTTCGGGCCCGTTTCTTGACCCCAACTGCAAGCGGACGTTTGCGAAAAAGATGTGCAGAAGCAATATTTATGTGGAGGGAGACCGACATGTCCGTCGCTAATTTGTGTATGTCATACTTGATCTTGGCGCGCGTTTCAGCATTCACTTGAACAGTGGTGTGATGCTGAATAAAGGTAAGAGTAGCCACTCCCCATAAATAGGATCAGTTAAAGACTGAAAATGAGTAAAAACCACTCTATATAGCAAAATAAGGCGCAGAAATTCTAATTGCAGAAATAAGTAATCGTCGAAATGCTAAAAAGGCGCTGCTGCCCCAGCGTGCAGCTTGCGGCAATTCGCGCGTACGAAATGCAAATATTAGAGCAGACACGCTAAAATATTCATGCAACGTTCACGTACAAACGCTCATTGTCTCCAAACAGCTGGGAATAGGCTGCTGTCACTGACACGCGTGTACCTCCCGACACAAATAAGCGAAATTTCTCACAGCGCATGCACGTGCGAAAAACATACGCAGGTTTCGATAGCCAAACACAGCCTCATCCGCGAATTTCAGTGAGCGTAACACCCGCAGTTCTCGGGGAAGCACTAAAACGACGCTCAAACACACGTTATTAGTCCCTGCTTCCGCAAGGACTAATAACGCTGTTTTGAGCGTCGTGAACTGAAGCACCATGGCGCACCATATACTGAAGTCGGAGCCGAAAGCGCTCACCGTGGTTGTCTCGAGTTCATGAAGCCCTACAAACTGTTCGCTGATCAAATGCATGCACATGGCAGAAAAACCATTTAAGGTTTTACCGACGGTTTGCACAAATTCACTTGGTAGATATATACCCCGCAAAAAGACTCGCCTTCAAGCGGTGACGCTTTGGTGCAATGAGTAAGACAGCTGCTTCACGTGCATGAGGTGTCGCGTTCAAGTACAGGGCTGTGCTTTCCATTTTAATCTTGCAGATACAAGTGATTGTGGTACTAATGGTTTTCTATTTACCAGTAGTCGTCCTATCTACCGCATTACCGGTGAGAAACCGCTCTCAAAAGCGTGTAATAATGCTTTTTTTTCCGCCACCGGGTCAGGGCCGGGCCACTTACGAAAATGCCATGCCTAAGCACAGGCTGTATCTTGCGAGAAAAAATTTGACTTAAAATCCCGGCTAATATTTGTCCTGGCTATTCGGAAGGCCACTTCAAATCTGGCCGGTTTCTCTGGGGGGACACGGCTACGGAGCCGCGTAGAAGCGGCGATAATTTGACTTGATTTCCTGCCTGCGGGCGTGTAGTCTAATCAGCATTGCACTAAGAGTGTTGTTAAGGGTTCTCCTGAAAAAAAGCTGCCAATTGCAGTGTGAATGTTCAGGGAGTCCCTCCCATGGCAACAGACAGCCTCCTCTCTAAACTTTCCCCTAAGTGATTAAGTTTGCATGCACAGGGTGCAGCACACAAACGAAATACAGGAGCATTGTAGATCACAAACAGTTTTTTTATTTTGCTGACGACGATAGCAGTAACTAAGCAATATGTCTTGCCGATTAAGATTCAGTAACGCTTGTACTCAGTGTTCCATAGTTGTTGACTATTCGCGCTCAGAGTTTCATTATTTTTTTAAATATTGCATTGCATCCTGCATTCATTGTAGTTTAAGGTCAGGAACATTCTGATTGGTGACTAGTAATCATTGTAATATCACAATATTTGCATACATTAGGCCACAACAGATAAGGCCAGAACTAATTTTTCTGCTTACGAAACACAAGCAAGATTAATTTTGAAAGAAGATGGCAAAAATGAATATCATTGTTCTTACTTGTGTCTGGTAAACACACGCGTCATTATGTCAGCAGAGTAAGAGTGTTAGTCTTGGCATAAAAATTAGTGTTTACCTCAATGGTATGAATGTAATGTTGTAGACACGTATTCTAGTCAGGGAGAGATAAAAATACCACATGAAGTGAACACGTCTTCAAAAAACAGAAATCAATCAATCAATCAATCAACTTTATTTTGCCGATTCCAAAATAGACAGAGTGGCCCATAAAAGCTGTCTTTCGGCATCATGATGAGCCCGCCGCCCCATTACAAGTTTCACGGTAGCACAGAGACAGATGTGTTTAAAACAATATTTGAATAATATACATCTAGTCAAAGCTAGATCACTTCAAAACATAAATATATACAAGAGAATCAAGTGATAACAAAAAAAAGAAAACGAGCAACAGTAAATAGGAGCAAACTTCGCACTAATATAATAGATACCAGATCAATATTATATATATACCAGTGACTTAGTTCCTCGCGTTTACAAGTTTAAGGCGTAATTTGCTTGATGCGCAGGACAATAGATCAAAATTATTTGATATATATTGCGAAGTTTATATATAATGAGAAGGAAAGGCAAGGTATGGCACAAGCGTTGCATTGAAAAGTCTAAACATGCGGTCGGTACCATCTATGTCCTGTCTTATCATATGCCATAACTCTGATTTTTGTTTCTCTTCTAGACAAGGAATCTGTCTTAACCAGTCTAAGTTTTTCTTAATTTCAAATTTGAAACGTACGCTCAGCCTATAGCGATGCAGCTCATGAATGCTTACATTGTGAGAATTTCTAAAAGGTCAGCAGTTGGCGACACATAAGGCACATTAGAGGTAAGCCGAATAAATTTTTTCTGCATTTTATGTATTTTTTTCAGGTTACAAAATATTGTTGCACCCCAAACCAGTACACCGTCAGTAAAACGAGAGCAAAACCAAGAATTTTAAGTAAGTACTCTCACCTGTGCAGAGAAGAGGTGTTTGAGGTGACCAAGTGTTCCTATTATGCGAGGAGACGTTTGGATCACAACATTACCATGCTTATCCCAGGTCGTACTTGCAGAAAATACCACTCCTAAACTCTTAAAATGATCAACAATTTCAATGCCACAACCGTTTAAAACTATATCTGCATGCGGAGGTAATTCTTTGTTCTTCGTTGTGATAATACCAGCCTTTGGTTTGCTTTCATTATTTTCAAGCCATTTGAAAGTGACTATGCCGCTAGTTCTCGTAATGTGTTATTACAGATGCTTATTAGGTCACGTATATTGTTGACAGAATAGAAAATGCAAGTATCGTCAGCCTGTATAATAAACTTTGCACTATTGTCAATACGTACCACACCCTTATTATGTACAATGAACAGAAAACCAACATGTTCCTCTGCGGAATTCCGCAGGGCATCTTCATAGCCTAATATTAGTGCAATATGTGCCGTATAAACAAAACCAATAATAGTGCAATATGGCTATTGGGTCTACATACTACAAAACAAAGTGATAATAATATCAAAGGTTACAGTGCCGACTGGACTTCTCAACGCAATTCAGTTATACCACGTGGAAAAAAAAAGAATTGTTAAATGTGTTCGTTCTCGTTTTTCATGTACCAGCGTCATGTATCCGAGTTATGTTTTTTATTCGCGCTGTCTTTGTACACGTTATGTCGTGCCAACACACCCAAGCGTGCACATTAGCGGTTGGATATTTTTTGTGTTAATGGTAGAGGCAGATTTCTAGGCAATAGTTTCAAGTACCTGCCGATTGCGATCCAGCCTACTGTTATCCTAAACAGAATTTCGCCCTTTTAAACGCGTTCTCTCGCGAGTAGCAGTCCTAGATAAAAATATCTGTATACACTCTTCGTGATGTGTTCGATTTCAAACGCTTTCTCCTTCGCCATGCTATTCAATAGTAATGTTGATTCAACAATACTGTTGTCTTTGTCACATTCGTTCGAGGGCTACTTTAATGCGTTCTCGGCTTAATTCTTTAATCACTTTTAGGATTGAATTATTGTTACTGAAGACATGTGGTTTGAGTTAAGTCAAAACATGAAGTGCATCAGGTATAATGTTTGCCCTGCGAAATGCAAAAACTGCGTAGAGGAGGCGCGCCAACTCAATACCTAATTTTAGAAAGGATATTCGTTACATCACATATGCGTACGTATGAAACAACATCCTTCAGTGAATCAGGGTCTTGATGATATGTAGTTGAATAATACTGATGATTCCAGGCATAGCAGTACTGTGACTTCATTAAAGATAATTTATGAGAGAAATTAAACCAAGCGGATGTGCCACTCCTTGAAAATTCGGTAGAATAACTCGTACTGAGCTGTCTCTCGTGAGGACTCTCATTGTAGGAAGCCTATTTGAATCGAAGTGAGATGACTATGATTCAAATAACATTCCTTTATTTTCATAAGCACGTGCTGCATTCCTTCTTTATCGTCAGAATATAATATGGGTAAAAACTCTAAATATTCACCCGTTCTTATTTCTCAATTTCGTTCTGTCTCGACACAGTTGTCAGACGTTCGCTTTTACTCATCAAGTATATATAACCATCACCTGCTCTAAGTGTTTGTTTATACATGACCATCGCCTGCTCCAAATGTTTTTGTTTGTTGCTATAATTTATAAAATAGTAGTTCTTACTCTATAGCTGCTATATATGGCGTCTACTTATATTCACATCTTAGTGAACGACTCGGAAGTGGGTCTTGCGCCCTTTCATATTGCACGTCGAGTAGTACGGCATATTTTCGGTTTTGCTCGTTCGCACCGCAAAAGCACCTAGAACTAATACTCACGAGAACCGCCAGTGGCAGAAACATTTGGATGGTTGATTGTTCATTTTAGTGCCAATTACGAGTACATTTTCGATGCGAAGCGTCTTGGGGTCCAGCGAAATCTGGTGTGTGACGTGACCACCTTTACTGTGCTTGCCCGTCGCCTTCCCCCTCTCTCCTCTCCTACGCTGCCCCTCCCTCGCTACACAACGCCGAAGCAGGCGGCGTCTGCTAGTCTACGCTCTCTCCCTTTCTCTCTCCTTAGGCATCCCATCCGCGATGGTGCACCCACACTGCTCATGCATGCCCCGTTCCTCTTCTACGCTCTCCCTTTGCTCGCTTCGCAACGCCGACAGCGTCTGCTAGCGGTTTTTTTTATTGAAAAAAATGGCAGCATATCCACGGAGGAAATGATGGATAGTGGGGTGAAGCATCCCTCCCTCCATTTATTCTTGCTTCCATCCATCCATGCGTGCATCTGTGTGGCCGCCCGTGCTTCCATCCGCCCGTCCGTGCGTGCGTCTTTTCGTGCGTCCGCACGGTCATCTGTGCGTCTGTCCCTGCTTTCATCCATTCATCCGCTCCCTCGTTCGTCCATGCGTCCATCCATCCATGCAGTCATCCGTGCGTTCGTCCATGCACCTGTCTGTGTGTCCGTTTGTGCACCTAATACACAATCCAAGAAACACTATCTTGCATCTTTTCATCATATATTCCTCATATAGAAGCACCGCCATCCAGCGGACTTTCCAAGGACTGAACGAGAGGAGGCACATGCACACTTTCTTACGGCTTGCGCTTCGGGTCTACTTCCCATGTTTAACCACCTTAAGTTCATGGTATATATTAGTTCTTTGTATTCATGGCACTGCGGCCCAACGCTCGCTAAACCTTTCTAAAACCGAGAAGGTTACGCCCAGCGAGTATAACGTAGCAACCCTTTCTTGTCTTCTGTGCGTTGTTGAACAATAAAAAATTCTTACCGTGCGTGTTAACTAAAAGCCGAATTCTCCTGTCCCTCATTCCCCCTTAGCAGCCATTGGCATGTACGTTAAGCACTATCTTTTATTGTTCAACAACACTCAGAAGAAATCTCTCAGCGGTACCACCTTAGAGGTCAATATGCTATACTTGTTACACACTACTACAACGGCTATGAGGGACGAACGGGTGCCGCTAGAGCTTCACCCCGAAAAATTGGCTGCTTGCGCTGCACAACCGTTGACAGGCTACCCAGTAAATACAGGCACTGGAACTTGACCTCCAAAGCAGTGTCCTTTTGACATCTTCTGTCTCAGTTCACATTAGCAGCGATTGGCAGGTTCCAGTAGGAAACACCGGTCCATCAGCACGTGGTTTGCGTCTCCGCAGGTTTCTCTCCTTCGCAACGACACGATGAGCGCCAGCGTCAACGCCGCCGCCAGTGTAAGCGTTAGAGCCAGCTGCTTCGCATCTACCAATGGTTCCCTTTAGTTGGAGATGGTGTAATTTTTCAGTGGAAAATGTTAGAGCATATTTGCGGCCACACAAAAACACCATGTTTGCCTTGCAAAATGGGCGTGGTGAAAAGGCAGTGCTGTCCAGCAGACGGAAAGAAATGGAAGGTATTCTTGCACAGAGGAACTGATAACCGTGTTTCACAAAAACTTCCCACAGCTTTTCGAGGCTCATAATAAATAAAGCCGTACACATTTACATAATAAATACCAGTTATTGTCTAAACACTTATGTACAATAATTTGGCAAAGTATCAAACACGCGCTTCGGTTTTGCGGCTGCCACAATGCTTTGAAGACTAGTTGTAACTGGGTATATTATACGAAGCGCATAAAACAAAATTTTTCTAAATGCTTTTCTCATGCAGCGTGAAGATACTCCATGCCGGGTTCATGAATTAAAGGATAGTACGCATTTTTCTGAAATAAATGTCTGCTCTCTTTTGTAACTGTGAAATATTTGGTGAGAAAAGTGTCCATTTTGTAGAGTACTGATACACAGGTTCAATCTTTTAGGAAATGTTTCTGCATTTTAAGTGTTATGTTCATTTATATTTGGATAAAATATTGCCTAAAGGCAGCACAAAAGGCTTAGCTGGCACAAAATGTTCATCTCATAAACCATTAGATTTTGCTATTTAAGTTTTACTTCTAACAAAGACACATCTGGCGCTGTGCAATCTTATGCTGCAAATCTTTCTCCTAACGGTTTCTCTAAGCCAGCTAACAAAGGTAGTGTGGTTTTAAAGGGAACACAATTGCACCCGAGTGCTAAAGGCTAGCATTCCACAAGAGCAGAGCACAGTGTGGTTTTCATGTATTATTAAAGTACAAATTCATAATTTATAAACACTACTATTGTCGCGACAGGGTCTTGGTAGGCAAAAAAACGCGGAAAAATATGTTGGTGGAGACGCCACCTTGAGATTCTCGCATCAAACACCGTTATGCCATAGATTTTTAAGGCGTCTACTGGGTGCTACGTAGTCTATTGAGCCCTACTGAGTCTACAATTTGTGATATTGAAATAAATCATCATATGTGGGTGGCATGGACCTAGCATAATTAGTTTCAGAAAATTTCTTCGAACGAATGTTATGAAACTACCAAAAATACGTTTTGCAATTTCTTACGTCACGCGTGGCGATTTAAGCGGAAAACCTAGAAGCTGTTGGAACCACGCGCACCGGCTATCCAGAGATGACGCCCCGCGTTGAGCAGTAGCAGTGCACGTGACCTACCTGCGTTCTTTGATAGGGTCAGCTGGCCTGCTGCGCGGGGAGCCTTAGATTCCCCGACGAACGAATGCTGTCAGCTGCGCTGGCTGATTGCTTCTGCCCAGAATCTTGGTCACTGCGTAGCTGCCTCGCGTCCTTAGACCGACCCTGCCGTTTTCCGTAGTTCGTTTATTACATTGCCGTTCATTGTTCCAACGTGAAGTCTCCGTAATCTTTACTTTACCTACAAACGGGACGCAGCAGGCCTGAAACCTGCAGTTGGCTCCCAACGTGTTGTTTGCTGACGCCTGTAATACCAGCACGGTGTACCTAAGTCCAGTTTTTCGTTTCAATTGCCCAGTTTCCGTGTCGCAAGTGCAGGAATTTAATTTTGGGCATGTGCTTATCATTGCGCAGTATTTGTTCTCCCCATAGCTTAGGCAGACGACAACTAGCTTCGAACCAGGATGTTTGTGGCCACCGGCGGCAAGGATGATTAATCTCTCCAGCCGATGGAACATCTGCTGGCACAGCAGTTCAGCATGTTTGAGCGTGTCTCTGAGTAGCGCGACATGGTTATAGACCGCGTGAGAAGTCTGGCCATAGAGCCACAAAGGCTTAGTAAGCCACACCTTCAACCCCAAGTTAAGCAACCCTCGTATACGGTATACGATGACCCGAAATCAGTGGGTGACTTCCAAGATGAAGTAGACAGCTATGCTAGCTAGCGCTACTGATGCCTTGGAAGCGTATACGTGATGACTTGAATCCCGCCATTGTCTTCACTGGATGCCGCAGGGCGATGGTCGAGGCTGCAATCACGTTTCACCACATAAGCAGATTTTGAAAATCGCTTCCAAGAGAAATTTCTCTCCCAAGGCACGAGAAGCGAAGTCCAGCGGGAGCTTCATCTGAGAACCCAAAATCTGAACAAAAGTTTGCTTGAGTACGTCCAGACAATGCAGGAACTGCATGACCGAGCACCGACTGCCTCGGAAAAGAACAAAGTCGATTGGATTATTCGACAGAGTCATCCAAGTTTGAGGTCGTTGCTTTATGGGCCCATATTCGAGACCCTTGAGCCCTCCTGACTGGTCTGTGGTATACAAGACGGCTTGTTAGCTGAGAGCACTCACTAGCCACTGCAAGCGCCTCTATGCACTCTTGAACCGTCGCTGGCTTGGCACGCCCCCGTTGCCAGTCCCTCATGCGACTTGACGAGTCCAGGTGCATTCACGGCTGTCTCCTCCCACGCCCTGCACTCCTTCGCGTATTAGGAATAGTGGCGCGGGGCCCTATTGGACACTGTTTTCAGGGTCAGCTGATCTTGGCAGCAAGTGTCCATGGAACAGCGTCATCGTGCAGAGAGCCAATCCCACCTAGAGAAATGCTTTCAGGCCTGCTCATTGCCGCAATGATGTCACTCTGTCTGCCTCAGTGATTAAGCGTACTAGAGGCTGTGAATACATTGCCACCATCGCCTCCCGTTAAATGATAAAGCGTTCATGGCGAGTATAAGACGCATAACAGCATCATTCTGTCTTTTGCGTCAAAAAAAGGTGCTGGTTGAAATATTGTACTTCGCTTGAAGAAGTTTGGATATTTATCTGTGATCTAATTCTTCCACGAAAAAAATTAGAAAGATTGTGCGCTATCGAACGTGTGGACCCCAAAATGTGGTGGTCCAACAAAGCGATGAAATAAAGAAAATAAATCTTGTGCGTGCTTTCTTTATTTCACACACACACACAACTTACAACGTACAGAAATCTGTTCCTACTCATTCGAATAGTTTTTGCAAACTTATTGAAGCGTTTTTGAACATCTTCCGACATAAACCGCATATTATTCGGTGTAGCCAGTGCAATATCTGACCACGACGTACCAGTGGGCGTCGTCCCTCTTAGAGATATAACCACCACACATTTTTCTGCAGCTGTTGTAACAGACTTCAAAAAAGCTGATGAAGACAGCATACAAACTCACCTAGCGGGTAAGTTTCACAATTTTTCAGAAATGGCTTTGAATACTTGAGTAGAGGTTTTTTTTTTCAGATCTGTTGTACTTTTTGTATCACTTAATTACGTACCAACAAAAATCAAGCGTCCACTGAAAAGTAATCTGTGGATCATGCGCGACGTCATTCAGGCAAAGCGACGTTTGAAAAGATTATACAAAGCATAAAAAACGGAAGCTGGGGGAGAACCAAGCATTCGGAACATATCGGATGCCATCGCGTAATTCAAGCCTAAAGTAAACAGATTTATTTCGACGTAACATTACGTACGTTTCTTAGTAATAATTACCGCGCGTTCTGGAACTACTTTCATGCCAAAAAATTAATAACATCGCATCTCATTCCCAAAAAATAACTGTTAATGGCAACGCATATAACAATATTTTTTTGATCAGAGTTTAGTTCAGAGCATAAAGTTATCCCGCCAAGTATACACCAACATAGTACAAAAATCGACAAAGTAGACACCGCAGATGCTGGTATTTTCAAACTGCCGCTAAAACTGGACCCCCCAAAAGCTACTGGTCCTGATGGTATACTTAGCAGTTTCTTAAAGGGATATGGAAAATGGTGTAGCCAAATAAGCTATCATTTTCCGAAAGTCACTCAAGACTTTACAACTACCTAACGAATAAAAGTTGCAAAAGTTCTACCAATACACAAAGAAGACGCGTTGTTACACACAAAGTTCAGACCTATCTCATGGACTATTACATCATATAAACTCCTCGAACACAATTTTAAAACACACGGCATTATTCTTTCAGCACTATAAATTTCCTCTACGAACTAACATCGATCTAGAAGTAGCTTGTCGACAGTTACCTAGCTTAGCGAACTAGTTCACCTTCCTGCTACAGTTAACCGTAATCCAACTGACTTAACTTTACTTGACCTATCTAAGGAATTTGACTGCGTATGCCACAGCAAGGTGATAGCTGAACTCGAAAGTGTTTTTCGATTAGGAAAACTTTCTGTCTGAATAAAAAGTTCTCAACCTAGCCAATCACAATAATTTTTCTTCAGGAACAACTTTTTTCTAACACAGTTGCAGTAACATTGCAACAACTCACTTCCTAACGCTAACATGCTAACGCTGTCAAGTCAGAATCACACACGGCACCTTCATTTTAGAGCAAGAACGGAACCTGGTAGAGATGGTACCTTCGGAACAACTTCGAGAGATGTAGCATAGGTACACGTACCTTCGGGCCACGAAGAAAACGGATGTCGATGTCAGGTCGATGGACCACACGCTCCCAATTCGTTCTTCGATTGTTCTTGGGAAACGAGAACACTCGCAACTCCAGCCCGAATGTCACAATTCCCCACGAAGCATCGCCCAATCGTTCGCATTTGCAGCCGTACACACTGAGAATGTCTGGTGCACAAAGTGCATCACATATCCACATGAACACACGTGCAAAAATACAGTCTTTTCCAGTCGCCAGCAAGCAGAGTAGAACGCCACGAAGGCGTTCGTCCGGCTTGGCAATACCCGTCTGTCGAGCGACGATAGCAAGCCTAGCCACGTCTGTGTAGCGAAACACAGTGGTCAAAACAGAGTGACGTCAGAGCCCCCTCCAGAAAGAGTAAGGAGGCCTGAAATTATGTAGGTGGCCCTCAGAGAGCTCCCTCCTTATTCGAGCCGTACAAGAGCATGGTTAGCTTAACTCCGGTCCTGATATGCCGCATTCGGAAGTACTGCGCGAGCCGATTGCGACAGGATCTCCTGTAAAGAGTACTCCGGAAGCATGCATTCCGCGGCATGGCGCAATATCAGTGATAGCCTAACTGCTTAACGCAGACATGCGCAAGTGGTGTGCTATAACTGTGGTCAAACTGCTCATGTGAAGCGGTAGTACTTTGCGCGTCGTAGCATGAATACAGGTCACTCGGGAAACTGCTGCGACCAGCGACACTAAACAATGGCAGTGTATCGCAGCCCACGGCCATCAAGCCAAGAGCGTGGAACGCTGCCCGGCACCTGCAGAAGTGAAACAACAAACTGGTGAGTTAGTCATCGTTCCCTCTGCTTGCCGCAGAGCACAGGTGCAGTCGCCAGAAGCGACAATGAATGTTAAACCTGTTACCCATAAAATGAAACTTCAATCTCAATTTTCCCTGCTAATGATAATCATATGACAGTAAAACATATCACATTAGAACACTTAAAATGCAGTTGTGCATTCTAAACTAAGTCATTGTTTATATTTGGTGCCGTTTTAATGGTTTAAATTACGAGATAAGATGCGTGAATTTCCGTTCGTGTTCGATAAAAGAGTTATACGAATCGCGGCGCCAAAAGGGGGACTCACTTTACGTCTATATATGGGCTGTTAAAGAGTGACTTCCCGCAACCGAATGACTGTCTTCGTGCCCTACGATTTCCTTTCTTTGCGGCTACTGTAAGATGTGGCCCTGATTGCAGTACACAAGCAATATTGGTTCCAAGTGTCTAGGTTGCAAAAGCCCTGCTCTTTGTAGCTGCGTGTCTTGTCGAGCCAACGAGTCCTAACAGAAGTTAAAACCTGTCACACCCTCACTCTCTAAATCTTTCGCTAGAGAAGGTATCTCAAAGACGTGGCCCACGGACCACATGCGGCCCATGATCCTCTTTTTTGCTGCTCACACATGACTGTTTTACCTCTATAATTTATTTTGCTTTTGATAATAAGTACGTTAATGAGCTGAACAGGCATGACTGGTTCATAACATTGTTTTTGTAAGGCAACTCATGCAGTTTTCATGTGCTAAGACATAACCATGAAGGAAAAACGATATTTCAGAATCAGTGTTTAGATTTTAGTCATTTTAGAGATTGGTAAATGTTCTAAGAATGCTGGCGCAAAAATCTAAAAATGAGGCTTCAGTAAGATATGAGCAAAGGTTTCTACTAAAAAGAAATGTTTTACAACAACTTTTAAAAACTACATCCCCTCCCAACTGGCCCTACATTCATACTGCGCCATCCCTTGCACCACTGCATTGCCTTACTGCAGACCAATTGCTTGGTGGGAGTGGGAGGCTTCGCTCTGAAGGTGCTGCAAAAAGCACACATATCTAGCACTCCTCTTTAGCAGCCAATTGTCTCTCGCCTATTTCAGCATCTTTACTCTCAATCAACTAGAACATGTGTCAGAAACCTTTTGAGGTGGAGGTTTGAGTCGCATGAAGCCGACAAGGAAGCGTGCTGCTCCGGGAATAAAGAAGTGGATTTGCAGATCTGAAGAAAATTTCGGTGAACTGACATTACTGTTAAAACCTAGCTAAGTTGTGGCTAAATGGTAGCTAAAATGTAGTCATGTCTAATGATGGGGATTAATGGTAAACGGAAGCGATATTTAAATGAGATTAAAAATGTCATGTCAGCCTTGAAATGGGAAGGGGGAGTCTGACATTGTGGCTGGGGCAGCCACAATGTGAATGCAATTTTATGTCGATAACAGCATGAAGTCAACTCAAAAAACCAATGCCTTGTGCCACATATTGGCAACAATGATCGAGTTTGACAATTGTACTTGTGTATGTAATAATCATATCTAGCATTTACCAACGTAAAACCACCATATAATTGTCAGAAGTACATGGCCATCAATTATTTTCGCCTCCATAGAAATTGCAGCCGCCGCAGCCGGAATTCTATTCCCTAGATTTCGCGTTAGCAGTCAGGTGACACAACTACGTCACCACTGCGGCGAAGCGTAGTTTATGTGCTTCATGGTTTCTGATTTTCGATCCTTGCGGTACACCTTCCCTTTGGCCTGACAAGGCATGCGCCCGCATTGAGCGTCTATGTGCCGTACCACTCAGCCTCTAAAACCTTGAACTCAGTGGCTAAGCGTCCGATGATGGTGGAGTAATCAGCACCTCCGTCCTCATGAGCACTTACGTTGCGGTAATTAATGATTATGCCATGGTCTTCAGTTCTAGATTGACGTACCAGTTGTGATGAGGTCTCGGGTCGCGGCTGCGTCGCATCTTGCAGCTTCCCATTACACCCACTGCAATTCCGCCGTCTAGCACCGATTCTTTCACGACCTAAATTACGCTGGGAGCTTCGTCATCACTTATTCCCCGTGCTTGGTCCTGCCGCCAAGTTGTCTGTGAGGTGGTTCTGCGAAAGTTTTACGCGTAGCAACCACACTCAGTCCGGGAAACTTTTCATTTCCCGGACATGAAGACCAGCCACGCCCAAGCAAAAATTGCCACCGACCTTTCGGTTACTGGTGACAGCCAGGTGCTGGTGAGCGGGACAAATATATGGCTCTCTACTGGGTCGTAGTGAGGTATACTCTGAAATTTCTTAAGGGCTGCTTAAGGGTTGCTGCTGTTCTAAAAGAACAGCAGCAACCGACCAAAATGTCTAAAAGAAGTCCTATTTTTTCGCTCGAGACCACAGCCCTTTTCAATGTTGCAGGCTTTCTTGAAAACGTCTTTTACTGCTAAGGGGGTGTTCGGTAGAAGCCCCGTAATAGGATCCTCTTTCACGCCTCTCATCACAAAGCGATCTTTCTCACCTTGAAGCATTTTCGGGTTGGCTTTTCGAAAGAAGCTATATTTCCTCGTAGTATATTGGCAGACATTTTCCATACTAGCATACGCGTTTGAAGTAGACCGTGTGTGTGTGCTTCTTGCCATTTTCACGGAGAAGTTACCGTAGGAAACTGTACTTGAACAAATGTGACGTAAACAACGATGCTTCACTTTTGCGAACCTTACTTTGGCGGACTCTATGATGAGTAGTGGTGAATGTTGTTAGAACAAACTATTGTTGCATATGAAGCACCAGTTTTTCGAGTATCATTTGAAAATGAATCCTTCAAGAGAAACTTGGTAATATTGCAAAATTTGTGGGTGGTGGTGCTGGCGTGCTACGTGAAAAGACTGGTGAAGTCGATTGTAATGTATTGTGGTTGTACAAAGATAGGCCCATCAGGTGTGATCCATCCATCAATCCATCCATCCATCTGTCCATCCGTCCATCCGTCTATCCGTCCATCCATTTGTCCATCCATCTATCCATCCGTCCATCCGTCCGTCCGTCCGTCCGTCCATCCGTCCGTCCGTCCGTCCGTCCGTTCTCCGTCCATTCGTCCTTCCATCCATCCATCCATCCATCCATTCATCCATCCATCTATTCATCCTTCCATCCATCCATCCATCCATCCATTCATCCTTCCATCCATTCATTCATCCATCCATCCTCCATCTCTATTTTGCTGGTGAAATCTGGGTGCCCTCGTGATCACCATAACTTGGTGTAAACTAAAAATACTGTTGGAGGGATAGATAGTTTTTTTTGTGTAAGACACACTGGTCATGACAGAAATAATGTGACAAGGTCTTCGCGTCTGTCGCCAAATCATTTGTGCGATGCCCGTGTTGCACATACCCGCATACCACAAGCGGCTATGCGACACAGGTGATCGGCAGTTCATGTAGGCCCAGGAAAAGCGAGAAAACACTCTGGTAATTCAAATACGTGAGCCTTGAAAACTACACGACACAAGGAATTCTACGTAACGAAAGTGAAAAATAAGTTTGAGGGTCTCAGCAAGAATTGAATATTAGCATACTAATTGACAATCAAGTATTCTACCACAAAGCCATGCTAGGTTGAAGAGTGTGTTGGAAGAAGACCTTATGCAAGTTTCGTGTTAGTGAAATGTCAATCGTGGTCGCACTGCTGAATGTAAAGCTTCTTAAGCACTACATAATTACTCCAACGATAGCAGGTGTCACTTAGGGTTAATGTCCACTGCCATTCACTGAAAGTAACTCGTGCAGCAGAGTGCAGGGCAACCAATTTCGCGAGATTCAACGCTACATGATGCCCCGCCACGGTGGTCTAATGGCTAAGGTACTCGGCTGCTGACCCGCAGGTCGTGGGATCAAATCCCGGCTGTGGCGGCTGCATTTCCGATGGAGGCGGAAATGTTGTAGGCCCGTGTACTCAGATTTTGGTGCACGTTAAAGAACACCAGGAGGTCAAAAGTTCCGGCGCCCTCCACTACGGCGTCTCTCGTAATCATATGGTGGTTTTGGGATGTTAAACCCCACAAATCAATCATCAAATCAAATCAACGCTACATGATCAGCTTACCGCTTCTGGTGTCACTGATAGTCGTGATTTTGGTATCTTTACCTGGCTGTAAAGAACTGGTTATATAAACCGTACGATTAGTCTGTGCGTACTACGTTCATAAATATTTTTGTCAACGTTTCGCAAAGTTTCACGGACTAAAATATTACAACAGAGTTACTTTCGGATGTAGATACGCAATGGATGTAGATACGCACTAGAATGGCCGAATTCGATAAACGAGCCGATAATTGTAAAGAGAAAAAAATGATCAACACAGAATATTAGCAAATCTGCTCACCGGCCAGTATTTCAATCAATAAAGGTGGCATGGACTTCAAATTAAGAAATAAAATAATTTACATGAAAACACAAGTATGAGCCGGCAAAAAAACTCATTTTTTATAGCCTTTGAGCCTTTAAGGAACCGTTTTCTTCACCAGCGGAAAGACCTTTAGGACGCCTTCAAAGAAAGACATCAGCGAAAGGAGGAAATATATAACTCACAGGAGGCTAAAAATGATTGCCAAGTAGAAAAGTGAAAATAGTATCGCCTTGCCGAGAGTCATCTTCGTTATGACTAAGAAAACAAGAGCAAGATTCTTGATGGTACTTTACCTTTCACCTTGGTTTAAAGTAGTGTACGCGCAAGAAGAACTTGTTTTAGGAGAAAACAATTTGAAAATAAATTGAATCCTTGAATCTAGAATCGTGTCGTGCTTTTGACGCTTCCTGCTAATAACGGCCGACGTAAAAGAAAAAATAAAGAATAAATAATAAGATAGATAATTGCATAAGCTATAATTATCCTGAAAAAGCGGCTTAACACGTGTGTGCGTTAGAAAAAAGCAGTTGAAACCGAGAGAGTCATATTGCGAAACATGTGAAAAGGCAATTTAGCTTTCAAGTGGGACTTCTGGCAGTATGGTGCTTTCAACCATTCCTTACACTACATTATGTTCCGACAGTGTCTTGATGTTCGAGACCAAAGTAAGCAACCAGGTACCGTCCTACTCAACTAAAAAAATATAGCAAGCATGCAACGTGATAGAACACAATGTCATGTCGAGGCACAAAGGTGATGCGTGTGATTAGCAAGATCTTCAAAATTCATTATGAAACAAAAGATTTTGTTGTAGTACCTTTGTGACTGATTACTATGACTTAAAGAATTATCATCCTGAGTACATTACTAGCAAAGTATTTAGTGGGTTAATCGCTTGGTCCTGTTACACAATATCATTGGCCCTTGTCAGTTTTTTCAGCAAATGTTTGAAATAAAAGCAGAAGCGTCACAATTCTACGTCAGACTAAAACAGTCGAAACGACTGAAACAGTGCCAGAAAAAATACAGAAAATTATTTTAAGGGTCATAAAAAGTTTTGAAAAAAAAAAAGATCATTCGTTTATTGCGCCCCGTTTTCAGCTTTCTTGAGCTCTAGGGGCTCACATTTTGACTCAAAATGCTTCTTGTGAACTACTCTTCCAATTTATTTATACAGCCACTACTTTGCGTCTTTTACACAGTGACCATTCTTTTTGTGTTTCATTTTCCTTAGCTATTCTAGCCCTAACTCATGCATCTTTTTCCCTACTTGTATTTCCTATAGCTGGCCTTATCATAAACGCCATCATCCCATGGAAGAATTTCGTATATGCCTCTCATATCCCACGGTACCTTCACTCAGTGGTCACGACTGCTGGCCAGCTGCCTTCACCTCCTGAACTTTTAACTAAGGCAAACCAGGAAGGTGATAAAAAAAAGCAACGCAGAGACCGTCATCACAACGTGTATTTCTTTCAGCAGAGAGAGGTGTGTCGAGGATCGAAGAGCATAGGAAGTCACTAGGGGAGATCTCGACTAAAGTGCGAGCGTAGAATATCAGTACCAGTTTTCTGCAGCCATTACTGCTTGAAGCCAGTGAAGATTGTAGCGATCAGTATGCTTTGCCTTGTGCGCTTCTCGTATCCTTACGCTTTTCATGAGACATCGATCCATTGATGCCACTAAAGGAATTACCGCGAACTGCCTGCTAATGCGCCTGCCGATAATGACCGTTTTTACGCTTATTTTTTTGGTCCAAGCAGAACCTCAATCATTGTGATATATGTGTGCCATGCTTTCAGTGTACAAAATATTATTCCAATAAAATTGTAGAAGTGCTTCTCCGTGAACATCGTATTTCCGAACATTACCGCAAGCTTTTTTAAGAGGTAACTAATAAACAGACCCGCATCTGTATTATTATAAATTATAAAACATATTGTAATGGGAGCTCAATTTATTTTTCGCCACCCGACTTTCTCTGTCACATACTGGATAACGAACCTCGTAGAGGCAGTGGCTGCTGCGTGCGTGTAGAGGCACACGTGCAGTGGTGCATTCTGGAACACAGAAACACTTGGGGCAACGATGCGCCAAATGTTTGCCCGCTGCCTGCGCGTCCACTTCCGCACGGTGCTCTTGCAATCGGTCATTAGGACAGCGCTTAGAATTGGCACGAACTAGGCAACGCGAGATATTATGGAAGATTTTGTTATAATTGGGAATGAGAGATAATGTGTCAGTGTCGCGTCAGTCACTTTGTCGCGCGAAAAGTTTAGGTATTTGAAAGCAAACCTTTTGCGAGTAAGGTGGTAACACGTCAAGTTGCAGATATCGGAAAGCACCAAGGACTATGATGACATGCATGTGCGATGCTTCTGCGCGATGGTTTTGCGCCTTTATGTATTGTCTTTCGATAAATTCATAGCTTTGCCGCCGAGGTGAAGCAATGAAAGTGATAGCACCAACATGGAATGTCAGGCGAAGATTGGCAAGCAGATAAAAACGTGTCCCACGTTGCAACGTGCAAATGACGCACGAAACTTACTCACAGGTAATAAGTGTCTCAGTTGTTACTTCGCTGCGTCTCAAAAGTGTGCCTTTTTGGCAAACGGAGTCTGTGCAGCGAGTGCGGTGACCTTTGTGCACCTAGTAGATACAAGAGAATCGTTCCGGAGAAAGCTCAAAGCGTATGATTTTCCCCACCGCGAGATCAGAGTGCGCACGCCCGAGCGTCTACCCCTCCCCCGCCCCACCCTTTACGAGGCAAAGTACGCGTGAGAGGTTAACGAATGAGCACGACGGTGATAATGATGATGATGTGTTGCGCTTTATCGCGCAAGGGCCAATTGATGTCCAAATAGAGCCACTTTGATAGACTAGAGGTATGAACAATGATATTGTAATTGATGAGTGGCTGTGAAGAGACCTTCGAATTCCTCGCACTAATGCGGGTAAAAACTCAAGTAATACAATCGTGACAGTGAAGTGAAATATGTGCAGTAAGAGTGAATGTCAAATGGTCATGATAATAAGACTATGGCGGAGATGCAGTCACCACAGGTCCTGCTACAGATCACCTTAAAATATGCAGTGAAAACTGCGTACATAATTCAAAAACGTAAACAATGAGTGAATTTTAAAAATCGGATTCCTACCGATAAGCATCCCAGGGTGTAATGGGAGCTGCTGTCGGTAGGGCAGTAAAAAGTTTTTTTTCCTTAGAGCGTCCAACTCAATACACTGGTTCTCTACATCTCGCACACAATACCGGATCACTGGCAGACAAAATATATGAATTTGTAGAGTACGTATGCCCTGTTCTTAGCCTTGTGAGTGCCACTTTTGTGTGTCACGATTTTGATAGGGGCGGCCAATGACCAAGTTGTGGCTTAATAACATGTAGTTTATAACTTGTGTGTCTATTCCACAAGTTTCGCCAATAACCTCTGAGTTTTTGTTTCAGGAAAGCTTTCATGTCAAGTACAGGGATTGGTATTGATGCATTAGCGGCATCGTTGCGGGCGGACGCAATCAGCCGATCTGCCAAAACGTTTCCCTGTATCTGATGGTGCCCCGAAACCCAGCAGACTACAACATGCTGTTTGAATGAGTAGACTGTGCATAATATTGAATAAAGGAACTCAAGAACTGTGTTTTTGCGTTTGTAAGTGTTTTCAAGGCTTTCACCACACTCAGAGAATTTTTGTATATTACCGCTTTTTGTAGTTTTATATGTGCAATGTGTTTAACAGCTGCAAGTATTGCGTAGGCTTCTCCTGTGAAAATCCTTGCATCAGGATGCAGGACGCAAGTATCTGAGAAGGATGGACTTTGTATGAAACAGAAGTATTGGACTTGTAGGCATCTGCAAAGAACTCAGGGCATGTGTACTTTTGTTGTAATTCTAGGAAGTATGTGCAGACATGTGCAACGGGTGCATGCTTTGTCAGGACACATCACAATCTATCAATTGCCACCGCCATGGTGGCAAAATGCTGCGGGAGCCATCAAACGATATTCGAGTGACAAACCGGTTTCCTCAGAAAGGCCCCTCACACGAAGTGAATAGGGCTGTCTCAAAGATGACCAGTTTTCAAACAAAACAGAAGTAGACATGTCATCAATTCTGAAGTGTGAAGGGTGGTGCTTGTCTGCCTTTGCTTTGAGATAATATAGAAAAGACATATAATATCTCTTTAGGTGCAGTGACCATTCGTTTGATTCCACGTACAGGCTTTCTACGGGGCTGATGCGAAAGGCATCCGTATAGAGGCGGATGCCTAGGTGGTGAATAGGGTCAAGAATTTTTAGGGCGTTAGGTGTCGCAGACTGATAGGTTATTGCTCCATACTCCAAGCGAGTGCGTACGAGGCTCCTGTACAAATTCATGATACACTTCTTGTCACTTCTTCACGTAGCGCGTGACAGAACTTTTAGAACATTCATGGTTCTGAAGCGCTTGTTTTTTAGATACCTAATGGGTGGTACGAAAGTTAGCTTGGTGTTCAGAATTAAGCCTAAGAATTTGTATTCGGCATTAACAGACAGGCGTTGATCACGAAATTGTATGTCAGGGTCGGGGTGAGTGCCTCTCTTTCTAGAGAACAAGAAACAAGTGCTTTTGTGGGGTTCTAATCAGAATGCGTTTTCCGCCGCCCATTGGGAGACCATGTTCAAGCCAAGCAGAACCTGTCGCTCACAAACTGCTAGGTTACAAGACTTAAATCCAAGCTGGACGTCATCGACATATGTACAGTAAAACATATTTTGTGGGATAGAATGATGCAAAGAATTCATTTTGACAATACAAAGAGTACAGCTAAGTACACCACCTTGCGGCATTCCTGTTTCTTGCACAAATATTCGGGAAAGAACGCTGCCGACTCTGACACGGTATATACGATTGGACAAGTAGCTTTCGATAATAGTAAACATCCTGCCACGCACACCAAGATTGGACAGGTCTCCTAATGTTCCAAATCTCCAGGTCGTATCGTTGGCTTTTTTGATGTCGAGGAACACAGAAAGAAAGTATTGTTTGTGAATGAAGGCGTCTCGGATCTGTGCCTCGATACGTATAAGGTGGTTGGTGGTGGATTTACCCTGTCGAAACCCGCATTGGAATGGGTTGAGTAGATTGTTTGTTTCAAGGTAATGTACAAGTCTGCGATTTACCATTTTTTCAAAACGTTTACACATGTAACTTGTAAACGCGATTGGCCTGTAACTGCTAACGGAAGATGGATCCTTGCTTTGCTTTAAAATCGGAATAATAATGGCTTCTTCCCAGGCAGAGAGTATTTCGCCGGAAAAACAGATAGAGTTATACAGAGAAAGCATGGTTTTTTTGTGTTTAAGAAGGCAGTTATTTATTATTTCGTATACTATACTGTCCAAACCTGGAGCTGATTTATTGCAAACGTGTAGCGATGCTTGTACGTCGCCCAAACTGAAAGGGTTGTGTTACGACTCAGGATTATAGCATTTTCGCTGTAGTTTCTCTTTTTCAATTTTTCTTTTGTGTTGTTGAAAAGCTGCAGTATAATGCGACGAACTGGACACCTCTTCGAAGTGGGCTCCGAAGACGTTCGCCTGGTCTTCCAAGGAGTCCCCTTGCGTGTCTACGAGAGGTAGTGAAGATGCGTGTCTTCCTACTACCTTGCGAACCATGTTCCAGACTTTAGTTTCTTATGTATATGAAGTGATGCCTGATAAAAACTTATGCCAGCTTTCTCTCCTAGCATGCCAGCACGTTCTCCTGCCTTGGGACTTGATTTTCCTAAAGCTTTCAAAATTCGCTGCTGTCGGCGAGTCCCGTAGCAATCTCCACGCTTTGTTTTGTTGTTTGCGTGGATTGCGACGTTTAGTGTTCCACCAAGGGACATGTCGCTTGCCAGGCAGTCCAGAAGTTTGTGAGATGCATTTCATCGCAGCGTTCGTCAGAAAAGTAGAAAGTATTGTACAGCTGCATCTATATTTAAACCAGATAGGCCAGTCCAACTTAAGTGAGCAATCTGTGAGAACTGTTCCCAATCACCTTTGTCAGTGATCCATCTGGGGACGATATTCATTTGATATGGGTGTGCTTAGCGTAACGGGAAAGTGGTCATTTCCGTAAGGATTATTTGTGCCATTCCATGTCAGTAAAGGAAGAAGGGATGGTGAGACAATAGTGAGGTCTATTGACGAGTAGGTATTGCTGGCGAGGCAGTAGTAGTGGGTTCTTTCCGATTTAAAAGGCACGCGCCAGAAGTAAAAATGAACTGTTCAATCAGGCGACCTCGAGCATCGCAGTGAGAGTCACCCCATACATTGCTATGTGCATTGAAGTCTCAAAGGATGATATAAGGTTCTGAAAGAGTTTTTATTAGGGACTGTAATTCGCGTTATTCAAGATGGTAGTGCGGAGGTTTGTAGACAGAGCAGATGGAGACGAGTTTGTTCACGAGAACTACATGAATAGCCACTGCTTCCAGAGAAGTTTCGAGTGGTATATGAGTAATTGCAATACCTTGATTGACTATAATGGCCACACCACCAGATGACGTGACGGCTTCATTCCTGTCCTTTTGAAAAATGATATACTGGCGTAGAAAATTAGTGATCTTGGATTTGAGGTGTGTTTCTTGTACACACAGAATATTTGGTGACTGTTTATGTAAATCTTCTTGAACATCGTCAAGGCTTCTCAGGAGTCCTCTGACGTTCCACTGTAAAATTTGTGTCTCTATTTTAATGTAGTTAAGTGCTGTGTGTACAGAAACTTTGACTTAAGTTACAGGGCCTGTCGGGCGTCCTGAAATACGGGGTTTCTCTTTTTTGCTTCGCTCCAAAGAGCTGCGCCTTTCCTTCGGCGTCTGGGGCGCCGGAGAAGTATGGCTTGTGTCCATCACCTCCTCAGAGGTGGCGGATGGTGCCTGCTCTGCGGGCACAATTATGGCAGTTTCGGACCTGACTTAACTTGCAGTGGTTCGTGGTCTAGCAGACTCTGAAGTCTGCTGGCCCTTATGAACAAAAGGCGGAGCAGTACACGCTGCTCCAGACGGAGGCGCTTCTGGAACAACTGCAGTCACACAAGGTGTGAATCTCGCGGGTGTCGAAAGACGTGGCACGTCGTATCGACGTGCCACGTCGGCGAAGGAAGGTTCAGATTGATTGTGTGTAGAAAAACGTTGACGTGCCTCTTGAAATAACAGGTTGAACTTGACCTTAAGTCCTAATATTTGTTTTTTTTCATGCAGGGCATGATTGGGAGTAGGCAGCATGATCTCCTTCACAAATAGCGCAACAGGCTTCTGAAGTGTACTTTTCGGATACATGTTCACAAGATGCGCACTTCGCGTACTTAGCGCGCCCTCTGCACGTTTGGGATCCATGTCCGAAGCGCTGACACTTGAAACATCGCCGAGGATTCGGTATATAATGTCTGACACGAAGCTTGCAGTAACCAGTTTCAATGGAGTCAGGAAGGTTGCTTGTACCGAAGGTAACGATGATGTGCTTTGTTGGGGTCTGTTTATTATCTCGCCTGATTAATATTCATTGTACTTTCACTACATTTTGTTCTTGCCAGCCTTCGAGAAATTCACTTTCAGACAGCTCGAGGAGGTCGTCATCAGATATGACACCACGCACTGTGCTCATCGACCTATGTGTGCCCACTGATACTGGCATGTTATGAAATGATACGAGTTTTGTGAGCTTGTCGTACTGAGTCTTGTCGTGAATTTCTAGAAGGAGATCGCCATTTCCCATCTTACTTACTCCATAGCCAGGGCCAATTGCATCTGTGAGCGAATAAATGGTGGAATAGATCGAACTGTTTTCTTTTCATTTTGGCTGTGGATTACATGGTACTTGGGGAAGGTTCGTTTAGGCTTTGCAGTAAAGAAGCTGTCATCGGTGCGCCACCTTTTCAGGCGGCAATCAGGGAGTGTAGGATACGGGTTTTCCATAAGAGGAATTGTAAATTCGGCGGTGATGGTGGCCACCCACCACCGAGCCAAACAAGGGGACGCTACAAGGTTCAATAGTGAACACTTGGAGACGCCAGCCATGCATCGCCGCTATAACCGAATATAACTACGCAAGGTTGGGTAACTACACAGGGCTTCCACTCGGCACCAGAAAATTTGGAAGTAAACGGGAAAAAGAAGATGACAGGACAGATGAAAAGTGAGAGATAAAGACGAAGATGCAGGTAAAGAGAGATTGGAAAAGGCGAATGCCGATTTCGCCTGGGTGGGTCAGCCCATGGGTGCCGTCTGCGTGAAGCCGGGGCCAAAGGGGTGTGTTGCCTCCGCCAGGGGTCCTTAAAGGTCCAATCACCCAGCGTTGGCACAATCCCCAGGACCCCCTTTTACCCGGACACGGCAAAGCCTCGCATGGGTAGGTGTGGGAGGGAGTTGAAACCCCCCTGTTAGCTCGGGTCCGTGGTGACGCTACGCACCAAACGCCTGCTCTCACAGGCGCCCCTGCGTGGTGAATGTGCGGGAGTCGCTGCATCTTGACGATCTGGCGACGTGCGCTCTTTGCGGCGGCTCACCGGTAATGTTGAAGACGCGTCGCAGGTCGCGGGATCAAATCCCGGCTGTGGCGGCTGCATTTCCGATGGAGGCAGAATTGTTGTAGGCCCGTGTACTCAGATTTCGGTGCACGTTAAAGAACCCCAGGTGGTCAAAATTTTCGGAGCCCTTCACTATGGCGTCTCTCATAATCATATGGTGGTTTTGGGACGTTGAACCCCACAAATCAATCAATGCTGAAGACGCCCTAGTTTCCTCGAGATCAGTGTTGCTAGCGCTAATGGTAGATATAAATAGCTTCCCGTTTTAACGTCGAAGAAGGTACTCCTTCGTCTATCAGTGGCTAGCGCCACGCAGTAGCAAGTAATGAGTCATACTTTCGATTCCGCATGCAGGAAAATTTTTGTGGGTTATTTTTTTCTTTTTTTGTGTTTTCATAGCTATAGATACGTAAACATGTACGGTGAATGACAGTGGTCACCAACGCCGACGTCGACGCCAGCGGTAAAATCCAAGCTAGCATATCCACATCATAGCTTTCACAATAAAATAGGTTAAAGGCTAGTGTCTGTCGTATTTGTGTTTTGTACTTGTGTCTTCGTCTATGTGTATTTTGCGCAATGAATATGAATACATGTGACTGAAGCTAACTATCCCACATAACCACTTTGACTACCTTATGTTCACAGACTCCAAGGCACTACAGGGTTCGGTATTCACATTACTCTGGAGCCCTCATGTACAACTAGGGCTGAAAATTAGAGAGCTGCTCCACCACCTCTTCGACGAAGGACATGAAATCACGTTTCAATGGCTTTCAAGTCACTGGGGCATATTGGAAAACGAACATGCCGATGCGGCTTTTTGATCAGCACACGGCGACGGTATGAAAAAACCTTCCATTCTTTAAGGCTGATTTTGCAATAAAAATGCGAAAAATTACTTTGAAGATGTAAACTTCCTGTGCAACACAAAGTGGTTACGGCCCCACCGTGATGGTCTAGGGGGTAAGGTACTCGGCTGCTGACTAGCAGGTCGTGGGATCAAATCCCGGCTACGGCGGCTGCATTTCCGATGGAGGCGGAAATGCTATATTTTGCCCGCGTGTTCAGAATTGGGTGCACGTTAAAGAATCCCAGGTAGTTAAATTTTCCCGAGCCCTGCACTACGGCGTTTCTCATAATCATACGGTGGGTTTGTGATTGCACATATGAATAAATTGAATCAGAGTGCTTACGGCACACACGATTTTATAGGCTGGAGCCATCTTCTCGACTTCGGCCTCCATTCCGACTCTCCCGACCAGAGACAACAGTGCTTTCCCGACTATGGCTTGGTGTCGCTATAACTTAAGTTCTAGCTTTCCGAATTGGCGTGGAGGACAGTGTCGCTTGCGATAATTGTGGCAACGATGAAAAGATAGAGCACATTCTCTGTCACTGCCCTCGCTACAGCGTGCAATGATAGCTGCTACCTGCTCAGTTAGTCCTCCTTGACGACAAATCCTTGTCCGAACAGTCAGTGCTCTAAAGCTGACATGATTTGTCTTCACACAAAAAACAAGTGAAGGCTTTATTAGATCTTTCGCGTGATAATGGCTCAATGAATAGACTATTGTACCCCCACTCTCTTTTTTCGCGCGTCTATTCTGCTCATCGCTTTCTTTCTCACCTTTTTCCCCATTTCTCTTGCTTTTGTGCAGGGTAGCGAACTGGGTGCTCAAATTTCCGGTTTACCTCTAGTTTTAATCTTTTTTTATGCTCGTTATCTACAAAGGAGGTCGAACAAAATAATTTTGCAAGGCATTTTACAAAGGCAATAAATAGCAATCAGTTTGACAGAGTGTAATCAATTTTTGTGGGTTGTTTTTATTTCTTCATCAATTGTATCGTAATTGCAAATAATCTGAGATCAAATGCATGTACAGAAGCCTGTTGCAGTTCATATTCGTATTGTTATACTCTCCTTCATAGGAATGGTGGGCTCGACCATCTAATATTAAGGTGGCTTATGACGCTGTTGCATATAATGTATCCGCTTACACGTTGGATGCCTGAGAATGACTGAGGAGAGAGCAGTGTTTCTACAAGGTCAGAGCTATTGTTTCATGCACACACGTAAAGTGAGTGAATGAGTGAGTGAGTGAGTGAGAATTTATTAGAGGGTAGCGAGGTCAGCCTGAGCTAGTTCGCTCTAGCCTGCTACTCTACACAAGAAATAAGAGAAGGAAAGAGGGATCAAGGGTGATGATGGGGATAAGAAGAGGTGGGGCGTATGTGCAGTGGCCACTTGAAATAGTACCCTACAGTGTATTATCTAGTCCAGTGCTTTTTATAAATTCTAAAACAGCCTTGGTAGCAGTTTTTGACACTGTTTGGTCGTTCTTTGCTGACAATATGTGGCTTTCTCTCCATGGCGTTCGCCCAATGCTTGCCAACGTTGCAGTTAGCATTTTTCTTTGCGCCACGTATAATGCACAGTCACAAAATATGTGAGCTAAAGTTTCGCGCATTTGGCAGCGCTCACATTCCGGGCTGTCCGCATGGCCGATTAGGTGGGTGTAGGGGCGAGTGAATGCGACACCCAGGCAAATCCGGTGCAGTATAATAGCATGTCTTCGGCTGATTTTATCTGGAAGACGAAAAGTCATACTGGGGTCTGTTTTCCACAGACGCTTGTTCCAGTGATCTGGTGGCGACCAGTTAGTGGCAGCACATTCGCACAAGAGCGATCTCAACAATGTGTTGACGTCACTTCATGAATACGGTACTTTGATGTACATAGGAGTGTTGTATACTGCTGCTCTTGATTCGCTATTGGCTGTTTCGTTGCCAACTAGGCCGCAGTGTCCCGGAATCTATAGCAGTGTAATCAAGTGACCGCTCCTGTGTGTTCGGTCGAATTCTTGGACGATTCCTAACGCTAACTTGTTAAATTGGCCTCTTCTTGAGCAAGAATTGATAGCTTGAAGCGCTGATTTTGCATCGCACAGAATCGTCCATTTACACGGTGCTTGGTACTTCACAAATTTTATGGCTTCCTGAATAGCAACAAGTTCTGCAGCTGTGGAAGATGACCTGTGATCTAATTTGTACTGTCGGGAAATACCGAGTTGAGGAATCACGGAGCTTCCAGCTGAGGCGGACGAAGTTACGGATCCGTCGGTGTAAATGTGCACAGAGTCGCTGTATTGGTCATACAAATGTGCCAAGGTGAGTTGCTTGAGGGCAATATAAGAAACACGCGAATTATACGAAATTCCACGTATGTGAAGGCACACCAGCGGTTTAGTCAATGTTCATGGAGGCACTGCAATAATTACGGCAGGTGCAAAGCCTGAAGGGATTATGTGTCTATGCGGATTGAGGCATCGCGAATAGGTACAGCCTTGTCGGTCCGCTTGTAGCGAAGACAACGGGTGCAGCAGACAAAGGTGCACTCGAAGAGGCTCACAGGACGTGTAAATCTGTATAGAGTAGGTGCAGGACTCCTCTATAGTGCCAGAGGTTGACGTGCACCGTGGCAGGCCGAGGCATATTCTCAGTGTTCGTGCCTGAAGGCTCTCTAAAGTACGAAAGCACGTTGCCCGCGTGCCGGAAAGTAAAGGTGAGCTGTACCGTGTATAGCCCACAAATAATGTCTTGTATAACTGCAGAAGACTTTTCTCCGAAGGGCCCCATCTCAGTCCTGCTATAACACGAAGAACATACACAAAACTCATCAGTTTGTTCCACAGCACAGTCACATGCTTTGACCAGGACAGGTTGCGATCAATGACGACCCCAAAATAGTGGTGGTGCTTGACCACGGGAATCACTGCTGCGTCAGCGAAAATTGGGTACCGCAACATTGATTTCTTCGTAAATGCCAATGCAGCACATTTTGCTATTGGAAGTTCCAGGCCCTGACGGTGCAAGTATTTAGATCTTACTGATGCGCCTTGCTCGTAGTTGTGGTCGCGTGGCTCTAGATGCCCATACGCATATGTCGTCCACATATTCACTGATTCTGACAAGGTCGGGAAGCTCATCTTCAAGGCCAACGATGGCTATGGTAAAAAGCATGGGGCTCAGGACGGCACCCTGTGGAACTCCACGGCTTAGGAGGTACCTGGTCGTGTCACCATCAGATGTCGAGACAAGAACGGTACGTCCTCTGAGATAGCTCACTATCCATTCGTGTAGTCGGCCAACTACGCCGATGTCTTCAAGTGCGTCAAGAATGACCTCTTGATGGATGATAAGGTACGCGCCCTTTATATCTAAGAAAATGACCCCTACCAATCTCCGACGTTGTCTTTCCTTTTCAACAGAAGAAACTAGTTCTACAACACCGTCTATGGTTGATCGACCCCTATGCAAGCCATTACAAAATCTGGTAAGACGACAATATTCTCCAGCAGCCATTCCAATCTTGCCAGCACCATGCGTTCCATCACCTTAACGATGCAAGTGGCTAGGTCAATGGGTCTATAAGAAGACAACTCATGTGAACACTTGCCTGGTTTCAGTAAGGCCACTATGCGGGTGCACTTCCAACTCTCAGGGACTGTCGCCGTTTCCCACGTAGAGTTGTAGAATGACAAGAGAGCCTGCCTTGCTTCTTGGCTGAGGTGATATAGAGCCGAATAAGTAATTCTGTCAGGCTCTGGTGCGGACTACCGTCGCGACACAGAAATCGCAGCGTCGAGTTCGTGAATTGTGAATGGTAAGTCGAGGCGATCGTCGATGTATGACGGTGAGGCTAAACACGAAGGTGATATCGATGAGCAGGACATACCTACGAGTAAGTGGCAGTAATCTTCTGAAACCTCTACTTCAGGTCGACCTTGCTTTAGAGCCAAAGTTCGGAAAGGGAACAACTGTTGCGCAGGCGTCTAAAGGCTTCGGACAATTTGCCATATTTGAGATAGGGGTTTTCTTGAAATAAGAGAGCCCCAAAACACCCTCAATCTTCGCCTGTAGAGCTTATGGAGTTGTCGCAATACATGTTGAGCTTCGCGTGGTGTAGATAAGTCAGATGGTAATTTCGGCCTCCTTTATTTCCTCTCTGCCCGGCAAAGGATTGCACGAAGGTATTTATATTGTGGGTCAAGTTGTAATCTTGGTAGCGATGCACACACAAGTTTCGTATGCGTTGTAAGGCTGATGCAATGAGGCTTTCTATTTCAGATATAGATTGAATGTTCCCGCCCTGAGCATTTACAATGCTTGGAATCCTGGCCAGTCTACGCTTTTCACAGGCCGGGGAGTCGAACGACGGAATCCTTTTAGCTGTATATATGTAGGGAGATGGTCACTTCTATGTGTTTCAATGTCTACGAACCAACAGGTGGTGGGCAAGAGACTTCTGCTCACAAAACATACGTTTAGACAGCTGCTGTACGATGCACCACAGAGGTAAGTAGGCGAGCCATCGTTGATGGACATCAGGCCCTGATTGAGCACAAAATCGGCAATATCCTTACCGTGGGTGTTCATTGAGGCATAACGCCACATAGAATGGTGTGCATTAAAATTCCCAACTAATACAGATGGTCCAGGGCAAGCTTGGAGCACACACAAGAGATGGTAACAGTCCACGCGGCTTCTAGGAGGAACGTATACACCAATGATTAATAATCAACGTCACTTGTGCTTTATAGATAGGCAAATATAGTCGTTAGAAGCATGAGGAGCCACGGCATGCATTACGTACATTAAGTCTCGACGTACGCATATAATCACTTTGTATAGCAGGTAATGCAAACAATGTTGCGGACAATTGTGGCTGCGGGCGGGGCAAAAAGAAGGAAGACAGAAGAGAAGAAAGATGAAAAGGACGAGCTGTAGAATAAAATGAGTGATTAGTAATACTTACTAAATGTTCTGGTAGATGGCGTACATAAAAAATTACGTTGCCGTGTACCACCTCCAAATTTTTCTTGAAATTGGTCTGCTGTGGTTCCATTCCCTTAGTGCTGTAATAAACCCGAAAATATAGACCATTTTCTTCTCATATGCCGCCGTTTTAAAATTCAAAGAAAAAATAGTTTTAAAATGTTATTAAAAACTAGAAATATCACTTACTACTCCTAATATTTTGTCCTTTGGGGCTGCTTCATTAGCCTTCAGTCACAGGAACATCTGCGAACCACTCTGCGAATTTCTTTGTAACGCAAGAAGATTACCCTGCTGAGCCAATGATCAGCTCTCAATTTTTATTAGCCAATCTAACACCTAATTTTAACTATTACATCGTAATAACTTGACCTTCAGAGAGAGAGAGAGAGAAAGCTTTAATATAAAGTCAGTGAATTGTTCAGGCATGGCCCGTCGCCCCTAGCTGCCGGCCGGAATCCCTTGGGATGCCGCATCAGCAAGGGCTTGACTGATGATGTCGCGCTGGAGGTTGGGGTCTGGGCTGCAGAGCAGGGCCTCCCAGGATTCTACAGCGTGAGAACCATGGTTTGGACTGCGACATGTCTGCACCTTGTAGACCAAATTCGCTACCTCATCACAAAATTTACACTTGGACTTGAAAACTGCGGGGTGCCACTTTCTGTAAAGTACGGGGTTTGGAAAAACCCTGGTCTCTAATTTTTGCCACAAAACCTCACTTTTCTTACTAAGTAAGTTGTCTGCTCTCGGGTATACTTGCAGATTCAGCCTGTAGTGGGCGAGAATTTCATGGTATGTGCACATATTCACGCTTCCTTGTTCGGTAACTTGGGAGGTTCCAGGGGTCAACCAGTAGGTGAGACCTCAGGCGACCGAATGAGCCTCCTCGTTCCCTCTAAGTCGCTGGTGAGCTGGAGCCCAGACAAGCAGAACCTGCTCTTTGGGTACTCCTACCATGTTTATTATACGGACGGCAGTCTCTGTCACCCTTCCCGATTCATAATTACTCACGGCGTTTTTGGAGTCGCTGATGACCACCCTGACCCCCTTTTGGCTGATGACCAAAGCTATGGCCACTTCCTTGGCCTCTACAGTCTCGACACCAAGAAGTGTGCAGCACGCAATCAGGCCACCATCTTCCCCGACCACCACTGCCGTGTGTGCCGCTTTGCTTTCATATTCCGCAGCGTTGTATACGCGACATCCTTTCGACCAGTGTACCTGGATTCTAATGCCTTTACGCCTGCCTTCGTTCATATTTCTGGGTAGTGGAGGTATCTTTATCCTGTCCCTAATCTGTAACGGTATGTCTTTTGAACGCGGTGCTCACGCGTGGGCTCATAGCCCAATCTCTTTAATATTGCTCTCCCTGTTTTAGATCCGAATAGTCTTTGATATTGTGCAGTCACAGTAGTCTCAATCAGCTCATAAAGTGTGTTAGATACCCCTAATTTAATACGTCTGTCAGTGGACATGTATGGGGGAAGTCCGTGCTCGACTTTCACACTTTTCCTGATAAAGGTGTCGTGTTTGCCCCGCTCCGCTTGGTTTATTTTAGATAAGGTGCCACGTACACTATCCTACTTATTATGAAGGTCTGCACTAATCTAAGAAGGTTCGCCTCCTTCATCTCAGCATACCTGTTTGCTATTAGTCTGATGAGAAGACATGTCGGAATTAAACTGGCTTCTAACCTCGCAAAAGTTTCAGAATTCTTACGGTTCACCTGAATCCTCTGTCCAAGGACACGGATACTGTCGACCGCGGGGATCTCTGCGCCGTTAACATACAAATGGATGTCAACTTCAGGCTTGTTGTGGAGCCGCCGTTTTCGGCAGGCATGAGGAAGAGTGTTTCCGACTTTTAGAACGAGCATTCAACACCTTTCGGTTCCAGATACTCCACGATTTTATCAATGCCGATTTGCAGAGAGCCTTCAAGTTGGCCGTCAGTGCCTTTGTTTATCCATAATGTTAAGTCATCCACGCAAATGATGTGATTTAAATTCTTAATATCCTTTATCTGGTCAGGCAGTTTCAACATCACAATGTTCAAAAGAGTGGGTGATAACACTGAGCCCTGAGGTGTCCCCCTGTTGCCTAATTTGATGTCTTCGATGGATTCTTCCCCGATTTTTAATGTGGCTGTCCTGTTCGAAAGGAAGTCCTTGACGTAGTCAGAAACTGGCTTTCCGACGTTCAGGGAGCTCAGATTCTCCAAGATGGATACGTGCCTCACGTTGTCAAATGCTTTTGCCACATATAACCCCACGATAACTTTTGCCTCTCGCGTTGGCTTGTCTATATTTTGGTCCTTGAGCTGTAGCATCATGTCGCATGCCGATAGCCGGGGACGAAAATTGATCATAGTGTCCGGATACATCCCATTGTCTTCCATGTACCGATTGAGCCGCTTCTGAGCGACATGCTTCATGAGCTTACAAACGCAAAACGTGAACGATATCGGCCTAAGGTTCTCGAAACCAAGTTTTTTACCGGGCTTAAGAAGGAAAATTAGGTCTGTGAGTTTCCACTCCTCCGGTATCGTCCCTATTTCCCAACACTCCTGCACGTACGTTGCTAGGTTAGCGATGGACCTATTGTCTAAATTACGGAGCATTTTGTTGGTCACTCTGTCCGGCCCTGCCGCTGATCTATTCCTTAGCAGATAATTCTCCGATCGCTCCTCAGCCAGGGAGATAGGGGCGTCTAAGGCTGCGTTTTCCCGTCCTCCATAATCTGGGAGAGATTCGGATCTGGCGGGACTAATGTATCTGCTCCAAACTTCTAAGAGTTCCTTCCCAGTGCTTTCGAATTGGTGCGCCATCCGTTCCAATAGCTGTTTAGACGCTGTAGTCGTGCTCTCCGGATCTAAATGCTGACGAAGAAGTTGCCACGTCCCGGCCATACTTATATTCCCATCCATCTCTTGACAGACGTTCCCCCACCTTTGCTTCGTGAGCGTGATGGCCTGCTCTTCAATTTGCCTGTGTAAAGCCACTATTTGTTTCCTGATACTCCGATCCCGTCACCCCTGTTTCAGTCGGTTTTCCAAAGCTTTGTTTTTTTTCAAAGATTTATTAGTCTCCTGTCTACCACTTCGTTGTCCTCCTCGGTTTTCACCACTTCAGCGGCTTCCTTAACAGTACATAACACCCAATCGCACCACTCGACAATGTCAGAAATGGGAGTCGGGTCACCCCTGAGGTCCCTGAAAAAGTCCCAATTTACGGCCTCTACCATTTGTTTCCGAGGTGTTGACGGGCCTCCCACTACCACTATTTCTATGATCATGTGATCCCTGCCTGGTTCCTCGTTTGTGTTGCACCACGTGGCACTAGTGCCGCTCCCCGTCAGAGTAAGGTCGACTGCGGTGTCAACCGCGACACTATTTCTCTGCCTGGTTGGCTGCAACGGGTCGGTTATTAGATGGAGAATATGAGTTTGCATGTCATCCCACATTTTCCTGCCCTGAATTGAAGCCTGCTTATATCCCTATGCCGTGTGGTGAGCGTTAAAGTCACCGACGATCAGCAATTCGTTGTTCCGACTCTTACGTCGCGTAGAAGCGAAGAGATCCCTAAAGTCGCATCGCCTTTGTCTTGGAGAGCTGTATATAATTATTACGAACAAGCTAGCGTTTTTCTTTTTGAGGGGGTTCTATGAGAAAATGGTCAATGTGTGCATTACCAATGTCATCCTGCACCACCGTAACGTTTCGCCTGACCAGGGTAGCCACCTGTGTACTCGTGCCTTCGCTTACATAGGATCTATAACCCGGCAATGTCGCCTTTCTCCCACATTCCTGTAAAGCTATACCATCCGGTCGATCCCCTTTCCTCAGGAATTCCTACAGAACAGCACGCTTGCGCGTGAAGCCTCTGCAGTTCCATTGCCAAACGGTATTTTTACTGGATCTGTGAGCCATGATTGCCACTAAGGTTATTCATCGGCTTGCCTAATACTTCTTAGGCGACCTGTTCATACGCCCGATTCCTCTTCGCGAATTCCGTTTTAAGTTTCTCGGTAAGTTAATTATCCCGCTGATGCAACTGCTGTGTCAGGTTTTGAAACATCTCGAACATTCGTTTCTCGAAGGCCTTACGCCATTCATCTTCCTGAGTAGATTTGGCTTCAATGTTTGCCTCCAGTTGCGATATTTTCATGTCTATCACTGTCTCTACGTTCTCCTTTATTACGGGCTTTTCCGCGTCTCTTGCCCTCTTTTTAGCTGGAGGTGGAGTAGTGCTCTGCTCCTCCGGCCTTTCTATATTTGGATTCTGTGCCATTCGCGGTAGGGAAACCGGTGTTCTGTTAGACGACTTAATAGCAATTTGAAGCTCCTCTATTTGCCGACTCATCCTTGCTAGCTGCTCTTTAAGTATGCGTCTCTCTTCCCTAATGGATAACATTTCTTCATCCCCTTTACCCTGGGAGTCCCTTTCTCCTAACCCACCTTGCGGTTCAGCGACGTGGTTCTCCCACTGTTGAGGACAGCACTGCCGGAAGTCCCCGCATTTACTGGACCAGTCATTGGTGGCAGCTCTCCTTCTTGTCTTTTCGCTAGTCTTGGTAAGGAACCTGCTCTTCCTCTTGACCCACTCCAATGCTTCGACCGGCTCCTGTACCGTTCTTTGATCTCTTCCATTTTGCACGTTTGTGGATCAGCGTCTTTCGCCTTCCGCTCTTTTCCTTCCATGCACTGCCAGGCCTCCCACTGTCTCTTCTTTATTGTATAAGGGGTCCTAAAAGCTTCCTTGCATTTCCGATCTGCTGTCAGATGACCTTTTCCTCACAGCTTACACTTGGGATCACATGCATGGTCCTCGGTTGGAGCTGTCATTCCGCATCCCCTCAGCGACTATGGTCGCTGATACACACGTCCGATCTGTGTCCTAGCCGGCCACAATAATAGCACACCTCGTGTCGTATATAATAAATCACGCACTTCAGCGGTACGCCGTACCAATACATCCACCTGGGCACTGTCTCATTCTTGAAGATGATGACCGCTGAACCTGGATCCCCAGTTTCCTAACGCCAAGTATCGGCGGGTTCCTTGAGTTGCTGAAAGCCTCTGTCAGTTCCTCTACTGACAATCTCGGGTCAATGCCGCGCACCACGCCCCGCCCGCTATTCTCGTGTGGTGCGAGGTACGCTGTGACGTCGTAGTTCTTGCCTTCAATCTTGATAGACTTAATCCTGGTCACCTTCCAGACAGTGTCTATGTCTGGAGTGCTGAAAATCAGGGTGCCTTGCTAGTCATTAACAATGAGCACTTCCTTTTCTTGTCCCTTAATCCACGGAATTTGCGCTGCCATGCGCACCGCCTCACTGAGCCTGGTGTTCGGAACTTTTGTGAGCGCCAGCCCGCACTTCGGATTAATGATTATTTTGTAGTCGTTCGCCGGCAACCGCGGTAGGTACGACGCAATCAGGCACTCCGCGATCTTGTGCCCCAGCTTTTTGTTTGCTGCGTTCGCAGCCGCCGTTCTCTTCCTGTCTTCGCCGGGCTCAGCTCCACTTTCAGCGCAGGTGTTGCCATCTTGGCGTCCCTGTCTGTCACCTCTAGCGGAGTCCTGGAGTTCTTTGACATGTTTTCCAACTTTCATAATCCAGTCCGTGGTTCCAAATTTATCAGGGGTCATTTCAGTACCCTCCACAGTCACCTCCATTGCCGTCGCATCTCCACAACGGGGCTCTGAAGCGAACGCCGGGGCCGTCGGCCACCACGGAGCCACCGCGTTAGTTCACCGCTAGCGTTAGACTTTGCTAGGCGGAGACGCTGATGACACCAAAATAGCCATAAAATGTCCCAAAACGTACTCACAGTCCTGAAGGTATGGTCTGGATGATCCCTAGAGCTTCAGGCAGGCGTGTATAGGAGTTGTTTGCTGTAGCTGCAATATTTTTACCCGACAAAACAACTTTCTGCGGAGCTGATGCATGGCACTTACGAACTCCCTGGCCCCCTGAAGGCCTCCTCCAGACCTTCAGAAGAATTTCATATAACGAATAGATTTCAGCTATTTAAAAATTTAATTATTTCTTTTCTTTCACTTTTTTCATATTGTGCTAAAATAATCCCGCAAAGTCAAAACAAAGTAATCCTATTTGTCTAGCCAGGATAATGGTAAGACATTGACTTATACTAACCGCAGGCTACTTGGCTAATCCCCCTTAGTAGGTGAGAGCCAGGAAAAAGGATCAAGCAAGCAAGCAAGCAAAATGATCGAAGTTTTGGTCTAGGGCTTGAGTCTTTATTGCGCGACATTCTTTCTGGTGTCGAAAATCCCCCGGTCATCGTCCTTGCAAGACTTCCAGTTTCAATGGCTTCATTAGAGCAGCTAAACAGGAACCGTGGCGTCGTCCGGGCCAATGTCAAACGAAGCATTACGCTCCCGACTGACGAACTTCAGGCCACGGCTCCCGATGTCACTCGAGTTGATTCTCACGTCTCTTACCTGACTCAGAAGAACATCGAGGTCACCAACCTCAACAAGGAAATCCTCAACGCCACGGACGATGACGCTTACAAAGAAGATCGAGGCTGAGGAAGATTACGACCAGAAGATGTCCTACACCGTGTCTCCAGTGGGCTTCTTCCTTCGCAAGCATGCCAATAGAGCAATGACAACGAGAGCTTCAAGGCCCGAGGCTACACTACCGAACGCTGCGGTCGCTGGTGACGGCAGCACAGTGCATAACGAGATCAGTGACGCTGCACCTTGCACCTGTTGTAACAGAGATGACGCCCAGTCAAGGAACCGTGCCGCGTCATTGCAAATTGGTCGTGCCGAAACTCTAGATACTTTTTTACGGTGCAATTCGCGATTGGCCATCCTGGGACCCCTTCAGTGCCATGATTCATGGTAATGAAGAACTTCTGTTGATTGAAAAGTTCAAGTACCTGCTCTCGTATTAGAGTGGCACAGCAAAAAGAGCCATTGAAGGCATTCGACTAGCGGAGGGCAATTAAGCGATTACCATCAAGACTTTGACGGAGTGATTTGGTCGACGCCTCTTGCTCACCAATGAGAACGCCGACCACGTGCTCGATGTTTCACCACTGAAGTCTTCGGTAGATATTGACAAACTTCGCCTACTCTCCGACAAGGTACAATTGCGCGTCTCGGCACCGACCAGTTCGGGCGTCTGACCGAACGAAGTACAACGTGATCTTCAACCACGCCCTAATGAAGTGCCTGCCTGACGAGCTCGCGATCCTATACCGACAGAAGCAAAAGGAACTGCACAAGATACGTCTGGTATAGCAACCCCCTAAGAAAGAGCTCGTCAGGCTGCAGAAACGCTAAGCTCCCAGCGCATTCAGATTGAGGTTCACGAGGAAGGCAGGCCAGGACGAATGGCGTCTGGTTTCTTGAGGTTGCTGCCCGAAAAATCTGTCGAACCTCCGAAAGCATCGATGAGACCTTTGCCTACAGCACCCGCATATGCTGCCCTATCTGCTGCAGTTACGGAAGAGGTGTGCCTTTACGCAGAAGTTCTCAGCGCACCATTGCGGACTGCAACGTTCAACTCTCGGCTCAGTAAAAACGGACTCAGCTGTTCCGCGTTTCGTGCTGTTACCACTGCGGTAAGAGAAACCACTTGTCTAGCTTTTGCCGACGTGCGCACATTATTATGTGCAGCAAGTGCTATTGTCGACGTTTGACGACTCTCTGCGAGTTGTGCCGGTGAGCCGCACCAACGCCTACAAATGCGATGATATTTGCATGGTTCACCTGCACCAACCCGACAAACGCGATGAATGGTTGCATGGTTCAAGGACTATTTGTACGGTCATGAGTTTGTCTTGATGACTGGTCATAAAGCTCTCACTGGGGTTATTAAATTAAAAAAAGGCGATACTACCAACGGCAGCCGCTTGGATTCAGTGTTCATTTATTCATTTTTTTAACCAACAAGGTTATGGATAACTATAGAGAAGAATGCCTACTAAGTTGCAAGGAACAAAATACTGCATAAAAATAAGTCAGTGAACAAATGAAAACTTCCCGTTATACAATATTAGCTGCATAAAAATAACCAATGCATTACAGTATGAACATAATACATAACAATACACAACACATTGCTTTGTGCACTTTTTAATTATACCATATTAAGAAATTCTGGACAGAAAGATGGTTATCAGTAATCGTTATTAAGTCTTAGGGTAGATTGTTTCAATCTGCTCATGTACGAGGTATGAATAATCAATAAAAACGCTGAAAGTTGCATATTGCAATGCCAACCTTGCGGTGGTGGACGATACAATGAGATATGTACTGAGGATTGAGGATTAGTAGGCCATGAAATGCGGGATGATGGAATACTTTGTGAAAAGAAGCCAGGAGAGATATTTTATGGCGGGATGGAAGTAATGGAGGCCTAGGTTGGATTTTCTTGAAGTAATACTGGCAATGCGATTATAGTTGGCAGTATGAAACGACCGGGGTTATTCTGTGGAAGTTAGGGAAGCGATTATGTTATCGTGGTAAGGATCCCACACTGAAGATGCATATTCGTGTTTGGGTATTACCAATCTTTTATGTTACAGATATCTTAATGCTGATGGTGCTTTAGCAAAGTTACGACGTATGTATCTTAGCATGCGATTGGCATTATTAGTTATGTATTCGATGTGAGGTCTCTGGGATAGAGTGTCGTGATTAGAACACCCAAGTATTTATACTAGTTGACCGGATAGTTTAAATAGTATCCTATAGGGGTGTGAAGTGATCGTGTTACGTGCGAATTTCATGCATTTGCCAATGTTTTATGTCCATTCGCCATGTTCAACACAAGGCTGCTGCGGTGTTAAGATCAAATTGAAGGATTAAAATGTCATTATCACTGGTTATTTCACGAAGAACGGCATAATCATCTTCAAGAAAATGAATTTTAGAAGAAACAGAAGACGTGAGGTCGGTAATATAAATAAAAAAAAGAAGTAGGCCATGAACCGACCCTTGCGGTACTCCTAAGTGGACCGCAACATATGAGGAATTGGGATAGTTAACAATAGCATACTATATCCTGTTAGATAAAAAACATCAATTCACTTCAGTAAATTATTGTCAAGGTTTAGCAGGCTCAATATGAAAAGTAGTAGTTGCGGAAAGAGCGTCGAAAGCCTTATGTGATGGTTAAGGACGTTCGTCACTATGTTTGCTTATAGCGGACGAGAAAGGATTAACATGAACAATTTATTTGATGGCACGGGTGAAACGGCTGACGGCGCACGGATACGCTACCGTGTGCAGCGCCGTTGAGTCGGACGTCGCGGCCAACCCAGCACTCAGGGTCGCAACTCCGGAGGTCCTGGATCAGGCCACGGCTCACGAGGACCACACCCGGTAGGTCTCGCCCACGAACCTGCTCCCGGCCACTGCACCCAGGCAGGAGCCGTTCTGCAGGCCCCGTCCTTGGACCTTGTACAGGCCGACGGACTCGACCTGGAACAGACACACCGGAGCTCGACCTGGCCGGCACGTACGGGTCCCACGTCCGGCTCAGGAACGCTGCCAGGAACTCGTCCTCTCGAGCGGCGCACCGCTTCATCTGCCTTCGGGGCCTTAACCCTCGAGCTCTTTTTCCCACGTTCCTTCTTGGCCAGGGCACCGCCAGGTACCCTCGGGTGCACACTGCAGCTCATGAGCTCACGGCCCACGTCCGAGTCTGGCGTGTCGCTCAGTACGGCTCGGCACCGCTCGGCGATCCTCGATTCAGCCAGAACACTCCTGGCACCTGGATCCTCGGCCACCCTGAACCTCGCCCGGCTCCTTGGTCCTCCGAACACACGCCTGCGTCTCGCCCGGCAGAACGTCTCGCTCGTCCCTTGCCGTTGTGCGACGCTCTGGTGACACCGGCGCTTGATGGCGTGGGTGCGGCGACGGAGCAGTCAACCCGCATCGGAGACGCGATGCTCCATGCGGGGAATGGCCAGCCCGTCCAGCGAACAGCTTGCGTCGAGACGCGATGCTCGGCGCAACCGTGACCAGTAGCCAGGCCACGTTCATTGCTGTGCCAAACAGCTGACCACGGAGACGCCTCGCCGAGATCCGCGATGCCCTCAGCAAGCAAGAGAACAGCAGGCCAGGCCGCGCCCCGAGATGCAGTACTCGTGCCGCCAACGCCACCCCAGCTGCTAGTTGGACGGCAGCAGCGTGGACGGCCGCGTTTTTGGACGGAACCTGGATCGCCTGCGTCCGACGCTTCGGTTCGCTGTCTTCCGTCTGCCGCTGCTCCGGCTCGTGCCCAGCCACAAAGATTACCGCCACGTAATGGTCACACGTGGCCCAATCGTGGCACGCCACCTCTATGGGCCCCCACAGGTCCTCAGCTGATTCGCTGACACTCACTCGCAGATTACACGTGCCTTGCCCCGCACTTCCGTCGTTGTCGTTTTCTTCACCCATCACACCTTACTAAAGTCTAACAAAATGCAGTCGGAGTATGATGATTGGTACAAAATCTGATGCAGTTTGTGGTATGAGTTGTGTGTCGCATGAAAAATGTTTGCGGAAGCTATGTTGCGCAGGTGTACAAAAAGAGTTGGGTTCAAGAAAGTCAACGAGGTTGGTGAAAATTACACGTTGTATAATATGCAGCAAGTGCTTGTTTCAGAAATGGGGCGATAGTTTTCGGGAAGTGTTTATTACCCGATTTAAAAATTGGCACTACCTTCCCGATTTTTCTTTGTGTAGGAATGGTTGATTCATCTAAGAACTGTTGAAAGATTTCTGTTAGTATTAATGAACTGTAAGTAGCGGTGCTTTTTAAAAATTCAGAACCAATATTGTCGTGGCCAGGAGAAGAGGGAATGGGCAAGTTATTCAAAGTATAGCTATACCGGAAGGATTGATGAAAGTTGGGGGCATGAGGATAGAATCGGAGTTTTGCACATGAGGCAGAATGACGTTACCAAGTCAAGAAAAGTTGTTTTTGGAAGTGTCATTAAGAAGATGGGCATACATACTGACAGGAACTAAATTGTCAAAATGACCTTCTAAAACTTTGCTGTTTTCTGGAAAAGGGTTGATTAGGCACCGAAGTTTGCGTACATTGGTTGGGAGCGTTTCTGGCAGTGTACGAGAAAGAAAGTGAAACTTGGAAGATGTCAGAGTGGCAACGTAAGCGTTGTGTTTAGTCTCGTAAATCACCCAACGTTCCTCAGTGGGTCTCAGTCTCGCAGATTTGTAAAGTTGTTTTTTTTTGCGGTTAGATAGTCGTCTGATGTAAGCGTTGTACCATGGTGCCTTGTGATTAGACATGATGATATGGATATGAGTGTATATTTTGGTAAATTCATCTACCTTTGCAGCAAAAAAATCCCAGTTCCATTGTACACAGGGATAATTGAATTGAAAAATAAGGAATAAATGAAATTAGACAATTCAGCATTAATGCCATTGAATTATACCTTTTAAAAATCACATATTACCTTTTCCTCAATAGTTGGTTTGAGAGGTGGCATTTCAAGGTGAAAAGCAAGCAGGCAATGATAGTGAGCAGATAAGTGATTTCAGAAGCTAAGGTGGGTGTGTTAGTCAACATTATTCCAAGTGTATTTCAAGCAGGTTGGGCGACCAGTTGATACAGACCAAGGACAGAACAGGGGCCGGATTCACAAAACTCACTTACGAAAACATTTTTGCGCAAGACAAATTTTGTGCGGAAGTCGATTCACGAAACGAAAAAGCGTCGTAAGAGGCCATCGTTGTCACATCGGCCGCTGCAAATAAAGCGCGCTGTGACTGCCCGGGAAGATGTCAGCGATGGTGATGCAGTTGGTATATTTGCTTACGTTACCGAAAAGTGCTCGTAAGTGGATTCACGAAGCGAAATTGTGCGTAAAAACAGCATGGCTGAGAGAAAATCCTAAGAGTGGTCCGGACCACTCTTACGAACAATGTGGCTACTTAGAACCTGCTGCCGCGGTGGTATACTTTGGTGCCCTGGCTGGTTTTGAGTTCATTCACGCCCATTAAGACTGCCTGATGACTGCTGGTGCGTTTTTATTTTTTTCGGCGCTTTGAGCTTCGCGTGTTGTTTCTCTTGTACGCAGTGGATGGTGTTGGCAACCACCATTGTCCAATAAGTTTGAAATCGCAGTAATTGAATTCTGTTGGGTGTCGATGGCATAAAACTACGCATGTAAAGATTTGTGGTTGGATGAAAACCAATGTGATACGTGAATGGTCTGTGCATTCGAACGCGGCATGGCTTAGGATCAACCATATGTGTTATGTTGTTGTGTTGTGCCCCATCTCATTCAATTAAAAGTGCGACTCGAGATCCTTGCCTCATTGGTGGAAATTACCACCAAAGAGGTTAATGGCAGCACATTCTTTGCACGCTATTGGAAATAAAAATGAGAGGAAGTTTTCAGTGAGTGGTTCATAAAGTTTGTGCTCTAGTGTACTTTCATTGGCTCTAACTGTATAATGATTGCGATCTCTGAGATACAGCTGTCAATACACTTTTGGACGATCTGGAACAAAGCGTACTTTGTAAACCAAAGCGTATTAGGGGTGCGCGTGATTACGCAAGGAACTACAAACAAATCATGCATCTTCACCTTCACTGTTCAGACACCGATATGAAGCGTGATAATATGGCAAGCAATCGGAATGAAATGACCCTAGTAACTTTGTATGACACCGAAAATATGCAAACCCTCACGATTCTGAAGCAAACCTTGGCTGAATTCATCCCTGCGTCAATTACCAGCCATTTAACTTGCCGCACGAACATCATTGAAAGGTAGAGCGAGCCAGTGACATGTATTTTGTGCGACGCAGTGAGCACTCGACCTGAGAATAATAGCGTTGCGAAGGCAAATCCCCTGTCGCATGCTCTGATCGAAGCAGGCGACAAATGCGAGCAGACGACTGCTTGGCCGGCAGGTACAGCTTGTGATTGGTTGTGAAGCAATACCCTCTACATCAGCTCACTCCATGACGTTGCCAAAGCACTTCTTTCATCTGGCACGCCTGTCCTGTTCGTCATATCACCCGTGACAAAATTTTGTCACGCCATGAAAATAGTGCAAGTACTTTCTAAGAGCTCTCTTATGTGCTGCGCAGTTGTCGAAATCAACATGGCGTCATAAACAGCATATCGGTCGGTGCGACTTTCAGCAAACGCTTCTCCCACGAGTTACTTCAGTGTTTGACCGGATGTGTTGTGATTACACAGCTTTTTCGGTGCGTGTGCGCAGTGCGGAAAGCTGTGGCAGTGCAACGGTGTACGGTGAAGCGCAGCGAAGCCTTTGCGTCGTTGTGGTTATCAAGCGGAGATCGACGTCGATGTATCGACGGCAACTAGCACTCGAGAAGCCTGCAATGTGTGTTTGTGTGCCGGTAACAGTTCGTTCGCTTGAATTTCCAGTCTCTCAGTTGGGTGCTGTGCGACATTTCGGATTGACGGCGTTTTGACACGTTACTTGAGTGACCTCAAGTACGTACGGAAACGTATGAACTACGCGCTCGGTTGTTGCTTCGCCAATAGTTAGCCCGTACGCTTCTATTTACTTGAGAGCAATATGCTGTTCGGGAGTGAAACGATGTTCGTTGTGAACAGTGGTGCTGTGTTGACGTTCCAAGACTTGTGAACAAGCTGTGCTCGTGTGACCGAAAATTGAAAGACAGCGTTGTTAACTGTTTGCCCTGCGAAGTTGTGGTGGGGTAGCTTGGTGCTTTTGTTTGTTGAATCGTTACTTCTCCTTTTTGTGATAACCATAGTCCTAGCGCTTTGATGTGATCAACCAAAGCTGCGAGATGCTACATTCTGTTGTGGATCGTGTTACTTTGGAAGCGCGCCTAGACTGTTCTTCGGTAGCAACTTGAGAGTTCTATGTGGCAGCGAGAGCCCGAGAACGTCAAGCTTCCCTTCGGCCCCCAGAAAAAGCAAAGCTTTCACCGGTGCCTTGCTTTGGATGAAGTTGTAGGTCAATATCGCCTAACTACAGGTTTCCGAGTTCGTCTGGTCATCGTTTTGCACGGCACTAGAGCCTTGACAACAGCCGGTCATGGCCAGTTCTTACATTTTATCAATGGACGTGCACGCCTGGCCAGTCCTTCATTGCTGTCATTGGCAGCTTCCCGTCTGCAGATGCCCTTTGCCTGTTGGCCGTACTTGGTTCCTCATAACACCGACGGCTACTAAATGCTGCCATCGGTGAGTTCACCTTGATGAGCTAAATTTCACCGGTACTATAATTCACGCAGTTCTATAATGTGTGCAAGTTTTTCAGCCCATCAGATGTAATGTTTCTCTATGGTAAGTTGAAGCATGAAAAATTTACTACTACTGTTATATACATACATATATTATGAGCAAATACATAAAAAGTTTTTGTGATTTGATACAAGTGAGCTCTTGTTAGATTATGAGGTTGGGCCTGTCGATGAACCACGTTTGATATTGGAAAGTTAATGTGAATTTATTTTCCGCGAGCCAGGTTGCACTTAAAATATTTATGTTATTTAGGAAAACTAGTTTCATATACGATTACCACTGTGGCAGTACTATACTTCAGTAGGACATATATATTGCGGTACGTAAATTTTACATGAGGCTTCAGTTTATTTCAAAGTGGTTATAGCAGGTTTTTGTCACTTTAACGAAGTGATAGCTTCCTCAAATAAGTATTAGAAGTGAGTGCTTTTAATGATTGTTTTTAAATATCTCGTTTTTGGCTCTTCACAGATCGCAGAGATGGGTTTGTTAAGGTCCTGTGATGCATCGGTTGCACATTCTGGCACATCAATCCTCATCAATACTTGGAGCACCTGTACAAAAATAGGAAGGACACGTTCTCCCTAACTGTGCAAGCCTATGTCACTGCTGGGACTGTTATCATTCAGCGGATGTGGCGTGGAAGCATGCATGGCAGCCTGATCTGGAAGGACTGCGATCTGCTTGGGAGCATCGAGGGCACAAAACTGCCTAACGGCTGGCTGCAAGGTTAGTTTTTCTTCAATACATACGATTACGTGAACACCACTTACTCTTCACAAATTGAAAACCCAAGCATGGTTGCTTTCAGTGGATACCTGCAATATTCTTACACATAATTCTTATTCAACATTTATAGAACTAAATTGCAAGATAATTGAGAATGTTGAAAGCTAAAAGCCTGCAGCTTATGAATGAAACTCCAATAATCTGAGACTCATAAGCTTGTGCTTTGAAACGAGCACAAATACTTTGATTCCTTATTGAGCTCTCGAGCTTGTGACTCCCTCTGTGGATCAAGTGCTCTTGAAGGAAATAGCAAGTAGGTGAAAATTGCCTGGCTGTTCACAACTTGCAAAGAGAAAGACCTATTGAAGAAGCCTCAAATGACATAGGGCCAGTAACTGCATCTTTTACCTAATGTAGCTTTTTCTTTCTCAGTGCTGTTGCTTGTGTTTCAGCCGAACATGTTCACCACGATTGCATAGAGATATATATTTTTCTACGAATTGTACCTGACCTAAGTATGCATTGTTTATCTCTAAAGGTGACGTTCAGTGTGTTTTGAAGCCATGGCTTCTCATTTCTCTGTCTGTGGCTAGCCTATTTCAGCAGCAGAGCGATGCAGCTAGCACACATGCAATCCAAGTCATAGAGCGCTCCTTTGGTGTTCTGTGCAGGACGCAGCATATCCATCCGGCAAGACACTAGTATCAACAGTAATGGTGAGTGTTGGTGGCACCTGTAGGAGCCCGTTGTGTTTGTTGCGTATGTAGTGAATAAGAAAGACGTTGATACCATCAGCTCAGCTATCATCAACACAAGAAAAAGCTACGAGATCGGCGATCAAGCACCGTCATCTGGGTTCACCTGCCTTCCTTTAGAGATACCACCCGCTTGCTGAGTCCTTCAAAAAACCCCCTTTACATTTAGTGGAGGTGCTGGGTAGTCACGGGAAGACGTGTTTGACTGACGATCCGAACTTTCATAACCAAAAGGTGGTCGGTCCATGTAGTTGCTTCGTGGTCGGACGTCTGTGTAGGCGGGCACGCGACGACGGCAGTATCGGGAGATATGGCCAGGTCCGCTGCACGCAAAACAGATCGGCCGGTTATCGCGCGTTCGCCAGGCATTTGCAGGAAGGGGCGCCGCCAACGCGGCATACGGCTGAGTCGAGGCTGTGGTAGTGAGGGGAGGAGCCCATGCGACGGAAGACTGAGTAGAAGCGGTGACATGCGGTAGTCGATTGAACGGCGAGGGCTGGTGTGGCTGCTGTCTCTTTACTGCGTCAGCATAAGTAAGAGGCGCGGCGACAACTTGCTGCTGAAAGGGCACTGGCATAGCCTCGGCAATCTGGTCCTGAAGTGCATGTTGGAGCATGGGAGCTAACGGTGTCGGTTGTTGCTCTTGCTGCTGCTGCGGGAGCTCTTGGCGCTGAAAAATGGCAGGAGGGAAAGCTGACGTGCGACCTCCTCACACACAAAGTCTTTCATTTGTGCTAGAAGGCGGGAGTGGTCAGGTACGACGTCCAGTGCAGCGAGTGGTTGATTAGGCTGAAATGGACGACGGGTGAGAGCTCGTTGCCGTCGCAATTCGTCGTAGTTCTGGCACAGAGTTACCACTTTAGACACCGTGCCAAGAGACTTCGCCAAGAGCATTTGAAAGACGTCGTCATTGAAAGACGTCGAGTTTAATGTCATGCCCTTCGGTCTCTGCAATGCGCCTGCCACCTTCGAGCGCCTGATGGACTTGGTTCTTCGGGGTTTGAAATGGCAAATCTGTCTCTGCTATCTCGACGATATAGTCGTCTTTGCGCCAGACTTTGGAACACATCTCGAGTGCCTCGAACACGTCCTCACGTGCCTGAAGAATGCTCAGCTCCAACTCAACCTCAAGAAGTGTCACTTCGCTGCTCGGCAACTTACGATTCTCGGGCACGTCGTATCAAAGAACGGTATACTTCCAGACCCGGCTAAGTTACGTGCTGTCGCCGACTTCCCCAAACCAACGACTATGAAGCAATCACGGAGCTTCATGGGGTTATGCTCCTACTTTCGCCGGTTCGTGCGCAACTTCGCCTCTATCATTGCGCCTTTGACCAAACTTATAGGCAGCACCACTGATATTTCATCATGGTCTTCTGAGTGTGACCAAACCTTCTGTACCCTTCGTCGTCTCCTCACTTCGCCACCAATACTGCGTCACTACGATCCTACGGCAGCAACTGAGCTCCACACGGACGCCAGTGGTGTCGGCCTCGGTGCGGTTCTCGCGCAACGCAAGCCTGAATTCGCCGAGTATGTCGTCGCCTACGCCAGCAGAACTCTTACCAAGGCTGAATCAAACTACAGCGTCCCCGAGAAGGAATGCTTGGTGATCGTTTGGGCGCTTTTCAAGTTCCGCCCATACCTTTATGGCCGTGCTTTTGATGTAGTAACGGACCAGCACGCATTAGGCTGGTTATCTTCGCTTAAGGACCCATCGGGTCGTCTTGCCCATTGGGCTCTTCGGCTTCAAGAATATGACATTCGCGTGCTATATTGTTCCGGCCACAAGCATGCCGCTGCTGATGCACTGTCACGATCTCCCCTATCCCCGGACATCGCATCTGTTTCCTTGGACAACACGTTGTCAGCGCTTGACGAGGACACCATCTCTTCTGCACAACGCAATGACCCATGGATCGCTTCGCTTCTTGACGCGTTATCCGAGGCACCGAAACTTCCAACCACTCGAACCCTGCGCCGCCAGGCTCCGCACTTCAGTATTCGGGATGGCCTTTTGTACCAGCGCAACTATTCAGCAGATGGTAGGAAAGGGCTACTAGTCATTCCCCGAACGCTGCGCTCTACCATCTGCGCGTCGTTTCATTCTGACCCGCAATGTGTTCACGCCGGTGTTTTCAAGACCTACGAGCGCCTACGAAAAAGATTATTACTGGCGCGGAATGTTTACCTTCGTCCGCCAGTTCATTACCGGCTGCCACGAATGTCAGCGGCGCAAAAGCCCGCCACATCCTGCAACAGGTTCATTTCAGCCACTTCCATGCCCAGACCGCCCATTCGACCGAGTAGGAATTGACCTCTACGGACCACCACCATTAACAACGGCTGGCAACCGATGGGCTATCGTGGCAGTGGATCATCTAGCACGGTACGCTGAAACTGCTGCTCTCCCCACAGCTGCAGCACAAGACGTCGCAACTTTCATACTCAATCGTTTTGTGCTTCGTCATGGTCCTCCTCGAGAACTCCTCAGTGACCGAGGGCGTGCTTTCCTCTCTGATGTAATACAAGCACTTCTTCAACAGTGCCATATGGTTCACCGGAAGAGTACAGCTTACCACCCACAGACGAACGGCTTGACTGAGCGGTTTAATCGTACTCTGGGGGACATGCTCGCTACGCATGTCGCTTCTGATCAAACAAACTGAACCTTGTTCTCCCATTTGTTACATACGCGTATAACACCGCTACGCAAGTCACTACCGGGTTTTCCCCATTTTTTCTCCTGTATGGTCGCGAACCATCACACACCATCGACACTTTACTGCCATACTCGCCAGATCCCTCCGAATACAAGCCTGTCTCGGAAGCCGCTCGTTACGCTGAAGAGTGCCGCAAGCTAGCCAAGCGGCTTACTACATCCGACCAACAGCGCCAGAAGGAGATCCGTGACGACGACCATCGTTCTGCACTAACGTTCGTTCCTGGAGCACCTGTATGGCTTCATGTACCGCCCTGCGCCCCTGGTGTATCACCCAAGCTACTCTCCAATTTTCATGGTCCCTACCGCGTGGTCGAGCGTACTTCACCCGTGAACTACGCCATTGAACCCCTCACGCCACCGGGCGACCGTCGTTGGCGTGGACGTAATATCGTTCACGTAAACCGTCTGAAGCCGTACTTTGACCCGCTTGTCCTCACGTGTTAGATCGCTAGGATGGCTTCAACTTTTTCGCCGAGGGTAATTGTAGTGAATAATAAAGACGTTGATACCATCAGGTCAGCTATCATCAACACAAGAAAAAGGCACGAGATCGGCGATCAAGCACCGTCATCTGGGTTCGCCTGCCTTCCTTTAGAGCTACCACGCGCTTGCTGAGTCCTTCAATAAACCCCCTTTACACGTAAGATTATTTCCTCTGATGAAGTGCATTTTTGAAAGGTTTTCTTCACTTAGAATAATAGATGTCAGCAACAAGCTTCTCATAATCCACAAGTTCTTTGTGTCTTCTAGACTGCCCATTTGCTCCTATATGCGGTATAGTGAGCTGGCTATGATAGACGGTCCTAAATATATGAACATTGGCTTTTCTGTTGTAATGCAGTCTAACTTGTGTTTCTTAGCGAACTTATTTGTGGTCTACTTCTCGCACCTAGTGTAAAGTCGAAGTAGAAGAAACTCTATTGGCTTTTTATGCCTGTCAGAAGTTTCATGCCTTCATCTATAACATTGTAGTTTTGCTCTTGTATCATAATAAATGGATTTTCAGTCTTCACTGTTTGTGTGTGTTTGTGTGTTGAGGCTTGTCATCGGCTTCTGAAAATACAATATCTGTAAATATGAGCACATAATTGACAACTATACACTCTTGCTTGTAGCATGGTTGTAACAATGATCTGTATTTTTCTAAGTTCCAGCAGTAACAAGGGGTTCGGTGCTCCACGGTCATGTACAGTGTATCAAGAACTGAGCACAGGAAACCAGCAAGTATAAAGGAACTGCCAGTGACTGTTCACCTGCTAAAAGTTAACAACAGCAGAAAGAGCACATTGTGATGTCAGGAGCAGCTGCTGCTTAACTTCTTAGCAGTGCATTATTCAGCAGTTCATTTGCTTGTATTCGAAATTATTTAAATTTTGCATGGAAGATACCAAACTATGACACTGATTTAAAGGCTGCTGTAGTATTAGTGGGCAAATATTTTTGAGCTGAAGTTTTTAACATGTGTGTTAAATGCCTGCGTGCCTCTAAATTTACATGCCAGAAATCACAGCATCCGTGGTCGCCAATGGTAACTGTGTTTGCATTCTTTGTAGTACAAGAACTAAAGCCATGGATGCAGTAATCATGTACTTAGTCGATGTAATCCTTCAGTGTTCACTCATTTGTATAGAACCAGTGATGCCATGAGTGTATAAGCTCTTGGAAGTGAATCTATGTGGATTATTTTATTTGGAAGGAAAACATCATCCCTACTCCTAGTATACCTTAACAGTAGATTTTAGTGCTTGGGTATTATCCCACTGCCTCTCCGTCCTTCAACAGTCTACTTATCTACTGTGTAAGTGTAACTTTTTAAATGTACACTTTGCTCGGATAGGTTTGTTCATATTGTAATGCAAGTGACTTATCATCTATGCAGCTCTACTCAGACTAGAAATAAATGTATTTATTTTTATATGTAGCTATAGCATGCATTTACTTGTGTTTTTCTAGGTGCCTGGGCGATTGTTTAGCCCTACAAAAGTGCTGGTATACTCTAGTATTGAATCTGGCATCTTAATATAGTTTGTTAGTGGAAGTAAGAATGTGTTTACAACCAATAATACTATCCTCAGATGAACTGTGAAAACTCTGTGGAAATTTATTTACATTTTTTGAACATTGTGAAGGCAAACGTTGTTATGTTCTTTTATTGTGGTCCCTGTTTCATGCAAATTACACATAATTACTTTGCAGTGGCATAGTATTAGTTGTTATTTTACACATATGTGCTGAGCAACATCGCAGTTGAAGCCAGCAGCAAGACATACATGCAGTGCACTGGAGCATCAGCTCACATAGTGTACAGTCTTTACCCACCAGTAAACTCAATATTTTTCAGGCAGACTAATAGATAGCTGTATGGAATCTGTGTTGATGTGCAAACTTTGAAGTCTTCTTGAGGAGTGTTTTTCATCATTTTTGTCCAAGTGAAGTAGCTACCCAAGGCCACAACTGGTGGGAATGTGGTGGTTTCCTCTCTTCAAAAGCACTCCTACCAGCTGCCTCAATGTTAGCATGGGGTGAATTCACAAACTGGAAAAATAATTGGTCTTTGTTTTCTTGGCCGAAACAGTCACTTCCACCGTTGAGCCAACACGACGCGCCAGAATATAAGCTTTTAGCTAAATAAAGTTGATTCTACTTTTGAGAAGTCTTTTGGGGAAACTAAATGGCACCTATAGCTGTCAATATAAACACTGTTTGCACCAAGGAGCTTAGTAGCTTATAATTGTATTATTCATGTATTGTCTAGAATTTACTCGCGCGGTGCCAACTTTCAGCCCAAGTGCTCTATCATGCTTTTTTAGTGGGTTGTGAATGAGCCAAGCTATGTAAATAAATTGATATTGCCGATATGTACAAAATATTGATGCACAGCCCTTTTCTTTAGCATGACATTGTCACGGGGTTTATTCTTGTGTTTTTTATAAAAACTGCTTGTCACTGGGCAGTAGCGGAAAACTATGCATCAAGCTTTTGCGAGATGGTTCGAGAAACACCGTGTTCAGACATAACAGTGCCGGTGGATTTCTCTCGTAAGTTACTTTCTGTAGTATATTCAAAATGAGTGTATTAGAATTGTTGTTTTATAGCCATTCATTTTAATATTTACACCTGAGTGTATGTATGTATGTATGGGTGTACATACGTATATGTGTGTGTGCGTATATGTATGTATGTGTGTATGTATGTATGTATGTATCTTTTAAATGAGAATACGTTTATCATTGGTGAGTAAGTTTGGTAATGATTTGGCTGAGTTTGTTTCTAGTTATTTCTCTTTTGAGCCATTATACAGTTCAATTTGTTTTGTACTGCATAACAGTACATGTAACCTTACACAGAATATGTGTGTTTAAAGAAGGTGTTTCATTTGCCAACCTACAGTCATGGGCAAGAAATTGGGTAAAATGGAACGAACCTGCGTAGATTAGTTTAGAGCATAGCGACTCTACATGGCATATCTCGTACACATTGCGTTGGTTGAATATGTCGATTTCAACCTTTCAATTTTAATCAGAATAAGCAAGCTATCACCCGTGGTTGTATATGTGTGTGATATTTATGCATACTGTGATACCGGTTCGCAATTACAATTAAGGTCACAAACCTAGTCAAGCTGAATTCACGAATTTTGTCCATGCCCCATCCATCTGCACTGGAACTGTTGTTCATAAAAAATAAACTTCAGTTTATAAATTTATTCTAGTAACCAAAAGCAGGGTATCTCTTTAACACAAATCAAATTGCCATTGTTCTGTTTCATTCTGGACAATAGGAGACCCTCTCAGCAGAACTCGAATAACTGCTATAGTTCATTTTAATTATTGACAGCGACATTACACTGAAGCGTGCAGCATAACAAATAGCGGGAGAGAAGACACAAACTAATCACTCTGTTTGCGTCAGCTCTAACTGCGCGTGCTCTTTGGTCTTGCTGCATGTGATGATGCCCACCAAATTAGCATGAAAGCGTGTCCCTACAAAGGCAGTCAACTTGGGTGCAAGCAGTTAGCTCGTTGCATGTGTAGATTTTCTTCAAAATACCGTGAAGACTGATTGCTAGTCGAATATGCAAACAAGTGAAAAGTAATATACCAGGTATGATAATGGTATTTCAGCACTGGACACTTTTGCGATAAGAGAGGATGGAGGAGAAAATTATGAACCCTGAATTGTTTTGTTTTTGAAGGAGCACAGTACAGTGCTTTTAGGTCAAAAGGGGAGTGAAAGAAGCAAGTGCGAAAGCCTACTTCTCAAAAAATTAGTGCCCGCCACCACGCATAATGTCAGGCTGGACAACCTCTTGTAAAAAGAAAAGTGCTCAGTGATTCTGCGAATCGAACCAAGTACCTCCTAGATTGTAGTTGAGCGCTGTAACCGCTCGTCCACTGCAGCAGTGCTTGCATTCGCCCTATTGCTGATATATCGTCATTCCTTCAAATGAAGCCAAATGCAAAAACGTCCGGTGAAACTTTGTCAAAAATAGAAAACATAGTTAGAATGCGTTTCCCCAAGGTTACTAGAAGATAGAAACCGCCAAGTGTGACTGTATAACCGTGCGCTATTTATTCTTGTACATTACTGTCATGACGTTGGGATAGCCGGCTCTAACGTAGGCTACCTTCTCATAGTTTGCCAAATATAAGTAAGAAAATAAAAATATATATCGGCCTGTGACAACGCTAATGAACTATTATGAGTTCGCTATCACTAGTGTCACTTTCACTAGATGAATGCTCAGTTTGCTTCCATTATCGTTATTTAGGAAAGTTTTGGCTCATTAACTCAACTCTCCTAATTAGCATTGATTCTCACCTCTAAGGACAGTCACACTTCATCTCGCTTTCTGAGTGGCTGTCACTCCCATATAACGCGTGTTCCACTTTTTTATGCTCTCCGAGCATCTGACGCTGCTTTGCGGAGACTTTCCCTGACGTCTGCTGGGCCAAAAAATTGTCTTTGTTATCTATCAATTTCAAGCTTTCGCGAAGCCAAAACGAGAGTCTCTCTCTCTCTCTTTTCATCCTTTTCGCACGTGTGATAACGTCTCTCCACCTCAAGACTCGTATACACGTCCTTTGCTTTGTCTGCGCACTTAAACAACGCTGGACGAAATATTTGCACCGTGTTTTGTGAATAGCATTAGCACTGAGACACCTCCCGACGATTCTCCCTCATTTTACGTAGACATATACCTAAGCGTAAGCGTATGCACGTTCTCACATTCCGGCTTTATAAAAATGCTGCGGTGCATGGAACCAGCGAAATGGACCTCACAATATTATTTGATTACTGCTGTTATCTATTTCCGCACAATTTGTCTGCAGGCACCAAAGTCGCTCATGTGTCTTGTAATAAGATTATTGTAACAAAGGCTACCTTTGACTATAGGTACAACACACCCTTACGTTCACCACTATACCATGCTAGATTGCACCGAATTAGTTAAGTAGCAGCGCAGCTTCAATGAAATGTAAGTAACTGGTCGCGTTAAATAGGGGAAGACATTCGAGGCACATTTTCAAACATTGCATGCATCGATTTATGTGTGGTTTCATTTATGTGGTGCACCTGGAGTGTTGTTTACTTGTACTTGGCGAGATAGTGCATGGATTGCTCGGTGGCTTAAGGCCATCGAGCAATTATTTTTTAGCTACAGTCGTTGATTAAAGGCGAGTGCTTGGCTTTGCACAGCCCACCAAAACGTCTATTATAACGTACGCGGCATTCCGTAAGCGCTGTAGCAGACGCTAGCGAAACTGAAACTTAGATGCAGCAAATCATTGGCTATCTTCGTATAATCTCGATGCTAGACGCTTTGCGCGCTACCTTGATATTATCGGCACACAGTTCTTTCTTTCCTTGTCGTTTCATCGGCTATCGCGTGTCCTCCTTGCCCTCTTAAGTGCCGAATAAGTTAAATTCATACCCGCGCTATAGTAATCCCTCCAGATAAGAGAATTTTTGGCTAAGAAAATGCGTAGCCAAAGAGAAAGCTTTGTGAATTTGGCCGCAGATATCTGTGAAATGCTTGGCGTGGGCCACAAACAGTAATAAGCATGGTGAATGAGCGATGCAATTTATGTTTGAGAGAATAAAATTACCTAAATAGAACAAAGGCGTCGAAGGAAAACGTGAAGAAACTATGTTTATTGAATTGTGGAGTTCACTTAAAATTGGTTGTGCAGATGAAGGTGAATGATAGCATACCGCTAAGATAAATTTTCAATGCGAAGCATGCCCCCGCCACTATGGTCTAGTGGAAAAGGTACTCGACTGTTAGCCTGCTGGTCGCGGAATTGAATCCGGGCTGCGGCGGCTGCAATTCCGATGGAGACGGAAATGTTGTAGGCCAGTGTGCTCAGGCTTGGGCGCACGTTACAGAACCCCAGGTGGTCAAAATTTCTGGAGCCCTCCACAACGGCGTCTCTCATAATCATACGGTGGTTTTGGGATGTGAAACCCCATTTATCAATAAATCAATCAAATAATCAATCAATCAATATGCAAAGCAATTCTCATTGAACTTCGGCAATTTAGAGCGTATTTATTTATGTCTATCTAGCCACTTACGTTTGGGTGCTCTCGTCGTCGTCCCCCCCCCCCTTAAATTGTCGTGAACCAAAATTAGCATGGCAGGGTTAGATAGTTTGACGAATAAGACATGCTGCTCAAGACATGAATAATGTAAGAATACCGTCGCGTACATCATGAAATAATTCTCGTCAGACAGTGGCACATACCTACGAGCGGGTATATCTGCTGGTATGCGGGTATGTGCCACATGTGATTGACACTTAGTATCTACCCAAGAACGGCGAAAACACACATGGGCAATTTAAACGCAAGGGCGTTATGAAATACCCGAAATCGGTAGCGTCGACTAGACGAATTCAAAGAATAAATGTTAGGGTCGCCGCTGGGATTAAAGCTAAGAATTCTGCGTGGCAATGAGGCATTTTACCACAAAGCTACGCCATGTCTCGGAACTACTTTTGAAATAGACGCTAGTCTTCGTGAAACGCCAATAGTGCTTGCAGCGCTGCCTACGCAATTTTATAAACATTAAATATGTACTTCAGGCATAGAGCCGTCACGTTGGGTTATTGTCAATTATGGTTAGTTGCCATGCGCGAACTTGATTTATGCAGCAGTGTCCAGGGCCAGCATCATCTCGTGTATGAAAGCTTCACATCAGCCTCTGGTGTTGAGAATGTGCATGTTTCAGTTGGCATCGTTGCGCAAGTGCAAAACAACTGGTTATATAAACATCTGCAATTCTTGAAAACATATCTGCACGTGCAGCATTTTTACATATATTTAGCGTCATTTCATGACGTGTCGCTCAATAAAAAAATTACAACAAGGTCGCCTTCCGTCCGCATGCTTCGCATATCGTCGAGTCCTAGGTACGTGGCATCCGCCGAATTTAAAAGTGACGGATTGTTACTAGGACCCATACTATTTCGATGTCGTAAGTAATCAGTATGCTTTACGGTGGAATGAATTTAGATATGACCAGGAGCACGCCCCCATATCGACGCGTGCTGCGATCATAGCGATAGACATCAGAGTTTTGTGCATTATGAAACATTTGATTTCATGCGCATTTGAAGAAAGCCACATTTTCATGGGGGCAATTGCATGAGTCCCACACCAATCTATCGCGGATGATAAAGAGTAAGTTTTGCTTGCAGTGCTTCTTGTGTTAGAATAAAGGTTGGATAGTTGAGCTGTGGAAGATTATAATAAATCACCGCCCCTCTCACTTCCCTATTGCGAACTATTTGTAGGAGGATGTCGAGTGCGACCTACGTGAGAAGCATGCGATTGTAATTCTTCAACGATGCCAAGGCTAGCAATATAAACGTAGAAATTATTGTTTCCTGCCAGATTAATTTAGCGGAGTTTTATGGAGGCAGGATTAGACTGATTGTTATGAAATTCGATTAGCTTTTTGTGGGCAAGACGAGTGGTTGGTGAAAAATCTTCAGAGACACAAATGTTTATTTGTTTTCATTGGCCTCGGAGGGCTAGCAGTAGCGTTGGGCCTTATTTCTCTCTAACTACAGCCATACGCTGCTGTATCATAAGGGCAGTGAACTTTCCAACGCAGATGCTCTCAGCTGGTTTCTGCTGCCGAGTAGTGCCGTGAGAAGGCCAATCCAATGAACAGGAGTATGCTTTGTATGCCCAAAAGATAAAGGAAACAGCTATGTGCGCTCGAGAGAAAACAAATGACCGAGCAGGACCCTATTCTTCAACAGGTCAACGAGTAGATTTTACAGGGATGACCGCTGTTGCAGCCCCAAGATCAAGGGAAGTAGCAGTCGTACTTCAAAAAAAGGATTGAACTGACCGTAAGCGACACTTTGGCGTACTGGGGTCATCGCATTGATGTACCTGAATAGGCAAAAAGACGCTCACTAAGCTTGCTGTTTGGAATTCATCCCAGTATAATTGCCATGAAGAGTACAACCAAAATGCCATGCTGGTACCCGGGACTAGCCTCTGACATTGAGCGACTAGTCAAATCACGTGATTTTTGTACACAGGCTTCCGAGATTCCACCTACTCGGGCTCCTGCAGAATGGCTAGCAATCGGGAAGAACTCGAGTCGTGTGCATGCCAAATTTGCCGGGCCGGTAGACGACCACATGGTCATGGTCATCGTAGACTCGGACAGGAAATGAATTGAAGTGGCGCCAATACAGACTTTCACGTCCGAAGCTACGGTCAGAGCTATGCGTTCAATATTTTCACGGTGCGGGCTTCCTAATAAAGAGACCAGAGAATGGAGCACAGTTCATGAGCCCGTGTTTTTGCAAGTTCTTGGCACGTAACAAGATACAGCAACCAACAACAGCACCCTATGATCTGCAATCCAATGACTCAGCTGAGAGTTCGGTGCACACGCTCAAGGAAAAATTAAAGGAGAAATCTTCGAAGTGACTTGATAAGAAGGTTAGATCAATTTTAGTGTATATACCGCTGAACGCCGAAAGAAAATTGGAAGTCACAATCGGAACGTTCGCTTGGTTACGATGTTTAAACGAAGATAGGCAGCACCAAGCCCAAAGAAAATCATGTTGATGGTTCGCCAACAGCAAGTGCAAGAAAGTTTAATGCAGGTGACCTGGTTTGGATGCGCAGTTTTGAAAAAAGTTGAAGGTGGATTCCAGGAGTAGTCAGCAGGGTTCCCGTACGCTGACCGCGGATTACGCTCAAGGACTGCACCGACGACATCTAGATCTGCTGAGACATCGAGCAGAATTGCTGGACAGTGACCCTGACCAGAAACAGTGACCCTGACCAGAAAGCCGGTCGATGGTACCCCGAAAACTGTGGAAGACAGCCTGAAAAAAACGGTGACAGAATCAACCCCAACACCACTAGTTTTACGAAGCTCGAGTCGGCCACGCAAACAACCTGAACGTCATGGCTTTTAAAGGGGGAGAAATGGTGTGTCAGCGCGATGCAGTGTTATCGCGGCACGTCATGGCAATATCAAATGCGTTTAGTATAAATACAAGCTGCTCGATACACAGGCGTTCTTGTTGCACTATCTGGTTTTCTTGTAGTATCTGGACAGCGACATAACACATTCGCGGTCCATTCACGTTACTTATTTACATATTTGGTGTACGTAAACCTAGCGAAACAGCCGCGTGTGCATCATGAGCGTGGTATGTAGTAGTGTTCTTACATGACACGCATGTCATGATTATTCTGTTTTCACCAGTCTGCACTACATCATAATATACACAAAGAATTGAGGAATATACATGTATTTTGCAATAACAAAACACCGTGTAAAGAGGTAATGAAGGAGTAATAATCTCCTTGAAAGTTTTATTAAAATGCATCACGTGGTTTTACATCCAAAAGAACGATATAATCATGAGAGACGCCATAGTTGAGGGCTCCAGAAATTTTGACCATGTGCACCTGAGATTTTTAACATGTAAGTGAATCACAAAATTTGTCGGTTTTGTGTCACTATGACGTCGTTTTAGGATTATGTCACCAAGTGAGTTACCACAAGGGCCTCTAACAATTCCGCCTCAATCAAAAATGCAGTCACCACGCTGCATTTAGAATCTTGTCTACAGCAAGTCAGCAGTCGAGTACTTTTATTACCACACCACCGCAGTGGCTATCATTGAAAAACAAGAGTGCATCTGTCGAAATATTTGTGCTATATACAAAGAGGTTTACGAGGTGCATCGATACATTGAGACCACACTAATGTCACAAATCTTGAGCGCCTGTCACGATGAGGGCAGTATATTATTACTATCTGCTGCACTGCCTTTGGACAAGGCGGCATTCTTTCAGACAAAAAATGCCTCTTCTCGACAGCGAATCAATGTTATTGTGATTCGGAACTAAGGCGCGTAACACCGCAGAGGGAGTAGCTTATAAGAAATATCATACGAAGCAATGCCACAGGCATGACAGCCTTGTAATCAAAGTTCTACTGAGACATAATGGCATGCGCGTAGCCGAAATAAAGTGGGCAAATATTTACGAGCAACCTTCCGAGAGCATTGCTTCTTACTTAATCGGGACAGCACTCGCTCTACACCCAGAGTCCTTTGTGGGAGAAAAATATAAAAACGAGCGTAAAGGACGACACATGCATTGCACAACAAGACATTAGCAGCTTAATGACAAGTAGTCCGAGCGGGATTGAGTAGTAGTGTTTCAAGCATAGTTTCTCTTCAAGCACGTGAAAGGGAAAGATCAACCGCTAATGTATCACTAACGGTATGTTCTAATATATACGTGGGCAATGTACGTTCACTTAATGAGCCCATGTTCTTTTCTCATTGTTCCTTGCACCTAGGATACAGTGCTTGGCCTAACGTTATTACTACAAATAACTAGCTCAAATAATGGTACATAAGATAGAAATATTTACAACAAATAACGACGAAATGATGTCTGTTGTGCACACAGACATGACTTATCAGTTTGTACGCCACTCTGAGAGCTGCTTCTTTCGATAGACGACGTGTATTGTGTAAGAATGTATGCACACATACATTGTGGTCGCGAGCAGCTCTCTAACATTTGGGCAAAAGAGGTAACAATGAAAGAAGGAAGAACCTACAGAATCGTTAGTGACACAGGGAAGAAATATACATAGAAAAACATAGCTGAGTAAAGTAAATGTTGCGGAGGAGAAAAACATCTAGGCAAGGCTGTTTCAGCTCCCCTGATGGAAAAATGGTGTAAGGGAAAAGTAAGCAGTGATTTTCTTCTCTTCTTTTGTTCTTCGTTAAACTCGCGGTTGCATTTTCCTACGACATGCAGGCATGGCTGTTTCAGCTGCAATAAACTCGCCGTATACTTGTTGGGTTAAAGTCGCCTCCTTTATTTTTAGTGCACGGGTCGTGATTATTGAGGTATTCGTAATTTTTGCGATGCACACCAGTTCTTTATTATGGCTCCTGAATACATAAACGCCGACAAGCCGTGAACCTTAAAAACACAATGAAGGCAAACAATAAGTCGACGCTGATTGCTATAACGGCCTAAAACATTGTTGTGTAACATATTTTGCCAACAAAATTCTTATAATGAATTTAAAGCCTGTTTTGGTGGTCCGGAGTGCACTAGTGCCCTTAAAATCTCTCACCCGGATGCGGTATATCTGACGGTAATGCTGACGTGCGCGCGGCCGCTCACTCAAGCAGCAGCAGCAGCTCGAAAGCAGCTGTAGTTACCGCAGCGAAATTGGCCAATAAACCATTTCTTGTCACGGCCGGGCTAGACTGCACCTGCGCGCGTTTTTTTACTTACGGCCTTCTCAAACGTTGCGAGTACAATGGGAGAGTTTCTGAGTATGTTTCGCCACCCGTCGGCGGTAGGGGCGCAGCGACCCTGACATTGCAATTTTTGTGCTGCGCACACGGTGCAAGGGAGTTTGTTGATGTGAAACTGTGGAATAAGGGTTCTCGACGAAGAGGTGGAGGGGGAGGGGGATTATTAGAGAAATCGAGGATAGACAGAAGATTGTCTACTAAGAGAAAACTAATTTACCAGACGGCTTGCCGCTAAAGGTAGATATGTATGTGCTCGTGGATAATACAAGCTGAAACTCAGTGAAAATGCGGAAGAATCCGCTAATTAGAGGCACAATTCAGAAGGCATAAAACACTGGCAACGATAACAGGGATAGAAGAACAATGCTGCATCTTTTCTTCCATCAGGAAGAGGAGGAGGAGGAAGAAAGTTTAAGCGGAAAGAGAGGGAGGTTAGCCAGTTCTTAGACCGGCTGGCTACCCTGTGCTGGGGAAAGGGGTGAGGGGAATGATAGATGTTAAAAATAAATGTTGCGAAGAGAGGGAGAAATTACAAAAAAATGCGACAGAGAAAAGGTAACATCAAAGAGCATAAGACACTAAAGTCTGTCTCTGAGGCCAGTTGTCCGCAAAAAGCGCAGCAAAGCTTTCAAAGCCTTCTTGGCTGAGGATGGGCTTGGCCAATGACCCAGAATCCTTTGTTCCGACAAAGGCCGATTGTCTAGTCTATCCAGAGCTGCAGTGAGTTCTTGTCTTTGCACGTTGAAATAGGTGCACTCACACAGAAGGTGCGCGATGGTTTCTTCGCAACTGCAGTAAGTGCATGTAGGAGTGCTGGCCATCCCGATGAGATATGAGTATGCGTTCGTGAAGGCCACTCCAAGCCACAGGCGGCATAGAAGAGTCTCCTCAGCTCGAGATATCCTTGGGGGAAGACGAAGCTGCAGATCGGGATCCAAGTTATGCAGGCGCGCGTTTCTGAAGTCTGTCGAGTTCCACTGTACCAGTGTGAGGTCACGTGCAAGCGAACGAAGTCTTGTAGCTGCGTCGGTTCTTGAGAACGGGATGGCTGTGTATTGGGTACCATTGTGTGCAGTTCTAGCGGCCTCATCTGCGCGGTCATTGCCATATCTACCGCAATGACCTGGTATCCACTGATACCCTATACTGTGCTATTTTTCGGTTGCTTGGCGATGAAGAAGCCTTATTTCAGCTACAAACTGTTCATTAGGTCCATGGCGAAAGGGTGATATAAGACATTGAAGAGATGCCTTCAAGTCTGAGAAGATCGACCAAATTCACGAAGGTTCTTTCACTATAAACTCCAGAGCTGCACGAATGGCTGCAAGTTCTGCAGCTGTCGACGACGTCAAATGCGATGTCATGAATTTAATTGTGATGTTCCTCGCGGGAATAACCACCGCCCCTGCAGAGCTTACTGAAGACACCGAGCCATCCGTGTAAATGTGAAGGCGTCCGTTGTGCTTCTCTTGCAGGAAAAGTAATGTGGCCTGTTTCAGGGCTAGATGCGATGACTTTTTCTTATTTTGGATGCCAGGAATTATAAGAAGGGCTTTGAGTGGGTGTAGGCACCATAATGGTATCGGCGGCTGTGCTTTACGCGTGAAGTGCAATGGAAGCACTGCGCAATGCTGAGCTACAGTTGCGCTGAACGCTGAGTGGGGCCTGGAAGTTCGAGGTGAGGCTAGGTGATGAGATGGAAGCAGAGCGAAATGTCTTATGTGCATTCTCAAAGCGTCTACGCGGATGTATGCGTTGACTGGATAATCACGCGCAATGATGCCTGTCGTTGCTGTAGACGCGCATCTCGGGAGACCAAGGCATATCCTCAGGGCTTGGGCTTGGATCGACTGGAGGACGCGCAAGTTTGTTCTTCGGATCCCGCAAAGCACGGGTAAGCTGTATCGCATATAACCGAGGAACAATACAGTGTAGAGTTGGAGCATTGCTTGCACCGCTGCACCCCACGTTTTTCCAGCAAGAAACCTCAGTACGTGGGTGATCATGGTGAGTTTAGTTTTCATGGGGGCGATGTGAGGGCTCCAGGAGAGGTCGCGATCAACTATGACTCCGAGGAATCAGTGGGTCTTCACGTAGTTGATCGTGTGTCCGTTGATTTTAATAACATAAGGGCTCATAGCCTTATGCGTGAATGCTATAAGCGAGCATTTCTCTGATGACAGCTCTAGTCCCCGTTCTTCCAGGTACTTTGTCGCTATTTTTGCCGCTCTCTGAAGCCGGGCACGCAAATGAAGGCGTGTTACGCCTGACGCCCAGGTGCAGATGTCATCTGCATATATTGATAGATGAACAGATTCTGGAAGTGCATCAACCAGGCCGAGTAGCGCTAGATTGAAAAGTGTGGGGCTAAGAACGCCGCCTTGAGGCACACCTCGACGGTTGCAATGGTGCGTTGTTGTGCCAATCTCCGTCTGTACAAAGAAAGTTCTGCCTTTCAGATAGCTGTGGATCCATTGGTAAACCCGACCCTCTAATCCAACATTTTCCATGACATCCAGAATGGCTTCATGTGATACGTTATCGTATGCACCTTTCACGTCCAAGAACAACGCCGCAGATAAACGTTTCAGTTTTTTTGATGCTGAACAGATGAGACCAGGTCTATAACGTTATCAATTGCGGACCTCCCACGCCGAAAGCCCGTCATAGCATGAGGGTATACCTCGTGGCGCTCCAGGCACCACTCTAGACGAGTCAAAATCATCCTCTTCATCACTTTCCCGAAACAGCTGGTAAGCACGATGGGGCAATAAGAGGTCAAGTGCAGAGGAGATTTACCTGGTTTACGCACAGGGACGAGGCGGCTTGATTTCCATGAATATGGGATAAATCCGCTGCTCCTCGAGTCGTTCTACACGGATAGAAGGGCCCGTCGAGCTGCTTCCCCGAGGTTGCAAAGAGCCATGTACGTGATCTCATCCGGACCATACGATGAAGATCGTTTGCATGCCGTCAAAGCCGCTTGTAGTTCCTCTAGAGAAAAAAAAGGTGTCCATTGTTGAATCTCTGGAAACTGGAGCGTTTTCTAGGTGGCGCGTGGTGCACGTGGACGCATGACCGGCAACTTTCATGCAGAAATCTTCTGCTACTTCAATTTCGGTGCGTCCTTGGTGGAGAGAAAGACACTTGAAGGGGCGATGTTGATGTGCCGATGTTCGTAGGCCACGGACAATCCTCCATGTCTGCGTCAAAGGCTTGTGTGGATCCAAAGATTCGCACAGATCTTTCCAGCGAAAGGATTGAAGTGAAATGATTCGCCACTGAATTTTTTTCTGTAGGCGCCTTGCCTCCCTAGAGTCGTGAATGGACTTAGTGCGCCTATATCTTCTTTCTGCGCAACGACGGATCGCTCTGAGCCGTTCCAATTCCGCTTGATATTGACAATAATCTGAAGTATGTTGAATATGATAGGTCGCTTCTTGAGTAGCACCTCTAATAATATCCTCGAGGGTGTCAAGAGGAAGCGTTTTATTTTCTTGACACCTTTTTTCCGTCAGTGACCTGAACTTTGTCCAGTCGATGCGAGTCGAAGTGCCCTAGTTCGGCGATTTTTCCAGGCCCTTGATCTTCAAATAAGTTGGTATGTGGTCGCCTCCATGAGTTTCATAGTCTGCGAACCACTTGACCTTTCCATTTAGGCTTCGCGACACAAATGTCAAGTCAAGGCAGCTGCTGTATGTCGTTCCCCGTAGAAACGTTGGACTTCCGTCGTTTACACAATGCAGCTGCTGCTCCAGAGCAAAGGAGAATACTTGCCTTCCGCGACTGTCTGTCTTCTGACTTCCCCATAGTGGGTGTTGAGCGTTGAAATCTCCGGTGATGATCCATGGTCCAGGTGTGGCTCTTAACAGTGCACGTAGTGTTTCAGGTTAAAAATGGTTCGAAGGGGATATATATGCGCCTACGAGCGTGAAATTGAGGTCTCTACGTTTAACTGTCAAGCAGACATACTGGTTGTCATCGTGTGGTGCTACACGGTGCTCGATATAGGTAAGGTCGCATCTGATATATACAATGACTTTACTCTGTTCGTTGCAGGTAGCGGACTTGAAGGCTTCGTACCTAGATAGTCGTATTGCATTGTGTAGCCTTGGCTCACAGATAACAATAATTGATAACTGGTTTGAACACAAATTGTCGTATATCAGAAATGCGGGGCTTGAGGCCTCGGGCATTCCTTTGAAATATCGAAGCTCCTTTGACCTCTTTACGAAAGGCTTGCAGAGGCGGAGCCATGGTGCCTTTCCAGACTTGATAGCACCGGCTTCAGCGCATCCACTAACTGAAGTGCACTCTTTGCAGCCGGACTGTCAATGCTAGTGAGGAGCATACGAATGGTATTCATAAGGGCCTTTACCAAGGCCACGATATCTTTGTCACGGCTATCACCGCATTTTCGTTCCGAAGTGATTGTAGACGAGCGATGCGGTGGCTCAGACGGTGGGTTTATCGTTGGCAGCGCTGGCCATGCTTCAGGTGAGCTGGTGATGCTCTTGTCTTGCTTGGAGGATTTGTTGTCGGCGTGTCTGGACGCTTGAGGTGGTATGCCGGTGGTCGTTTGGTGAGGTTCAATCCTTGCTTCAGCACTGAGTCTCCTCAGGGGCCTCCGGCGACGAGACTGCCGGCGTCGTATTTGGGCAGCGGCCTCCCTGTGAGTTGAGCCATCCCGGTTTATTTGCCTGAACACTTGCATTTCCTTTTTCATGATTGGGCAATCTTTCGACGATGCTTCGTGAGGGCCATGACAGTTTCGACATTTTCGAAGTTCTGCCTGGCAAGCTTCTGCGCTATGTGATTCTGAGCATAGCGAGCACACAGCCAGGTTTGTACAAACAGCACTGACATGCCCCAATCTATAACATTTCCGGCATTGAAGGGGCTTCGGTACGAAGGGTCGCACTGTGTGTCGAAAATGGCCAACCTTGACTTGCGATGGAAGGCTGTCACCCTTGAACACGAGCTTCACGCAGCGTGATTTGCCAAGGCGACGAGCTTGCAGTATAGTAGGCTCTGCAGACACCGGTTCGATGAGAGCAGCAAAGTCACTTTCGCTGATGGAAATGTCGACATCGTAAATGACGCCTGCCGTAGAGTCGCAGCCATCAGGTATATATGAGCGAACATTGATGTTATCCAACATCTTGACGTTGCTCAGCACTTCCAATGTGCTTCGTTGAGTTCCATCAGAGAGCACTAAATAACTTTGGAGCTTGCTCTCGTCGGACAACGACGGCACAATTAAGAAAGGTTGCTCACACAATGCCAAGCGCCTTCTTTTTTCTAGCTCTTTTTTTACTTTTATTCATTTTTCTAAATGCATTTGGAGTGTTTTCAGGGCTAATGCTGCTGTCTGCAGCCTGACAACTACTTTAAACACGTACGTGTGTTGTGTACATAATGGCTAAAAAACTGCGTTTAAGGAGAAAGACAGTAAAAAAAAGAGGACCCTTGCTACTGAATACCTTCTTCGAACGGCACGCACAGAGACTAGTGGTGTGCTTTGTCAAGGTGTTAACACTACGTGGAAAAATTGATTCCGGAGAACCCAAGTTTTTTGCATTCCTTTGTACTGCAAGCCACATCCACAAAGAATGCGAACGAAGTACGCAGCTGCTTACGCTCGCAAGCCGCTTTCCCCGGAACTAAACCTGCAGTGCAAATGAGTTCTGCGCTATCTTTCTAGTTTCTAGAACATGTTCAAAAATAGAAATTTACAACACTACAACTTTTGGGAGTAAGCAGGTGTTTTTCTGATAAATATGTATAAATTTTCTTGTGGCTTATTGCTACAAGCAGGCTATTGTTAACTGTCTTTCATCTCTAGTGTGGCTTGCTTTATTCTAGGATTTATTCAGCACGGCTGCATTTCGTTTGGGGTTTTGTCAGTGTTCAGTCTACAGTAATTTTTTTAGTCGAGAAGGCAGTCGCACAAACTGCTGTGTGCGCATTGCGCACGTGGATATATATTAGCTGCGTGAAGGTGTATTACCTGTGTATCGTAACGGCCGCTTGGTCACCGTGGTTCTGTATTGCAAGTCAGGTTCGGGGAAAACACCCGGTATTCTTTCTCGCCAATTCCCAAACAATACTGACATGTGCAGCCAGTGACAAATAATATTGCGAGTGATAACCTTGTAATCAACGACAAATCTGCATCGGCAGTCGTATGCAGCAGACACTTGCGCGATGAACACAATGCGCCTGCGTTCCGCATCAGAACCCTTATTCCTGATTGCGCGCGCGCCGCTCTTTTCGAGAATTATCTTTTCTAAACGATTTCAAGTGCATAGATTTATTGATTGATATGTGGGGTTTAACGTCCCAAAACGACCACATCTATATGAGAGACGCCGAAGGGAAGGAGTCCGGAGATTTCGACCACTTGGGGTTCTTTAACGTGCGTCCAAATCTGGGCACATGTGCCTACAACATTTTCGTCACCATCAGAAATGCAGCCGCCACAGCCGGGATTCGGTCCCGTGACCTGCAGGTCAGCAGCCAAGTATCTTAGCCACTAGACCACCGCGGCAGGGCAAGGTGCATAGAAGCCTCGCAAACATCCTGCTTCACGAGTTTTGCCTCTACGTCAAACGTCAAAGAAGCGAAATGCGGCGACCAACGAAACAGATCTGGATGTTACAACTTCACGAGACGCTTTCTTTGACCAAGAAGCAGCAAGTGTTTGTACAAAAACAATAAACAGCGGTGCTATTCGGGCAAGTCGATACCAGTCTAATATAGGATAATTGCGCTCCCAGGTTTCGCACCATCGTTCAAAATGCGAGAAAGAGCAGCGATTGCTGAAAGTAGAAAAAAATGCGTTCCAATATTATCGGGGAAGCAAGCACCACACAAGCGTTAAGATATCGCTGCAGATTCACAGAAAGGAGAGAAAAAGGCCATACGTTTTTTTAAATCAAATAAAATGTAACGGATGAAAGCGTTCAGCGTACTCAGACACCTTTGTAAGGGGTGTGATACGCCACTTTTTGTCACAAAGAGGCTACAATCATGCGCACACTTCGGGACTTGTGACACTGGTAGCAAAGTGCACTCTTCAGAGTGGTATATTCTTACGCCCGCCCAGCATCATCATGTATGAGCAATGCGACAAATAATTTGTGCGTCTACAATGATTAAGCAGCTTGTTTTTCAACGCGCGGTGAGGGGTGAAGAGCGCCCGAACTCATGCGTTGGCGTTGCGCGCGCTCTATGGAGCGGCGGAAGATGGCAGGGTCACAGCGCACTCCCCAAAAAGTAGTGAGAGTCATGTACTACAGGCGTTGCGAAGGTCGTAAGAAGGGAGCGCGCCGGTGCAGTCTAGCCCAGCCGTGTCCCTGCTTGCTTGGTTAAACTGGGCCCCACTAGATGAATTGACGTATCCTGACTAACCAGGCCTCAATCGAAATTCTAAACCACCCGCGTCATTTCTCATGGTAACATGAGGTGCTTCTTTTGACGGGGTAGCCTTAAGCAGCTCTATTCGCAGAAATTCTGTTGTCTGCATCACTGTCGCCGTCAGTGACCGCGTCGGCGTCGTTTGTTCTGAGCGAAAATCATTAACCTGTGCGTTACATAAAACTTGAGAAAGATGCAAATCAAATAAATATTGAAACTTTCGTGTCCGGGTGCATGTAAAAGCCAAATCATTCGCGTGGCAAGCAAGTGTAGACCACAGACCCATGAGTCTGCTCAGAAATACAGTGAAAAAACTTCCCCTGCTTGGGATTGCAGTGAAAGTAACTTGCATGCTCTACATACACACGTGTCCTGCATGTATGCTTCACAATGCCACATGTATATTGTAGTAACAATTCTTAGTACAACTGTACACTGTGATTGGGCGCCGTAACATGCAATTATCATGACTTGAGGTTTAAAAGTGAGCCACGCACTGCAAAAGGCGCACATCATTTTCATTGAAGCCGCGTAGTGGGTGCACAGCTAGTCCCAAAAAATTTCACGCGCACAATTTTTGTGATTTAAACCATGCTACCCATTATGTGTGACGCTATGACGACTGGAAGACGTAGCCTGGCTCATGCGCCATGTTTATTTTATTCATGCGCACTTTTTGCATTCCTTGCTTCTCCTAGCAAGCTTCATACGTCACAGCGTTTCCCTTCCGCCCAAAAGAAGGCACAGGGACAAAAAAGTAAGCTAGGAGAGGTTCAAAAGTCACAAATGTCTAAATGCATAATTGGGTCCATGGCCCAGTGGAGTTCTATAAAGTTCTCAAGACTTCAGTGGAGAGGGCAGCACTGCGGTAGATGCTGGAGTTCTGTTGGGCGAGACTGACTGTGACGTTCTGGAGAAGATAACGGCGTCCTGCACAGCTGACCATAATACGGCTTGAGCAGCTGCGAATCACGAACAAATTTGGAAGTCATAAGAGCATTTTAAAGTCGGGTGTCGCTGGTATCCAATTCTTTGTCGTAGGCACTGCGTTATGCGTCGTTCTGGAGATAGAAGCAGTGCTTTCAGCCTGCGTGTGCAAGAACTGAAGTTAGTGATACAATTTTTGTGTTCCTTTGTTGTACTAATGGTAGCATTCAGTCGGTTTCGTGGTTATTTGTGTTGTCGATTAATGATTATATGTGGGCTTTAACGTTCCAAAACCACCCAGGGCTCCATTACATGCACCGATATCTGAGCACACGGGCCTACATTTTCGCCTCCATTGAAAGTGCAGCCGCCGCAGCCGGGATTTGGATAGCGAACTGTGGGTCAGCAGCTGAGTACCTTAGCCACTAGACCACCACGGCGGGTGATATTTCTGTGGTGTTGTCTACGTTGAAGGAATAGTAGGCGCTACCCTTTCATTTGGTGCAAATGATTTCTTTGACGTTTCTTTCCGTGGAGATGACTCAGATGTTGACTTTGTCTTTAGTTTAAATGGTGTTGTTTCTGACGACCATCGTTACCCTGAAAATCTGCTTGTGATCTGATTTTAGTTCGTCATTGTGCTTGTTGATGTAACTGCCGTAAATTCTGGAGTTCTTCGAGTTTTGATAACACTGCCGATCTGGCAGAATATGTCGAGGTGGTATTCCTTTATTAAAACTGACCTGCTTTTCTTTGCAAGTTGATGTGACCAGTAAATATTTAGTAGTCAATGGGTTGTCGTGATTCTGGTCAGTCAATGAAAGTTGTGCACTAGAATTGAAAGGAAGATCTTCGAAAACACTTGCGAAACACCGTTCCTAATGAAAAATTCTGGCTCACGGCACCACGTGAGAGTTGATGCTTCCAAGCTTCCTGTGTTGTTTGGACTCTCATGTGGCTGAAAACTACTGGACGGTAACACCACGATAGGCGTGATTTGATCGGATTTTACTTCGGAATGTCAGTGCGTCTGCGCAACTGAGGAGTTGAGCTATCCCAACGCATGAATATGTATGGAAGAGTCAAGGCTTGGTCGAGTACATTCCGAATTCCTCTGCTCTATGGCGACCATCTTGAGCATGCGAGACGTAAGATGGACGTTGGAGCAGACGAAGATCCATGCGATGGAAAGCAGGAGTTGGGCAGAGTGTGGAATGCGGGGAGTACAGTGAATAGGGTGGTTTGGTAACATGAGTCGCACGGTGCAGTGGTAACGTAAATATTTATTTACACGCAATATCAAAGCGTGGTGGAAGATTAACTCTTCGTGGAAACAGAACAGGTCAACTCTCAGTGAGCGGATGCTTTAGTTGGTCTAGTTGCAAAGGCCTAGTCTTTTTTGGTGTTCGAAAGCGTGACGACTGCTTTCGACTCTGACGAACAAGTGCGATTGTCTCCAGATGGTTGGCAATGAGCATGTATTCACCATAGTCGTTCAAACTGGCGCTTTTATTACTTATACTTGTCTAAGTGTTCGTCATTTTTTTTCATATCTTCTTTCCTTTTTCTCCCCTCCTATCTTTCTTTCCTCTGTTTTTCTCCTACTCCCGAAATAGTGAGCAGGCTGTAATAGTGCACCGCGCACGTTATGCGAGTGTTCCGAGATGAAGGCTGCCTGATTTCGTCGTTGCTGCCTTTAGAACCTACCCGTCTCGTTGGTGCAAACACCTGAGCGTGCCCTCCTCTTCTCTGAGTTCCTTAGACAACGGCAAGCCCGCCCTCGTGTCTCCTCTCCATGGTCGTCCCCAACGCCTCACTATAGCATAGTCACCATTGAGACTGCTTCGGATACGATGGGACTAGACCGGTTTTTATGACTAGCTCAGAACATTGTACATAGGTTGCAAAATGTTTTGTTCTCATTAGCGCGTGTTGTGTGTTTCATGTTGGTGGGTTGGTTTTATAAAGTGTGAAAAACAGAATACCGCCTCACCATTTTTCTTAAGAGCGTTGCAGTCCTCAACGCAGCGTGCTTATATATAGGTCTCTTTATTCTAAAGAGCCCAACACACATGCTTTGTGCCTTTCTAGGTGGCAGTTGCCGGCCTGCTCTCTCTCTCTTTTCTACTTGTCCTCAGTATCCATGTTTGCAAACCAAATAAATAAGTAAGCACGCAGAATACAGCTGAATGTGAAATCTTCACTGACGCTAGCCACATAGAACTCTGTACGCATTAGGGACAGGATAACGCTATCGGGTTCAACCCTTAGAGGCGAAGCTTAAGAATCACCAAGTTTATTTACAAAGTTGTATTGAACGGAAGGTTGCCTTTTTACTGTATCTAGTTTAATTACCGGTGATAATTTATAGTCAGAAGCTCTGAAATCGTTTGAATAATTTCAAACGTTTCACGCATGGCGCATGTGGGGTCACACAATTATCCTACCCTCTCAAATAATAGAGTGCTACTGTTGATATTATTGATGTTTTAGACATAGTGAAGCAGTCTAGTGCGCAAGTTGAATGCTTCGCGAGTGCTAGATACCAATGTCACGTAATGCCAGTTGTAGCTGAATGTCTCCGAAGCGACAAATAATGAGGCCAGGGTCACTCGCTCAAACTCGCGCAAAGAAAAGAAACCCCTCACCCCCCCCCCCAAAAAAAAGAAGTATGCTGTAAAAACTTATAACCACGCTATCACCCATAACGTTAAGATGATAGCCGACAGGTGTGAGGTTCTTTTTTTTCTACATCTCAGGAGCTGGTTACCCTGTGTAGGGCCATCAATTCGAGAGCTAGAGAAACCTCCACCTTTGCTAATGAGCATCGAAATAACTTTGTTTTATGCGTCCAAGACGTGGTATATTCCCTGCCACTGTTCTGTGAAAAACGAAAGATAGGCCAAACCGCCCCGCCGTGGTGGTCTATTGGCTAAGGTACATGGCTACTGACCCGCAGGTCGCGGGTTCAAATCCCGGCCGCGACAGCTGCATTTCCTATGGAGGCGGAAATGTTGTAGGCCCGTGTGCTCCGATTTGGGTGCACGTTAAAGAACCCCACGTGGTCGAAATTTCCGGAGCCCTCCACTACGGCGTCTCTCATGATCATATGTTGGTTTTGGGACGTTAAACCCCACATATCAATCAATTATTAGGCTAAACCAACCGGCGTCTAAATGGAAGTCTCAAAGAACACACATTAGAGCGTTCCTTAGACCGTGTCTGGCCACCTGCCAATCATTGTCGAGATTGTGAGTGCGTCCGTGAGTTTCTTACACGTGAAATATTGGAGGCTCAGGAGATAACTAGGCTGCATGGCGCATGCTTGAGCAGATCATCAGTTGGCCTCTCAAAAAAGGGGATTGTGTTTTTATCAAGTTGACTGCACGTGCAATGAGCGAACGCCTAGGTGGGCAGGCTGTTTTTTTCAGCCCCGCACAAACATTCCCAGCTCGCGAAACCGACACGTGCAAGTATTAGGCCTAAGCGCTCCTGCAATGTCAGGCAAAACTCTCAGTTGTCTGATGTGTCTTCGAGGAACCTTAGTTCCTTCTCGGACAGAGACATGAAGGGCTGCCTAATGCATGACACCTGTTCACGTGCCATCTGCGCGGCCTCGACGATGACTCCTGATGAATGATGGCACACAAAGAGGTGTCATGCATTAGCAAGCCCTCCGTGTCTCTGTCCGAGAAAGAACTAAGGTTCCTCGAAGATTTTGTTAGGAAGTTGTTTTTTACCTTTACTTTTCTGTTTCCTTTTCCTATAGACTTTTATTTCCCTTTTTTCTGTGCTTTAGTTCTTGTTTTTGTTTTGTTTATCCTCTTACTCTTTTTCACCTCTTTGTGCCATATGGTTTTTGTCACATGGTTACTGTCTCTTCTATATATTTTCACTCTCTGCGCAATAAACTCCGTTAGAAGTTAGCGCTCGTGTCCTTCGTCTCCTTCTTGTCTCTGTGTCGCCGTTTTGTTCTCGCGCTGTAACTATCATGGTGAAATACCAACTAGCCCAAGCTGCCACACTTCTAAGTTACATTTCTAGTTATTCGGGCTCCTTTTCGTGTGTTTCTCTTCATCATTCAGTCCTCATCACCCTCATCGCACTCTCTATTTGCCGTGGGCGCAGCTTTACCTTCTGCATTCGCACCAAGCACCTGCCTATGGACGTTAAAGCCTTGTTTGGAGGTTACCACCCCTTTATCAGCCATTGCATACGGGTGTGCGAAATTCTTCGGTCTCAATGGCACCGACAAGAGCGCTCGTACCGTGACGCCCTGTATGTCCAGCTTCAAGAAACAGATCTCACACCGGGAGAAAAGAAGATGGCGAGAGTACTGCGACCAAATCGAACACACTGCAAACAGCTTGTGGTCACGTGAGTTCACTAGCCTTCGTGCGCAGTGCCCAACGAAGTCCCGGCAATCGGGTGTGGTCTACTCCTGCAGTGATGTCGTCCTCCCAGACTACGTTCACAACACCCTCGCCCTAGGTCCGAATTTCGCCGTTGACCGAGAGAGGTCCACACTAGAGCTTGTTTCAATGGTGCGCTCTGTTGCTGGCCGCGCCTCACCAGAGTATTCAGACAGATCCATCTCAGAAGGAGTCGACGTGCTTCTACGGGGTAAGCCTACCAGCACCAGCCTTTCGTTGCGGAAGACGACAAAGTTTCTGAGAGACAATGAACTTTGTGAGGTGCCGTCAGATAAGGAGGGTGGTTTTGCAGTTCTTCCTAATTGCTTGTACCTAGAAATGGCGGTCACAACTATTGGCTCTGTTTTCAAATGTTGTACCGACATTCGTCTAGGTAGAGTAAAAACCAAGCCAAGGTAATGTATCGTAAAGTACAGTTGAAACAGTTACCACAGCATATCAGCAAAAGTGACAAAAATGTGCTGAGCATGTTTTTTTCTGCCAAAACACATTAAGCTAACATGCCCTTCTGTGTCATTAGGACAGAAAGTGGAACGTGGCAAAAGCAACTAGGCTTGTTTATTCACAGCCATCTAAAGTGTCTAAAGATTGATGACACCTTTCTGATCAAAAACTCGTTGGCACTGATAGAATTTTTCAAACAGTCAACTCAACTAATGTTTTAGGTTTTTAAATTGACATAAAGGACCTATACAACTCATTGTCTTACGATCAGGAATTAGAATGTATAAGGGATAACATAGAAGACTTCGGGGAATGAAACTTCCAATTAAAAACTGGCATCAGTGCGCGAGATTTTCTTGACCTGGTGTTGATGTACTTTATCTCTACTTTCGTTCAAAGGAATGAGTGCATTTATCTGCTGAAAAGAAGGTGTGTCGATTGGCTCATACATAGCACCTCTCTCAGTGATCTTCTATTGACAAAAATGGGCAATAAACTGCAGAAAAATTTAGAGGGCTCGCATGTCATCAAAGTATTCAGATACGTGGATAATTTCTTGGTTCTTCTAAATTGTAACCTTTCTATGTTCTACTCGATTGCGGCTCAAATGATAGGTATGTTTGAAGATTGTTTAAAGCCTCTTGTGTTGACACATGAATGCCCGAGAATGACAAGTTAAGCTTTTTGGACTTGAGACTGTTTTTTAGCTCACACCACATATGTTGGTGTTGCGAGTCAAGTACGCAGAAAACTTTACTTCTTTTTGCTTCCACTCACAGCAAGTTAGTTAAGCGAGGCATAGCACAAACCTGTCTTGAGAATGTCTTAAATAGGGCGTGCGTCCACAACAACTCTCCGAGCTTCAAAGCTCAAGTTCCACGGCTTAAGGCTTCGTGTTTCCCGGGGGCGTTTATCGCTTCCGTTGCTGAGACTATCCTGCGAACTAATAAGGTAGAGCAGAGGCAGCGACAGAATCCGAGCAACATGGATACAGAGCGTGAAAAGATAGCCGTGATTCCATACAAACACCAGATATAAGACAGGCTCAAGAAAATCGGAAAACGTGTTGGAGTTCATGTTCTGTTTTCTGCACCACTAAAATAATGAGCCTCACGAAATCTACAAACCCCCTGAAAATGCAGTCATCAACAGAGTGCAGAGTTCAGCATAGAAACAAGTATGCGGCATGCTCCCGGGAAGTTGTCTATAGAACCCCCCCTTTCACGCGGTGCTTGTTATGTCGGAACGACAGGAAGGTGTCTGAACGATCGACTGAGAGAACATGCTAACAATGTTAGAAACGGGAAAGATGGTTTTCTTGCTCAGCACTGCACTGAGTGCAACTGTGTGCCCCTTTTCAAGGACGCAGCGACACTGTACAAGCACAAGGATGAGCGCACATGAGTCATCGTCGAGGCCCCACAGATGGGACACGAACAGGTGTCATGCATTAGCAAGCCCTCCGTGTTTCTGTTCGAGAAGGAACTAAGATTCCTCGAAGGTGTTGGTGCGCGCAAGTAGTTATATTACCTTTACTTTTCTGTTTCGTTACCATATGGACTTTTATTTGCCTTTTTCCTGTGCTTTTTTCGTGTTTTTTTGTTTTTACTCATGTTTTGCTCTTTGTGGAATATGGTTTTTGTGACATAGTTACTGTCTTCTTTATATATTTTCACGCTCTACGCAATAAACCCAGTTGAAGTTAGCACTCGTGTCCTTCGTCCTCTTCTTGTCTCTGTGTCGTCATTTTGTTCTCGTGCTATCCCTATCGTAATGCCATACCAACTAGCCCAAGCTGCCACACTTCTAACGCACCAAGACGCTGCGTTCCTTGCTGCGAGATGATGTCATTTTTGAATGCACAGACCAGCATGACAGAGAATGAAATGTCGTACACGACATGCTTACAGAAGCCTCTGTTCTTGCAAATTATGATGCTTCACTGCCCACAAAGCTATCTGCTGACGCATCGGCTTTCGCTGTAGGAGCTGCATTGTTCCAAAAGCACGGAGAAAAATGGCGTCCGATTGGCTGTGCTTCCAAAATGTTAACAGACACGGAACGTAGTTACTAGCAAATAGAAAACGAGGCCCTGAGCATCGTTTCTGGATGTGAAAAGTTCAGCGAATTCATCGTGGGTAGGCAGATAGCCATAGAAACTGATCACAACCCTTCGCTAGCCATTTCTAAGAAAGTGTTCGGTGATATACAGCCAAGACAGCAAAGACTTTTCTTGCGCATGTGAAAGTACGACGATCACTTGCAGCACGTTCCTGGGAAGAAGCTGATGATAGCCGACATGCTTTCGCGCATTCAGGGGCAAGAATTTCCAGGTGATTTTTCTGAGGACGTTGCAATTTATGCTATAAGCATCTTGCCTTATCAAGTAAGCCCCAAAACAATGGCACAACTAGCTGAGGCTATCGCAGCAGACCCTGAACTGCAGATTGTGATAAAAAAGGCTGAAAGCTTTGCAGCCCATTGAAGGTGAGCTTAAAAGTTGCGAAAATGAGACATCAGTTGTCAGGGGCGTACTGCTTAAGGGAATGCATGTTGTGATTCCCAATTCAATGCGCAAACTAATGCTACAGCATCTCCACCGTGGTCAATTTGGCATTGTCAAGTGCAAAGCCCGGGCACGGCAGCTCATTCACTGGCCTAGAATAAATTATGACATAACTGATATGATAGAGCGGTGCCCTTCCTGTCAGTTGCATGCGTACAGACAAGTCGATGAGCCATTGCTTTTGCAGGATACACCTGATCGTCCATGGGACCGAGTGAGAGCAGACTTGTTTGAATATTACGCCGGAAGACATTACATTGTTGTGTATGACTCCTACTCAAATTTTCCGTACTTTGAGGAGCTCCAAGAAACTAATGCAAGAGCAGCAACCAAAAAGTTATTGTGTATCTTTGCTCGATACGGCATACCCAAACAGCTTTGCACGAACGGAGGGCCGAATTCACCGTGAAAGAGTTCAAAAATTTTTCTGAGCTATTTGACTTTGAACATGCTATTTCCAGTCCCTATTTTCCGAGATCGAATGGTCTCACAGAGAAAGGAGTCCAGGTCAGAAAAAGGTTGTTGAAAAAAGCAGTTGCAGCAAGCAACTTCTGGCTGGGGTTATTAAACTACAGAACATCGCCACTCGAAGACGGCAGGTCACCAGCAGAGCTGTTGATGCACCGAAACCCTCGTAAACCACTCCTAGAGTTTCAACATTCTACAGAGTCGCAGCCCATGAAGCATAGGCAAAAGATGCAAAAAGACACGTGGCTACCGCTACTTCAACAAGGAGACACTTTCAGAGTTATGGACCATAACTCTTGGCGCTTGAAAGCGAAGGCGCTTAAAACAGTGTGTGCACGTTCGTACTTGGTTTGCACAGAAGAGGCAAGACTGCTGTGAAGAAACCGCTGAAACCTCAGGCAAACAGCTGAACCTTTCAATGAGCTGAAGACGCCCCTGGTACATTTTCCATCTGAAAGCAGTGCGACAACTGAGGGCTCACCAGAAAGCAGTGATACCTTGTCAAGGGCACCATCGGAAACAGCGAAACACCTCTGCTCGTGCCAGCAAAAAACAGCGAGACATCTGTGTGCGCGACAGGGTAAAGATGGGATACTTGTGGAGGTCAGCCCTTTGAACACAACGGCTCATCGCACAGAAGGGAGGAAATGACGCTAGCAACGCTTTCGGCACAACCTCTGTCTACAGACGAGCAGGCTGTCCGCAGCCCTTCAAGCCCCAGGGTCCGAAGGTCAACAAGAGAGAGACGATAGCCTTGCCGTCTGAACTGCAATGAACAATTTCCACAAACCAATTAACCTGTTAACGCTTATGCATCGTTTATTTGTAAATAATAATGCTTCTGTTTCTAAAAAAAGAGCATGTAGCATATGTATCAAAGCAAGCGGGCAACATTGTACATGCCACGACGGTATAAAAGCATGCCACCTATAATAAACATCACTGGTTGCCGAGACGCCGACGCACGTATGCAATAAATCTGATAAAATTATGATTTACGTGTCATGTGAAATATGACTACATGCTACGCCGACCGCACCCTCACGGCCATTTCGCTAGTTCCATATATGCCAAGTTTGGTATCACGTGACGTGAATAGACGACAAAGGTAAATGGCACGCCCAAGGAGTATAATTATGACATGCGTGTCATGTAAAACAGGACTACATGCTACGCTAATAGCATGATCACGGCTATTTCGCTTGCTCTATATATACACCGCCCTGCCGCGGTGGTCTAGTGGCTAAGGCACTCGGCTGCCAACCCGTAGGTTACGGAATCAATTCCCGGCTGCAGTGGCTGCATTTTAAATGGAGGCAAAAATGTTGTTGGTCCAAGTGTTCAAAGTTAGTTGCACGATAAAGAACTACGGGAGGTATAAATTTCCGTAGCCCTCTACTATGGCGTCTCTCATAATCAGAAGGTGGTTTTGGGACGTTAATCCCCACAAATAATTATCAGCTCCCCATATACCGAATTTGGTATTATGTGACGTGAACAGACAACGACGGTAAAGGAAACTCAAACATGATAATCATAACATGGAAGTCATGTGCAGCATAACTTACGTCCACCCCGTAATGTTGTACTGATTTTAAAGTTACATATTGCCGCATTAAATATGTGGCACCAAGAGAACAACGAAGAGCTCGCGCAGCGAGAGAGAAAGAGGCGATTCTCATCCGACCTGTTTGCTAGTGTTCTGTATAATGAAATTGGGTTGTTTTAGTGACAACAGCAGGAACTGAGGGAACCAGTGTGCACTGCGCATGTCCTGCGTTGGAACCATCGCGATTCAGAGAAGCGATGAGCGACCTGTCGTGCATACATATAATCGCATTGTTTGTTCAATAAAGCATTCTTGCATAAGCTGCTTTGGCGTCCACGTCAGTTAATACAGTGGTGACGAGGCACAGTTGTGCCTATGCGGGAGAGGCGGTTCCAGCAGGATGGCCATCAGCGTTCTAATCAGTAAGTTTCACCTGAAGAGCAACTCTTCATAGGAAGACTACGTTGAGCGTATCGAGTCGCTAACCCCTACTGAAACGTTCCGTAAGATGCGGAGACCTCACATACGGAATTATTGGAATATGGAAGACGTATGATGCGGACTCCGCATAAGACGTATGATGCGGACTCCGCATCTTATGCGGAGTCCGCATCATACGTCTTATGGAGTTATACGTAAATTCTGGAGTTCTTCGAGTTTTGATAACACTGCCGATCTGGCAGAATATGTCGAGGTGGTATTCCTTTATTAAAATTGACCTGCTTTTCTTTGCAAGTTGATGTGACCAGTAAATATTTAGTAGTCAATGGGTTGTCGTGATTCTGGTCAGGCAATGAAAGTTGTGCACTAGAATTGAAAGGAAGATCTTCGAAAACACTTGCGAGACACCGTTCCTAATGAAAAATTCTGGCTCACGGCACCACGTGAGAGTTGATGCTTCCAAGCCTCCTGTGTTGTTTGGACTCTCATGTGGCTGAAAACTACTGGACGGTGACACCACGATAGGCGTGATTTGATCGGATTTTACTTCGGAATGTCAGTGCGTCTGCGCAACTGAGGAGTTGAGCTATCCCAACGCATGAATATGTATGGAAGAGTCAAGGCTTGGTCGAGTACATTCCGAATTCCTCTGCTCTATGGCGACCATCTTGAGCATGCGAGACGTAAGATGGACGTTGGAGCAGACGAAGATCCATGCGATGGAAAGCAGGAGTTGGGCAGAGTGTGGAATGCGGGGAGTACAGTGAATAGGGTGGTTTGGTAACATGAGTCGCACGGTGCAGTGGTAACGTAAATATTTATTTACACGCAATATCCAAGAGTGGTGGAAGATTAACTCTTCGTGGAAACAGAACAGGTCAACTCTCAGTGAGCGGATGCTTTAGTTGGTCTAGTTGCAAAGGCCTAGTCTTTTTTGGTGTTCGAAAGCGTGACGACTGCTTTCGACTCTGACGAACAAGTGCGATTGTCTCCAGATGGTTGGCAATGAGCATGTATTCACCATAGTCGTTCAAACTGGCGCTTTTATTACTTATACTTGTCTAAGTGTTCGTCATTTTTTTTCATATCTTCTTTCCTTTTTCTCCCCTCCTATCTTTCTTTCCTCTGTTTTTCTCCTACTCCCGAAATAGTGAGCAGGCTGTAATAGTGCACCGCGCACGTTATGCGAGTGTTCCGAGATGAAGGCTGCCTGATTTCGTCGTCGCTGCCTTTAGAACCTACCCGTCTCGTTGGTGCAAACACCTGAGCGTGCCCTCCTCTTCTCTGAGTTCCTTAGACAACGGCAAGCCCGCCCTCGTGTCTCCTCTCCATGGTCGTCCCCAACGCCTCACTATAGCATAGTCACCATTAAGACTGCTTCGGATACGATGGGACTAGACCGGTTTTTATGACTAGCTCAGAACATTGTACATAGGTTGCAAAATGTTTTGTTCTCATTAGCGCGTGTTGTGTGTTTCATGTTGGTGGGTTGGTTTCATAAAGTGTGAAAAACAGAATACCGCCTCTCCATTTTTCTTAAGAGCGTTGCAGTCCTCAACGCAGCGTGCTTATATATAGGTCTCTTTATTCTAAAGAGCCCAACACACATGCTTTGTGCCTTTCTAGGTGGCAGTTGCCGGCCTGCTCTCTCTCTCTTTTCTACTTGTCCTCAGTATCCGTGTTTGCAAACCAAATAAATAAGTAAGCACGCAGAATACAGCTGAATATGAAATCTTCACTGACGCTAGCCACATAGAACTCTGTACGCATTAGGGACAGGATAACGCTATCGGGTTCAACCCTTAGAGGCGAAGCTTAAGAATCACCAAGTTTATTTACAAAGTTGTATTGAACGGAAGGTTGCCTTTTTACTGTATCTAGTTTAATTACCGGTGATAATTTATAGTCAGAAGCTCTGAAATCGTTTGAATAATTTCAAACGTTTCACGCATGGCGCATGTGGGGTCACACAATTATCCTACCCTCTCAAATAATAGAGTGCTACTGTTGATATTATTGATGTTTTAGACATAGTGAAGCAGTCTAGTGCGCAAGTTGAATGCTTCGCGAGTGCTAGATACCCATGTCACGTAATGCCAGTTGTAGCTGAATGTCTCCGAAGCGACAAATAATGAGGCCAGGGTCACTCGCTCAAACTCGCGCAAAGAAAAGAAACCCCTCACCCCCCCCCCCCAAAAAAAAGAAGTATGCTGTAAAAACTTATAACCACGCTATCACCCATAACGTTAAGATGATAGCCGACAGGTGTGAGGTTCTTTTTTTTCTACATCTCAGGAGCTGGTTACCCTGTGTAGGGCCATCAATTCGAGAGCTAGAGAAACCGCCACCTTTGCTAATGAGCATCGAAATAACTTTGTTTTATGCGTCCAAGACGTGGTATATTCCCTGCCACTGTTCTGTGAAAAACGAAAGATAGGCCAAACCGCCCCGCCGTGGTGGTCTATTGGCTAAGGTACATGGCTACTGACCCGCAGGTCGCGGGTTCAAATCCCGGCCGCGGCAGCTGCATTTCCTATGGAGGCGGAAATGTTGTAGGCCCGTGTGCTCCGATTTGGGTGCACGTTAAAGAACCCCACGTGGTCGAAATTTCCGGAGCCCTCCACTACGGCGTCTCTCATGATCATATGGTGGTTTTGGGACGTTAAACCCCACATATCAATCAATTATTAGGCTAAACCAACCGGCGTCTAAATGGAAGTCTCAAAGAACACACATTAGAGCGTTCCTTAGACCGTGTCTGGCCACCTGCCAATCATTGTCGAGATTGTGAGTGCGTCCGTGAGTTTCTTACACGTGAAATATTGGAGGCTCAGGAGATAACTAGGCTGCATGGCGCATGCTTGAGCAGATCATCAGTTGGCCTCTCAAAAAAGGGGATTGTGTTTTTATCAAGTTGACTGCACGTGCAATGAGCGAACGCCTAGGTGGGCAGGCTGTTTTTTTTCAGCCCCGCACAAACATTCCCAGCTCGCGAAACCGACACGTGCAAGTATTAGGCCTAAGCGCTCCTGCAATGTCAGGCAAAACTCTCAGTTGTCTGATGTGTCTTCGAGGAACCTTAGTTCCTTCTCGGACAGAGACATGGAGGGCTGGCTAATGCATGACACCTGTTCACGTGCCATCTGCGCGGCCTCGACGATGACTCCTGATGAATGATGGCACACAAAGAGGTGTCATGCATTAGCAAGCCCTCCGTGTCTCTGTCCGAGAAAGAACTAAGGTTCCTCGAAGATTTTGTTAGGAAGTTGTTTTTTACCTTTACTTTTCTGTTTCCTTTTCCTATAGACTTTTATTTCCCTTTTTTCTGTGCTTTAGTTCTTGTTTTTGTTTTGTTTATCCTCTTACTCTTTTTCACCTCTTTGTGCCATATGGTTTTTGTCACATGGTTACTGTCTCTTCTATATATTTTCACTCTCTGCGCAATAAACTGCGTTAGAAGTTAGCGCTCGTGTCCTTCGTCTCCTTCTTGTCTCTGTGTCGCCGTTTTGTTCTCGCGCTGTAACTATCATGTTGAAATACCAACTAGCCCAAGCTGCCACACTTCTAAGTTACATTTCTAGTTATTCGGGCTCCTTTTCGTGTGTTTCTCTTCATCATTCAGTCCTCATCACCCTCATCGCACTCTCTATTTGCCGTGGGCGCAGCTTTACCTTCTGCATTCGCACCAAGCACCTGCCTATGGACGTTAAAGCCTTGTTTGGAGGTTACCACCCCTTTATCAGCCATTGCATACGGGTGTGTGAAATTCTTTGGTCTCAATGGCACCGAAAAGAGCGCTCGTACCGTGACGCCCTGTATGTCCAGCTTCAAGAAACAGATCTCACACCGGGAGAAAAGAAGATGGCGAGAGTACTGCGACCAAATCGAACACACTGCAAAGAGCTTGCGGTCACGTGAGTTCACTAGCCTTCGTGCGCAGTGCCCAACGAAGTCCCGGCAATCGGGTGTGGTCTACTCCTGCAGTGATGTCGTCCTCCCAGACTACGTTCACAACACCCTCGCCCTAGGTCCGAATTTCGCCGTTGACCGAGAGAGGTCCACACTAGAGCTTGTTTCAATGGTGCGCTCTGTTGCTGGCCGCGCCTCACCAGAGTATTCAGACAGATCCATCTCAGAAGGAGTCGACGTGCTTCTACGGGGTAAGCCTACCAGCACCAGCCTTTCGTTGCGGAAGACGACAAAGTTTCTGAGAGACAATGAACTTTGTGAGGTGCCGTCAGATAAGGAGGGTGGTTTTGCAGTTCTTCCTAATTGCTTGTACCTAGAAATGGCGGTCACAACTATTGGCTCTGTTTTCAAATGTTGTACCGATATTCGTCTAGGTAGAGTAAAAACCAAGCCAAGGTAATGTATCGTAAAGTACAGTTGAAACAGTTACCACAGCATATCAGCAAAAGTGACAAAAATGTGCTGAGCATGTTTTTTTCTGCCAAAACACATTAAGCTAACATGCCCTTCTGTGTCATTAGGACAGAAAGTGGAACGTGGCAAAAGCAACTAGGCTTGTTTATTCACAGCCATCTAAAGTGTCTAAAGATTGATGACACCTTTCTGATCAAAAACTCGTTGGCACTGATAGAATTTTTCAAACAGTCAACTCAACTAATGTTTTAGGTTTTTAAATTGACATAAAGGACCTATACAACTCATTGTCTTACGATCAGGAATTAGAATGTATAAGGGATAACATAGAAGACTTCGGGGAATGAAACTTCCAATTAAAAACTGGCATCAGTGCGCGAGATTTTCTTGACCTGGTGTTGATGTACTTTATCTCTACTTTCGTTCAAAGGAATGAGTGCATTTATCTGCTGAAAAGAAGGTGTGTCGATTGGCTCATACATAGCACCTCTCTCAGTGATCTTCTATTGACAAAAATGGGCAATAAACTGCAGAAAAATTTAGAGGGCTCGCATGTCATCAAAGTATTCAGATACGTGGATAATTTCTTGGTTCTTCTAAATTGTAACCTTTCTATGTTCTACTCGATTGCGGCTCAAATGATAGGTATGTTTGAAGATTGTTTAAAGCCTCTTGTGTTGACACATGAATGCCCGAGAATGACAAGTTAAGCTTTTTGGACTTGAGACTGTTTTTTAGCTCACACCACATATGTTGGTGTTGCGAGTCAAGTACGCAGAAAACCTTACTTCCTTTTGCTTCCACTCACAGCAAGTTAGTTAAGCGAGGCATAGCACAAACCTGTCTTGAGAATGTCTTAAATAGGGCGTGCGTCCACAACAACTCTCCGAGCTTCAAAGCTCAAGTTCCACGGCTTAAGGCTTCGTGTTTCCCGGGGGCGTTTATCGCTTCCGTTGCTGAGACTATCCTGCGAACTAATAAGGTAGAGCAGAGGCAGCGACAGAATCCGATCAACATGGATACAGAGCGTGAAAAGATAGCCGTGATTCCATACAAACACCAGATATAAGACAGGCTCAAGAAAATCGGAAAACGTGTTGGAGTTCATGTTCTGTTTTCTGCACCACTAAAATTAATGAGCCTCACGAAATCTACAAACCCCCTGAAAATGCAGTCATCAACAGAGTGCAGAGTTCAGCATAGAAACAGGTATGCGGCATGCTCCCGGGAAGTTGTCTATAGAACCCCCCCTTTCATGCGGTGCTTGTTATGTCGGAACGACAGGAAGGTGTCTGAACGATCGATTGAGAGAACATGCTAACAATGTTAGAAACGGGAAAGATGGTTTTCTTGCTCAGCACTGCACTGAGTGCAACTGTGTGCCCCTTTTCAAGGACGCAGCGACACTGTACAAGCACAAGGATGAGCGCACATGAGTCATCGTCGAGGCCCCGCAGATGGGACACGAACAGGTGTCATGCATTAGCAAGCCCTCCGTGTTTCTGTTCGAGAAGGAACTAAGATTCCTCGAAGGTGTTGGTGCGCGCAAGTAGGTATATTACCTTTACTTTTCTGTTTCGTTACCATATGGACTTTTATTTGCCTTTTTCCTGTGCTTTTTTCGTGTTTTTTTGTTTTTACTCATGTTTTGCTCTTTGTGCAATATGGTTTTTGTGACATAGTTACTGTCTTCTTTATATATTTTCACGCTCTACGCAATAAACCCAGTTGAAGTTAGCACTCGTGTCCTTCGTCCTCTTCTTGTCTCTGTGTCGTCATTTTGTTCTCGCGCTATCCCTATCGTAATGCCATACCAACTAGCCCAAGCTGCCACACTTCTAACGCGCCAAGACGCTGCGTTCCTTGCTGCGAGATGATGTCATTTTTTAATGCACAGACCAGCATGACAGAGAATGAAATGTCGTACACGACATGCTTACAGAAGCCTCTGTTCTTGCAAATTATGATGCTTCACTGCCCACAAAGCTATCTGCTGACGCATCGGCTTTCGCTGTAGGAGCTGCATTGTTCCGAAAGCACGGAGAAAAATGGCGTCCGATTGGCTGTGCTTCCAAAATGTTAACAGACACGGAACGTAGTTACTAGCAAATAGAAAATGAGGCCCTGAGCATCGTTTCTGGATGTGAAAAGTTCAGCGAATTCATCGTGGGTAGGCAGATAGCCATAGAAACTGATCACAACCCTTCGCTAGCCATTTCTAAGAAAGTGTTCGGTGATATACAGCCAAGACAGCAAAGACTTTTCTTGCGCATGTGAAAGTACGACGATCACTTGCAGCACGTTCCTGGGAAGAAGCTGATGATAGCCGACATGCTTTCGCGCATTCAGGGGCAAGAATTTCCAGGTGATTTTTCTGAGGACGTTGAAATTTATGCTATAAGCATCTTGCCTTATCAAGTAAGCCCCAAAACAATGGCACAACTAGCTGAGGTTATCGCAGCAGACCCTGAACTGCAGATTGTGATAAAAAAGGCTGAAAGCTTTGCAGCCCATTGAAGGTGAGCTTAAAAGTTGCGCAAATGAGACATCAGTTGTCAGGGGCGTACTGCTTAAGGGAATGCATGTTGTGATTCCCAATTCAATGCGCAAACTAATGCTACAGCACCTCCACCGTGGTCAATTTGGCATTGTCAAGTGCAAAGCCCGGACACGGCAGCTCATTCACTGGCCTAGAATAAATTATGACATAACTGATATGATAGAGCGGTGCCCTTCCTGTCACTTGCATGCGTACAGACAAGTCGATGAGCCATTGCTTTTGCAGGATACACCTGATCGTCCATGGGACCGAGTGAGAGCAGACTTGTTTGAATATTACGCCGGAAGACATTACATTGTTGTGTATGACTCCTACTCAAATTTTGCGTACTTTGAGGAGCTCCAAGAAACTAATGCAAGAGCAGCAACCAAAAAGTTATTGTGTATCTTTGCTCGATACGGCATACCCAAACAGCTTTGCACGAACGGAGGGCCGCCATTCACCGTGAAAGAGTTCAAAAATTTTTCTGAGCTATTTGACTTTGAACATGCTATTTCCAGTCCCTATTTTCCGAGATCGAATGGTCTCACAGAGAAAGGAGTCCAGGTCAGAAAAAGGTTGTTGAAAAAAGCAGTTGCAGCAAGCAACTTCTGGCTGGGGTTATTAAACTACAGAACATCGCCACTCGAAGACGGCAGGTCACCAGCAGAGCTGTTGATGCACCGGAACCCTCGTAAACCACTCCCAGAGTTTCAACATTCTACAGAGTCGCAGCCCATGAAGCATAGGCAAAAGATGCAAAAAGACACGTGGCTACCGCTACTTCAACAAGGAGACACTTTCAGAGTTATGCACCATAACTCTTGGCGCTTGAAAGCGAAGGCGCTTAAGACAGTGTGTGGACGTTCGTACTTGGTTTGCACAGAAGAGGCAAGACTGCTGTGAAGAAACCGCTGAAACCTCAGGCAAACAGCTGAACCTTTCGATGAGCTGAAGACGCCCCTGGTACATTTTCCATCTGAAAGCAGTGCGACAACTGAGGGCTCACCAGAAAGCAGTGCTACCTTGTCAAGGGCACCATCGGAAACAGCGAAACACCTCTGCTCGTGCCAGCAAAAAACAGCGAGACATCTGTGTGCGCGACAGGGTAAAGATGGGATACTTGTGGAGGTCAGCCCTTTGAACACAACGGCTCATCGCACAGAAGGGAGGAAATGACGCTAGCAACGCTTTCGGCACAACCTCTGTCTACAGACGAGCAGGCTGTCCGCAGCCCTTCAAGCCCCATGGTCCGAAGGTCAACAAGAGAGAGACGATAGCCTTGCCGTCTGAACTGCAATGAACAATTTCCACAAACCAATTGACCTGTTAACGCTTATGCATCGTTTATTTGTAAATAATAATGCTTCTGTTTCTAAAAAAAGAGCATGTAGCATATGTATCAAAGCAAGCGGGCAACATTGTACATGCCACGACGGTATAAAAGCATGCCACCTATAATAAACATCACTGGTTGCCGAGACGCCGACGCACGTATGCAATAAATCTGATAAAATTATGATTTACGTGTCATGTGAAATATGACTACATGCTACGCCGACCGCACCCTCACGGCCATTTCGCTAGTTCCATATATGCCAAGTTTTGTATCACGTGACGTGAATAGACGACAAAAGTAAATGGCACGCCCAAGGAGTATAATTATGACATGCGTGTCATATAAAACAGGCCTACATGCTACGCTAATAGCATGATCACGGCTATTTCGCTTGCTCTATATATACACCGCCCTGCCGCGGTGGTCTAGTGGCTAAGGCACTCGGCTGCCAACCCGTAGGTTACGGAATCAATTCCCGGCTGCAGTGGCTGCATTTTAAATGGAGGAAAAAATGTTGTTGGTCCATGTGTTCAAAGTTAGTTGCACGATAAAGAACTACGGGAGGTATAAATTTCCGTAGCCCTCTACTACGGCGTCTCTCATAATCAGAAGGTGGGTTTGGGACGTTAATCCCCACAAATAATTATCAGCTCCCCATATACCGAATTTGGTATTATGTGACGTGAACAGACAACGACGGTAAATGAAACTCAAACATGATAATCATAACATGCAAGTCATGTGCAGCATAACTTACGTCCACCCCGTAACGTTGTACTGATTTTAAAGTTACATATTGCCGCATTAAATATGTGGCACCAAGAGAACAACGAAGAGCTCGCGCAGCGAGAGAGAAAGAGGCGATTCTCATCCGACCTGTTTGCTAGTGTTCTGTATAATGAAATTGGGTTGTTTTAGTGACAACAGCAGGAACTGAGTGAACCAGTGTGCACTGCGCATGTCCTGCGTTGGAACCATCGCGATTCAGAGAAGCGATGAGCGACCTGTCGTGCATACATATAATCGCATTGTTTGTTCAATAAAGCATTCTTGCATAAGCTGCTTTGGCGTCCACGTCAGTTAATACAGTGGTGACGAGGCAAAGTTTTGCCTATGCGGGAGAGGCAATTCCAGCAGGATGGCCATCAGCGTTCTCATCAGTAAGTTTCACCTGAAGAGCAACTCTTCATAGGAAGACTACGTTGAGCGTATCGAGTAATGCTGCGCCGCTAACCCCTACTGAAACGTTCCGTAAGATGCGGAGAAATCACATACGGAATTATTGGAATATGGAAGACGTATGATGCGGACTCCGCATCTTATGCGGAGTCCGCATAACCTGCCCTGTACAGGGACCGAGCCTGCGAACTTCGAATAACATGTCCGATGCTCTATCAACTGAGCTACCATGGCGGCTATCCCTCTTCCATTTTGTACGGTATATATGTGCATTTATACATGGAAGAGTCAGTCAGCGCTGCCTGTTACCATTAGGGCGAGTGTAGGACACCTTTTTTTTGCCTACTGGCAATTACATTACGATTGCAATTACGTTACGATTACTTCCAATATCCCTATACTTCTTTGGCAGCATTATGCATCTGTCCGTTCTCAGAAAATCTGATAGTCACAGGAGGAGGCAATAGTTCGCCCTCCCACCTAATTGCATGTACTTGAACACATGCACAACTGATCAAAAAAAAAACAAGTCACACACCACTAAGATTACTGAGATTCACTGTTTCAGATTCATGAGTAAAGGAAAGAACTATAAATTTAAGGGTTTGTTGTCTTTGTTGAACACATTATAATGAGAACTAGTAGAAAATGATGCCAAACAAACTATAGGGGATGTTATCAAAAGTAACTTTAACAAAATTGTGAAAAGAAAAGTGAACAAAAACGTAACTTGGCAACGTTTTTTGACAATTGAATTGGCATTACTTTTTATAACATCCCTTTATTTTACTGGGTAATGTTGTCGGGTAATTCTCATTATTAGAGTGGTGAGTAGGCTGACAAAGAAAGTATATGGCATTGATACTTCTTTTGAACACCTACAAGTTTGAGGAACTTAAAAGAGTGGGAGCTACTTTGAGTTGACCAGAATATTTAGTTGGAGCGAAAAAAAACGTACACACATTTTTACCCGGCTTTTTAACCTATTTTGAGACATAAAAGTGTATGCTGCCAGAAATGTTAAGTACCATTACTTCTGTCACACTATGCATTGTAGCAGGTGTAGTTAGAATGGTGATAGTGAAGGATTTATCAAGCACGCCACCAACTGCGTTCACATCAATGGTCGCGTATTTTAAAAATAAACCTGCTGTATAGTAAAAAAATTTTAGAGCATTTATGATTTTATCCAAATCAAGTGAAACCGACTGGGTAAGCAAACCATTTGCATAAAATCAAAAGGCATAAAGTGATTCATGTATTATAACTATGTGAACAATTTCAGCAATGCAGGGCAAAGTGACAACAGTTCTATTAAAAAACCCTCTCATTATAACATGTATGAAAAGCACCACACCAGAATATTTTATAGTGCATGTAATATCGAGACTACCAGACTGTCTATTGACCTTTTAGAAGAAGGGTATCTCCTTCACATTCAAGGGGCAACCACTTAGCCTTTTCCTGAGCTTTTCTGTGAATATTTCCTGAATTTCAGATATCATTAGGATTGATTTAGAGTAAATAGATTTTGCTTACGCGTTGAAACCTAGTTCTGTATGTAACTGCAATTATGGGTACCAAACCATCTCCAATTAATTTTTAACATTTAACTTATTTTTTAACTGCAGCAGCACAACAAGCTATGGGTGCCCAAAAATTAGCTAGAAACAATACCCTTACCTCTTTGAGCCTTTTGCAAGTGTTCAGCTTCTCAGTGCTCAACTTACAACGTTTTTTTTAAATACGTGTTTGTATGCCCACTGCTCTTGCTCCTTGTACAGTGAGGAGGAGCACATGGCAAGAAGAGACAAGAAAGAAGCATAGCGAAAAAAAGCGAAATAAGCGAGGACCTCTTTTGTATCGTAAGATGTGTGTAACATTACTATTGCGACAACATATAGACCAATTATGACGGCTATGTATCCATTGTAGAGTCATACACAGCTGCAACACCACGACTAAATTTCAACCTTGTGTTGGTTTAGGATCCCTTTATAGTGGCAAGCTAATGATATCTGCATTTGTTTGGCACATACTAAGATGCAATGAAATGTGATATGGTAATCTCATTTAGAATGCACGTCATGTGGCTTCAATGTATATGTGGCCACAAGTAACTCTGGTTGCAAAGCAATATGACAGAGCCTAAACAGACGTCACCGACCACTCCAATCTGAACTTGCCTTTGCTACTTGCCCATTATCATCCCAGCAAAAAATGAATAATTGAATCTGCGACAGATAAGTGCTAGCTTATGCTAAGGACCAAGTATGAAGGGTGTTTTGTCATTACTGAGATCAGTTATTTGTTCAAGAACACTTGCTGTCAAACACAAATACATTGCTGTCGAAGCATCAAGACTCAAATATAAAGCAAAAAGAAGTGTCTCTTTAAAAATTACAGGCCACAATTCAAGATAAATATTTGATATACTTGGGATGTAAGGCACGCAGAAGAGGTGCTGCCATATTATACTTTTCCTTGTGTTGAAACCTGCTTGCTTTACTCACCCAACACATCTGTAAAGATGCCGGGAAAAAACCAAGGAGCTGATGCAGCAAGGTTGAACACATGTCCAGGGATTCCACCATTCCTAAGCAGCCCTACAGCCTCCACAGTCCTGCAACCATTTGTAAGATAAATATAGTTCTACCCAAAGTTCTTGGTTTACAGACACATATGCAAGACACATAACCACTCTATAGAAAGTTTGCATGATAATGCGCTGGGTAGCAAAACGGATGCCAATATCAAGTATCCCGGCCTGCCGCTTCTTTCTTTCCGTTCTTAATTAATTCAATCCATAGGTTATTTGTTCCCCCAATGTGAAGTGTACAGGCAGTCCGGTGAAGAGTTGCAATGTATTTAGAACACAGTCCAATTCATGGCAAGTAAGCATGCAATAGCGTTTTGTCAGCTCTTCGAGAAAAGAGCATGAAGTTTAGCTAAAACCCATGCTTTTTATAAACACTATTCAATTTGATATAAAAGTTGTGAGCATTATGTAAAGGAACATGGAGTCATGTTTGATCAATGATTTCTTATAATTTACTGATATGAATGCAACTAACTGAATATGAAACGATAAATTTTGCTCGAGAATTTAGAGTTATGAACACTATCGCACATGCCTGCTGCATCTTGTCCAAAACAGTGACAAGATAGGCTAGTTTGTGAAGGTGAGTAGTAATGAGCAGTGCAAAGTAACAACAAGAAACACCAGTAACAATAGTACGGGGCAAGCACAGACTGCCAACTGTATAATTTATTACACAAAAGTTCGCCTGAATATCAGTCAGACAACTTGTGCAAATGAAGGTCCAGTTGGGCATGAACAAGTTACGAAATCAACAATGCCTGCTTTCACTAACAGGACCCTCATTCACATAAAGTATGCAGCGATAGGCCCCTACCGAGGTACGTCACAGCATGATGTCACTGGCACATGTAAAAGGTGTGGCTGGAAAAACACTCCCGCTGGTGGCTCAGCCCGGTACTGTCGTGCGGTGTTTGGGGCAAGTTTTAATTTTTCAAAGCTTACACTTCACGTTACAATGTCGACATTAGCTGTAGTATGTGTCAGCAAACATCCAGCTGTGTGGTAAACTTTGTGGTAAAATATTTGCCACGCTGTCTGTTTATCTTGAAGAAGTGAACACACGTGGTGGCCTGTGCGAGCAACAGCGGCATAGTCTTCAAAAATGTGCACTGTTGATTGCGGCATGTAGTGTGCATTGAAAGGTATTGAGAATATCGGTTCAACTGAGAATACTGAGTGTGGTGTGTGCAGTGTCAATAACAATGTGTCTTGTTTGCAAAGACTAGCACTCATGGCAGGGACCGGTCGATGAAAAAACTTGATTCGACATTTTAGTCAAGGTAAATATGCACTTGACGTGACCATCTGCGAGTGGGTACATCTCGGTGTTTGCGCTGTGTGCAGAAAAAAATTGCAAGGTCACCGGGCTGGAAGATACCATTTGCTGAAGCTGCATGTATGAATCGCCCCGACGAGTACGCAAGCTCAATAAAGGTATCTCGTTTTATCGAAGGCCTCATATTTCTTCATGTAATAAGCAGAGATTGATTGATATGTGGGGTTTAACGTCCCAAAACCACTCTAAGATTATGAGAGACGCCGTAGTGGAGGGCTTCGGAAATTTAGACCACCTGGGGTTCTTTAACGTGCACCCAAATCTGAGCACAATAAGCAGAGATTCTTGTTTCACATATACTCAGTACCTTTACCGCTGGATATTCATGAAGTGACAATGCAAACAACAAGTTTGTGTGTTAGGTCCTGAGGGAGCAATGTAAATATGCAAATAAGTTGTAGGTGTCAGATGCAGCGACGTAACTGCACAAAAGATTACGTATATATTAGGCTACAGGTTTAGAATTGCATACATCTCAGTGGTCTATCAGGAACGTCACAAACAACTTCCTTGCCAACCAGCACTTGCACAGAAGGAGGGAATGGCTGGCACGGTGCTCGAAGTGACGTCACACTATTTACAAACATAGTGAGGTTTCTTACTTAGGCAACATTTTGCACAATATATTTTTTAGATGCAAGACTGTACTCGTCCACATTGATCATACTGATGTCTTTTGTTGTTACTTTGTGCTGTGAGTTACTAGGCATTTAGTCACCATGATCTTTAAAAGCTAATTCAGTGTTCTCTCTCATATTGCTTACAAGTGTGTTAATGCATAAATTGGGCAAAAAAGCAACACAGAAAGGCTGTCACAATAAATACACCAACATGGGTATTCTCCTGCAAACAAAAGTCGGCACTGGTCCTGTCATTACCCGTCTTCCTTCTCTCTTTGCCTTGTTTGTGCTGAAACAGCCAAACACCTGATGAGTTTGATGAGAAATATTAACGCATCAAAACTATAGGTGCTTGCATCAGCAACTACACAACAGCGTAATAACCGCACCCCTGCCACACAGCAGCGAAACATATTTTGAACATGCTGGCAGTGTATTATTTTATAAAAAGCAACTCTGGCAGATTACAAAATGTCACATTGTGCATGCAAGTTTTCTTCAAAGTCAGGCGTACAATGTAGGTGCTGGCCGGTACATTATTAGTTACAAGCAAAGGCGTCTTGCAGCTACACATGTAGATTGCACGAACACCTCTCTCTCTCTCTACACTAGGCACACACATTATATCTTTCAACAAGCACACGCCACTGTTTAGGGGCATAATAACGCTCTACCGTGAACGTATGCTAATCAACCCACTTAGGTGGTTGGCTAGGTGAATCGAGCCAAGTTACAAATTGTATCGCCCGCGAACGTAAACAAAATGCTGCTTTGCATCA